>NC_141700.1:807933095-809269703 GCF_964263255.1 Lissotriton vulgaris
TACTAATAATTGTATGTATTTTAGTGTTTTTAATGAGAAATCTTTCTCATTTTATTACATGTTTTAAAATCTTAATAATTATGGATTTATTTTAAGTCTCATTTTGTGTTTTTAGTTCCGTAGTGGGTTGTGGGTTTATAGGGGAATAGAGTGGGAAGTAATTTAATTATATAGATTTAAATTAATAATTTATAGTAGTTAATATTTATACTTATTTGAATTTTGCGTTTTTAGTACCACAGCGGGTGGTGGCCTCATAGGGGAAAAGTGTGGGAAGTAATTTAATTATATTGCATTTATTGAATAATTAATGTGGGAGTGGGACTAGTCATTTTTACCCCCGCTATTAAATGTTTCCACCACTATTGTGTTTATTTTGTTATTAAATGTATGTTTTTTAATAGTTTAATGTGTTAATAAATATAGAATAATTTATTTAATTTTAAATTGTTTATATTACTGTATCTTTTATTTTTATATAATTTAAAAACTTTGTAAATTAAATAAAGATAATAGTTAATAAAATGTATTTAAGTAAATAAATGTATATGTACACATTTGTGAGTTTATTATTAATTAAATTAAGTTTATTCGTTATATTTAGTTAAAATATATTCAATTGAATTTATTTTGTTAATAATATTAATATTATTTAATGTATTTTATTTAAGTTATGTAATTTTTTTAAGTCGATATTTTCTACTTCCATATTTTTTACATCAAAATTTTTGTGTTGATATTATTGTACTTACCTGTTTATGTATAGGAAATTGATATTTTTGTAATCGATATTTTCACATCAATATTTTTTTCATTGATATTTTTAACAGAGATATGATAACATGGAACCATAAAAAGAATCAAGAGATAATACATGTGTAATACCAAGACCGAGCTCCCTGGGACGGCGCCGTTCCCAAGGTAAGCCATGGAGCCCCGCACAGGTTTCACTTTCAATGCTCTTTCAGCTGCTTGGGAGCATAGGTGAGGACCCTCACTTCTTTTCAGAACAATAGGACCGAGTTCACAATGCATGGGGCTATGACGGCCGGGCTGCATAACCTGTTTTGAAGACCTCTTAAAGCCAGCTGTACATGTTTTCCCCTATGGGATAGCAGGGCCAGACACAATCAGAGCATAAAGAGCAAACCTTTGTGGATGTACCCACATAAGCGACAATGGATGTTGGGCCAGACTACTTCCAGGTGGAAACTTGGTCCTTTAATGGGAAAATGCAGAATAGAATAAGCAGAAGAGCACAAGTATTGTGGGGAAGAAATATCGACAACAGATATATCGTGGACAAGAATATCGACTGACAGGTAAGTATTATCGATTTCAAAATCATCGACATATTAAATATCGTTTACAAAAATGAAGTTGGCAAAAATATCAAAATATTAATCATTTTATGTATTTTAGTGTTTTTAATGAGAATTCTTTGTCATTTTATTACATGTTTCAAAATCTTAATAATCATGGATTTATTTCAAGTGTGACAAGTTTTTAGTTCTGTACCAGATTTGTGGGTTCATAGGGGAATAGGGTGGGAAGTAATTGAATTATTTTAAATTTATTGAATAATTAATGTGTTAATTGATTAATTAATAATAGTTTAATAATTAGTTGTTAATTAATTTCAATTCATCAATTAATAAATAATTATGTTAATTGTTTCATTAATTTTAGGTGTGTGCTGTGGTGTTCATATGTGTACATTTGTGAATGGTGGTAAGTAATACATTTTTTATTGATTAATTATTAAATAATTATAAGTTAATTTCCATTAATTATTTAGTAATTATTAATTGTAATTGCATAATTATTGTAGGTCTGTTGTGGATATTATAGTGTTAAATAATGTGTAATTCATGATTTTTTAATTTTTTTGTTAATAATAATATATTTAATTTTATATATTAATTATGTTAATATTGGAAATTAAACTGAATAAAAATGCTGATGTTTTTGGTTTTTATTGTTGTGGGATCCAGCACTTTCCCTACTGTTGCACTTACTGGAGTAGGAATAGTATTTTTTACCCCTACTCTATCCAGCGCTTTCCCTACTGTTGAACTCACTGGAGTGGGAATAGTAATTTTCACCCCTACACCATCCAGCGCTTTCCCTACTGTTGCACTCACTGGAGTGGGAATAGTAATTTTTACCCCTACGCTATCCAGCGCCTTCCCTACTGTTGCACTCACTGGAGTGGGAATAGTAAATTTTTACCCCTCCGCTATCCAGTCCTTTCCCTACTGTTGCACTCTGTGGAGTGGCAAAAGGAATTTTTACCCCTACGCTATCCAACACTTTCCCTACTGTTTCACTCACTGGAGTGGGAATAGTTCTTTTTACCTCTATGCTGTCCAGCGCTTTCCCTACTTTTGCACTCAGCAGATTTGGTATAGTAATTTTTATCCCTACGCTATCCAGCGCTTTCCCTACTGTTACACTCACTGGAGTGGGAATAGTAATTTTTACCCCTCCGCTATCCAACGCATTCCCTATTGTTGCACTTACTGGGATGGGAATAGTCATTTTTACCCCTCCGCTATCCAACGCTTTCCCTACTGTTGCACTCACTAGAGTGGGAATAGTAATTTTTACCCCTACACTATCCAACGCTTTCCCTACTATTGCACTTACTGGAGTGGGAATAGTAATTTTTACCCCTACGCTATCCAACGCTTTCCCTACTGTTGAAATCACTGGAGTTGGAATAGCCATTTTTACCCCCTCCCTATGCAACGTTTCCACCACTATTGTGTGTATTTTGTTATTAAATGTATGTTTTTTAATTGTTTAATGTGTTAATTAAATATAGAATAATGTATTTAATTTAAATGATTTATATATGTATATATTTTATTTTTGTATAATTTAAAAACTTTATATATTAAATAAAGATAACAGTTAATAAAATGTATTTAAGTAAATATATGTACATGTACACATTTTCGTGTGTTTATTATTTATTAAATTAAGTTCATCAGTTAAAATATATTACATTTAATTTATTTTGTTAATAATATTAATATTATTTAATTAATTTTATTCAAGTTATGTAATTTTTTTAAGTCGATATTTTCTACTTCCATATTTTTTACATCGAAATTTTTGTGTTGATATTATTGTACTTACCTGTTTATGTATAGGAAATTTATATTTTTGTAATCAATATTTTCACATCAATATTTTTCTCATCGATATTTTTAACAGAGATATGTTAACATGGAACCATAAAAAGAATCAGGAGATAATACATGTATAATACCAAGACCGAGCTCCCTGGGACAGCGCCGTTCCCAAGGTAAGCCATGGAGCCCCGCACGGCTTTTCACTTTCAATGCTCTTTCAGCTGCTTGGCAGCATAGGTGAGGACCCTCACTTCTTTTCAGAACAATAGGACCGAGTTCACAATGCATGGGGCTATGACGGCCCGGCGGCATAACCTGTTTTTAAGACCTCTTAAAGCCAGCTGTACATGTTTTCACCTATGGGATAGCAGGGCCAGACACAATCAGAGCATAAAGAGCAAACCTTTGTGGATGTACCCACATAAGCGACAATGGATGTTGGGCCAGACTACTTCCAGGTGGAAACTTGGTCCTTTCATGGGAAAATGCAGAAGAGAATGAGCAGAAAAGCTTGTTTCTTGGGGTCAGAGAAGTGAGAGGTCAGAAACTGCTGTGGCCCCAAGACTTGTAAGATGACAGAGCTGCCCATGCATGGCTTTGAAGAGTTCTTTTGCATTACTTGAGTTGATGTGGATTTTGTTCTTGATAAAGGTCTGCTTGATGGCTCTTATACACTGGTGGTATTCATTCATGGCATTCCAATAGTTGTTTTGGTCTTCAGTGGTTTTCCTGCCCTGCCAGAGTTTTTCAACCGGTCTGCAGGAGCGCCTTGCTTCTTGGAGGTCGGTGGTTAACCAGGCGGCCTTCAGGGGGTGCTGTTTGGTGGGGTGGTGGAGGGGTGTGAGCTTGTCTGCTCAGCTGGAGAGCCAGCAGTGTAGTTCTTTGGCTGCGGAGTTGGTGTCGGTTGTGGCGGGGGGGTCAAAAAGGAGGGTGATGTTGAAGTGTTCCTCTGTGATCTCCATCCAGTTCCTAGGTGGTGGGTGCCAGGCGGGTTTGGGTGCAGTGGTGGTGTTGAAGGTGAAGTGTACGCAGTGGTGGGCTGTCCTTAGGGGCTGTGTGGTGTGAATAAAGTGCATGTTTTTCCCTCCTGCAAAGATGGGGTCGAGGGTGCGACGAGCTCAGCAATGATGCAGGCAGAAGAGGCGCGAGGCCCGCGGGGTCTGTAGACGAGAATCCTGTGCAGCGTCGCTCCGGGGCTGGTATGGATCTGGAAGTGGAAATGCTCTGTGTGGGAGAGGGGGTCGCTCGGGCTGGAGGTGGAGCATCGAAGGGAGCTCTTGTGTGAGATGGCGAGTCATCCACCTGGGGGGTGGGGCGGTCTTTTCTTTGGATATTGTATCCATCAGGGATGGCAGTGGTGATGTCATGGGGCGGAGGTGGCGTTGGTCATGTTTCCGTGAAAAAGGCGACATCTGGCGAGAGGGTATCAAGCAGGTCTCAGATCTCTGTGTCCTGTTTGTGGAGGGAGCGCACGTTGAGGAGGATGCACGTCAGGTCTTCGGTGGTGTGGGCGTCTAGCGAAGGCTCTGTGGATGTGGGGGGGCTGTTGATGGTGAAAGATTGTCGGCAGGAGAACTGGCAATTGGAAAAGTGTTTTTTGTTTTCTCAAAACTATTGGGGCGCTCCAGTCAGCTCCTGTTTTGAAAGTTTCAGCGTGGTTCACCAAGCAGGGGTCGAGAAAAAGGGGGGGTCCCAAAACACGTTTCCCCCATGTTATTTTCAATGGGAAACTTTAGACAAAGCTACAGCCCGAACTGCTGAATGGAATTACACCAAATTTGGCAAAAAGGTAGCCCTTGGTTCAGAAAGAGCCATTTTTGTTAAATGGTGTAAATTCATTCAGTAGTTCCGGAGAAATTGGAAAAAGAAAAAGTTTCAATATCTAAGGCAGAGGTGGGTTCGCGAATCATCTCAAACACGAGCTTCACTGTGATTGGCTGCCAACCCTGGAAATGTTGGCAGCCATCTTGTGACTCTGTAGAACCGAGTCACAAGAAAAAAGTGAACGAAATGTTTATAAACAAACAAGGTAGGGGGCATGGTAGAAACACCCTGACCCCTAGGCCTGCTCAGGGGGTCCCACAAGGACCTGCAGGGCCAAAAAAAACCATATTTTTTCAAAATAATTTCGGTGGAATTCATGCTGGGGTCTCGAATCCTACCAAAATATTTAAAAAACATGAAGCGCGGCCTCCTGCTCTTCATTTAAATGAGGCCTGCGGGTGGGCCAGGTCCCGGGGGCATTGCCCAATTACCCTAAGAAGGGCCACGGATCGATCTAATTGGCCCTGTGTTAAAAGCGAAAGTGCTCAGTCCGATCAGTTCGGCCCCAGGGCTAACACTCATTTGTCAGTAGAGTCTTTCATGCTATACCTCTAGGAAATGAAAAGTGGCATCTGACGCCAGTCCGGAACACCTCCCCGCTTCCTTACAGGCCTTTAGTTGGCAGAATTCAAAATTTGCAAACATTCGGGACAAGAATTTTCAATTCTATTAAGGACTAGGAGGCGAGGATTATGCTAGTCTCATTTCTTTATTTAGAAATGCCCAGCAGCCATGTAAAAAACTACATTACCCAGAAACACTTTGGTCATAACCATAGAGTCTGTACTATAAATAGCCATGTAGACAATCCCACTTCCTCTTTCTTTGGTGAGAAGGAATTCCAGGAGAGCAGAAAACAGTACATGAAAGTCAATGCAAAAGCAAACCCCAGTCCAGGGCAACGAAGGAGAGTTCAACACAGCAATTGCCGTAGGGAAAACAGGAGAACAATCTTCAAAGAAGAAGGCAGGAACATCCACGGCGCACCGTAGGGACGTCATTTGGGATCAGATCCTGAAAAGAGAAGCAAAGCCGTAATACACGTCCATCATACTCAGGAACATGTTAAAGAAGGGTGGGTAGAGAAAACAAGTCAATGGTAACATTTGAACACAGAGTAACCTGGAACATTCTTCAGTTAATATAATGTACAAAGAATGGATGGGATAATCCTCGCCTCCTAGTCCTTAATAGAATTGAAAATTCTTGTCACGAATGTTTGCAAATTTTGAATTCTATTTCAGGACAGGAGGCTCCGATTATGCTTGTTTAAAGCTTATCCACCACAACAGAAGCAACATTAGCAATAGGCTTAAAGTAAAAGGTCTTGAAAACAGAATCTGATGACCAGTCAGCAGCCTTCATAATATCCCACAAGGTGACTCCTAAAGAGAAGGCCTTAGACGCCATGGCCCCACGGGCAGAATGAGCACCAAACACAGATACATCAATGCCTGCTTCCCCCATAAGCCACCGTACCCAACGAGCCAACGTGGCCGGAGTAACGGGGCGAAAGGGTTTCTGCAAAGCAATTAAAAATTGACCTTGCATATCAGAGTGAAGAAGAGAAGTACTCACCTCATAATCTTTAAGGCATTGGACAACACAAAGGTTAGGACGAGCAGGAAAAGAAGGGTAAGAAATGACCTCAGTATTGGTCTTAGTGCGCCTGGAGAGGCGAAATGTAACACCCTCAGGAGTGAAGCTACGTCCAGCAAGATCCAAAGCACGGACATCTGATACCCGTTTGCAGGAATGCAAACACAACAACATAGTGAGTTTGGCCAAAAGTGGCTTTCGAGTTAACAAAGAATTGACCGGCCAGGCTTCCAAGAAACGTAAGACAACCGAAACGTCCCACAAAGAAACATATTTGGGACGTGGAGGAGTAGCCAGACGAATACTTTTGAGAACCTTAGCCACAAGGGGATGTTCTCCAACAGGTTTTCCATCCACTGGAAGATGACCCGCCGAAATAGCGGAACGGAAATTGTTTACCGTGCGGTACCCCAAACCAGAAGAAGAAGATAGAGAAGCCGAAAAATTGACGATCAAAGAGAAATCAGCTGATGTTGGATCAACTTGCCGTTGAGCACACCAATCACTCCAACGTTTCCATGAACCTCTGTAATGTTTGTGAGTACCTGGAGCCCAGGCGTTGCTGAGAAATCTGGTAGCGTCCGCAGAAAGGCCTGACACCGCCCAACGTTCCCCGAAATCCGCCATGCCAGGAGAAGGAGAGAGCCTGACTGAACCAGGGGATGCGGATTCTGAAGGAGATTCCACTTCCGAGGAAGAAGGCATGGCAATGCACATGCCATTTCCAGGAGAACTGGGAACCACGGCTGAGCCCTCCACAGAGGAGCAATCAGAATCAACTCCGCCCGAAAGCGTGTCGCATAAGCCAGGGATCATCATGAATGGGGGAAACGCATAACATAGGGACGTCGGCCACGGTTGAAGGAAAGCATCCGTGGCAAGAGCCTCCGGATCCGGTCTCGAACTGAAGAACTGGGGAAGTTGGGTGTTGAGACGGGACGCAAAGAGCTCGATCAGACAAGGACCCCAAGCCCGAATGAGGTGGCGAAACACACGAGGGTGGAGTTTCCAGTCGCTGAAGTCCTTCAGGTACCTGGAGTTCCAATCCGCCACAAGATTGCGACAACCAGGAAGGTACTCCGCAATAACTGTGATATTGTCCTAAAGACAATAGTGCCAAAACTCCTTGGCGATCTCCGCCAACAACCTCGACCGAGTCCCTTCCAGTTTGTTGATGTATCGTACTGCTGATACATTGTCCATCCGGAGAAGTATGCAGCAGTGGGACTGAAGAGGCGACAGGCACTTGATCACGAATGACCCCGCCAGCAATTCCAAACAATTTATGTGGAGTGAAAGTTCCTGAGGAGACCACCATCCCCCTGTCGAGATCGGGCCGCAGCGGGCCCCCCAGCCCCAACGACTGGCATCCGACTCGATCACAATCTCCGGAGAGGATCCGAAAAGAGCCCGGCCGTTCCAGGCGTCCATATGATCCAGCCACCATTGCATTTCCGACTTCGCCTCCTTCGAAAGAGGAATCTGATTGAAATATCGGAGGCCACGTTGAAGATGCTGAATCTTCAGACGCTGCAACGCACAGTATTGCAGCGGAGCCGGGAAGATCGCTTGCAGGGAAGACGCTAAGAGACCGACAACTCGTGCTAACGATCTCAATGACACAGTCTGACTCGAGATAACGGAAGTCAATTCCCGTTTGATGTAACGAATCTTCTGATGGGGCAACAGAAGCTGACAAGTGAGGGAGTTGACCCTGAACCCCAAGAAATCTATCACTTGAGTAGGATGTAGCAAAGACTTGGGAACATTCACCAGAAAATCGAGGGACTGAAGAAGGTCGATAGTCCACTCCAGATGGGACATTAGTTTGACAGGACAATCCGCCAGAAGGAGGATGTCGTCCAAATAGATGATTAAGCGAACCCCGCGACTGCGGAGCGACTCCACAACCGGACGTAACAGCTTCGTGAAGCACCAAGGTGCTGACGAAAGGTCGAAGGGTAGAACCTGATACTGATACCAAGTCCCCAGCCACTAAAACTGCAGAAAGCGGCAGTGGGGACGGAAGATCGGAACAGAGAGGTAAGCATCTTTGAGGTCCAGACGAACCATCCAATCCCGTTCCCGCAGGAAATCTCTCAGCAGATGGATGCCCTCCATCTTGAAGTAACGGTAAACCACTCCCGCATTGAACTCCTTCAGATTGAGAACTAACCTCGATCCCCCTCCCTTCTTCTCCATCAGGAAGACTGAGCTGGCAAAACCCTGAGGGTGGCGCACTGTCGGCACAATTGCCCCTTTCAACTCCAGAGACTTGAGTTCCTCTGTGATGAACTCTTGATTTTGCTTTGAGAAATGAAGGGGAAAAGGAGGATGGGACTGACGCAAGGGATGATAGAACTCGATTTTGAATCCCTGAACTGTCTCCAGTACCCATGCATCGCTGGAGATTGAGCGCCAATTGTCTAGAAAAAGGTGAATCCTGCCCCCAGAACAACACTGCATGCAGGAAGAAGTCTCACCTGAAGTGGCGGAATCTTGATATCCTCCGGAAGCGCCATCGGAACGTCCCTTCTTATATTGGCCACGTCTTTTTCTGGAAGGGTAGAAATTTGAACGTTGGGCGTAGCCCGAATCTTGCTGGCCTCCTCTATGGGACTGATACCCTCGATGATTGGGTGGTTGTTGACCACGGCCGGACGAGCGTCCCCTGTATCGTCTGGCCCTGTTGAAAACCGGACGCATGGCCCACTTCAAAGATGCCTGGGCTTTGTCAATGCTGCTGAAAGTACTGACAAAATGAGTAAGCTCCTTCAAAAAAGGTTGGCCGAAAAGGAGGCCCTGAGCCGTAGCCCCTGCCTCGGAAGCCGAAAGTTCGGCCAATTTCGAGTCCAACTTGGGGAGAATGGACCGCCGACGCTCACTAGAGAGCGCACAGTTGGCGTTTCCCAGCTGACAAATCGCCCGCTGCGCCCATTCAATCAACTCATCGGGTTCAACTGTGGAGGAGGATTCCTTGGCCATGAAACCTAGATCTAAGATCTTAGTAAGAGGTCCCAGGAGATCCAAGACCTTGTTCTGACAAGCCTGCCAGGACCGATCCAGACCCTTCTTGGGGTCCTTTGCAAACTTCTTTAAGTAGGTCAGCATGGTAGGGTCGACCTCAGGCGTGTCCGCTAAATAAGGCAGCGGACATTCTGAACGGAGACGCGCACGAACGTCTTTATCAAAGGGTTGACGAATATGTTGCTGAACATACTCCGTCACAGCCGGGGAAGGGAGCCACGCAGTGGAATGAGGATGCACAATGTCTGCAGGCTCGAAAGTCAAAACAGGAGGATGACTAGGAGCATCAACAAAATGTTCCTTACATTTTCTTTTCTTTGGCGGTGGAGGAAGAACCTCAGAGGAGGAGGAGGAAGAGTGCTGGTCATAACTGTCAACTTCCACTGGAATAGCCTTAGACTTGGAAGAGGATAAGGTCTGCGCCAGCCTGCGAAAATCAGAGGTATGGGGATTGGCAGGAGATGAAGTGGATTTCTTGGAAGGCACCCAACCTTGTTGCTGCTCATATTTTGTCAAATGGCGCTTAAGGGGCGTAATGGCGCGTACAAGCGCTTTATTCATGGAATGCTGAACCCCTGGGTCCAGGGCCTCAACCAGGTCCTGCTCAAGGAACTCGGTCCCCTCTTCCTCATAGTCACCTTCCTCCTCATAGTAATAGGAATCACTCATGGCACACTGGTAGTGTGTGATCAAAATGCCCACTTGGTGACTAGAATATCTTGTATGCCAGTGGCAAAGTCTGAGGGAGTGAAAAAACCTTGCAGCAAGCAAGACAAGGCAGAAAAAACTGCGTCTAAAAATTGTTAGAGGAAGGAGGGAGGCTTGCTGACAACTCAAAAATGCTCACTCTTGGCAAAGCCTATGCAAATTATACAACCGGGACGCTATCCGAAGCTCTGGTGTCAAAGGGGGTCAGCTGTGAGGTCGTGGGAGTGTGCGTTCTTCTGCCAAACTCTGAATGCCGGCGCTGCACTGTAAACAAATATCAGCGCGAGAGGAAGTCAAGCCGCGCATGCGCGGTAACCGGCTGGCCTCACAGCCCGGGAACAGCTCGCGCAAGACGCGCGCGAGGCAACTCCTCCCCAAACACTCCACTCCACAATTAAACGGGACACAGGCAGCACGCGCCCAGACCCTGGGAGGTGACACACGCTCCCTGCCGCGAGCGCCGGTCGAGCAAAGAAGGCGCGACAAAAGGCAACAACAGCGCGGGATAAGCGCACAACAATGCGGCAGACATCGCGAGCAAAGCGCTAACAATACATGTGCAATTTAACAAGTAAGCAAGTAATAAAAGATGAAAGCACTTAACTGGCTGTGGAGCAGCAAAGAAAGAGGAAGTGGGATTGTCTACATGGCTATTTATAGTACAGACTCTATGGTTATGACCCAAGTGTTTCTGGGTGGTGTTGTTTTTTACATGGCTGCTGGGCATTTCTAAATAAAGACATGAGACTAGCATAATCGGAGCCTCCTGTCCTGAAATAGAATTCCGATCCACTCACAGAGATTTCCTCACTTAAAATTAACAGAGAAATCTTGTTCTGCGTCTGCTGAAAGCTGCACTGGCCCTTGTTTACCAGTAGAGGGCGCAGACAGCTGAGAGACATTGCTGTCCTCTGCTGAAAGCCCCAGAGACAGCGCAGCAAGTGTGCGCGCTCCAGGTGTGCACCGCTGCTGGCCCTGATCTGACAACAGCAAGAAACCAGTGCAGAGATGGCTCACCAAATAGCACCAATGAATTAGGTACTGTGGCGAGCTCATCTTAAATGTATCAATCACTTGAATTGTTAAATGTGGAAGTGCCACGATCCGATCTAGTCAGCCCCATCCTCCAGTTTACTCTTTCCCCATTATAGTATTCTGTAGTACTCCTGTAGTTTGCTAAGTTTCCTTTCTAGCCTTTTTAGAATGCTCCCCCTTAGTATTCTGTATTCTATGCTGGTCTTTGCTATGTATTCCACGCTGTGGCAGTTGACTGTTGGCTGCTGCAGTGTGGTGTTCGCTCTTGCCCTACTCTACATCTTCGAATAAAGAATACTTGAATTCTCCTCTCAGCTTCATTGGAATTCATTTACTACAATTTTTGGCGACAAGGATCCTCAACTCCACGCGAATATAGAGTTACAAAGAGACAAGAGCGGACAAATTGGAGGTGACTCCTTTCTTTGATACCCTTCCGATCTACTCAACTTGCTTCAATGAAGATCAACACAGACCACATGATTCTGTATCCCGAAAGCAACACAAACTGAAGCGTGATTTTGCATCCCGAAAGCAACCTCCTCCCCTGAAAAACCGGTCTCAAGAAAGTCTACTAAACTATTCTCATGCCTCTTCGCTACATCGGCATCAACCTACTTTCAAGGTGACTTTTCCTTTGCATTTCTCACCTGTTTCTACGTTGTTTTCTTTTAGCGCTTCCGACCTGTTAAGACTCTGTTGCTCCCCCGTTTCCTCTCCTCTCCGTTGCTTTCCCTGTCTTCATCGCTTCCTCTCAAAGAATGATGACGTTATAGAACCCTCAAAGAGAGTTGGTGGACTCCTTCATGACGCGTTGAACTCTGACCATTCCCAGCGATTGTATGACGTTTCTCCTCTTCTTCCAATAGCGCTCCACAGATTGACCTGCGTCAGCACGTCCTTTGACAATAACGGCAGGAAGCCATTTTGGTTGTCATACCATCACATTCATCTCCAGCAGCATAACCACGAACCGTTTCGGTTCTGCTTGTTGTTTGTTTTCCAGATTATCTCAACAACAATTACTTTCAACGACGATACGCTCGTCATTTCTGAAGTCTTGTAACATTTCCTCTTCGAGCGTGTGTTCTAATACCAGTGTTTCTTCGACGATACACACGTCAACTTCCAAGGTACTGTTTCAAAGTGTGTTACCAGTGCATTTCTGACTATCAGTCTCTCAGTACATATATTCTGGCCGTCACATGACTGAACAAACCCTGCAACAACAAAATTGTACTGTAGTTTTACCACCAAGTTTATTGGCGGTAAAGTCCATTGATGACTTTGTTTCTAGATTGCGTGAAATGTCTGTTAAGTGCAAGTTCGGAAACATGACAGATGAGTTGATTAGAGATCAACTCATAGTCCAGTGCAACAATAAAAAAATTCAGGAACAATTGTGGGCAGCCAAGAATCCGAACTGACAAACAGCTATCGATTTGGCGAAAATCGTTGAACAATCTGAGGGCTGCATGAAAGAGCTCGAAAAGAGAGCTTTAGTTACTGATGTTAATGAAGTTTCTGTATGTGATTCAACCATGCCTTTTCAAAGGGATGATGATTTTGGGGAAGTTGCAGCTGTAAAGAACAAGAAATTTTTCAATAGAAAATTTGTTGGTGTGAAACCCCAGAATTCTACTAGAACTACTATTCTAAAACAGTGTTATAGATTTGGCAGCCCTAGTCATGCTTCTGATTCTAAATTTTGCTTTGCTGCTAAGCAAGAATGTATGAAATGTGGCAAGGTGGGCCATTATGCTAGGGTTTGTAGAGGCAGAGGGCGTTCCTCTGTAGCATGCATAAGCAGTTCTGATGAAGTCTCTGATGAACTGAATAAAATTTTAATTGTAGGTGTGGATGAACTATGTCATAGTGATGTAATGAGATGCAGAAACAGACCTAAAGCACTGTTTAATATTAACAACAAAGATGTTCAGTTAACTGTAGATACTGGTTCACGCTACACAATCATCCCCAATCACATTTTTGTTGAACTGTGGAGTGATATAACTCTTCTTCCTAAGGATATTTCCCCGGGTGGTTATCAGGGAGAACCTTTAGACATTATTGGCTATTTTGATGCTTGTATCAAATTTTCCTCCAGACACATTCAAGGGAAAGTATATGTGTCTGCTGCCGGACCTGCCATTCTGGGGTGGGTTCATCAATGCGACCTCTCCATCATTGTTAATCCTCGTGCTGACCCGAAGGTCATGGTTGTTGAAGATAATGAACTGCTTTCCATCTTGTCCAAGTTTGAACATGTTTTTTGTGAGAAACTGGGACGTTTGAAAGGGTACTCTCACAAAATTATTCTCAAAAAGGATTCTGTTCCTGTTCAACATAAGGTTAGGAAAATACCCATTGTTATCAGGGAGGAGGTAAAGCATCTTCTTGACGATATGTTGTCTTCTGGCGTAATTGAAGCTGTGGAAGCCTCTCCTTGGGTTTCTCCCATCGTGGTCACAAAAAAATCGGATGGCAAGCTTCGCTTCTGTGTGGACTTACGCTCACTCAACCAGTGTGTTGTTGCTGATACTTTCCCTTTGCCCAACATTGCGGAACTTGTCACTACCCTCAAGGGTGCTCGTTTCTTTTCTAAGCTTGACCTCAGAAGCGCTTACCACCAGATTGATTTACATAGAGATTCTAGGGGTTTGACAGCTTTTATTACTCCTTGGGGCACTTACCAGTTCAACAGGCTTCCTTTTGGGCTGAACTCAGCGGCTAGCGTTTTCCAGCGGATGGTTACTAACATTTTCGAGGGTGTTCGAGATGTGGTCTATTTTCAGGACGATATTTTGATCTATGGCCAGACGGCAGATCAACATAATTCTACTTTAAGGCGTGTTTTTGAAAAGTTATCTGAGGCTGGTCTCACTTTAAGTAAAGACAAGTGTCTATTCTCTGTGGATCAAGTAGACTATCTGGGTTACACTATCACCTCTTCTGGTATCAAACCCAAGAGGGATCTATGTGAAGCCATTCGTTCTGCCCCTCGACCTGTCGATAAGGACCAGTTACTTTCCTTTATGGGACTTATCGAATACTACTCAAAGTTTGTTAAGAACTTTTCTGACAAGACTTGCTGCATAAGATCTTTACTCAAGAGGGGTGTTAGCTTTGTTTGGGGTGACGAGCAGGAGAAATGTTTTGAGAATATTAAGAAGGAAATTTGTGGTGCTGACTTCCTGTCTCATTTTGACGTCCACAGCAAATCCATTGTCACAGTTGACGCTAGCGCAACAGGGTTAGGGGCTATGTTGTCTCAGATTAAAGCTGGCTCTGAGGTTACTGTGGCCTTCGCTTCCAGGACTCTTACTGACTCAGAAAATAATTATTCGGTCATCGAGAGGGAAGCTCTCGCTGCTTCATGGGCAGTAGAATATTTTAGGACATACCTTTGGGGCATGAAGTTCATTATCAGGTCTGACCATAAACCCCTCATCAAAGTCCTTTCCCCAGGTGGAGCTGGTAAAGGTTCTGCCAGACTCATGAGGTTGGCTGCTAAGCTTCAAGAGTTTCAGTTTGTTGTGGAATACATTCAGGGGTGGAAAAATGTGCAAGCAGATTGTCTCTCTAGGTTATCTTTGGATTGGCATAATTTGCATGATTCAGATACTCTTTCGGATGTTGATGACTTGGCTGTGGCCTCTGTTGAGGATGCTGTCTTTGTGGGAGAAGGTGTTTTCTCCAGTGATGAGTGGAGAAAGGAGATGGCTTCTGACCACACTCTTCAGGAGGTTATTAAACTTATCAGATCAGATTCTAGACGTGAAAGTACTCTTTCTGTCTCTGTTAGGCCCTTTCTTAAAATTGTGGAAGAACTTTCCTTTGCCAGCGATGACATCTTTCTTAAAGGAGAACAGTTTATACCTCCTTTTGGGCTCAGGAACAAGTTGTTGGCTTTAGCCCACGAGGGTCACTTAGGACAGACACTAACCCAACCCTGTTTAAGGAGTCATTTTTGGTGGCCTGGAATTGATTCGCAGGTTGTGGACTGGGTTGAACGTTGTACGATATGCAAGGAGGGTGAAAAGCGGCTGAAGGTCATTCCTAAGTCTCCATCTGATTCACACATACACTGTCCTGGCTTACCGTGGCATACCATCTGCCTTGACTTCATTGATCCTATGGGCGAACTCAATGAGAAAGATAGATTTGCCATGGTTGTTGTCGATGTTTTTTCAAAATGGTTAGTCGTGAACTTTACCAACGACATCACTACTGAAAGCACCATAAGATTTTTGGGTAACTTATTTAAGGACGAGGGGTTACCATCTGTCATCATAAGTGACAATGGTACTCAACTCGTCTCTAAGCATATGCAAACTTTCTTAAAAGAATGTGGCATTTCTCATCACCGCACTTCCCTGTATAATCCCCAAGGTAATGCGGTATGTGAGAGGGCGAATAAAGTAGTCAAGGGCATAATTCAAATGGCTTCTGATGGTGGTGGTATTGTTAGGAAAATGGTCAATGAAATGTTGTGGGCCTATCGTACCACTCCCTCTTTGAATGGCAAATCCCCTTTCCAGTTAATGAGAGGACGTGATCCTGGTTCAAAGTTGGTACCTGCTTGGATGAGACGAGTTGTTGGTTTGCAGAGTGAACAGGATGTTGCCTTGTCTCCTCACCCTGTTCCTTTCTTAGTAGGAGATCTTGTCAAGGTCAAAAGTGGTAGGGTGCAAAGGGGCCTCTCAAAGTTCAAGGGCCCTTTTAAGGATAAAAAAGTTCTTAACCACTGCGTTATCCTCAACAACGGCGAATGTTGGAACTTTAGAAGGGCGGCTCTGTACGAAAGAGTTAAGTCTGTCCCTGTTGGCAATGCTCCTTCTTCCTCTCCTTTGGATGATGTGCCGCAAACCTCTCAGTATCTGTTACCTTCCTCCACCAGTGGCTATTTACTCGCCTCAGACACCCCTGTTGAGTTGTCTCCTCACAACGATGTTTCAAATTCAGGAGGTGGTGATGCTCTTGTCCCTGTTGTCCCTGTCCAAAGTAACAATGGTGGTAATTTCTCTTAACAGAATGGTTTATTGCTTGGTCGTCCTGTAAGGTCTCGCCGACCACCCACTTATCAGCAGGATTTTATTCACTGTTGTTGTTTTTTTTCTTTCTTTTTACTTTTTCTCTTTTGATGTGTTTTGAAAAAAGAAAGGGAGAAGATGTGTAGTACTCCTGTAGTTTGCTAAGTTTCCTTTCTAGCCTTTTTAGAATGCTCCTCCTTAGTATTCTGTATTCTATGCTGGTCTTTGCTATGTATTCCACGCTGTGGCAGTTGGCTGTTGGCTGCTGCAGTGTGGTGTTCGCTCTTGTCCTACTCTACATCTTCGAATAAAGAATACTTGTATTCTCCTCTCAGCTTCATTGGAATTCATTTACTACATATTCCTTGGTACAGTACACAATTATCGAGCTTTAGAAAAAAAAGGAACTGAGTTTTACATCGACATAATCTGTGTTATGTGACAGCCTGGAGAAAGTTAGAGACGATACACGACCGGCTGCAAAGGAGCCAACGTCACACTATGATAAATGTAAAAAAAGTTTCCTTATTTTGCAATATCTACACGCTGTCTTTAGATGCCCATCGATATGCTACTTTGCAAAAGCTATGCCGGTTATTCATGGGCCTGTAACAGGCATTCGCACAATGGAGGAAGCCACGAAGGAGGCTGGTCAGCTTCGAGCACGTGTTTTACTGATCGGAAGGACGCAGCGGCTGCGAATGATCCGCGCCTGCTTGTATCCCACATACCCTCAGGACAGAAGATTGACGTCAGCTACCCTTTAAAAACTCATGAATGGCAGCATGCACTCTGTAAAGGAACTACAGGCAGGGGTGGAGAGGGTGGGTAAGGACAACAGCATGAGCTGCTTTTTAAAGGTATTGTTTAATATGACCTGAACTGTACCTGGATGGACTGCTGCGCTTTACATTATGCTGGCACACATTCATTTTTTGGTAGGCACTGGGAAATTGTGATTAGTCCAGGAGTTGGCGCAGAGACTCGAATCCCAGCTCCAAAGTGGGCAGAGAAGGAAGCAAAATGCAGGAAATGAAGTTGCTGGTATGGCAACAAAAGCACGTTGATGTAGATTTCATTTCTTGTACTTCGTCACCGCGCTTACCTCTCTGCTGACTTGGGAGCTGGCCCAGCCTTATTCGTGTTATCATTGTACTGACGAAACCACCCGGCCCGTCCACACATGCACGCACGCACACACGTAAACACGCATGCACGCATTCATACACCCTGAGGGCGAATTTGCCCGCAGGGTATAAATAAATGGGCGCGAGACCGCTCGGGGTCTTCGGCCCGTAACTACAGTTAGTGTCTGTGTGTCGTTATTCACAGAGTGAAGATTAGGCCCCACTCTGTGGCGTAGGCGTTCCCCTTCCCTGTACCTCAATAGTACAATTATGTTGAAAGTAAAGGCTTTCAAATTGCACTCCACAAACCAAAGTATTTAAAGTGGGGCACTTGAAAATATCACTGAACATATTTTCTGTATATCTTCAGCTCACCTGGTCTCACCTGGTCTCTACGTTCTAAGGCATGGGCATGGTGGGCTCCGGCCCAGGGCCCCAGCCTTTCAGGGGCCCCTGTGATAGAACCAGCTTTGTTCTGTAGAGTCTTGCCCTGAAGACCTTGAATAGTACTTAAAATATAATATATATTTAATATATTTATATATATATAATATGTCTTAAATAGTATTTAAAACAGATCGTTTTAAATACTGTTTTCTTTACATTTATTTTAAGTGTGTGTAATTTGTGAGAAATGTTAGACATTTTGAAATAATGTATTTCTGTTTCAAACAACATCCATCAAAAAAGTTTCTTTTAGTTCAAAGCAGGACCTCACATATGCGGGCCGACCGACACGGCCCCGCAGGGGACACCCATAAGAGGGCGGCCCCCTTAGTGCCACAAGATGGCACCCGGGGCAGACCAGTGTTCCACGAGCCTCAAGGGTCTAGCTCGTCACTTCCGGCCAGGGTCGGGCGGGGAGAGGTATATAATCCTCCCGCACCCACCTGGCGGCCTCTTTGTCCCCTCACCCTGTCGCCGTTTCATGCCCTCTGGTCGCTCCGTCCAGAGGCCTGGTCTAGCGTCGGTGTGCTGTGCCTTCGGCTGGGTGCGTCGTCCCCCTCGGGGACGGGTTTTGGTTTTCTTTATCCGTTTTGGTCTTGGCTCCTCGGAGAGGCCGTGAGCGGAGGGATGTGGCGTGCCGGGATTGAGCTGTGGGGCCGCTGTGTTGTTATAAAATGTTTACCTGGATGTAGCCCACTGGTAGCGCGCATGCTTTGCATGTAGGAGGCCCCGGGTTCAATCCCCGGTATCTCCAGACACGCGACGCGAGCAAATAAAAAGAATTAAATAATCTTTTTCCTGATAGCCGGGGGAGGGGGCGATCGCGGGACTGCGGGTGGAGTGGATTATGTTGACGCTTCTTCTCGCATCTGTTATTTGTGAATGGGCCGGAAGATGAACGCGTTGAACTTCACCAGGAGTTCGAATTCCTGCTTGACTCGCCCTTCTCTCTTTCCGAGCCCTGTATTTTGTTGTGGTGCCTGTAAAGATGCTGAATGATGACAGGCAGCAGGTGTACTGGTTAAACTAGCGTTTATTTAATTAACAAGATTATTCCATCCGAGGAGCGCCGGCCGGCGCTCTGCTCCGTGCAGTTCTAAGCGCGCTAATGGATGCGCGCGCATCCGGCGCCAACATGGCCTCCGCAAGTCACGTAAGCGTGACGTGCATAGACTAGACCGCTACATATCTCCCCCTTTTACCAATGTCTTAATAGTCACTTACTCATCGTTGTCCAGCTCAAAGTCTCGAAATCTGGAGGGTCTTACCACTTGCCTTCCACTCCTGGTTACTCTACCAGTGTTCTCTTGAGTGCCTAGTGACTGCGTTCCGGTTTCTTCCATGTCTTCACTTACTGCTCCATCACCGTTCGTATTTTCTCCCATCTGGTTCCTCTCAGCTCCTTGATTCTCAATCACTTCTTCACCTTCTCGCGCTCTCGCTGCACTTGCTCCATCGCATTGCTCACTTCCACTTTGTCCACTCTCCACGTTCAATTCATCCATGTCTTCACTTCCCGTTCCAGTTCTTTCCCACCTCAGTACCTTGTTGCACCGGGCCATGCGGTCCTGTGACCACACATTACCGTCGCTTAGCAGGGCCGCCCGATCATATACTTCCTTGACTTGCATCGGCTTGCTATACTTGCTGTCTCCTTTCTTTTGTAGAGTGGCTAACTTTACTCTCACCCACTCTCCCCTTTCCAGGCCAGTCTCTTTCACATTCCTCCGTTTGTTGTGGTGGTCGGTGTAAATTGTTGTGCTCTTTCAAGATTTGCCCGTACCACTGCAGGGGACCACTCACTGGTTATCACCTTTTCCTTCCAGATCCTGTTGTCATGCGTGAAGGGTTCACGTCCTCTCAATATTTGAAACGGGCTGTACCCCGTGCTTGTGGGAGTTATTCTGTAGGCCCACACCATGTTCTCTAGCGCTTTTTCCCAGTCTTTGTTGCTGGATATGGCCGCTTGTATGGCTCCCATCACTACCCTGTTAAATCGTTCAACTAGGCCATTTCCGGCTGGGTGGTAAATTGCCGTGTGTCTGATGGTGATGCCATTTCTTACCATGAATTGTTTCCATCTTTCCGACGTGAATTGTGGTCCGTTGTCGCTTAAGATGGACTTGGGGATTCCTTCCCTAGTGAACGTTTCAGACAGAAACTTCAAAATGTTCTCAGTGTCCATTGATTCGCCCACCTTTAGCTCTGGCCACTTGGAGTAATGATCTATGAGGACACACACATATTTCTGCGTGCCCTGATCATCTAGCACAGGTCCTAAGATGTCTATGGACAGCTCTTCCCACGGGTTGGAGGGAGTATCGAACTTTCCAAGAGCTGGGCGTAGTGGTCTCAATGTTTTGTCAGCTCCTTGACATTGTGGACACTCTCTGACATGCCTCTCTGCTCTTATGTCCATACCTGGCCACCAGTAGTTTTGTTTTGATCTGGCCTTGAGTTTTCCGATGCCCAAATGGCCTTCATGCAATAAGTCCAATAACTTGTTGATGAGGTTTCTTGGGGGAATCACCTTGTCTCCTCTGTAGATGAATATCCCCTTGTCTCCTACTGACAGTTCCTCCTTCACTTCATAATATGGCCTAAGGTTCGTCTTCACATTTCTCTTGTCTGGCCACCCTTGTATGATGTGCGCCTTCACTTCTTTGATGTCGGTATCTTCTTCATATGCTTCAGTCCATTCTTGTTGGCTGATTAGCCTCTCTTGGTCTTCTATGAGAGCTACCATCTCTCCTCTGTCTGCAGGGTCTTCCTCTCCAGGTTCCATGGCCGCTGCTCTACTCAAGTAGTCCGCCACTCGGTTCCTGTTGCCAGCGATGTACTCCACATCGTACCTGAATTCTAGCAACTTTAAGGACATTTTGGATATCCTGGGTGTGGCGCTGGCATGTCCGCACGATGTTAATACTTTCAGCAATGGCTTGTGATCTGTCTTGAGCAGAAATCGGGTACCCCACAGGAATTGCCGGAACCTCGTCATGGCCCACACCACCGCTAGCATCTCCTTCTCGATGACGCTGTATTTGCTTTCGGTATCCGTCAATGCCCTGGATGCGAAGCTGATTGTCTCCATGTCCCCTCTTCCTCAGTCTTGCATCAGTACAGCGCCCAGCCCTTTGTCACTGGCGTCGGTGGTGAGCACCGTGGTGCCCTGTGGGTCATACCCTTTGAGCGGTATGGCTCCTGAGACCTCCTTTTTGATGGTTTCAAACTCTGCTTGGGCTTCCGGTGTCCACTGGAACGCCGTGCTCTCTCTGGTCAGCAACCTCATGTTGTAGGTCTTTGAAGCAAAGTGTACCACGAATTTACTATAGTACTCCGCCATTCCCAAGAACGACCTGACTTCTTCCTTGTTCTTGGGGGGCGGTGCTTCAGCGATGGCCTTTACGTTCTCCGCCTTTGGTGTGACCCCTTTTTGTCCGATTTCATGGCCTAGGTATGTCACCGATTGCAGGCCCAACCGACATTTGGACCATTCTGCCGTAAGGCCCTTGACTTCCAGTGTTTGTAGCACTTTCTCTAGTTTCCGGTCATGATCCATCCTATCACACCCCATCACCAGGATGTCGTCCTGGAAGTATTGGATGCCCTCGCAGTCTCTGAATAGTTGGTGCATCATCTTCTGAAAGACTGCAGCCGCTGAGGCCAGTCCGAACGGCATTCGACAGAACCGATAGCACCCGAACGGGGTGATGAAGGATGTGAGGCTTTTGCTGTCCGGATGCAGTGCTATTTGGTGGTAGGCCGAGGTCAAGACAATAGTGGAGTACCACTTTACTCCTCTGGTCTTGGCCAGCATCTCTTCGATTCTGGGAAGGGGGAATTTCTCCACTACGATATTTTTATTCAGTTCTCTCAGGTCCACACAGAGCCTGACCTTCCCGTTGGGCTTTATTACGACTACTAGGGGTGCCAGCCATTCCGCACAGGTGATTGGTTCTATTATGCCCTTCCTCTCCAACTCTTGGAGTTCCGTCTGGACTGCTTCTCTCACTGCTATAGGTACGTTCCTCACCTTGTGTGCAACTGGGGTGGCTCCTTCCTTAAGCACGATCTTGTGTTGGAACTTTTCCATTCTGCCCACCGTGCCTCCGAATACTTTCGGGTAGTTCTTCTTCCATCTGTTCATGTCCGCCCATTCCTCCGGTTCTGTGAGTAGAATTTGTTCCTTCCCTCCGGGGTCTAGTTTTATTCCCAGGTCACCCTGGTCTAGCCAACCCAGGACGGAGGGTCCTTTTTCCGCGACGTATAGCTTACACCATGCAGATCGACCTCTGAACTCGAACAACAGGCGTCGGAATCCCAGCATGGGAATGCGATCCCCATTATAGGTGACCGGTCGAATGTCTAGTTTCTCCAATTCTGGGCCCAGCTGGAGTTGGAACTCTACTTCCCATACTGCCCGTTGAATAATGGTAAATGGAGGTCCGGTGCCTGCCACCACTGTGATGGTGATGCCGCCCATGGACATGTCTAGGACAGGTTTGGTCGATCTTTTCCCATCTACACTTAGTACCTGGTCGTATATGCATAAGACGGTGACCACTTCTTCTTCTGTGACTTCCTCCTGGTCATCTTCTTCTTGATCGAAATATTTCACCGTCCCCTTTTGTTGTTTCTTCCGGCACACCTTCTCGTAATGGCCTATGATGCCACAGTGTAGACATTTGGCTCGGAATGCCGGACACCTTCTGTCGTGTGCTTCATGGGACCAACTTCCGCACCTGTAGCACGTTTTCTTGCTCTCATTGTTCGCCTGCTTCCCTTGCCATCTGTTGGTTCCTTTGGTCCCTGGTGTCTTGCTTCTTTGGTCTTTGCGGTGTTCCTCTTCTTGTATTCTGTTTACCAGGGTCGGGCGGTCACTTCTTTCTTGGTTGCGTTTGCACACCTCTGTGCGAGTTCCGCCCTCTTCACGATAACCAATACGTCTTTGAGTGTGGTGTCGCCACTCGCCCACAGCTTGTCTTGTACATTTGCGCTCGTGGTGTGCATGACAATCTGGTCTTTGATGAATTCGTCCTCCCATAGTGCGTATTTGCACGTGGCCACCAGTTTCCTCAGGGCCGCTACATACTCTTCAATGGTTTCTCCCGCCTTTTGTTTCCTTTGCTGGAAATTATATCTGTCCACTGAAACGCAGATGGTGGGACGATAGCGTTCATCTAGATCTTCCACTGCATGTGCATACACATCGTCGTCGGTGTCTTCTCTCTTTTTCGGTACCAAGCTTTTGTAGATTCTGAGTCCCTCCGGACCCAGATTCAGCAACAGAATACGTTTCTTTCTTTGGGGGGTGAACTTTTCTTCATTTTCATCCTCCAGGACCCCTATGAAATTGTCTATGTATTCTTTCCAGTCCTCCCACTTCATCAGTGGTTCTCCGGGTTTCAGTAGGAATTGTACTGGTGCTATTGCGTATCCCGCAGGTGTGCTCATCTTCACTTCCCGGGTGACTGTCACGTCGGTGCTTTTGCCGGTGGGGCTGCCTGGGGTGTTATCCTTGAACCCTGTACTTGTATCTTCCTGGGGACTCTTGGTGCTGGTCCCCCCTTGCTCCTCTTTGGTAGCCCGCGCTACACCTCCCTGGCGTCAGTCTTCAGGAATGCCACACATGTGTGCAGTTGCCTGTGGGGTGGTTGCGCTGCTGCTCTGGCCTATTCGCCGCTTCTATGCTAGCTGTGGCACTGCCACGCTCCTCGGATTCCCCCCGTTCCTCTGATGTGTCCTGCCGTGTCTCCGCGCTCCGTTTCGTCGGCTGGGCAGTGTCAGGTAGCTCTTGCCTGTGTCTGGGTAGGCCAGGTGGCTGTGTCTGGGTCCTTCTGTACCTTGGGGCTGCCACGTGGGGCCGACGATCTTTTATTATTCCTTTGTGGTCGTCTGGCTGTTCCTCCCGACCTCGTCGCCACTGTAAAGATGCTGAATGATGACAGGCAGCAGGTGTACTGGTTAAACTAGCGTTTATTTAATTAACAAGATTATTCCATCTGAGGAGCGCCGGCCGGCGCTCTGCTCCGTGCAGTTCTAAGCGCGCTAATGGATGCGCGCGCATCCGGCGCCAACATGGCCGCCGCACGTCACGTAAGCGTGACGTGCATAGACTAGACCGCTACAGTGCCGGGAAGACTTTTATTCAGCGAGCGGAGCATTGTAGGTTTAAGTAGATGTTATATTATTATTAGGGATGGTACACAGGGAACTCTATTGCTTAATTAAGGTGGGATTACAGACTTTTAGGCTACAGCCACTGTACTAAAGAAAAGCATAGTGGGTGTTCGTAATGTTACTAATGGCTCGTGCATGTGCCTACCCTGGGTGCAGTAGGGCATTTACACCACGGCGTGGCACTGTTCCTCAGTTATGGTCTTATTTCACGCCAGAGCTTGGTTGTTATTAGCATAAGGGGTCTCCTGGTTTTTCTTCACCATCTTGACGTAGAGAGTGGGTGCTGCAGTTCGCAGGCACCGTGACATGGTTCTCAGGGCGCTCATGGGGAACATCTCAATGGTCAGCCATGTCTCAGCGTAGGCCAGACTGGTATTGCGCTATTTTAGTGCAAACAGGCCTCTCTTCATGGCGCGTGATCGATGGTTGCTAACAAGGCTTAGATGCGCTTGGCTGGGCTTCTACCGGGCCTCGCTTAAAGCTCCCTTGTTACGTTGTGCACACCAGGTCCTGCTTTGTGAGGTAGGTGTGGGGGCCTCTTGGCCAAGCACGTGAGGGCACTTTGGCACAGGCTCTCTGCCCACCTTGGCCCCACCTATATGTGCCACAGAATAGTCTATGTTAGCTCAGAGTCATCGCGCACAGTCGGCATGCCAATAGGGTGTTGGCCTGGGCTATGTCCTCCACGTGCGACGGGCCTTGCCCTGCCCCGTAGTTTGCATCAGGTCCACGTGGGGCACGAAGGGATTATCGGGGACCGTTCCACCTTTGTATGTAACAACTATCTTGTTGTAGCTAGTGCCGGCGTTCCTATTATTGTGGTAGGAATTTCTTGGTGTTTCTGTGGAGTTGTGGATTATGCGCTCAGATGGGTACAAAGGACCCTGTGTGTGTACAGTTACAGGTTTCTCTGAAACAAACGCAAGTCTCTCATTAATTCATTAGTGTACAATACCAAAGTTCAATTCAGTGCTGGACGGGTTCAGGGATCGAAGGACAAATGTTGTAAGAGAGATTGTGACACTAGTTGGAGTGAATTTGTCTCTGTTAATGTATTGTACTTTCTTCTGTGCCGAGTATTTAGATGAACTTGATCTTATCAGCAGCTCCGGCTTGCAGTCGCACCGTTCTGGACCAGACCCCCCTCCACTGGTAGGGTGGGCGCTGGCAACATGCCTCACGAGTTTTGGGGTAAGGCACGGTCACATTCAATTTTCATTACTTTTGGTAAAGGTTCGATTGTGAGGTGCCACAGTGCTAGGGATTTGTACATCTAGGAATTGGAGAGCACCCAGTTGTTGCCACTTTATGTTTGTCCTCGGGGAAGGAATGGTATCGGGTGGCTTTGGTACTGCTATTACTTTTAATTAGGGACTGGGTGTACTATTTTGTCACGGTTTTATTTCTGTGGTATGGTGTACTGTCATGGGCCTACGTTTGGTTTGGTCGGCCATTGTTTAGCGGACATTGTCCGTTTGCTGCCGGGGCTCGCAGGGTTGGCGGTCGACGGAGTCATGCCAGCTGCTCCGGCCTCCTGTGCGGCAGGCTTTGGAGTGCGATTGGCAGTGGGGAACTGTAAGAGGCACTGGGGTTGCCCGCATCCCCAAGGTGCTCGACCCCCCCAATTGATCCATGGAATTGCAGCGTGCGGGAGGAGAGCGGCATGCAGTGCTCGCTGTGAGTTTTAGTTTGCCGCAGCTTTCTGGTATACCGTGATCTCGTCCATGGCAGCGTTGGTGTCTTGCATTGTTATCGGGTGCGGGGGGTGCAGCGCGGACGGTGGAGGCTATTGCTTCTAGGAGCGTAGTCTCGGTGGGGGTCGCGCAGTCTGGTCGGGGCCGTAGCCGCCTTGTATGTTGCCTGTGGTTTCTGCAGTGGACATCTCGCCCCCCTACCGGCCATACTAGTGTCCTACGGCCCTGCCCGGGCACTAGGAGCTGCCCTTCCCTGGGCCGGCATCTCGCAGCTACCAGCAGTGGTGGCATTCCAGTTCTCATGGGTGCGGGGGCTCATGGGGGGGCGGTCGAGTGAGCCAAGCCGGCCGTTCAGGCCTTTTAGGCGGCAGAACAGTAGTGAGTCGCTTGCAGTTCCCCGTTGTGCACTATTTTCGGGATGCGGGGGAACAGGGTTCGAGGCTTTATTACGCTCCGCAGCCCGCTGCAGTTCTCAAACACATACTCACTCTTAATGATGCCTTTATATAGCACGCACTCTACCCGATGGTGTCAGGCGCTTCTCAATAAGGACAGAACTGATACATGGGAGCACTATAAGTGAACACCTTACACATTCTAACGCTAAGTCACATGAAGCTAAGTGACAAACCTGGGCAAATATTACATGATGTAATTAACGGTGCATTACAGGAGGAATAAGTGGCACGAGGGCAAGATACAAAAGTGTACTACGTACAAGAGAGGTATAAGACTGCATTACATGGCAGACTGACCAGCACAAGAACAAAAGTTACGTAAGCATTGGTGGCACTTGTTCAAGGACAGGAAGCAAACCCGTTGTAAGAGGTAGCAAAGAGTGTGTTACAAGATAAAAGTGTAGTGTGCATGGTGCAATAGAGTACCAACGATAGGTAGAAGGATAATACAGCAATAAATGGCAGACTCTCAAATCACAAGTCTCTGGAAAGACACTTTCATAGTCAAGGGGTATCGAACTTACTTTATTAGGGGGTCTTCCTTCACATTTTAGAGAGGGCACTGTTGATTTGGAGGTGTCTCTATAGGAGGAGAACTTTGAGGTCAGTTTGAAGGCCTGGGATGAGGAGGTGTTCCTGGGTAGAATGGTTAGGGGACAAGTTATGATGTGATTCTAAATCACACATACCCTAGAGCAATGGTCATTCCAGACTTAGTGTCAAGACACAATACTACACTACTGCCTCTGTGGCTGGAGGGACGCAAGTGTTTGCCCCACCCAACTCCTTACGAGATTGTAATTGGACAATCTAGTTCTCAATTGACAACCAGGCTTGGCCTTGGTAGCGTGGGGGCATTTCTGGCCCCTGCCACATTGCAGGAAATATATATTGGTATTGAAGGGGGCAGGGCTTCTAAAGGATGTTATTGTGTCACATACAGGAACCGCGCAGGAGAACCGCCCGACTCACATGGGGGGACACCGGACCTTTCACCAGGTATAGAGCCATAGCACACTGGGGGTGGCAGTGAGCTAGGGTCTGGGATACCCATTTTCTCCCCAAGAGTCATTAATGGTCCTGTTTATTGGGGTGTGCAGGTTACGCCCCAGGGAAGTAATACATTGGTAGTCAACTGGTGTATGTGAGCAGGGCAGGTAGTTCCTGTGCTAATGGGATATTTTTGCATTTAAATCAACTGATGAGTCTGGGCAATTTGTTTATTTAGTAGGCAATAACTGGGGTGTTCTTTCAGTAAGCAGTGACAAATTTGAAATGCGTTTTCTTTTAAACAAAGGGTGTGTCTGGGGCATATCACACATCCCATGTGCAATAATGGAATGTGTTCTTCTGTACAGCAACTGGTGCGCAAGTAAGGGGCTCTAATCTTGGCGATAGAGTTAGCAATAGGCTTACCTGTCAATGCTCGGTGGGGGCTGTTTTCATGGATTTGTTCTCTCTTCCAGAAATGCACGGATTCGTTCTTTAATGGTGTAATGGCTGGATTTTCTGTTTAGATGGGATCAGCCCCCAGGGGCCCCTATGACCCAGCCAAAACGTACTCACCTTCCGTCCTCAGGACTCCTCTATATCCAGGCACCTGGTACCTACCTGAGGATAGGGAACTCGCAATATACAGGCTCATATTATTAAGAACACCACTAAATCTATAGGGATACTAAGAATACTCACTGATTACTAGGGATATCCATACCCTACACCACACTTATTCACATCAGTTGGTCTCGCGGCCACCCTGACCCAGACCGTTCTACCCTAGGGCAGATCTGCTACACACGTGGGTCTGCAGCCCCAGTGCTCTCCTTTTCCAAAGCGTTCGCGATCCTGCGAAACATCCACGACAGTGTCCCCCCTGTCGCTCTCATTTAGTCTTATACCACAATCCGGTGGCTTTACACGGCAGTATCCCTCCCGCCGTTCTCATTAACGCCGCATATCAACGACGACCACATTCCTATGAACACCTATACATATATATATATATATATATTGGGATATTATCTCAGCTGTCTACTCGGGATGAAACTACAATGATGACTTTGGATGTGGTTCCGGATTATATAATGTACTCTCTGCTCTTGGCATCAAAGGTTCACTCACTCCCTATTTATGTGATCACCACTCACCTGATTGGGATTACTCATCCATTCATGCATCTAGCAAACACCTAGAAGTGCCATTTACCTTTAGTGAACAAGAATAGGGATTACACACCAGTTAGTTATAAACTGGGGGTTATTTATTACAGTAATATAAACATTTATGCAAATCTAACAAAGACTATAGGTAGAACACACCGCTTGAAAGAGAAAAGATTACAATGTAACAGGAACACTCCGCTGAAAGGGAAAAGATTAAGTGTAGCTAATGTGATGAAAACAATATCACCTGATTAGTGTGAAGTCTTGTTCTAGCTGTCATCTGGGTTCCTCTCTCGTCTGTGCCTTGGCTCATCTCATGCTCTCTCTCCTCTCCTGCACTCTTGGGTACACCTCTGCGCTGATCGCTCTGTCTCTGGACTCCTCTTCCCCACACGAACTGTCTCTCCACCTTGCGTCTTCACTCTTAATAGTTCCTGCCGCTCTGATCACCGTTCATTCTGTCTCTCTTATTCGCTCTATCTCTGCGCCAATGTCCAATTCCATCTGCTCCCATAGGTTAATCCACGAGCTCTCCTCTATCTCTTCTAAAAGGCATTACTTCAGACTCCAGCTATTCACACTTCCTCCTGATAAACAACTGCTTCTGACTGCTTCCTTCAGTTCCAGCTCACTATTCAACTCAGCTCTTCTCCAGATTGAACCCTCTCTCTCTCTCTGCCAATTCCACTCCACTGCTCTCCTCTCTGCTGGACTCTCCTCCTCGACTCCTTCCTGCTTGACTCCCCTCTGCTTGACTGACTGACTCCGCCTCTGCACTTCACAAATATAGAATGCTGTTTCCTCATGGAAAGTTCCATCCATCAGCCCACCGCTTACCAGGTCTCTGCATCACCTCGCATCAAGGACACACACCAGCCGGCCGGCCTTTTGTTGTGTCTTCTACACAGAGAATAATACAGCCTACCGATAAGGGCTGGCCCAGACCGGTTCTCTCCAAGTGGAAAACAGCCTTAACTATAAACTTCGCCTTTGCCCTGAAAAGCCTCTCTGCTTCCATCAAGATGGAGTCTCTCTAGCTTTAGGCCTGAAAGGGGTGAAATGCTCCTTAGCTCTGTCAGAATACCTACATGATGTCTAATATGTCAAAGCCAATAGGCAATAGACAGGTTAAAGTCAAGAATAAAGGCATATTAAGCAGCTATCCTCTTCTAGGTCTGGAAAAAGGGCTTAAAAGGGCCAACACAGGCTAAGAAGGCCTATACTAGATGCGAGCAAGAATAATGATCTATTATCACTGCTAAATAAAGCCAAAAACCCTGCCATAACAAATGGTCAAACCGAGCCTAGCAGACCTGCCTGCCAGGGCTTGGAGCAGGTACAGGGGAAGAACGCACTGGGGCCAGTGTGTGGGGTTCTGGGTCAGCAAGTCCAGGAATGGAGAGTAACCTTATTTCTAATTTCAGGACAATCGGATCAAGTACACAGGCACCACTCTGAGAAGGACAGGCGGGAACGGAAGCAGGAATGGCCAGGGCATGCTCCGGGCTCGGAGCCTGAATTCTGTTCCTGGTGAAGTGCTCTTGGAGGGCAAGGTGGCACCTCGGTTCAGACTTCTTGTAGGGGAGAGGTAGAAGCAGTGTCAAGTGTAGCGGTTGTGCTAGTCACCCATCCCAGAGTCAGGATTCTTAGCTGCACAAGACCATAACTGTGTTCATTCTGCTCCAAATTCTTGTCACCATGACACTTTCACGTGTGTAAGGAAAATACATTTTAATCTGAGTGATCTTAGTTGTGGTTTTATTTTTGATAAGGCTTCGCCCAAGATGCCCCCTGCTGTCAGTTTTGTGGGAGGTGAAGTACCAGATTGCTCTCTGGAATGGTCGCAGTGACAGTAGTGCTGTGTCCCAAAAGTGGTGTGTAGGAAATTGAGTTACTGGTTAAGGGGGTGAAATCCTACTCAACAATCAGCAACCACACTTCATATCAGAGTGAAACACAAGCAACCCCCAAATTAACCTGTGCTCAACGAAAGCAGTCAACTTTAACGTAAAGGCAATGTGTAAAGTATTTATCTGGCACACAAACATTAATAAAGTGAAAACCCAAAACAAGACAAATTTCACACTAATTTAAAAAAAGAGTAGAATTTAGTAAATTATTTAACACTAAAACAATACAAATCCAATTGGTAGAACTGGCACATATGCAATTTTAATGGTTAGATAAAAATAGTGGCCAAAAGCAGGAGTGCAGGCCAGTTACAAGGACCAAGTTAGGCCAGCTGAACAAAGTACCTTAAATCCTGATTGCTAGCAGGTCCTGCGTCAAGGATGGGTCGTGCAGCAGTGGTTCTGAAGGGCTGCGGGGCTGCAATGCAAGGTCCTGCGTCAAGGATGGGTCGTGCCGCAGTGGTTCTGAAGGGCTGCGGGGCTGCAATGCAAGGTCCTGCCCTGAGGCTGTGTCATCATGAGCAGTTTTGAGGAGCTGTGGGGCTGCCAGCCGAGGTTCGGTGTTTAGGACGCGTCATTCAGGAGTGGTTTACATGACCTGTGGAACAATACAGAACTTTGTGTCTGTTCTGCTGGGACCACAACTGAACTCTCAGAGCACCTCCAGGTCAACTAGCCGGGGACCAGGACTGGGGTGGCACCACTTGGGGGGCAGGACTCACAGCAGGAGGAGTTTAGGAGCAGAGTTCAAGGTGGTTGGAGCTTTTTTGGTCCCTTAGTTTCTGATCAGGAGGCCGGCCAGCTAGCTCTTGGAGTCATTCTGGTGGTGCTGGGTTCAAGGTGCAGGTCCAGTCCTTCTCGCTCACATAGCAGGGTAGCAGAGTAGAAGTGACCCTTGCAGCAGAGCTGTCAGGATATGATAGGTTAGCATAAAGAATATCCACCAACCTTCAAGTAACAGATCCAGTGGGGGGATGATAGGTTTCTCAATTTCCCTCTGTTCAACTCGCAGAGAGCTGTTTCAAACCACTGCCCTGCACTGAAGCACCAGATGGAAAAGGGAAGTGAATAAGAAAGAATAAGGCAGCCACAACCAGAAACTCTTCGGTCCTCTCCTTCAACTATAGGAAACGTCTGTCTCTGGGCAGGGACCTGCAGATGGGATCCTGGAGGTGAAAGGAGACAGCAACAGTTTTACCTTCACATCAATCACCGCTCTCATTTCATCGTGTATTCATGTAAAAAACTTCACACTGTTTGCTCACAAGCTGATCACCCACGAAAACTGTAACAAATGATGGCTTCCCCCACAAGGAGAGTATCCGTCACTCAATAGCTCCTAGCCACAGAGACCACGAGGTCTGCGATAATCAATCTCACGAAATAATAAAGTACTGGAAGACCCCACCTGGTCCACAAGAGTCTTAACCCTTTCTATGCTGATGGCGGAACCGCTCCGTCATCAGCTGCGGTGGCGCTGTGCTGATGACGGGGCTGTTCCGTCATGGCCCTGCCGCCGCGCCTGCGCGGCGCGTTCTATTGAGCGGGCGGGGCCATGACGGAACCGCTCCGTCATGAGCACAGCCCAACCGCGGCTGATGACAGAGCGGTTCCGGCATCAGCATGCGGCCGCCGAGCGGCCGCCCGCCCACTTAGCGCTGCGGCGGAATAGCCGCCGCAGCGATATGGTTAAAGACTAAATCCGATTTGGATTGGTAGACTAGCATTCCAATCCATTCCACAAACGAGAGTCAAAAGGAAATACCTTCTGTGGCCACCGCCACGGGAGAAAAGTAATAGAAGAACAGGATCTTGGAACAGCGCACGCACCCACTCTCATGCCTGGGAGTGAATGTTGCACTTCAACGATGGCTGCCTCCTAAGTCGGCAGCCGGCTTCACGACTACTTCTCCTGAGTGATGCGGGAGTCCATGGAAGTCAGAAGCGTTCAGCCCTGAACGCATTCACCAACAGAGGCAGTCAATTGCGCCAGGAAAACAAGGAAGAACAGACGTCCCGCTGGAATGTGTAGCAGAATCTCGAACTGCAGCCGCCAGGAGCGACGGCAACGCCAAAAGAATTCCTGAAACACCACTGAAAGAGTTGCAAGGGGTCATCTCTGGAAACAGATTGACAAGTGTTGGCCCATTCAGAGGGAGGGGCTTTTGCATTCCTGTTTCTGCCATGCTCTCAAGGAAATGTGGAAGTTGTAGTTCCTCCCCAATACCAATAGCAACATATATAGGAATTAGACACGCTCCTTTCCCAATACCCCACGACATTCACTCCGGACAACCATGACAAGAGCAACACAGCAGTACTAAAGATTTAGGTCTGAGGGTCCAATATTTTTACTTGGCGCCAGCTTTGAAGTGGGAGAAGTTTCTAGCGTCCTCCCCTACAGAGATTCTTGGAAATTCCTGACTCCCTACTTCAACCCCAGCTTATCTTGGTGCACAAAAGACTGATGTGAATCCCATTGTGAGTGTGCTATAGCGGAGCATTTGTGATATGTAAGTGTGGTAGGTGACATCTCCTCACCCTCATCCTGACAGAGAAAACTCATCCTGACAACACCTGTTCTCGCTTTTTCTCACCATCTGGAAGTAATAAAAAAAAACTGCCAGCTACACCTAGTAACATAAACTACGATACAGGCTGCAGACAACAAATGGCTAAGGCAAGAAAATGACAACTTTCTCAAAATGGCTTTTTCAGAATTTTGACTTAAATACCAACTTTACCATTAAAGAGTGTGTTAAATTACAATTCTTTAGACAACAAACTCAACTTTCCTACCTGCTCCCAATTGAACATTATCACTTATGAAATGTAATGAGGTAATTCAATGTTATCCTGTGGCAGAAGTAGTTTCACCGAAGTGAAAAATGTATTTGGGAGCTTTTCACTACCGGGACATGTAAACCCTAAACGTGTATGCCTAACGTTTTAAATACGCTGCACCCTGCCTTATGGCCTTTTTAGGGCCCATCCAAGGCATGACTTATGTTTATGAAAAGAGGAGGTTTAAGACTGGTAAAAGTTTTTTTTTCTCCATGTTGCAATGGCACTTCAAGCTCCAGATACAGGCATCAAAGGCAGGCTTGATACATGTTGAAAGGTCTACTTAAGTGGATGACACGAGTTCTGCAAGTCCACTAGTAGCTTTTAATTTACAGACCCGGGGACTTACAAATATAGTAAATGTGCCAGTTCACTAGTGCACAAGCACTTTAGTGCTGATTAGTAGTGGTAACGTGCTGAGCCTTAAGTCCAATAAAAACAAATTCAGCAAGAACAGGAGGAGTAAGACAAAAGGTTTGGGGAAAGACCCCCTTAAGGCCGACAAATCTAATAGGCGGCAGTGTGCTCTACTGCAAACACTATCGCTAAACAACTTCAAGGTCTTGAAAACAAAGTGATCTTCTGTGCTTGTAGGGACTTTTCCAGTGTATATTGAGTTTTAGAGCCCCTGGTACCCCATTTTTCGAGGCCAGTAAGGTTCATGCAGGGGGATCTGACAGAAACAGAGGGGTTGTGAGTACTGAAATTGGGGGCTCCGTTTTATTACTTTTTATGTGTGATCAAACACGAGCAACAATTTTTTTTTTCTGAATACCACCTTTCTTGAAGAATAAACAGTATCCCTGCCTCCCTCAGTTTGCAATTCATGTCTGTGGTGTAGAAAGGGTCATGAATGGCTCTAGCCCGCAGTGGGTGCTGTGTCATGCTGAGACTTAATACAAATGTGTCAGGGATTGCCTGGGAGTGCATACCATGCAAAGCACGTTCGCCGTTGTGTCAGGGCCAGCATTCAGCTATGTGTGTTATCAATGTTCAAGTTATACACAAGTTCCCGTTATGAGGACAACAGATGTCCGGATTTCACGTGGACTCCGCCCACACGTGGCAGACGTAAAACCTGCAGTTCTGGTGATAAATATTGCAGTACAGGAGGATAAATACCACGTGACTTGCTTCGACCACCTCTGCCTCCCCCACACATTTTCAGGATTTATTATTCGGAATGTTAAGCAGCGCATTCCTGTGTTAGTTGAGGCCAAAGAGGCCGCTGCGAGATATTTTAATGAAAAAGGAATTTACTTTAGTTCCATTTCTCACGGATGCGTCACCTCTTTGAAGTGCGTGTCTGCAGCACAAATGCACTTTATAACTTTTCATTTTCGTGCTTTTTGCGTGTCTAATGTATCGTTTCTCCCTTTCAGACCCTTTAATACAAAGGTACAATGTATTTCTTAAAATGTTTAGATTTTTTTCTCTTCTGCACTGGTTTTAACCCTCGATCCGGAGCGGTGCGTTCGTCGCTCATTAGCGGGTCCATGTTGGAGGCTGAGGTGAAATATCCAGGTGTGTTTTGATGCGAGTCCTCGCGCACCAGCAGCGAAATCATAAATATATTCTGACATCAGACTTTCATATCCTGTTTCCAGTCACGAGTGCGCGTGACACGCAGCCCTAAAATCTAAAACCAGAGTTTGAAGCATTAAACAGCTTTTGTATTTCGAATATTCACTAATAATATTCATGATTTAAATAACTCCGACGTGTAATGGCGGGAGACAAATATTCCCTCTCCCCCTCTTTGAAAGGTCGCAGCACTTTGTGACAGGGCGTTGAATGGATGGATGAATGTTGCGTCAGATGTCCGGGTCATGGGTCCGTTGGTGACACCGGGGGTGCTGTGTGACGGTGGAAGGGGGGGGGGGGTTGGGGGGCTGAGGATGCTCGTCACAGTCCCCTCCCCTCACACATTATCACTAGTGACCCTTTCGTGATATTTTACAACCTGCCGGTCACGAGTAAAATACATCACTTGTGCACTGAAGGGTCTGCAGGGGAGGGCTCTACAACCCCCCCCCCCCCCCACCTCCCCAGGAGTACTTTGCAGAGGAGAAGATGCAGGGAGTTTTGAGGAAAGTCTGCTGGGCCACATGCTCGTTGGTGCCCCCTTCTCTCAGGTGAACCTGTGACACCTCACTCTTACCTGAAGTCCACCCAGTGCTTTGTGAGTCAGATGACATATTCTAGGCGCTACAGCGGCCACCTGCCAGGCTCTCCCCTCCCAGCATCAGGACCAGCTCTGGTGTGAGCTGTATATTGGCTGTGGGGTCCATGGGGAGCCCCCTTCTGGGACTCTAATGATGACAAGATCCACACAGAAAAACATTCTCATGAAAAACTTTTTGAAACTTTTCGCTGATGACTGGACTGCAGAGGCACGCCTCCCTGGGGCACAGATGCCAGGGCCTGCAGCAGGTCTCTGATGCCTCAAGGCAATGAGCTCTGGAAGAGTCACACAGAGGGGTCACACCTGGCAGGGGAAATATTCTGCTATGGACAAAATCTACAGGACTTAGGGCCAGATGTAGGAGCCTTAATACCGGTTGGAAACGACCGATTTCGGCCGTTTCCGACCGGTATTTGGCTTTTGAGATGTAGGGGGCATCTGATTTACAGAATCGGTAAATTTACCGATTCGGTAAATATACAGAATCGGTAAAATACCGAATCGGTATATTTACTGATTCGGTAAATCCATATGTAGCTGGCACTCCTAAGAGTGCCACAGGCCCTTAAGAGTCGGCATTTTACCACCCAATCCTATTGGGTGGTAAAATACCGAATTCAGGTGTGCATGCACATCTGTGCATGCACACCTGTGCCATGTGACACACAGACATGCCCTTGTTATACTCTGGAAATGGACAGACTCTGGAAACGATTGATTTCTGTCCATTTCCAGAGTCTTTATCAATCGTCTCCTTTGTCACCTTATCAGTTTGATGGTGGATAAATTAAGGTACCTATGTTAATTACATTTATTTGAATCAATGGCCTCAAAAACATAGCGCATTAGATTTGTGTCACTCATAGTCACTAAAATATTTACAGATTTGCCCTGAAGCAAAGTGCGGATGTTAACAGAGTCCCAGGCAAAAGATACCCTAAGGACCGTTCTTTTTAGGTATGTCTGTGTTTTAAGTTACTATGCTTTAATTAAGCAATTGATTTGGGATTCATATAACAAGGTATCCATGAATCTTTTCAAATCGATACCTGACAGGTTTAATATATCAGCATCCATGACCAATTTAACAATGTATGTCTGTGTTTTAAGCTTCTATGCCTCAGTGCAATTCATTAAAGAAAATGTCCACTCTACACTGAGTAATTGATCTGTGATTTATATAACAAGGTATCCATGAATTTTTTCAAATCGATACCTGACATGCTTAATATATTAGCATCCATGACCAATTCAACAAGTTTGGTTCAATCTAGTGGACTTTTAGGCTACTACGTGATAAAGATATACCGTTTCTGCCCATTTTCAGAACATCCAAAATTAACTCCTCTTATTAATTCATTGTAAATATTTTCTATTGTCATGATTTTTGTATGTTTTCATGTATTGTTAAATGTAGTTTAAGTATAATGTTAGATGTTTATGTGTATAGTGCGGCATTGAATTTTTGGTTTAGGTCCTATGTGTCATAGTTAAAATGATTTTATTTTATCTTTTAATAGGGAGTTACAATATCAATTTTTTCTGTCCTGATGATGGTCTTAAAGATTTGTCCATAAAGACCGAAACGTCGACCTTCAGCCTTATCCAAAGAAGAATTTATATATCTACATTTTGGATAGGTTTCTTACAGGCTTTACAGAGATTTTGATTTGGTTTCAAATATACTTTTCCTGTATCCCTGTCTGTACATATATTATGTGTATTGTATTTTTTTCCCTTATGATTAACTTTTGATAAAATTTACTACTTTGCCTATACACATGTCTACTGGTCATTGTTTAATGTTAAGTATTGTTATGTTTGTTTAGTTTGAATTTTATGTTGAAGTTATTTGATCTGCTAAAAGTAAACTCATTCAGGATTATTAATTTACCTGAAACCAATTTACTTTTATAACTATCTGAATCAAATTTTCCAGTAAACTCCCTTGGAGGCAAACTTACCCATCTTAGACTGAATAGGGACATCAACCCACAGCTTCGGCAAGGAGGGAGGGGCCACATAATCCCAGCTATATATAGGGGGTATTCCTCTGGGCAACAGATTCGGGCCCCTATCATCTCTTGAGGAATGCGACTGACTACCAGTGGTGGTAGTTGTAGTCCCCTATCGAATAAACACTTGGTCTGTCCACCAACAAAACAAAGTACTTATAAGTTACCACTTCCAAGCAACATTGAGCCCGGCGTCCGGTCTGAGCTGATCACAGAATTAACATCTGGAGTGCAGGTCCATGAGCAGGTGTCCAAATTGCAAACAAACTGTCCGTTGAGCCCACCCAATAGAATCATTACTGAGGCTAAATTGAGCACCCAACAGGGCACCCCTGTGGCTATATCTGCATTTGCATCCTCCTTAGCGACTGACCTATCAGGGAGTGACAAAAACATCCATCATTTAAGAAAACTATCACTACTATCATGGAATATTGTGGTTTGAATGGGAGAGTGAGTTCCCCTGATTGGCAACAGTTTATAGAACAACATGATATATGTCTCTTTCAGGAGACGTGGCTACTTACCCCAATGTATTACCCAGGCTATCTTAATTTTCATATAGTGGCAAGAAAGGGAAGTAAGGGTCGCCCGGCAGAAGGACTCACTTTCTGGGTACTGCAAGACCTTGGCTTTGAAATCCATCCCTTGGTCACCCAGAGTAATTGCATTCTTGCGATACGCCTCACTGTGAGTCCTATAATCAATATAGATATTTACAATGTATATGCTAAGGGTATGGTTGGGGAAAAAAGTTTAGATGTTCTATTGATTCTGGAGGAATTATTTGATGGATATTCCCAGGACCCAATGGTCGTGGTCGCCGGAGATTTCAACACAACGTTCGAACCATTGGGCCCTGGAGAATTTGATCTTGTAGGTGTTGAGGATGAAATGTGGGGTATTCCCAGGCTGAATCTACCTCCGGTGTATAAATGGACGGATGCAGCCATACAGCTCAAGGGGCTTTGGTTAGAGAAAAGGTTAAGGGCAGCAAATGGCCGTACAGCCTCGGACCCTCATGGAGCTCATACCTTTAATAGTGGCCGTTCTAACAGCAGAATAGATTATCTGTTTGTTAATCTTAAATTTTGGCACTACTTAAAGGATATGTTTATAGAAGAGCATATGGAAAGTGACCACAATCCTCTATGCTCTACCTTTGAACTTCAGGGTCAGCTCAATGTAAGTAATGATGGAGATAGAGTCACCACTCTTGATTTGCTTTGTTCGAACGACACACGCCATTTGAAATGGGCAAAACTTGTTGAGAACCCGGAAACATTGATAGCCAGCAACAAAGACATGATTGGCACCTTAGAAAGTTTTGAGGCTGCACGACAAAACAACTCAGACTTCTGGGGTGAAATCATTGGAATCCATAACTCTTTCTTCTTAACCCCTTCGATGCTCATGACGAGCTCAGCTCGTCATGAGGCATGGTTGAGCTGTGCTCATGATGAGCTGAGCTCGTCATGAACAATGGTAAATCATGGAATGCAGCACAGGAGGAAAATCTCTCAAGCAGCCAAGGTGTTAAGGCTACGCACTCATTTTGTTAGACAAATGCCAAGTACAAAAACTATTGCTCGGCCGCAGACATCCTGGTTTAATGAAGCTTGCAGAGTGGCACGGGATAGATTAGGGCTCGAGCTCAAATTAAGGAATCCTGAGAGAGTTCGAGAGGCACTTAATAATTACAGGAGGGTCCAGGTTTTAGCTAAAAAAGAGTATGATGAGAATAGGTGGCAGGACTTAAGAGTGGCGTGTACAAATAGAGATACCAAACAGTTTTGGAAACTCGTTAAATGGGGCAATGGGGGCAATCCGGAACGTTCACAGAATTATGTTGATAAACATCACTGGGTGTACTTTTTTAAACCTCAGTATGCTAGCAAGGGAGATAATGTGAGGGCATCCGAGGAACGTGAGTACACATTTTTTAAAGACGCTCCCTTTTTACCGGTAGATACAGAGAGAGCATTGGGAGCTGTAACGGAGGGCAGAGCTCCAGGTATTGATGGAATCCCTGCGGACTTTTTTTTAAACAATAAACCTAATTGGATCAAGTATATTACTACTCTGGCTAATGCCATTGCTCAAGGTGACCAAGTCCCAATCTCATGGAAAGGGGCTGAAATAGTACCCATTTTTTAAAAAGGGGATAAGTCAAGACCCGAAAACTATAGGCCCATAAGTCTGATAGATTGTTTACAAAAAGTTGTTGCACATTGTCCAGGTGTGGATAGACGAGTATGCAATTTTGTCACCCTTTCAGGCAGGCTTACGGGGAAAAATAAGTAGAGTGGATTCGATTTTTTGTTTTATAACGCTATATTGGCGTACTGTAGTCCTGGGGAAAGGGTCAATCTACGTCGCTTTTGTTGACCTTAGGTCAGCTTTCGATTTAGTTCCTCGTAGTAAGCTTTGGTCTGTGCTATCTGAGTTGGGGATGGCAGCAGATTTACTAATATTAATCATACGTTTACACGAAAACCACTTTGCTCACGTACGATGGGGTGATCAGGGCAGTGTTACAGACTCGTTTCCTGTGGGCAGAGGAGTCCGCCAAGGATGCGTTTTAGCGCCAACACCATTTTCTCTTTACATCAATGGTATTGTGGACTCCTCTATGCACGTAGCTACAGATGCCCCAGTGGTGGCTGGCATCTGCACACCCATCTTATTGTTTGCAGACGATACACTTATCTTTTCCAAAACCCCTAGTAGTCTCCAACGTGACCTGAGGTGCTTTAACGATTTTTGCACCTCGCGGGGCCTTGAAGTCAATAACAACAAAACGAAATGCATGTCTTTTAACAAGCATAGATCTTTTAGGGGTGGCATAACAATGAATAACGTCCCCCATGAATAGGTCAAGTCTTGTATATTTGGGCATTACCTTACAAAAAGATATGGGTTGGAAGGGTCAATTGGATATGTCTGCTTTAAAATTTCGCCAAAACGCGGGGGCTGTCTATACCCACCATAGGCTGTCATACACTAAACCTATAAGCACGGTCATACAAATCTATGAATCAAAAATTTTGAGTTCCATGCTTTACGGTGCAGAGTTGTGGGCCTTTGAAAACCTTAGGTCGATCACTGTTCTAGAAACAAAGTTTCTAAGGAAAATTATAGATGTCCCACAAAGTACCCCATCAGGCCCCTTGTTGTATGACCTTGGCAGGAAATCCGTAGTGGACCTGGCTAGGCTTCACCCACTTTTATATTGGCGGAGGCTATGGACTACAAAGGAACTAAAACACTATGCGTCAGGCATTATGGACGTAATTTTGACAGATAGCCAACATAGAATCAAATGGTTCAGGGAAATTAAGTCTCTCCTTGAAATGATGCGTATGAGTGTTTTATGGACAGATCCTGTCAATGCCTCCTTTCCTTCCAAAGGATTATTAAAGGCGAAATATTGGGAAATTACGTTTTGCAACACATACCGCAGCCAATCCTCCTTATCATTAACGGGCAAATTTATAGAATTTAAATCCTCTCCCCGTTTTGAGCAACATTGGGATATTATCACAAAACCCCTCGACCGGAAATTATATTTCCAGTTAAGGGCAGGCATTTTGTCAACTAGATCTTTTACTGAAATGAAATGAAAAGGTGATTTGTATAGCGAGGCTGCTGCCCGAGGGCGTCCAAGCACTGAGTAGAGGGCATAGTACTCTGAGGGGGGTGGAGTGCTTAGTTTCTGAAAAGGAAGGTTTTCAATTCTTTGCGGAATGAGGAGAGGATCTGATTAGATCTTAGAGATGGGGAAAGGGAGTTCCAGAGCTTGGAAGCGTTGAGCTCGAAGGACCTGTCTCCTGCCCTAGATCTTTTGATTCAGGGAACTGTGGCAAGGCAGGCGTTTGATGAGCGGAGTTGCTTGCCAGGGCGGTAAGGGGTGAGCAGGGGGTGGTTGATATGGGGGCCAGCTCTGTAGAAGGCTTGGTGGGAGATACAGAGGGCCTTGAATGTTATTCTTTCCCTGACAGGGAGCCAGTGGAGAGAACGAATCCCTGCCTTGACTGGTTCTCTGCGTGGTATCTATAGTAGTGTCCTGGCTGCACAATTCTGGGTCCGTTAAAGTTTGTCTAATACATATTCTGGTGCTCCTAAGTAGAGGGCATTGTTGAAATCAAGCCGAGATTGAATGAGGCCCTGAATGATGATTTGTCTGGCTTCTAGGGGGAGGATTTTTTTCAGCATCCGTATTAGTCCGAAGCAGATTGCTGAGGTCTTGGTTGCCTGGGTATTAAGAGTCAGGGATTTATCAAGCCAGACTCCTAAGCTCTTGATGTCCTCCTTTGGAGATGGGGGTGGGCCCAAGCTGGGGGGCCATAGCTGGGCGATGGTGGTTGGGGAGGGAGGGCCGAGGAGCATGATCTCGGTTTTGTCCCCATTCAATTTTAGCGAGGATGCCGTCATCCAGCTTCTTATCTCTTCCATGCAGGATGCCATGTTGACTTGCGGGAGCCCACTGTTTTTCTGTGCCAGGGAGACCACGAGCTGGGTATCGTCCGCATATGATACGATCTTAATACCATGTTGACAAACGATCCCAGCCAGCGGTCTCATATAGACATTAAACAACGTGGGGCTCAGGGAGGAGCCCTGTGGCACCCCGCAGCTCAGAGGTTTGCTGGTGGAGCAGGAGTCACCATCGAAGACCTGGAAAGTTCTTCCACTAAGGAATGATCTTAACCATTAAAGAGCATTTCCAGAGACTCCAAGATCGAGTAGTCGATGCAGTAGGGTTTTGTGGCATACCATGTCGAACGCGGCGCTGAGGTCGAGGAGGACCACTGCCACTGATCCCCCTCGATCCAAGATATTTCTCGATTCTTCTACCACGGCTAGGAGAGCTGTTTCCGTGCCATGTTTTGGGCGGAATCCCGTCTGGGTGACATCCAAAAGGAGATTTTCTTCGAGGTGTTTCGTTAGGTGGAGATTAACATGCTTTTCCAGTATTTTACTTGCTCAGGGTAGTAGAGAGTTGGGACGATAGTTGTTGGAGTCGTGCACGTTAAGGTTGGGCTTTTTTAAAAGTGCTTTCACCATGGCTTTTTTCCATATGGGGGGTACGATTCCCTTTTCCAAGGAGCAGTTCAGTAGCTCTAAGAGGGTCGGGAGAATTGTTTGCCACTGCAAAGTGGGGCAAAGTTGAATGTGATAAATGCCCCTTCTGCCCAGATCAAACTGAAACATTAGCACATGTCCTCTTAGCTTGCCCTGTATACATTGCTCCTCGGCGTGCATGGCTAAGACCGATATGCAAACTTCTGGGCCTAAGAAACTGTGCTCTGGCAATGAGAGTACTCTGCTCCGACTCTACACCACCAATTGCTATAGCAATGGCCAAATTCTTAAGCTGGTCATGGAGTATACGCATGTGCTAATCTGGTGGACTCCCAAGTCGAATAATACTTAAATCCCTTTGCCCGCAGTAACACTCCCAATTAATTACTCTGTACTTTGACTAGATCTTCCTTAATATCTCTTCTTATCAAATGTTTTTTATGTCTCTTTTTATTCTGTATATACACATTGTATATTTTAACGTTCTGTAAATTTAAGGTTTTTATTGCATCTGTATCCTTTATTCTTTTTTAAAGTCATTATATGTATGTGCTTTAAGACTTAATCGTCGTAATAAAGCTTTTTGAAGTGAAATTAACTATGTGACAGACCCCCTTATAAAGCAGAGAGAGAAGTGGACAGAAGACCTGTCAGAATTATATGATGAAGATTGGACGTAAGCCCTTGCGTTTCCACGGGAAGTGGCAATCTCATCGAGACTCAAACTGGTACAGATGAAAATACTGCATAGAATGTACTACTTGCACACAGCGTTGGCTCAAATGGGCTATGGGGAGGACGCAAGGTGTATGAGAGAGTGTGTGGATGTGATGGGACATTCCTTCACATCTTGTGGGAATGCCAGATCATACGCAATTACTGGACGAGGGTGTTGGAGTGTATGGCGGAGGTGCTGGGCCACGAACTTGATATGGAGGGCAAAAGGTGTTTACCTAATATATGGGGACCAACGGATCTCAACAGCAAGGAGAAACTGTGGGGAGAAGTGTGGCTCAGGGGTTAGAGGCAGCAGACCCGGAAGCTGAGATCGGCCCTGGACCAGGGTTCAATTCCCCGCCTCGGTGGGTCTTGGGCTCATAAAAATTCCACGGACTCGATAATTCTCGCTCCGGTGCCTTCTCGACTCACGGGTTCACACTCTGCGACTCTGGGCAATAGCTTGCTTAATCTCCACAACGGCCCCTCGCCGCGGGATGCCTGGCTTTCACCTTGTGGATACCCTGCCGGGGTTATCTCACAGGGGAATACCAGGACGGGTTCCCTAAGCAAGCGCTTAGATACCGACCTCGGTCAGTGATTTGCGCTATATAAATACATGTACATTTACATTTACATTTACAATGGGGCACATGATGCTAAACGCAATAATGCAAGATTGTGGGGAGCGAGAGAGGCCCCAACATTGACCTTGAGGAAACAAGATATGGACTGGTGTATGTATCAAGAAAAAACAGTCTATGTGTCCAGGGGGTGCCCAAAGAAATGGGCACAAGTATAGGCCAAATGGAACAAATATCCTGGTGCAATATGTACTCCCCCACTGCTCCCAAACTTCCCTGCCCCTGATGATGAGATGCCACCTGATTAATGTATATTCCACAGTTGAGCGGCTCTATTGGCTCGATGTAATGTCGAAATCTCCTGTCAGAGACCTATAAGAACTATTTTTGTGTAAATAACATGCTATTGTACCTTTGAAATTCTGCATTCAATAAAAAGAGTTGCATAACAAAAAAATATTGAATTGAAGACAGCTGGAGAACTGTGTTCCTTGGATCCTGTATATGTGTGCAGATATTTTATTCATAGGTTTCAAGCTATGATGTCTTCTATCTGCAATAAAAATAGCCCACCTCTTGGAGACGTTATTGATTTATTTTGGAGAAAGGAGTACCAAGCATGAGGCGCTCCACATATACATATGCTATTATGAATCAAGGATGCACCTAAATTTGGAACGGAGTCTGATGAGACTGTTTTATCTTTCTTTGAAGACTATGTTACCTGTGCTATTCCAAAAACAGGAGAAGAAAATACATGTAGGCAGCAAGATTTACGGTTTCAAAGTCATCGATGTGGAAAATATTGTCGTCGGAAATACAAGTCAAGGGAAATTTTTTATACAAAATGTCAACATGGATTCCCACATCCAGTAATTTCCAAAGGAAAAATCAACTGTTTCATGTCAGCAGTGGGGCATACTATAACTCAAAAATCTCCAAAGAATATTTACTATTTAAAAATAAGTATATTAATGATTACAATCCAGTGAGTTTGATGATGTGGAGTGCAAATATGGATATCCAGTAGGTTGCAGATAGTTCAATTGATGTTGCTCGCATATATAAAAAAGACAAAGTTGAAATAAATGCCGGAAGAAATTTCACAAGAGAAGACTCTTAGTAACAAATTGTACAGCTTTAATTTGAAGATGCTTTCCCATCAAGAGATTGGATTGTATGAATGTTTGGATCGGTTGACATCTGCAAGTTTATATTCAAAGTCAAGAGGAATCATTTGGGTAAGTCTATGTCTTGCTGCAACACGAAATCGAGTATTGAAATCTCTACCAGAAATTGAATACTTAGGATTAAATGAACTGGAAGGTACAGATATTGTTAAATCAAACATGTTGGATACGTACTATCCTAAAAGAAGTCCACACCTGGAAAATATATGTTTTTATAAAGTACTGCAATATCACAGCTTTAGGAGAAATGTTACAGAAAATATAAATGAAGAAAAATATGCAGTAATTGGATGTGACAGATGTTTAGTAAAATATACCAACGCAAATCTTATTAATCACAGGAAACTCGGTTGTGATACTGTACATAAATGGGAATTTTACTATTTAGCACTCCTGCAACTCTTCAAGCCTTGGCGTATTGAAATGGAATTCCTTGGAGATTTTGAATGCTATGAAGATTCTTTTAATGCTTGTAAAGATAGCATTGAATGCACAGTGTTTCCAAATTATGTACAAATGTTGAATGAAGAAATTAACAAGAAACTAGTATTGCAGCGCTGAAATTGCGAGAGACAGTTCTCAAGATAGGCAAAGTTCTGCTCCACTAAGTCAAGATCCACTAGGACAGCCAATTCTTGAAAATGAAGCAGCAATAGCCATGAGTGAAATATAAATGGCAATGCAAAAAGCACAACAGGATATTATGGAGTTGGGAAACGTGGAGGAACAACTAAATATTGAACAGAAAGAAATATATCAGCAAGTTACACAACAGATAGAGCATGGTTTACTTCATGAAAAAACAAATGCAACTGCACATAATTTCAACCTATTCGAATGTATATCAGTGGTCAAGCTGGTACCGGAAAAAGTTTTTTCATTAAAGTTTTGACCGGTTATCTACAGAAAACCACTGAATCACATTTATCTTGTGTTGTAACTGCTCCAACTGGGTTAGCAGCACACAACATTAATGGGATAGCTTTGTTTACTGATGCTACCAGTTGAACATGAAAATAAGTTAGAATATCACAAGCTCTCTGGAGAAGCTTGTTATGAAGTTTCAAGAGTACTAAAGAAAATGAAACTTCTGATAATTGATGAGGTGAGCATAATCACAAATGTAATGCTTGCATTTGTACATTTAAGAATGCAAACAGATTTAAAAAATAGATTATGATGTTTTATTTGGAGGAAAACATGTAATTGTATTTAGCAATCTATTACAACTTACTCCTGTGAAAGGGCAACCAGTTTTTAAAACACCTGTCCATGAAGACACTAGGAAATCTTTGGGAAGTATTGGAAATGTGAACATTTGGTCTCTTTTTGAAAATAAAGAACTTATTAGGAAGATGCGACAAGCAAGTGATGAACATTATGGTAACATTCTTCAAGATATTAGAATTGGTGTATTGACAAAAGATGGTGAAGAAGCTTTACAAAGTGGACTACAAACAAACTTGTTTCCAAATGAAAATATTGCACCTGAAATAATGTACATAAAAAATGGAGAAAAGAAGTCTATAGTTTGTCTAATGCCAACACTGTAAGAGCGTTCTACATTCAATCAAGGCTTTTGAAACTGGAGAAACAACCAATAGTGAAAATGGAAGCCTTTGATAAAAAGGAACACAAAGGAGTTACTATTCTTCTGTCAGAGAAATACAGTTAAAATTAAATTCTTTGGAAAAATCTGTATCTAAGACTGCTGGTTTAGAATAGACTTTATATGTATGTGTAAACTGTCGGGTAATATTACGGCATGATTAAGATGTTGGAAAAAATTTAGTGAATGGAGCAGTGGGAAAAGTTGTTGATTATCTAAATTTTCAGAACAGAGATGGAATTAAATTTTTGAAGATTAAATTTGATCAGATTGAAGCGGTCAAACAGATTTGTCCTTGTGATGTTCATTTTTTGCTTGTTAAAGATTTATATGTTCATAGAAAACAGTTTCCTCTTTTTTTAGCATATGCAGTGACCATTCATAAATCTCAAGGTATAAGTGTAGACAGTGCTTTGGTAAATATTGTAAGTACAGTTTCTAAAGAGGGTATGCCATATGTTGCATTGTCTCAAGTAAGAACATTATCTGGATTGTATTTGATTGATTTTGATGAGAAAAAGGTTAGTGCTGATGCAAATTGTGTAAGAGAGTATCATCGGTTAGGAAGACTGTATGTTCCTAACTTAAGTGAATATCCCATATATGAAAAACGTATAGTATGTCCAAAATGAAAAATTGACAAACACTCTAGTGAGTTTGGAAAGAAGAAAACAATTCAAGAGAATGTTCAGGCTGTAAAGAAAATGAAAATGGACACTGTAGATGATATAGTAGGATACCAGTTAGAAAATAGTTCAGGTATCGACTGCTATGCTAATGTAATTGCGAACGTTGTGTTTTCTTTCCAGAAAATCTTCATCATCAAATTATGGAAAATGAAGAAAAAAGATTGAGATCTTTGTTACATTATATTTTTGAAAAGTTGAAAACTGATAAAACTAAAATCCATACTGCTTCTGACATTAAGCATCTTTTGGATATATATTTTCTGGTTCTTCACAATTTACACTTAATGAACAACAAGATGCTCAAGAATTTCTTATGTTTATGCTTACAGTATTGGAAGATGAAGGAATACAAAATGAAAATCTGTTTGGACTACGTTACAAATGGCATCATAAATGTGAAGACTGTTCATTTTCTTCTACCACTGAAATAGAAACTGAATGATTCAAATATTTGACAATATCAGATTGCAAAACAGTGTCTTTTAACAAATTAGTAAAATCAGCTAATCAAGATATGAAATGTACTCACTGCAAATCAGAAATGCTGTCAACTTTATTTACAGAAAGATTTAATGCTACAGTGTTGTACAGCAGATGGAAGAAAATTGGAAACCAAGATTAAACATTTTGTGGCAAGGCAAGTGTCAATTTCAGGAAGAACTTTTAAAGCATTGGCTATTATTTTCCATGATGGCCCTAGTACAACATCTGAACACTATACGGTGTATTTAAGATGCAATAAAGGATGGACACCCTTACACCCCCCATCACATACACCCCAAACCTTGTCCACACAGAAGAATCCAAAGTTCACAAAGGAGGAGATGGAGATCCTTGTAGATGAAGTCATCAGAGCCGAGCCACAACTGTTTGGTGCATTGGTCAGACAGACCAGCATAGCGGAGAAAACACGCATGTGGGAGAGGATCGTCGATAAGGTGAATGCTGTTGCACCTATCAGAAGCACCAGCAAGGATTGCCAGTCCAGGTGATACGATCTGCAGAAGATGGTGAAGAGGAAGATGGACGATGACTACCTACAGAGCCAAGTCACTGGAGGTGGTGGTCCCCGCAGACCAGTACAGTACCAGCCCTGGGAGGAGAAGGTCATGGCCCTGCTACCACCGGCGGGAGTACATGACATTAAAGGAGTCGTGGAGCCTGGTGAGTATACAAACAACTCATGTAACATGGGGGTAATGGCATCTACACTCCAAGTATAAAAAATGCCTGCAACAAGCGCCAAGCGCCAGCTGCCCATAACTACAGGCAAAAAGAACGCAAATGCCACTAACATGTGTATGTCCCATTGACAAACCAAGGCAATGCCATGTCCCATGCTACTGGAAGCACAGACCCAAGAATAGACGTCCAGTATCCTGGGAGGGTGGGTGTCACTAAATGCATTGTGGGACCCCAAATCAGACCCAACTCCCTGTGCGTCCGCAAGGGGGGGGGGGGGATCTTGGCCCCCCTGGATCACCAGTGTTTCTGGTGTCAGCCCAATCAGGGCCGGCCCTAGTCCATCATGATTTACAAATGGACATTGGGTGGGAAGGGTGCAAGGGGGTTACCCAGAATTGTGCAAGACAGGGGAGAAGGGTGCAAGGCTGAGGGCCTGAAGGCTGCAAGGCAGAGGGGATAATGGTGCAAGGGGTAGGGTGAGAAGGGTGCAAGGCGGATGGTGAGAAGGGTGCAAGGGGGAGGGGATGAGGGTGCAAGGTGTATGGTGAGAAGTGTGCAAGGCGGAGGGTGAGAAGGGTGCAAGGCAGAGAGGAGGAGGGTGCAAGGGGGAGGGTGAGAAGGGTGCAAGGGGGATGCCCATGTCCAATTGCACTCATCCCATATGGCCCAGGTACACACCCATGCACCATGCTCAATGCACATGGAGTGTGAATGTACTGACAAGATAGCTGACACTGGGCCCTGGTGTAGGCAGCACAAGGTCCTCCTGTGACCAGTGCAAACACAAACACCAGGACAACAAGGTCAGATATCTTGGGCAGGAACTCACAACCACTGTCATGACAGCATGCTCCATGGGGGGACAGCCACACCACAAGGGAGGCCCAGTGCCAACTCAGACTCCAACTATCAAAACGGCCTGTCACACACACCCCTTACACAAACATACCCTCCTGGGACAGGCAATGGAGTGCCCCACTGTCACAATGGTCATGTAACACAACAAAACCAATTCAGATCTGATGATGCATCCAAGCAACAAATGCACGGTGCACATTCACAAGCCCCTTGTGCTTCTTTCACAATGCTGTTGCGTCACCTTCGTAACACAGCGGCGGCACAAAAGAGGCGCCATGGTGCTGGGAATTTACAAGGTCACGCATCTGGGAGATGTGTCACGTTCTAAAGCCCTGCGCCACAAGTAGGTGTGCTGGCGCAGGGGGGGAGGGGAGGGTGGGCATCACGGCGCAGCCACGCCTCACAAAAGTGGCTATGTGAAATCTACAATATTTCACTCTGTCACTTTTAAGCACATGGCTGATGCAGGCGTAAGAAATGAAGCTATGTTGTGCAGATAGGGGCCCATAGACCATTGCTGGAGCTGTCTTGCGCTGGTGACGCTACTCCAGCAATGCACCTACTTATACAGCACAGATGTGTGACGCTGCTGACCCATTTTTTCAACCATGGTACTCCACAATGTGAATGTGTAGCATCTGTGCTGGCATAGGTGTGGTGCACAATGATTGATGAATCCCTGCTGATATGCAGGGCCATGCCAGTTATAGTAAATATGCCCCCCCATGTCAATGACTCAGGAGCACATATCAATCCGAACCCACAACATACACATCCACAAGTGAACATTGAGGACAATCCTAAGCATGGAAAACTACCAGGTAGAAAGTGCCAACTACAATGTGTATGATAAATGGATGTTGCATTACATTGCATTAACATTGTCTGTCTCTCACACCCACAGGGCAACGTGCGGAACCGAACCCCAAAGTTGGGGAAGATGATTCACAGTCCCAGGCTCCACAGGACCCTCATCCCACCGACAGCGACGCCTCTCACCACTCCATGGATGACCACGACCGACCTGGCACCTCTGGTGCCCCAAACCGTGCAGCATCTGAATCAGGCACACCTGCGCCAACCGCCACCACCATTTATGCCACATCCCAGCAGACAGCTTGGAGCCCTGGCCACACTCAAGAACTGAGCCAGTCAGACAATGAGGGACAAGGTTTGACGGCCACCCAGGAGGGGGCAGACAACACCACCACCGCCATCACTCAGGAGTCCCGTCGAGGCGATGTGCCCACAACAGCAGGCCAGGCTCGTGTGTGCAGGGGTAGCGGGAGTGGCAGCAGGTGGAGGTGAGAACCTGACCAGGCAGCTGCAGGTCCCGGTATGTCTGAGCTCCGCAACATCATTGAGGCATACCGGCGGGACACCAGGGAGTTCAGCCAGGTAGTGGGTGCCCTCACAGAGATCAAGAACCTGCAGGCCGAACAACACACCAGTCAACAACAACACCAAGGACAGACGGAGACTGGCTGAGCTCCTGGCAGTGCAAAGGGACATAAGCCATTCACTCCGTCATATTGCTGATAACATGCAGCACCCTCCCTGTGTCACCAGGCAAGACACTTCAAGGCAAAGACCTCCACTAGGCACAGGGAGGGAGGAGGAGGAGGAATCATCTGATGGAGCGTCCCATGCATCATCAAGGCCTGCATATGAGGGTCCCCCAAGGAAGGTGGGTTGTCCACGGAAAAGACAGTGAGAGGCAGCGGGCCATGCGCATCCCCCAGAACACCTGGTCTGGCACCTGGAGTCTGTGTGCAACAGCATCACCTCATTGACTGTCCTACTCTCCCACATGGACTTGCTGGTTGCAGTCTTGTAGTGTAGTTCCTATTTTCCCTATATCCCCTGCACATTGGAATAACATAAACAGCAGTGTAGACGTAGGACTGAGGTCTTATAGGTCTCTACTGACTATGTTAGACTTAATTGGGTTTGTACCAGCTAGCTCAGAGGTCACTGGAAACTTTCTCGACTGAATAAAAGTGATCAGCTTCTTTGGCTCAGACAAGAAGGGATTCAGTTTTCCAACAACCGCATAAACATGACAACTTTGCTCCTCAGAATAAGAGTCAATCTCTAGAGTCATGTGAAACAATAGACAGCTATTTCACTCAGTCAGTTGTGCAGAATTACTTTCACCAGGATGCAGAGAATAGAGAGACGGGCATTTTCAATAAAAGGCATTATTTATTGAACAGTCTTTCTTTTCATGCAAGAGAAATGAATTGCCACAATTGCAAGACTTGTTATTATAAAAAGTGCGTACAGTAATAGGAGTATTACGAAATAATACTGTAAAAGCATTGATATGGTTTCTTAGCCATCAGATGGTTAAAATGAATAAAATATATACATTCATATATACATTGGCTAACGTTTTCAACTGGTGCTTCTAACTACGCCTACCCCAGTGTACCTGACCTAAGCCTAACACGTGGGAGGGAGTAAGTAAGTTTAAGTTAAGTTGGTTTTGCCAAGGGTTTGCTTCAAGAATTCTCTCTAAGGGTTTAGTCAGCACCGTACCTCTGGAATAGAATGTTGGAGGTCTGGTATCTCCTCTCAGGACTCGATATTCCAGTCACCCGCAAGGGTAGGCTGGAAACACCGGAGCTGGATTTTCTCGGCAGGAGAAAAGACAGCGTCTTTCTCAGCGCGTCAAAGAGGAGGGGCAGCGTCCGTGGGCTTCTCGCATCTGCTGGGATTTCTGCAAGGGGACAGCTGATCTGCTCCAGTATTCACCACCGTGCGCCTGCTTAAGGCAACGTGGGTATTATTTATACCTGGAAGGTGCCGAGTTTGACGTAAGTTTTTGGACATAAGACGTCAATAAAGATGTCACTAAGAACTGGTCGTTCTTACAGTGCTCGCAGGAGTTCTATTACTAATCAAAACAAAGCAAGCGGGGCTTTCCCAGGTTGCTGGGGGTTTGGTGTGTCGAAAGAACTCGGTGTGCTATCTAGGAATCTAAGGAAGTGACTTCTGCTGTGTCATGGACTGCAGAGGCGAGTTACTGAAATATGGCTCTGATTATTATGCCAGTATAGGGATATGTATTGATTATAGCCGTATAGGGGCATAAGGTCACAATATTGATCGGGGTTCTAGATAAAACACATCACCCACTCCACGGTTTTATGTCCATCAATTACTAAAAACTTAAGCAATAAGATGCACGTGTATTCATACCCACCCCAAAATACATTTTGCATTTCAAAACGGTGTATACGAAATACATGAAAATGATATATGTACTGTACGTTGTAAGCAGGGTAATCATTCAAAAATATTTTGCATATATATTCATTTGAACGATTTCGCGAAAAAGTTACACATGAAATGCCTCTTAATACAGAAAAGAAGGGCGAGACTATTTCATCACATACAAATACAATTGCTGTAAAATGTGCTAGAGGCTGAGGTAAAATTCTTGTCTCTAGATCAACTAAAAATAGAAGCTCTGTTCTTTATGAATAGGTCTACTTTAAGCAAAGTACCAGTGCCAAAAAAATATATATATTTTGGAATCATCGGGAAAAAATTAATCTCATGTTGAGTGGGGCAAAAATAGTTCCAAATGTGTTTCAGTAGCTTTTGTTTATCAAAGCCGAAGGCCGAATTACAGAGTTCATGGGAACGCTGTGTGCTGGATTTGTTTTTCCAAAAGTTATTGTTTCTGTTCAGGGGAGAACATCATGTCAGACAGGCTCTCAAAGAATAGGTCTACATATTCAGGTGACAGTTCGACCAGGTTTGATGGTGCTGCAACCTGGCAGTTGTGAGAATGATTGCTATCATCGATGTCTGGATCAGCAATGCTCACAGAAGGTCGTACCTGGGTGATGCTGCTTTCATATCTTGCTTCACTGCCGCCACCTATTCGTAGCGCAGGAGTCTCAATGAATGCCGTCATCAGGATTGGTAGCCGCTGGGGACAACATGATGCATGAGCCGTTACAGGACTTAGCAAAGTATCGATATCCATTGGTACTGCCGATGGTAGTGCAAGACAGGTGTCTAACACACATTCTTCTCCGCATAGCATACATCGAAGCACAGGTAAGATGCAGGTCTGCCATATAGGTCTGAATGAAAGAAACCAGGTCATGTTCAGATCTCTCAGCCGGGCCAAATCAAGGACCTTAGTTATGCGGTCCCGGTAGCGCATTGCTCGCATCGTTTCTTCCATCCTTGCCGGAGTCATGTCTGCGTTTTGGCTTGCCATATCGGAGCAGAAGGGTCAAAAATAAAATGCCTGATACGAGTCCCAAAAGTAGTGGTAGGCCGCCAAAGACTTTATGGACAACATTGGGAATAATGCCCAGAACTGCTTTGAATGGTGTTAACAGTCCCGAAAAAATTGTCTTAAATACGTTTGAGATACCAATGGCATCCGACATATTTAGGATTTGGCTTAACATTTCTACGAAATGCATGGGGCAATTTGTTGATAAAAGTTCATGTATCTCCGATGTTGTCCTTGCAACTAGGAGATCATACGTTTCTTTTGATGACGTGATGGGCACCATTGTCTGCAAAAGCTCAGACTTCATTCTGCTTAAAGTATCAATTTGTATAGAAGAGATATTCAAAGGATGCCAAATCGGAGTCTCGGAGTCTCCAGGGCCGTTTGGAAACAATGCTTGCATACAGCAAGTGACCATGGAAGTCACGCTTACAAGATATGCTTTCCCTGGCACCAAGCCACAACAGCTGTGGTCCATTATTAGAATGTAAATCCCGTTAGAAAGCTGCCTAAAGAAAGGCTCTATCTGCGTTGCAGGTGTGACGTGCTGGTGGCATGAAAGGTTGTTTGAAGTCCCTTCACAGGCCCCATGTAAATTAATACCCTGGCACAAAAGTATACCGCTTAGTGAATGTTCGCAATTTTCACCACTAAGAAATACATTTTGTCGTTGTCACCGTAGCATGTGTGTGTATATGGTAATTTCCATGATGACTTAATGTATCCTTTACCCAACCTTTCACACTGGCCTGCTGGTATATACTCAAGGCAATTTTTAAACCGGAAAGTTGTAATCGGAATTGTGATAATCCCGTGTATTATCCATTCAATGACAGGTCTTTCTGACATTGTCAATGGTAATCTCTCAAGTTTTTCGATGCTCAGGATTGTATAGTCTGCTCCTTTCTGTGCCAAACTGATTTGTTTATCAGTGAGGTTAAAGATAGAAAACAATGACGTTGTGTTGATTAAACGCCATGGCACATAGCCTGAACGGAGATTTTGCAACGTCCAGCCTAGCTGTACAATAGAACGTAATTGGGACTGGCCATGTTGTAACATTTGCAAGTCTTGATCTATTATATCGATGGCAGATGATACAATACTGTCCAGTGAATATATTCAGGAGGACAGAGTCATTAACCCATTGTCCACAGCAGAAAGTGATTTTTCCAAATTAATACGATCAATTTCTCGTATTTTTTCTGCTGTTTCAATTTGCATTACTTTCCATGCCTCGTTGTATGCCGCATATACACTTGCCGCTATGAAACGTTTTTGACGCTGTTTGCGTGGTCCCATAATGAAATCACGCAAGTCAGCACCGTCTTTAAGTAAAGATAAGTGTTGCTTAATTTCTGCCAGTGTGGATGTTTCTATCCATTCAAGGCACAGTTTCCCTACACTGTATGTTGTTACTATCCCTGGATGTTGTCTCTGGGAGTATCTAGGGTACGGTCTGGTCATTTTCAACCCCTGTGTTTTGTTCAGGAATCTATCTTGACAGTTATTAGTGTCTGCTGGCCAGATTAACCACTTTTTCCAATCAGGATGTGCTCTGTTTTGATGTAAAATTTGGTATACGTCTATTTCAATATCTGTGGTAGCATTATCAGGTATTGGCTTTGGAATAGACGGTTTGTTTAGGTCCTTAATCTTAGCTAGGCCAAGACAGGTTGTCTGTTGAATTGTGTCATTTAAGAACATTATTTGTTCTGGGATCATGCAGGCTCGAAATAATGCTTCTAGGCCTTGTACCTGCCAATTTTTTGTACCCCAGATTGTTTTTGTTTCAATGTTGTTTTTCCCGAAGTCAAAACCGAATGTAATCATTTTTTCATAAAATGCTTCTGAATATATCAATCTAGTGTTTGTTAGCATGGTTTTTGTCCCTGTTCTATCTAACAGTTTGTAATAAAATGTTTCAGCATCACTTGTGTTAAACCCTGAGAAGTATGGGAATTTCTCATAGAATGTCCTTGAACTGCTTTTGGGCAGTGTTGCACAATGTTCCCATTGGTTATATTTAAAAACATTTCTAGGTTGAGCAGATTTATGCAAATAGTGGTCTGCGTAGTGGGTGAAACAATACATCTGTTCATAATTTGATGAACCTTGCAAATAATCATGATCTGTAAATTTTGCTGATAAAACTAAATCTGACATCATATTATTTATACTTTCAAAGTCCCAATCATCAGAGAATGTACTAGGTTGTATAAAGTCACTCAATGAAACTTTAAACTGATGTGGATATTTCAACAGCTCGACCGGGCCATATATTTCAAAATCCGTTTTGTCCCAAACTACCCCACCGGGTATTGGAATGGCTGTGACATTCACTGATGATAGTTCTCTTTTCTCGATGTGAGATGACTTGTGTGGCTTTAGAACTAAGTTGATGTTCTGACTTGCTGTGTCCATTGTACTGTATTTTCCTTCAACAAATTTTCCCAAACAAAGTACCATGATGAGCCAAAGCAGCAGGAAAAATACACCTAGCCCAAACCAAAATTCTAACCAAGGAGAAATAAGATAAGTTTCTTTGAGTTGATGAAAAAGTTCTGTTGCCTTTTCCTTTAATGTTTTTCTTTTCGGCATTTCTTCTGGTTCGCTTGGATCTACAGAAAAGTTATCGAAATTGATAAAGTATCCAGAGGCAGTTCTGTCGATTGTAGGAATAGCATTTCCCGAATGATTTTCATTAGCACATTCTGATGCTACCTCGTTGTAGACTGGTGTTTCTCGATGAACTGATTCAATTTGGGTTTCAAGAGGCACGAGCTCCATGGCATTGTTGCATAGTCCTTTTTTGTGCACTGCAGGTTTATCAAATGTGATTAGTCTTTCAGTTTGAACCTCTTGGATTGTTGCAAATTTGGGTATTCTGTTATTTCTTGGGAGTCCACTTGGCCTACTATTTATTATAGGCCACATGATTGTGGTTTCACCAGGTCGATAGAAACAACTCGGTTCTCCTTTTTACCAGCAAGGGGCGGTAGTACTACTGATCTCGTTCCGTTGATGCTTAAGACAGGTACTGCTTTTCTGTAAGAAGGCCCAAATTCCTTCTTCACCGCTATTTTTTCTCTGACCAGATCCCCAATCTTTGGAATCCAGACAGGTCTTGCTGGGGCAGGTGGTGTATCTTCAGTGGTGGTTGGCTGTTGTTTTGCTTTTATGTTGCTCAGGGCTTTTCTTGTTTCATTTAAGTCCTGTAAAACAGCCAAACGGTCTTTGATGTTAAAGTCTTTATTTTCATCTTTTACCACTGAAGCCTGACTATCAAGGTCCTGAACATACATTCTAGTTCCCAACAATAGTTCGTACGGGCTGAAACCTTTTAGAGAATTTCTTGGCAAGTTATTAAGACTACGTTGGACACTTGTTAAATGTTTGACCCACCCATCACCCGAACCTAATACCTTTGCTGTTATAGATTGCTTTATGTCTCGGTTTTTTCTTTCCACTACCCCATTACCCTCAGGATGGAAGGGACAAGAGAACCGCACTCCAATGCCCATGCTGGTCATGGCCTCCTTATAAGCTCGAGAGCTAAAAGCAGGACCCTGGTCAGAATGAAGCATGGCTATTGCGTATGTGCCGATAAAGACTAGCAAATCTTTTATAACAGTTCTGGAGTCAGCCGAGTGCTGGCGCCACATTTTTTGAGTGAATGTATTCTTAAGGAATTAATAGGACGCATCCTTGCGTATAGACAGCATTACTCTGTCCATAAATGGTATCTGGGCTACGGGCTGGACCTGTTCACAACTGCGATCCCTGTCGCAGTCATGGCAGATTTTTGCAAACTTATGATGTTGCACGCTCATCCCCGGCCACCAGTACTCCGATTGCAATTCAGTCAGAGATTCCTTCATCTGTTTGTGCCTTGGACCTTCACCCATGTGTGCATCTGCTATTAACAGGATTCTCCGATTCGTTTTTGGAATTACCCTATCCCCCACTCCAGGGATTCGAGCAAAAGGAACGGAGTTTGCATCAATTACGTATGTATAATTGAGTGGATAGTTCACAGGTAGTGCTGCACAGTCGCCTTTTAAAGACGTTTTGACTGCCAGCATGGTTTCCCCGTCTATGTATTTTTCTGAACGCTTTTTCGTGGCTACGGATGCCGGCTTAGTTGCTTCCGCTGTGGCTGTATTAGCCAATGAATTCCCTGCAACGTGAACGCCATCACGCTGATGACTCAGTGCGTGTACCACGTGAGACTTTTGTAGTTCTTTCTGTAAAAGAACTGCTTGTTTCCAAAGCATTTTATGCTTTATTGTGGCAACTGTGTCGTCCTTGTAATCCTTTTGAACCCAGTTCTGCAAATCATTATTGTAAGAATTGACGCAAGAATGCGAATCGCACACTATAAGTGTGGGGAATTCGCGATCGGCATTTTCAAGCGCCAACTTTAAAGATCTGATTTCAGCTCGCTGAGCCGAGCAGTTTCCTAGTGATTCAGTTTTTGTTATTTTCGGTCTGAATTTACCGCAGAGCCAGCGACCTTTAACAATCGCACAGGCTGCATCGTAGGTTTTATTTTCTACATTGTAATGCTGTACAAATCTGTCTGTATAGATCATACAAGAGTACTGTTGTAGAGGCAGAATTTCGAATGGCAGAGGATATTCTTTTTCATATTTTAAATCATTCAGGTTTTTCATGTTCTGGACAAAAAAGTATGTCACTTTCTCTGTATCAAGAGAACTTTACCACTGGATCCATTTTGGATCTAGTGCCACCGTAGGCAGGTTGATTGGGTTGTATAGTGCCTCGAAGGCTGATTCAGCTGTAAAAACAGTTATTCTTTTCCCTTGAGCCAGTGCCCGTTATCTTGCTACAGCAGTTTTCACTGCCTTTACAGTTTTTTCTGTGAGACTGAATGTTTTCTCTGCCTGTGTGTACAAATGTGATTTGTAAGCTATTGGTACCGTTTCTCCCTCATTAGAGGTCAGGTACGTGAATCCACATCTTCCTGGGATGACCCGGATTACAAGATTGCGTGTATTGTCACGTGTATCTAATTTTGTTTTAGCTGACATGTCTGTTTGCAGTGATCTCAAAATTTCTGTGTGTTTTTGAGTCCAGTTGATTGGTTTAAAATCAGGTTTTATTAATTCGTAGAGAGGTTTGATCCTCTCTGCATAGTTTAATATGTAAGTTCTTCCGAAATTCAGGAAGCCTAAAATCGATTGTAAGTTCTTCAGCGTTTTTGGTGCTTGGAGTACAGCGCACTTCTCTAAGAAGTTGTCCGCTAGGCTTTTTCCTTCACTTGATAATTCGTAACCTAAAAACAGGACTGTTAGATGGGCAATTCGTGACTTTTTAAAGTTGAATTTGTAACCCTCTGCTGCGAACCCAAGTATTATGGGGTTCACTCTTTTCAAGTGAGTATCCAAGTCGTCGTCTGTAAGATAGATGTAATCGACATAAGATAATGCCTCATCATCATATATTTGTAGTAACTCTGTTACTCTGGCTGAAAATAATCCTGGGCTATTCTTGAACCTCTGTGGGAGCCTACAGAAATTTTTCTGTGACCCCATTATTGAGAAAGTGGTCAAGTACCTGCTTTCTGGTGCAATATTTTGACAAAAGTACCCATTAGATATGTCTAATGTCGTTTTGTATTTTTTCGAACTATGTTATTCATCAGTGCCGCACTGTGCGAGTTCTGTACCGCAAATGTTTTGCAACACGAGTTAAGGTGTCTGTAGTCCAAGACTAGACGATATGAATTGCCTGGTTTGTAGACAGGAAACAAAGGGTTGGTCATTTGAGAGGTGCATGTTTCAATCACCCCCTGGTATTCAAGTTGATCTAAAATCTCCCTGACCTGTTTTTTTAGCTTCTTGCTTAATTGGATACTGCCTTTGTGCAGTTGGTTGACTTTTTAACTGGATTTTGTGAGGAGGAGAGTCCTCATCCCATCCTACACGATTCTTATATAATGCAGGTGCTTGAACTACTGCCCATTTCCTTGCATATACATATTTAGTGTGAATTGGAATGTGATTTGAGAAGGCAGGCATAATCATTTCTTTGCCATGCGGGCACTCCCTGACAAACTCCGGGGGCCAATCTTTCTCAGCTAACAGGATGTCATAGCCTTTTGAGAGGTTGTCCCAAAATAGACCCCTTATTTTCCTAGACTTGTCTCCCTCTATACGCAGTGTTATGTCGTATATCTTATGAGGTTCGCTAACTCTGGTGTCTGCAGTTTCTACCTGAATGTATTCATTCGTGTCCACTGTCTCCAGATGACTCATCAGGATCTTGCGAGCTATGCTGATTTCTGCTGCACTGTCTAGCATTGTCTGTGCCCACTCTCCGTTTTTCAGCTGTGTCCTCAGTATTCTCGGCATGTTCGATTACTCTAATACTGGCTACCTTCTTTCTTGGAAATTGTGACTTTTTACTTTGAGCAGGTTCCTTGTCTTTGGACTTGGTAAGCTCTTCTGGGTCTGACCGTCCTCTTCTTTCCGATTTCTGCGAAAAATTTCGAGAGGGACATGTATCAATACTTTGATATTTATCAGGTTTTTTCAAGTTATCCCTCTTTCTAAGGTTGTATCTTTTTTCAGAGGGCTTCCTCTGGGCAGACTGGTGTTCTCGATTCGGAGTTCTTTCCCTCCGCCGAGGAGACCTTCGTCTGGACTGGAAAACCTTTTCTTTGGGAGTGGATTGTTTATTTCCATCCCAGCTCTTTTTAGGAGTGTTTAGATTATTTTTAATAAATAATTTTTCAGGATTTTCAAGTAGTTGGGGTTTTACTGGTTTCCCACCCAAACTATCTCTACCTAGTTCCTCATAGCATTTTTCTATGATTCTGGCGAGCTCAATTGGTTGATCTGTTATATCTGTTTCTTTCAATTTCTGGCGGATCGCCACAGATGCTGCTTCTCCTTTTATGTTGGCTAGTAATATAACCGAGACCTGCTTGAAGTCTTTCAGTAATTTCATACCAAGAGTTAAAGCAGGTTCTGGACCGTATTCATTCTGAATTTGTTTCAGCACATCTGGTATTACCGCCATGGACAGAACACCATGTGTTTTTGTGTAAATGGAAGCAAAGACTGTACCCCAAGTGTCACAGTCCTCCACATGTGGTGCGACCCCCTTGGAAGGCAGATAGTCAGAATTCTGTGTTTCTCAAAAGGGGTAGTATTCAGGAATACTGCCTCTATTTGAGTAATTTTCTGTGCTAACCAGAAGGGAATTTGTTCCCGTTTTATGGGTGTTTTACCAAGACATGATTGTATGTTCTGTGGTGTAATTTTATTTGTGTTTCCCTGATGAGGGGTCAGCTGTGAAACATTAACAGCTGTTTGGACTGTTGCAGTCCACATTACATATTGGACTAACTGTCTGTGTATTTTAATCAATAATTTTAGCTGTGCTAAAAGCTCTTCGCGAGACATTTTATCAATGTCTGGATGTGGTGTGTAGCTGGCCAGAACCGGCCACGTTGCTCCTGGTCTACCTAGTGGACCGAGCCTGGTGATGTGGTCATTGTGTTTTAGGGCGCCTTTAAACCAGAGCAGGTGCTCTTGGTATTTTAATGGGATTTCGATCTCCTCGAAAGGAGCGTACTCTTCCAGTGGTTCCTCTATTTTGTAATAGTGGTACTGTGTGTTGTAGCGTTTGCCGCTGGAAAGTTTATCCATGAATAGAATACCTCTGTCTGCCGATATTCGTGTGCCTCTATCACGAAAATGACTGTACCACCTCGTGATGTCAGTCCGTTTTCTATAAGTTTTCAAGGTTATAGTTTTTCTTATGTTGACCGGAATGATGATAGCATTCCGGTCAGTCTGTAAGAGACTTGTGTCTTCCTCTATTAGTTGAGCTGCTAATCTAGCTGCTTCCCTTTCGTCTTCACTATCTGACATTTTATTGTCAGAAAGGTCTTTTGTTGCAGATCAGGTTTCAAGGAGACAAAGATTAGGTGCACAATATTTTGGAACCCTGTATCCTTCAACGTTGAATAAACCAGAAACTCTACATAGGAATCTCTTCCTACTAAGTTCCGGCGGATTTTAACCTTTCACCCACTCCAGACGTCTATTGGAGTATTTACGGGAGAAAGGGTCTGTGTGAAAAAGCACGACTGAGTTACTCTAACATCTTGCGTTAGTTTTATCGCCTTACCAAACGTTGGGCGCCATGTAGTGTAGTTCCTATTTTCCCTATAGGCCCTGCGCATTGCAATAACATAAACAGCAGTGCAGACATAGGACTGAGGTCTTCTAGGTCTCTACTGACTATGTTAGACTTAATTGGGTTTGTACCAGCTAGCTCAGAGGTCACTGGAAACTTTCTCGACTGAATAGGAAGTGATCAGCTTCTTTGGCTCAGACAAGAAGGGATTCAGTTTTCCAACAACCGCATAAACATGACAACTTTGCTCCTCAGAATAAGAGTCAATCTCTAGAGTCGTGTGAAACAATAGACTATTTCACTCAGTCAGTTGTGCAGAATTACTTTCACCAGGATGCAGAGAATAGAGAGACGGGCGTTTTCAATAAAAGGTATTATTTATTGAACAGTCTTTCTTCTCATGCAAGAGAAATGAATTGCCACAATTGCAAGACTTGTTATTATAAAAAGTGCGTACAGTAATAGGAGTATTACGAAATAATACTGTAAAAGCATTGATATGGTTTCTTAGCCATAAGATGGTTAAAATGAATAAAATATATACATTCATATATACATTGGCTAACGTTCTCAACTGGTGCTTCTAACTACGCCTTCCCCAGTGTACCTGACCTAAGCCTAACACGTGGGAGGGAGTAAGTAAGTTTAAGTTAAGTTGGTTTTGCCAAGGGTTTGCTTCAAGAATTCTCTCTAAGGGTTTAGTCAGCACCATACCTCTGGAATAGAATGTTGGAGGTCTGGTATCTCCTCTCAGGGCTGGATATTCCAGTCACCCGCAAGGGTAGGCTGGAAACGCCGGAGCTGAATTTTCTCGGCAGGAGAAAAGACAGCGTCTTTCTCAGCGCGTCAAAGAGGAGGGGCAGCGTCCGTGGGGTTCTCGCATCAGCTGGGCTTTCTGCAAGGGGACAGCTGATCTGCTCCAGTATTCACCACCGTGCGTCTGCTTAAGGCAACGTGGGTATTATTTATACCTGGAAGGTGCCGAGTTTGATGTAAGTTTTTGGACATAAGACGTCAATAAAGATGTCACTAAGAACTTGGCGTTCTTACAGTGCTCGCAGGAGTTCTATTACTAATCAAAACAAAGCAAGCGGGGCTTTCCCAGGTTGCTGGGGGTTTGGTGTGTCGAAAGAACTCGGTGTGCTATCTAGGAATCTAAGGAAGTGACTTCTGCTGTGTCATGGACTGTCATGGACTGCAGAGGCGACTTGCTGAAATATGGCTCTAATTATTATGCCAGTATAGGGATATGTATTGATTATAGCCGTATAGGGTCATAAGGTCACAATATTGATCGGGGTTCTAGATAAAACACATCAGTCTGACCAATGATGCCAAGCACTGTGGTCTGGACTCTGGTGACTCAAACTGCAAGGCATCACATCTCCCTTTGTGAACTTTGGATTCCCCCCTTTTGTACAGCACCCATCAATAACTCACGTTTCCGGCACAAGAACGATAAATAAACAAAACCAACACTACTGAAATTGATGTTGCAGTCATTTACCATCATTCTACAACATACTTGTGGGATATGTCAAAGTATGCCACAGTGTGGAACAAACTCAACCCATCCATACACTGGGATCAGAGTCCGGTCGAGGACACACATAGGTCACAAGGTATCATCAAATACATACATGGAGCGCTATACTCACCTGTGATGGTTTCAATCTGCTGAGGGGGGGGGGGGTCTGCCATACTGCTCAGACAGACAGTTTTGGAAGAGTGTGATGAAGGTGTAGAGGTCATGGGTCATGTGGAGGTGCCAGGGAGGGAGTACTAGGTCTGTATGTTGATGTGGGAGAACTATCTTCCGCATGCAGTTGTACTATGGATGTGAAGAATGGTGCACAGGGCAAGGTTGGCTGGACGGAGTTGGTGTAATGGGGTGTTGGATGGGAGACATCCATGTTCGTGTTCGGGGCTGGGGTTGTGGACTGCCTCCTGAGTGTGGCTGAGGAGTATGAAGGTGATCCTGCTGTTGAGAGTGAGCCTATTGTCTGTATCTCAGGTGGACGGTCATGTGGCTGTGGCAGGGGATGTTGAATATGAGGTGTGCCGATGCACCCTGTATGTGCACAAGTCCTCCTGGAGTCTGGCTGTTGTTCCTGCCTAGAGGTCGTTGCTGTAGTAGAGTCGGCTGGTGTTGTGTACCTGGGTGACTGTCTGTCTTGACTAGGAGTGGATCTATCTGATGAACATTTGCTGCATGCGGAGGGACTTGCAGCATGAGGTGGAGATGGTGTTCATTTGTTGATGTACCAATGCAGGATGGTGCTGTGGTTGTCCTCCAGCCAGGAGTTGCTGTATCCCTGACCCATGTATTCTGAGTAGGTGAGGGCCTGTGTGCTGATGTAGTTGTCCAATTTCTGAGTACCAATCTGTAAATCTGTTTCCCATCTCTGTGGTCTCAGTATATCTAACAAATTTTCATATGAAGCCTCTCTGCTCTAATTGCAGATGTGTAAATCCGGTTACCCTACTGACCCCTTGCCCACCAAGCTATACAACATCCTAGCTAAGAGTCCCAATCACCATTTAAGCTCCATCTAGAACCTTTCCCTAAAATTGGGCTCTAATCTGGGTGTGTGGAGACACGTGTCCCTCCTGCCCATCTTAAGGAAAGCCAACGCAGATCCTGTATCTCCTTGCAATCATAGACCTAACTCTCACGTCCCAGCTCAGGCCAAGCTTTAAGTGAAGAATTCCTTGCAGCAAATGATGCCCTTTGTTAAAGATAATAGCCTCCTTCACGACTCTCAATCCAGCTACAACCCCGGATATAGTACGGAGTCAGCCCTCATTGACATGGCAGACTGGATACGCTGGGCGGTTGAGGGAGGTTCCAAGGTGGTGTTGGTGCTGTTAGACTTGTCTACAGCATTTGACACCGTCGCCCAGCCCATTCTTCTGAACCTCCTTTAGACCAAAGGCGTGGGTGGCTTCATGGTGAACTGTATATCGTCCTTACTATCTGACTGCACACAGCAGGTCCAGACCTATCCATCCATCTCCCCAGTCAAATCACTGAAGTGGAGCGTGCTGCTGGTCTCTGCTCTGAGCCCTCTGTCTTGGAATATTTACTTTACCCCACTGGCTGCATCAATTGCCATGTTTGAAGTCAATATCATATCATTTGCTGATGAGCCTCAGCTGCTATTCACCTTGAATGCTGTGTGTGCCGTTAATTTTGACACACTAGAAAATAGTCTCTAGATTATTGTGGCCTGGATGTACCACAATTCCTGAGAACTTAATACAGTTAACACAGAGTTCCTATTTATTTAACCAACCATCTCCCCTCTCTTCCAATTTGTGGTGGCCAGAGGAACTGGTCATTGCTCCGGCACCCAAGGACTTGGTCAGGAATCTGGGAGTAAGATGGGACAATCAGCTACCCTTGCCACACAGGTACAAGTGGCGGGTGCCGCTTGTTTTCACAAGATTAAACTCATCAAGAGAATTTTACACTATCTGTACATTGTAACCCGGAAAACGCTGCTTCACGCACTGATTACCTCCCATTTACACTTCGCGAAAGTCTCATACGTACGTCTCACATTAGGTTTGCTCGGTATACTGCAGACGGGAAAAATTGCTGCTGCCTGTCTGGTATGTGGAGTCTCACTTTTAAAACATATCTCCCCGTGTCTTAGACTACTCCATTGGCTGCCATGGCTACATAAATAAAATTCAAGGCACTTACACTCGCCTTCTGGGCAGGACAAGGCAATGGTCCGGTCTACCTTAGAAGGAGACTGCGTCCCTATTTTCAATCACGATCTCTACGTTCCATTGACAAGCACTTGCTCATTAGCCCTTGCTTAGCTAAACCTAGATCAGGAGGTGAAACCTCTCAGGTAGGAACCACCCAATGTTGGACTAAGCTACCTCTTCCGCTGCGTCTGATTCTGTATGAATGTGATTCTCGCTCAGCCCTTAATACCTGGATATTTAGCCTGCTAGATTAGTTGCTCTTTCGTATGCTGCCTCATTTTCGGCACACTACAGCGCTGGCACAACCCCATTGGCTTACATGTGCGCTCAATACATGACTATTATAATAATTGTAGATGGCTAAGCAGAATTGTGAGTGTAGACCTGGAGATCTGTAGATGATAGTTAGACTGAGGGTGGTCTGGGGGTTGGTGTGAAACCTGAAGTGCAGATGTTTGACAATGGTGAGTGTGTCCTTGCTGTTGTATGTGACTCCGAGTGGGTACTACTGATAAAATTGCTAGTCATCCTCCTTGAGTGTTGGTGTGGTCCCTGTGGGTGATCTCGTATCCGTCGGTGATGGCAATGTTGATGTAGTGTGCTGAGGATGCGTTCGACCAGGTCACTGTAATGAAGGCGATGTGTGGGGCTGTTGTGTTGGCTGAGGTGACAGAGTCCAATGGCGTGCTGGTGGAAGTTGCGGATGTGCAGCAGGAGGCACATGACCTGCTTGTTCGGACATGGTCTGTCAAGCGGGGCAGCGCGTTGTTGGCAGTAGGAGTTGCACACACAGCCAGCAAAGCTGTAATGGTTGCGCTTAGGCGTTGCCTGATAGCAGGTGGATGAATGTCTTGTGTTCCCTGTTTGGAGGGTGGCTGGAGCATGAGTCTGTTGTGTTACCTGCGTCATGGAAGGACCAGAGGGTCTTGCACTGTGCAAGTTGCAGGCGCAGACGGTCCTGCCTTTGGCACAGATATGGCGCAACAGTGGCCTGACAAGCTGATGCCTGCATTGACAATGGGTGGAGAGGGGGAGGAGCATCTGGGAGGTGTGTGTGTTGCAGAATCAGGGCACTCGTGGGATGGTGCCGCAGGGGAGGCAGCAGCAGGAATGAGTGAACACATGATGGTGGAAGGGGTGAGACACCATGCCAAAACTAGCACAGAAAGAAAAGGATGTTTGGAAGGCACAATGTAACCGTGTATGGAAAGGAAGGAGTGTCTGGTTACTCATGGTTCACAGAACTAAAATGAAAGAACAGTCACCATAAATGACAGGCACAGGATCAGGCACCAGGTGTGGGCTGCCCGTTGTACGATGGAGAGGGCACCAGCATTCACTGTTCAAGCTGCAACAATACATACACAACCATGTACTTCATGCACAATATGGATCATTAGCTATGATGAACACAATGCATGTTGCCACAGTACACATACTCCCATATGCACAATCTTTGACAATTATGCCATAGATGACGCATGCAAACTGGCAAGAGATCTGCGGTGACAGTAATGATGCACATTGTATTGTGTGGGACACATTTGCTATACAAATGGATTAAGATTGTGTGGAGGCCATGCTGTTTTAGCCAATGTCCATGTCCAGTCCCGTTGCTCAGTAGAAAATAACAGTCATGCAAGGAGTTTACCTGTAGTGCTGGTGAGACAATGTGCACACAACTGCTTGGGACTGTTGGTTCCTTGAATCCTCATAAAGGTGCGATGATCATAGTGGTCCACCTCCCGATAGCCCTTTGGTCTGAGTATAAAGTACTGACTCAAAAGGGTGATCAGGCGAGGGAAGGAAAGGAAGGGAACAGCAAGGAGGGAGATCTGAAACAAAGGTAAACAAGCATAATCATTCAACACATCTTGCCACTGACTCACAGAATAACTCAGGACCTAAACTGTAACCGTTACACCTGTAAATGAAAACAACAGCCACTGTATCATACTTGGCATCAAAGTAATGAAAATTATACTAGATCTGATGTTGGAACACGGACACATAAAAGGTAGCCGAGTTTTTCTGCAAAAATGCAGGGTGTATAATGCTGTGCAGGCTTCTTCAATGTAATTAGAGCCATGCAGTAACGAAGGTACTCACATTGTATGAATAATGCTCCAATGTTCAAAAATACTAATGCGCTGCAGTGATACTCACACAAAGGCAACAATCCGTATTTACCCCTGGCAATCAGTGAGGGTCAAGAAGGGATATTGTACATCACCCGCAAGAGCCTTAACCTCTTCGACGCTCATGACGGAGCGGTTCCGTCATGAGCGCCGGTTGGGCTGTGCTTATGACGGAACTGTTCCGTCACGGCCACACCCATTATTTAGAACCTTCAGCACAGCGCGAAAAGTTGTGCCGCGCTGAAGGGGTTAAGAAGCTCATCCGATGGGGACGGGAATTATGTAAACCCAAGGAATCCCCACAAGAGACAGTCGTTGTCTCGTCCAACTGGGCTTTGAAATGCCTAACATACCAAGCTGCTGGTCCGGTAATCAAAAGAGAGTAATGATGAGCAATGCCACAAAACCAACCCTACCGTGACCAGGATATGCAGCACGCCACAAGAGAATCCTGGGATTAACGTCACCCGACTGGTGCAACGGAAGCGTTTACATTAGCTACAGTACATCCTTGTGACGTCATCAGCGCAACATTCCTGGCATCATGGGAATAGAAAGTTAACATCAACTTACCAAGAAGGCTTGCAAAGCAGTGTCCTCCACCGGCCCTGAGGAAGCGACGTGACAGGGACATGACTTACAGGCACAAGGGTCAATGCATCCATACGAACAGACTCACAGGACACTTGACAGAACATATGGGACATACGCTGGCCCACACCGACACAACATGGTTGATTGGAAATCAAACTGTACTGGCACACAAGATTAAGTGGATGAGCCAAACACATCCTGCTGGACACAGTGAGGCTGCAATTCCTATGGAGCCTGTGGTTGTGATGTCCCACACAATGTCAACACGTGGAATCCACAATGTGTCAGGGTCAAGGTTGTCATACATTGAGGCCTTCACCAGAGTCAATACTCCACAACAGATGACTGTCATGAAGGGTGACTGTCCTGTCATGGGAGTGGTGCAACATGAAATTTGATTTATGGTGATTAGACATGTATGGATGGTTCTTCAATATGCACAGAAACAGTTCCCACACATTCCCAAACCGTAACAACCCAAAAAAGCCTGTTTGGATCTCTTACAGTGCTGACATTTACACATGTCCGTGCATTAAATGCTGATTCGGCACACGTTGCAATCGTCATGAGGAATAGCAGGAGGACTGAGATGACACAAACAGACAACAGGCAGAGCGACCTGGGAAAGAGAGACACACATGGGCTCACCATTACAAATCTTTGCTAAAGACATGGGCAGGTACAAAACACAAACAATATAGTACACATGTAAATTTAAAGCTAAGTCATTGCGCATTTCAGTGTGGCATGACATCAGCACTTGCGTGACACACCAGAACACACATCAAAGTGACTTTGCATACAGTCAGCTGGACACACACATTGCATCTCATGCCACTCAATGCTACGAGCTTGCTCACTTATTCGCAGTGACTCACCATTATGAGAAGAAGTTGCATATGAGCTGACTCCGGATATCATCATCCTCCTCCTCATCACTTGCATCGTGACCAAGCCCTTGATCCTCAACGGGTGGATGTTTCTGCTCCTCAGGATCCAGGATGAGTGGCACTGCCTTCTCAACTGCCATGTTATGCAGCATGCAGCACACAATGAAGATATTACAGACCTTGGCCAGGGCATATGGGAGGTATCCGCCGGTCTCATCGAGACACCGGAATCAGCTCTTCAGGAGGCCAAACGTCCGCTCTATCACTCATCTGGTCTGTCCGTGTGCATTATTGTACCGCTGATCTGCAGCTGCTCTTGGGTTGCGGAGAGGTGTCATCAGCCATGGCATGTTGAGATATCCCAAGTCACCTGCTAATATACATCATGTAAATAAGTGGTTCATGAGATGCAGAGAGAGCAAAAGATACTGAAACACACAGGACACAGAGAGTATACCCACCCACAAGACATGCCCGATTGTTGCGCAGCTGCAGCATCATTATTGGCACCCTGCTATGCCTCATGATGAATGCATCATGGCACGTTCCTGGAAAACGTGCACAAACATGGGAAATCAGCATGTTAGCAAGACACACCACCAGGGCATTTATTGAATGATAATGTTTCCAGTTGCGGTAAGCCTATTCCTGAGCCTGTGGTGGCACCAAAGCCACATGTGTCCCATCAATTGACCCAATTACATGTGGCATCACACCCAGGACATAGAATTCACCCTTGACATCTCTCAACTCTTCAGGAGTAGGAAATTTGATGAATTCATCTATATGCTCCAACGTGGCTGCTAACACATCACCCAAGACACGGCTGAACATTGTTTGTGACATTCCACCTACATCAGCTATGGTTAATTGGAACGTACCTGTTGCAAAAAAATGGAGGGCTGCCATCACCTTTATCTTGGGGGTCAGCGCAGTAGGATACCTGTGTTGCGGTTGGAGATGTGGTTCCAGCCTCTTCGTCAAGTCCTGAATCAACTGTTGAGTGAATCTGCAACACCCTTATGGTAGCCAAGTCTGGAAATGCCCTTGGTGGAGGCGGTGCCCTGCAGGACATATTTGGGAAGAATGGAGAATAACTATCAGACAACATCAATTGCAAGGTACATATCACATGCAAAACTGCTACTAGACATCATGTCACTATGGAGTCTGGCGTGTGCAATACATCCAGGACACATATGGCAGCCTGCTGGCACTCCTACGAAAACCCATATACAACTGTTGTTTGCCTTAATAAACATGACATGCCCTGAAACAAGCTGCTGTTCTGGTCTGAGTGAACAACCCAGGATATCACTTGAGTGACACACGTCACCAAAACTGCAGTGGAAGGTTGTCAACCCATCCAGACAGCGGACTGCAAGGCACATGCACAGGTCACATCGAATTGCAAAAGTACATATTAAACACATAGCGATAAAGGTGTGCATGTGACCAAAAACCACTCAGCCCTTGTCAGGTTGCAGACATGTGTGCCTTGGGAAAATTGATGTCTGATGCCATCAGACCCAAAATCCGTGGGATTGCACATGTGGCATGGTGAGCGTACATGTGAAACCATTCCCCATCTCAACCCATGTTACATGCACCAACAGCAGATGCAGTTTACGTAACACAAACAACAAGCTCAAGGTTTGACATGACACACACCGGACATAGTCATATAGGGTCATGCTGAGCTTGAAATGTCAAGTGACAAAGTGCCCAGGTCCCTGGCATCATGCGACAGGTGCCCGTGGTGATGACTGTGCCATCCCAGTGTTGATGTGCATGCCAACGTCTGCATAATGGTACACATGTGACAAGTGTAAAGGTGATGTGTACCACATAGTGCCCCATCACACATGACATGTGTCAACAGGTCAGCACACATCAATTGTGCAACAATATCCGATGCCCTGTGCTATATCACTGCCTGCCACACCTAGGGCCTGCACATGGAAGTATGCAATTAAAAAAACTTGATAGACATCCTTGTTTGAACCGTACCCCTACATCCCTGTCATGTGTGCGCCTCGTATCACTATTGTCATGGTGCCATGTGTGAGCGTGTGAAACGCACCGTACCCCTGCATTCACAACTGCGTCTGAAACTCACTGTGTGAAACGCACCGTACCCCTGCATTCACAACTGCGTGTGAAACGCACCGTGTTAAACGCACCGTACCCCTGCATTCACAACTGCGTGTGAAACGCACTGTACCCCAACATTACACGCGTGTGTGCGCATCGTCTCACTATAGTAATCGTGCCATACGCGAATGCACCGTACCCCAACATTACGTGCGTGTGTGCGCATCGTCTCACAATCAAAATGGTGCCATACGCGAGCGAACCGTACCCCAACATTACATGCGTGTGTGCGCATCGTCTCACTATAAGAATCGTGCCATATGCAAGCGAACCGTACCCCAACATTACGTGCATGTGTGCGCATCGTCTCACCATTAAAATGGTGCCATACGTGAGCGAACCGTACCCCGACATTACGTGCATGTGAGCGCATCGTCTCACTATAGTAATCGTGCCATACGCGAGCGAACCATACCCCAACATTATGTGCGTGTGTGCGCATCGTCTCACTATTAAAATGGTGCCATACGCGAGGGAACCGTACCCAGACATTACGTGCGTGTGTGCACACCGTCTCACTGTAGTAATCGTGCCATACGCGACGTGAAACGCACCGTACACGTTTGTGGATCTCAAAAAATACTTAGGGGACACCTAGGGGATGAGTAGTAGGTCCTTAATTCAGCCTATTTGTCATGGATACTGAGATTTGAGTGTGTGCTACAGGTGCCCTGCAAAAGTTAGTTGGGCAAAAATATGCAATGTTGCAAAATGAATGTGGAGCTGAAGCTCAAATTTTAAACCATGCAAATGTGTGTCGGGGCCTTATGTTTAAAGGGATTGGAATAAACGTAGGATGCTAAGTAATCTGGCATATCACACTGTACTCCTGAGACTGAAAGCCCCTCAGCAGTACTGATTTAAGGCTGCATGTGTCTGTGAGAAAGCACTTGCCTGCACAACATTGGAGTGGACCACACTGCTGCTGTCTCTGCATTCCCTGTACTTTTATGTTGCGTACGAAGGAGAGGGCACCAGCATTCACTGAGGATGAAAACCAGACCCTGCTGGATGCCCTCCTACCACAGTACGGCAAGCTGAATGGGAAACCAGGGGAGCAGGTGAGTGCTGACTGCACTAGCTTTGACTGTGCACCTGTTGTGTGAGTGTCACTACAGGCATTGTGTATTGGTGGGACAGACATGCAATGTGGTTTTCAGAGAGTCCCAGGGGGTGTACATGGTGGAGTCTCACATGCAGAGCATGATGTAGTTCATGTGTGTTCATTCCTCACTTGCATTGTGCTTACTGTGACATTCACTGCATAGTGAATAACACATTCAGCTGTGCAAGATCTTGCTGCCTTTATTCCCAAATGTCCTGAGGTGTAACAGTGTTTCCCCCGGAGTGACAGCTGACTGTACTCACAGATGTTTATGACTTGTGGGGACCTGTGGTGATATTGTACAAATGATGTGTTTAACCTCATGGACATTGAAGTGTAAATGTTCCTTGTCATCTGAGTGAGTGTGTATGTGATGTGTTGCACCACAGCTGCATGGTGTATGCAGCAGCTATAGCCATCTGATGTGACAATTAAGCAGTGCTGTGTGCCTGGCTTGCAAAGTTAGCACGACACCTGTGACACCTCTTTGTCAAGTTGCACATGTGCAAAGTTAGGGTTGTATCCACTGATGTCAGCGACAGTCGAGAGATCTGTGCCAAGGTGTGTCTGTGAGGTCTGCTGAGGGTTGTTAAGTGGAGCAGGATATGTGACTGCTTGCCACTTACTGTCCCACACCCTGTAGTTGCATGTGTTGTACAATGTGTGCCATGATCAGTGAGTGTGTTGCATCTGTTAAGCCATCTGTTGCCTTTCAATGCCATGTAGTGCATTGGGGTTTGCCCACAGGCCTGAATCACATGGACAATGATGCAAGTCCTGTGAGCATCCTATGCCCTGTTCACATTATCAATGTTGTGCAAGTGTGTGTCTCTGGGACATGGAGCCGGTGTAGTGATGTTGTTGCACTTTGTCTTCTTGACAGGGAACTGCCTATGAGAAGGGAGAGATATGATTGGAGATCGTCAGGGCTGTCAGGTCTGTGGGGGGACATCGCCGGTGTCTGCCCAACATCCAGAAGAGGTGGTAGGACATCCGGTGCTGGACCCGGCGTATCGCTCGGGTCCAGCTGAAGCTGTCAGCTCCACGCCGGCATGGCGGAAGCCGTAAACTCACCCCCCACATGCTCCGGGTCCTGGCAGTGGTCTTTCCAGACCTCGATAGGCAGTTGCAGGAGAGACAGCAGCAAGAAGGGGGTAGGTACATGGCTATTTGTTGTGCTGTGTGTCACCTGCTTCTTGAGGTGCTCAGAAGCCTGGGAACACTCCCACAGTTGGGGTGTCTGGTCAGACAGGTTATCTGTACAGTGTATTTTCAATTCCCCATATTCAGCTAGTGCTCTTTTCATCCCTTCCCCTGCCTTGACATGTGTCCCCTGGTCTGTGTGTATTCACATTTGCACATGTTCATCTAGGGTGCAAGATAATTAGACTGCACATTGATTAGCACATCATGTTGGAGGGTGGTCTGTGACATGTGTTGGGACCTTGCCTGTGCCATGACCTGTGCACTGTGTTTGGGCTTCATATTTGTCTGCACTGATGATGAGTCTCAACATAGGAGTGTGAGGTTTCAACTGCACACCCTTGCAGCATGCAAGACCCATGTTGTGTTCTCAGACACGATGTACATCAGTTGGGAGATTTGCATAGTGCCATGACGGTTACTCATGGTACAGTCAGCTCATTCCAGGACCATGGATCAGTGTGCCCGCTACAGTCCCCAGAGACACCCTGGCCTCCTATTCATGTGTGTCATCCAACACTGTGCCCATTCTATGTGTGTTCATCATGGCTCTGCCTCTGCGCCATTGGTCCCTGGCATAGTTTGTATTTTTCCTGTGTCTGTTACATGTGCCCACTGGACATGGATCCAAGATTTGGCTTGTGCATACTCACACTGGGCAGTGCCTGTGTGCCTATTCTCAACAATCTGTTTTTGTTTGTTTGTGACTCGGGGTGGGCGGAATTTGCGTTATCGCGTTACGCATTCTCTGCGAAACAGTAAAAAATCTCAGTGAGCACGCAGAAATTCCACGAACACACGGAATTGCATGTTCGCAATGTTTTTTTCCTGTTCGCAATTGCTGTTTGCGTGCTAGGGGGGAAATATCTTGCAAACACGCATTTTGAGAACGTGAACATGCCAAAAATTTCGCGATGTCACGGGATGCAGAATTTTGGGCAATTTTGCGTTCTTCGCGGAACGCTAAATTGCCCAAATTCCGCGAGCGGAATGGAATTTGCGGCCCAGGCCTATTTGTGACTAATATGTATTGCCAGCCCCACGAGGTGAGCTTGGGTTACTTTAGGAATTGTTGCTGCACAGTTTTTGTTACACACATTCTGAGGTCTCACTTCTTGGGCTGTATCACTCACATTGACTGAGGGATGGGTGTGTTTTGCAGGAGAGGTCTAATGGGCCTGCCTGATTTGGCCTTGCCAGGTGTGACCTGTGGGTGAGAATTGGCTGGTCAATGTTCCCAGCATGCACTTCCCCTGTGATTATGGCCAGTGCTTTCATTTGGGGCTTGACAGCCTATGTCATTTGTTTCCAGACATGATTGTGCCTCATTCATTTATGCCACATGTATGTAGTTCTGTGTTGACATTTTGCCCGGGGATATGGGGTTGTGTCCACAATGCAGCAATGATTTTGTTTATCACAATTGCAGGCCCATTAGCTTAAGCATTGTCTTGAATTAGGACATGTGGGCCACTTCACATGACAGCCAGTAGGTCCTATGTGCTAGCAACTGTATGATCAGCTAATAGATGCCCCTGTGAGGACTGACATATTTCAAGTTGTCTCACATTGATGAGTGTACCTTGGCACTCCCAACACTTGTTAAAAGTTAATGTTTTGAATGTGTAAATATGACGAATTGTGTAAGTAACACTTATGTGCCTGCATGATAGCTGTCTCACAAGGTAATGCACACAAAACGACATTTGCAATATTTTGAAAGAAGCAGGCAGCTTTTGAAGGAGGCCAGTGTTAGTGATTGATGTTGTGCCTTGATCTCCATATACATGTCCCCACAGTGGTCTTGAGGTTTTGAGACTCCTTTGTTGTCAATTGTACAAACTAATGAGTGTCAGAACTTCAAGACCTACTTTGGACCATGTATATGGAAAATCTTCAAAGCCATTTGTTTCTAACAGTATTTCATCTTAAAGGGTGCCAGCTGTTTCAATGAATAGGTAAATGTTTTCAGTGTGCATTTCATTGTAAGACATCTTTCATGCAAGCACATACGTGTTCTCTTCACAAGATGGCGAATTAACACATTCAATACATGGCGAATGTGTAAAGTATGGTGAGTCCCAAGATGCCAGCAATTCATTTAATTATTTTTCACCCAGATGTACTTACAGGGCTCTGAGTGTGGTGTCACCTTGGGGAGTGATATGGGTTAGTTTTCCCTGAGGGGCAACACTACTGTTTATTTCTTGGTGAACTTGAGGTGGCATCACTTCATGGTATTGATCTGCTGTCCTGTAAACAAACAGAAGCTTCTCCGTGTCATTCTCACTCAAGTTGTGGCCTGGTGTGTTCTTTGCATCCTTGTGTCCAAGTAGCATTGTGTCTATACCAACTGGGCAGTACTAGTCTCAAATATGTGCAGAGCTATCTGGCTGTTACTCGTGATGCATGCCATGATTTGCAGTGTGACCTACTGATTTTGTGCTCATGTGTCAGATGTGTACACGTGACTGATGCATTTTTGTTTCTTCTCCTTGCCCACAGCATCATCAACACAGACAGGAGGAGACATAAGCAAGGACCAAGAGGATGGACCTAGCCACAGTGCCACCACAGCTGAGGAGTCGGAGGGAGCCAGTGGCACGGAGGGTAAGGGGAGTCAGGCGGCGGAACTGTTGGAAGGCGACACGTCTTACCATGCTGAGGGGTCCACCTCTGACTCCCAGGGGGAGGGGGAATACGCTGCGACAGCATCTACCATCACTGTGTCTGTCCCCACCTCCTCCAGAACCATCTCCACCCTCCCAGTTGCTAGGGTCCCTTCTGTCTGTGCTGCCCCCCCATGTCTCCTTCATCCCCGGCACCGCAGCCCCTTCCCCTGTCTCCCCTGCTGCCCTCAGTGCGGAGTCTGTGGACCTACTCCGACAGATTCAGGTTGGTCAGACATCAATGCTCACTGTCCTCCATGGCCAGACTCAAATCATGACACAGTTGTTGTCATTCATGGAGGGCATGTCAGCTACAATGTCTGACCAACGTCGGATTCTCATGTCCATTGAGTCCACACTGACGGCAGCAGTTTCCCTCCTGCAGTGGTCCGTCCCCTCCCTCCTTCGGACCCATCCACACCCCCCTCTCCCATACCTGTCCATAGCGCACGCAGACGAGCACGATCATACACTCCAACAGACCCAAACAGCACACCACCACAGAAGTCCAAGCGCACAACTCCTGGCACCCAATCTCACAGGGCTGCAGGCACACCCACAGGGAATGGGGTCAGACCGCAGACACGCAGCCAGAGACAAAGTCCGCAAGTCTCACAGCCCTCTACCTCCACTCCCATAGTGTCCTCGGGTGCAGGGTGTGGTCCGGCTGAACTGGCAGCAGTGTGCAGCGCTGAGTTGATTTTCACCTTTGGCGCTGCACAAGCCACTGAGGAAGATTCCTCCCCCCCTGCACCCACAACACCTACCCTTCCCACTACTGTCCCTGCGGTGCCTGGTCCTGACTCAGATGATCCCCCCCCTTGGTTCAACAGACCAATAGGACATTTGTGTGCAGGCAAGTTTGGGGTCGACAACCTCCCCAAAGTCCCCCTAACAGACTTTTAAGTGGACTGGCCATTGGCCTTGTTGGAGCTTGAACTCGATTTTTGGACATCTTTCATTTTGGAGCTGAATAAAGCATTTTATTTTGCATTCTACACTATTGCATTTCAGGTACTTGCTTTAGGTGCTGAGGGCCCTGGAGTTGGTGTCATGCTAATATTTTTGGGTTCTGAGAAATGTTTTTGGATAATGGAAATGAGCTGGACCATTATATTTATCTGCCATCACAATGTCTCTGCAATGTATCATTGGTTGTGTGTGTTCAGTTTGGCTAGGGTCTTTGTCCCAAGGAGTGTTCCTTCCTCTGTGACACCTGAGATCTTCACTACAGACAGTTGCACAATTGTTGTGTTCACATGTGTGCACATTTCCTTTTTTGGTGATGATTCCCTTCAGCAATGGCCATGCCTGCTCACAGGTGTCTACTGCTCATTAGTCTGTGTCATCCATTCTACTCACTGTACTTGTGTTTTTAGTATGTACAAATGCCTTCATGGACACATTCACCCTTTTCCCACTATGCATGTGTGTCATCACAGCCTACCCCTATGTTGGCAATTGTTCTGCAGGGTATTTGCGCACATGACTCACATTATTGAGCATTGCATCTAATGATTTCCAAAACTATTCCTTCATGAGAGACTACAACTTGGTGGTCTGACCACCACCTGGACATTCATATCAGCCCAGGAATGTAAGTGGCAGTGTGTGTTCCGTTTTGCTCTCTCAGTTTGGTGGGCTATTACATGACTATACACTATTGTGTCATGATGGTAGGGTGTGTATGTTACCTGCAACCTCCATGGGTGGGTATGCATGTGGAATTTGACATCACACCCACATGTGGTGTGTCACACAGTATGTGACAGGAATCAATCCTCCGTGGAGAGGGACACTGCTGTAAGTGATGTGTTGCTATGACACTATCATGAAATTCACAAGTTAGGGATGTGCACATACCCCCATATAGTTGTGGTATGATGATGATGATGGTCCTCCCCTATATCTGAGCTCTGCTGGGAGTCCTGTGCACCCACCCCTCTTCTGTATGGGCACTGCTGGGAGTCCTCTGCACCAGAGTCCTCTGCGCCCACCCCTCTTATGTCTGGGCACTGCTGGCAGTCCTCTGCACCCACCCCTCTTATGTCTGGGCACTGCTGGGAGTCCTCTGCACCCATCCCTCTTATGTCTGGGCACTGCTGGCAGTCATATCCACCCACCCCTCTTATGTCTGGGCACTGCTGGGAGTCCTCTGCACCCACCCCTCTTATGTCTGGCACTGCTGGGAGTCCTCTGCACCCATCCCTCTTATGTCTGGGCACTGCTGGGAGTCATATCCACCCACCCCTCCTATGTCTGGGCACTGCTGGGAGTCCTCTGCACCCACCCCTCTTATGTCTGGCACTGCTGGGAGTCATATCCACCCACCCCTCTTATGTCTGGGCACTGCTGGGAGTCCTCTGCACCCACCCCTCTTATGTCTGGCACTGCTGGGAGTCCTCTGCACCCATCCCTCTTATGTCTGGGCACTGCTGGGAGTCATATCCACCCACCCCTCCTATGTCTGGGCACTGCTGGGAGTCCTCTGCACCCACCCCTCTTATGTCTGGGCACTGCTGGGAGTCCTCTGCACCCACCCCTCTTATGTCTGGGCACTGCTGGGAGTCCTCTGCACCCACCCCTCTTATGTCTGGGCACTGCTGGGAGTCCTCTGCACCCACCCCTCTTCTGTATGGGCACTGCTGGGAGTCCTCTGCACCCATCCCTCTTATGTCTGGGCACTGCTGGGAGTCATATCCACCCACCCCCATACTGTTGGGCACTGCTAGGAGTCAGTCAGTCAGTCAAAAAAGCTTTTTTTGAGATAAAAACTCATAAAAGCAAGACAAGTTAAACATAGTTCGAATAAGCTTACATGAGTCAGAGTTAAAAAATAACACAAGTAAAAGGTTGAGGATAAAAAGAATCATGAACAATCAGCAAATGGAAGAAGTATAAAATCCAATTTCATACAACAGAATAAATAGAATCAATTAATATAAAGTTAATTAAAATCAATTTGTAAGTAATCTAGACATGATCAAAAGGCATGAATTATATACATTATTTGGAAACAATCAATGAGCTACGGATCAAGTTCTGCCTTAGGACCATGCCCATCCCAAGTATTTAGCTACTGCTATTGAAATGAATGGCATGATGCTAGTGCATATCAGCCTTTCAGCTACAGAACTCCTACTAGTGCCCAGTACATTGCACATTGGTGCAAGCCAAACACACCTCGGATTTGCATAAACTGGGCAAACAAAAAGAAGATGTAAAAGAGTTTCCGTGTAGTTCCCACAGGCCAGGCAGCTGTACTTGTATCAGACCATCTCGAGGTCAATGCCTTCAGGGGCAGAGAACCCGCTCTGAGCTGAGAATAGAGCTTCCTGTCCCCCGGCTTAATGATGATATCTCAATAGGATTCAAATTTGGGCACAAGTTTTGCCCAAAAAAAAAAAACCTGCCATAGAGGATGGATCAGTGTCGTTCCATGCCTGGAACGCAATCTGTTCCCAATATTTCTCCTTCAGGATTTTTTGGGACGGAAATAAAACTTCTGCAGGGCGATCCCAGAGCATTTGCATGCCCAGGGCTACCAGACTACTTCTTAGCTCGACAAGCCAACTAATCTTATGGAGAGGGTCTGATTTTATAACATCTAAAAACCCCGTAGCATATATGGAAAGCTCAGGTGTTGACCAGAGTCTACGCCAATATAAAATTGGTCGTAGCCTGGCGATGTCAGTAATAGCTTTCCTGCCCAAGCCATATCTTAGTGGCAGTAGGGGTGTGCTCTGAGGGAGACTAGTAATATTATGAAAAACTTGTTTTCAGATATTGCTAGTGGTGCCAGCTTCTCAAAGCCCCATAATTCAGCGCCATAAAGCACGGAGCTCACCGCTTTGGATTTGTAGACTTGCAAGACAGGTTAAATTGGTTTGGTCAACGACTTTTTATGCTCCAAGTTGAGAGCTCCCGCAATTTGGCGATGCTTGAGAGCGGCTGTATCTATGGGATGTTCCCATTTAAGATCCTTACCCAGGTGGACACCGAGGTAGGTAAAAGCCTTGAACACTTCTAACGGTTTCCCATTCATAAAAACCTTCCCCTTAAAACTAGGATGTGGATTAAAAATCATCATTTTAGTTTTGGCCACGTTAACTTCTAGGCCCCGCATGGAATAAAACTCTTCAAAAATTCCTAAAGCGCACTGAAGGCCACTTGGGGTTTTGGAGATAATTAACGTGTCATCTGCAAACATTAAAATCGGAACCTTGACACCAGCTAATGAAGGGGCATCTATGTTTACAGGTGACAGACAATCAACAATCGACAACAAAAGGAGGGGACCAGGAGGGCTAATTTTTAATGGGGTCCAGTGTATAAGCCCTTGAACTAGACAAACAAAAAGGATACACTGTTCCCCAAAATTCCCTGTGGATTACCAAACCTTTTTTAATTATCACCCCCCTTTTTTACGCCTACACTCCACCTATAGCCCTCACACCCACATGCACCAATCGGCAGGAACAAAAGATCTCCGATAAAGAGCCCCTTCGCGGGTGCCCGTCAGACATTGCAGCGCCAGTCTGATGAGTAGTAAAACCCAGATGATGAAGCATGACACCTAGCTTGCTGGGTGTGTGAGGGTTTTAGTTCCGAAAGGGGGCTTCCCCCTCCTTTCCCACTTTTGCATTGTTCTCTTAGTCCTTAACCTAGACAATCAACAATACCATTAATGTACAAGGAGAACAAAGTTGGAGCCATGGCACAACCTTGCCTGACACCACGCTCAACCGGAAAATAAACGGTGACCCTACCATATCCTCCCCACTGGATTTTTGCATAATTAGCCATTGTTAAAATCTCCGCAGAGAGACCTAATTGTTTTAGGGTCATCCATAACTTTGAGCAGGGAACAAGGTCAAAGGCTGCACGCAAGTCGACAAAGGGAGCATAAAGACTGCCTTTGCACAGGATCACAGTCTTCCAGTGGAGGAGAGTAAAACTAAAGACTTGATCGATAGTACTGTTATATTTGCGGAAACCCGCTTGAAAATGGGACAGTACATTATTCTCTTCGATCCAGTCCAAAATTTTATTAAGGGTCATCCTCCCAATTATTTTTTTAATCGTGTCTATCAGACTAATGGGTCTGTAGTTTCCCGTTTGTGCCTTATTGCCCTTCTTTTACACTGGAATTATCACCGCCCCCTACCAGGAGGCCGGGGCACATTGTGCTGTGGCATTTGCCAACAAAAGTATGTATCTTCCCCAACGGGCCTTGTCGTACAAAAAGACATCAGCAGGCACACCATCGGGTCCCGGGGCTCTACCTCCTGCCACAGCATTAAGGGCAATTGAAACATCATTACTGTTAGAAGCATCATCATTAAAAAAATAAAAACTTAGTTCTTCCACTTGGTTTCCTGCAAAGTTACACGCATACTGCGATCTAAAATAGTCAATCCACCCTTCTTGAGAGACATAATTTTCAGTCTGTTCAGAATTGCCCCCTCTGTCCACTTAATAATGTTCCAGAATAGTCTGGAATTCTAGGTGTCGCTTGCTTCTTTAAGCTCCTGCCATCGGCGCTCATCCCATAATCTCTTGGCCATAAGAATAGCCCTTTTATACAACTGTCTGCAACGGCGGACAGCATCCAGATTACAGGCCCTTATGGCCTTGCCCAAATCGGCTCTAGCTTTTCTACAATCGTCATTGTACTACCTTAACAGTTTTGGGGTAGCTAATTTCTTGGTTTTGACAGGAGCTAGAAAATGAGCACTAACATACTTGAACAAACTATCATGGATTGGAGTTACATAGCTCAGATCAGTATTGCCAATAGCATCTTCTAGGGCTACTAAAGCACTATCAACCTCCTTGGCTATTTTGTTCAGCACTTTTGGGTTAGAGGCTACATTTGGCCATTTAAGGCGTCTCATATCATTGGTAGGAACAATGGTTGGGGGGCAAAACTCAACCCGGTCAACATGAGGTAAGTCCTATTCCCACCAGTCATGGGTCACACAAAGTGGATTATGTTCACTTTCCATACGATCGTTGACCACCATGTCAACAATCCTATGCCAAAACTTCAGGCTACAGAGGGCATAATCAATTCTACTTTTACTACACCGGTTGTTAAATGTGACAGCCCCAATCCTATCCTTTGGGGTCCTACCATTAAGTGCCCTGAGTCCCCTTTCATAGCAGAAAGTGTTAATCTGAATAATTACCTCTGACCATTTCTTGACATGAACAAGTTCTATACCTGGTACCCCCCACTGACTATCTTCATCTTTGTCTAGATAATGCCCATCAGTGGCTACAAGGGGCTCAAAGGTGGAGTTTAGGTCGCCCGCAGCAATTACATTAGTATCCTGAGAGTGAAGCTCAATGAGGGAGTCTAAGGCCGCTATAACCTGCGATTTACCCCCTCGGACCCTCACATAGACATTATAAATGTCTAAGCAACCCATTGAACCTAAATCCAATCTTAACACCTGGATGTCATCACTCCCTGAGGGTAATTCTTTAATAACTAAAGGGAGTTGCTGTCGTATCCAAATGGTTAACCCACCTATTGCACGCCCCTTAACCCCCTTTATGGCAGGGACAACAGGGCAAAAGTGAGGCTCAGATGACCAAGTCTCCTGGAAGAGGCAGACATCGAAACCTCCAATGAACTCTAACCATTCCGGAGATGACACTTTGGTGCCCAAACCTGCTATATTCCAGGACATCAATGTCCCTCCCTCGGGTCCACCACCCACAGAAGGGATATTTACTTCCTTCACTAGATTTGCCCTAGGCCCCCTGTCCAGCCCTAAATCAGAGAGGATACTTGAGTTAGTTAGACTAATAGGCATATTCTGGCTAGAAAAGGTAGAGGGACATACATTGACTTTTCGCAAACAATCTGGCCTAATGTTTGCACAAACGCCAGTGGGGGATCCAAACCCTATAAAAGATGTTTCTCCAATAGAGTGGTCAACCCCACTGACTTTATCAATTTGTACCGCTACACTATAACTGGACCCTAAACTGCTGTCAATGATTTTCTTTTACATATAAAATCCTCCCCTAACAAGGTCTCCAGAGCTTGAATTAGAGAGGGGTAGCACAGAAACAACTGGGAGTCAGTCAATATTTTCAAGACCAGAGTCCCCAGTGTTAGTCAACGATTTCTGCACATTTGATAGATTAAGGGGCATTTTCCTCAGCTGGATACGGGAATGGGCTGGAGGGCTGGTTCTAAATTCCAAGGCGAATAGATTATTGGCCAATGACTCCCTTCTTAAAACTAATTCAATACAGTCATAATGGCCGACATCCGAGATTAACCTGGTTGCCTTAGTAATATAGTAATATCCTCCCTGATTACTGATCTACAGCCTCTAACATAGCGTAGCCAGTGAATGGCTTTGTTGGTCAGGGAGTCGGTGCTCTCAAATTTCCTCCCAGTGCCCAACTTGGGGACATTTGTCATAAACTTTTATTAGAACTATGGGGTCCACTAAGTTCAACACGCTCTCTCCTAGTTGGCGGTTTGCCTCTGTTGTAGACTTTATCCATGATGCCCCCCCCTGTTCTCTGGTGTAGAATGCTCCCTTACCGGTTTCCTTAACTGGTGTGCCAATTTACACTCCAGTGGTTTTGACAATTTATTTAGGGTTTTCCCTGATACAATTGGTCCACTTACCATAGCCTGGTCCATGGTGGTGGATTGTAAAGGATTTCCAACCCCGGCTATATGGCCCTCAACTTGGGACCTCGACCTAATACTACTGGTTTTCAATGGGAACGCGTTACCATTAGATGAACTAGGATTCATTACAGGGCGTAACCTCTCACTAGTCTGGGGTCCCACCAGGGCAGATAGGTTTAAAATTAGGGTTTTCACAGACTAAATTTCATCTCTTAAAAGGGAAACTAAACTCGTTAGAACACTAATCTTCTGCAAAACATTATCGGACCTAGTACCAGCTTGTGCTAAAGAAACAGGTGCTTGATGTGTCAAAAGTTTAACCGTTGGGGCTAAATCAATATCCGATAAGATAGGCATATCTGTCGTCGGACTATCACTATATGTTGGCCAGTACAGAAAACCTATTAACGCAAGGTATAGGTTGGTTAGATAGAAAGGACTGGCTACTATCGACTGAAGTCAACTTATCAATATTATTCTCAACGGTACTATTAATTGGTAAAGTTAGAGGCTGTCCTGCGCCGGAATCAGTTGCACCCTTGCGTTTCGCAAAAAACATAGCAGGGATAACTGACAGAACATTACCCCCTTTTGCAATCCCCACCTCCCCTGCATACAATTGTGCAGTGACACCAGTAACTTTTGCATTAATATCGCTGGCTAAAATTGCCTCACATTCCTCCACCAAATTATCGATACGATCAAGGACACAGTTGGTAGCTGCATGTCTGGTCACCTTCCTTGCCTTTTTGCCCTTCCGCGGCTTAGAGGAAGTCCCGGAGTCAGCTCCCCCACTCCCCCCCCCTCCATTGACTTGTGCTTCCCCATATCCCTTCTCGCGGAATGCAAAACAAATAAAGTACAAAAAAATACTCCTCTTATCTAGCAGTCCACAAAATGACCATGGGAAAGAATGTGGCCTCCAGCTTTTAAAAAGCAAACATCACGAGTAGGGGAACAGTACCTTTGTATGGGATGCAACAGTTCTTCTGATGGAGCAAGGATTCGCACGGAAAGCGACTTGCTCTGATTCAAGAACCTCGCCTAACTTATAATCATATTAATTCAACCTGTCCGTCATTTATTTAGCATTTTCCCCAACACGCGGGTGTCCCCAGGAGGCTTGCCTGTGTGTCTTTTCATCCTAACAATGCTTGCACTACGGAAATGGCTGCTTTGCAGAAATCCAGTCTGCGCATGCGTCGGTCATATTCACGTGATGTGACGCACTCGCATTCTGGAGGGATTTTGTTGCTCATGCGCATTATTGCAAACATGGCCGCTTGTCTCTCACCACGCTCTCTGCTTGCCACCGCTGCTTCTGCCTATCTGTCTTTTTGCACTAAACCTTAATGCTATAGATATTATAAAGTAAGGGGTGCAGTGAAGTCTATAACGGTATACAGTGTAATCATTTTTTTCGTATGATTCTAATTTGTTTTCGCTTACTTTTCATGTACCGCGTATCTATGGGCCCGGGGATGGGGAGCTGCGCCATACTTAAAGCTCTTCTGAACCCTGTCACGTGACATGGGAGAAACCCCATTGCGCAGAAGCTAAAACAAGCCAGCTGGCTCCTGAAGCACGATGCGCCTGGGAACCCACCTCGAAGATGCTGCAGTCTACCTTGACCGCGCTACAATGTTGCTATATACTGTGCACTTGCATTGTCTTCCATATTCCTATGCCTGGGAACGTGAACTCTAAAGGGGCGGGTATGAAAAATTCATAATAATGATGGGAACACTGAATTATAGGAGGTGACAATGACAAAGTCACCTCTCCTGACCAATCATAATGTGGGAATCTGTCACTTGCAACATTAGTGGGTGGTCCAGGGGTCCCCAAAATCGTATAACTGGCCTAGTGTAGCTTAGAGAAATTGTCCGACTTGTCCGAGTAGCAGACCTGTCACTGACCCTACGAACTCTATAGGTGATCAATCTAGAGTGCTGCGGAGCACTCTGTCCATACTTTCCACAAGCTCCTAGGGGTGGAAATAGTCTTAAGTGCTGGCGAAGCACTTTGCTGGGGAAATTTGAAAACCCAATCGGGGTTACTGGCGGATTACTTGCAGAGAGGGGGTAACGCAGGCGTTGCATCCGAAGCTGTGGGTGTTGGTCGTACCTTGGTGAGCCCAGTCCTGACCCAAATCCTGAGGGGTATCCTGTCCTGACAGTCCGTGAGCTGTACCTGCTCGCATTCTGGTATTCCATTCCTTGAGGGTCCTTGTCCCCGTCTTTCCAAACTGACCCGTGGCCAGGGTTAGTCCTCATTCCTATCTAGGTAATTATTAATCTGTGGGTTTACGTCTTTCTATCTCTCTTTCTTCTCTTCTTAATAAAGCACTCTTGCCTGTGATATTGCCCTATCACCTTTTGAAAGCAAACTTATATGCAATTGTTTATTAGAGATGTTCCACTTCTCTCCCTACCTGTAGGATATTATTAAATTGTCGTATTATATTAGTGTGTTCCATTTTTCTTTTCCTTTAGCATGGTTGCAGTGAACTTAGTAAGAATAGCATAAATAGCCTAGTTTAAGTGCACATTTTAGGTCCTGTTCAAGTCCCATGCCCTAGTTTAAAACTTGTGGTGAATAGCTCTGTTCCTAATACTCTTACCCTGTAGTGTTCTCAATTACTCTAATGGTACTTGCCCTAATCCATAGTTACATTGTGGCATTAGTTTTAATAATTGATGTGTTGATTTGTATTTGCCTCATTATCTTGGCATATTCATTCTGAAATTTCTTGATAAATCTTTAAAACTCATCAGGTGTCTGTGGTCATTTTACAGTATAAAGTGTGGATAAATGTACTTGGTATATAAGAGTTCTACCCCTTTTAGGAATCTTGTCACCTATCCACTGCTAGCTCCTGATCCGTCAGGAGTAATGTGCCTGTGGTAAGTCAGGTACATGAACAGTAAGTGGTATAAAAGTCACCCCCTGAATTACTCATAGTAGCGTGGTAAAGGTTTCGTCCGGTTCATGCAAAACACTGTCATTACTTGCACGCCAGGGCCCAGTGCGTGGAAAATTGGTAATCTAGTGACCCGGGTGACCTACGCGCTCTATCACTTCCACCAGCTAGAAGGGCATTTTTAAAAGAAGACTCAAGTGGGGTGGCCCTGCCCTGGCTCTTTCTGGCGCAGACAGGCCCACCCTTGGCCCGGGCTTCGCCCAGGCATGTTTGCACACGTCCCGCGCCGCGGGAGCCCAAGCGTCCTTTTGGCCGCCTCCTGGCGCCCTGGTTTGCCATGCGCGGTGTGCGCGGTGCTAGGGACGCTGGGAGGTGTAGTCCTCCTCCCCTCCGGCGTCCGTCCACGTTAGAATGGCCCCTGGTGACTCTCAGCGGTGGCGGCTGTTAACTCCAAGGTTCCCCAGCAGGTAAGAAACAGAAACTGACTCTCAGCGGTGGCGGCAATTCTAGAATGAGCACCCCTCTTCTGTCTGGGCACTGCTGGGAGTCCTCTGCACCCACCCCTCTTATGTCTGGGCACAGATGGGAGTCCTGTGCACCCACCCCTCTTCTGTCTGGGCACTGCTGGGAGTCCTGTGCATCCACCCCTCTTATGTCTGGGCACTGCTGGGAGTCATATCCACCCACCCCCATACTGTTGGGCACTGCTGGGAGTCCTCTGCACCCACCCCCATACTGTTGGGCACTGCTGGGAGTCATATCCACCCACCCCTCTTATGTCTGGGCACTGCTGGGAGTCATATCCACCCACCCCTCATATGTGACGCACCGTACCCCAACATTGATGGCGTGTGTGCGGCTCGTATCATTATTGCAATGGTGGTATATGCGAGCGCGTGAGACGCACCATACCCCAACTTTCCTGGCGTGTGTGCGGCTCGAATCACTATTGCAATGGTGGTATACGCGAGCGCGTGTGACGCACCGTACCCCAACTTTCATGATTGTGTGCGGTTCGTATCACTATTGTAATGATGGTATACGCGAGCGCGTGTGATGCACCATACCCCAACTTTCATGGTGTGTGTGTGCGGCTCGTATCACTATTGCAATGGTGGTATTCACGAGCGTGTATGACGAACCGTACATGTAATCATCCGTTGTTGCGGTACGCTGTTCTTACCATCTGCGCCGTCGTTGGTTTCTATGCACCAGGTCGTAGGCGTACAAGACTGGGATTACACGGATGATGGGGTTCATGGCGTGCATGTCACATAGCGGGGTGCGGTTCAAGCTGGACTCTGCTTTCACGGCTGTTTTCGGGTCCCGTAGAAAAAGGGTCGTACGTAGTGTCTCAGAGACGAATCGTACTTGCGGGGCCAGAAACTGCTAGTTGTTTACGTACAGACGTAGCGTAGTGCGTGAACCGGATACAAATCGTATGTATTTTTGTCTCATACACTGTTTCTTACGATTCGTACGGGGATCTGCTTTGGGTTAGGATCGTACTTGATCGTACGTACGGGGAACTTGATGGTGTACGATTCGTATGGGAAATACGCTCCGTAGAACTATCCGGAGAGCATTTTCCCGAATCGGAATCGACCCCTTAGTGTTTGAATTATCGTTTCTGTTGTTTGATATTGCATTTGGAAAATTGTGTTTGAAAGAAGTAGTTCATATATTTGATCTTTGTATTATATGCAATGTTAATGAGACTGTTTATTATTGAACATGTAAACAGATAGTTGAACTTGTAAATATTTTGAAAAGAGATTTGGGTTTTTTTTTGCAATCCAATTGATTGAATTTTTTTGCCCGCTCTTATATGATGATTAACATTGAAATTACTGTGTATGGTGACATTCAATTGAACCAAAAATCTGCAAAAAAGAGAACCTGAATATGTTATGTTTTTAAAAAACTGGTTACTAGTTATTTGGTTCTCAATTGAGTTTTTGAAGAACATGTCTTTTGCTATATCGTTTTACTTTGATATTGCTAGCTCTGATTTTTGAATATGGTTTGTAGTTGATTCTAGTCATAAGAAAAAGAGGTATTTCATATAGCTAAAGTTGTTTGCCCTACCTTAGTAGGGTTCCTTTGTTTGCTTGTTAGTCTTTTTGCTGTTATTGAATTGTTTCTCCGTCTGTTTTTGTGGATTTCAGTTTTAACCCTTCTGGGTGATGTTGGGAAAGTCTAAAAGGAATAATGGATTTTTAATGATTGATGTTTGCTTAGCTTTTGGCTTTGTACAAATAATTATTTTGTTATTTTTAGTTGCAACATTCGTTTTTTCAATTATTTTACCTGTGAAAGGCATTCTTGTTGTTGACGTTCTGCTGGAGATTATGTTTTGCAGTCCAGATGATGTTTGTCTGTTTATTTAAGCTGTGCAAAAAAAAAATGACTGTTTCAGATTTTATTGTTTACATTTATTAAACTGTTAACTGATTAGCACCTTCCCTAAGGCAAGCAACTGGCGGAGTTTGAAAAGTAATGTCCCTCTACCACTGACAAGCACCTTCACTGAGGCTAGCACCCATCATAGTTAGAATAGTAATTTTGCCCCCCACCACTGACCAGCATCTTCCCCAAGGCAAGCACATGCCGGAGTAAGAATAGTAATTTTGCCTCCCACCAGTGACCAGTACCTTCCCAGGGGCCATGCAAATGGGGGAGTTAGAATAGTAAATGTTCTCCTCTGCACTGACTAGTACCTTCTCTAAGGCAAGCACCCTGCTAAGTTAGCATAGTAATTTTGCCCCCCACCAATAACCAGCACCTTCCCTGAGGCAAGTAATCTGCAGAGTTGGAAAAGTAATTTTGCCCCCAACCCATGACCAGCACCTTCCCGTAGGTAAGCACCCGGCGGAGTTTGATTAGTAACTTTGCCCCCTACCACTGACTCTCACCTTCCCTAAGGTAATCACCCGGCGGAGCTAGAATAGTTCTTTTGCCCCCCACCACTGACAAGCACCTTCTCTAAGGTAAGCACCCAGTGAAGGTATAGTAATTTTGCCCCAACACCAGCACCAGCATGTTCCCTGAGGTAAGCACCCTGTGGAGTTAGAATAGTAATTTCTCCTCCCTCTACTGACCAGCACTTTACCTGAGGTGAGCATCCTGCGGAGGTATAATAATAATTTTGCCCCACTGCACTGACGTGCACCTTCCCTGAGGCAAGGACCTGGATGTGTTAGAATATGATTTTTTCCCCCTACCACTGACCAGCACCTTCCCTGAGGCAAGCACCTGACGGAGGTAAAATAGTGATTTTACCCCCCACAACTGTCCAGCACCTTCACAAAGGCAAGAGTCCAGCAGAGTTAAAATAGTCATTTTGGCTCATAGTACTGACCAGCACGTTACCAAAGACAATTTATTTATCTGACACTGGAAATATAATTTTTTTTCTTATACAAACACTTTACAGTGTACTTACAGAAGAATTTGCCCTGAAATTCTGTACATGAATGTTTTAAAAAAAATTATTTAATTTTTAACTTTGTTTTTTCACTTAAATTTAAATCAAAATTATTTCAAACAAACACATACTTTTGACAGACTATGGGTATTGTATTGCTGGATATTTTTTCAAGTTCTGTCAATATATTAAAAGTGGAAAAATATGTTTAGGTTTGTCAGTTAATGTTTTTTTTTTTTAAATGTGTTTCCTTGTCAACTTACACTGCGCTGGGAGTCTCCTCCTGTAGATGCGTGTGGTTAAGAGGGAAGTCAGTGCATCCCTGATCACAAAATGGTGGTCGGCTTCAATTATACGTTTGTAAGGGGTAAATGAAAATGTTAAAGAAAATATGTTTTAAAATGATTTTTCCACATGATTCAGAACCTGACAGAAGGTATATTAATTGTGTTGTGTGTGAAATCCTGGTCAATTTCAGAAAGGCAGCCATTTTGAGAATATGATGGGCCGGCTGTGGTAGTGGAAATAGTGGTGGGTCACCTGTTTCTTCTGCTTTGTATGTAAATGCTGCTTTTGCCATTGAGTGCAGAGTGTTTTTGTGTAAAATGTTATGTTCATCAAAGAAAATGTGTATATATACAAAAAAAATGTTGTTTTAAAATTTTGAGAAATAATAATTTTTCAATTATTACATTTTTTAAAATATTCTTTTCAGTAGCATTACATATACTTTAAGATAGGAGAATGAATGTGGTTCATAATGGTATGCCTTGCATTAGTATAGGTAGTAATGGTATCCGTTGCAATGGTAGTTTCAATGTATCCCCACAAACATGCATTGTAATGGCTTTCATTGTAAAAACATGCGTTCTAATGGTAGTTGTGGTGTAAAAGTATGTGTTGCAATGGTATGCATTGTAACATCATATATTCACAGGAGTGTGATGATGGGAGAGTAGCACCGAAGTGGATAATCAGATCGGCAGTGCTGGCACAAGACTGGTGAGAATGAGATATGGTGTGAGTATGGATTCAGTCCAATACAGCACAATGTCAAGCAGTCTGTGCTGAGAGATTAATGGTCTAATGGAGATTCTGCTTGGTGCGCAAGTGAGATCTTGCAATGCTTTTTCTCATAAGATCAACCTTTATGATGAAACTATCCGACAGTCACTCAGAGCATCGTAGTCTGTGTGGTAGAATGTTTGTATCAAGAGACATCACACACCCAGGGGCAGATTATCTGCCAAGTCATGTACTGCAACTCAGCAAGACAACTTGTGCTCTGCATTGCATAACAGGGAGAGGGCAGGGACATGCCTCATCTACTAAGATATGTTGAACTCCACCTCTCTCCGTGTGCTGGTGCACTGTGTTTAGTTAAGCGCCAATGCCGGCACCCTGGCACTGTTATGAAAGGGCACCTGTGTTACAGCCAGGATTGTTTTTGTCCGGGCAGGAAAACCTTCATTTACTGAAACAATCCTCTACGCCTGTTTTCACTTTCTAAGTGTGCTGCAAAATGCTGCACATGTAGAAAGAGGAGAAACATATTTCTCCTCACTTGGGAAGACTAGGCAGTTTATCACATTCTGAGGTTTACTTGTTTTAGTAAATCTAGGAATGTGTCTCACCTGGGAAGGCATAGCATTTTGAGGCATTCCCAGGTTCACTAGTCTTAGTTAATAAAGGAATGTGCTCAAATCCATGGGTAGATGCGATGAAACACCCATTCATCACACATCAAACGCCGTCCCAGGGCAAAGTAATTCAAGGCAGATAATTGGACTGCCTTGCTTTACTCCAGATATACTATGCCATTCAGAGCAACACACGGCTGGCTTTGTGTGGCTTATTATATCTCTCTGAAGCCCTTGCCTCAACTTGCGCTGTCTTTCGTGATGCAATGACAATACAAGGGCTTAATAAATGGAGGTCCCAGTTGCTAGATTGCCATAAATCTGAAGCATAATCGGAGGGTGAGATGTCATTATTCAGGTGGACATATTTTTTACTAGGCCTGGGCCGTGAACTCCGCTTCGCTCGAGGAGATAGCAGTTTTCTGCACTCCACGCTCTGCGGAACTCGCGGAGTGCAGAAAACTTCGCTCTGCGTAGCAGTGGAGTTTTCCCCCCATTCACACTCTCCAACGTTAAGTTGGCGAGTGCGAGCTGCCGCTCGGGTGGACTTTCTAGCTGAGCGGCAAAAAGATCAGGGCAAATAGTAGTTTGCGATGCACTCCGTCTCCTGCATAACTCCACAGAGTTATTTTGTCACCTTTATATCACAGCTGCAAAGATCCTAGAAGAAGTGGATGAGAATATAAAAATTATGAATAGGAGCAAATAGGCTACGAACAGCTAAAAGTTGGGTGATACCATCATGATCAAGTCTACAGAAATTCTTAGAATATGCAGCTCATGCATCGTATGCATAAATATGGATTCATCACAGATGCCACAAAATTCATCTACTGCCTAATTTTCAGATTTCAACAAAAACATATTGCCAGCTCAAAAAAAATCAAAACTTAAAAAAAGCAAAATTCATAGTGCAGGGATGCTTAGGGAAGCCCCATAGGTGCCCTCCAGGCCCCGTAGCAGAGGGCAAGGGGGCCAAGTAAAGGCTGTCGGAAAGTGACCTTGTAATCCCAATGGCAGAGCTGAGGCTGAGCCCCGTCATTATTACAGAAGCGGACAGTCCCTCTGCCTGCAGCATCATCTGCCCCTGTGGGAGGACCACGGGGGCAGATGTGGGGCGGTTCACAACTGCCGATCGGTCAGTTGCGGCCAGACATCATAATCGGGCCTATAGGTCTGTGCAGTAACAGGTTCATTGCAAAGTGATATTTGTTTTTTGGTGTTTAGAAGAGGTATCTGGAAGAGGTGAAATATTTGCGTACGCAGTACTAATGTATCTTCAAAGGACAACATTTTTAAATAATACTACCACAGACTGTTCTGCATTGTGCTGCATGATATGCTTTTTTTATGAAGGATAATTTAGTCAACCATAAGTTATAATTTGGCGCTCTAGTGCTGCCTAATTTCAGTGTTTTGTACTGTAATCAAAGCGCAGGACTGACACTTGTGGATTAAGCTTCTTTCTCCTATGTATCTAATGCTTGAGCTTGGTGTGACTGATTGAGAAATGCGCTCTGAGCTAGTGTTTTTGAAATCAGCTATTGATCAATCTGTAATAAGCAAGATAATGATTTGTTTCCAAGGTCCAGTACAAAAAATGATAAAAATTCAAAGTGCAGAGTTGATTGGGAAGTCAGCTATTAGGCAAATCCAAATGATTCAGGCTATCTCTCATAATTTTTCAGCTTGAGAGACTGACAGGTCTTGAGGTATTAATAAATACTGGGCCTATCCCAACTGGTCACAGATCACATGCACATTGCTGGACACAATCTCTTGACCCCATATTCTCAGCCAGCGACAGAATCAGTGGCAGTCACACTTCGAAAATTATCTGGTCCAACCAGTCATCTATCAACTACCATATCACAACCACATCTGCTGCCCCCCCAACCCCTGCTAAAGGAGCATCCCTTTTTGACGCCACCACGGTCCTCGAGGGGAATGTTCAAATTTTCAATGCATGGATCAACAAATTCGACGATAATGTCGCACCCCTCAAAAAAAAAACGGTAGATTCTCTCATCATCACAGCTGGTTCCCACCAGAGCTCAAATCCTTCAAGTGCACCCTCAAGTAACTTGAGAGTATGACAACATCTAACTAGCCCTGAACAGATACCACCACCAACTTAAAACCACACAAAAAGTGATCTGGCCTTCTGCCTGGACACCAGCTCAAATGACAGCAAGGTACTATTCTGCATCATCAAAGAATTCTCCAATACCACTTCCACTGAGAACACTGTCACCTCCTCTCAGGAGCTCTGTGAACCCTTGACGACTTCTTCTACACCAAAATTGCCACCATCTATCAGAATTTTATCCATTAACCCCTGGTATCCAAACTCAGCAGACTCATCAGCAACACCAACCCCCACAAAGGCTTACTAATTGCATGGGAGCCTCCCTCTGTGAATACAACTGCCACCATTATGGGTTCCATCCACTTGGGAGGCCCAAAGGATCTCTGCCCTCAGAACATGTTCAACATAGGGAAAAGCACCATCAGCAAGGAATATACCACAATCATCAATGCATCCATCACATCTGCCTCCTTTCCTGAAGGATGGAAACATGCAGATATCAAAACGCTGCTCCACAACCTACTGCAGACCCCAAAGACCTCAAAAACTACAGCACCATCTACCTATTGTCTTTCCCAGCCAAGGTGCTAGAGAAAGCAATACATATCTAACTCACCACCCACCTGGAGAAGAACAACCTACAGGACCCCTTCAAATGAGAATTTTGCTCAAATCACAGCACTGAGACAACCCTGATTGCAGCCACAAACAACATCATGACTCTTCTAGACAGAGGAGAGACCGCCGCCGTGATTCATCCACAACGTTTAATACTGACTCACAACACCCTCCTATACAGTATCCACCAAATGGAGATCCAAGGGAAAGCCCTCAAGTTGGGTCTCATCCATCCTTCCTTTCCAGATTAACTCGAAGCTGCCACCTCCCACCCTTCACTTCAGGACCCTCTTCAACACTTACATGGCACCTTTGGCCACCCTGGTCCCATTCCAGGGCATGAACATAATTTCCTATGTGATTGACACTCAGCTCATCCTCTCACTCTCCTCAGACTAACACCAAGGTGCAAATTTCTCAGGGTCAGGACCAGCATTGCTAGCTGGATGCAGAGCAGATGCCTCAAACTCAATGCACACAAATGAGTGATTCTCATCTTCAGGAAAATCAATTCCCTGTGGGATGACTCCAGTCCCACACCTGCACCCACATAGCATGCAAGGAACCTTAGACTATTTCTCAAAAGCAAGCTTTCAATGAGGAAGTTGATAAATGCTGTCTCATACACCTGCTTTCTCACCCTGCATTTGCTCAGAAAAATCTTCAAATGGTTCCCTGTCGACATCAGATGCACCATCACCCAGGACCTCATCATCAGCCTCAAGGACTACGGCAACTCACTCTATGTGTGAATCACCATTCAGCAACTAAACTGTTATGAACCCCAATGTACCCCAATAAAGGTGTGAGTAGTTACATGACCTTTTACCTACACCTGTCCTACCATTGTTCTACATAAAGGGTTTGGCGCTAACCTTTCACCTAGTTACATGACTGTCCTGTGGCTTTCTCCAAAACCTAGCCTCATGTATTATGCATGAGGATTCTCAGTATCACAGCAGGATTACCATCTTCTGCATAATAACTCTGTATAAGGGTCACCTCTGTCGTCAACCTTGCACGATATGCCCATAGTACCCTTCTAGGTAGAACCGCTAAGGGTAACCTTTGGGTATATAAGTACTACATCTTCGCCGGGAAATCCAGAGGAGAAAGACTTCCATGTTGACACACTGACGTGAGACGCTGGAGCTCCCTGCATGGATATACTTCAGCATGCAGTGGTCTGACATCCCTTGCTGGGGGTGTCCATCTTGAGACCAAGACAGGGCCCTTCGCTCTCCCACATCAGGTAATGGAGGTGGCACTATCCTAAGGGGATTCTTGGTTACATACCTAAATACATGCTAGGTACATTTAGGTACATCTTGTTAGGGTTTGCATCATAGGAGTATGCATTTTTACTATTATGTTGATATATGCCTTCATATATTTATTGTTTTAGCACTATTGTAGAATTCTACCTTTTCCTTAGTCTATTGTTGTTGCAGCACACATATTTTATACTAGAATGACCCTGGTATAATAAATGCTTATAGAAAATGTCCCCACTGTTTATTCCGTGTATCTCTCTGAGACAAAGTGAGCATGATTGACTGAGCGAAAAGTACTGTACTGTTTCCACGATCCCTGAGGGGTCAGGGTTGTCATGTCCGATAGTTGGCAGAAACTATTCACTCCTTGGTAAGAGGGACTCATACTGGCACTATGAACTGGCAGGACTACAGACTAACATATCCTTCTGGGGTGTCTGGAAATAGTCTAGACACCAATCCCTTTGTTTATGTTATGTAAACCTGCAGATCCTATATAGATTTGTAGGAACTATATGACAAAACAGACTCTACATAATCCAGAACGCAGTAGACAGTCCCATCCTTGAACTCACATGGTGGACCCACACCTACCCCACCTCAAAGAACTACACTGGCTCCCCATCAGCAAAATGTGCCAGTTCAAACTGCTCACACACATCTACAAAGCCCTTCAAAACAAGGGTCCAGCCTACCTCAACCACAGGGTGAACTTCTTCCAACCCCCCGCACACACTTCACTCCTCATCACTCTTCCTGCCCCATACACCCCACATCCTCAGATGCAGGAGCAGCTACTGTACCTTCTCACACCTGGCAGCCAAATCCTGGACTGGCCTCCCCTCGACCTCTGCACATCACCCTCCCTGCGAGAGCTCAAAAAGCGTCATGTAGTTCCTAATAATACATAGGATCTGGGCGTTCGTAGGTAACATAAACTAAGGGCTTGATGCCAAGATGGGTTCCGGGAACCTCTAATGGATTTTTCAGTCTCTAGGCCAGCTAGCTCACAGTGCCACCATAATTCCCCTATCCTTACCAAGGAGCGAATAGTTTCTCGCAATCATCGAACATGACAACCCTTGATCCGTCAGGGATCATGGAAACAGCACAGTACTTTTCGCTCACTCACTCGCGCTCACTTAGTCTCAGAGAGAATCACAAAATAAATTTTGGGGACGTTTTAGATAAGCATTTATTCAACCGGTGTCATTCTAGGATAAAACATGTTTGCAGCGGCAATCATTAGACAGAAGCAAATGTATACGATTACAGGCACCAACAGGGTAAATTGAAGGTAGCATTCTACTGTGTTGCTAAAACAGTGAATATATACAGCCATATAATCATGACAGTAATCAAGCGTACTCCTACTATGCAGACTCTATCTAAGTGTGCCTAAATGAACCTAGCGTGTATGTGGGTGTAAAGCAAAGAATTCCCTAGGAAAGAGGACCCTGTCTTGGTATAGAGTTGGACGGCCTGCAAGGAATGTCAGACCACTGCATGCTTGAGCTTTTCCAGGCTGGGACCTCAGTGTCTTGTGTCAGCGTGGAAGCATCTCCTCTGTCTGTCTAGTACAGGTTTGTGAAATGATGATGAGGGTACACTGTGATGAAGATAAGATAAGGTATTTATTGGGGTGGTACAGACAGCCATCCCAGCTGGCACAGCGAAGGCACAAGCAGCAACTGCCACTGAGAGAACACTCAGGGCACGATGCTTGTTAACACTCCAGATGATATTACAACATTCTTACTGAGCTCTGCCAGCATCACATCGCCACACCAACCCCCTTTTGACAAAATGATTCTGAAACAACAGAAAAGAGGGAAGGGGTACAGAAAGGAAAAGGGGTGTAGAGGCAAAGAAACAAAATAAAAAACAAGCATTGATGGTTAGACATAATCTCTTAATCTGCCTGGTCTGGCATGAACTCTGGTGGACTTCCTGATGTCACCCCCGAAACATTTTTGTAAATCTTAACAGTTTCAGGGAAAAAAACATGGATCCCTGGCAACACGAGAGGTGCTTCACCAGTTTCCGTTAGACAACTTTCCGGCATTTGTGCACATTTCTCCAACCTGCTGAGAATCTAAAAACTCTAACCCAGTCTCTCACACAGAGTTTGTGGGTTACTTTCTCGACTGAAGGTTCATGATTTTTAAAACATGCCTCCGTTGATTTTTTGTTGGCAGACTCCCACATGCACCTCATATCACAACCTTGATGGAAGGACTTCACACCATCCAAAAAGGGTAAACTTGAGAATAAGTTTTCTCCCTCTCATAAGTTTGAAAGGACTGAAATTAGTAGCGAAATGAGGCGATGTGCGGTATGACCAAACTCGGTCTTTCACAGCTTGGAAAACACAAGACCTCGATCTAAAAGCTGCTTGGACACACTCTACCACAACTCTATTGAATCTATCTGCCTTGTCATTACTTTGTGGGTGATAAAGGGGAGTTCTGGTGTGCTTAATGCCACAGGCATGCAGAAAAGAATCAATCTCTTGGGAAACAAATTGGACACTGTTGTCTGTAAGAATTTCCTCAGGACATCCCTTCCCTGAGAAAAATCTTATTAAGGCAGTTGATGACACTCTTAGAGTTTGGGACACCGATGGGCTCAACTTCAACCCACCTGGACAGATGATCGATGAGAACTAGAAAATATCTTGAGTTAGCAGGAAGAACGTGGAAAGGCCCAAGAAAATCCATACCCAACCTTTGCCAGGCTCTTCCAGGAGGAGGCACGGGAGATTCAACAACAGATTTAAGGACCAGAACCTTGTCACTGGTATTGCAACGTGAACACTGTTTAACCAATTCATCAATTTGGGTGTCCATTCTAGGCTACCAGAAATCAGTTCTGACCTTTCTTTTAGTGATGGTAGCGCCAAGGTGACCTGAATGAGCAGCTAAGACAATTTTCTCTTGGTAACACATGGGAGGTACAAGTTTGTCGCCTCTGACTACTTTTCCACCCTCCACAGAAAGCTCATTGCTGACCTTCCAGAACATTTGTAGTTCAGGAGAAAGGCATTTCTCTTTCGTCAGCCTTTCTTGATCAGCAAAACAACTTCTTTGAGCACAGTATCCTTAGCAACTTCCATCACCCAATCTTCCTCTGCAAAAGACAAGCAGTCTTGATTAATACATGTTATGAAACATTCCTCTAGTTCAGTCTCCCAGTCCTGCTCTTCCGTATCAGAATAGGGCGTCTAGATAAGCAGTCAGCTCTGCTATTCTTTCCCACAGGAATATATTCTACACTAAATGTGTACTCCAGGAGTTTTGTAGACAACCTGGCCAAGTGGGAAGTTGAGCGTTTAACATTTTTCCCCAGACAAAATGTTAACTAAGAGCCAATGGTCGGTCTTGAGAACAAAGTATCTGCCCCATAAGCATGACTTGAATTTCTCAACACTCCAGACACATGCCAGGAGCTCTTTTTTCATGATGGAGTATTTCCATTCAACAGGACGAAGAGTCCTTGAGGCAAAACCCACAGTGTACTCTCTTCCCTCAGCATACTGCGATAGGACAGCACCCAGACCATACTCGCAGGCATCAACGGTGACAACAGTTTGCCTTCCCTCCACAAAAGCTTGTAGAGCAGGATCTTTAACAATGTGGTCTTTGTTGGATTGGAACCCTTTCTTACATTATTCTGACCATGTCTATGTCCCAGCTGGCACAGCCAAGGCACAAGCAGCAATTGCAACTGAGAGAACACTCAGGGCACGATGCTTGCCAACACTCCAGATGACATCACAACATTCTTGCTGAGCGTTTTCAGCATCGCATCACCACAGGATGGTTCTTTTTTACCATAAAGATAGCATCAGTGTTCCTACCAAAATCAACATGTTATGAGTCTGATTATGTAAATGAGTCTAAATCAATACCTGCAATAATACAATGTAGTTTTAGGTCACTAGGATGAACATGACCATGATTTTTATACATAGTATGTGAATCCTGTTATATGCGTCATGTGCAAGGGACTTTCCTTAAAATCCTCATGAATAATAAATTAGGCTAGTTTCAAGGAAACCAATCGACATTTATTCCGCACATAACTGGGTAAAGGGTCAGTGCTAGAACTGTCATGCACAGCAAGGTAGAACAAATGTAGGTGAAATGTTATTTGCTATTTAGGCTTAGGTTGGGGTACATAACACCCGCTACTCATCGGAAGGTCGATAAGGATAACTAATGCTATAAAGATACCTGTTTTTAAAAATGTATAACAACATTTTCATAAAACCAGTGTCCAAAACATGGTATAAATGAAAACAATCCTATTAAAATTGAAAAAAGCTCTATAAGTCAACTAAAAAGTCAACATATACGGTAAAACTAACTGAACACATCAAAAGCCATTGTGCTCAGTGAGGGATCACTGACCAAATATTGATGAAGGAAATATTGATGTTCAAAATATCGAAAAAAATATATCAACTACAAAAATATCGACTCCAATACCTTCACAGGAAAGTACAAAAATATTTAATCAAAAATATCGAAGTTAAAAATATAAAAGTAAGAAAATTGATTAAAAATATAAATAAAATAAAAAAATATATGTTACATTTATATAATAGAAACATTATCTTTAAAAAAATTAATTAAATTTAAAATATATTTTAACTAAATGTGAATAAAAAACGTAATTAAAAAAATATGATCACACAAACAATATTTTATATATATACATATCTTTACTTTAAAATAATTGATTAAATATTATCTTTATATAGTTTTTGCATTTTTAAATTAAATAAAAATAAAATATATACATATATCAATGATTTAGAATTTAAAAAATAACTATTTTATAATTTATTCAAACATTTAACTATAGAAAAATAGTTAAAATGTACATTTCACAATACAATAAACACAACAGTAGGGAAAATGTTGGATATCGGAGTAATTACATTTACTAACTCCAGTGATTGCAACAGGAGAAAAAGTGTTGGATAGTGGAGGGGTAAAAATGTGTTTTCCACTCCAGTGAGTGCAACAGTAGGGAAAGTGTTGGACAGAGGAAGGGAACATGTACTATTCCCACTCCAGTGAGTGCAAAAGTAGGGAAAGTGCAGGATGGCAGAGGGGTCAAAATTAATAATGACATTTAAACAATTTTAAAAATTGAAATAATCCTAAAAATGAATAAACAATATTGTATAACTATTAATTAATTTCAATTAATTAACAACTAAATATTAATTCATCAATTAAAAATAAATTACTTCTAAACCCTTCCCACCACTTACACTTATAAACACAACAAAACACACCTAAAATCAATTACACGTTTACCGTCATTAATTACTAATTCAATCATTAAAATTACTATTCCCACTCGTGAGTGCAACAGTAGGGAAAGTATTGGATAGCAGAGGGGTAAAAATTACTTTTGCTACTCAAGTGAGTGCAACGGTAGGGGAAGTTTTGAATAGCAGGGGAGTGAAAATTACTATTCCCACTCCAGTGAGTGCAGCAGTAGTTAAAGTGCTGGACAGTGGAGGGGTGAGAATTACTAATCCCACTCCAGTGTGTGCAACAGTAGGGAAAGTATTGGAAAGTGGAGGGGTAAAAATCACTATGCACACTCCAGTGAGTGCAACAGTAGGGAAAGTGTTGGATAGTGGAGGGGTAAAAATCACTATTCACACTCCAGTGAGTGCAACAGTAGGAAAAGTTGTGGATAGCAGAGGGGTAAAAAATACTAATAACATTTAAACAATTTAAAAAAAAAATCTTAAAAACCAATAAACAATATTTTAAAACTACTAATTAATGAATTTTAATTAATTAACAACTAAATATTAATTCATCAAGTTAAAAAAATGACTTCCGACCATTTACACTTATAAACACAACAACACACGCCTAAAATTAATTACACAATTGCCGTCATTAATTACTAAATAATGAATTAAAATTAATTTAAGAACTAACTAATAATTCATCAATTAAAATTAAATGACTTCCCACCCTTCCCACCATTTTCACGTATAAACACCACTACACACACCTAAAATTAATGACACAATTAAAATAAGTAATTAATTACAATTAATTAACAGCTAATTATTAATTTATCAATTAAAAATAAATTACTTCCCACCATTTTCACCCATAAACACCATAACAAACACCTAAACTTAATTACACAATTAACATAATTAATTGCCAATTAATGTATTACAATTAATTAACAACTAATTATTAGTTAGCCAAAAAGATATTGTATCCATATGTCAGGTTCTCCAAAAAGAAACCTTTTTCTTTCCTGGGTATACCCCCCTCCTGTTGTATAGTTCCTACAAACCTACATAGGATCTGCACGTTTAGAGAACATATACTGTAGGATTAGATTCAGACTGATTCTGGACACCCTTACTGAATATGTCAGCCTGTATACCTGCTAGCTCGCAGTGCCACTAGAAACTCCTCTTACCAAGGAGAGAATAGTGTTTGGCAACTATCGAACATGACAACCCTGATCCCTTAGGATCGTGGAAACAGTGTATTACTTTTCGCTCAGTCACTCGTGCTCCCTTCCTCTCAGAGAGATACACAGAATAAACAGCGTGGACATTTTTCAATAAGCATTTATTGAACCAGCTTCATTCTAGTGTAAAATAGGTGGCTGAAACAACCACTAGACAATAACAGACATAAATGATTGTTACTGAATGAATCCCGACACTCTAAAACAAATTGTAAAAGTTAAAACTTAAAAGCATGTAAGCAACTCGATACTGCTGTGTATTTCGGCATGCCCATAAGCCCAACGTGTTAGACAGTCAATGTTTAGCCGGGCAGCCATATTGAAAAGGATACTAGTCATAGTGATGCTTTTTGCTTAAATGTTAATATCTGGTTCTTACCTGTGAAAGAATAGATCTTTGTTATATTGGTGCAAAAACTTATCAAGGTCATATACTCATAACTTTAAAAAAAAAATGTAAAGTGCCGGGATTCATTCAGTTACGTTTTGGTACCCGCGGACCCCTTGGGTCTTAGGGGCCCATTAGGATGGCGGGCGGATCGCCCCCGCCAGGCTGGCGGTAGCCACCGCCGGCCTGGCGTGGGCGATCCGCCCGCCATCCTTGCTGCAATGAGCCCCTGCCATATTAACATGGCTGGGGGGTCCGCGGCGGACGGAAAGTCCGCCGCTTTTCCGCCCCGGTGGCCTTGCGACCGGGGCAGAAAAGGGTTTATATGGTGGCGGTGTCTATCAGACACCGCCAGCTATATCAGGATGGGCGTCTTCAGATGCCTTTCCGTGGCGGCAATGCCGCCACAGAAAGGCATGCGGTCTTTACTTTGGGGGCCTGTTGCAGGCCCCCATGGTGAAGGCGAGGTGGGGGGGTGCACATGGGGGGTACCTGGGGTACCCCCCTGCATTTGCATACACAATGCAGCAGGCACCGCGCAGTGCCTGCTGCTTTGTGTATGCAAATGCATCACATCCATTTTTAACATTGCGGCGGGTGCTGGTGTAAACACCGCCCGCAGCAATGTTAAACATGCATGATGCGCCCGCCACTGTGGTGGGCGCATCATAATACCCCCCACGGGACCCCCGCCCTTATGGCGGGCGGTCCCTTCCCCCGATGGGATGGCGGTCGGACTAAGTCTGCCCGTCATCCTAATGACCCCCTTAGTATCTTCTCGCACTCATGGTAGTGGGGGGCTAGTAATCCTGAGTGGCACCAGAATTGATTTGATAGCTTGTCATTGAGTACAAATTCTCAGTTCTATTTTGTAAGCCCTGTACATATTTGAAATTCTTCTGATGTGCGACTTGTTTATACACTGCTACCATTGTTTTTGTAGAAATACTTGATTATAAGTACTAACAGAGTAAAAGGATGGTAGATTTCTACCATCATGCTAAAACAATGAATACAGGCAGGTATATGAAATACATGACAGTAGTAAATGCATACTCCTACGACGGAACCCTAACTAGATGTACCTAAGTGTACCTAACATATATGTTGGTTTTAAAGCCAAGAATCTCTCTAGCATAAAGTGAACCCCATTACCTGAAGTGAGTGACTGTGGAACCCCGTCTTAGTCTTGAGATGGACACCCCGCAAGGGATGTCAGACCACTGTGAGCTGGAGTGTCTGCCTGCAGGAGCCTCAGAGTCTCGTGTCAGTGTGTCGCATGGAAGTCCTTTTCTCCTCTCACTACCCCAGCAAGATATGGTGTACATATACCCAAAATGGTACCCCCTTGGGATATACCTCGTTGTTTCATGTCGGACTAGGATGACGGAAGGAATGACCCGTATACATGGTTATTATGCAGGAGATGGTAGGCCTGCTGTCCTGCTGTGATTCCACGAATCCTCATGCATAATGAATGAGGCTTAAGCTTTTCAGAGAAAACCCCATGTCATCTGTGGACATTACCGTAGATAGGTAGAAGGTCAGTAATAAAAACCGTTATGTAGTGTAATGGTAGAGAAAGGATATAGGTGAAAGGTTAGGTGACTACCTGAGCCTATATTAGGGTACCTATATGGAACATAACACTCCATCTGGAGCATAATTTTGTATAAACAATGTCGGATGCTTACCCTTGTATCAGGTGTTTCTACCGTGATATGTTCATTCAACAATGCTTTCACCAGAAATTCCATCATGTTCTGGTGAGCTATTGTTACGTCAGCTGCGCTGAGCTGACTAGCATCGTCAGAGGCCATTCCCTGTTCAGTGATAGAGAGCTAAGTAGCCTGGGAATTTCTTATTTTAAGGCCAGCAACCTGCGTCTTTTTAACTTGAGGTTTAATTTTGAGTTTTTTTAGTTTGATAATGTAGTCTGAGGTGCGATGTGTGTCTTTTGGCTTGACTTGCTCTTCTGATGTGTGTTCTGACTGTCTTCCCTCTCCGAATCTTTTTACAGCCACTGAAAGGAACAAGAGGAAAGTGTATCAGTATCCTGATACCTGTCAGGTTTTTTAATATTATCACAGCTCCTAAGATTGTATTTTTTCTCAGAGGCTCCTGTTGAGTACACCCAGCCCTTGATCGTGACACATTCTGTTTGTTATTTTTGAATTGTTTGTTATCCCATTTCTTTTTAGAAGAATTGAGTGCTTGCTTCGAGTATTCCTCTTAGGGTTACCTGTTTTTGTGGTTTCATAGGTCTAGCTCCCAAGTTATCTCTACCCAGAGAAGCATAGGTTTCTTCGATAATCTTAGGTAATTCACGCTCCTGTTGTGCAGGAATAAATTACCTCAGGCGTTAGCGTATGGCCACCGCTGCTGCCTCTCCTTTTATGTTATCTAACATAATTGCTGATACTTGGGATATTTGCCTATCAATTTCATCCCAAAGTCCAGGTCAGGTTTTGCCCTTTAACTTATTCTGTATTCGTTATTATACCTCTGGTATAACTGCTATTGAGGGGGTTTCATGAGTTCAGGTATAAACGGCAGCGAAAAAACAGTACCCCAAGTGGTACAATCATCTTTCAGGGGAGCTATCCCCATTGGCCAGCAAAGTGTTAGCATTTTGTATTTTTTCTGTGGACCTGTATGGGGAAATACTGCTTCAAGCTATGCTATCCAGAAAGGCCTTTGCTTTCTTTTAATGGGCATTCTTTCCATAATCGCATCCAGCGTTTGTGGGCTGATCTTTGTCATAGTCATTTGAGGTTGACAAGCTTGAATAGCCCTCGCAGAATGAATTGCAAGTGCTTGCATTATGAACTGCAAAACATTTCTATATAGATTTACTATGTCTCTGTAAAGTGTACGTAATTCTTCTGCCGGCAATGCAGTGTGTAAGCAGCTAGGATCGGCCAAGTTGCTCTTTCTCTGCTGAGCGGACCGAGTCTCACATTTTCGGTGGTGTGGGGGAGGGAGCCTTTAAACCAATAATAGGTGCTTGGTAGGTTAAAGGGACTTCTAAGTCCTCATATGGAGAGTATTCTTCAGGTGTGTCATCTCCAATGTAAGTATGAAACAACCGTGTTCCTTCATCAGCAAATTTAACCCAAGAATAGAATACCTCTGTTCTGAATGCCTTATGTGCCTTAATCACAAAGGTTACATTAACACCCATTGCTGGGAGGCTGTGTTCCACTAATTTCATAGTAAATGCATGTTCGCAGTTTTCCATAATGTTAAAAACACCTTCAAGCGCTCCTTCCCCTGCATTCGCAACACAGTCCTGGACAGATATTGTGGAAGGAAGTAGTAAGGAAAAGAGATGATTTGCACAATGTGGGGAACTATAATCCCTCAAGCTTGAACAAACCTAGAGCCAATACATAGGAGATACCTACTCAGCTGCGGAGGATTTCCCCACCCACTCCAGAAGTCTCTGGGTAAATGTGAGTAGGGGTCTTTGAGAAAGCATGCCTGAACTACTCAGATTGGACTGTTAAATAAGAACCAACCAAACTTTGGTTGCGCCATATAATTGATAGGATCTGCACATTTATAGGTAACATAAACTAAGGTCTCGGTGCCAAGACTGATTCCGGGCACCCCCAAAGGATTTGTCAGCCCATAGACCAGCTAGTTAACTGCGCCACCATAAGCCCCCTACCCTTACTAAGAAGCAAATAGTTTCTGGCAACTATATACCATGACAACACTTGATCTTTCAGGGATCGTGGAAACAGTACAGTACTTAATGCTCTGTCACTCGAGCTCACTTAGTCTCAGAGAGATATGAAATAGTTCTATAGATTGCGCAATACCCAAAGATGTCTTAACGCTGGATGGATCCACAGAGTAAACATTGGGGACGTTTTTAATAAGCATTTATTGAACCAGGGTCATTCTAGTATAAACATGTTTGCAGCGACAATCATTAGACAAGCAAATGTATAAGATTACAAGCACCAACAGAGTATATAGAAGGCAGAGTTCTACCATGGCGCTAAAACAGTGAATATATGCAGGCAGGTAATCATGACAGTAATCAAGCAACCTCCTTCTATGCAGACCTTATCTAAGTGTACCTTAATGAACCTAGCACGTATATGGGTGTAAAGCCAAGAATCCACTAGGAAAGAGCCAACCCCATCACATGATGGGAGAGTGAATGAACTCATCTTGGTCTCCAGTTGGACACCAACGGGATGTCAGACCACTGCGTGCTGGAGCTTCTGCAGGTCAGGTCCTCAGTGTCTTGTGTCAGCGTGGAAGCATCTCCTCTGTCTATCTAGTGAAGGTATGGTTCTTTTATATCATAAAGATAGCTCTGGATTCCTAACACAATCAATATGTTATGAGTGCAATTATTTAAATGAGCCTAAATCAATATCTGCAGCTATGCAAAGTAGCTATTTTGCAGTAGGATGAAGATCACCATGACTTTTATATAGAGTATATTAATCTCGTTATGTACATCCTGTGCAGGAGACTTTTCTAAGAATCCTCATGCATAATAAACCATAATCGAAATAAGGAAACCAATTGACAATTATTCAGCACATAACTGGGTGAAAGGTCAGTGCTAGAACAGTTATGCAGAGCAAGGTATGACAAATGTAGGTGAAAGAATGTTTGCTACTTAGACCTAGGTTTGGGTACATAACAGAAGGACCGGAAGACCTGGCTCTTTGACTATTTCATCGCAGCAGCCCCAGCCCCCACCCCCACCCCCAGCACCTATATACCAACACGGGTGATAAGCAGAGCTTGAAAAATCTTTGTTTATTGTTTTTTGCTCAATTGCCAGGCTTGCAGTGCTTTATTATAAAAGTTATGCTCCAAATTCTATGAATTACAGTTTAGACAATCAGGTAATTCAGGGTGCTTTGGAAATACAGGAGGAACCTGAGTTGAACTTTAGAAATATCCTTCTGGTGCAGTGATTCAGAATATAATGTGAGTTACAAAAGTATGGCATGCTGTCACAGCAAACATAAATGTTGAACTTATTATGAATTTTTAGTAACATCAATCTGACACAATTTTAAAAGCAGTGGAAGCCTTCTTATGACTAACAGAGTCATCCTTACGCAGCCTATGAGTAGCTGCTCTTCTTGTAGATTGCTTTCCTAAGAACCTGTTTCACATCTTTATTCCTTAGACTATAAATAATTGGATTCAGCATTGGGGCAAAAACAGTATAAAACAGTGTTGCCAGCTTATCTGGTTGCTCTTGGCTGCTTGGAGGAGTCAAGTGGGTTGCAGCCCCGGTCCCGAAGAACAGGAAAACCACCATGAGGTGAGCTGAGCAGGTGGAGAAGACCTTCCTCTTTCCCTCTGTGGAAGGGGTGATCAGGATCACCCTAATGATGTGTATGTAAGAGATGAAGATGGTCAAGAAGGTGACCAATCCTGCACCCCCAGCCAACATGAAGAACACAATCTCACTAGTAAAGGTGTCCCCACAGGCCAGCTTCAGCACGGCTGGAAATTCACACAAGAAATTGTCAATCCTGTTGTGTCCACAGAAGGGCAATTGAGAAACAAGAAATGTATTTACAAAGGAGAAGAGCATACCTCCCATCAAGGAAAGACATATCATATTGATACATAACTGCCTGCTCATGATGGCTGTGTAATTTAATGGGCGGCAGATGGCGGTATAACGATCATAGCACATGACAGTGAGAAGAGAAGCATCTGAAACTGCCAGCCAAAGGATGAGAAACACTTGAGTAAGGCACTCATAGAAAGCAATTTGCTTCTGCTGATTCCATAGATCCTTCAGCATTCTGGGGACGGTCGTCGAGACAGAGATAATGTCAAGGAAGGAGAGTACAGACAGGAAGAAATACATTGGGGTGTGGAGCTTCTTTGTGATTCTGATGACTGCGATGACAATAAGGTTTCCAGAGAGCGCCATGATGTAGATAAGCAGTAAAACAAAAAACAGGTAGACTTGAACATCTGAGGAGACGGAAAACCCTACAAGGATGAATCCCTCGCCAGTGGTGCGATTCTGCATCATCTGTCTCTCAGATACGTATCTGCAACTGGAATCATCAACAGTGGATCGATATGGCAATCACAGAATGATCAATGCATACATCAACTGAGGGAATACCAATTTTAAACTGAAAAGATTCAGGTCCTGATTTACATGCACATTTAGGATTGTTTGCTATTCACGAAGGGATGTATAGGTAATATATTTACAAATCAGGCCCAAAGTATTCAAATCAAATATCATACAAGACTTCATCAAGTAGTATTGAATTAGATACGACATTCTATCATAATTACCATTTGGTGCCTTCTATTGATAATGGAAAGGTGTTTTTGTAGAAAAGACAGAGAGTCAAACTCTATTCGGCACCTTTTCTATAGCACGCAATGATCCTCACTTAGAATTCAAGAGGTACCACCATGGATGCATCCCATCATTTGTGTCCCGCAAAGGGAAGTCAGAGGAAAAATCAAAGTGAATGAAAGAGAATTGATGAGATACCCTGTGGAAGGATCTGCAGGTGTCATGAATCTCCTTTTCTGCCTCTGTATCTCTAGTCTTGCAACTCTAGTCTTCCAACTCTGTACTTGAGTACTGTATGGAATCTGTACATCAGTTTGTTGAACCCTCTACCCTACATTTCACTCACCTTAACGCAACAGGTTATAAAAGTGAACTCCTTTAAAACCCCATTTTCCCTTTAAATTGTGATGGACCACAAGCTCCATCCGCTCACCTGAGCTGTTCAACTTCTACAGGGACTTATCGGTTCAACAATCAAAGATAAAGACATTACTTTACACCAATACACTGCATTTGAACGTATTAACTCACAAAAACCTCCTTGACAAGTTAATCAATAGGCTGTCTTCTCTCCAGTTACAAATCCAAGCAAGCGATAACTACAGTGTTTATACAAAAACAATTCCCCGCCGAAAGTCAAAGAATTGCTCAAAGTATTCTTAACACCTAGAATTTCACTATCACTTGTGACATTTGCAAAATTTCCAGTCTTGTTTTCTCATCCAAATCTCCATCTGAAGTAACGCACCAATAAATGGAGTTCATTAAAAGGGGAATTTTGAAATCATCTGTAAAGAAAAATCAAACCTTTCATCTCTCCTGCAGACTGGCCTCCAGCAGTGCAAGCACAAGGGTTATCATTTCTCAACAGGGGCAAACTCCTGGTGTTCCTTCTGAAATCCATAATCTACATGTTTTCAAGGATCATCCTGCAAGCATCAACATACCTACCCTCCAATGCAGATGAATAAGAGCACATCTCTCATATCCTAAAACAAAACAACTGGTTTCAGCTAGAGGCAAATATCACTAATAAAAGAACCTTCATCACCCGCAACTCAGCTATCTGTTCTTCTACATTATTATTTGGACAAAATGCATACCACTGGAGGTGAAAGTACAAGGTGAGGCAATTGTTGCTTCCTACTCAATAAACTCTTCCTACTGCAAGCATGCAAGCTCCCATCACCCTAAACTCCCTCTGTTGCAATTCTATCTCAATTCTTCTATAGAGTAGAGATGGGGTATCTCTGCTATTTGAATGTTCACTTTGAGGAGGTGAAAATTGTGGGCAGTGCTGCTCAGTTTTTTCACTGTGCAGGTGGCACAGGTCTGCACTTTAAGAGGGGAGAGAGATCCCCTTGCAAGCATGTGTAGTGAGTGTTTCCCCCCTGGATCCCCTTCAAAGAACTGCCTCCAGTTGGCACACTGTCCGTGTCCTCTTAATAGCTTCTTTACCTCTGCGCCCACATCCATAATATGGCATGGGTGCAGAGGGAAAGAGATGAAGAATGCCCTCCTGAGATAGCGCTGGCACAATGTAGGAAAGTGCGATATCTTTTTATGGTTACCACCACGTTTTGCTTGGTGTCAGTGTGTTTTTGACCTAGTCTGTTGGGATCATGCTAATCAGGACCCCAGCAACTGTGCTTTCTCCATTAAATTGACATCACCTGCTGTTGCTGCTGCTGCCCTGCGGCCCCTCCCCCATGTTTTCCCGCTCCCGCCTCCTAGCTGCACTCCGCTCCCCCTAATTAATGGCGGATGCTGGTGTGCCGAAGGCGTGCCCGTCTGTGCCCGTCCGTACCCTGACAGCGACCAGCATTTGGGAACCTGAATCTATGACAGAGCTGCACTCCTCACACTCAACCCCGGAAGGAACAACAACTGCCAGGTGTCCATGCTGAACACTACCCATGGACAGTTCTCCTGTTGTCACTGTTACCAGACCTTCACCACCCTCCGCACCCCCCACTGACACTACCCTATTGTCAGACATCAACACCACCGAAGCCCTGAAGTGCATCCTATTCAATGTGCGCTCCCTGTACAAACACGCCATAGAGATCTGGGACCTCTATAACACCCTCTCGCCAGACATCGCCTTTTTCACAGAAACCTGGACTAATGCCTTTTCCACCCCAACATTGTTACCACCATTTCTGACGGATACAAGATCCAGAGGAAGGATATGCCCAACTGCCCAATTGGAGGACACACCATCGCACACAAGAGCTCCCTCCAACTCTCCACCTCTCCAACTCCACCACGAGCAACAACTTCTCTACCACAGAAAACCTTCACTTCCAGCCATGAACCATGCCGTGTGGCACCCTCGCATAAAGACCCTAGGACCTTGTGCTTTGTTAACCACAACCATCGCCGACCTCATTGCACCTCACGCCATTGCCTCCATGGACTACAAGCTCATTGGAGATCTGAACTCCCACCTCGACAACCCCAGCGACCCCAACTCCACCGCCCTCCTGGACAACCTCGCCAACATCAGACTGAAATAGCTTGTCACTGCCCCTACCCACAAGGCATCTTAACAGGTTGGAAAAACATCTGCTTCAGCCACAACACGCAAATACCATGGACTGACCACCACTGCGTACACTTCCTCATCAACAAACCCACGCCTCCAAAACCTGCACTCTGCCCTCCACAAAGATATTGGTGCAAAGTCACAGAAGAACAACTCAACTCCACCCTTAATCACAATGCCCCCACCTCCTCTATCAACACCAACCTCACAGCCAAAAAACCCCACAGATGAATCACCCACTACGCAGATGAGCTTGCACCCCTGCGCAACCCTGACAAAAAACACTGCAGGCAGACCGCCTGGTTCACCACTGACCTCCAAGAACCCCGGCGCTCCTGCAGAAGTCTTGAGAAGAACTGGAGAAACAGCAAAACGTCAGACGATCACACCGCCTACAAGAACCCCATGAAAGAATACCACCAGTGCATCAGATCCACCAAAAGGACTTTCATCCAGAACAAGATCCTCACTAACCCCAGCAACTTCAAAGAACTCTTCAGCATCATCCAGGAATTCACCAAACCCCCCAGTGAAACCACGGACATCACCCCCTCCCAGGACCTCTGCAACAAGCTTGGCTCCTACTTCCATCTGAAAATCAAGGGCGCCTCTACAACAACTTCAATGACCAGACACCTGACTCCAAAAACACTCCCTCCTCCAGCAACGCCAGCCAGCCCACCAATTCCTACCGGAGCCCAGTCACCACCGAAGAAACAGCATCTACCATGAAAGGCATCCACTCAGGAGGCCCCATGGACCCCTGCCACCCACACATCTTCCACAGAGCAGCCACCACCATCGTTCCGGAACTGTGGCGCACCATCATTGCCACCTTCGCAACCGGCATCTTTCCCTATGATTGGAAACACACTAAAGTTAGACCCCTACTCAAGGAGCCCTCAGCAGACCCCACGGACCTCAAGAACTGCCGGCCCATCTCCCTCCTCCCCCTCACGGCCAAAGTCACAGAGAAGACCATTAACACACAACTAACAAAATTCATCAAACAAAACCACATCCTTGAAACAACCCAATCTTGATTCCGCAGCAACCAGAGCACCTAGACCACTCCACTCGCCGCTACAGATGACACCCCCACCCTCCTTGACCAAGGAACACCGCAGCCCTGATCCTACTCAACCTCTCTGTAGCATTCAACACCGTCTCCCACCACACACTCACCACCAAACTCCACGACGCCGGCATACAGGGAACCACCCTTGACTGGCTTCACTCCATCCTCACCGGCAGAACCCAAAGAATCAGACTGCCACCCTTCCTCTCTGAACCCACAGAACTCAACTGCAGATTACCCCAGGGAATGTTTCTCAGCCTCACACTCTTCAACATCTACATGGCCCCCTCGCTGCCATCGTCACACAATATGGACTCGGCATAGTATCCTAAGCTGATGACATCCAGATCATCCTCTTCCTCACCAAGGACCCTATCACCACTGCACTCAAATTCCAGGAAGGAATGAAATACGCTGCATCCAGGATGAGCGGCAGCTTCCTGAATCTCAACTCAGAGAAGACAGAGGTCATCATCCTCAGACCCTCCCCTTCTGCATGGGACACCATCTGATGGCTCACCGCCCTCGGCCGCCCCTGCCACTTCGGACCATGCCTGAAACCTCTGCATCACACTTGACTCCTCCCTCTCTATGGCCCGACAGGTCAACACTGTCATCTACACCTGTTTCAACACCCTCCACAACCTTCAAATGGATCCCCCCGAATCAATCACCCTCGCACTCATAACCAGAAGACTGGACCACGGAAATGCCCTCTATGCCGGGATCAACAAGTCTCTGGTCCGCGAACTCCAGACCAAACAGAACACAATCGCCAGACTCTTTTTTGGCATCCCTCAACACGAACACATCACCCAACACCTGCATAACCTCCACTGGCTCCCCATTGAGAAGAGAGTAACTTTCAAGATACTCACCCATTCCAACAAATGCCTCCAAAACACTAAAGCCCAATATCTCAACAACAAAATCTCCTTCCACATACCCAAGAGGAACCTTGGACAGGTTGACCTTGCCCTCACCGAACCCCTGTGCATCCGTTGAGCAAAAACAGGCAGAAGAACCTTCTCCTACATTGCGCCCAAGACCTGGATCAAGCTGCTGATCAACATAAGATGAACCCCCACCCTGCACATCTTCAGGTAGACCCTCAAGACCTGGCTCTTTGACTGACTGGAGCTGCTCACCCCTCCTCCAGCACCTTGAGACCCTCATGGGTGAGTAGCGTACTTAATAATTCTCTGATTGATTGATTTAAACTGTGACTATAGGTCTACCATCGCAGTCTTAGTGAGTTTGCGCTTACACCTTTCACTATAGATATGTTTCCTTATATCTGAGGTCACTCCACTCAAACTACATAGGTCAACCGTATGGTAGGGTTTCAGTCATGAGGGAGGGTGCTTGTTTGCAAGTGTGAGGGTGCCCCTTGCATGATCAGGACACCCCTACAAACCCCAGTTTCCAGTGGGTTCCAGTGTTGAAAGTATGATCCCATGTACTGGTGGGATCCCTTGGGTACCCACCTGTACTCCGCGGAACAGCCTTTCAGAGTCTGAAAGCAAGCTAATGCATACTGCCAAACACTGACATGATTCTGCCCTCCTGTTGCTGAGCTGAGCTTGAGCAGGGGATGTTAGAACAATAGGTTTCCTGTCAAAGGGAGGTGTGGCCACCTCCCAGACCGGAATTAGGCTACTAAGCTAGGATGGGGGCGCTTGCAAGCTACACCAGACTGCTTTGCCCTCCTTGCATACTCCCATTCAAGCCAGTTCAGGAAACCCTTGGCTCTCACTTTGGTGCGAAACTGGACAAAGGACATGGAAGTATCCTCCCCTCTGTCCAGACCCTTCTGTTGGAGGGACGCCCGAGTCCCTCCAACCCTCGGGACAAGACTCAACCCTGAAACTACATCTTCAATTGTCTGCACACTTGGATTTCGTTGGAATTTGACTGGAACCAAGACTGCAACCAGGAGGATTCCAGCTGCTCCTGGTCTCGCTGTTCTTCATGTCCTCTTCATTTTCAGTGTCTGTGCTTGTTAGACCTGGCATTCTTGGTGTGGTGTTCTCTGACTTTTTGCCTCTACCTCTGATGTTTTGATGCTATGCTGGATTTAGTTTTTGCCGGTTTAGTTGCTTTCACCACTTTGCCACTGCTTATCCCTGTATACAATTGTTATGGTGATTGGTTATCTATGATTGGCATATTTGCCTTACCAGTAGGTCCCTAGTAATGTGCACTAAGTGTGCCAGGGCTGGTAAGTCAAATGCACTGATTGTACCACCCACATGAGTAGCCCCAAAGAGATGTCTCAGGCCTGCCACCACAGTGCCTGCACACAGTTGCTAACTGCCATCTTGACCAGACAAGTGCAACGACTTTCCAGGCCATATCTCTCCCTTTCTGTGCTCATAGGACACCCCTATAGCAGGCCCATGGTACCCCCCTGGGCAGGGTGCAGTGAATGTGAAAGGTAGGAAATTTACTGAGGTGTACTGATGTGTGTACCATGTCCTGATAGTGAAATACTGCCAATTTTGTTTTTCACTATTGAGAAGCCATCTTGCCCATAAGACAGAATATGGAATGCCGTGTAAAATGTGTACCTGCCTATCTTCCCAAAGGAGTGAGATAGGCCATTGGAATCTGGTGTCCCTGAACTCAGAATTTAATAACACATCTTTTTAGTAAAGATGGTTTCTAAATTCTGTGTTTGAAAATAGCACTTTTAGAAAGTGGCTTTTTCCTGTTCAACCTTTCTGTGTGCCTATGCCTGGTTGTGGATTGACTGTCTGGTTTGAGAGTGACAGGGACTGGGGTGGCTCCAGGAGTCTGGGAGAGTAAGCACTAGGCTGTATAGATCTATCTGCATTTGGAGTGGTGGGAGGAGTAGCAACTTGGCCTGGAAAGGGCTGTGCCTGGCTTCCACAATGCTGGCTCCATCTCCTGCAGTGCATCTGAAGACCCTGGCCCACCTTCACTAAGGAAGAAGTTGTGCACTGGCAGAGTGCACCCAGAACTGGTTTGAACTGGGTCCAGGACCCCCTAACACATGAAGAACAAAGACTTTTGGGGTATTAAAGTAAGAGCTGAAATCCCTGTAAAATTAGACTACGTAGTGATCAAGAGGAACCTCTGCAAAAGAAGAACAGCTGAAGAAGACTGAGGAGAAGTACTGCCCATGCTGTGTGCTTTGGGGCTGGCCTGCAGTTTGCTGATTTAACTAAGGAGAGGACAAGGGACTTTGCTGTGTGCTGTGTCCCCCGGCTTGCTGAGGACTTTGTTGTGTGCTGTGTCCAGAAGTAAAGATTCTCATAGGGCCTGAGGAGAGCCGCGCCTCCTGTTATTCAAACACAGGGTTACAAAGGTTTCCCAGGATCTTGAGGCTTCACTTTTTGTACTGCCCATAAAAAGAACTGCATGTACCAGGATGCCGATGGTGCCCCTCGTGAGACACACTGTGCCTGCATGTCTGTAGCCCAGAATCACCATTTTCCAAACTGAGGATTTCACTGCCACCGGCCCGTGAGCCCGTAAGTGCTGTGTGTGCTACCAGCCTGTGACCAGAGAAAAGCACTGTATGCCTGCTATTCACTGCCTCCGGCCTGTGAGCCTGAAAGCGCTGTGTGTGCTGCCGGCCCGTGACCGAAGGAAAGCATTGTGTGCCTATAATTGACTGCCACCGGCCCGGGAACCTCAGGAGCTCTGTGTGCTTCACCGCTGCCGGCCCAAGTCCACCGAAGTCAGAGGGAAGCCGTGCTGGGATTGGTGCCAGCGCGGGCTGTTGCCCAACAATGAGGGGCTCTTCACCCAGAGGAGCAATGCTGGATTCCAGTAATCGTGAGGCATCCCAACTTCATTACAGTGATCAGCTTCTGCCAGCGAATAAAAGAGAGAGACTGCGCCCCTCCCCCCAGGTAACCGCTCTGATTAAGTCCAGGGAGTGTGTAGTTGTTACTGTCTGGGGCAGGGGGTGGGTCTGCGAGAGTCTGCTCTCGGCCTTCCGCCTTTGTTGAGCGAGCCGGGGGATGGGAGAGGCCCATACTTGCCCCTAGAGCAGAAGTACAGGGGTCAGTGTGAGGGGATAATTTGTGCATTCCTGCAGTACTTTTAAGAATATTATTGGCAATAACGGATGACAGAGTCAGCATTCCGACTCTCTACATAGCGGGGGCCAGCAATTCACCCATAATAGATCAAGGGGAAAAGGGTCCCACGCACTAGAGATAAGTGCCCAATATTGCTGACAACACTGTTTAAAGCCCGTAGTTTGTTTTCTACGTGACTTTTCCACACGTTTGAAACAGAGTTTGCATCCATACTGACTCTACAAGTCTATTTTTCTTTCTCCAATCATAAACCTTATCAAAGACAATTCCTGAAGAAGAACTACTTGTATATGTGGAAATTTTGCTGTTTTGGTCTTGCCTAAATTCAGATAAAGGTATATATATTTTACAATAACCTGTAAGGTGTCCATCCATTTGTGGTGTTACACTGTGTTACTGTTGGTGTTGGTGCAAATACTTAACACATTGCCTCGGGGAAAAGCCTGTTTGCTCATGCCAAGCTACCAAGGGGGTGAGCAGGGGTTATCTACAGTGTGTTTCCCCCTTACCCTGACTAGAATCAATGGTCCCTATTTGGTCAAAGATACCTACCTCTGCCAACTAGAGACCCCCAGTTCTAACAGTGCTTCATCAAGGTTCTTCAACAGGCCTGTGATCTTCAAGGATACCCTTGGAGTGAAGGAGTCACTCCTCTACATCTGCAGGCACCGCACAAAGCTGATTGGTATGCTGCTACTGACATCATATGGACTTCCCGAGGCCCAACAAAACAGGTGGGGGTTCTGCAACTCCATTGAGACCTGACCTGTCCTCTCTGCAATTTTGAGGCTAGTATCCTTCATCAGAACTGCTGGGGCAAAACCCCTGTGCACCTCATTGACTTGCTGTTGCCAAGGCTTGTTGGCTTTGCACCTCAGAGATCCTAAAGCTACAAGAAGCTCAAGCCTTCAACATCTTTTTCCTCCAATATCAGCTCCCTCACTGCATCTTCTACACCGTAGGCCTTCATCTTTAGTGAGCTTCTCAAGGTCCTCATGTGACTCCTCTGCTTTTGGCCTGTGGGTCCTCCTGGGAATCTTCTATGGCTTCAGTAAGCTCCCCTGCTTGCTCAGGGCCTGCTCTGACTCTCCCACTGTGGGTGAGTACCTTGCACCTTGCTGGTCCCAACATTGCTCCTTTTTCATCTTCCACGCCAGTTGCGGCTAGCATGGCTTGCTTTTGCTCCTGCCAGACACCGACCACCCAGTCACTGACATCCAACATGTGAGACCTTGTGCTTGGCTCCTGGTCATCCCCAGCACTGCCTTGTCCCCATAGCTGCAGCAACAAGGCCAGTTTCGACTCTTCAGAGCCTCCTGAAATCGGTGGGCATTGCGACTCAGTGCCACCTGGTCACCTCCATGTGGCATAGACACTGTCTCCTCTGCTTGCATGCTCTTCACTGCCAAAATCCACTGTTGGATTACACCTGATCCTTTACAGTCTTCTCCAGAGGTATTTTCTTCGAAGTCATTCATTCATGTCTACGGCAGGTTCCAACATCACTTTGCCCCTACGCACTCAGCTTCCCTGGTATAGGTAAACTGATTTCTAGGACATCAATGGTCAGATTACTCTTCAACCTTCTGTCTTCGAAAGAGTTTCACCATGGTCCTCTGAGAAAAGTCTTGTTTCTTCAAAACTGCAACCGCGACTTCACGGTTGCCTCTATAGGAAATATGGATGTGTTTCTACTCTGTGGGGTTCCAGGGTACTTACTTGGGGTGGCTCCTTCTGTCCCAGCTACTCTGAGTCTTCTGGTCCAAGTCCAGACTCCTTTAGTGGTTCACATTCCGCTTTATTAATATATGGTTTGGTCTCCCCATGGAGACCACTGCATTGTGTGCTACTGATTGCATTTGAAGTATTCTTGTGTATTGTGTTGATATCTCCGGGTACCAGATACACCAAGTAATAGTGATGTTGTGTTGTAATAAATGAACATATTTTTGATAAACACTGTGTGGTTTCTTTTCATCTGATCTACACTACAGAATAAAGTGGTAATGCATGCTGCTTAACACTCCTTCAAAATAAGCCTGAAGACTGGTCTTTCAATGGTTATCAAAGACCACTGAAATCACCAGAAGGGTTGCCTGGATTAGTGCAAGGTGCATTACTTGAATAAGTGTGCACCATATGCTAAGCCAGACTCCTACACACAATATATGCACCAGTCTTATCTGTATGACAGAAGGGGGCACACAAGCATTTGCAGCCTCTTCTGTAATACCAGGGTGCCCCAGGGGCGCACAAAGCTGGCACAAACGCCTGTTATGCCCACGTGGTACTTCTGTAATACGGGCCCTGGTAGTAATTATTCCTGTCTGCCCACGGGCATCATAAAAATATAATTGAATAAAAATGCAATGCCTAATGTTTTGGCATTGATAACATATACAAATGTATATGTAATTTGTAGAAACAATGAAAAAAATATTGAATTACAATTGCAAAACTTACTAAATAAACAGTTTTGACAGTAAATTGTTACACTGCATTAATACATAAAAAAAAAATAACAATGTGCCAGCTTAACTCTATGAATGTGTATAAGGGGGACATGGGTACCATTTCAGGCTGACAACAACAGTGCCCTGATTGAATACAGCTCTTCGATTTTATATGCTGATGCTACGGAGCTTATATTTGATATTTTTCAAAATAAGTTCCCCTAAAAAAGTCCCACTGTGTTATGGCTTATCAAAATGTGCAGTCTTGGTCACTTTCTAGGACCCTTTCAGCTCATGTATAACACCTATGGGTAAGTATTTTCAAATGTCACCCTGGAGTCCAGTGTAGGTCCACTTTTAACTGGTTAATTTGAGCATGTACGGTATAGCAAATATTTTTACATTTAGCTAAAAACTCTTTCTTGTCAAGAAGATACTGCATGGTATTTTATAAAAAAAATGTTCATTGATCTTCATACAGTGTTGTATCTTAAAGATTAAATGTTTTTACATATATATATATATATGCATTTTAAAAGTTTATGAATGGTATAATATAACAATATTTGACATATGCAGGGTTTTAATTAATGTATTTTATTAGCAAAGAAATTAAAAAAAAATTGTTTATGTGTTACTTTATTTTTTACAGTGGACAGGCCCGGTCTTCTATATAATAAATTGGTATTGGGTGTTTGTTACTCTAAGGACATGTTACTTCAGTTTATGAACCATTCGTCTTGCCTTGGAGTAGAAAAGCTTAACATAGGGTTGTAATTCTAAAGTTTCAATGTTTCAAATGTTCACTGAGAAAACATTTTGTTTGACCAGTAACCAGGAGTGAGACGGCAGTGACATTAATCATGCCTATACCTTCTCTTGGCATGTAAAATGATATACCCCATGCGCACGATACATTTACATCAAATACATCATATCATCATGTCAACTAACTTATTCGAATTATATACTTAATCTTTGCATAATATGGGTACTATACTGAGTGACCTGGGCTTATTTTACAATTAAAGAACAACACAATTTTTTTCACATTTCCGGTATAATAAAAGGTAATTATTTTGAAAGTAAGACTACAGACCTCACTATTGTTCATGAGGGTCAAATAAACAATGCATCATTATACTATTAAAAGAAAACAACTAGTGTTAGAAATGGGGGTCTCTAGTTGGCAGAGGCAGGTACCTTAGTCCAAGTAGGAACCCTTCTTCCTAGTCAGGGTAAGGCGGATACACTTCTAAAATAACCCCTGCTCACCCCCTTTGTAGCTTGGCCGAGTAGGCAGGCTTATCTCAGAGGCAATGTGTAAAGCATTTGTGCATGTATACAGTATCACAGTGACAACACTACAAATGAACACCACACCAGGTTAGAAAAATAAGCAAAACCTTATCTAAACAAAACAAGACCAAAAACGACAAAAATACAACATGCAATACTCTTAAAAATAGTTTCTGTGCAAAATACCCTTTAAATTAAAGTAAAACGGTATGCATTTAAAAAAGAAAAATGAAACTTTTCAGTTTAACTTTTTTAAGGGCAGACGTGGTCCCTGGGACCACTGCCTGCTCCTAAAAAATATGTCCACACCCATTCACAAAGGCTTAATTTGTGGATGACCGAAATGGAGCCTGGATTGGATGCAGAAGGTAGATTTTTCTGGTTGAAGCTGGGAAGCCCAAGTGTAGCCGAATGCATACTAAGCAAACAAATGACAGTCATTTTTTTCTAATCTAATTATTTTGCCATTCTGGGCTAGATATTACCTGCTGTCGTGGAACATAGGATACTTCAAGGAAGTTTTTACTGCTATAGCTAGCAAGCTTTGTAAATTTATGCTAAACAAAGTTTAATATTAACTTTCTAGATTATGATTTACAGATAATTTCATAATTTTCCAATTCTAGACTTTTACAGTGGGAAATCCACTGTAGTATACTTGACCATGGCTACATCTGGACATTATGAAATAAGTAATTGCTCTTCATCTACAACATCTGTTTACTTCTATTGGTGCTTTGCACATTTGGGCACTTTTTGGTAAACATAAACAAAAAAAATCTCTGGTGTTCATGTTTGGATTTTTTAACATGTTTGTCTTTTTGAAATGGTAAAAATGAAAACTTTAGAATAAATTAATAATGTTTTTCCTACTTTTTTGTTTTTTAATGATTGTTTACTGCATATATTTTTCAAACCATTTATTTATTTAAGCTGTCTGAACTGTCCCATACCTGACAGGGTCCTGTTCAAATATAGGATAAAGGATAATTACGCACTTATATGGCGCACGACTACCCGTAGGCATCTTGGCGCTTGTACGAATACATTTGGAAAAATGTTGTGCCTTAAACATGGCTATAAATGGTAGTATTCCTTCAGGTGGACAGTTACCTACAGCAGAATTTGAGATTTACTCAAAATAGCAGAGTTCATAAAAAAGAATATTTGATTTAAGCAGATTTTTTTAAAGTGTGTTACAGGAACTGTAAAACAATAATTATGATTAAATAAACAATGACTGAGCTCATTTCACTATTATTACTAGGAGAATTTGCACTATGTCAAATATAAAAATGTGCCTAAGATAAGATTTTTCTTGCAATTAATTAATCTTTCTTATAAAAACGCCATGGTGATTATGGAATCCTTACTTCTCTGTTGTGATTGTAGAAGTTCCTAATTGTAAAGTAAATGATGGTCAAAACTTAAAAATATATCTTACCTCTTTGTTCCTCCTTTATGGCTTTCAGCTCCCTATCCAGATCAGGGAATAGCTGCCAGAATACAAAGAATGATGATGGCAATCAGGCATTGCACCTTCTCCTTTTTTTTGGGAGGACCTTCATAGTATTTTCAGGTCACTGAGGTGCGTCCACTGCCAAAGCACTTCCCACTCCTACAGTGAATGCTGCTGCACCTCTGGACTCCCTGCTAGCACATTTGTCTGGTCATGGTATTGTAGTTTTTCGTTCCTCAATGGAGTCCGGCCTATTTAAAATAGACAGACAATGCAAGAGATACAACAACAACAACATTGATTGTATTTTTCACAATCTGAAAGTTATATAAGCTGAGAATGTAGGTGCTTCACATATCATTAAACACGTTGCCTTTACACATCAAAAAAAGGGCACAATGTACAGTCAAGCAAACTTTCAAGCATATCTTAGCTATAATAACTATTGACTTATGCATGTCATTCCACCTACACATTCAAGTGTACATGAAGTTTTACACGCTAGTCAGAAGGAGCATTTTAGTATTGAAACAAGTTAATTATATCACATTTCCAAACCGTATACAAAAGCCCCAAAGAAAATCCTCCAGGAGAATGATGTGTAGTTTGTTTTCTTTCTTAAGCTAACCCATCAAAGTCAGCCAACTTGACACAAAGTTAGTACAATTAACAGCCGACACGTTTCGCCCCCATCTGGGACATCATCAGGGCTGTAAAGTAAAGAATATAGAATCATAATCCAAACATCCACATCTAAAATAATACATTCCAGTTAAATAAATCATACATTAACAAGAGCGGGTGGTATCAACTCAAACAAAAAATCTCTGCACTGCCTATTGAACAATCTAAGCCTCTTATATCATGAACAATTTAACAGAACTAAGTTCATCACGTGGAGAAACAAAATTCACATAAAACATGTATTAGAACAGAGGGTAGAGTCCTATCAGTTGAACTTGCTCCCCAAATCTCAGTGCCCCTGTAAGGGGTCAAACTCAGGATAACATTTAAACCTCACTCTTTGAACTACAATATATATACAGCACGCATGATCCTATATTGAAAAGAAACCAACAGTAAATGAAGACCCTGTAATCTCACCTCCAAATAATTTAAGTCCGTAGGTCGATATTTGACCTTGAATCTTTATTGATATTTGCAAACAATTCGTCCCAAGTGTGAACAACTTTCTGTCAAGGCACAAACACAAAACTGTATAAATCATGTGTCCTGTATTCACTTAACAGACCAACATCTCTATATGTCTGCTAAACTGATTATCTCATTGTCCAGAAATGATTACAAAACCCTTCGCTCACCTCATTTAGTGGTCTTTTTCTTTCCAACACCTGAACCGTATCTCTGGTCCCAAGAACACTTTCTTAATGCCCAAATCTGTTACCCATCTTCATAGTATACTCAATTCTATACTCGATTCTAGGCTGTTGCACCTATATACGCTAGAGACCATCCTCCAACTTTTAAGCGCTGAATCCTAGAGATCCCTGCTGTCTACTGGGCTCATCAAAGCCAAATCTGGCTCCAAGTAGGAGGGACCAGATTGATGTAGAGCATCATGTACTATTAGCAGATTCTTACATTTGGCTCTATCCCTCATAGAAAGCCAATGGAGTGCACGCAAATGCAGGAAAAACTGTGATCTCATAGCAACATTGAGCAGGAGACGAGCAGCTGCATTCTGGATCACTTAAAGGTTGTCCATCAGGGACACTGGTGAACCCAAATATAGTGCATTTAGTAGTTATCAGCACCTGGACCATCGTCTTTTTTGCTGAGAGGATAAAAGCTGCAAAATTTCATAAGGGACCTGATAATCCCAAAACAAGAGCCTACCAACACATTTAATTGAGGCCTAAAGGACAGCCGGTTATCAAATTTGAAACACAGATTTCTAACAGAATCTTTCTGGGGCCCTGTGGAGGAAGCATCATATGTCCAAAATGTTTGCCAAAAATTTGATGGAATCTGCCCAAAGAGAATTTCTGCTTTCTCTTTGTTGCATTTAAGTTGTGCAATAGCTAACCAGTGGAAAACAGCAGTCAGGAAAGTTTTCATCTGACCTCCTTTCAACTCAGCTCCTTATGCCAGGAGAAAAGCAGTATCATCTGCATAGGAGATCTCTTTTAGCTCCCAGATCTTCTGCGAGATGTGCCAGCGGCATAACATATAAATTACAAAGAGTTGGACTCAGGGCAGAACTCTGCGGAACTCCCACTTGTATCTCACATGGATTGGCAGGTCATGGAGGAATCCAGACTTGTTGGCTCCTCTTATCCAAAAATGACATTATCCAGTAGAAAGCTTGCCCTGTTACTCCAAGAGCCTCAAGACGGTTCAGCGGCATCGAGTGGGGGACAGTGTCGAATGCAGCAGGTAGGTCAGGCATGATTATTACAGCCACTCACAAGTATCCAAAATAAATCTGATATAGTGAGATATACCATCGGAACCAACTGTATTGGGCTCTGAAGTCTGACTGGCTAGAATGAAGCTGATTATTTGCTTACAAGAAGGTGGTGGGTTGTTTGTTCACATCGGCCTATGGTTCGCTGGGATATCTGGGTCTGATGCAGGCTTTTTTTTAATCAGGTTTGTAAATAAATCGAAGAGGCCCTACTATCCAAGGGATAGGGTGCCTAATATAGTAACAATTAAATATATTCCCTTGGACCAACTACCAACCTTTGAACCACATACAACCATCCATCAGGCAAGATACTTTCATAAGTGTATACTATTGACAACCTCACAAATAATTATAAAAATACACAAAATGTATATCAAAAACACAAAAATTGTTTAAAGTATAATATCAAAGACCAATATTATAATTCTTAAAAAACAGCAAAAGACTGTCCACAATTCATTAAAATATTTCATATGGCAAATCCATCAACAAAATAAAGAGACAACAACAAGTGACATATTAAAAATCATCAGTAAACAGTTAATTCGATTGAATCTATATCGTAGTCATTTCATATAGAAAATCCTTTGACGCAATATTTCCTCGAATTTAACACCCCAGAAGCGTCGACGTGTTTCGATGTGTGAGCAACTATAGCACCTTCTTCATCAGGACTTTTGAAGATAATTGTCTCTTTATAAGGAATAGCACATGATCATGCATGCCTATATTAACAATAAATAAAATACATATGTCAAATATTATGTAAACAATGTGCCTATCACTAAAAGAAATAAACAGAAACATATTGCAATATTCTAATACTACAATGTTCCTTAAAATATTAAACATACCACAAGACATTGCATCATATTTATTAATTATAGTAGGGTTCTCGAAAATAGGTACTATGTAACACCACACATTCCATACCATTTAGTCAAATATAATCTGTCTTAAAGACCATCCACCACCGAAGATAGGAATTCAGTGATCCTATTCCTATTGTCACAGTTACATAAATTATATCATCCGAATTTTTGCCAACTCAATTTTCTCAGTGTTTTTCATAAAAACATCTAAGGTTAAATTTCATAAATAAGCCAAATGTAGATGCACATACTTTAGAAAATGGATATTAAAGGGCAGAACTTAATGTTTGTTTGTTTTTTCCCTAAGGCTCTTCTAAATGGGCATTTGATTGTCTAAATAGAAACGAGAAACATGATGAGCCAATTAACCAGTGATACTGCAAATCTTTAGGTTACTACACCTGGTATAGTGTGAGTATGTATTAACGGCTGCGTCACCAAACATGAGTGAAAAGGTCATGCTGTAAAGCTATGGAAAGATATGTATAAAAAAAGGGAATCTTATAAGCCCTCCAAGACTGTTAGCTAAATAATATAATTATTCAAATTAAACTAAAGACCACATGGGGCAGCATAACATCAGTCTAATGGTGCCTTCCTTAACCTCTATCCAGACACCCTTGATATGATATTAACGTCTCAAGATTAAAATCCATAAAATATTTTGCTTATTCTCTGGGTTTGTGAAGTCTTTAAGAGAAGAACAATTTTTGTTTATTTAAACAGGGGATATGAAACTAAGGGCCAGATGTAGGTGGCCCAATACCGGTCGGTAATGGCTGAAATTACCAAATTTCGGCCGTTACCGACCGGTATTGGGCTTTTTAGATGTAGGTGGCATTTTTTTAGGATTCAGTATTTTACCGAATCGGTAATTTAAGGATTCGGTAAAATACCGAATTCTTAACATACTGATTCGGTAAATTACAGAATCCAGGATGTAGGGAGCACTGAGTTAGTGCATTCCTCAGTTAAGGATTCGTTATTTACCACCAACTACAAGTTGGTGGTAAATAATGAAAACCTTTAAAAAAGCATTTTTTTTACTTTTCCAACAGTGCGATGTGGCAGACATACATGCCCTTAGGGCATGTATGTATGCCACATGTGCACCCATACACAATTGAGGGGTGCAACAGGGTGTCAAAGTGACACCCTGCCACCCTTCAATCTTTTCCCGCATTTACCGAATCGGAATTTACCGATTCGGTAATTGCCATTCATTCCTATGGGCCTCCTAGGGAGTCCAGTATTCAGAAATGTGTGGCTTAGATGTCCGCCATGCCCCCATTGCAAAACCAGGTTGTTTTGTGATAGGTAATTTTGATTTCTCCACAATACCTTTTGGGCACTTGCCTGTCATGGGTATTTGGGCCACCCACACGAGTATGGTACCATTTTTATTGGGAAACTTTGTAGATTGGGGGTGGATAGAAGTTTGTCGACACACACAGATTTCAGAACTTTTCATCACAGAAATATTGGGAAAAAGTGTTTTTTTTACAAAGTTTGAGGTTTGCAAGAGATTCTGAGTGTTATAACCTAATGAGAGACACAAAAGTCACCCCATTCTAGGTTCTCCTGGGTATATAGTTTTACAAAATGTATAGGTTTGCTAGGTTTCTCTAGGTGCTGGCAGAGCTGGAGCTCAAAATCCACAGCTAGGCACTTTGCAAAAAAAGGGTCAATTTTCACTGTAGAAATGTGGTGTGTCCATGTTGTGCTTTGGCCCATTTCCTGTAGCGAGCACTAGGCCTACCCACACAAGTGATGCACCATTTTTATTGGGAGACTTTAGGGCACGCGGGGTGAGTCGAATTCTGTGTATCCACACATATTTCAGAACTTTCCATCACAGATATTTGAGAAAAATATTTTTTTTTTACAAAGTTTGAGGTTTGCAAGGGATTCTGGGTAACAGAGCCTGGGGAGAGCCACACAAGTCACCCCCTCCTGTATTCCCCTTGGTGCATATTTTCCAAAAATGTATAGGTTTGCTAGGTTTCCCTAGGTGGCGGCAAAGCTAGGGTTAAAAATCCACAGCTAGGCACTTTGAAAAACATGCACCAGTTTTCACTGTAAAAACGGGATGTGTCCATGTTGTGTTTTGGACCGAGTCCTGTAGCGGGCACTAGGCTGACCCACACAAGTGAGGTACCATTTTTAGCTGAAGACTTTGGGAAATGCGGGGTGGGTGGAATTTATTGGATCCACACAGATTCCAGAACTTTCCATCACAGAAATGTGAGGAAAATTTGTTTTGTTTTTTACATATAAAGTTGAGGTTTGCAAAGGATTCTGGGTAACAGAATATCGTCAAAGCCACATCCATCTCATATGCTAGATTCCTCTGGGTGTCTAATTTTCAAAAATATATATAGGTTTGCTAGGTCTCCCTAGGTGCCAGCTGAGCTAAAGTTCAAAATCTACAGCTAGGCACTTTGCAAGTAAGCATCTGTTTTTACTGTAAAAATGTGGTGTGTCCACGTTGTATTTTGGGCTGCTTCCTGTCCCTACAGAATGAGGTACCATTTTTATCTAGAGTCTTAGAGAAATAAATATTAGTCGAACATGTGTTATTACCAATTGTCTTTCTTTGCATTTCTGCCTTCCAAATGTAAGACAATGTGTAAAAAAGAAGTCACTTTGAAAAATGTCCTCCAAGTCACATGATAGTATGGGTACCCTCAATTTTGGAGATGTGCCAATATCTACTGCTTCTAAACTCTATACTTTGTTCCCATTTCAGAAACACATAGGTGTCCTTGATACCTATTTTTCCCTCTTTATATTTTATCAAATTAATTGCTATATACCCAGTACACAATGAAAAACCATTGCAAGACGGAGCTTAGTTATTGGCTCTGGTTCCTCGGGCCCTTGGAGACTTGAGAAAGTACAGTTATCTATCTTGACGTTCAGTGAAGCGGTAGTCCAGGACAGTAACTACACAGGAACTTAGCGGCTGATTCGAAATCCTAAGGAATACAGTATTTGACCAGAGACATTCGGAGTGTAACAGTAGCAAGAGGAAGAATTACATTGCAGCTGTAATTCCGTTTGAATCACACTAGAAGTTCAAAGCATGTAGGCATAGTTATATGTATACGTATAAATATAATTTGCTTACCAACAAAAGGACTGAGACCTTTAAGGAAGAAGCTCTAGAGGCCTTCCAAGATTGAGAGAGCATGTTAAAAAGAAGAAACCAATTGAACTGGTATTGTTACTGGAGCACAGGTAATGGGGTAAACCTAGAGATTCAGGGAATACATTAGCTGGTTACAAACTTAATAAATGTGATTTATTTCCTTACAGTAACGCTACAACCACCTTGGAAGGGTACAGGACAGTTCTATTCTCCTATATCCATTTCTACAGAGAGCTGCTAAGCATTGCATATGACAGGTATTTGCGAAAGTGTATTAGTAAAGTTTCATAGAGTCATTTAGTAGTTGTGGTATTATATAATGTTTTTCGGGTTTCAGGAGTTCTTGAAGACAACAACTCGAAACAGTCAAGAAGACGAGAAGCAGTGCAGTCTCTCTTTTCTTCCACTTCCCCTTTCCCCATCTTTGCTACCAGTGAGCCTTGGTGCTCGCTGTAGTGACGTTGGGGATTGAGGAACATTCATCTGCTCCTGTGGAAAACCAAGTTCAGGTTTCGGTACTTGATACAGACCTTCATGTATGAAAAGTGACGCATTGCTGTGAGAAAAGAGATATGCGTCACTTTTCCTTGCGCCCACCTTGCGAAACCAATGATGCGTCATATTTACAGTGTGACGCAGCATGTCGCAAAGAGTTACAGATACGTCAGTATTTCTGATGTATCTGTAGGTGGAAAAATGATGCTTTGCTGGAGTGTGTCACAAAAGTGACACAACTCTAGTAATGTGTCATTACACATGGGCAAGTCCCATATTGTTAGTGCCTGCGTCAGTCTTACGCCTGCCATGAGAAAGGAGTAAGATATTGACAAATTTGCATCCTAGAAGTGGCGCAGTGAAATTTTATAGATTTCACTGGTCACTTATACGACCCTTTCCTGCGTTGGAACGCCCCTCTGTATGCATTATACCTGGTGCAGGTATTATGTGGTGCAGGGGTTTAAAACGTGACACATCTACCTGGATGCATCACTTTCTAAATATGGCGCAATATGATGTTTTTTTTACACTGCTGGTGTGTCACAAAAAGTAACGCACCGGTGGCGCAAAATAAGCCCCACCACTGTTTGAGAAACATTTGTATACACTTAAAAATGTTGAATTTTGAAAAATGGTTGTTAACACAGTATTTGTGTTCAGAATAGTTTTAGAAATACAGATTTTTTGGGGAAATGAATTAGCAGTAAAAAAAAAATATATATTTATATTTGAGGAGGTAGATGAGATTATAAATATATTACAGTTCATGCTTGCAATAAGGTTTGATATGTACATATTTATAAACTCAAGATGCTTAAAATGAAATATGAGGATAAACTGCAAATGAAACAAAATCATTATACATGGCATATCATTCATTTAGCATAGTTAGATAATGTTTCTCTCCCTCCCAACTTTTGAAAGTTTGGCTAAGGATGAAGATAGAATAAGAATAAGGACCCTCCTCATCTTAATACTTAGTCATTTCTTCAATTCTCGCAAAGCATAAACTTATTAGCTTATTTTCCTGCACATATACCTGCAATCGATATTTTTCTTAGTAAGACAGTAATATATAGATGATCATTCATCTGGCACACCACATTACAGTTCTTCCCCATCACAGATGTTCTCAAATCAAATAATATTTCAAAAGACCTTTCCCTAGCTTTCACCTGTTGCATCTTATGTACCCAACACTCATAGGAAGGAACTTCTCCCATTTTTCAATTTTGTAGGATCAATGATTTATCCACCAAGGATGCTATGAAATATAACTGTTTTTGGTGTGCGGATAAGCTTAATGAATTGCATATCCCAAAAAGAACTCCCAAAGGTTTGGGAGTAGCTGAACCCTGCTGGGGTTTGGCGCTAAGGCATTGAAACACCATATCCCATGAATTATATAAACAGGGCATGTAAAACCTACATGTGGCCAATCTCCTTTATCAATGCCACATCTGAAGCATAAATTGAATGCAGATGCAAGCATTTTTTTTAGGAAAATTCTTATAGTAAAACATCCATTTGGGGAAATAAGGCCGTACTTTAGAAGTTGCCCCCCCTAATGGATATATAGGTCCACTGATTGTATTGATTCCAGGTAAAAACCTTGGTCCTGGAATCCCGGTGGATGTCTCAAATTTTTCTAAAGCTCTGGTACAAATTTAAGGAAGATTGGGGAAAGCAATGTTATTCCTTCAACTGAGAAAACGTGCAAAGCCCAACATCTCGGTACTTACTTATATCTGAAATCTTTGGTAAGATTGGGAATTTTTAGGAAGGGGGAAAGCCTAATCCCATATTCACTCAGCATTTTCTCTAGAAAAAAGTTGTTGGGAAGATTCTGCGGAGTTACTACTGCCAGAACACACCAACCTGGAGAGAGGTATCCACATCAAACTATGCCTGGAATATTAAGAAAGGAGTGACTACACACCCCAAATCAAGTTGTGGAAAAGCCAACTCGTAATATGGACGGCGTTGCAAATCCCCAGTAATACACGCACAAATAGCTCCTAACTCCCCCGTAATGCCTTATGGCTGCTGAATTTCACCCATGGCAAGCCTGGCGGTCTGCTGGCAGTCTTGGCAGTTTAGCTGAGGATTTCTCAAAGCCAATCTGCCTAACTTTTTATATGCTGTTAGACAGTCGAGCTCTCCACTGTCGTGCAGCCACCACCAGTGTGGTGTTCCACAGACCGTCAAACTCATAATAAGGACCAAAATCAATTTGGTTCACCCTCAACTCAAAACTGCCACTCAAAGAACACATTGCTAGGAAGTTAAAAAATAGCTGAATTCCAACTCTTTCAGCTGAAATTATTCAATCTTTCCTCCCAGGAGAAGACTTCAGAAAGGAGCATGATTCATCAAGGGGCACATGAAATTTGACCACATCACCAGCACTTTAGAGGATCTATTCAGTCTCCCCCTAGAAGCCCAGATCATCTTCAAGATCCACTGAATCACTCACAAGGTCCTCTACACTAAGATCCCTGTTCAATTATCTAACAAACAAACAATTTCTTACCTTGAACACCAGATGAGGAGCTTCAACATCACCAGATTACTGACTAAACACTCGATGAAGGAAAAACATGAAACAGGATTTCTGAAACTATTTTTCCAGAATCTAGAATAACACACCCTCTGATACCCTCTGAATCAGAACATTTTCCTACCTCCAAGTCTCAACAAGCATCTAGAAACATATATTCAATGAATGGGGGGTTTTGTTGCTATTAGGCAAAATCTGTGCTACAACCTCAGGGTCAGTCTTTGAGATTCCCAAAAACAGGACTGTTGTTTACAAACCAGCATTCCAAACCTCCATGTAATGACATCTCACTTCCAATCATACCTTTTAAGGTCCAAAGGAGGGTATCCCTGACTAACTATCAGATAAGTTTATAACCAATGGCAGATTTAAGCACAACCGCAGCTAGGAAACTCAGACTGTAAACAAAGAAGTGCAAAAAAGCCAAAAAATGGCAACATGCCTTTTCTATTAGTGCCCTGAAGTTCTGGAAGATAATTCCTGTACTCTTCATGACAGCCCCAATGCTGCTCCACATTAAGGTTTCATTTTTTACTAAAGATTTTCTGAAACACATACACCCACTTAACTCGAAATACTGAGAAGTAGCCCTTTAGGTTTGGGGAGAAAACAAAAAAGAGAGAACAGGCAAACCCACAGTTTAAGCAACCCTGTTCACCCCAACAGGGCACGTCAATTTGGTAACACGGTCTGTTGGACAATATGTCAAGAGGCATTTGTTAATCTATATATTAGCCACACCTCCTCCAAGATAGCTCAACAAGAATGACTTTAATCTGTACCAGATGTAAACTCACCCCAGGACCCTCAGTTTTATTCTCTATCTTGTGAGTTCTGGGCTTTCATGCCAGAAGTTAGGTGTAATATTCTCAGGTACTTAAGATTCCCTGAATCCGTCTGCAAGAAAAGCCATGGGATCCCTACTCCACTTTTTTCACAGGAATAATTCCTATTTTCAATGCTCATGGAGATTTATTCCATACTCAGGAGCTACTATAATAACACATTATATGTTCCAGGGCCGTGTCTCTGCCCCACAGCCCCACCCCCACCATGAGTGCCACACAGAGGGCAAATGCCATCTACCTGGTCAATTGAATATAGTGAATAGGATTGTGTACTAGACAGGTGTAGTCACAAAATAATATGAAAATCATTCAGTAGATCATCCTATCATCAAGTGAGCTTGACCCACTGCTAGAAAAGGTGAAAGAGTATCTCCAGTTGAGCTGGATTTATTGGGATTTGTAAGAAATTGGATTATTAGCTGTATATAATAATCAAAATCCTCGTCAGGGAAAACCACTAAAGTTACCATATTGACCTGATCACAACCCCCTGGCAGCTATGGCAAATAGCCAACAAGTTTTAACTTCAAAGCAATGGATAAAGTATGTATACTCTACTAAATCAGCAATAAAGTTGAAATTCAAAACTATAAAAATTCAGAACAGAATTAGAAAAAAAATAGAGTAACTTTTAATAAACTGAAAGACACCATAAAGAAAAAAAGCATTTAGGGAAAACAGAGATGATTTTAATATTTATTTAAGTAAGTCTAGTGTCAAGAAGCACAAAATGATAATGACTGTCAATCACAGTAGCTCGGGACCTAGGTACAATTGGATGCTTACAGTGGTGGAGGTCAGGTCTGATACACTGACCAGGTTTACCTTCTGAAACTAGTGCTTTAAATCTCGATTCCTCACAGGAGTACACTTCTAAAGCCACCTTCTTTCTATTGAAGGTGTTTAGAGGCTCACAGGGTGGTAGGCAGAGGCCACCCAGAGGCCAGTTCCAGTTGCAACTGGTTAGCTGGGCATTTCAAGAAAAATGACTCTTATAGACTGTTGTGAGCTATAATTTTAACAAGTCTGCCTTATGACCACTGTGACTACCCACTTTGGGTATTTTCAAGATGGTCAAAGTCTTCGGCCACATTTAAATTGTTCGCTGATATCTGGGGTTATGCGTAGAAGGGATAAATGATGATAATTCTAGTGTCCTCCCACATCTAACACTAAACTCCAGTTTTAGCCAGTCCCTGATCCCTCGATCAACTGGATGGACAACGCTGTGCTTTCAGCAAACCGGCAGTGATACTCAAATATTATTTTGGCATTGTCCTTTCCTTCTCTAAAGTGTGACCCAAATACCCTGTGAAAAAACCCAGCAGTCATGCCAAGCAGGTCTTGTCACTTCAGCAGGATCTGACACTGTGATGTGAATGGGAGGCCTACTGTGATGAAGGTCGGTCTGGCTCGGGAGCAGACTATGATGCTGACCTGGTTGTTAGCTGGTATTTGACATAATTTTGAATAATTAATTTTGAAATACAAAAATATTGCATTGTTACTATCAAGCCACTTGAATATCGCAATGCAGAAAGATCATGGACATTAATATTGAATTTTGAGTAAGTAATATAATTTACAAGAATCTCTGTGTTTTTATTATCGTTTGCAATAATATTTATGTGAAAAATATTGTTTCATTATTTTAATGTGTTTTGGTTCATATTTGCAAATGTCAGCATTGTTGTTATAATTGTTGTTAATACTTCAATATATCATTATTCGTTTTTTAGGGTTTATCATTTATAATTCAGTTGTTAACAATATTCTATAGTATTGTAGGGGATTGTGAGCTTGCAAGGTACAAGGGGGGAAGCTGATTACAACTATCATATTTTTTTATTAATGTTTTATGTGCGGGTCATTTTATTTGCAGAGGTATAGGGTGGGAAGTTAATTAAGTAAGAATGTATTAATTATTGGCTTATAATATATTAGTACTTAGTTAATGGATAATTAATTATGTAAATGATGTTAATATTTGTAAGTGATTTTTTTAGGTGCAAGTTTTTTTTTTGTAGGGGTAGAGGTTGGGAAGGTAATTAAGTAATACTTAATTATTTATTAAATAATTGTTCATTATTAATTAGTTAATTGATCATTAATTAGGCAGATTGTGTAATTGTTAAATGTAATGCTATTTTTAGGTGGTAGTTGTTTATTTTGATGGGGTATAGGGTTGGAAGTTAATTAAGTAATAATCAATATTCAGGTAGTTGTTATCTTTAAATTGACAATTTAAACTGTTTATAATTATGTAATTAGCTTATTAATTTTATTTTTGGTGCAGTTTTTGTTGTTGAATAGAGTGGGAAGCTATTTAAATATGAATAATTGAAAATATGTAATTATGTGTTAATATTTATTTTATATATTACTTATTATATTAATTGTGTTGTTTTTATTTTAAATAAATATATATATATTTTTTTAAATATTTCATTAAAAGTTTTTTGGTGTTACAGCACAGCAAAAACCAAGTCTCGACACATCACAATACAGTAAAGCAATAATAGGCATCCCCTTGCTATGCACATACGTAGGACAGACATGGCCATGAATAAGAACTGAAAATCAGGCCCCTGCCCACTCTCTCCACTAACCCCAAGGATAATCCATACCGGTGTGAGTGTGAGGTCGATTCCCAAGGACCTTGAGAGAAAGGTTTCTATGGCCCTGTGAAGGGTGTTTAACTGTGGGCAGGTGGCACACATATGAACTATATCTGCCTCTAAGAAATCACAACGCGGGCAAGCAATCCCTGTGGTTCCCCCCCCCCACTGTGCTATCTTTGCCGGAGTATAATATAAAGAATATATTGTCTTATACTGTTGAGCCTGCAGCTGAACATAATAAGGTCTGTCCTAATTCTAGAGCTTCCTGAAAGCAGTCCAGGTCTATCCCCAGTTTGCTTGACCATTTAGCACCATATTTCTCCAGGTCATCAGCCTTTGTGGCAGAGAGCTCTGAGTACAATCTGTGGATAGAACATTCCGCCGCACCCTAGATACCATCAAGAATTTTATTCCTATTAAATCCTGCCGAGCCTCAATGTTTTTTCCAGAGGAAGCTCCGGCCCTGCTAGTATTTAAAAAAGCTCCTTCTATCTATCCCATAGGCCGCTTGCAATTCAACAAATTGATAAATCCCGTCTGTCCCAATCAAATCTCCCACCTTCGAAATTCCCTTCCTTGCCCATTCAGCCATAACTGCATCCACGAATATTTCACCTGGAAAAGACAGATTCCTAAACATGAGCATATATCGATTAAATCTACCAAGTCCATATTTTTTTTAAAAGGCTGTCCATATCCTACGCGCCGCCTGTAGTGTTTTAAATCTTGTTCTCTTATAATAACTTGAATCAGCACAATTAAGTAGGCAGTTCTCAGCTTCCTCACCCAAAATCGCTGCGTATACATCAGTAGAGCCAGCCTTTATTCTTACAACCCCTTTCGGTCCCCCTAGCAATCCCTGCATATACTGGAGCGCCGCCGCCTAGTAGTACATTTTAAAATGCGGGACCGCCCAGCCTCCACTAGCCCTAGACAGAGTCATGTAGCGCAGAGCTCTCCTGGTCTTGCCGTGCGCCCATATAAACTTATTCAAGATCTGCTCTAGTGCAGTGAACCATTTGGCCTCGAAGAAGAATTGAATTGTCCTAAATAGGTACAGGAATTCAGGCAGGATAATCATTTTGAGCACATTTGAATTTTGAATTTGAATTTGAATTTGAATTTGAATTTTGAATTTAAAAGTATTTATTGAGCGCTCGTACACCAGACGGTTTCGCTATTAAGGAGAGTGAGTCCTGAGAGGAACGGTGTAGTTTTAGATTTTGAGAGCCTGTGCGAACAAATACGTTTTCAGTGTGCTGCGGAACTCCTGGCAGGATGCTGTTGATCTCAATTGGAAAGATAGAGAATTCCAAAATTGTGGAGCAAGGACGGAGAACGTCGTCCCTCCCGTCCTTCTCTTCTTGAACCTGGGCACCACCAGGAGGGATTGAGAGGAAGACCTCAGTTGTCTGCTGGGGGTATAGGGTCTGATTTTGGAGGTGATGAAAGATGGGGCTGTTCCCGCAAGGGCCTGGAACATAATACAACCCATCTTAAAGAGGGCATTTTCTCTGATGGGGAGCCTATGGAGGGATCTAAGAAGGGGAGAGCAGTGGTGAGATTTGGGTAGACCATACACCAGGCAGGCAGCTTGGTTCTGCACCAATTGGAGCCGCCGAATGGCGTATGCTGGGGCCCCAGTGTACAGGACATTCCCGTAATCTAGCCTGGAGAGGACCATGGCCATCTGGATCAGTTTGAGGGCTGAGAAAGAAAAAAAAGTGACATTTTTCGAATGGTGCGCAAGGTGAAGAAATAAGAGGAAACCACTGTGCTGATTTGGGAGTATAGGGTGAGTTGTTGATTGAGGGTGATCCCCAATGTCTTAACAGAGGAAGAGGGAGAGGAGCCAAAGGATGGGGGCCAGAAACTGGGGGACCAAGGGTTAAGTTTACTGCCAGTGAGGAGGAGTTCGGTCTTGTCAGGGTTGAGTTTAAGATGGTTAAAGCTCATCCAATCCCTGACAAAGACCATTACCGACTGGAAGTTGTTAATAGAGTCAGGGGAGTCGGAGAGGTTGAAAATGAGCTGGAGGTCATCGGCGTAGTTAAACACTGTGACCTCCATCCTTTGTTGGGCAAAGATAAGCGGAAAAATATATAAATTAAAAAGAAGGGGGGAAAGAGAAGATCCCTGAGGGACGCTGCATCGCACTTTGTGGGCCTCGGAGGAGGAGTTCGCCAGATAGACTGCCTGTGACCGATCGCTCAAAAATGAGCTGATCCAGGCAAGGGCAGGACCTCCAATGCCAGCCGCCTCGACACGGGAAAGAAGGATGGTGTGGTCCACCGTGTCGAAGGAGGCCGATAGGTCAAGAAGAACCAGTGCCTGTGGGCGGTTGACATCTTGTCCCTCTCTGAGTGTGTCTAAGACAGAGACCCCCACTTTCTCTGTGGAGTGGAGGGGGCGAAACCCTCCTTGGCGTGGAGAGAGATAGCTGCTGTCCTTTGGCCAGGTAGGGGAGGAGAGAAATCGGCCGATAGTTTACCAGCGCCGTTAGATCTGCGCCTGTTTTTTTCAGGATTGGAATGATGGTGGCTGATTTGTGGCTGAGAGGAACGGTACCTGACTTGAAGGTCTCATTGAGAAAGGTGAGGGGGGGTAGGGGGCAGGTGTGGAAGATGTCTTGTAAGATGTAGGCCGTACAGGTGTTGGAAGGGGATCCAGATTTGACGCAGGGGAGTAAGGAAAGGAAGATGTCTTTAGACAGCGGGGTAATAAGGTCAAGGTGGGAGGTGTTTGAAGGAGGATCAGGGTTTAGGAAGGCTGGGGAGGGAGGAGGAATGTTGGCCTTGATGTCTACGATATTGGTAATGAAAAAGTTGTTCAGAGAGTTGCACAGAGGTTGGGAGGGTACTGGCTTGGGTGTGGTTCGGTCTGAAGAGGCCAGTTCAAAAACTGTGGCAAAGATTTATCTGGGTTTGTTCTCTGCCCGGAGGATTTTATTCGAGAAATAACAGGTTTTGGCATCAAGAATGGCTTTCTTGTACTCAGCCTGGATAGAGGAGTACAGTGATTTGGTAGCAGTGCAGTATGTGCGTCTCCATGCCCGTTCTGCGCGTCGGGTGGCCAGTTTTTTCTCCTTGAGTTCCGGGGTGAACCATTTGTTGACGTCGTGAGCGCGTCTTACTCTAATGCGTCTTAGGGGTGCCACCTGATCACAGGCGTTAGAAAGCCATTTATTAAGGGTTTCTGCCTGAAGCGGCATGGCCTGGTTCTCAATGGATGGGCTAGAGGCTAATAGGGAGGAGCAGAGTAGTGGGATATCGACACATTTGCCCGTCCTTCTAATGATAGATGCAAATTGTGCATTCTGTCCAGATCGTGCTTAGGTTTAGTAATCATAGGCCCAATGTTTTTTTCCACCGTCCTGCCAAGGTCTGCTAAGATGTCAATCCCAAGGTAACTTGCTGAAGTATTAACCATTTCATCATCACAGAACGCCCTGCTATTCTTAACTATCTGTGTTTTTGCCCTGTTAAGGGCATATCCTGAAACCCGCCCAAATGCCTGAGCTTCTGCCTCAACCTCTTCAACCGTCGTTACTGGCATTGACGTAACAATTGCCACGTCATCTGCATATGCAAATGTTTTAAAATCTCGCCCTTGAGTAATTAATGGCACAATCCTGTTGTTTGATTCCAGCCTACGCAGGAGTGGATCGATATACGGGGCAAAAAGGAGCGGCGAGCACGGGCAACCTTGTCGAGTCCCATGCTGTATGCGTAGGGACGCAGTATATCCTCTATTAATTCTTAGCCAAGCTGTTGGGCCTTTATATATAGCCTGTATGGCTCTTACATATCCCTCCCCTATGCTATTCCACCTCATAGTAGTCCAAAGGTAGTCCCAGGAGACCCTATCGAATGCCTTCTCTGCATCTAAAAGTAAGACAGCCATAGGGTCTCCTGAGACCTCTGCTGCATCAAAGAGAGTGATGACTTGCTGTATATGGTGCTCGGTGCCCTTTCCTGGTATAAACCCATGCTGCGTAGGTCTGACCAACCCTTCTATTACTCTGGCTAACCTAAGAGCCAAGATCTTTGAGAAATTCTTTGCATCTGCATTCATAAGGGTCATGGGCCTATAGGACCCTGGCTCCGCCGGTGGTTTACCCTTCTTCAAAATTACAACTATATCTGCTCCTGCCCAGGAATTCGGTATAGACTCCCCTACCTGTGCCCTCAGCATCGTATCCCCGATGTCCTTACTTAAAATTGTTTGAAAGGCTTTATAAAATTCTAGGGGTATCTGATCGGGGCCTGCCGCTTTACCTGACGGGAGTCCATTTAGTGCCGCTTATAGCTCCTCTGTTGTTATAGGAAGATCCAAAAGTACCTTCTCTTCTTCAGAGAGGGCAGTGGCCAATACCTGTCCAAGATATGCCTGGGTCTCTATTCTATCCCCTACCTGATCTTCCTTATACAAATCAGCATAAAATAGCCTAAAAGCCTCCCGAATCCCGCTAGTGTCTGTTAAAGTGCCACCTCTACCATCCGAGATCTCTCTTATTTTGCCTGCTGCCACCTTTTGCCTTGTGCGTATCGTCAAGGTGTGCTCCACCTTTTCACTTAATTCGAGGCATAATTCTTTCCTGAGTAGGAAGTTGACTGCTGCTTTCCTAGCTATGTTCTCAACGGCCTCCGCCTTGGCGGCTATTATTTTAAGCAAAATTTGCTCTATGGATATGCCCTGCTGTATTGCTGTGCACAACTCCTTTTCTGCTAGTGCTAATAGCTTAAGGAGTTCTGACACTTTTAATCCTTCTGTTTATGTAGGCTATAACTCAGAGTCTCTCCCCTTATACCTGCTTTCATTTTAAATATATTTTAATTGTGTGTTTCTATGTTTGTGGGAGAATATTATGGAATTCAATTAAATGATCAATTAATCATTAAATTGTAAAATTTTAAATTAAGTATTTTTTTAATAATTATTCATTTTTTACTGTTTTATACAGTGATATATAAAATGTTTATAATAATAGTTATATGTTTTTAGTTTGGTAATAGAGTTATTAAAATATGTTTCGTTTTTTAATTGAAATACTTTTCCTACTATTCCATAGACTGGAGTGGTAATAGTAAATGTTACCTCTTCGATGTCCGACGCTTTCCCTACTGACGCACGACTGTAGTGGGAACAATGCATTTTGCCCCTCAGAAATCCGATGCTTTCCCTAATGTTGCACAGACCGTAGAGAGAATAGTACCTTTTTTCCCTCCAGAGTCCAATGCTTTCCATACTGTTGCACAGACTGAAGGGCGGATAGAAAATGTTACCCCCCTGTGTCCTTTCCACACTGTTGCACAGACTGGAGTAGGAATAGTTTATTTTACCCCCTGCTGCACAGACTGGAGTGGGAATTGTTTATGTTACCCCCTGCTGCACAGACTGGAGTGGGAATTGTTTATTTTACCCCTCCAGAGTGCAAAGCATCCCCTGCTGTTACACAGACTGGAGTGGCAATAGTACATTTTACCCCTCTGGAGTCCAGTGCTTTCCCTACTGTTGCACAGACTGGAGTGGGAAAAGTAAATGTTACTCCTCCAATGTCTAAAGCTTTCCCTACTTATTGGAAACAGCCTCTCTGCAGAGTGTAATAAAATGAAGCCCACATTGTAGAGAGTGAGAGAGATCCCCAAAAGGTGGAAAAAGGTAAAAGTAGATAATTGTAACTCTCTTTATGTGGTAGTGTGGGCGAACACATTAGTAGTTAGGCATTTTTTTTGTATTCTCTTTTTAGTGAACAGTTGTGATGGTATAGTGACAGGCCACAGGGCCACACAGCAATGACACATTATAAAAAGGCCACATGAACATGCTCACAGATTACATTAAGTTAAGCATTTGTTGTAATCACTGGGTCAATACATGAGACACTCACTCAAGAATAAAACTGAGACCCATTTTTAAAAATAACATTGATGTTTATATAATTTTTAAGACTGTAAACACAGCTCTAGGTTAAAACCTTTAGGAGATGTGATTTTGAAAAGTTCAATAAATTTAGCACTTCTATGTGCAATTACACATCATTGGAAACAATCACGAAAAAGCTAAACAAAATGCATTGAAATTCAGGCAAACTTTTCATGAAGTTCACCTTCTCATTTAGGTCAATGTGGGCCCAGGTCCAAATTTTCAGCAAGAGAAGTTCAGGAGTATTCCGTATCATCCGGGAGCAGAGGTGCAAAAGTCTTTTTAAGCTTGTGCGCAAAGATAAAGGGGGTCGGTCAAAACAATTCTGCGCAGAGGTATTTGCAGGCAAGCCTGGTGGGTCTCATTGGAAGGAGGGGTCGCAAGGGCCTGGGAACCACTGGAGCAGGGCTGGTTGGTCAGTGCTGTGGATGGTGGGGTCAGTTGCAGATTGAAAAACTCATCCTCCTGGACCTCTCCGCAGCGTTCGATACTGTCTGCCACCGCACCCTAGTACAACGCCTCAGCAACATCGGAATCCAAGAGAAGGCACTGGTGTGGATCATCTCGTTCCTCGCCGGAAGAACCCAGAGAGTCCGCCTCCCCCCATTCAGATCCGAGGCCACCGAAGTCATCTGCGGCATTACACAAGGATCATCACTCAGCCCCACCCTCTTCAACGTCTACATGAGCCCCCTCGCAGCCATCGCATGCCAACACAACCTCAACATCATCTCCTACGCCGACGACACCCAGCTGATCCTCTCCCTTACAAACAACCCCGCCACCGCTAGAACCAACCTACACGAAGGGATGAAAAACGTAGCTGAGTGGATGAGGAACAGCCGCCTGAAACTGAACTCAGACAAGACGGAAGTCCTCATCCTTGGATCATCAGCCTCTGCTTGGGCCGACTCCTGGTGGCCCCCTGCCCTGGGCAGCGCACCCAAACCAACGGATCACGCACGCTACCTGGGCTTCATCCTGGACTCCTCCCTCTCGATGACCGGACAAGTCAACGCCGTATCGTCATCGTGCTTCAACACCCTGCGCATGCTCCGTAAGATCTTCCAATGGATCCCCACAGAAACCAGGAAGACAGTCACCCAGGCACTCGTCACCAGCCAACTGGACTACGGGAACACCTTCTACGCGGGAACCACTACCAAACTACAGGAAAGACTCCAGCGCATACAGAACGCATCCGCACGACTCATCCTGGACATCCCTTGCCGCAGCCATATCTCTACCCACCTGAGAGACCTGCACTGGCTCCCTGTCAACAAGAGGATCACGTTCAGACTCCTCACCCACGCACACAAGGCCCTCCACGACTCAGGCCCCAGGTACTTCAACAAACGCCTGACCTTCTACACTCCCACCCGCCAGCTACGATCAACCAGCCACGCCCTTGCTGCCATTCCGCGCATTCGAAGAGCCACCATGGGAGGAAGATCCTTCTCCTACCTGGCAGCCAAGACTTGGAACTCCCTCCCCATCCACCTCCGTCTCACCCAGGACCACCTCTCCTTCAGGAAGCAACTCAAGACCTGGCTGTTCGAGCAGTAGCGGACCCCTCTCCCCCAAGAGCCTTGAGGCCCTCTGGGTGAGTAGCGCGCTATACAAATTTCCTGATTGATTGATTGATTGAGCCAGGCGTCATGAGTCTTGAGGTCCTCATTGTCAGGAGCAGGCAAATTGGAGAGATGATCTACGGACAGCTGGGCCACTCAGGAAGTGATTCTTGGGTGTTCTGATGGCCCTCGATGGGTGTTTGGTTCTTGTGCTTCAGGATTCCATAGTGGACTCTTATTCTCTGCATTTTCCATTGGGGGTCTGGCTCCCCAGGTATTGGTAATCTGTGGTTCCAATAGGTCCTACTGCCCAGGTGGGGAGTCAGATCTGACCCTCTGGAGCTGTTGCACCTTTTCTCACTTCGACAAACTGGACTTCACTGGATCGGTACCTGCGGTGTTCAAGGGAGTGATACCTTTACTCCAAAGGAGCTTCTTTGTGATTTGTTGAAGGTTTGAGGAGCTCCTAGATTCTTGGAGTCCTTTCAAGTTTAAGGGCAACAGAGCAGTAGTGATTGTCGAGCCCTTGGAGCAGCAGGCTTGGTTTGGCACATTTTCTCTTCTGTAGCATGGCTTCAGTTCTTGAGCAGCAGGCCTTTATTTGTCCTTGCCTTCTCTTGTCTGTCAAATCTGATGTTCAGGTCTTGAATTACCACCAAAATACTGAATTATAGGGATGTTGCTAGAGGTAGTAGCTAATCGGCTACTTAACTTTGGAGTGTCTACACCCTCTAGTGACCACTTCCTGTGGATAAAGGCACTCCCCATTCACTTATGGGAGGTGTTTCCACCAACTCAAGATTTTGGAATTTCAGGAGAGGGGTTCGCCTAGTCTCCCCACACTAAACATGGTACAGGTTAGAGGGTGGTCCTCCTCCTTTACTTACTAATTTTCCCACCTTTTCTCCTACCAAACATGGAGCAGGAAAGGGGGCTTGGCCTCCGCAACTATCTGGAGGTTACTAGTTTGGATTTCAAAGGCAGTATTGCTTTTGAAGCTTCCTGTTCGGGAAGGCCATCCTGCCCTGGTGGAGGTGTGAAGCACCTCCACCCAGAGTTTGTCTCTCTGCTTTGAGTGTTGGCTCTCACCCTATGAGGTCAGAAACATGTCTGATAGTGGCCGGCTGGCAAAAACAAGTCAGGAGCCACACCAGTGAATGGTACACTTCCAGGGGAACCTCTAAATGGGTCTCCTGTGTTATTTTATTAATAACTCCACCCCTGGAATCAGCTAGGATTTATTAAGATAAGATGTGTGGTACCAAACACCATGGAAATCAATGAAGCCATCATGGAGCTATGAAACGTGTGCTGACAAGCATCCAGACCATGTACTATTTATGGCTTCCCTACCTTAGGGATGATGGCATGCAGTAGTAGTGGCTTACCTCTTTCATACGAAGTGTATGTATTGCAGGGAACATAGGGTTGTGTACCATACTGACTCCTTAGTTGTTCACTGCAGCAGTATATGTAGCCTGCAATGACAGTGCATATCCATGGTGAGGGGTCCCTGGGGTAACACAGCGTGCTTCAACCCCAGAGGACCCCCTTCAGTACCCAGGCCTTAGATACTAGGAGTACCACTTACTAGTAACTTATAGGGGTACCTGAAGGGGTGCCAATTGTGGTACAGTTTTGAGAAAGAGAGTCCCACATACATTTTGAAACCACATCAGACAACATGTGGGGGCAAACTGTGAGAGGTTGGTTTAGTATGTGGTGCTCACTTTTGCAAGTGTAGCAACTTGCACTACTCCAGACAACCCTCATGGTGATTTTAGTGGTCTTAGACAACCCAAGAAAGTTCTCTAAGTAGTATCAGTGAAGTTCAGCCTTCAGGCTCAGTCCAGAAGTCCAGAAGGAGTGTAAAGCAGCTTGTTTCACCAGTATAGGTTAAGTTAAAAAGAATCACACAGTGTAGTTATAAAAATATGTCTTTTATTACACTCACTAACACGTTGTATTATCTCCTACCCGGAAATACAAACACAATATACACAATACTTAGGAATAATTAGCAAATAGAACCCTTAAGTAGCACAAATACACAGAGGTCTCCAGAGGTAGACACAACCAAATACTAAAATAGTTGAATGCGAACCATGACTCAAGTCAAGAATGGACCAAGAAGACATAGAAGAGCCAGGGACCCAAGTAACAAACCTAAGTGAGGATCTATAAACTCCGCAGAGGTCGTGTAGAGATGGGAACATGACCATGTGCTTAATGTTAGTCAATAGGTAAGTTCTGGTTGCAATTTTAAAGAAGAAGGACCCTTCCCAGAGGACCCTGAAGAAACCCTGTGGAAGATGGAAGGTTATAGAGTCACCCCACCTATGGATACCCCAGGAACCACAATACCCACACCATCGATGCTGGGTGCATAGGTGCAAGTGAATTCGAAAACAGGAGTGGACCACAATGAAGGTTCAGGAATGAGGCCACTGGAGAAGAAGACGAAGAAGTCAGATGGAATCCAAAGGTGTATTCAAGATGAGAGGTTCCACTGATGTCGGAGATGCAGGGGAGGTTGACCGTGCAATTAAAGTTGCAGCTGTGCAGACCAGGAAATGTTGTATAAGTTCAGGACTCATCCCCAAGCTGTCTCATGTCAATTGTTGAGAGCCCAGGGGTCAGTGTAAGGCAGGGGCACCATCAAGCCTGGGCAGCGCGAATCAACTTAGTCAAATAAAAACGGACAGTGTCAGGACCAGCAACGTCCAAGTGACTCACCACAAGCAGGTAAGAGGGAGCAGGCCCGAGCCAGCAGGGAAGCCCACTTGGAGCCAAAGGAGACCCTCAAGAGGGCCCAAGGGCCAGAGGCACAGGAATCGCAAGAGGACCAGGAGCAGCTCACCAATGAAGAAGGTCTTCGGTGCAGAGGCAGTGGTGAGGGCAAAGATCTTAGCTGAAGGAGTTGCATGAGGATGGAGCTTTTTTATCGAGCTTGAAGATCTTTGGAGTAGAGAGTTAACAAGCCTTGGCAATGACAAATTGATGCAGTACACAGGGGTGCTGTTCTGGTGGTTGCAACCAGAGATACTGGCCTCAAACTCTGTATGAAGACAGTGCAGGCCTCACGGGAGTTACAGAACCACCACCTTTGTTGCTGAGCCTTTTGGAGTTCATGGGAGCCAAGGATCAGCAGACCGATCACTTCTTCATTCCAAGGGCGATTCCTTTAGGTGTCTTGGATGTCCACAGGCCTGGTGAACCTGTATGGAGCACCAGACTGAGTTGGAGTTTTTTTGCTAACTTCGCACTCCCAGCAGAGTGCGAAGCTGGAAAAACTCCACAAACTCCTCTGTCAGAGCAACGTTCATGACTCACCCGTACCCTTAAGTATCCTTAGAAAATGGTTGATATGATTCAGGGGTCCCTCCCAAGGAAGAGCTGGACAGTGTAGAAGATACTCCCATGTCCTTTGCCCAGTTTCATGCCAGAGCAAGATCCATCAGCTCCCTGAACTGGTTTCAACTGGAGTATGCAAGGAGGGCAACTTCAAGCAGTCACAGTGGTGCTGGAAAGTGCCCCCACCCTGCCCCAATAGACAGTACTGTCGAAATAGTCAGGAGGGCCATTTTCAATCATCTGCAGTCATGTGTTAAATAAATAAAGCTTATGTGTGCCTCAGTATGGTTTTCATCCTGGGCACGGATTGGGGGACCAGTGCCTGAACTTACATCTGACCATAAAAAAATATACAGTTGCTAGGCGCTGCCCACTGCACCTGGCCATTTATACCTCTCCATCACCTTTGATTGTGTCAATTGAGCTAAATTATGGCTAAAATTAATCAAATTGGGGGTGGATGTTGCATTTATTATTTTCTGAATTGCCTCCATGAAAAATTGAGTGCTAGTGTTCCGTACTGCTAGAATTGAAATGACTCACTGCCATTTTGTTCGTATTATACCTGATATTATGTTAGCATTCATGTAGCAATTTTATGTGATTCATGTTGTATGCGCATGAAATTAATAAGTATAGATGTTATGTATATTAGGTTGGCATCTGTGCCGCCATTTTCTCTCATGCAACCTCCATTTTGCCATATTATTGAAACTAAGCTTTTGTTTCATCTTGCTTGTCTCAGCGGGAAGCTGCTTGGATGCGTTTGCATCTCCAAGGTTAGGCCTCACTGAAGCATGAGAAAGTTGCTTGTTAGAGCAAACCTTTCTCTGAGATAGAGGTTCTCTCCCACTATTGCAGTTGTAAGCACAGACTGTATGTTCTCACCAGAGAGATACTGTGTGCCTTGTCTCAGACTCTTAGCTCATCTTTGTGTGCCCCTTTGTTCAAGCTGTCTCCCTTTGGAAAGTCACAGAGTGGGTGTGTCACTGCCCAGTTGTAGAAATGTATAATTGTTGCCTTTATGCTGGGAAAAGGCAGTCCCTCGTCAGCCATTACAGGAGGCTGGTCAGACTGGACTCCGCTGCAGCGTAATATTGATAAAATACGTTTGGTGTGTAATCTCTACTGTCTAATCGACTTTTCATTGTTTGGAGGGCAAAGAGGTGGTCGTGTGTGACCCGGGTGACCCAAATTGGGCCACTTCCTTCAGTACGGACAGGCAGGCGAACATTCCTTTCCTTTAGCTCGTGGCATGCATCAGAAGTGCCTGCTTGCTTGTTTTCAGTCCAGGTAGGACCTGGCCTCGGCAGTTCAGGCTGGATTGTTCCCATTGGCAGAGGGTCAAGACTGATTTGCATATGGCTGGGTCCAAACTTGAATGGCATGGTGAGCAAAAAAACAATGGATTTAGACCCAGATCTCTGCAGTGGGGTGAATTATGACATTGTTCTGCATTCTGTCCATCAATAGTTCCTTTTGCATTTGTCACCCCGAGTGGGACGGGTATGCTCAGATGTGAGTCCTGCGCTCTCCATGCCACTGGACTCAAGCTATCCTAGCTGAAGAGGGGTGAAACCCAAAAACCGTTCCTATGATGAATGTTTCCATTCAAGGGAAGACCTGCGTGGCAGTTCAGGCTAGACTGTTCCCATTGGATGCAGGGTCAAGGCTGATTTGCATATGGCTGGGCCCAAACTGGAATGGCATGGTGAGCCAAAAAACGATGAATTTAGGCCCAGATCCCTGTACTGGGGTGAATGTATGACATTGTTCTGCATTCTGTCCACCAATAGTTCCTTTTGCATTTGTCACCCAGAGTGGGACACGTATGCTCAGACGTGAGTCCCGTGCTCTCCATGCCACTGGAATCAAGCTATCCTGGCTGAAAAGCGGTGAAACCCCAAAACTGGTCATAGGATACTTGTTTCCAGTCCAGGGAGGACCGTTGTTTGCAGTTCGGGCTGGACTGTTCCCATGGGGCACAGGGTCAAGACTGATTTGCATATGGCTGGGTCCAAACTGGAATGGCATGGTGAGCAAAAAACGATGGGGTTGGGCCCAGATCTCTGTACTGGGGTGAATGTATGAAATTGGTCTACATTCTGTCCATCAATAGTTCCTTTTGCAGAAGAGTGTGTGGGCACCCCTGCTTTTTACCCTTTATAGCAATGATCGGGGTGATTCCTTAATAGATTTGACTGAAGACATACTGAAAATGCCAACTTAGCGGTCCCTGCTTTGATTTCCACCAGTTATCCGGCGCAGATGGCCAGAACATTTCGTGCCCCTCGTAGATTGGCTGAGTCATTTGTATTTTTTAAGAGGACACTCAACATGAAAACTAATTATAATGAATAACACAAAATGGCATGCGGCCCATGCAAGAAAGCAGTGACAGCATTAAATACAGGCACAAAGCAGCAAGGCACAGTCAAAATCTTTTGTTATTTAGGACAGTTTCTTCATGTTAGCAATTCCTGGCAGGTAAAGTAAAGTTTGTATGTTGGAAACTTTGGAGGACAGAAGGCTCACTTTTTATTTAGCTAAGTGGGAGGGTAGGTCTACAATCTCCCATTTCTGTACAAAATGCAATGTGTTCCTACTGCCACCTACAGAGCCAGGGTGTGGGGAATTCATAAGCTGCCCCAATTGAAGTTGAAGAAAGTAGAATTTATAGAAGGTTGCTGAACCTGCCCCACTCAAGTTCAAATGTATTCTTACAATCTGAACTGAACTAGAGTATATATTAGAACATATTAAACTGGCCCCTGGTTGTTCAGGTACCGTGTGTGGAGTAAGAGGGAGGCCAGCTTCAACAGGACTGTTATTGTTGATTGTCTGAAAATATACAGGGGACTTCCTATATCATGGCTGAATAAGGAACTTAATTCTTTGTATGATATTGATTTGTCAGAATGATTCAGCACACCTGATCTGATCAAAAAAGTGGTGAAGGAGAAATTTACAAATCATATGATTTCTCAGAGGTTCCAGGAGGCAGTTAATATGAGCACCTTCCGCTATTGTTATTCTGTTTGCAATGGGTGATACCCCTGCACCTAAGGTTAGAATTAACCCAATGGGAAATGTCACTCCTATTTAGAGTTAGGTTTGGGATGGTCCGGCGCTCGGCATGCTTTTATGAAGCTGAGGCACATGAAAAGGGATGGTTCATTGATGAAAAATTATACTGTTTCTCTCAGTGTTTCTCTCGAGGAGGTGATGACATCACCCATATTGGGTCAGTGGGCACGACTTGTTGCCTTCTTGGTCCCAAAACACTGTGTAGATGTAAGATTTACAGTCCTGAAGAATTGCCCTAGATCACCTCTTGATTAATTGGCAGCATGAAATATGTCTCCCTGGTGACTATAAGTCATCAGGGATCATTGTCCTAACTGTTGACATCATGCTTTTAATAATACTCATCAATTAAAATTTGATATGAGACTTGCATAGCCAATTTTAAGTCACTAATCAATACATGACACCTATGTTTCCGAAATCTACACAAAAGGCACTTAACTTGCACTTCACGTCACAGGTTTGGAAAAAGGTTGCTCTGATAAAGAGAACCCTTGAGGGTGATGTTACAATAAAGAAAGATCCATAGTCTGTAAGTGTAGTTCAGGATCATAACTTTATTTCTTCTTCAGATCCATGAGATAGAGTAGAGACCCCACCAGGAGCAGTTCCACTGCTCGGCCCCTCATGCCAACTGACATCTCCTTACTGTTCAACCCTCCCAACATTCCAAAGACATCATCAAAGGCCAAGCAGTAGAGCAGGGGTAAGCATAGGGAAGATGCACAAGACAAGTTACATTACAACAGGTGACCATCAGGCATTGCAGCGCTAGCCCAACAAGGAGCACGCCCAAAGACGAAGCATAAAATCTGCAAGGGTGTGTGAGGGCCCCATTTCCACAAATGAACTACTCACTTTGTAGTGGCTCCCTTTGTTCTGACCTAATACCCATTGTCATTTGGCCCCTTGAGGAACAGCATACCTTTTTACGTCGAGCCCAGTGGCAGTGCGCATGAGCTACTAACTCTGCGAGACTGCTGTATTAGAGTACGGGAGAGAACCAGTGCCTACTCTCCTCCAATATTTTCCATTTGCTTGTCTTGTGTCATTGTCTTTCGTAAATGCTAGTTAGTCCCTCCTTAGTATGGCCTTGTCTTCATTTGCACCCTCCCATGGCGACTGGCCATTTTACTATAGTTGTTACAGAGAACCTGTTATTTCCTCTGTAAGGACTATTTACTTTATTGAGTTTCTCTTACAGCAGGCCGGACATGCCTGCTTCAACTGAAACCAATTGTTTTTTTTTAAGCAGCACTACCACCTCCGTAACACGGGCGCCTGCTTTCAATCACTTTAACCCGGTCTTTTCTTGTGTCTGTTTCAACCACCACCAAGTAAAATGGATTTAGAAATGATTAGCAAATTAATTCATATTAATTCCAGGTAGCACATAATCCTGTGCTAATAGGCTAAAGCTGGCAACAGCATATCTGGGTTACATGTCCTCTGTACTAAAGAAACCTGACCTGTTTTTTAAAAAAGCGCATTTTATTAACAACACCACCTCAAATACCACCACCACCAATACTAGCACTATAACGAATAACACCACTATGAATATCACCATCTCCACCAATACCACCACCACCAACAATACCACCACCAATACCACCAACACCAATACCACCAAAAATAACAATACCACAAATACCACCACCACCAATACCAAAACCAACAATACCACCATAAATACCACCAGCAATTAGGCATGGGCGGAAAATCCGTTCCGCTCGCGGATTTTGCGGATTTTCGGGAAATCCGCAATCCGCGAGATTTGCGAATCTCCCGCAAAATCCGCAAATCCGCGAGCAGCGGATTTTGCTCGCACTGCTCGCACTGTTCGCGTGAGTTCGCGCCCCGCGAATAAGTGCAAAATTGCAGAAATACAATTTTAGCAAAACTGAAAGTAACTACTTACCAGGTTCATATGGCTGAGATACCCGCCACCCCCTCTCAACACAATCCCCAAGGATGGGAAACCGGAAACAGTTCTGAACTTTTGGAAGACGGGAGGGAGTGACCCTCCCGGCCGTATTTATTAAAAATATGAAACAAAATTAAAACATTAAAATAACAGTTTCATATTATGTACAATTTCATTACCACATTGCGATGTTTGGCTAACCTTAACATATTCTCTAATACAAAGGTTCTCCTAGCCGAACTAACATCCTACAAAACATTTAACTTGAAATTTTTGAAATTGTACATCCTAACGTTTAAGGGCCAACGGCAAGGTCGTAACCGGTGTCAAGATCCCTAAACCAGAAATATCCCCCTCACTTGTGAGGGGCGACCGCACAGAGGTGTACCTCAAGTGCAACTACCAATTTCCCTTGACTTGACGGGGGCCCCAATAAACTCGACGCCACTTAAAGGTCGTCCGAGGACTCGTGTGAGGTATCTAGAAGGTAGCGTAGACCCCCCCCAAACCCCACACAACTTACCACATCTGCCGTCGCAGATGTCCTGGCCCCGGGAAATTCTCCAGGAGGGGGCTGTAGCCCCTCCTACCCAGGAAGGGGCCTTGACCGCCTTTCCTTTCCTTTTCGGCGGCCCATCCTTAGAAGGGACCGCCTCCCCGTTGAGGGGCCAATGGCCACCTCCCTCGAGCGCTCCCATCCGTAATGGGTGACGCCCACTCATAGGGATCTTCCAATTAGTGCTCACCGATCATGACCTTACCGCCCGACCAAAATAAATACGACAATTCTAAACTAAATGACTAATTTACTTAAAAGACAGTAACACAACAACTTTATTAAAAGCATGCTTACTGATCAACACTATAGCAGGATTACTTTATTTGCAAAACATACCACAAATTGACCATTCTTTATTTCATATTCAAAGTTATCACGATAGTAATCCGAACCTGTAAACAAAATTAGAGTTACCACATCAAACTTTATTCAAAACCACTTGCTGTCCTCAGGGGCTGGTGGGTGGGTCAAAATTGGCTCTTCGTTCTGTCTCGAGCTCACGTGCAGCGAGGTGGTGCAGCTTCAGAGCACAGGAACAAGAGGATGCTTCCTTGGCTTGTTGCTCCTTTTATCCGTCTTCAGGGCGGGCGTAAACCCGCCCCTGCCTGCCCCTGGGGGCGTGGCCGGCCGCGTCAGTGTCTAGGCCAGCCCACTCCAGGGCGGGAAAAGGCGCGCCCCGGCTACGCCGCTTCGGGCATACCAGCCGAGACACGCCTCCCGCCCAAGATGGCTTCCCGGGGGGATCGTGGTACTCCGCCATACGTTTGGGGGGACCGAATGGTCGCCCCTTTCCATATGGCTGAGATACCCGCCACCCCCTCTCAACACAATCCCCAAGGATGGGAAACCGGAAACAGTTCTGAACTTTTGGAAGACGGGAGGGAGTGACCCTCCCGGCCGTATTTATTAAAAATATGAAACAAAATTAAAACATTAAAATAACAGTTTCATATTATGTACAATTTCATTACCACATTGCGATGTTTGGCTAACCTTAACATATTCTCTAATACAAAGGTTCTCCTAGCCGAACTAACATCCTACAAAACATTTAACTTGAAATTTTTGAAATTGTACATCCTAACGTTTAAGGGCCAACGGCAAGGTCGTAACCGGTGTCAAGATCCCTAAACCAGAAATATCCCCCTCACTTGTGAGGGGCGACCGCACAGAGGTGTACCTCAAGTGCAACTACCAATTTCCCTTGACTTGACGGGGGCCCCAATAAACTCGACGCCACTTAAAGGTCGTCCGAGGACTCGTGTGAGGTATCTAGAAGGTAGCGTAGACCCCCCCCCAAACCCCACACAACTTACCACATCTGCCGTCGCAGATGTCCTGGCCCCGGGAAATTCTCCAGGAGGGGGCTGTAGCCCCTCCTACCCAGGAAGGGGCCTTGACCGCCTTTCCTTTCTTTTTCGGCGGCCCATCCTTAGAAGGGACCGCCTCCCCGTTGAGGGGCCAATGGCCACCTCCCTCGAGCGCTCCCATCCGTAATGGGTGACGCCCACTCATAGGGATCTTCCAATTAGTGCTCACCGATCATGACCTTACCGCCACAGGCCGGATAGTTGACCGGCTATCAGGACCCCCCACAACACTCCTACCTAAAGGTCATGTCTTAAAGTCTTTAGCCAAGCTATCAAGTCTCCTATGAGTAACTCGTTCCCCACCCGGGACAAATGAACACCATCCCCCAAATACATACTGTCACCAGTAATACAACCATGCGAAATAGAATGCAGTGTATTGGAACGGAACAATCTACTCACTTTGTTATTAACTTTCCTTACTGAATGATTCAGAGCAGAAACAGAAATAGCCCCCCGCCATACTTTTCGTGGGATCATATGGGACCATGCAATTGTGCACCCTGGAACTCTTCTTGCTAACCAACTTACAGTGGAAAGCATCGCCTCAAGAAGCAGTCGTCTACCAGTGGTGACCAAATCATTGCCCCCAAGATGTACTATGACTATAGACGGCGGTGACCTTGTCCGCCCTAGTAAACCCTCGAAAAATGATTGAAACTGGTCAATACAGAGTCCGCCCCTTCCGTAGAAGGACACACTGTACCCGTATTCCCCAGCCACGTGAATCATGTCACCTGCTTTGAATACGTCCGCGGCACGCCTCACGTATGAGTGGCCCACGACCCACACCTCCTTTTTCACAGCCGGTGATGTCTGACCGCTGGCCCGGTGATGGGTCGACTGCATAGTCCGCCCCGCCTCGCAGGCTTGCGCAACTGAAACCAAACAAAAACAAGAAGCGCGAGTACATCATACAGCTTCACAACATGTGCAACCGCACATACCTTTTATAACAATTGGAGGACCAACGCCCACACGTTTAACTTGTTCGACATTCAGACCCCTGGCTGTAGCCTCTGTAGCAGCCCCTATCCGAAAGGAATGGGTCCCAAACTCGCCCGGGTTCAAGCCCGCAGCGGCAATCGACATCGCAAGCACCCGCTGAAACTGAAACCTCGTCAGTGGGGTGGTGTCAGCGTGTCTCAACAAGGTGCCCCCCCATGATGCCACCCTTTGTGCTAAATATTCCTCCACACAACTCACCGGGCACATGGAGGACTCGGGAATCCTTTGTATGATTATGCAATCACCCATCGCACCCTGATCGGTCTTGGACCTGGCAAACGAGACAGTCATTGTCCCCCCTCTGACCTGAACGTGCTCTCGGCACAGTCCCCCCATCACATCCTGCTTGTTCCTTGCCACTAATTCGCTTACCCGCATAGCCCCATGGAATGCCAGCGTAAAAGCGGCTCGGAATAACACTGTTTCATACTTGGATGAACACGTTGCAGGGAGTACGGATAATAACAGGGCCAACCTATCCAAACCTATCGGGCGCCTTTCATCTACTCTGCGACCCTCAAGGCGTTGCCACCCACGTAGCGCCTTTTGCACAACGAAAGACGCTGTCGGGTCCTGGATCCCATGAGCCCTAGCAACAAAGGAAATGGCGGCCCGATGCCTCTGGGCCGTAGCCACTGATTTGCCTGCCTGATGTAAAGACAGCAGGAATTTCACTACCCACTCCTCCTGGCCCCAAAGCTCCCCTCTAGCAGCCCCCAAAAAGGCCCAATAGGAACGGAACGCCCCTTCATATGCCTTCCTCGTCCTGGGTGCTAAACTCTCTCCCACGAGGTTACGAAGTTCGGGGCACCGAGAGACCAGAGAGCTTCGGGAAAGGGTGCCGCCACCGGGTCCGCTGTGGGCAGAAAACCCCAGAAGGCCTGCATACGAAAACGAGAAAGCGCATCAGCCGCCTGGTTCATCACCCCCGGGACATGTCTTGCCTTAAATAGCACATTCAATTGCATACACAGTAATACAATTTCCTTGAGCAATCTCAGAATCCATTTGCATCGTGCTGCCTGGCTATTGATACACTCAACCACGGTCATGTTATCAGACCAGAATACCACAGAGTGATCTCTGAACCCCTCGGGCCAAGTTCTCAGGGCCACCAGAATGGGGAAAAGTTCCAGGAAAGCAATGTTACTTGTCAGTCCACTATCATGCCACCATGACGGCCATTTTTGTGCCGACCACTGAGTGCCGAATATGGCACCAAAACCAATGCTCCCTGCCGAATCTGTCCACAGCCCCAGCTCCTCAGAGGACACCGCCGGTTTGTTCCAGACAATTCGACCATTGAAATCCGCCAGAAATGCCAACCAAATGCGCATGTCCTGGCGAACCTCTGCCGAGAGCCTTGTGCGATGATGACCCTCCTTCAGGCCGACCATGGCTTGAGTGATCGAGTGGGAAAAGGGGCGGGCCATCGGTATTACTCTTAGGGCAAAATTCAACTGTCCCACCAATTGTTGTAATTGATGTAGCTTAACCTTAGACTCATTTATACACATTTGCAGGGATGCCCTGAATCTTAACACTTTGTCACCTGATAAACGAAAACAACCTTCTTCGGAGTCGAGCTCGATCCCCAGAAACTCGAGGCAAGTCGAGGGACCCACAGTCTTACCTGGTGCCAATGGCACGCCAAACTGATTCATCAAGACACAAAATTCGGTCAAAGCCCGTCCACATTCCGGATCCCCGGCTGCCCCCAGAAACAAAAAGTCATCGAGATAATGCATAACATGTTGAAACCCCGTCTTTTTTGTGAAGACCCATTGCAGGAAACAACTGAAATTTTCAAAATAGGCACAAGATATAGAGCACCCCATCGGCATACACCTATCCATGTAATAGTGACCCTGAAACATGAAACCAAGGAGACGCTGATCGTCTGGATGTACCGGGAGCAACCGGAACGCTGACTCGATATCAGATTTTGCCATCAGCGCACCGGGCCCCAGGCGATTCAATATGGCTACGGCCTCATCGAAGGATGCGTACCGCACCGAACACACTTCCGGGTCTATCGCATCGTTTACGGAAAGACCACGTGGGGCTGATAAATTATGTATCAGCCGAAACTCACCCGGGTCCTTCTTGGGGACCACCCCTAAAGGGGAACAAACAAAGTTAGCAACTGGTGGCACATTAAATGGACCGTCGACTCGACCTCGAGTAACCTCTTTCCCGATCTTTTCCTGTACCACGGTCGTATGCTGCAAGACCGATATCTGGTTTTTACATTTCGCTATACCCTGAAACTCCCCCACTGGGATGCGGAAACCATATGAAAACCCGTTCCGCAACACCCCAGCGGAAGCGTGATCCGGGTATTCGCTGAGCCAGGGAATCATTGCCATGGTATCAATCGGAGTAGGTAAAGGCGCCCCTCGGACTATGTCAGACCTGTTTGGCGCCTCCTCTACCCCCGTTATCACCCGTTTTGGCTCTGCAGATGGACTCAGGATGGGATGATTGCCCACACCCACCACATTCGTGCCTAAATTTGCATGACCCCTGGGGCCTGGTACATTTACCCCTGTTAAAGTTCCAACAAATCCCCCTTTTTCCTGCGTTGCCGATTGGCCTCGAGTGGTTGTCGTTACTCGTACCTGATTGAAAGGGCGTCCCAGCATATTGGCGGGAGGATTCACCCACGCTACTCCCTACCAATGGCAACTTCAACATACCAGTATCTTCCATTTTGGACCAAGACACAGAATCATAACAATCCCAAGTTAAGTTTTTATCATGTTCTTTCGCTTTTCTGAAAATATTATCGTAACAGAACCATTGATTGCCCTCGTGTGATACAGAATACCCCATGATCCGTGACTGATAAATCGGCAATTCGGACAGCAATTCGGGCCTACGTTCACCCATGATGGATGTAAAAATCCCCCATGCTTTGCCCCAATTGCCAATGTTTTCATTTACCTTAAAGGCGGCCATCTTTGCGCGCCAAACACTCGGATGCATGAGCTCCTTCTGGCTCTTAACATGCTCCATCTCATAATGATCGGTAAGCAACGAGAAGATGTTTATATACTCCTCTGCCCATATCTTCTCTTTGATAGCCAGAGGGACATGTTGACCCAACTTTTCCCTTCGAGAGGGTGCAGACTCATCCCTCGCAATCGGCAATGGCCGCTTACCTGAACCGGAAGCTGTATCTGCGACTGGACCTGTCCCAGGTGGTTTCTCTACTGCCGCAGCCGGCGATGGTGCCTTCGTCGCTTCCCTTGTTTCACGCAGTTGCTTCATCAATACCTGCGCGTCGTCAGCCGTGGCGCCCTTGCTACCTTTACCCAACCACGCTGCTAATTGTGCTGCCAGCTCGGGCGGCATATCCTCCCCGGACACGGGGGTGACCACCACGGGAATCGGATTCCCTTCCTCCGGCACGGGAGTTGGTGCTTCAAGTGGGGTACAGGGAACCGGGATGCCTCCCCCAGCTGCTCCCCTTCTGGGCCTCTTGCCTTTTCCTCCTGGAGCTGCTCCTGCCAAAGGACGTTTCGGCCCCCCTTCCTCGTCTTTATCCGCCATTCGCCTCTTTAGGTCGGTCACCTCTTTCATAAGAACACGCAGCATCTGGTCGGTAGTCATTCGCTTTCCCGCCTTCTTGGGCATTCTCCGACAGAGTATCTGCAAAACAAACAAGAAAGATTACAACGCTCAAAATTGGCTCTTCGTTCTGTCTCGAGCTCACGTGCAGCGAGGTGGTGCAGCTTCAGAGCACAGGAACAAGAGGATGCTTCCTTGGCTTGTTGCTCCTTTTATCCGTCTTCAGGGCGGGCGTAAACCCGCCCCTGCCTGCCCCTGGGGGCGTGGCCGGCCGCGTCAGTGTCTAGGCCAGCCCACTCCAGGGCGGGAAAAGGCGCGCCCCGGCTACGCCGCTTCGGGCATACCAGCCGAGACACGCCTCCCGCCCAAGATGGCTTCCCGGGGGGATCGTGGTACTCCGCCATACGTTCGGGGGGACCGAATGGTCGCCCCTTTCCAAAAGTTCAGGCTCATCATTAGTAGCCATTTCCTGTAGTGGTTCCTGAGGGGCCCCTCCAGAGTTCAGTTGCCAGTTGAAACTATTATGTGACCCTGCTCTGAACCTCAGAATAGTTACACATATGCCACAAAGGTCCTGAATTACAGCTAAGGGAGACAAGCAGGAGCCAGGCTGGAAGTTAAAATCCATTAATCAGCCCCTAATTCATTATTGTCAGTTGGGGCAGGGCAGGTGTTGTAACTAATTTTGCAACAATGAAAGCACTTAGCAAGTGCAAAAGATCACTAATCAGGGCGCACTAAGGAAGCAGGTGCCAGCTAAAAAAATATTCTGTGACACATTAATCAGCCCCAAATTAATTCAGGTCACTTGAGGCAGGGAAGGTGTGCTTTGCTTTGCCGAAAATAATGTACACTGGACAACCAGAGGGTGTGGTGATGAAACAGAGGGTGGCATGGGTGGGCCAGAGGGTGGCATGAGTAGTCAGAGAGTGGCAGTGGTGACAGAGAGTGGCAGTGATGAAGAAGAGTGTCCCAAACAGGCTGGACACGTAGAAACAACAAGTTCGCAAAACTTGCGACCCGACAGGTAAGTTCGCAAATTGCGAAATTGTAAAAACCCTCACGAACTGGCAGAAACACGGGCGAACACAAAAAAAAAAAATCCGCAAATTCGCGGGAATTCGTGGATTTTGCGGATTGCGAATCCGCAAATCCGCAAAATTCGCGAACGCGAGATCCGCAAAATTCGCTCATCTCTACCAGCAATACCTCCACCACCAATACAACCACCACCACCAATTCCACCAGCAATTCCACCACCACTGCCAATACCGCCACCACCAGCATCAGGACCACCCCCTCCATCACCAATACCACCACCACCAATACCAACACCACCACCACCAATACTACCACCACCACACCAACACCACCACCAATGCCACCACCAAAACCGCCCCCACCAATACCACCTCCAATACCAACACCACCAATACCACCACCACCAATACCACCACCACCGTTACCAATACTAGCGCCAACACCACTAATGCCACCACCGCCAATACCACCACCACCAATACCAATACCACCACCACCAACACCACAATATTACAACCAATACCACCATCACCAATACCAACACTACCACCAAAACCACCACTACGAATACCACCATCACCTATACCACACATTATTGGTGGTGGTATTGGTGATGATGGTGGTATTGGTGGTATTGTTGGTGTTGGTTGTGACTGTTTTGGTAGTGCTGGTGGTACTGCTGGTGGTGGTATTGGTATTAGTGTTGGTGGTATTGCTGGTGGTATAGGTGGGGTTGGTATTGGTTGTGGTGGTATTGGAGGTGTTGGTATTGGTGATAGTGGTGGAATATAAATTGCACTGTACCTTCGCCCATGGAATATAAAGTGCATTGTGCCTTCGCCTATGGCCACCCCATGGAATATAAAGCGCATTGTGCCTTCGCCAATGGTCACCCCATGGAATATAAAGTGCACTGTATTTTCGCCCATGGTCACCCCATGGAATATAAAGCGCATTGTGCCTTCGCCAATGGTCACCCCATGGAATATATATTGCACTGTACCTTCGCCCATGGAATATAAAGTGCATTGTGCCTTCGCTTATGGCCACCCCATGGAATATAAAGCGCATTGGGCCTTCGCCAATGGTCACCCCATGGAATATAAAGTGCATTGTGCCTTCGCCAATGGTCACCCCATGGAATATAAAGCGCATTGTGCCTTCGCCAATGGTCACCCTATGGAATATAAAGTGCATTGTGCCTTCGCCAATGGTTACCCCATGGAATATAAAGCGCATTGTGCCTTCGCCAATGGTCACCCCATGGAATATCAAGTGCACTGTACCTTCGCCCATGGTCACCCCATGGAATATAAAAGCGCATTGTGCCTTCGCCAATGGTCACCCCATGGAATATAAAGTGCACTGTACCTTCGCCCATGGTCACCCCATGGAATATAAAGTGCACTGTACCTTCGCCCATGGTCACCCCATGGAATATAAAGTGCACTGTACCTTCGCCCATGGCCACCCCATGGAATATAAAGTGCACTGTACCTTCGCCCATGGCCACCCCATGGAATATAAAGTGCACTGTACCTTCGCCCATTCGTGAAGCAAATGATGGCACTAACACTTCTCTCCATTGCTGAGCTGGATCAGCAGTGATCAGAGGACAGACTTTGAGGCATATGTACCGTCCCATATCGGCACCAGAATGTCACTGTGGCGATACAGGCTTCACCTTATTTTCAAGGTAGTGTGATGACACCTTATGTGACTTAATGCTATCTTGTAAATAAGGCACCCTTTCACGCTATACTTAGGGTGAAAGGAGTGGACAATGGGTGATTCCGCCACAACACCCACTGATTTTGACGCTGCCCCATAGTTACAAGGGTGACGTAAATATGGGGCAGCACTAAAATTAATACCAGGGAAAACCTGGTCTTAACATGCTTTATATTTCCCTGTTTTTACTGTTTCTATGTGTGCTGCATTGTGCTTAATTGTTTATGTGCCAAAAGGCCTACCTTCCTTCACATAAAGAATCATTTTAAAAATGGTGAGTTACAACTTTTATGCTACACAAAGCAGACACATGGAAGTTACAAATCGCTATTTCAGATTGTTTATGTGCAGGAAGAGACACTTTCTTGCACATGAATATTCATTCCCCACAACACAGGACCCCTTGCACTGTGATGGAAGGGTACCTGTGTTGGCGCTAGGCAGCTGAATTTAGCGCCAGTGGAGGGGGAAACGCAGGGCTGCACCGTATTGTTGTAAATGTGGTGCAGCCCTGCGTTTCAGAACTGGTTGGGCGCGCGTTAAGCCAAGAAGGTACATGCCGCGCTCCGTCTCTTTTTTGTACACATGCCCCTTTGTGTCCTCAGTAGCACAGGCAGTCTGCAATGTTCTCAGAATAAATCAGCACTTTCGCTGTGTCTACCACCCCAAATCAGCAGGTGAGGTAGAAAGAAGTAATGGAAATTTGAAGAATAAAATTGCTAAAATATGCTCAGAAATTAATTTTAAGTGACCAAAAGTGTTATCCCTACCCCGATAATCCTTGATAGTGATCCCTTCCCCAAATCAAAACTGATCCCTTATGAAATCATTACGGGCCGACCCACGATGCACCATTCTACCACTCCTGTAGACCCCCTCTCTCCTACAGCCTTCTTTAGTACTGGTGAGATGAGACCTATGGACCCCGAAGCACCTGAAGACGCCCTCTCTCCTACAGGCTTCTTTACCACTGGCGGGCTGAGACCTATGGACCCTGAAGCACCTGTAGACGACCGCTCTCCTACAGCCTTCTTTACCACTGGCGGGCTGAGACCTATGGACCCTGAAGCACCTGAAGACGCCCTCTCTCCTACAGGCTTCTTTACCACTGGCGGGCTGAGACCTATGGACCCCGAAGCACCTGAAGACGCCCTCTCTCCTACAGGCTTCTTTACCACTGGCGGGCTGAGACCTATGGACCCTGAAGCACCTGTAGACGACTGCTCTCCTACAGCCTTCTTTACCACTGGCGGGCTGAGACCTATGGACCCTGAAGCACCTGTAGACGCCCTCTCTCCTACAGCCTTCTTTACCACTGGCGGGCTGAGACCTATGGACCTTGAAGCACCTGTAGACGCCCTCTCTCCTACAGCCTTCTTGAGCACTGGCGGGCTGAGACCTATGGACCCTGAAGCCCCTGTAGACGCCCTCTCTCCTACAGCCTTCTTTACCACTGGCGGGCTGAGACCTATGGACCTTGAAGCACCTGTAGACGCCCTCTCTCCTACAGCCTTCTTGAGCACTGGCGGGCTGAGACCTATGGACCCTGAAGCACCTGTAGACGCCCTCTCTCCTAGTGCCTTCTTTAGCACTGGTGGGCTGAGACTAATGCACCCTCATTCCCTGCCTGTCTCTTCTCCCCGGATGGTGCCCGGCAGCCCCTCGCTGGTACCCTCCCCCGCCCCGGTGGGCAGTCCTCCCCCAGGTCCGTGATCCGGCTTTGAGTCTTGCTTCTGCTCTGGCTTGTGGTTGGTCACAGTCTTGAGGAAGAATGGGGACTTATTCTCAGACCAAACTGTAAAGACTAACCTGGTGGGAAACCACCCAAGGCTTACAAAAGCAACTCCTGTGTGCTGCTGTCCCTCAACATACAGGTGTATATTTCATGTTTCCTTCCCTGGGTCTGCCAGGATTTGCTGCTTGATGTAGGAGATGGTATCCTGTGATGGGGCACTGCATATGTACTGATACTTGTCTGTAAGTTTATCATTTCGGACACAGACTGTCGACATGTGCTGGGGCTTTCCCCTCTTCCTTTCCAAACCTTGAGAAGGTACACAGCCCTCTCATTATTTAGTGACAATCATTGCCTAACACTGCATGTGTGGATCTCTGTACTGCAGAAAAGAGACCCCAGCTCATGAAAAGATGAATTCATTCCCTCAGCAGGAGGCCACGGAGACTCGCCAGAGACCACATCTGCACTTCAGGGCACCTGGCAGAAGTCTGTGAATGAAACTCTAGTGTCAACTATTCACTCACATGAAGGTCTCTTGGCGCTGAATAACAGATGTTCATTGTTGCCCAACTCAATGGTATTCATTTTATCGACCTCAGATGGATGTAAGGCTGAGTGGACCCGCCAGGATTTGAACCTGTGACCATGAGACCACTGAGCCACCAGACCCGGCATATTGTTAGTGTTTTACTCCTCCAGGCAGCGAGTAAAAGTTGTGGGACAAGCAAGGCATGAGAGGCATGAGAGGCATCAGATTTCTTGAATGAACCGTCAGGATCACATCCAGAATTGAACCCACCAAAACATCTCCTTCCGGTGTGAAGGAAGCGTGAGAAGAACCCACACATATGCTTCTGGTCCAGTACGAAGGATGTCGGGAAACAACCCCCGCATCTGCTTCCGGATCAGATTCACAAGAAAGTGCAGAAGTGCGGCAATTCAAGGGATTTGGCTGCGTTACGATGCGGCACTTTCAAAGCACAGGAATGCAACATATTTACAATAATATGTTGCATTCCTATGCTCTTCCCTGGGCAGGCACACAAAAAGCTGCCATGTGCGGTGCAGGCACCCTTGCACCATGGTGTGTCTTGGGGAGATTGCTTCTGTGCAACAAGGGGCACCTTCCTGCACAAAAAACAATCACTAAAGGCATTTTTCACTTTCAATGTGTGGTGCAGAATGCAGTACGCATTGAAAGAGGAAAAAAATTAGGAGAAATTAAAACATTTCTCCTCATTGCACCTTGCTACGCCTCCCCTAGGTTGACATAGCATTCCGATGCATTTCCAGGTTTACGCCTCCTCGTAAATCTTAAAATGTGTCTGGTTCCATGGGTGTTGCGTGGGAACACCCACAGTAGCATCCATGGAATGACCCTTTCACACAAAGTGCTGCGTGTAAAGAGGCCGTATTTACAGGAACGGGAAAAGTCACGCAGGGTGGCTTTTCCTGTCCTTGTAAATATGGGGCACTGAAATGCGTCGCTGATGCATCACAAAAAGTGACGCACCGGTGGTGCATGGGACATGTCAATCTGTACTTTCTGCTCTACAGTCTCAAACCATGAACATCAGACCCAAACTTCGGGCTGTCTAGTCTTTCATCTGTTGAGTGTCCAGTGTGGAGATGAATTTCTGAGAAATTGTGCCCACTGCAGATAATATGTGAACCACAGCAGACCTTGAAACCACAGAGACAAATATGTCTGTATTGGACACAATTGACAATATAGTCTTTACTGGGAAATGTGAAATGCAAGTGTCTTTCAGAAGCAGTTTCTTTGAAACATAATGAATCCAAAAAAGCCCTGTAGAAGCCTGCCTTTAAATGTTTTGATTTTTCCCTTCTCTGCACTGGTGTTTCCCCTCAATCCGGAGGGGTACATTAGTCACTCATTAGCTGGTCTATGACTGAGGCTGACATGAAAGAGCAAGGTGTGTTTTGATGCAAGTCCTCGCGCATCATCGGCTCAATAAAACAGGGCATATTTACAAGCCCCTTGCGACACTTTTACGCCGCCGTTGCATTACTTTTGTGACACAGCGGCGGCGTAAACAATGCGCCACTCTGCGACATATTTACAACGGGACACATCTAGCGAGATGCGTTACGTTGTAAAGCCCTGTGCTACATTATACCCACATCAGGTATAATGTATGCAGGGTGGGCATTCTGTCGCAAGGAAGTCCCGTAAAAGTGATGCAGTGATATCTACAAGATTTTACCTAGTCACTTTCACGTCCCCAATGTGTCAAAACCTTACGCCTGCTTTTAGCAGGCGTAAGGAGTGACGCAGCACAACAAATATAGGCTGGCCCTGAGCAGTGCCGGAGTTGCGTCACCTTTACGCCATCAGATGCGTCACGCATCTCTCTATACTTGCACCACGGTGCACTGCATTGTAAATGCGGTGCATCCATGGTGGCGCAAGAGGTTTGAACCATCACGCAAAATAACTGTCGCATCCCTGCTGATATGCAGGGATGCACCAGTTATTTTAAATCTGCCCCACCATCTATTCTGGCGATAGACTTTGACACAATGTGTCAAGTCACCTGTGTGTGTGAAATGCAGCCCTGAAATGTAATTCCAGAGTCTGAATCAGTAAAGATTTTGGTTCTCTCTCATATTCACCAATATTCGTGATTAAAATAAAACTGACCAGTTATGACGGGAGACAAATTCAGCCCCCCTCCCACCGTTGAAAGGACGCAGCACTCGGTGACAGGGCGTTGAATGGATGGATGAATGTTGCTTCAGATGTCTGTATCATGGGTCGGTTGGTGACACTGGGGGGGTTGTGTGATGGGGGGGGCTGCTGGCTGAGGAAGCTCGTCACTGTCCCCTCCCCCTCACACATTATCACTAGTGACCCTGTGGTGATATTTTACAACTTATCAGTCACAAAGACATTTCAAAGAAGGTTCTGGAGGGAGGGCTCAGACCCCCCCCCCTCCCTCTCCCAGGAAGTACTTGACAGCAGACAGGATGCAGGGAGTCTGAGGTGAAACTTCTTAGACACATGCTCGTTGGTGCCCCTTCTCTCAGGTGAACCTGTGACACCTCACTCTTACCTGAAGTCCAGTCAGAGCGTTGTGAGTCAGATGACATATTCTAGGCGCTCCAGCAGCCTCCTGCCAGGCTCTTCCCTCCCAGCATCAGGACCAGCTCTGGTGTGAGCTGTATATTGTCTGTGGGGTCCATGGGGAGCCCCCTTGTGGGACTCTAATGATGACAAGATCCACACAGAAGAACATTCTCATGAGAAACATTTGTAAAAAGTTGCTGATGACTGGCCTGCAGAGGCACGCCTCCCTGGGGCACAGATGCCAGGGCCTGCAGCCTGTCTCTGATGCCTCAAGGCACTGAGCTCTGGAAGAGTCACTCAGAGGGGTCATTCAAACAGGGGAAATATTCTGCTATGGACAAAATCTACAGGACATTGTGTGTGAGCAAAGCATTGCAGAAAAAGAAGCACATACAATGCACACATGGAGTTTCTACACATGCACACAGACCACCCTAGGTACAGAGAATAGTTTCAAATAAATCCAAAGCACATCACAGGCGCCCAGTTTCCTCGACCAACACATGTCACGGCATCAATGGGCAAACCCTCATTAGCAAGTGACCTGGACTGAGGGGCGTTAGCGGTGCAGTGGCTGAGGGTCAGAAGGCGCAGTGGCTGAGGGTCACAAGGCGCAGCGGCTGAAGGTCACAAGGCGCTGTGGCTGAGGGTCACAAGGCGCAGTGGCTGAGGGTTACAAGGCGCTGTGGCTGAGGGTCACAAGGCGCAGTGGCTGAGGGTCACAAGGCGCAGTGGTTGAGGGTCACAAGGCGCAGTGGCTGAGGGTCACAAGGCGCAGTGGCTGAGGGTCACAAGGCGCAGCGGCTGAGGGTCACAAGGCGCAGTGGCTGAGGGTCACACAGCGCTGTGCATCAGGGGCATTTCACCAGGACGACAATCAGCAGGTGTTCGATAGGGTATAGGTTTATGCCTCTATTTCATGTTCAACACATTCAGTCCATCCTGGAATTAGGACAGATGCTTAGAATTGATCAACTATGGGAGAGAGGGGACCCAGCAAAGCCCCTCAAAGTCACATTTGCTCCTGCTGGGTAAACCGGTTTGAGTGGGGATTACCCGGCTCATCCTTGTAGCTTAGCACATGCCACAAGGCCCAGTCCAACAACATAAAACAACATTGAACTAAGGAAGCAAACCACTTAAAACAGTATACAGAACAAGATAAATATTCAAATGAAGCAACATTGAATAAAAAGATATTCAGAGATTAGACATTCCTTTAAAAACAAGCATTAACAGAGCCAATATTTCTTGGCTACTGTGGACAGCTTTCTTTAGCTTGAAGAAGAAAAAATCCGAATAGACAAGTGAATGGGGCAAAAGAGATGGTCCCTCTCAAAATATGTCTGTCTGTTCATATTGGCACTTACACGTTGAACTTCAAGCTCAAGTCAGCCGTCCCTTTGAAAAAGATATATCTTAATAATAAAAAAGAAATCAAATGGCAAATAACCTTTCAAAAATATTTTAAAACGTTTGCAAAATGGAGGCTAAAATTTGCATGAGGCAAGCTAGCTCCAGCATAGTATTAAAACAGTGACGAAGCAGTAGTCTTGGCTTTTTGCAAAATTAATTGTTTCTAAGTTGACCTCTTGATGCCTTACTTTAAAAACCATTAAAACGTTACAGCCAATACCAGGGACTGCAGCTCAAAAACAGAAGTGTTCCTTATAGATAGAGTTCCCTGTTTCAGATAATATCAATTATAACTGATAAAACCCCATCAAAGCAGGCACGCTTTTCAGTGAAAACCAGAAAACAGTGCATTTTACTGTATGTCTGAATCAATGATTACGCGATATCTCCTATCAATAGATTGCGAGTGCAGCTCTATGTCAAGCACTTTTCTATCATAGTTGCTCCTTCTATGCTTCAACCTTGGTTCGAGGTGAGACCCCTGTGTTCATTTGCGACCACTCCAAAGTTTCTTGGTCTCAGGAACTGCTTTCAAATAGTAATCCAAGCAATTATAGGGATATTGGCCCATCCTATCTGGCCTCAGCTTACTGTTGCCTGCATATGCCTATACCAGTTTTAATGACAACCTATTTATCCATGCTTGTTCTTTCTACACAAGATGAAAAATGCACCAGAACAATGTATTCATGGCCAGTGTTGCACTGATCACACAAAGTCCCCATGCTCACTTCCAAAGAAATACAAGATCCAGTAGGGATGGCCTAACAATAATGAGGTTCATATTTGCACAGTTTTCTAACCAGAGGGTGGAGATTCTTCCTGACATACCATGACCAATGGGAGAAAATGGAAAAGAACCCAGTGACAGTCCCACCCACCTTTACAGCAGTGAAATCCAAGATGCCATAGGCCTTCTGCCCTTGAAGAGCATTTGTATGCCCGTTTGGTTGTGTTTAGGTAATGAACGGTGTCCTACTACAAACCTAACCCAAAGTGGATCTAGGACCATCTCTTGTGGGACACCCCCGCGCCGCACGGCCACCAGCTGCTGCGTGTGCCCCTTGCCTGCCCTCTGCCTCGCTGCTGCCTCGTTTTGCCGATTGCCGGCTGGCGCCGCTGCGGTTGTTTTTGCCCTTGTTTTGTCTAACATTTGTGCCTGTTTTATATAACTTTGGTTTTTTCCTTGTTTTCCTTGTTTTGTTGAGAAGTTGTGCCCGTTCTGTTTAATTTTTATTTCCCCCGTGTTGTGGTTTCCTTCCTTGTTGTCCGCCTACCTCGCCGCCCTCCGCCCTCCCTTCCCGCCACCGCCGCTTTTCCCCGCCCCTTTTTCTATTCTGTACCCTCCCCGCTCCCGCCTCCCAGCTGCTCGCCCACCCGCGCACTTCGCCTTAAATGGCGACCGTGCGAACGCGCAGCGGTCACGCGCAGCGGGCGCGCCGATTGTGCGCCGAAGGCGCGCCAAAGGTAAGCCCGTCTACGCCCGTCCGCGCCTGGACCGCGCCCAGTGCCAGGACCCCTGTCCCACGAAGACCCCGACCGACCCGCCTGACGTACTCCGCCGCCACCCTCACCGCTCTCAACACCGGCCGACTCCCAGAATGCCATCAAGCCTCTCCACGACGTACCCACGGACCCTTCAGCTGCCACGCCTGCAAGTTCACCTGCATCCGGACCTGCCTCGCACCAGCACCCACCAAGCCGAACACCAGCAGCACCCACCTCAAGTGCATCCTGCTCAACACCCGCTCCGTCCACAGACATGCCATCGAACTCTGGAACCTCCTAGACACCACAGCCCTAGGCGTGGGCGGAAAATCCGTTCCGCTCGCGGATTTTGCGGATTTTCGGGAAATCCGCAATCCGCGAGATTTGCGAATTTCCCGCAAAATCCGCAAATCCGCGAGCAGCGGATTTTGCTCGCACTGCTCGCACTGTTCGCGTGAGTTCGCGCCCCGCGAATAAGTGCAAAATTGCAGAAATACGATCTTAGCAAAACTGAAAGTAACTACTTACCAGGTTCAAAAGTTCAGGCTCATCATTAGTAGCCATTTCCTGGAGTGCTTCCTGAGGGGCCCCTCCAGAGTTCAGTTGCCAGTTGAAACTATTATGTGACCCTGCTCTGAACCTCAGAATAGTTACACATATGCCACAAAGGTCCTGAATTACAGCTAAGGGAGACAAGCAGGAGCCAGGCTGGAAGTTAAAATCCATTAATCAGCCCCTAATTCATTATTGTCAGTTGGGGCAGGGCAGGTGTTGTAACTAATTTTGCAACAATGAAAGCACTTAGCAAGTGCAAAAGATCACTAATCAGGGCGCACTAAGGAAGCAGGTGCCAGCTAAAAAAATATTCTGTGACACATGAATCAGCCCCAAATTAATTCAGGTCACTTGAGGCAGGGAAGGTGTGCTTTGCTTTGCCGAAAATAATGTACACTGGACAACCAGAGGGTGTGGTGATGAAACAGAGGGTGGCATGGGTGGGCCAGAGGGTGGCATGAGTAGTCAGAGAGTGGCAGTGGTGACAGAGAGTGGCAGTGATGAAGAAGAGTGTCCCAAACAGGCTGGACACGTAGAAACAACAAGTTCGCGAAACTTGCGACCCGACAGGTAAGTTCGCAATTTGCGAAAGTGTACAAAACCCTCGCGAACTGGCAGAAACACGGGCGAACACAAAAAAAAAAAAAATCCGCAAATTCGCGGGAATTCGCGGATTTTGCGGATTGCGAATCCGCAAATCTGCAAAATTCGCGAACGCGAGATCCGCAAAATTCGCTCATGCTTACACAGCCCCTGACGTCGCCTTCCTCACGGAGACCTAGATGAACGCCTCTTCAGCTCCCGACATCGCCATCGCCATCCCAGAGGGCTACAAGATCGTCCGGAGGGACCGAAACGCCAACCAGATGGAAGGAGGCATCGCCATCATCCACAGGAGCACCATCCGTCTCACGACCAGCACCGACAACTCCCTGACCACCGCCGAACACCTGCATTTCCAGATCCACACCAACCCGAACACCACCCTCAGAGGCACCCTGATCTACCGACCCCCTGGACCACGTACACAATTCAGCGAGGACATCGCCGACTTCGTCAGCCCACATGCCCTCCCCTCCGCTGACTACATCCTCCTGGGAGACCTCAACTTCCATCTGGAGAACAACAACGACCGCAACACCAGCACCCTGCTCGACAACCTCGCCAACCTGGGACTCAAGCAACTGGTGTCCACCCCCACCCACCTCGCCGGACACACACTCGACGCTGTCTTCTCATCCAGCAAGGACATCGACTTCAGCCACGCCACAGAGCTTCAATGGACGGACCACAGCTGCGTCCACTTCACCTTCAAGAAAACAACGACCCACCACCACCAGCAACAGGCCGCCCGCAGAAGCTGGAACAAGATCACAGCAGACCAGCTCGCCACCTCCCTGAGCCAGCACCCTCCTGCCAGCTCAGCGAACCCCAGCCAGGCCGCCGACAACCTCACGAAGTGGATCAGCAACTGCGCGGACGAACTTGCCCCACTGAGGACCCCGCCCAGCAGACCCGGCAGCAAGAAAGCCCCATGGTTCACCGACGAACTCAAGAGCTCCAAGAAGAACTGCCGAGCCCTCGAGAAAGTCTGGAGAAGGGAACCGACACCGGACAACAGGACCTCCTTCAAACTTGCCACCCGGAAACACCACCAGCTGATCCGCGCCGCCAAGAAAACAGCATTCAAGGACCGGCTGGACAACAACGCACACAACTGCAAGGAACTCTTCAACATCGTCAAAGAGCTTTCCAACCCCAGCGCAGGAAACAACGACATCACCCCATCGCAAGACCTCTGCAACTCCCTGGCTTCATACTTCCACAACAAGATCGCGGACATACACAACAGCTTCAACAACCAACCAACGCACACCATGACCGAACAACCACCCCCCACCACCACCCTCCACGCCTGGACCCCGATCAGCACCGAAGACACCATCCGCACGATGAACTCCATCCACTCCGGATCACCGACCGACCCCTGCCCTCACCACGTCTTCAACAAGGCCGACGCTGTCATCGCACCCCACCTGCGAGACATCATCAACACATCCTTCGACACCACCATCTTCCCCGAGAGCTGGAAACACGCCGAACTCAGCGCTCTACTCAAGAAAGCAACAGCGGACCCCACCGACCTCAAGAATTACCGCCCCATCTCGCTCCTCCCGTTTCCAGCCAAAGTCATCGAGAAGACCGTCAACAAGCAGATGGCCGCTTTCCTCGAGACGAACGGATCCCTCGACCCCTCACAGTCCGGCTTCTGAGCCAACCACAGCACCGAGACCGCCCTCATCGCCGCCACCGATGACATCCGAGCCCTGATGGACAACGGAGAAACAGCGGCCCTCATCCTCCTAGACCTCTCCGCGGCATTCGACACGGTCTGCCACCGCACCCTAGTACGGCGCCTCAGCAACGTCGGAATCCAGGACAAGGCGCTGGAATGGATCATCTCCTTCCTCGACGGGAGAACACAGAGAGTCCGCCTACCACCGTACAAGTCAGAGGCCACCGAAGTCATCTGCGGCGTCCCCCAAGGATCATCTCTGAGCCCCACCCTCTTCAACGTCTACATGAGCCCCCTCGCGGCCATCGTACGCAAACACAACCTCAGCATAATCTCCTACGCCGATGACACCCAGCTGATCCTCTCCCTGACCAACGACCCCGCCGCCGCCAGAGCCAACCTGCACGAAGGGATGAAAGAGGTAGCTGAGTGGATGACGACCAGCCGCCTGAAACTGAACTCGGACAAGACGGAGGTCCTCATCCTGGGCTCCTCTCCCTCCGCCTGGGACGACTCCTGGTGGCCTCCCGCCCTGGGCACCGCACCCAAACCGACAGACCATACATGCAACCTGGGCTTCATCCTGGACTCCTCCCTCTCCATGACCAGGCAAGTCAACAACGTCTCCTCGGCATGCTTCAACATCCTACGCATGCTACGGAAGATCTTCTGGTGGATCCCCACCGAGACCAGGAAGACCGTCACCCAGGCCCTCGTCACCAGCCGACTGGACTACGGCAACACCCTCTACGCCGGTACCACCGCCAAGCTCCAGAAGAGACTCCAGCGGATCCAGAACGCCTCAGCCAGACTCATCCTCGACATCCCACGAACCAGCCACATCTCCGGACATCTGAGAGACCTTCACTGGCTCCCCGTCAACAAAAGAATCACCTTCCGCCTCCTCACCCACGCACACAAAGCCCTACACGACCAAGGCCCGAGCTACCTCAACAGCCGAGTCAACTTCTACGCTCCCAAACGCCACCTATGATCAGCCAACCACGCCCTCGCCGCCGTTCCCGCATCCAAAGAGCGACTACAGGAGGAAGGTCCTTCTCCTACCTGGCCGCCAAGACCTGGAACTCCCTCCCTCCCGACCTGCGCCTGACCCAAGACCACCTCTCCTTCAGGAAGAAGCTGAAGACCTGGCTGTTCGAGCAGTAGCGGCTCCCCCCCCCAGCGCCTTGAGACCCTACGGGTATGTAGCGCGCTTTATAAGTGTCACTGATTGATCTCCTCTCTCACCGGGCTGGTGCCCAAACAGCTACCTATTACCTCAAATCAAAAGCTGTTCCTTCCTTACTCTAAACTATGAATGGGTTGGAATTACTGTTGTTTCTTGAACATCCCAGCTGCTCTTGCTGGGCTGATATGTATCATACACTAACCCAGTCCACCCTGTCACCAGGCCTAAGCAATTGCCTCTATCTCAGGGCAGTTTTCACACCACATTTAGGTCAAGCATCAGCAGAGCAGCTGCTGTCAGGCTAATGCACAGTAGCTTCCAGGAGCTTCAGGCAGAGAAAAGGCAACTTTCTAGAAGTTGCAATTCCTACATATTTACGAAAAATCTTACTTCATCACTGAATTGGATTTTTAAGAGCTATTAAAAGTAGTGATTGAAATATTTCTCTGTCTTGTCCCAAACTTGGGGTAGCAGAATTAATATTTTAATCTGTATTCTAGTTTACCTCATAGGACAGCCAGATCATTACACAATGAAAATAGCTCTAAGTGCCCTGTCAAAGTAGGGGCATGGTAACATGTCATACCTTTAATACCATGCTCCCTTCCTTTTAGGATACAAGGCCTTCATGAGTTGACTTAATAATATTTAAAAGGAAATGGTTCTCCCTTTCTAAATGGTTATTTTGACAAGTTGGGCCATAAGAATATATTGCAGCAGTCAGACTGAAAAGGTAGGCCTAAAGCCATGTGTTCCTTTTCAGATTATGGGATAGCACAATGTGTGAAGCTGTCAACAGGTGACATTTAACTTTCCATTTCATGGGTGTAGTTTCAACACATTATACTAAGGCCTAATAGGATAGTGAAATATGCCAACCAGGGAGTAGACAATTTTACATGTTTTAGGGGTTCAGACAAATAGAGTGGACACTAAACATTATAAAATATGGCAATAAAATACAGCAAACATAGGGGTGACCACCAAAAAGGGGCATTTTCCTCCCTCACACTACTGAATCCATGGGCAGTAAAACAAAAACAGTCATAACATGTTAAATAGTTATCATTGCGGTTCTCAAATGTATTTCGCTTATTTTAGGACTTGTCATTCTGTGGATGAAGTCTTAAGAAAACTTTGTAGATTGGGTCTCTGGACGATAAAGTTTCATAATTAGAAGAAAGGATCTAAAACTTAAGTTCCCTGTACATCAAGAAGTGTGTATGGATGTGGAACAAAAGGATGCCGCAGGTAAAGAACACTAGTTTGTGCCAGTGGTTATGTATATTAATTCAACAAAGAGGGAGATGGATGGTTTTTAGGTTCTTATGGTATATGAAATTAAGGTTTTGGAAACAGATGTCTTCTATATGGCAGATTCTGGCTCACCTTGAACAATAATTACTTATGTGTTAGTTGATGAGAAGTTTGGTAAATTAATAAATATCAGTGACAATGGCAGAGTCTGACATTATAAGGGAAACTTTGCAGGATATCCTGTTAATGTATTGTTTTTTTCAGGTCTAATAATGGAAAGCTGATACCAAGATGTATTATATGGCCGTCAAGGGTGTGGGGGACTTCGATTGAAAGACCAAAATACACTTGTATTAAATTGGACCCAGTTCTGTCAAACAAAGCAGAGTAAAAACATTGTTGAAGCATTTCAAATGTTTTTATCCTCTGCCATATGCAAACTCTCAAATGTTACACACAGAGGGAGTGAAGTGAAGACCTTTAGCTGCATTTCCAATCTTGTTGCAATTCAAGAAGATGTAGTTTGCCATTGCATCATTGCTTGACAAGGTTTTGGTATCTCATGATTAGGAAAATGAGTTTTGTGGTAAATGCTTTGAGAATTACATTTTTATATTTGCAAAGATAAAGAGTCATGTGTAAAACATATTATTGAATTACATTTAAGTCACACTATTCTTGTAAAAGGGGTAGAACCCACCTTTTCGAGGTAGAAGCCATTAGGTGCAATCTGTCTCCAGGTCTGAAAGAATAATGGATGCCATTTGAAAAGTTGATGAATAGCAAAGTACATCTGTACAAATTTCAAAGATAAATAAAGCCACAAATCTTTTATATTTGGGGAGTGACCCTATCACAGAGAGCAGATAAAGATGAACGGGATGTCTCCTTCGCTTTATGTTGGCTCACCCCCACAGACAAGAAGTGCCTGTACCTGCTTTAACCTGTGTATTGGCTATTGAACATTCTAGGACAACAACAAACAAGAATACTCAAAGACATGAACTTTCATGACTTTGAGTCCCAACTTTAAGCAAATGCCAAGTCAAGTGGATTCACCCTCCAAACTAAACCCACCCTTGAGAAACACATAACCAAAAAGAAAGACAGCCCAGTGGAACTACTCTATCTTTCTGAAGGGTCTCCCCCAAACGTTTTTCCTTCTTCCTCTCCTTTTTCTGAATTTGTTTTTGTTACCTTTAGAATTCTAGGTACTTTACCACTGCTTACCAGTGCTAAAACGCACATGTTCTCCTCCTAAAACATGGTAACATTGGTTTATCCACAATTGGCATATTTAATTTACTTATAAGTCTCAAGTAAAGTGCACTGCATAAACCCAGGGCCTGTAAAATCAATGTTATGAGTGAGACTGCAGCACTGATTTTGCCACCCACTTAAGTCACACTTTAAACAGGTTAAAAGTCTGACATTGCAGAGCCTGTGTGTGCAAGTTTAAACTGCCATGTTGGCCTGGCAGGTTAGCCCTCTTGCCAGGCTCAAACCTTTTTTTTTTTAATGCATATAAGTCACCCATCAGCTAGGACCTGGATAGCCCCAAGAGCAGTGTGCAGTGTATTTAAAGAGTTGGACATTTTAAGTTTTACATGTCCTGGTAGTGCTGCTCTTGAAGTGCTACTTTTCTGGTATGCTGATCTGCTGCCCTCTTGCTCGTCGAGGAAGAATTGGACCTGCAATGTCATCTTGCACTCAGGATTCTAGAGTGCCTCAAAGGGATAGTCTGCTGCCCTCTGGGACGTAATAGTGTCCCCGCAGCTCCTGGACCAGTCTTCTATGAGTTCCTGACTCCCAAGTGGCACCTGGGCCCTTGGACGGAACTGTAGCTCCTGTAATCAAGTTTTTGGGCTCTTCATGAACGTGCCTGTTCACTCCAGAACCGCGCCGTTCGGACATAGGATCAGTGTGAACGGGCACAAGTTTGTCTTTTAGCACAGCAATTATTGCCTCTCGGCACCGCAAGGCTTCAGGCTGTCCTTCCACAACACCTGGCGGCTGGTCACTCTCCTCAGACAACCACCAGCGATGCTCTCCTTGCTCTTGGTGACCTGCTTCCCCGCAAACGGGACTCTTGGAACAATGGTTCAGAAGGTAAAACGTCAGTGGGGTAAACAGTCAAAATATCGAGTTTTTAATTACGACCTACACTTATATCGAGTTGCTAATATCGATGGGACAGAATATCGATGTCCAGAATATCGATGGCCAGAATATCGACCCTAAGGTAAGTAATATCGAAATCACTAATATCGATAGCATATATATCGATGTAAGTAATTTCGATTTACTAATATGTGTTAGAAATATTAGTTAAGTATTTAAATTAATTGTTATAATATGTGTTTAATATGTTTTTATAATTTAAAAATATATAAGAGTAAATAATATGTTTTACTACCACAGCGGGTTGTGGGTTTATAGGGGAATAGGGTGGGAAGTAATTTATTTGTAATTAAATAATTATTTTTCAATGATTAATTTATTTTGCAATTAAATATTAATTGGCAATGATTTATTTTAATTGATTAATTGATTAATTAATTGATAATTTATGTATATTTTTAACTAAATTATATGTTTTACTACCACAGCGGGTTGTGGGTTTATAGGGGAATAGGGTGGGAAGTAATTTATTTGTAATTAAATAATTATTTTTCAATGATTAATTTATTTTGCAATTAAATATTAATTGGCAATGATTTATTTTAATTGATTAATTGATTAATTAATTGATAATTTATGTATATTTTTAACTAAATTATATGTTTTACTACTGGAGCGGGTTGTGGGTTTATAGGGGAATAGGGTGGGAAGTAATTTATTTGTAATATTAATTAATTTTGGGTAAAGGGGTATTTTTAGGGTTCAGGGTCAGTTTTCAGTTTTTGGGTAAAGGGGTATTTTTAGGGTTCAGGGTCAGTTTTCAGTTTTTGGGTAAAGGGGTATTTTTAGGGTTCAGGGTCAGTTTTCAGTTTTTGGGTAAAGGGGTATTTTTAGGGTTCAGGGTCAGTTTTCAGTTTTTGGGTAAAGGGGTATTTTTAGGGTTCAGGGTCAGTTTTCAGTTTTTGGGTAAAGGGGTATTTTTAGTGTTCAGGGTCAGTTTTCAGTTTTTGGGTAAAGGGGTATTTTTAGGGTTCAGGGTCAGTTTTCAGTTTTTGGGTAAAGGGGTATTTTTAGGGTTCAGGGTCAGTTTTCAGTTCTTTGGTAAAGGGGTATTTTTAGGGTTCAGGGTCAGTTTTCAGTTTTTGGGTAAAGGGGTATTTTTAGGGTTCAGGGTCAGTTTTCAGTTTTTGGGTAAAGGGGTATTTTTAGGGTTCAGGGTCAGTTTTCTGTTTTTGGGTAAAGGGGTATTTTTAGGGTTCAGGGTCAGTTTTCAGTTTTTGGGTAAAGGGGTATTTTTTGGGTTCAGGGTCAGTTTTCAGTTCTTTGGTAAAGGGGTATTTTTAGGGTTCAGGGTCAGTTTTCAGTTTATGGGTAAAGGGGTATTTTTAGGGTTCAGGGTCAGTTTTAGGTTTTTGGGTAAAGGGGTATTTTTAGTGTTCAGGGTCAGTTTTCCCTACTGTTGCACCCACTGGAGTGGGAATAGTAATTATTGTTAAGTAATTATATATTATATATGATTTATCATTTTATTTTTTATTAAATATGTATTATTATTTTTTTTAACAATTATTACATATATTTAAATATGTTTAAGTAATTAATAGGTATTATTTACAGTTTTTTTATGTTATTTTAAATTTCAAAAAAATCGATATATTTAACAACGATATTTTTAACATCGATATTAATTTTTCGATATTTTGGTACTTACCATGTTGTACATAGGGCGTCAATATTTTTGCTATCGATATAATTACGCCGATATTTGTGTAGGTCGAAATTCTGTCTGTCGAAATTCTGTCATAGATCCCGTCAGTGGTACTTACCTCGGACTGTATCTGACCCGTGCTCCATCGCCGTCAACCTGAACATTTGTTTTTGATCCAGTCTAGCATAGTTGGCACTTTATACTGTTAAGCACTACGTTTCATTTTAATCTTTGAAAATGAATAACTCAGGTTATACATATTGGATTTTTGTCATTTTGATCTTATGTTGTTCATTAGATTAGGCTATATTTGTCTAAGCAGGTGTAGAGTATTTTTGTGGTGTTTTAACTGTGTTACGGATTTGAGTATAGCAAAAATACTTTACACATTGCCTCTTAAGTTGAGCCTGACTGCTCTGTTTCAAGCTACCAAGAGGGTGAGCACAGGTTAATTTAGGGTGTGTTTGTGACTTGCCCTACTAGGTCTGTGGTTCCTCCTGGACAGGGTGAATACCGCTGCGGCTGATGGAGTGGGCCATGCATTATGGAACCGGCCGGGAAGTGACGGAATGGACTCCCTACACTGTCCCAACACTATTGGAGGTTCTGGGTGCCTTGGGTGGGACCAGGGTACCAAGTTAAGAAAACTAACATAAAATAAAATACAAAAATACAGTGGAACATGACTGCGGCACACAGAGGGAGGGCCCACTAATAAATATTCAAGGCTCTGTGGGGAAGTGCCCCCTATTGCCCAACAGCCACTTAAGTTTGCACATGATTCTTGCACTGTGGTGCCCCAATATGGGCAGGAGCATCAGCAATTATATCTTCATGTTTTGGTGAGGGGCGATACAAGATCTATTGAAGTCTCCCCTGTAGGAAGGTGGAATCTGACTACATGGTTGCCCCCACATTTTTTCTGGTTTTCTGATGGTTTTGACTTAGTTTGGCTGGGATCCTGCTATTCAGTGCCCCAGCATATCTGCTTTCCTCTCTTAATTGAGTCCATGTACTTTAGGTACACTTCAGTTTGGGTACTGGGGTACCCATGTGCGTCCATAGTATATGGTACACCAAGTACTCAGGACGTAGGTACCCCAGAGGCCTACTAGGGGCTGTAGCAGGAGCATGTATTATGCCACCCCTGGGAAGCCTTCCAAAATAACACCACAAGACTGCTACTGCAGCCTGGGTAAGGTGGTGCATGCACCCCTTACTAAGATATAGGTTACTTATATCTACCTTTAAATCACTGCACATAGAAACCTATCAGTCAACCCTATGGCAGGCTTTATCAATCCTGAAGGCAGGGTGCTTGGTTTTGTGTGAGATTGTGCCCATGCATGGGCAGGACCTCTCTGAAGCCTATCCTCTGAGGCTGTTCTGTGATGCAGCCAGACTATATACTCTAAAGTGCATTATAACCTCACGGTAAATGCTAACTTTGGAATGGTTGCATGGACACGTGTTGTGTTTGGTTTCAAACACTTTGGAATCCTACCCCCCACCAGTCCTGGCGGCCGGGGTAGAATTCCACCCTTCTAGAGGGAGAGACATGTACACAGTGGTCAAACTGGTAATAGTTTAAAATAGCCCTGGCATCACAAAATGGATGCTGTAGCCACAGACACGAGTCTGGCCTCCTGCTGCTGACGGAAACTCTGGCAGGGGAGGCCTGGACAATAGATTTCCTGCCACAGGGAGGTATAACCACCTCCCAGACAGGCTTTAGTGTATTGGGGCAGGGTGGGTGCACTCTGAAAGTGCTTTGAAGTCTGCACTGGGGTCACATGTGGTGTCCCTGTGCATAGTCCAGTTCAAACCAGTTGCAGGGGCTACCAGCCCCTGCTCAGGCGCAAAACTGGACAAAGGAAATTGGCATAGCCACCCCTCTTTCCAGACCCTACCATAAGTGGGTTCCCAGAGTATGCCCAACCCCTTTCTTTATTATTAGTAAGGAACCCCTGGCAACAGGACTTTAGATTACATCTGGACGAAACTCTGAAACTGAATCCTGGAACTTCGATGCTCTACTAAAGACTAGAGGATGGAATAATCTCCCTTGGGGTCAAGGAGTGACTACCCTAGTTGGCAGACTCCGAAGGATTTGCAACACAGGAAGAGGATTTCCAGACTTCTCAGAGGCCGACCGGAGTCCCCAGCAAAGCTGAGACCTGCAGCCCTCGTGAGTAACGTGGAACCGGAACTCCTGGACACCATGCACATTTGCAAGTGCATTGACTTCTCGACATCTCTTGAAGTTGTGCTTTGGGTTACTTGTAGCCCAAGCCAGAGCACCATCTTCAGCGAAGATTGTGGGTCTACACTCCATGAGTGTTCAGTGATCCCCCTTCTTGCATTTCAGCTTGAGGCTCCTTCGTGATCCCAGGTCCGTCGACTGGTGGGTCACTGTGAAGGCAACTCTGATTTTCCTTCTCTGGTTCCTCCAGATGTGGCCTGACTCCTCACTGCGTGGTGAGTCCCTCAGACCTTGCTGGTCCACACCGCAGCATTTCTTTGATTCCTTAATGGGTTGCTGTTGCCAAGGCTTGTTGGGTCTAATCCGAGCACCAACACCCCAGCACTCGACATCCTTCATGGGACAGCTCGATTCCAGTTCCTGGTCATCGTCGACACCTCCTGGTCCTCGTGGCTGAAGAGTCAAGCTTCACCTCTTTCACCTGAAATCACCCGACATCGGTGGGCATTCAACTATCGTGCCCCTGGGCACTGGCTAGGGACCCAGACTCTGTCCCCTCTGCTTTCAGGTTCTTGTCATCTTTGATCCAGGCTTGTATCACACTGGACACTTCTTTGGCAGCAGCACTTTGCAGTGAGGTAACTCGAGTACTCTGGTGCTCCCGTGGGTGTTGGCTCTAAAACCCCTTAAGTCTAAAGGGGTTTGCTCAGAGTCCTCTCCTAAGTGTCCTTTATCTTTAAATTTCCAACCGCAACTTTCCCCGTAGAATTTAATGGTGATCCACGGCAGTGTTTAGACACAGCACGCGTCCCCTGTGGGTCCCCTGTGTCACTACCTTGGGTGGTTCCTTGTGGCCCCAGCACTACTACAGACTTTAGGCCTTTTATCTAGTCAAGTTGTGGTTCTTATACCACTTTCTTAATATATGGTTTGGTACGCCACTAGGGCTCAACGTATATTGTGATAATTTACTGTGTGCTATTAAGTTTTCTGTATGTACTTTTGCTTCTAGCCTCATAAAGAGACTAGAGGGTTGTGTTTAGAATATATACATATATTTTTTATATATACCTGGTGTGGTTCTCCTTTCATTTGGTCATCTCTCCACAGCTACCACTAGGATAGCTTTCAATAAATGTTGCATTTAACTTACCATCAATACGGGTCGTTTGGACTGGTGCAAGGGCCCCACTAGAATAATGGACCGCATATGCCAGGCCAACTGCTCACATCCTCTATGAGTTGTTTTAAAAATGACTGCCATTTATTTAGGCGCTCCAGAGCTGGAGTATTTGCTGTATGACTGGTGTGATTGAGTTCATTGATTTTTAATGAGGATTTTTTAAGGTGTGGTTATTTCTCTGATTAACATGGTGAGCCTTTGATAAAGTCAATAGGCTCACCTTATTTATAATGACACCCTATCATAATGTGACGTTGCATCTGGTATATATGTGGGGTATTGTGATTATGAGATTCATGCCCTGGAGGGGGTCAAATGTGATACATGGATGTCACCATAGGTATTTCCATCTACCTCCTACATGTATTTGTAATTTAATGCATGGTATTTATTAGTGTGTATGCAATAAATATACCCTTCCATTTTCAAAGAACAGCACTAGCAGGACAAAAATGCATTGAGTGTTGTTGATCATAGCAGCAAATGAAGATTACTAGTCAACACCACCTCCCCTATGGAGGCCACAGTCTGATCTGCTTCATTACTCTGGTAGAGTCAATTGCTAGATTGGGGACTATGTTCGCAGTGAGGAGACAGTTGTGGATTAATTAATCATGCAGGACTCACATCCTGTACAACAAATAAACTCATTTCTTACATTGGTGGCAGCAGTGAAATCCATAGTTTAAGTTCCGGGCAATCTTTGATGATGGGATAAGTTCAGTTTTGCCACATATACCTGTGCATTTATGCACACATTTTAGAGCTCAAGGATCTTAGAGAGGTTCAAAGATGTGGTTGTGGGACCTCGAGATGTGAGAAAGGAAAGCTCCCACACATTGCCATGTCATTGAAAGTGCTGGCAGGGAATGGTTTTAATTTTAATCAGTTCAACCCCTAACTTACAAGAGTGGATTCCAACTCCACGTCATGTTATTCTCTGGGCAAATGGATCTTTGCCACTGTTTCAGAATGGAGCCTACATTGAATACAGTTCAATGAGCATCATACATGTAGTTATTTAGTTCAGTCAGTGATGAGAGTTTTGGATAAGTTTGAAAATCGTTATTTATCTATAAAGGTTTAGTATATTGTTTTAGTCTCTTTTATTTATTTATTTGAAACGTTTCATATAGCGTGAACCAGATTAATCTGAAAAGAAGCTCTTGTAAAAGAGAAAATCCTAAACAATGATACTATTACATCAAACGCCCATTGTAGAAAATAAAAGATATAAATGCATTTACATCAGATGCACAATCCATGGCAGGTAAGTAAGGATAATGATGTGAAGCGGTTAAATAGAGTTTGTACGGTTAAAGGTCTATTGTCACAGGTGGTTATTCAGGAGTAATCTTTTGACAAAGATCGAGGGGTTCGTTCTAGTTTGGGGAAGGAGAGCATTCCATATTCACGGAGCGAGAACACAAAATTGGCGGTTGTAGGTTCTCTTCTTTTTGAATGTTTGTGGTTTTAGCCAAAGAGTGTTTGAACTTCTTAGGGCTTGAGTCCCACAGGATAGTTCAAGTTTATTTGCCACATACGTAGGAGTGTGCTGAGGCAGTGCTTTGTGCATCAATCTGGCTATCTTGTAGCTGATCCTTGCATTGAGAGAAAGCCATTTGAGTTGGATTAGATCTGGTGTGATTAGATCATGTTTTCTTGATCCTGTGATGAGCCTGGCAGCAGAGTTTAGAGTGACCCTTAAAGGGGCCAGTTAAACTTTGGGTAGCCTGGCTAGGGTCACAATTCCATACCTAAAAAACTACTGGCATCCTTTTTGGCGGACAGATCCCAGGCAGTCATCTTAGGACAATTCGAATCAGCTGAGTTGTCCTTGCCATGCGGGGTACCTCAAGGTTCATCCCTGAGTCCGACACTATTTAATATCTATGTGTCGGACCTTGCTAAAACCATCAAAGCACACGGGATGAACCTTACCTCATATGCGGATGACACCCAATTGGTCCTGGCCGTCAGAGATGATGGGGATAGAGTAGCGGAGAATTTTAAGGCAGGTATGTTGGCTATCGGACAATGGATGTCGGCAAACTGCTTAAAATTGAACTCCGATAAAACCGAGGTGGTAACTTTTGGCCACCTCAGCCCCACCTGGTCCCTGGCATGGTGGCCGTCATCCTTTGGAACCTTGCCGAAACCCACTACGAAGGTGAGAAATCTGGGCGTCATGTTTGATGATAACCTGAATTTCATGGCACATGCCAACCAAACAGCCGCCACAGCATTTTATAAATTACGCTTGGTAAAGAAGGTTCTTCCTTTTCTCTCTAAAAATGTAGGCAAGACATTAGTCAGCGCTCTTGTCCTGTCAGCATTAGATTATTGCAATGGCCTGTTCGCCAATGCCCAAATTAGAGTCATCAAGAAAATGCAGACAGTTCAGAACGCAGCAGCGAGACTTCTCACTAACATTCCCAAATTCAAACCAATAACCGAAGTCTTGAGAAGCTACCACTGGCTTCCCATTAGAAATAGAATTAAATTTAAAACATTGTGCATTGTCTACAAATCATTACATCACCAAGCACCTCAATTCTTGAGAGACCACCTGGTTCCATACATTCCTTCTCGATCACTCCGTTCAGCTAAGCAGAATGAAATGAAATGAAATGAAATGAAATGAAAAGAAATGAAATGAAAAACAGTATTTAATAAAGCGCACTGCTGCCAAGCGGCTTCCTGGCGCTGGGGGACCTGGATCAGAACTCACAGAGGGGAACACAAGGGAACCTAAGGAGGGAAAGCCAAAGAGAAAAGAAAAGTTTTTAAGGCTTTACGGAAGTGACTAAAAATAGGAATAGAGCGAAGATGAAGTGGGAGACTATTCCAGAACTGGGGAGCCAAGACAGAAAGACGAGTGCCCCCAGATCTGGATTTACGGAAGCGGGGAATGTGGAGGAGGGAGAGAGAGGAAGAGCGGAGGGTGCGACTGGGGACATAGGAAGAAATGAGGGAAGTGATGTAGGCAGGGGCAGAGCGAGAGTGGGCACGAAAGGCAAAGCAAGCAAGTTTGAAGAGGGATCTAAAGCGGATAGGGAGCCAGTGAAGGGATTTCAAAGCCGGGGTAATGTGAGAGGATTTGGGGAGGGAGAGAATGAGACGGGCAGCCTGGTTTTGAATGGCCTGTAAGCATCGGGACTCGTGGGAAGGGATACCCACGTACAGGCCATTGCCATAGTCGAGGCGTGAGATGACTAAAGCCAAGACTATGGTTTTAAGCGCGTCGATGGTAAAAAAGCGAGATATTTTCCGAATGAGACGGAGGGAAAGGAAACATGAAGACACAACAGAGCTGATCTGGCTGTGCATGGTTAAGTCAGAGCTGACTTTAATGCCAAGGGTACGAACAGAGGAAGAGGGCGTGGGGGGGGGACCGAAAGAAGGGGGCCAATGTGCAGGGGACCAAGGGTTAGAAGGGCCACCCGTGAGGACAAGTTCCGTCTTATCGGGGTTGAGCTTAAGATGGTTGGCGCTCATCCACTCAGAGATAACGATAAGGGTGGAACTGAACTTGGGAATAGAATCGGGAGAAGAAGACAGATCAAAGACAAGCTGGAGGTCATCTGCGTAATTATATACAGAGACCCCCAGCTTGAGAAGAGAGGAAACAAGGGGACAGATGTACAGATTAAAGAGGAGAGGGGAAAGAGAGGAGCCCTGAGGAACACCACAGGTGACCGGACAGAAAGGGGCAGAGAAACCGGAGAGATGAACAGCCTGATGCCTATCCTGAAGAAAGGATGAAAGCCAGGAGAAGGCCGCGCCCCGAATGCCCGCTGCGCGGACACGGTCGAGCAGAATGGAGTGGTCGACCGTGTCAAACGCAGCGGACAAGTCGAGAAGCACCAGGGCTTGGGGAAGGTTTACATCAGCCTTGCCCTTGAGTTCATCCAAGACCGCTAGAACCACCGCTTCTGTAGAATGGCCAGGGCGGAAGCCCGCCTGGTGGGAGGCTAAAAGACCATTGTCCTCGATGTATGAGGAAAGGCAGGAGGTAACGTGGGTCTCTAAGATTTTACCCAGGTAGGGGAGGAGGGAGATAGGACGGAAATTAGCGGGGAGGGAAGGATCTAGACCAGGTTTTTTTAGAATGGGAAGCACAACAGCAGATTTAAAGGAAGAAGGAACAGTACCAGAGGCCAGTGAGGAGTTGAGAAGAGAGAGGGGAGGACCAGGACAGTTAGTGAAGAGGATTTTGAGGATACGCGCGGGAACACCGTCCAAGGGAGAGCCAGATTTAACTTTAGACAGATAGTTGTGAAACAAGTCAGGGGAGATAGAGGGGAAAATGTCAAGGGAAGAAGAAGGGAGAGTGGCAGGGCTAGTGAGGATAGGCTGAGGCACAGTAGGAATGTTAGCTTTAATTTTCGCAATCTTGTCGATAAAAAAGTTATTGAGTGAGAGACAGAGGGGTTGGGAAGGAACCAAGCCGGGGGAGGAACGGTCAGAAGTGGCAAGATTGCGAACCAAAGAGAAGATTTCGCGGGGTTTATTCACGGAGAGCGATACTCTCTCCGTGAAATAGGAAGTTTTGGCATTAAGAACTGCTTTTTTGTAGTTGGTAAGGAGTTGCCTGTACTGAGCTCGCAGAGGGGGGGAGTACTGACGTCTCCAAAGGCGTTCCGCCCGCCTAAGATCAAGTTTTAGTGCTTTGAGCTCAGTAGAGAACCATTTGTGCGCGTCGTATGGACGAACCGCTTTGATCTTTTTGAGCGGGGCCACACGGTCACACGAAGCAGCCAGCTAAGTATTTAAGGCTTTGGCCTGGGAATCAAGGGGGAGACAGGTAAGATCAGGAGCGGAAGAAATCAAAGATAGTGAAAGGGAGTCAAGGTCGGTATGGTTCCAATTGCGGGCTAGAAGGCTTTTAGGGGGAGAGGGTTTATCAGCCACACCTAAGTGAACAGAAAAGGAAATAATAGAGTGATTAGACCAAACACAGGGAGAGATAGAGGGAGGTAAAGCAAGGGGACAAGATGACCAGATTTGGTCGAGTATATGGCCGTGCACGTGGGTAGGGGTTGTGACATAAGAGGTAAGATTCAGACATTGAAGAGTGGCAGAGAAGTCTTTAGAAGAAGAATCTTCCTTAGGGTCTCCAGGCCAGAAATTAAAGTCACCGAGAAGGAGCACAGAGGAGTTGTTGACCACGAGGGTGGCCAGAAACTCCTGGATGGAGGCTACAAAGGAAGGCATCGATTGAGGGGGGCGATAGACAAGAACCACAGTGAGGGGGGAAGGAAAATTGAGGGAGCGGGCCACCAGGTAGTCCACATTAGGAATGGGGGGATGAGGAAGGAGCTGAAATTTAAGTGGCGACCGGACAATCATCGCCACCCCCCCGCCGGCCCTGCCATCCGGGCGGTCAGCTCGGAGGGCATAGTAGGAGTCGGGGAGGATGGCTAGGAGGTCAGGGAGAGAATCAGTAGTGAACCAGGTTTCGGTCAGAAATAAAAAGTCAGGAAAGTCAGTGGTTAGAAGATTAAAAAGTGCTGTCTGGTGTTTAACTGCGGACCGGGTATTAAGTAGGTAGGCAGAGGCAACTGTGAGGGACGGGGGGGGACGAGGGACCGTAGGAGAAGTAGACGGGAGAGGAGGGGGATCAGAAGAGATAAGAGTCGGGTGAAGTAGGGGAGAAGAGAGAATGCCAAGTGATTGTAGGTGATAGAGGGGGAGAGGGGCAGGAGAGGGAAAAGCGGATAGGGCAGTAAGTTGGGCAGCAGTATAAACCAGGCGAGAGGCAGAGTGTGTGGCCCCTGGTCCCGGCCCGTCGCGGACGGGCGCAGACGGGCTTAACTTAGGCGCAACTTTGGCGCGCCGTCGTCGCGCCCGCTGCGCCCGCCCACTGCGCCGTCGGAAAACAGGAACAGTTATGTAGGGGCGACACATGGAGAGGGAGGGTCAAGGGGGCGTGACAGGGGGTGGAGGAGCCAAAGCGCTGCAGCGCCGAGGACAGACCCGCCCAAGATGGTGGAGCCGCCCGTCCCCTCCGAGAGTCAGGCGAGGAGGGGGCGATCAGCGGCGGCGGTCTGGTCCTGGTCGCGTGCAGGGAAGGGGCAGCCAGGAAGGATCCGAGCGCCGGGATCGAGGCGCAGTGCAGGTGTGTGGCCAAGTTTATTTAAAAAGCAAGAATGCTTAAAAGTCTCGTTGCTCCCGAAGTCGCCTCGGGAGATCAGTGTGCAGGTCGGTGAGCCCAGGTAAATGAGCTCCTTAAAAAGCTGAGCCAGGGGGGGAGGAGCCAAAGCGCTGCAGCGCCGAGGACAGACCCGCCCAAGATGGTGGAGCCGCCCGTCCCCTCCGAGAGTCAGGCGAGGAGGGGGCGATCAGCGGCGGCGGTCTGGTCCTGGTCGCGTGCAGGGAAGGGGCAGCCAGGAAGGATCCGAGCGCCGGGATCGAGGCGCAGTGCAGGTGTGTGGCCAAGTTTATTTAAAAAGCAAGAATGCTTAAAAGTCTCGTTGCTCCCGGAGTCGCCTCGGGAGATCAGTGTGCAGGTCGGTGAGCCCAGGTAAATGAGCTCCTTAAAAAGCTGAGCCAGGGGGGGAGGAGCCAAAGCGCTGCAGCGCCGAGGACAGACCCGCCCAAGATGGTGGAGCCGCCCGTCCCCTCCGAGAGTCAGGCGAGGAGGGGGCGATCAGCGGCGGCGGTCTGGTCCTGGTCGCGTGCAGGGAAGGGGCAGCCAGGAAGGATCCGAGCGCCGGGATCGAGGCGCAGTGCAGGTGTGTGGCCAAGTTTATTTAAAAAGCAAGAATGCTTAAAAGTCTCGTTGCTCCCGGAGTCGCCTCGGGAGATCAGTGTGCAGGTCGGTGAGCCCAGGTAAATGAGCTCCTTAAAAAGCTGATCCAGGGGGGGAGGAGCCAAAGCGCTGCAGCGCCGAGGACAGACCCGCCCAAGATGGTGGAGCCGCCCGTCCCCTCCGAGAGTCAGGCGAGGAGGGGGCGATCAGCGGCGGCGGTCTGGTCCTGGTCGCGTGCAGGGAAGGGGCAGCCAGGAAGGATCCGAGCGCCAGGATCGAGGCGCAGTGCAGGTGTGTGGCCAAGTTTATTTAAAAAGCAAGAATGCTTAAAAGTCTTGTTGCTCCCGGAGTCGCCTCGGGAGATCAGTGTGCAGGATCTGATTGTTCCACGGACTAAGTTAGTCAACTGGGGAGACAGACGTTTCCTGGTTGCCGCTCCAAAAATATGGAACACACTCCCTCAATCCATTAGATCCAGTCCAAATCTTCTTGTTTTCAGAAAGAAATTGAAGACATGGCTGTTTAACCTCTGATACCCGCCGCTAAACCCAGGAGAGTTGTTTACATTACAGCGCTGAGACGCCTGCGGGCAATTGTTCGCGCTTAAGAAATGTTAAAAATAAATAAATAAATACCTTAAAGGGAAGATAACTAGGGATTGGTGTACTAGTTGCATGTCCGCAGGCGGTATTAACGGTTTGATTTTCCTTGAAGTGAAGAGCTGGTGATTGGCTCCTCTTGTTGTTGCACTGATGTGGTCTAGCATTTTCAGGAATTTGTCTAAAGGTATACCCAATGATCTAGTTAAGTCAACAAATGGAGGGCTGTTAGTTGTTTGAGCCAATCTTAAATGGGGGCAGGATGATTATGGGGGTCAAGCAGGAGGAATCCCATCTTGAGAGTATTTAGCATAACGTGGTTGTGAGATATTCACTGTTGCGTCTTCTGAAGAGCAAAGTTGAGAGTATTGATGTCATCTGGTGAAGAAATTTTCATGTACAATTCTGTATCATCGGCATACTTTAATAGTGTATGTTTGTACATTTCAGAATTTCGGAGAGAGGTTCTATGGTCAAGTTGTATGGGTGACATTGCAGAATCTTGTGGAACTCTATTTGAGACCAGCTTACTGTTAGAAAGGTCACGGTTGACTTTGATTTTTTGCATTCTTTTTTGAAGGAACAAAGCAAACCAATTTTAGACTAGACCCCATAAGCCCATTCTTTTTTTAAGAAGGTCAAAGGAAAGATCAAGCAGTATAAGTAGGCAAGGTTCATACTGGTCAAGAAGTCTAAAGGGCATCATCAACAATGTGTGGGTCTATTTTTTGTTTGATCTGTTTATTAAGTTTTGTACAATAAATAGTACAGTTAACAACAGATACATTGCCATATAGAACCAGTAGGTAGTCCATGAGCTAGAGTGTCCAACATAACATTGCAGTGACATGACGACACAGCTGAAATCCTTTATAACTCAGTAAAAACAGATATACCCAAGGTTACATACACAATTAAGACTCTTTCTGCGTAACAGTTTGTCCTGGTTGCAATGCAGTGTGAGAATATTGTGCCTGTACATATTGGTCACATATATAAATTTTGTATGGCTTCACCCAGCCTTGTCATTCCAATTAGCTAACCGATCAAACAATCCTATAGGTAACATGAACCAAAGAACATAACCAAAAGGAGGGGTAAGGGAGAAAAACAGGAGGCTCACATAGGTGGGTGAAAAACTTTGTCAGAAATCAGTGCAGAAGGTGCTGTTCATGCAATCCTGCATTTGCATCATGTAGATACTTACAATTAATAAACAACAATTTAGGGTATATGGGGTACATATCATCAACAATGTGTACTAGAGTAGATCTGGTACTATGTCCACGTCTGAGGCCCGATTGATGATGATCTAGGAGCTGAGACTGTTCAGTATGATTGCAGAGTTGTGCATGTACGCACTTCTCAAGTAGTTTAGCTAAAGTCATACATTTAGAAATTGGTCAGAAGTTGTTAGGGCTCAATAAGTGTGTATTTGCCTTCTTTGAGATGGTGGTGTCTTGCCCCATCTTGAGTAAATCAGGAATTAAGCCTTGCACAAGAGATTCATGCACAATCTTAGACCAGAGAGGGAAAATGGAAGAGGCAAGCTCTTTGAAGAACTTGGCGGGCAAAACATCTTTGAAATGATTTGAAGGCTTTAATATTTATATTTATATTTATTCATTTGTAGTGCCCTGGTTACACCACCGGTTATGATGATGTTGAACAGTGCTGCACAGGCCGGTAGTGTGAAGTTATTCCATGAGGCATGATTTTTTGGAGAATAATCCACTGATCCTGCCAGAAGAGAGCTCGTACAAAGAGACCTTGGAGAGGGAGAAGTTTGGGCTGGAGTCTGCATGTCAGAAAGAGAGAGTTGCAGTTCTCGTTCGATCTTTCTTGTCTTTTCCATAAAGTGTGCAGAGACCTCCTCACCACTAGGGGGTACAATCTTGAGTGCCGAGAGTTAATAGGTAGAGTGGTTGGCTTGTTATTTGATGATTTTTAAGAGTTTTTTGGGTCTCTTTTTGGCCTTATCAAGCTGATTCTTAAAATGATCAGTTTTAGCTCTAAGGATGTGTTTGTTTTAGGCTCTTCTTATCATCCTTAACTTTTGAGGTTAGTTATGGAAGGGGAGTTTCTCCAAGAGCTTTCTGCAAGCCTTAGTTTATGTAGTTTCTCATTAAGGGATCCATTAAAGCAAGATTTTGAATGTTGGCTAGGTACTCTTTTCAGATGCATAGGAGCCAGCGAGTCAAATATATTCATCATAGAATTAATGGAGTGATCAGTGAGTTCATCCAGATTTGTCATTTGGGGGGGAGGAAGAAGGTTGTTGCTCATGCAATTAATATCCTTGACGTTGATGTTGTTCTGCCTTACAAGGTTGTCCTTGTCTTCGACAGCACCCTTTCCAAGATGCAAAAAGAGATAACAAAATTGTGTGACCAATCGCATGGCTATATGTCATTCAGTTGTACAACGTTATCTTTGGCTGTAATCAGATCTAAGGTGGCACCCTTGTTATGTGTAGGTCTGTTACATGCTTGTCTGAGGTTTGAGGTTGAGGTCAGAGAGGAAATCCTTGAAAGTGCATAGTCATTATTGGCATTCCAGTGTAAGTTAAAGTCCCCAAGGAAGACATGGTTATGGAGTTGGTCATAGTTAACTGATATGGTCTCAATTATTTGTTTAATCAACAGAAGATTGTATCCAGGGTGTGGTAGATCATTTGAAGTCTGCATAATATCTTGTCGTTGTTCAGAATTTTGATTTGCTGCTGTTCGCAGTACGACATTGGGATTGATTGCGCATGTCTCAAGGAGAGACTGGTCCGATAGATGCAGGCGATGCTGCCCCCAATTTTAACTAGTCTATAAAGTCTAATGATGCTGTACATGGGGGAACTAGAATGTCAAATATTTGTATAGAGGAGTCGTTGAGCCAAGTCTCAGTTAATATGAGATCTGAAATATATGCTGTAAGCCTTACTGCCGATCTACATTGAATGAGCATCAATTTGATTTGAGATTTGGTTCTTACACTTTGAAGGTGGGATGTGTGGACAGTTAGCAAGTTTTCTTTGTTCAAGGATCTGAGATTGACAGCAAATTCTCTAAACGGATTGGAGGGAATAGTTTTGGATAGTGAATGTTGGGAAAAAATGGTCAATACGCATGGCGTTGAAGGATATTAGAAGGGAGTGAATTCCGGATCAGTCAAGTGATCTGCAATCCTATGCAGCTTAGAGTGGTGATTGGGATATGGACCTGAGATCCAGTAAGGGTTCACTGGACTTTCCATGGACGAGATTTCCTTCAAGAATTGTTTGATCATCGTGGGTAGAGTTGGTGTTGGTTAATCTTGGAGGTCGTATGAATATCTCATAATTCTCCATTTTCAACGAGACGTGTAATAAGTTCTGGAGGCCCTCTTTAACTAGCTGAAAATCATTATTGATGTCAGGCAGCTTATCCTCCTTGAAGAAAGGGTTTGGAGTTTGTGTGAGAGTTAAAGGGGTAGACTGTACATGAGAGCCCTCAGAGGGCAGAGATGAAGTGAGAAGAGTGGAATTCTCAAACAACATGAGGTAAGTAGGGATGTTGATGGGTGGTTGCAGGCTGGTGGATGGTGTAATGGAGGTGGGGAGAGGGAGAGGTGTTAGATTAATTCCTTCACTGGGGATCATGTGTGGTTGGCCTGTTGAGGTGTGTGGGTTGGGGAGTGGGTTGTAAGGATGGGGCACACACAGGGGGGAATTATGTGCATTAGAAGGTGTGGGTAAAAGACCTAAAGCTCTCTCATTTGAGAGCTATAGGGGGGTGAGCAATTTGATTCAGCCATTAGTGTAGAGGGTACACGAGGGCTTGCTAAGTTGGTGTTAAGGCAGATTTCAGGTGCTATATGAGGTTTAGGTTCGACTACTAAGGATTCACTGTTGCTGCCTGGGGGGGTTGGTCATGATGAAGGTAAGGTGGAGGGGTTGAAGCTGCTAGCTCCAGGTTGAGGTTTCACTGCGGGTGATAGATCTTGATCTGCTGTCGTAGACAGTACATTTTTAGTCATGGAATTTTTGATCCTCAAAAAGAATTTGTCGAACTGTTCTAGGTTTATATCTGATCCTTGTATAAGAATGTTCCAACTTTTGAATAGTGGTATTGCGAGATCAGCTTTGAGGACTAGTGAGGGTATAATAGAAAGTCTGAAACCTCGAGGTGTTTTCCTTATCGGTTTGGATCTGGGCATGGAAGTAAAGGCTCTTCTCCTTCGGATTCTCCTGTTAATGAAGAAGATTAGGTTGTTAACGACAATGCCTTTAGTCGTACAAAAGTAGGCATCTGAGACCAGTATTTCTGGGTGCCGTTTCAGTAGGTTATGTTTAAAGTTCTTAGAAGCATTTTTTGATAGAGTAGGGTGGTAGACAATCTTATAAGCATTGAGAACAACCGGTGTAAGCACGGCCTCACTGGGGCTAGTGATTTTTGGAGCCATGGTGGAGAGGGCAACAGCAGATAGAGTTAAAAGCAGGGTAACAGTATCCACAAGCTAAATGCATTGATGGTGCATGTTACTCCATTTATTATAGATTGAGATTAGGTCTTGAGAGTCACCCACCCACTCACCCGTGCCAGCAGGTCCTCGTTGGGGCCGGTGATATTTGAAGCCAAGGTGGAGAGGGCAACAACAGTGAGAGTTAAAAACTCTGTAAGGGTTTTCACAGGCTAAATATATGCAGGTTGCATGTTACTCAGATCATTATAAATGGAGACTGGGTCAGAAGTTTTGTTTCTAAATGTGAATTATGATTGGACTTGTAGTAAGTATATTAAGTAAGGGGTTTAAGTGCATTCATTTTCTTAGAGAGTATGGAAAAAGATTTTTGATACAGTGCAGAGAGACCATTCCAAGATGGCTGCTCCAAGGAAGAAACAGGTATGAAGTCCTACCTTTCTTCCATTGAAAGGTAAATGAGAGAGCCTGGTAATTGATTGGCAGAGCAGTACAGAGAGACCATTCTTTATTCAAGTTTGTAAATCAGATAAGTCAGTTTCCAGAAATATCAAGAAAATCATGGTTAGAGTCAATTAAGAAAATTACAGTGGGTTCCATAAAGAAAATTATGTCCCTATTCTATTCTATGCAGATCCTACTTTACCAGAACCCATAGAGTGTCCTTGTACAAAAGAGCAAGACTTAAATTTAAAGGAGCATTGAAATAAAATTAGATTGAAGTTGAACTCCTGAAAAGTAGTTCTAGAAACTCATACAAGTATCCCCTCTTAAACAGCATCAGCACACAGTCACAGTGATAATTGTTCAAAGTTAAGCTAAGAAAATAGTCACAGCAGCAGCCATCATCATTAAATAAATAGACACCCACAAAGCAGTAGGAAATAAAAAGCATTGTCAGAAGTAGCTCACAGCAAATACAGCAACAAATGCTGATAGAAAAAAAGAGCATGGCCGCAGAAGAATAACCTGGTCCTGTCGTGACAGCACTCCTTATCCTCTAACCACATATGTAACAATCCATGCTGGGGATAGGGCATTTTAAGTAAAAAAAGCATTTTATTTTACTGTCTGTTATAAATGATGATACTTATTTTAAGATACATTTTTCTGCTGTATCAATCACTAATGTAATAACTGTGTTTATTATGAATATTTAAACATTTTTTTAAGTGATGTGCGGCCGAGGTGGGCTTTACACTGTGTTTCCATTTGAGTGTTCCAAGTCATAGTCTACCTTAAACCCCAGCACTGCACACACTAGGTGTGTATAAGGAGGGTCCTTTTTTGTCACTTAGGGACTGCCACAGGCACCCACATCATAGATTTGGGTTAAGGTGTGAGCCCTGCCTATTGGTTTGTAGGAGATGATTGATCGGGCTCTAGGAAATTCTCAGGCCTGCCATGGACTAGGCAGTTTTCTCAAGAGGGAGCCCACAGTGAGGGATTGTTTTTGTAGAGATTTTCCCACCATTGGTGCAGACCAAAACCACTCGAAAGGTGGGGTTGTAGAGTACCCAGAACATAGTCGCAACTTTAGGGGTTCACTCCAGGAGCATGAGGTGGTCCCCAATAACTTTTCTGACAGTGGGGGACATGAGTAATAGTTGTGGTTCCCATTGTTCCAAAAAGGCTATCTGTTTAGGAGGAGGAGCTATCCAAGGGAGGCCCGAAAAGGGAGGTGTAGTTGTAGCCCCAGAGCAGACATAGGATGGGAAGTGAGTGCCCAAATTTATCCAGGTGGGCTAGTGGGTGACCCTATAAAGGTATGATGGGGGTGGTGGACTGCCTAGATTCACAGAATGGGTTAGTGGTAGATGCTAAGAAATTGGAGTTGGGTAGTTGGCTGTCCAGTGAATAATGTTATATTAGAAACATGTTTACTTGAGATGTTGGCTGTGGTTATGCTCAGCCTGGTGTCCAATCAGGTAGGACCTATGAGGGCAGACCCTAGAACAAAGGGGCAGAGGCCTTGTAGATGCAGAGAGTGTAAGGGGTGGGTTAGCCCACTTTGCCTTATTCTGGTGGCTGGGTGGTGCCTACTCTTGGAATGTCCCCTGATCATCAGTATAGTAGCAGGGAAGTGTTTCTGTTAGGTATTGTCACTCTCAGGCTGCAGAGGATTTGCCTTTGCAGACTTCTTCCTAGTGTACATTATATGTACCAGTCTTGGGTTGCAGACTTAAGGACCCTTGTGTGTCCCGCGTGGCCAAGTAAAGACTCAACAAGTGAGTGCTCTCCCTTAGTTGAGTGAGGTGACTGACTCAGGGTCCTGGGTTTCCAGGCAAAGATTCAGCAGGCACAGGCAGAGTGAGGTGGAAGGCTGCAGTGAGTGCCTTCAGAACTACCCGTCAAATTTCAATGGGGATCTTTTGGGTTCCTGGTGGGGCGACAGCTGGACTGCTTGGTGGCGCAGAAGTGGCCAGAAGTGGGGCCTGGGTGAGGTGAGGCTTACACTGTGCCCAGTGGGGTTTCCAGTTGACCTATTGAGACGTGAGAGTCCACAGGTGGGGGACACAGGCCTTTTATGATGGAGGGAGGTTCCTGGGGTGGTTCCTGTAGTTGGGACTGCCTGGAATAGACCCCGTGCCAGGGGTGTACTCCATGATGGGCAGGCAGTTGTTTTATTAGGAGACACAATTTTCCTGCCAGGGAGGTGGCAGTAATAGACCACAAGATAACTGCTGAGGCCATGGGTCAGAGGTCCTGTGAGGGGGCTGTATCTGCATCTTTGTGATGTTGTGAACCAGATGAGTGATGGTACTGTATTGAGCATTATTCAGAGAGGGTGCAGCCAGTGATGTGTGGGACAGGGTTTAGACCTGTCTGTTGTAACAGCATTAGTGCTAAGGGACTGGGCCTCTTCTAGGAAGAATGCAGTGGGTGCAAAGGTGCATGACTCAGGGCAAGATGAGACTCAAGTAGACCTGCTCAGCACGTGCAGGAGCTTATTGTCCTGGATGCATCTTACCTAGAATCAGGAGGGTTCATGGAGCAGCCTAGGTTCACCTTGGAGAGATTTGTCCTGATAGCCGAGTTCAATTAATTGTTTATAGTTTTATGCTTATCAACCAAGGTCTGTTTTTCTTAACCCCTTCACTGCGGCGGCTATTCCGCCGCAGTGCTAAGGGGGCGGGGCTGCCGCGCGGTGGCCACATGCCGGTGACGGAACCGCCGGTGGCGCTGTGCTTATGACGGAGCGGTTCCGTCATGGCCCGCCCCGCTCAATAGAACGCTCAGCGCAGGCGCGGAATTCGCGCTGCGCATGAGCAGCGAGCGGGCCATGACGGAACCGCTCCATCATCAGCACAGCGCCACCGCAGCTGATGACGGAGCAGTTCCATCATCAGCAGACAAGGGGTTAATTCATCCACAGTAATATGACTATACACAGTAGAATGTCAGTGATCATTTGTTCTGTTCTGATTGTTAGTGCTTTCATCAGTTCTATACTGTCCCACTCAGAGTGGCCTTGGCGGCTGCTGAATGGCCCATTCAGGGGAGCGAGTGGTGCTATGATACATTCCCCATGTCTGTCATGTAATGTATTAAACTGTCTCTAACTAAAAAAGATTTCCATTTGGAAAAGATTGTGTTTACAAATATCGGGTACATCTATGGGGAGACACTGTCACCCAAGTTTGGCTTGTACGTCTGTAGGTCAGTTCGAGGATATCATCACCACTACTCACACCAGTACCTTCTTCAGCCATCTTAAATTGTTGAAAAGGTACACTGAGGATGTTCTGTGTATTTGGGAGAGCACAAAGGATGAGCTGGAAAAGTTAATGGAATGGCACAATAAATAAAGTCACAAACTGTTCTTTCCTTGGTCTTGGAGCAAAACTAAGGTCTTTTTCCCAGATTTATCCATTGAGAATGATGGCAACACCCTCTCTGCTATGGCACACTAAAACCAACAGATAAGAGAACGCAGGGCCACATTAGCAAGGACTTGCAAAGATTATTGCAAAGCGTGCTTAGCACTGTATTTTTTATTGCTGACTATCGCAGAGATAACGCGTTATTATCAGCGATAATAAACCAGCAATAGCGGCGATTCTCTAGCAATAACGTGGGAATTCCAGCAATGAATTGCCATCGCTGAGGAAAAGGTCGCAAATAGGCAGGTGAGGATTCAGCTGTAGAATCCACATCCCATAGAAAACCATGGCTTAGTCAGGATTGTAGCAGGTGTTAAAATCCAGCAATAAACGCGGTTAGCGTGCATTTTTTTAACGCTTCGCGGGCCCCGGTAATAGGCCATAGCTGTGTTACCGACTGCTTTCAGTCGCTACCAGTTTGGATACGCCCACTTTGCATGTCATTAGCAATAAATATTGCTGACATGCAAAGCGGGCCCCAAACTGCTAGCTATCACCTGGAAGCTGTCGCTAACTGCTGTTAGCAACAACTTGGTAATTGGGCGATAAAAAAATCGCTGCTTTATCAGCAAAAAGTGACATGAAAGCGGCGATCTGGCCCTTGCTAATATGCCCCTCAATTCTCCACTATGGCTATTTTCATTTCCACTCCCTATTAGCCAATCATCCGGTAGGACAGATAAACAAAAGGAAAAAATGTACCACCCACATTTTTAATGTGCATACTGGGAATGCCGCAGAATGGTTAGCAACAAGATCTTCCCCAGAGAGAGTAACTCCGCAGGTGCTCAGTAAAGCTCTAATACATGCCGAGCAGCACCTAAAAGAGGCACTGTAACGCTTGCATTCTTTCACATGAATACATAACATAATCAGGAAGAACTGGCATCATTTGGAATCAGATGATGACAGTTTTTAAATGTCCCTTGCTCACTTTGCCACTGGATTCAAGGAAGCCGAGCTGAAGACGGCTGGAATGCCAGAAACCGGTCCTCAGAAGCTTGTTTCTGGTCCAGGGAAGACACGGCTTGGCAGTTCGGGCTGGACTGTTCCCATGAGGCACAGGGTCAGACTGATTTGCATATAGCCATGTCTGAACTGGGGTGGCAGAGTGGGCTAAAGAACGGTGATGGATTAAACCCAGATCTTTTGACTGAGTGTGAGTGTTTGATTGATTCAGATGCTCCGTCCATCACCACCCCCCTTTGTACCGCTTTTGGCCACCATAAGTGTGGCAGGGTATGCTCAGAGGTGACTCCCTTGCTCACTTTGCCACTCGATTCAAGCAAGCTGGGTTGAAGACGGCTGGAATGCCAAAAACCGGTCCTCGGAAGCTTGTTTCCGGTCCAGGGAAGACATGGCTTGGCAGTTCGGGCTGGACTGTTCCCATGAGGCACAGGGTCAGACTGATTTGCATATGGCCATGTCTAAACTGGGGTGGCAGAGTGGGCTAAAGAACGGTGATGGATTAAACCCAGATCTTTTGACTGGGTCTGAGTGTTTGATTGATTCAGATGCTCCGTCGATCACCACCCCCTTTTCTACTGCTAGGAATTTGAAAGGCATGCATTGAGGAATCATGTTCAAGTGCTCGTGGGTGAAACAGTATTCCTGAGATATTAGTTACCACCGCATCCGAAGCTGGTGAACTAAAGCACTACCAATGATTCCTGGCCTGGTATAAAACTCCTGCTTGGGATCAGATGTACATAGGAGGCACCCACATTGGACTGGTTTGTCCTTTGGTACTCAAGATACTGCCAAAAGTAGTGTGGACAATGACACGTCTTATCCTTCTTTGCTACATGTCATAGCATGTCCTGTGTTTTTAACACACACTAGAAATGGAACACACATTAAAATAGATTGAAAACGAGTCACCCTGACATGTTTTTTTCCATTTGAGAACATCACATTAGGACTCAGCACTACCTGAAAATGTATTACTGTAATATTAGGGTCAGTTAAAAGCAGGCACAGACACCTCTCTGTGAGTTATAACTATTGTGTGTGACCACAAATACCCACAGCACTGCTGTTTTCCCTAAATTACTCAGCAGCTAACACATATAATGAGAAGTGTGTGACACAGAGGCTGGTAACATCTGTTGTCCTCTTGTTACTCCTGCGAGGTTTGGTATTTATATTGAACTGCTGCTTCAAATAATTATTTTGGCAAAAAATAGAGGTTCTAAGTTAGTCTGAAAGGAAGGTGTACCCAGAATAGTGGAGTGCTACATGAAGGACTAAGTTACTTCCTATGTTATCAGTGACACAAAGAGCACAAGACACTGTTGAAGTTGTTGGGTTGGTATATGAGGATGGCGGTGGGTTAAGGTGTGCCGGTCAAATGAGTGATTCATGAAACTTCAACTGCATAGGTTTGGGACCCCCACTCAACAATAAAAAAGCCCTTCCATTGATTAACCCTGAGGTCATGACAACATCATTCCACACTTGTCTGGTTAGCTTTTCTCAAAATAAACATAAATGACATGTACTTCTAGATGCTTTTTTAGTACTAAAAAGGATTATGAATCCCTTTCCCTTCCTTTGATTCTGCGATGATATTCATTTTATATATCCAAAGTCCGGCGGCCGCTCAACAAGCACTGGACTCTGTGAGTCTTTTTAATATGGTTTTCTTCTTTGCTCAAGATCCTATGAAAAATACCAATATTATGAGCATGTTCTTTAATATGTGATAAGTTGTGTTTAAATGACTTCTCTAAAATCAACAGTCAGCAGCTGTGAAGGGATTTCATAGAGGTGTTGAGATTAGGTGAACGAAGGATGTGGAACTATAGTGAGACAGTAGATATATATAAATATCAGTGACTCTTTAGTTTGGAGATTTAAGACAATTCTTGTCTAAGAGACTATTTCTTTGGGGAAGAGGCAGTTACCCGAGCAGAGATATTGAGTGAATGTCCACTTGAAAGGATTTGCTGCACAGCTGGAAGGGCGAGAACCTAGAAATGACCCATGAATATGTGGACAGCACCAACACCCACCGACCAAGCAGGCAATCTTTGATTCATCCTCGACTCCTCCCTCTCCATGTCCAAACAGGTCAATGCCGTCTCCTCCTCCTGCTACAACTCCCTTTACATGCTCTGCAGGATCTACAAGTGGATCCCGACCGAAACAAGAAGAACGGTGACACAGGCCCTCGTCAGCATCAGGCTGGACTATGGCAACGCACTCTACGCCGGAATCCCAGCCAAACACCTACGACGACTACAGCGCATCCAAAATGCCTCCGCCCGACTGATCATCAACATCCCCTGCCGCAGCCACATAATCCCCCACCTGAGAACCCTACACTGGCTCCCCGTCGATAACAGGATCACCTTCAAACTCCTCACCCACGCACACAAAGCACTCCACAACGCCGGACCAGCCTACCTGAACAGCAGACTCAGCTTCCACACCCCTCGCCGCCAGCTCCGCTCCACCAGCCTCGCCCTCACCACCGTCTGCCACATCCAACGAACAACCTCAGGCAGCAGATCCTTCTCCTACCTCGCCGCCAAGGCCTGGAACACCCTTCCTTCCCACCTACGGCAGACCGAAGACCTACTCGCCTTCAGAAGACTCCTCAAGTCCTGGCTCTTCGAACAGTAGCGAAGATTCCAGTCCCCCCCACAGCGCCTTGAGACCCTCATGGGTAAATAGCGTGCTCTACAAATAGATTGATTGATTGATGTCACTGGAGGTTCTTGTTGACTGAAAGTAGATTATGAGTGAAGTCATAGGGATGTTTCGCTGAAAGGACATGTGGAAGCCCTAAAACACACCTATTTTTAGCTTGCATAGATCTTTCATGTTGTTAGAGGAGGCCAGGACTACGAGATAGCAATGTCTCTGTGAGGACTGGAGAGAGACTTTGCAGTGAAATGTAGGACTGTATCCAGTAGAGTGAACTTCTGTAGGAGGTTGCCTACTAACAGAGAGTTACAGAAGTCAAGATTGCTTAGGATGAGTAAAAAGATCATTGTACAGCTACGGAGGAGAGAAAGGAGAGTATTTTTGTTGGTATTGAATACATCCATATGAGCTGTAGAGATGAAGTAAGTCCTATGTTTGTGGCTGAGGATGTTGTGGTCATGATAACTTGGAGCGATTGTATAAGGTAAGGAAGGCGGATATGTGTGAAGGGAGCAGAACATAAATTATTTCTGTTTTGGTTGATTTCAGTCAGCTTGATATCTGTATCTGGAAGTGATAATAAAAGTAGGAAATGAGAGAAAGCTTACTGCATCATCTTCCAAGAAATGAAGGGAAACGCGAAGGGAAGTGATGATATTGACCGCTTAAATTCACTAAATGTTGTTCAGGCACACATAGAGACACACACACCAACCCTTCCAATGTAAACTAAATAGATCATTTTGTGTTGCAGAAACAGCCATTAAATATTTCATTAAATGTGGGCTGATGCATTGAATGACAAATGCTGGAGGCCTCTGTCTAAACCTTGTAAAATACCAACTGTTCCTGGGGAGAACGAAAATCACCACCAGGCTGAAAACGAATGATTGAGAGATGCATTGAGAACCTGGGCTTCTATGGAAATTCACAAGGGCATATTATCAAGCCCATTATCGCCGCTTTAGCTGCAGTTTCCTGCCGCTAAAGCGGCAATAATGTTATTGCCGTTGCTTGATAATATGGCCCTTGGTGATTTCCCGATTGGTTAGGGACTGTCCTCAATTTGAGGCGGTGATTGCAGGTGGAGTGCGCTAGCGGTCATTTTTGGGGACCAAAACTTATTTTCCCTCATCACACTTTGACTAAGAGCAAGAGAGAAAACAACAGAATAGTAGGAAAGGAGGAAAAATATGGGAGAACAGTGACAAACAAAGAAAGCATGAATTAAAAACAATAATCTGACAGAGTAAGATAAAGAAAAAAATGTCATGATTTACTAATCCTTTGCATCCTCTTGCATCACAGAAGGTGAAGCAGGGCAAAGTAAAGGTTTATTTGGCATTTACAAAGCCACGCAAGGCCTGATTTGTGTGGCTTTGTAAAGACATAAAACACAATGAAGCAGTTTATACTGCATTGCTTTACATTACCCTGGGGTCGGCGTTTCATGGATGGAGCATGGAAGGTCAACGGATTGTGATGCGAGCCCACATTTACTAAGTCAGTAAACCTGGGATTTCATCAAATTACTACACCTCCCTGCCCCAGCATATCTAGGAGAAATATCTTTATTTCTCCTTGTTGTTTCCTCTTTCCATGTGTGATGTATTCGGCAGCACACATAGAAAGAGGAAAATACAATTAAGGGTTGATTTTTTGTGCAAGAAGATGTCCCTTCCAGGACAAAAAGAGTGCTGCCTGTAATGCAGGCCCCTTTGCAGCATGGCCCAAGGATGAATGTGTTGGCACTGGACAGCAGGCAGTGCACAAGTGGTAGGAGGTAGCAGCAATGCACAATTTCTTTGTAAATATGGTGCATTTCAGATATCTCACTTTCAACCAGTGGAGTGCAGCAACTTTTGCTCGCTGCTCTGCACAAACAAACAATTAGTCAGTCTGCACCAATGTTTGCTATCTGGTTGTTGTATTATGGATATAACACATTAGTCACATTAGACCATCTACTGCATGTGTCTCCACCCATTTACTGTATGACTTCCAGAATTCCACACACACAATTTTCTTCAGCTTAAACATATTAAAAGTTTAAAATACCCAACCCATAGTACCATGGATGGAACCACAGACTGTTTGCAAGAAGGTCATTTGAGCAACTTTCAGGTGATGATTGTTTTTCTTAGGTGTGAAACCTTTGCCAAGTATTAATATATATTTAAATGAAGCAATATTAAATTAATACTCTGAAAGGAAGTTCTGCATTATGCAGTGTAGTTTTTCTATTCTTGTTGCATAATTTAGTTAACCCTGCCACATAATTAGTTCCTTAATTCCTGTAGAATTTCAGTGCTCCTGTCTATGATCAAGGCACAAAGCCTTTCCAGAGGACTCATACTTGGATATTAGGGAGCTTTCTGCTCCTCTTCAAAAGCTGGGAAATTGATTGCCATTTTCAGTGAAGCGCTCCGAGGTGGACTTGTTTTTAGCTATAGTATAGAAAAGCAATGATTGGACTCCAAGGCGGGCTTCAGACAGGGACGAAAATTCAAAAGCAGATTTGATTAGGGAGTCAGCTATCATGCACATCAAGAAGATTAAGGCCATGTCTTCTCCTATTTCATGCTGGGAGATGGACAAGTCTTGAGGTACTAGTTTCACAATTAAGAGACTTGTGGTGCTTTAGGCTCAAATACCTGTTGCGCTTTGTATGAGATATGGGTACCATGAAGCAATGATTCTGAAAATTAAATAAATTACAAAAGTAGGACATACTATCTCAGCAAATATAAGTGTAGATTTTAATCATGCAAATAAAACCTTAAACACCTGGTGCAATTTTAGAAAGTTACCTGAATGAACTTTTTAAAGACCAACAAAATCACCCCGGCACAGTCTATGCGTAGCTGCCCTTCTTGTGGATTGCTTTCCAAAGAACATGTTTCACATCTTCATTCCTTAGACAATAAATAATCGGATTCAGCATTGGGGCAAAAACGGTATAAAACAGTGATGCCAGCTTATCTGGCTGCTCTTGGCTGCTTGAAAGTGTCAGGTGGGTTGCAGCCCCGGTCCCGAAGAACAGGAAAACCACCATGAGGTGAGCTGAGCAAGTGGAGAAGACCTTCCTCTTCCCCTCTGTGGAAGGGATGTTTATGATCACCCTAATAATGTATATGTATGAGATGAGAATGATCAAGAAGGTCACCAGTCCTGCACCCCCACCCAACATGAGGAACACAACCTCATTGAGCAAGGTGTCCCTACAGGCCAGCTTCAGCAAGGTTGGAAATTCACACAGGAAGTTGTCAATCCTGTTGTTTCCACAAAAGGGTGATTGGGAAACAAGAAAGGTATTTACAAATGAGAAAAGCATACCTCCCATCAAGGAAAGACCTAGCATGTTGATACATAACTTCCTGTTCATGAGGGTTGTGTAATTCAATGGGTGGCAGATGGCGGTATAACGATCATAGCTCATGACAGTGAGGAGCAAAGCATTTGAAGCTATCAACCAAAAGATAACTAACACTTGGGTAATGCACTCATGGAAAGGAATTTTTTTCTGCTGGGTCCATAGATCCTTCAGCATTCTGGGAACAGTCGCCGAGACGGTGAACATGTCGAGGAAGGAGAGGGCAGACAGGAAGAAATACATCGGGGTGTGCAGCTTCTTCGTGGTTGTGATGACTGCGATGACAGTGATGTTTCCAGAGAGTGCCAGGATGTAGATAAGCAGAAAGACAGCAAACAGGGAGACTCGAACATCTGAGCAGACGGAGAACCCTGTCAGGATGAATTCCTTGCTAGTGGTGCGATTCCACATAATCTGTCTCTGACCCCTGTATCTGCAATTGAAATCAACAGTGGAAGTATATAGTGATCGCTGAATGTTCAACACATACATCTGCACTCTGGTTATTTCATCTGAAATAATAACTAGTTAAAACACAAAAGATAAATTATTCAAGTAAAGAGCATTGATTTACAGGCTTGGGTTTGTGAAGAAACCAAACTGAAAAATGTATGAATTGACCTTTTAGTAGCACATAATTGTGATCTCTTAGAATCTGAATGTTGTTTGCATCCACAGGGTCAGAAATGAGGGAGTGAGTGAAGGATCAACAATGAGATATCTTACTGAAGGATCTTTGCAAATCATTAATTTCCATTTGCCTGTTGACAAAAATATACTTAAGTATCAAATGAAATCCGAATATCATATTGTTGAACACTCTTCCTTCTCATTTCACTCACCTCTATATCACAGAATATAAAATGTCACTCCTTTAAATGCCCACTTACCCTATAAAGTGTGATGTGCCACTAAGCTCAATCCTCTCTCCGAAGGTCATCACCTTCAACACAGAACCTCTCAGTTCAATAAGTTAAATCTCTGGCATCATTCAACCAAATTAGGTTCTGAAAGAATATGTCAATAATCCTTAAAAGTTTTGATTTCACATAAAAAAGAAAATTAACCATTTCATCCCTATAAAAGAATCCAGGACAGCAATCCTAGGAATTTCCTGCCTTGACAGAGGTAAATCTTTCGTGGTAGGTGTGGGAAAGTATTATGTATCCATAAAAAGAAGAAAAAGACATCGATGACAATTGCAGTGTTTTTTAATCCATCTGCTTCAATCCGTAAGCAGTTACACAATGCCTATAACAGGTCATTCCCTAACCGCCCCAGAACACTGTCATTAGAAAATAAAAACTCTGTGAAGAACGTGACCACTGTAACACAGGAAAGCAATAGCTGAGAATGGAGCGTGACCTACAAGAGTACGGAAAAGAGGTGCTTGTGGAAACCACGCTCCCTTAAGTAAAACATATGTAACATATCCTCCTCCTTTTATTTTTATTTTTTAATTCTTTTTTAACTAATTCATGACATAGTCTTTGAACCTCTCATGAAAATGATGTTCGCGTTTCCTCCTAGCAGAGTCACTGTCCCAATGGGAGCAACCTGGATTCTGCCTGGAAGAAACATTATTGTGTGCATCATGTAAACACACATTTTTGTTAGAAACTTTAAATGAATGAGAATTGCCTTTGAACAAAGAAATCCTGTTCAAGTTCCAAACACTCCCTCCTTCTATTCTCACATCATTTTTGAATACTTCAATAATTCTCTTTGGATCTGACCAACACTTGGAACCTTTATGAACATTTTCTTTTCTTCTTATACGAAAAAGTCACCAATGACAATTTTTTATTTGCTACCAGAACCCCTCTTTTTATCCATGACCTTTTTCATTTTTTCTTTGTATATCTTAACTCTTTGTTTAACTACATCATAGTCAATAGCAGTCAATTTATCATCACTCAAACATTATTTAAGCCACCACAGGACTAAACATGTGCTTGGTTTGAGTCCCCTTAAAAGTTCAAAAGGGCTTGCTAGAGTGACTGAATTGGGATAAGACCTATATGCTAGTAACATGGATTGCAAAGCATTGCGCCAATTAAGACCCCCCTTTATAGATAGTTGGATAACCTCCTTTACAACACGAATAAAACGTTCAACTTGACAGTTGGCCTCTGGATGGAACACAGCTATCCTTCTATGGGTTATACCACATTTTCCAAAAAATGACTCCATCTCCTTACTAATGAATTGAGGCCCATTATCCGTGACGATGTGTGGGTGGATTCCCTTCTCTGCAAAAGATTTTATCCAGAAACTCAATCACACTTTGTGAATTTACCTCTTTGACCATCTTGACTTCAGACCACTTTGAGAAATACTCAATCAAAACAATACCAAAAGATTCGTCTTTGGGTAGAACATAGAATGGACCAATAATATCTAGACCCAATTACTCCATGGACCAACATGAAAATCAACAGGATGAGATTCAAGACGTAAAGGTACAGACGATTTATCACTATTTGAACTCTTCGTGCACTGGCGAACAAAATGCTCAACTGATGAATCTATTCCAGGCCACCAAAATGCTTCCCTGATTCGTCTCCTAGTAAAAGAAATCCCAAGGTGTCCCTCATGACCTAACTTCATAATAGTATCTCTCAAGGCAAACGGTGGAATTATTTTATCGTCTCTCATGACTAACCCATTTTCAATAGCTAATTCATCATGGATCTTCGAAAAACTCATCATTTCACCAGAGAGTTTCCTTAATTCTGGCCAACCTTGAACAATGTATTTCCTAACAGTGTTTAATTCAACATCCTTTTCCATTTCTCTAAATCCAAATATCCTCACACAGTGCAGGTTTTCCGCCATGTATTAAATTCACATCATGTGTGGTAAAAGCGACTTCACATTCGTCATCCTGATGAATTTCTTTATTAGCAATAGGTAATCTAGACATACAGTCAGCGTAAATGTTTGCCTTTCCTTGAACATACTCTACACAAAAACTGAAGGACTGCAATCTCGAAGATAATTTGGCTAACCGTGCCGACATAGATCTACCACCACCAGGAGACATTAAGAAAACAAGTGGTTTGTGATCTGTTTTGATGATGAACTCAGTGCCCCATAAGAATCTTCTAAAATGTTCTGCACCCCATAAGCAGGCAAGCAATTCTCTTTCGATAACAGAATAGTTTTTCTCTGCATCTCTTAAAACCCTAGAAGCATAGGCTATGATCCATTCATTACGATTGTCCTTTTGTAGCAAAACACCACCAAACCCTAAATTGCTGGCATCTACCATAACTATAAAAAAAAAATCCTGGAATAAAGGTTTTAGACATGGAGCATTAACAATAGATTTCTTCAATTTTTCGAATGGTTCAGACATATCACTTGACCATATGAGTTTAGCATTTTTCTTAAGCAGGCACCTGAAAGGATCAACTTTAGCAGAATAATTAGGAATTAACTTAGCGTAAAATTCAAGTAACCCAAGGAACGCAACAAACTGTTCTTTTGAAGAGGGTAAAGGAGCTTTAATGATACTCTCAATGTGTTTTTGTTTAAGTTTGATGCCCACCCCACTGATTGTGTGTCCTAAATATTCCACTTTGTTTGCTTTTATTTTGCATTTGTCTAAACAGAGGGTAAGGCCCTTCTCAGATAAATCTGCTTTGACATTGTATAAATTACGGTCATGATCCTCATCATTCTTACTGTACACCAAAACAAAATGTCGTCCTGGAAGGCAATAGCACTGGATAATCCCTCCAGAGTTTCTTTCATCAATCTCTGGAAGACTGAAGCGGCACTTGCCAAACCAAAAGGCATACGGCAATATCTAAAAAGACCTTCAGGAGTGATGAATACCGTGGAATTTGTAGAATTTTCAGACAGGACAACTTGGTGGTAAGCGCTCGTTAAATCAATGCAAGAAAAAACTTTCGCATCAGCCAAGGTAGACCCCATTTCATGTAAGTTAGGAAGAGGATGAGCTTCCACCCGATTTAAACTGTGCAAATCTACACATAATCTGAGTTCGCCCGAAGATTTAACCAAAATAACTATGAGGGAAACCCATGGAGAAGACTCTATGGGTTCTAGGATGCCCTCATTGCAAAGGTTCTTTAGCATATCTTTCAACTTGTCCCTGTAAGACAAAGGAACATTCCTCACTTTGTGACGCATAGGTGTGGAATTTTCGTGTAATTTAATCACATGCTCAAACCCTTGATATTTCCCCAGTTTGCCACTAAATACCCATGGGAATGCTTTGATTACATTACCAATAGAAATGGTTTCTTACTGATTAAAAGAATCAATGGAAAAAAATGGTGGATTGGCTCTGGGGTCAAGTTTGATACATAATTCATGTTGGTGTGGCTACCCAAGAAGAGATTTCCCTGACTTTGCAACATTAATTTTGCTGTAAGTGTGACAGCCCAAAAATTTGATATCTGCAGAAAAGTATCCTATTAAGTCAATCTTGTGCCCAGTATAAGCCCAGGAGACACATCAGGTAGCATAAGGGGTCTGTTATCAATTCTCATTAAAGACTTTTGAAGAAATGATGGAATACCAAGCACGAGAATCAACCAATAATCTTAAATTGATTCCATCAATATTGATGACAAAAGAAGGACATTTTAAAAACTGCATCATCACTGCAAACATTGATCACAGTATTGATCTAATTTTTATCATGGTCATAAGGAATATCTTTATCATTTAAACATTGTACGTAATTAACCTTCCTAGGATTGGTTTTACAGAACTTGCTAAAATGTCCTTTTTTATTACTTTAGAACAAATCTTATCAAAAGCAACAAAACCTTTAAAATTCTCTAGGTGGCTATTGCTACCGCATCTGAAACAAAGTAGCAATGGATTGCGTCTTTCAGTTTTTGTATTAGAATTCTTGTATTTGCTCTCAGTTTTTTCCGATGAGTTACCCTTTTAATTGAAAGTTCTGTTGTGCTTATCAGAAAAATTTGATTTTTTGTTGACAGTGAATACATCCGTCTTTTCATTTCCTCTGATTTCTTTTTCGAATTCCTCAGAATGTTCAATAGATTTTGCAATATCAATGTCAGCATTTAGTGACAAATCAGAGGTGGACCACAATTTTTCCTGGACTTTTTTGCTATTAGTTCGCATTAAAATTTGATCTCATAGAACTTGTTCATATGAGATATGTTCGAAAGCACAAGAAGCAGCAAGAGATCTTAATGCTGACACGTAGTCTTCAAAAGATTCATCAAGTTGTTGTTTGCGTGAGTAAAATATGAATCTTTTCATGACAATGTTTTTCTTTTCCCCAAAATGTAGATTGAGTTGTGAAGAAGCATATTGATAAACATTAATTCTCCCAGGATTAATCAAAGCAAGTAATGTTTTAAACTCTTTTAATCCAAAACCTTCTAAACAGTGTTTTAATAATGACAATTTTCTTTCAGGTTCGCAATCATTGTCTCCTTCAAAGACCTCGACATAGGCAAGAAAATAAGGCTCCTACACATCCCACGACATAGGAGACTCACAAGATGATGTGAGGAAGGATGGAGGTGGAACAATGCCCAAATGTTGAGCAATGAAATAAAATGTTGAAAATATAATAAACAGATATTACAATGTACTTAATATTAATGTGAATTTGGATCAAAATATTATAATAATGAAATAAATTCGCTTTTGGATATATAAATTCTATAATGTAGTTTAGTGAATGGTGAGAATGACAATACTGTGGTACCTTATAATATCCAGTCTGTGTGTAGTCGTACGTTTTTTTCTCTGTGGAGTTTGCTTCATCAATATTTTGAAAATGCTAGTTCCTGTGACAAAAGGAAAATTTGTTGTGCCAATAAACTCATTACTTAAAAAAAATACCATTTGTGTCTAAGAAAATACACGGAAACACTATCTCACTAATTGCTTAGCGACCAGTGTTTAAGTTCAACAAAATGGAGGCATGCCCGGTAGAATAAACTCATTACTTAAAAAAAATACCATTTGTGTCTAAGAAAATACAAGGAAACACTATTTCACTAATTGCTTAGCGACCAGTGTTTAGGTTCAACAAAATGGAGGCATGCCCAGTAGAATTGCGTGCTGACGCTTTGTTTATCACGCACAGCGTGCACATGAACAAAAGAAAGGTAGTCTGTCTTCAAACGTCAGCTTGAGTAGCTGAACACTCCATTAGTTACGCACGATGTCATGAGAACAATGAAGAATGCCGCACCGCAGAAAATGCACGTTCCACAGTCTGAAATTTAAATGATGCCGAAGAAACGTGACACTCACTGTAACATTGCCACAAATTATAGAGGTACTTTGTAAGCATGGGCAAATTTTGCGAATTCGCGATCCGCGAATTTGCGGAATTGCGAATTCGCGATCCGCAAAATTCGCGAATATGTGCGAATTTTTGTTTTTTTGCGTGTTCGCAGGGTTTTTTGCGTGTTCGCATGGTTTTTTGCGTGTTCACGGGGATTTTTGCGTCTTCGCGAGCCACTTGCATAGTGAAGTTACCCATGCAGTCGTTTATGGGAGAGGGAGAGAGAGATAGATAGATATATAGATAGATATATAGATAGATAGATAGAGAAAGAGAGGGAAAGAGAGAGGGAGAGAGAGAACGGGAGAAAGAAAGAGAGGCCGGATCTCTGAAGGGCCAGATTCCTGAGTTGCCCCTACAGAACATACAGCTTTTTATTTTTAGCAAAATGCATATGAAAATTGTGCTGTAAAGGTCTCTTTTAGTTTAACCCCTCCTGACAACTCAAAATGGGTGTATTTGCCATCCTCTCCCTTCTTCCTGTTTTTTCTATCTGTAAGTGCTTCCTGATGAGGTTTAATTCCTTGGACAGGTGCCTCGTTGCCTACTTGTAACTATTCTCTGACCCTGCTTCAAGGGTCAGAGCAGGGTCAGAGAATAGTTGCAAGTAGGCAACGAGGCGCCAGGAAGCAATTAGCAGGTGTCCAAGTTGAAGTTAATTTGTTTGTAACCCTTTTGTAAAAGGTTACAAAGAAATTAGGTTCAACTTTTGCACCTGCTGCTGTAACCCTTGCTTGGCTGAAAATTCGTCCCCGCAGATTCGCGGATTTTACCGCGATTTCGCGAGATTCGCGGATCGCGAAATCGTGGAAAATCCGCAAATTCGCCCGCGAAACGGATTTTACGCCCACCCTTAGTACTTTGCATCCAATAATAAAATGTTCACTTGTGGGTGCCCAAATCGCTCCACAAATGACTGTCTGTGTTTTCCAAAGGATCACAATATTATGTAACTGACACATCAGCGCTCGATTATAAATGACGAAACGCTAGGTACAGTTATGCGGATTGCATAGGCAAGTTCAAATGGTGCGCAGCTCCAAACAAAGTTAATTTAAGTTAGAAACAATTCAGGTAATGTTGTCTAATGCTAAATTCATTACTCACTGCGTCCTAATGTCAGAAGTCCTGCGCTTGAATCCAAAACGTAACAAATCATTGGTTATTGAACGTGTATCGAAAAGTTTGGAGGTGATGTTGAAAAAAAATAATAATACATCCAAAGTCCTTAGTTATTCCAATTTAATTAATTCCTAAATAAGCATGGGAAGGTTCGTGCCCCCTCGTCGCCAATGTGGGGAAGTAGCCATAAAAAGAAGAAAAAGACATTGATGACAATTGCATTGTTTTTTAATCCATCTTCTTCAATCCGTAAGCAGTTACCCAATGCCAATACCGCCCCCAGAACACTGTCATTAGAAAATAAACACTCTGTGAAGAACGTGACCACTATAACACAGGAAAGCAATAGCTGAGAATGGAGCGTGACCTCCACGAGCACGGAAAAGAGGTGCTCGTGGAAACCACGCCCCCTTAAGTAAAACATATGTAACAGTAGGCATTCTGAAAACCTCAGCTGTTGCTCAATGTGACCCTGCATTTCAACAACAATCTGATCACATCATGCTATCCTAAATCATTTCCACTGACTCCCATTGGAGGCAAACATCCACTTTAAAATAGCCAGCATGGCCCGCAAGAATCTGCTGTCTGGTCTTCCATCTGGAAGTGGCTTGCCATTAAAGACAAATAGCATGCCACTAGTGGTGAAAGAATTATAAGAGGCACATTACTCTTTCTACTTGACATTTCGAAAACAACAAAGATTCAAAGCAATGAAGTACAAGACTTCAAATCAGGGCAGTTGAAAGTTTGCCACCAGACATTTAGACCTCATTTGACTCAACCCTAAGTCTTATCCTTTATATATTTCTTTTGTTTTACTCATTTGTTAAGCGCACGAATCATCCCCAAGGGGATCTCTAGGCGCCCAGAGAAGTAGTCAGACGGAGGAGGGGTGACTGATCCCTCATTAAAATAGCCATGTTTTGAGTAGCTTTTTAAATTGTGCAAAATTAGGGCAAGCACGAAGAGATTCAGGGAGCTCATTCCAATGTTTGGGGGCCAGATAAGAAAATGCCCGGCCTCCCATTTTAACTTTCCTGATTCTTTTGCCACAAAGCAGGCTGCAATTGCTGGCGCTAAGTTGTCGCACAGGTTGGTAACATGGAAGCTTATTCGTCAGGTAGACCGGGCCCAGCCCGTGTAGAGACTTATTGACCATGCAAAGTAGTTTGAAGATGGCACGTTTCCTAACAGGAAGCCAATGTAAAAGGCACAGGAGAGGGAGAGGAGGAGTTTGTGCTTGTTTATTAAGGGTCATGCGAGATGCAGTATTCTGCACCACCTGCAGCTTAGATAACAAGTCTTCCCTGATTCCTACCAACAAGGAATTGTGGTAGTCGAGGCGGCTCATGAGAAGCGACTAAATAAGGATCCGTCTAGCACTCAGTGGAATCCAGGGGAAGATCTTTCTGAGTAACCGCATGGTCCCAAAGCAGGTGCCTGCAAGGGTTTTAACCAGCTCTTCCATAGGGAGTTTATTATCGATTTTGACCCCTAAGTTCTTGGCCCAGCCACTGGGGGCAGGGGCTTCTCCTAGTTCTATCAGCCACCAATCGGCACTCCACAGTTCCTCTGCCTTGCCGAACAACAAAATCTCCGTTTTAGAGGAGTTAAGTTGTAAAAAGTTCTTCCTCATCCAGCTGGCTATGTTCCTCATACACGCAATAAACCTGACCCTGGTGTCTGTGGGGTTTTTCCAATGTGGACTACCAACTGCGTATCGTCAGAATTGGAGATGGCTTCAAACGCATAGTTTCTGATGCTAGAGGACAGGGGTGCCACTTAAAGATTGAACAGCGTGGGGCTCAATATAGAACCCTGCCGGACCCCCTTGTCCACTGCAGTTGTGGGAGACACAAATGAGTCCAACTGGACATATTGAGTTCTGTCCGAAAGGTAACTCTGAAACCAGTCAAATGCCGGGCCTCTGACAGCGATCTCCCTAACCCCGTTCAACAGGGTATGGTGAGAGATGGTGTCAAAGGCCACCAACAGATCAAGCAGCGCCAGCATGACTGGGGAGACCCAGTCCAATGACATCCTTAGTGTGTCTGTAACCTCTAAGAGAGCAGCCTCGTATCTATATGAGGCACAAAAACCAGACTGAGATGGGTCTAGTATTTTGTTCTGTTCTAAGTAACTGGAGAGATGTCGATTAATTATTGTTTCCAAGATCTTAGAACAGCACTGGAGGAGAGATATTGGCCTATAGTTCTGGAGGTCCATCGGGTCTGATGTGGCCTTTTTTAGCAAAGGCTTAAGACGTGCGTTCTTCCATTTACGTGGGAAAGTCGCCGTCGCTACCGAAATGTTACATATCTCTGCAAGTGAGTCGGCTACGACCGAGGATAGTTCCGACATGACTGCAGGTGGTACTGGGTCCAAAACAGACCCTGATTTCACATGAGCTAAGAGAGCGCCTACCTCATCACTGGTGATGATGGGAAAATATTCTAAGGTTGGGGAGCATGGGTTTTCCTGGAGGGGAGTTCCCTCATTCTCCTCCGGCCCAAAAGAGTGATAAATTATATCAATTTTATTGATGAAGTGAGTCGCTAGGTTATTGCATCATTCCTGCGTCGATGGCGGGAGTGGGTTGTTTGCACTAGGATTTGTAAATTCCTTCAATATAGAAAAAAGCTCATGAGAGGAGTCCTTAGCTTCTGTAATGCGAGCTCCCAGATAGGATCTCCTAGCTGCATTACAGTTGTTTGGATAGATTCTATGGGCATCTCGATAGCTCCTTTCGTCATGTTCAAATTTAAACTTTCTCCATTTTCTTTTTTTTGCACTCCACAGGGCCTTCTCCCTTCTAAGTGTGTCAGAGTACCAAGGTGCCGTGGCTGCCCTAGTCTGTATTTTAACCAGCTTCAGTGGTGCCACAGCATCCAGAGCCTCTGTAATGGCAGTCTCAAATGTATCTAAGGCCATGTCACTATCAGTACAGTTTCTGAGAATGGGGGGGATAAAAGCCCTACAAAAACCGGGGCTGTCACCTTTTTCCAGCCTATGCGAAGTTCTTTGCGCGGTTGCATAATTCCGATTTTGAATGGGCCCAAAAGAAATTCAAGATCCGTCCAGCCAACCCTATGTGGGGGTTTAGAGCCAACCTTGTGCCTTCCCTGGTCAGGTTAGATTATTTAACTCAATTTCTCCCCCACCTTATGTCTTACACATTGTCCGATGATCTTTCCCAAGTCGTCACCTTCTTAGCTGTATGAGTTCCTCTTCTAGCCAGCTTATTAGCTTCGCATTATCTTAACCTACTTCTGTTGAAATGTTCACACTGTTCTGCTCCCATTTTCTGTAGAATGGTTCAGTTTTCTATAAAGCCAGTTCTCTACAAATGCCAACATAGAATATGAAAATAAAAAGCTTGGTTGCTGTATCTTTTTCTTCTCAGTTTCCAGATCTCTTACAAACTGATAGCCAGCTTTACTGATAGAATGTACCATTGCCAGGGAATCCAATGTCAATGCTGCACCACGCTGATGGTGGATATTGTTGTGCATTTAGAGTTCTTGCCCACAGGTTAGAGGTAGGTTTTTACCACTTCATAGAGGGCCCACCTTGAGGAGCAGAGATGGTGCTCATACTTAGTTCACTCATTGGTAGAGTGTGAGGAGTCTACAGAGACATAATGCTTGCTATGGAAGGAACTCCAAATACAGTGGTTCTACAGCTGGAACTACGGATGGTATATATACTATCCCTTTGGCAATATGTCCATTACCACCCTTTTCAAATGAGTTTAGAAGTGATTTTTTTAAAGGCTTACAAGGACCACCAGGAATCGTTGGGCTCTAAGGTATCAAGCAAACCTTGAAAAAAAAGACCAGGTTAAAGCAAAGCACATTTAGAAGGAATGCTTAATTCCACTTATGCTGGAAAATCTGTTGCACTTAGAGTTCTCAGCCACTGGGAAGACGTAGCGTTTTCCACTGATCAGGCAATCTGTGCCATTGAAGGATAGCTTGGAAAAGCTTTTTTTTTTTGTAATATGTTTATTGAGTTTTTCAATCCAGTATACATAGAGCATGCAATGTATTGATTGCTACCATGTCTTAGTGCTCTGCAGTAAATTAATATCTCACTCAGTATATCATTGTCCAAGAGTACACAAATACAGTGACTGTCCTAGGGTACCAGCTTCCCATAGATCCTTTCGTGTCCCAGCCTCCTCTTAATTATCACAAAAGGGGATCGACCCCTGCTGTGGCTGATGATTTTTTCAGTCATCTTGCCCCAGTCAGCCAAATTCTCCACCACCTTATTTGTTCATACAAGCTTCATGTGCTATTAGTCAGCAATTGCCTCCTTTGTGACTTTTTTAAATGCTGGGAGTTACAGTGCCTGTTAAGCTGTCCAGTGTATAGCTATCCTCTGCCTGGCCATATCAGGCCATTCAAGTCTTCATTTTTTCCATGCATTTGTTTCTGTAATATGCCTAGCAGGCATACTTTAGCATATCCCTCGAACTGGAATGTCACTGTACGTAACAATTTTTCTACTACCCCTCCTATAATCTTGTCCCAGTGAGGTATGTCCACATCATATGGAAGAAGTCGGCAGCACAAGGCACACACTTCCCACACTCCACTGGTCTGTTTGGATCCATTTTTGTCAGCTTGCAAGGCATAAAGTATGTTTGGTGCAGAAAGTTAAACTGGATCAGTTTGAACCTAGCATTGGGACACACTTGTTTAACCTGCTCACACACTTTAACCCAGCTTCTCAGCTTGTCTGAGCAAGCCACCTCCAGGGGTTTCTTAACTAGGCCTGGGTGGAACTCACAGTGTATTGCTCTGCAGAGTGCCAAAAAAACTCTGAGAGATTTCATGGAACTCTATCAGTGGGTGGTTGTGCTCATCTGCCCTTTCACATTGCTTTTTTACATAAAAGTAGAGTAATCCGCGACTCTGCACTGAAACATCAGCCCGAATGGCTCCAGGTAGTCCACATGGGCAGAGCCATTTTATTTTACCTGCTTTCTGTTCTCTGCATGGTGCTGGGCCTGATTTATTTTTTGTATCCCTCTAATATCTTAATCCCCCCCCATCCCACTCATCCAACCCTCATTTATCTTTATGTTATCAGTGTGTGTCATTGTTCAACATTTGTCAACTACAGTGACTGACTACGCTAAAGCTTAGCACAGGACGATCAGTGACACCCCACTATTCTATACCAAAACCTCTACCTACCTAGCCTAATATGTCTAACTTATTCTGCAGTAGCGTAAGTTACGGTTCCTTTCCTTCCTGCAAGCAAATTTACTTTGTGGTAGAGGGTAAGGCCAGGGAGTAAAGTGGGAATAAGTGCCTAATTTTGAGTTTGATTGGTTGGATAGTATGTGGCGAGTGTGCCAAATAAAATCTATAACCCGTTCTTTTTCCTCTATTGTTGTGCATTGCTTTTTTCACCATCTACACACAGTAGACAGGATATCAGTATATTTTGCATGACTTGTGTGATGTAGTATCATTATTGTTTTATTGTATTATTAACCATGTAAAGCGCTCTGATACCCTAGGGTCCAGCCAGGTCTATATAAAACCTTATAAATAAATAAATAAATATTGTTCATCTGCCTCTTCGGAGTCAAGGTAGAATTGAAAGGCATCTGGAGAAGAACAGGGCCATTGGCATTAAAGCAAGATATTTGTCCATTACAGCTGCCCCTGGGCAAACTGCAGAGAGCAAAGGGCCTCCATTAAATTAGCACAACAAGAACACCCATGCTGCATATTGAATTGTGCCCCACACATTAATGATAAGTCACTTATTTAAATGTTTACACAAGTGTCTGTTTAATTTTTTATTAGGAAACTCTTTAAAAGAAAACTTTGGTGGTATTCTGACCTAATTCCTTGCAGCCAGTCAGTGCTTTCATATGAGGCATGTATGGTAAAAAATGGCCCTGTGACATAATGTAATCACATCAAATTCCATGGCCCTAGTGGACCAGCAATGTACTGCTACTCTGCCATTATATCACTTTAAAGAAGTGTTTGCACAGAGCATTGTTTAGAAAGTGCCTTTATTGTTTTTCCTTTCTTGATATAGGTACCACTGCTGGTTCACTACCACCACAACCTATTCGGCAGGAGATAGCAGCCTGGCTGTGGGGTCAGAGGATGTGGGCTACCCAGGAAGAGTACCATCAGCCAGTGGCTCAGGAGGAGAAGGAAGAGACTGAGGTATCATCTGCCTTTGCAATGGGCCACCATTCCCCCAGCCAATCACCAGTACCTCCATCCCAGCCACAACATCGCGAGTGGTGCTGGTAGCTGAGAGACCCCCGAACCACCCCTGCTGCCTGCCTCCAATCCAGACCAAATGTTCCAATGCTGTGTGCTTCACAAGGTGGAGCAGCTTCACCAGTAGGTGGCAACTTCCCTGGCAAGCTTTGAACTGGAAGTGGCAAGACTCTGGACCAGTATTGATGATGATGCCTGCTTCTGGTGCCATTTTTATTTTTTGTTTAGGTGGAAAGGACATTTGTTGTGGGTGGAGAGGGTGAGAATTGAGAAGGGAACAGGACTTTTGGATACTTTTTTTGGGTCAATTGTAGGGGACGGGATGATTTTTTTAGGGAGAGGGATGGGTCTGTTGTGGATAGAGAGGGTGGCTTTTATTTTTGAACTTCACATAAAGGGAAAAATTATTCTTTATGCCTCTAATCATTTTTTGTGTTCTACTTTTACTTTGCACTGCTGCCTTTTCACAATGCGTGTTTTTTCATCCATTTATTAAAGTGTATACCAGTTAAGAATATCTACTTATCTCCTTGTCCTACTACCCTCTGTAACTATATTGACCATTAGCGGGGCATGTTGCATTTTCCTATACCAACCTACTTACACAAGAACTAACTTATCAGCACTAGGAGTAAGTTACTTACTAACTAAGGAAGTTCTCTTCACTCCATAGTTCTCTTACCTGAATAGATGAAGCAATGGCTGCCTGACACCAGTCTCAATCATCTAAAAACTTACTACAGGGTTTTCCATGGAATCTTCCTAATGATGGTGGTAGTGGTAGCAGGGAAGGCATCACAATCGAGGTCCCACTCCTACCTAGGTGAACTCCAACTGTAGGACTTATCAAAAAGATTATCCATCACATACAACTAGATTGAAAGAAAACACAGAGTTAGTGTGTTATATTCATATCATAAAGTTACAAAGCCTAAACAAAGACTAAGATCCGGGTACCGCCATGGCACAACAGGAAGGCAAAACTGATGGCAGAAACATTAGCACAAAAGGCAACAAAGAGGGCAGAAAAACAAGCGGACAGGCAAAACAGCAGAAGAGATCAAACAGAGGACAACAAATGAGCAGAAAAGGCTAAACAAAGGGGAGAAAAAGTAGCAGAAAAGGTAAACCACAGGGCAGACAAATGAGCAGAAAAGGCAAAACAGAGGGCAGAAAACTGAACAGAAGGCAAAACAGAGGGCAGAAAAACAAGTAGAAAAGGCACAACAGAGGGCAGATAAACTAGCAGAAAAAGCAAAACAGCAAGAAATGAGCAGAGGAGGCACAAGCAGAGGACAGCAGGGAGACAAGCAGCAGAGCATAGTGGACTGAGGGCAAGCTGGACAGGAGAACTGTTGCGGGGGAGCTAGCATAGCTAATTTTATAATATATATATTAAATGCTTAATTGGGTAATGCATCTGAATTCTTCTTAAAATGTCTCTTTTGGATGCCTGACTATACCGGTCCAGAAAGTAAAGCAGGAGAATAATTGAGCTTTTCCCTTTCACGCAGGAGACAAGAAGGCCTGTGGGTTGTAAAATAAAAACAATAGTTCATATTGATGCAATTGATGTCAATGCCTATAATGATACACTTGCAAATATGAATGATATCACAATACTATTATTAAATTTGCCAGTCATGAGCTCTCCATCAATGCCAAATTAGAAATATGTGGTAAGGCAGACTCTGCAACCTAAACCTGTGGTAACTGATTGACACGTCACAGGCGTGGTGGCACGTAGCTAGCAGACAAACACACAAACAGGAAACTCAGGTCAGTCACCCATATAAGCGCATTGACACCAAAATGGTCCAGGGAATTTGGCCCCAATACAACACACATTGCCTTAAGAGTGCACACATTTCTAAAACATCATGAAGTCAGATGCCACATGAAGTTTGGAACGCACAGCCAATCAGGACACAGTAATTTAAATGTAATTAAGTAGTAATTTATTTTTATTAATTGGTATAGCTAATTATATTATTGTTAATTAATTATTAATTGTTAAATCATTTTTATTAATTTGGAATTCATTTTAATTAATTGAACAATTTATAATTATGTTAAGTGTATTATTTTATTATTGGAGTTTGTTCTGTGTTTATAGGGGCATAGTGTGTAAAGTAATTGATATGTAATTAAGTAAATATTAAATGTATAGTTTGGTATTGATAATTAATGTATTGGATATTAATTATTAATTGGTAAATATTTAAAGATATCATTTTTTTGGTTATGAAAATGTATTTATTGTTGTTTAATCATTAATTGGTAATTAAATATTACTAAATAATATTTATTGATATTTTTAATAATATATTAATAAGTAATTAATAATTGGTAATTCGTGTTTGATCATTAATATTTTTGGTATGACAAATTATTTAATTGTTTAATAATAGTTAATTGGTAGTTACTTTTTAATAATATGCTTTTGTTATAAAATATATTTTGTTAAATGTTTAATAATTGGTAATTAATACTTATTAATTATTAATTGTTATTTATTATTAATGTATTGTTATTTAATTATTCATTGGTAATTATGTTTTTAATAATTATTTATTGGTATTTGTAAATAGTTTAGATTTATTTAATAATTAATTTATTAAATATTTTAAAATAGTAATTTATTAATAAGTATGTTATTTTTAACTTCTACGCTATCCAACACTTTCTCTACTGTTGCACTCTCTGTAGTGGGAATACTAATGTTTACCACTACGCTATCCAACACTTTCGCTACTGTTGCACTCCCCGGAGTTGGAATAGTAATTTTTACCCCTACGCTATCCAACACTTTCCCTACTGTTGCACTCTCTGGAGTTGGAATAGTAATTTTTTCCCCTACGCTATCCAATACTTTCCCTACTGTTGCACACTCTGGAGTGGGAATAGTAATTTTTACCCCTACACTATCCAACACTTTCCCTACTGTTGCATTCTCTGGAGTGGGAATAGTAATGTTTACCCGTAAGCTATCCAACATTTTCCTTACTGTTGTTTTTTTTTTAGTTGGAATGGTAGTTTTATTCCCTCTGTTATTTAATATTTTTTGTATTATTTTAGCTAATGTAGTACATCATTCATTTCAAAAATATTAAAAGTAAATTACATTTTTTTAATTTGTTTTACATATTTATTTAATTTTTTTTAATGTTATTATGTTATGTGTATAGATGTATTTGTAATGTATAATATTTTTTATTATTTATAAGTAATTAAAATAATTATTAAAAGTTATTCTTAAGTAAGTATATATATATTATATATTACATGTGTATGTTTAATTTATTTTTTAATTATGTATATTAATTATTAATTTTAAATATTATAAAATATGTATGTCAATATTCTGTCTATCGATGTTTTGTCAGACATTCCATAAAAAGATAGTCCAGTTCTATCTTGTTATGTATGGGGACTCCTAAATCATAAAGATACGACAAGTGAAATACTTCTGTGAACAGCAAACAATTGTAAACTTACACAAAAGTGTAAATTTACCTTTGTGAATCAGGCCCAGAGAGCCTGTGTACCGGATCATGGTTTCACATATTACACATTGTTATAGAAATTTTGGATTGCATCCATTGGAAAGCATTAACGATGAAGATCCTGAGTTTGTAGAATATGTAATGTGGTGCTGTATATGTGAAAATACCGTAATGTGGACAAAAATGTTGGGTGAGAGCAATCGCTAAATAAGTAAATGGAGGGTGAAGGGTTACTGTAATAGATACACTCATACATTTCTTTGTGTTTAATCTTAACCCAATGTAATCCATGACAGGGGACATTCATGAACAATGAAGCACGTCCACTCTTTGAAGACATTAACACTTGTGATGTGGTTGTGTATGCGGTAGACGTGTTTTCAGCTACTGGATGACACAGAGATCACTTTTGACTTTTTTGTGATGAGGGTACTGAAACTAGGGGGCATATTTATCAAGCCCTTTGCATCGCCCTGGAGCCATGCAAGGGGACACAAGCAACATAAAACCTATAATAAGGTTTACCAAGTCACGCATGGCCCTGCATGTCTTGATAACTTCAGAATAATGCAAGGCAGCACAAGTCGCTGCCTTACACACATCCATCCATAGATTCCAAAGTATTTCCAGATTTACCAATACTGGTAGACCGGGGAATGTTTCGGAATGCTACGTCTTCCAAGTAGAGGCGAAACGAAGATAAAATACTTTAATTCTGCTTCTTTTTTCCTCTTTCTATGTGTGCTGCACATGGTGAAAGGGAGCCTGCGTTGGCTCTAGGCTGCAGTTTGTGTGTCAATGTAGGCCGAGAGCATGAATGTGCGCATTCCTGCCCGCCCCCTTTCATGCAGCACTGCAAGGTGTCTTGCTGCGTTGAGTGAAATAATGAAAAATATAGACCTGGGTGCGATCACAACTGCCTCCTGTCTTTGAGTTTAAACTGCTTGTGGTATTGAGGAAAGATACTACAGAAAAGCATGCTGAACGCAAGGGCATGTGTGCTTCCCATGGATGCTTTGTAACGCATGGATTTAAACATTTGACATTGTTTCACAGCTGCTTTTCATGAAAATAACTCATGCGGAATCAGTAACTCTGCTCAGGCTAGCTGGAAGATAGACCAGCAGAGACTGACTTGAGGGCACTGGAGTTAAAGGACAACAGAACTGTGCACACATTTCTGATTAAGAACCAGTTTTCACCTCTGAAGAAACATAAAGATGAAATCTATGACCTGAAGAATCAATCACACAGGAATAACTTTCCAACGCTATTAACGTCTGAGGAGTTAGAATATATGAACATCAAGAGATGTAAATAGTGAGGACCACGTGCACCACTGAGGTCGGATTAGATACCTATGATGACCTGTGATGTGTGGTTCACTATGGCAGAGCCCGGTAGCAGTATGATTCAGTTAAGGGTAGACAGAACACAACAGAAACAAAGCACTCTCTTCACTTGTTTGTTGTAGAGTGTAGGAAGTTTATCCAATGTCCCACTTTTGTTGAGAAGAGCTCACACAGAGTGCCAAAGGACACAGGAAGGTCTACAAGCTAATCTTCAGTGGGTTGCAAAGGTGGGTAACCCAGGGAAGGAATTTATTATCTCAGGTGAAGTACTGTTGAGCACTGTGGTGAATCACTTCCATTGCTTCAGAGTGTTATCTGTTGTTTTTAAGCTTTGGATGGAATAAGTAGATGGCACAGTTCTTTTGAGGTCGTCTAACCCCACTACAAAATTATCAATTTTAATGAAAGAACCCAAGTAGGGAAAACTTTAATAGAATGCAAAAAGGAGTTCTTTTATCCCATAGTTGGATATTGAGGTAAAGTGGTGGGGACACATTTAGATTCAATAACATTTTGCTCTAGGTTTATATCGCAAAACAGCGTAAAGTGCTCATTTTGAAATTACGTTTCAGTGGAAAACTTGTTTTGCACAGGAAAGATTGTGTTATGAGGATGTGCCATGGGTGTTACAAGCTAAAGCTATGGAGTTAGACCCTTCTGGGCATGGAATAGGCTGGGCCCTATAATCCAAAACAACACAAAAAATTGCCTATCCCAATCTCAATTTCAAAAGCAAATTTCTTTACAAGGGCAAACACTACTTCTTTATGTTTGCACCGGTATTTTTATTTAACCGTATCTTTTGAATTTCTAGTTTTCACTTTGTATCACATTTATATATGAAAAGGAAATACTGTACAATTTATATACAATATACAACACACATAAATCACAAAACACTATTTACATTTCTGATAATGCAAATAAAACAAAAAATACATCAAAAGTTAAACAACATTTAATTCAAGCCACAACTTCATGTGTATTTCTTGGTGTTACAACTAAATTAATCACATCCAACAAAAGGACAGAGTCACATAAGGAGCAAAGCCCACATAGGCTGTTTAAATTCAAATTGAAACAACAGCGAATTTGATTCTTCAATAACGTTACTAGCTCCTTAGGTTATGCCGACGCGTTTCGACGCTGGGAAACCAGTTCCCAGGGTCTCATCAGGGCCTTGTCACTTTCTGTATGAAATGTAGAAAAAACAATAAAGTTTTTGTTTAGAAAAACTTTTATGTTCTCGCCTTTCTACTTCAATTACACTCTGAAACCTTAATTTATATATCTGCCTTAGGTAGTTTTGTGTACTGGAGCCTCCTCGGTGTTGGTTTGGGCTCAGGGTTCTGTGTTCTAATGAATTTGTGAGCACAGGGACAGGTGCAGGATTTCCTGAGAGGAAAAACACTACTTAATATCAAGAGCTTACCATCATTATAATCTAACGATTCCAAATAAATATAGAGGAACCTACCTGCGAATATCCAACCGATACCGACGAATTTATGTGTCTTTTCAATCAGTGTGTCTTAAGGGGATCTAGCGAACGAAATAAAAAACTTTCCATCAGCCTTTTATCGTTTCAACCTTTTTCCCTTATGATTGCCTTTCAAAATATTAACAATGAGAATGTGTCACCTACCTCAAAATTTTAAGGCCTTTAGTTCGGATCCACTACTCCGTTTCAAACTCTCTCCTAAGAACAACTGTTAATGCATTGCTGCAACCTCCTAATCGTGGCGACAAAGAAAAAGCGCTTGTTTAAGAACCGACTAATTGTTGCCAAACTTAAAACAACTGTCGGCCAGCCACTCTCCTACCTGTATTGCAACTTGCTGCTACTTTGCCGGTTGCTGATAACAAGGATAATCTCTTCAGGCATAATACTTTCGCTTATCAACTCGGTGCCTAAAATGAAACAAGCGTGTATGTAGCCGGCTGTTTAAGCGTGCGCTAAATATTAAGGCTCGGTTGTATCAGGCGCAGGGACATACCGTAAGACGTGCTTCCCTCGATCTGCCAAACAATGGAGTTGCGGCCATTTTGGGAAACGGTGGTTTATCTACTCCTACCTTCCTGAGGGATTCTGGGACCCGTGGTCTCTGTATGCCGAAATTTATCAGGAGAAAAGGTCCATAAACAAGGCAAAACATGAAGAATTTATTGTGTTAAATACAGATTCAACCATGAAATAACTCATTTTAAAGGCACAACTTGTAATAGGCGATAATTATTGCACCTTTTAAGCCGGGCATGGGTAATGAGGCCATTGCATCACAGACAACCATACCAGAGTCAGGATTCTCAGCTGCACAAGACCAGAACCGAGCTCATGGTCTACCAGGACATGTAAACCCTGAATGAGTATTCCTAACTTTTTAAATACACTGCACCCTGCCCAATGGCCGTTTTAGGGCCTATCTAAGGCATGACTTTTATTTATGAAAAGGGAGGTTTAAGCTTGGTAAAATCTAACACATAGTGGGTGCTTTGTCCTCAGCGCCAACACCAACGACATCCAGCCCTCACAGGAACTGTGCGACTCACTGGCCATCTTCCTCCACCGCAAGATCGCTGACATCCACTACAGTTTCAACACCACAACCGACCCGACCACGCCAGACTTCACCCCTCCTCCAAACACCAACAACGCCACCCGCCTTACCTCCTGGTCCAACAACAGCGACGACGAGACACGCAAGGCCCTGAACTCCATTCGGATCTCCGACAGACCCGTGCCCACACCACATATTCAACAAGGCAGACACAGCCATCGCCCCCCAACTATGGAAGGTCATCAACATCTCCTTCGGAACAGCGACATTCCCGGAAAGCTGAAAGCATGCCAAAATCAACGCCCTCCTCAAGAAGCCCAAGGCGGACCCCAAGGACCTCAAGAACTTCCGGCCCATCTCCCTGCTCCTGTTCCCGGTGAAGGTCATCGAGAAAATGGTCAACATGCAACTGACCCACCACCTCGAAGACAACAACATCCTCGACCCGTCTCAATCCGGATTCAGACGGAACCACAGCACGGAGACTGCCCTCATCGCCGCCACAGACAACATGAGGTGCCAATTAGACAACGGCGAAACATCAGCCCTCATCCTCCTGGACCTCCTGGCCGCCTTCGACACGGTCTGCCATCGCACTCTAAAAACACGCCTCCAAGAAGCCGGTATCGAAGAGAAGGCCCTCAACTGGTCCACAGCCTTCCTCTTTGGCAGATACCAGAGCGTCCGCCTCCCACCCTTCCGATCCGAAGCCACCGACATCATCTATGGAGTCCCCCAGGGCTCCTCCCTCAGCCCAACTCTGTTCAACATCTGCATGGCCCCCCTCGCACAAGTGGCCCACCACCACGACCTCAAAATCATCTCCTATGCCAACAACACTCAGCTCATCCTCTCCCTCACCAAGGACCCACACACACCCCCAAAACCAACATCCACAACGGAATGAAGGCCATCGCCGACTGGATGAGGAGCAGCCGGCTGAAACTGAACTCTGACAAGACGGAGGTCCTCATCCTCGGACCCAACCCCTCGGACTGGGACGACTCCTAGTGGCCGACCACTCTGGGGACAGCACCGACACCCACCGACCACGCACGCAATCTAGGATTCATCCTCGACTCCTCCCTCTCCATGTCCAAACAGGTCAACGCCGTCTCCTCCTCCTGCTACAACACCCTCGGCACGCTTTGCAGGATTTACAAGTGGACCCCAACCGAAACAAGAAGAACGGTGACACAGGCCCTTGTCAGCAGAAGGCTGGACTATGGCAACGCACTCTACACTGGGATCCTAGACAAACACCTACGACGACTACAGCGCATCCAAAATGGCACCGTCCGACTGATCGTCAACGTCCCCCGCCGCAGCCACATTACCCCCCACCTGACAAACCTACACTGGCCCCCCGTCGACAATAGGATCACCTTCAAACTCCTCACCCACACGCACACAAAGCACTCCGCGACACAGGACCAGCCTACCTAAACAGCAGAGTCAGCTTCCACACCCCAACCCGCCAGCTCTGCCCTGCCGGCCTCACCCTCGCCGTCGTCCCCCGCATCCAACGAACAACCCCCGGTGGCAGATCCTTCTCCTACCTCGCCGCCAAGACCTGGAACACCCTACCTACCCACCTACGGCAGACCGAAGACCTACTCGCCTTCAGAAGACTCCTCAAGACCTGGCTCTTCGAGCAGTAGTGAAACTCCCCCCCTCCCTCAGCGCCTTGAGAACCTCACGGGTGAGTAGTGCGCTTTACAAATACTATGATTGATTGATTGATTGGTTGTCATGCTAAGACTTACTACAAATGTGTCAGGGATTGCCTGGGTGTGCATACTATGCAAAGCTTGTTCACCATTGTGTCAGGGCCAGCATTCAGCTATGTGCGTTATCAATGTTCAAGTTATACACAAGTTCCCGTTAAGAGGACAACAGATGTCCGGATTTCACGTGGACTCCGCCCACACGTGGCAGACGTAAAACCTGCAGTTCTGGTGAGAAATATCCATTCTACATGAGGATAAATACAGCGTGACTTGCTTCGACCACCTCTGCCTCCCCCACACATTTTCTGGATTTGTTAATCAGAAGGACAGATTTACAAGCCCGTACGCCCCTTTTGCACTGCTGTGAGGCAGCGGCTGCGCAAAGCCAGCGCCATGCTGCAGGGTATTTACAACGTGACGCATCTATGGAGATGCATCCTGCTTTAAAGCCATGCGCCACATGAAATCTGCGTCAGGTTTCATGTGGGCGTTCTGGCGCGGGGGGGGGGCTTTCTGGCGCAGGAACACCTCGGGAAAGTGGCTGAGTGAAATCTACAAGATTTCCTTCAGTCACTTTTCTGACCCCACTGCGCCAAAACCTTACGCCTGCTTGAAGCAGGAATAAGGAGTGACGGAGCACAGCTAGTATAGGGCGCCCCGAGAAGTGCTGGAAATGTGGCGCGCTTGCAACATGACTCCAGCACTGTGTCACCTTTACGGCATCAGATGTGTCACGCATCTGCCCTTCTTTGCACCATTGTGCACCTAATTGTAAATGTGACACATCCATGGTGGCGCAAGGGGGGGGATTGCATGACGCATCTGTTCTGGCGCATCTTTGCTGATTTGCAGAGATGCGCCAGAAGTTGTATATCTGCCCCAGAATGTTTAAGCAGCGCATTCTTGTGTTAGTTGAGGCCAAAGAGACCGTTGTGAGATATTTTAATGAAAAAGGAAATTACTTTAGAGTTCCATTTCACAAGGATGTGCCACCTCCTTGAAGTGTGTGTTTGCAGCACAAATGCCCTTTACGACTTTTCATTTTCGTGCTTTGTGCTTGTCTAATGTATAGTTTCTCCCTTTCAGACCCTTCAATACAAAGCTGCGGTGTATTTCTTGTAGAGTTGCGTCTAGTCTTTGCCGTGCCGCGTGATGACGCAACACGCAAAGACGCGCTAGCGGGCGATGTGCGCATGCGCGAGCGACCGGAGTGTCGGAGGAGTAAGACGCTCGGCGCTCTTCTTGCGGAGAGAGATTTACAATAAAGTGGCCCTTCCCCTAAGCCCTTGGAGTCTGCATCTTTACTAAATTAGCGTGGGGGGAAGCAACCTCACAGTTGCAACGAGGGTAGTGATTTCCCACACGAAGGATACAACTATCCACAAAAAAACAAATAAAAACGGAGGAGAAGCAGACAGACAAGGGGAACACTCCACTGCACAAGCCATCCTGAAGCGGTGCGACGAAGAAAGGCGGCAGTAGGATCGCAAGAAGAGCGTGGCAGAAGCGCAAAGAAGCGAGAAGCACCCACCACATGCACCGGAGCCGGTAGCTGTGGCAACCAAGGAGGAGAAGCACGGTAGGGGATTGGTAGTACCCCACAGAGGCCCTGGTGGAATGGGGAGACCACAGAGAAGAGGGAGCAGGAGAACCCCGACCCAACCCGACACAAGAAGGGAACGCAAGCGCGCCAGGCAGCCCTAGAAGCCAGGGAGTGGAACCGGAAGGCCAGAATGAGCACCCAGGCGTCTTCACTTACAGCGCTGATCCCGTTCTTGCCCAAACCAGGTGAACCCCAGATGAAATGGGAAGATTGGAGGGAATATTTCAAAAATTACCTAGAGGCCCTGGAGGATGAAAATGGAGAAGCCTTTCCCAGCGCAATGAGAAGAAGGATACTCTTGCACAACCTAGGCCCAGAGGGGATAATAGTGTTCACAAACCTAGTGCCCACGCCCAGACCACAAGCGGACGTCGACGTCTTCAAGCATGCCATAGAGGATCTGGACAATCACTACCGAACAGCGGTGTGTGTCTCCATCGATCGTTTCAACTTCCAGCAGAGAAAGCAAGAAGCAGGCGAATCCATAGACGACTATGTCACAGCTTTGAGAAGATTGGCGATAACGTGCAAGTACGGGGCCATCCAGGACGAATTCATAAAGGACCAAATTGTTATGCACTCCACCAACAAGACAGTACAAGATAAATTGTGGGCACACGGAGAAGCAACGCTGAAGGAGGTCATAGCAATGGTAAAGAAAGCAGAGTTATCGAAACGATGTGCCGAAGCAGCGAAGAGGGAGACCGCCCAGAGGACCATGGTGAACAGAGTGGAAGATTCGGAACCTTCAGGAAGGTACAGAACGGCGCCTGGAGAAAGTAAAGGAGCAACCAGATGGGCGGGAAAACCCGGACAGACAGGAAAACAGGCAACGAAAAGCAAGATCGCGTGCTACAGGTGTGGAAGCCCTGCACACTCAGCCCAGGATAAACGCTGCCCGGCGTTCAGGGCAAAATGCATGTTCTGTGTCCTAATAGGTCACTATGAAAAGGTGTGTCGCAGGTGAGTTAGGAGACCCGTGGTGAAGTACGTAGCACAAGACCTACCAGAAGGAGAAGAAGATGAGCTGGAAGAAGATAACCTTGTGTTGTGCATAGAGGAGTAAGTGTTGGCAATAGACAACAAGCGTTCCCATAAACCACAATGTGACATGCTGATAGGAGGAGAGAAAATCAAGATTGGGATAGACTTAGGATCCCCATACACCATCGTCCAAAGATCAGTGTGAGAGGAAGAGTTCGAGCCCAGCCTAGGACCCAAATTGGAACCACCAGATATACGGCCGGTGACGTACCTAAGCACACCCATCCCCATGGTAGGATACAGGACTCTAACGTTTGAATTCAGGGGAAGGTCAGCTGAGTGCAAGCTGTACGTGGCAGAGAAAGGCCATCAGTCTTAGGTTGGATGGATCAAGGTGACCTAGGGATAAAACTGGACTCGGGTGGAGACATTCAAGTATTGATGACAGCCCCTGAAAGCTGTCTGGACCTGGAGAAAATGAAAAGGGACTTCCCGAAAGTGTTCGGAGGGAAGGTCAGCAAATTAGAAAAATTCACAGACAAAATCATGCTCAAGGAGAACTCCAATCCAGTGTCCCACAAGGTGAGGAATGTCCCCCTAGCGGTAAAGGAAGCGGTGCAACAGGAACTGCGTAGACTGGAAGAACAGGGAATAATCGAACCCATAGACAGTACGGAGTGGCTGGCGCCTTTGGTCATGGCGAGAAAACCAAATGGCAAGGTGCGTCTGTGTGTGGACCTTCAAGAACTGAATAGGTGCCTTATAGAGGAGGAATTCCCGCTGCCTCGCATAGCGAAATGCTAGCCAGAACAAGAGGGGTAAAGTGGTTCTCCACCATCAACCTCACATCCGCCTATCACCAAATAGACATGCACCCTACGAGCTGGAAGCTAACATCCTTCATAACGCCGTTTGGATGCTATCAATTCCGCAGGATGCCCTTTGGTCTCGCCTCGGCCGCAGCGGTGTTCCAAAAGTTAATGCACCGCCTGTTCAAGGACATTGAGGGCATCCAGTACTTTCAGGATGACATTTTGGTGATGGGAATGGACCAGAAAGACCATGACAGGAAATTGAATAAGGTGCTGAGTGTACTACAAAAGAATGGCTTGACAGCAGAATGGGAGAAATGTCGGCTGGGAATGACATCAGTCACATAACTTGGGCATGAGATAGGAGGACACGGGATCACGCCGAAAAGAGAGAACGTGAAGGCGATCTGCAATGCCAGGGCTCCCAAAAGGAAAGAAGACGTGAGACCCTTCCTGGGGATGGCCGAGTATTACAGTAAGCTCGTCAAGCACTTTGCCACCAAAACTCATCAACTGAGGCAGCTGATAAGAGACAAGACAGCGTTCAAGTGGAATGAAGAAGCACAGAAGGAGCTTGAAGAGTTAAAAAAGGACATAAGTCAGGCGGTGCCACTCCAAGGGTATGATCCCCTAGGTCAGACCATACTGACGACGGACGCCAGTGAGAAAGTGCTGGGAGCAGTCCTTGCGCAAGAGAGAGGAGACAGAACCATGGAGACCCTCAGCTTTGCATCCAGAGCCTTATCTCCCACAGAACAGAAATTCAGCGTGATTGAGAAGGAAATGCTGGCGGCGGTATGAGCCATGGGGAAGTTCAGGCAGTTCCTGTGGGGCACGAGAGTTTGACTCCAGACAGACCACAAACCGCTTGTCAAGGTTCTCACCTTGAGTGGACATCCAACCGCCACCCCACGCATAGCCAAAATGACGTTGAAACTGTTGGAGTATAGGTATGACGTGGAATCCATACGAGGGACATGCAACAAAGTAGCTGATTACCTCAGCCGAACGTCAGCCATGGAAGAAGCTCCGAACTCCTCGGGGATAATGAAGTGATGATAGCGGTGATGGAGGACGCAGAAAGAGTGATCAGCAAGCAAGAGTGGGCCCTGGCATATGATGAAGACGAGGACCTCTGTGAGGTCAAGGAATGCCTAATCAGTGGTTGGCCCAAGAAGAAGGGGTTGAAAGATGGGCTCCGGAAGTTCTATGAAGTACGCGAGGAACTGTCGATGAGCGACTCTGGAATCTTTTTGTACCGAGGAGACAAAGTGGTACCTCCCACGAAGTTGATCCCGCTCTTAATGAGCCAGCTACATGAGGGACACCTTGGCATTGTAAAAACTAAACTGAGGGTGAAGCAAATGTACTGGTGGCCTGGACTGGACATACAGGCGGAAAGGCACGTGAGAGACTGTGATCAGTGCCAAGGAGCAGACAAACTTTTAAAGCCACTAAGGCCAGCTTTGGGAAAATTTGATCAGCCTCACAACCCCTGAGAAGATGTCTCTGTCGATATTTTAGGACCTGTGTTGGACAACCAGGGAATGCCAAAATACTTGTGTGTCTTGGTGGACAAATTCTCAAAATGGCCGGATGCTCAAGTCCAAGAGGAAATGGACTCCGAAACGGTGATAAAGTTTCTCACCTCGGTTTTCCTGAGAGAAGGGATCCCAAGAACAATCCTGAGTAACAATGGCCCCCAATTTACCTCTGAGAAGTGGTACAAGTATGCAGAAAGGAATGGGATCAAAACCAAACACACTTCTATATACCACGCATCGAGCAACGGACAGGTGGAAAGATTCAATCGGGTCATCATGGGGTCCATCCAAGCTGCCATCATGAAGGGAAAAGACTGGGAAAAGGAGGTCCAGAGTATGATATGGGCTTACTGGATCACCCCCACCTCTACAGGGTACAGCCCCTTTCAAATCCTGAGAGGCAGGTACCCCTTTGCTAAAGACAATGTAGTCTGGAGGGAAAATACCATCACCAGCAAATGGTCACCTGCAGTAGTACAGCATAACCTCGAGAAGGCTCAAAAAGTATATACTGAACATTATAATCGGAGGAGGAAGGAAGGAAGCAGCCCTTGAAAGAGGGGAGTGGATGAGAGTCAAGCTGGCAGTGCTGGAAAGGAAAGGAGAGGGCACGTACAGCCCACCTATGCAATTGGAAGAAGCATACGACAGAGCTGCGATACTCAGTGACGGGAAAGTGTGGTCCCAAGACCGCATGGCAAAAATCAACAAGATCCTACAGTGGCCCGTGGAGGAAGAGAGAAACCGACAAGATCAAGGACAAAGAGGAAGTCAAGAAAATACAACTGCAGAAGGAGAACGCTCGGTGGAAGGAGAATCGTACGAAGATGGGGAAGATCAGGAAGTGCCCGGTGCGGAGGAAGCGCAAGCTGAGAAGAGCATGACACCCAAAAGAGATGAGCAGAGTCATCAGAGAGACAGGATGGTGAGCCCTGCAGAGAACGGTGCCCGGGAAGCCTCCACGCCGGTAGGACGCACACGTGCGGGAAGAGTGGTGGTCAGACCCGCTCATTTCAGAGACTTTGAACTGGGGGGGGTTAAACCCTGTGGACTCAAAGGACTCTTTTGTGTGTGTATAAAAAGGGGAGATATGTAGAGTTGCGCATTAGTCTTTGCTGTGTCGCGTGATGATGCAACACGCAAAGACGCACTAGTGGGCGATGTGCGCATGCGCGAGCGACCGGAGTGTCGGAGGAGTAAGACACTCTGCGCTCTTCTTGCGGAGAGAGATTTACAATTTAGTGGCCCTTCCCCTAAGCCCTTGGAGTCTGCATCTTTACTAAATTAGCGTGGGGGTGAGCAACCTCACATTTCTTTAAATGTTTAACATTTTTTTCTCTTCTGCACTAGTTTTAACCCTCGATCCAGAGAGATACATTCATCACTCATTAGCGGGTCCATGGTGGAGGCTGAGATGAAATATCAAGGTGTGTTTTGATGTGAGTCCTCGCGCACCAGCAGCGAAATAATAAATATATTCTGACAATAGACTTTGATATACTGTTTCGCGTCATGCGTGCGTGTGAAATGCAGCCCTGCGATCTAATACCAGAGTCTGAAGCATTAAACAGCTTTTGTATCTCGAATATTCACTAATATTCGTGTTTTAAATAAAACCGATGTGTTATGATCGGAGATAAAATACAACCCCTACTTTGAAAGGACGCAGCACTCTGTGACAGGGTATTGAATGGATGGAGGAATATTGCGTCAGATGTCCGGGTCATGGGTACGTTGGTGACACTGGGGGTGTTGTGTGATTGGGAGGGGGGGGGCTGCTGGCTGTGGAGGCTCGTCACAGTCCCCTCCCCCTCACAGATTATCACTAGTGACTCTGTCGTGATACTGTACAACCTGTCAGTCCCCGAGGAAATCTCTTGTGCACAGAAGGGTCTGTCCCCCCCTGCCACCCGCCCAGTAGAGGACACAATATGCAGGGAGTCTGAGGAGAGACCTCTTAGACACATGCTTGTTTGTACCTCTTTGTCTCAGGTGAACCAGCGACACCTAACACTTACCTGATGTCCACCTAGTGCTTGGTGAGTCAGATGTTAGATTCTAGGCGCTACAGATGACACCACTTGCCTGGCTCTCCCCTCTCAGCATCAGGACCAGCTCTGGTGTGAGCTGTATATTGCCTGTGGGGTCCATGGGGAGCCCCCTTTGGGACTCTAATGATGACAAGATCCACACAGGAGAACATTCTCAAGAAAAACATTGGAACATTTTGCTGATTGGCCAGCAGAGACAAGCCTCCCTGGTGCACAGATGAATTAGTGAAGCTTCTGCCTCTGGCCAGGGACTGCAGCCTGTCTCTGATGTCTCAAGGCAATGAGTGTTGAAAGAGTCACACAGAGGGGTCATGTCAGGCAGGAAAGAGCTCGAATTCTGCTACAGACCCGTGGGTACATTTACTAATGTGTTGCATCGTGGTTTCGTCAAATTTGTAGCGCTGCATGGCGCAAAATTCTTATGGGCATTTACTAAGTGACTTAAAACCCCTTTCCATGGATTTGCATGGTTCAACAAATACAAAGGGCCTCATTTATGAGGCCTTGCGCCAGTGTTGCACTTCTGATGAGTCACTTTTTGTGACGCATCGGCAGCGTAAAACATGCCTCCTGTTGCGCACTATTTACAAAGTGATGCATCTAATCAGATGCGTCACTTTTTAAACCCCTGTGCTACATTATACCTGCGTCGGGTATAATGTATGCAGTGGGGCGTTCCCCCCAAAAAACCTCCTAGAAGTGACGCAGTGAAATCTATGAGATTTCACGGCGTCACTTCCAGGACGCCATTGCGTCAAAATCTTGTGCCTGCCTCACAGCAGGCGTAAGACTGACGCAGGCCCTTTCACATGGGTCTTTCCCCCATGTGAAAGGACGCATTGCTGGAGTTGCATCACTTTTGTGACACACACCAGCAATGCGTCACTTTTGCGCCTACAGATACGTCAGAAATACTGACATATTTGTAACTCCTTGCGTCATGATGCATCATACATTAAATATGACGCATCAATCATGTCGCAAGGAGTGCGCACTGAGAAGTGACGCATCGTTGCTTTCACGCAGCGATGCATCATTTCTCATAAATGAGGCCCAAAGTATCGTAAGGCAGCGCATGGCCTTGTGTTACTTTACCTGGGGAAGGCGTTCCCGTGCATCCACCCATGAATTTTGGAGCTATCCCAGATCTACAAAGACTTGTGGACCTGGGAATGTGTCAACATGCTACAGTGCCCTGAAGCAGGCGTAACAAGCACAAATATCTTTATTTCACTTCAATGTTTCCGTTTTCACCCAGGTTTACCATATGACTTTTTGCACCCCGATAAAATCCAATAGGGTGAGTTCTAATTCTTTAACCCATTGGGGCCATTGGCAAGTTGGCAAAATAATATGATAATTTGGCCGACATAATCATCTTTGACCGTGCTCTGTGGCACATCACGAGATCAGCAGTGTTTTCCAGGAGATGCATTCTAATGCTTTTATCACTGTCCCCGGGTTGTCTTCTAGTATGTGTGTGACCCTGTGGTAGGTAGACTCTCACTAAATACCAAACAAGTGTGAGGGCAGTACTCTTCCACTCCCTTGTATGCTTCTTGCTTCTCTACAATATCAACATGGATTGGGAACTCGTACATCTTTTCCCAGTTAGTGCAGAGACCAGAGAGCTGTCAAAATTCCTCAAATAGGGGTACCTAAGCCCCAGATCTGTGACTCCATTTTTTAAAACAAATCAACATGTCGCCCACGTATAATGATATTGTGTGTACCCTATCCCTCAGGGAACCACACATGCCACATGCTCCTTTCGGACTTCCACACCAAAGGGGTCTATCGCCAATGCAATCAGCATCAAGGAGAGGTGGCACTACCGTCTTATCCCTCGATCGTCCGTATGTTCTCTGCGGCGCAAGTCCATGAGTTGTCAATCATGCATCCATTTCATGAATGCTAGGGCTAATCTTGCTGCTGATGTGGTCATCAGCGATGGGTAAGACCATTCCAACGAAGTTTATCTTCCCATCCCCAGTTCCCAATGGGAGTCTATTTTAGTGGCTTATTTCATCAACAGTTTGTCAAAAAATGCATTTGGTCAACATTAATGGCATACATCCTGTCCAGACTAAAGTTCTCCCTGTTAAATTTGCCATTAATCAGCAACTATCTTCCCTCATTGTCCACCTCTGAGGAGGGGCTGCAAATGGCACTTCTGGGAGACTCCATATTGATCCCTACTGGTGAAGGAGGACTATCCTATCACATAAATCTTATCCCTTTATCTAAAATTAACTATTTTCGTTAAGTATGTCTCCTGTAAAAGCACCACTTGGACATCATTCTCACGTTCTACATATTGTGCACCATTCTATGAGTGAAGACAAGTGGTGTGCCTTCCTCTGACATTAGCATGCCAAGCTCAGATTCTTCACCTGATGCCTCCAGGCGTTGTGGCCTCGACCACCCAGTTTTGTCCTGCTCTGCCAAAAAAGTCACACCTCCAGGGCTGTTGCCTTTCTCTACCACTCCAGCACTTTCATTGGTTTCCGGGCACCTCCATTGTGACCCTGTTGGGAGCGCCTTCATTTTAGTGCAGTATCTGGTCCTCCATGTTCTTTGCCCCTTTTAGTTTTATGCATATCTATCCAATACCCATGTCAATACCCATGTATGAAAAAGGAGGATTTTCCATCCAGCATAGCTTTCCGTCTTGCAGGATAAAGAAGCATATATTTCATTCCCTCATCCCTGAGGCCCCTTTTGATCGTCATGAACGACGCTCCCATCTTGTGTACTGACACTATTTAATCCAGAAAGATTGCTACCCTTTGGTTCCTTACCGCACAATGGTCAGCTTTCCTAGCTTTGTGAAGCAGCACATCAGGGTTACTGTAATGTAAGAGGCACGCACCTACAGGTCGGGGCAGCACTCGCAACAGAAGTATCCTAGTGGGCACTCAGTGAGTCCTCTCCAGGGTAAAGTATTTAGACAGTGCGTGTGGTCCCACCAACTTGATCAGCCAGGACTCTAAGTACTTAACCATGTCCATTCCCTTCTCTCCTTCTGTCAGTCCAATGATGCTATAAGGGCAATTTCAAGCCACAATGTGATGCTATAAAAAGAGAGGATTGATGACTGCAGTAGGTCTAAGGAATTTAGAAAATAAAATCCTTGGACTAAGTCTCCTCCCTCTAACAAGGATGATCCAGGCAAAACTAATTTCATCCATTAGTTATGGCAGCGAAGCCATGAGAGGGAGGGGCTCTGTCACAATAGCTAGAACTGTAGCAAGAGCACTCGCATGATCTTCGGCTTGCCGGGGTACACATCCCCCGCACAGATGAAGCTGGAATTTGGGCTCCCAAGAGAAGAGCTGGCACGCAAAGGAACATACATAAAAAGCTGTCACAAAATAAGCAGGGGAGAACCGAAAATGCTAAATGCCCTTCTGTGGAAGGAACTTCAAGGCAAAGAACCTTGCCCTGCAAGGCTATATTTGGAGGCCGCTATCAACCAGCTGGGGTTCCGAAAACTATGGGAACTCCCAGTGTCTCCGGCAGGTTTTAAAAAAGCAGTCAACAACACAGTCAGGAAAAAATCGATCTTGCAGGATAAAGCCTCCCTGTCAGAGCGTGCACATGGCCGGCTCAGTGTATAATCCTACACTAAACAATCGCCCCAAGCTTACCTTCAGTCTGGTTTCTCTCAAAAGACAAATGAGAACTTCTTGAAACTGCCCTCTGCAAATCATCTACCCCCCTGGATGCGCCCTCCTATACCAGTAAAGTGCAGTCTCTGTGGTGATGGCGAAGAAAACAAAGAACACCTTATCGCTATTTGTAGGGAACTTTCTACAAGAACTCCCGACCCTCCTGAGACCGCTTTTCAACCAAACACGGATTCGGTCTTGCAGGCAAGCGGTGTTGGCATGCTTTTTTGGTGATGACATCCAACTGTGCTGTTGGATGGTAACATTTCTTGTAGCCGCCGGAGCTCGCCTCAATACTTTGAAAGAATGCCAAAAAGACAACAGTGGTCTGGAAGTAGAGCCGAATATAGCTCCATAATCCTCACTGAGAAAGTACCTGATCGCATCAGCGAAGAAATAGGAAGTACAGCGTCTGTACTCGGCGCACCTCCTATACTCCAAGAGGTCAATGCGATCTGGAGGGAACAAGGGTCTAGCAGGAAAACGTATCCTCATTGATTATTACTACCCCAAATATTACAACTGAGGAGACAGGACCGATTTAAAAACTATGCCAGCTTGGCTTAAAATCTTCTCTATAATTCTTGTTCTTTGTAAAGGATAAAGCACAGAACTACCGACCAAGGTCTAGTACAACCAAAAAACACAGGTTTCATCAATGAGTATAATTGCAGTGCGTTACACTTCCCGCTCCCGTCGTTCCAAGGTGCCAATCGAGTCCAAATGTTCATACAAGAAATGGAAGGCGAACTCTTTCAAATCAAACAGTGGATCAATCATTTCAAGAAAAATTATTTTTCTTATTTTGGTAATCTCTACCAGAAGCGACACACAGCCATCGTGTTACGTTCGTTTATGGAACTTCGTCAGGGCTGCAATTTAATCAAAAAGAAGGACATTTTATTCACTACATATATAAAAGCCATTCCAGACAAGATCACAATATACAAGAAAGGGGAATAGACTAGGGAATAAAAATAGAAAATGACCCAACTATACAGATATACACAAAGAACAATTTAAAACATCTCCTATATACACTTATATACATAAACACTTTACAAATCTGTACACACATAGATATATACATAACATTAAGAAAACATTTATATATGTACATTTAGATATAAGACCATAAGGTGGGAACAGACCACTTTTGGAACTGACACCTATTCATATGCTGGTTGCTGATACTCCCAAAACAAGTGGCAATGATATTGTTACTGAGAAGGAAAAAAGAAAAAGACCAGTAGGTCCAAAGAGAAGGGAAAGGAAGGAAATACAAAAGGAAAAGAGGAAGTAAAGGCAAAGTAAACGTTACAAGATAAATCACCAAAAGCGACCAGGCGGTAAGTCAAACCAACCCATTGAATCTAGATCACAAAATGAAGGCATACTCTAACAGCAGAGAGAAACAAGATGGGCTCCAAGAAGGGTACCCTGAAGTCATCATAAGTGTTATTAAACCCTATTAACACAGGTGAGGATGGATAACGAGTACTCACTCAAACTGACTGCCCTAACATCATAATAGCATAGAAGAGCATAGGTGATGCGTGGGGTAACGCAAGACTCACCTCTAAATAGATGTATGTATATTTGGGGTCAGTATCCTATTAGGTCTAAATCAATAAGATGAACACTGTATGTTGAGGAAACATTTCAATATTTGGGCTGGAAACAAGGCAAAAAAGAAAAAAGAAAAGAAACACACATGATAAGTGACTCGAACTTATGTTTGGAAATGACATACCAAAGTTGGATGCAAAGTGATATCAAAACCCACCTCTAGTTCAGTAAGAGCCGGAAAATGGCATTAGAATCTGGATTCAATGAAGTAATATGAACACCAGTACAGATGAGATTCGAAGGAAGTACCAAGCTGTAATGAAAATAATCATACATGAGACCAATGATAATGGACCAAATTAATATAATCCATTATTTGAAATATCACGAGCATCTCCATTCCCCCTCCCAATTACGAATACGGGAAGGAGGGCAGATAGGGGTATCCAACAATAATAGCATTGGATAAATCCACATAAAAAAGTCCACTCAACCTCAAACCAAAGGTATCACGCATGATAGTGTTCTCACCTCCTAGAGATATATCTACATAAGGATATGCACAAGAAGAGGTGGGAGTATCTGTAGTCCACTTCTTGGAGAGGCTGATCAAATGGTTAGGAAACCGATTGCTGCCTAATCGGTACAAACTGTCAAAAAATATGGACATAAAAAGAGAGGTCATACAACATGGAAATGCAAGGTCTGCTAATGTCAAGTGTGAATTCTATCATAAAATCCCCAATATAGAATTGCCCTCCCACTATAACAGAGTGCATAGTCCAGTCCCATAAAAAAGGAGCTCCAGCAACCAAACACAACATACATCCGCGTATAGAATGGAAATCGATATTACCACTAACATGTGAACAACAATGCAATCCAAATCGATAAGCTGCACATTGTCGCACAAAGCAGGAATAACAGGACCCTGCCGGCATTTAAAAGTAACCCAAGACCATGAATTTTGGCTTTAAGTATTCTGTGGTCCCAAAGTATATCGCACCATGCAGGGATCTCGGTACTCCACCAAAAATAGAAGCAACCCAAAGCCATAGAGTTTAAATTTAAGTATTTTGTGGTCACAACGTCTGTCGACCACCCGTACAAGGGGCAGCCCACACAGTCCCCCCTCTTACCTATAGAGTATACAGCAGTCCCTGGCATGAAAAGCAGGAACTCGAACAAGCGGATTCCAGTGCTATTCCCGTTTTTTAAACCCGAGGTTTTCCCGCGTCCGCGAGTCTAACTCAGTCACATGTTACTCACGGGAGGGGATCCACCAATCCCCATTCACTGGGAGATGAAAGGAGACAATGATAGTAAAAACGGACAAACCAGCCCAAACTTATCTGTCCTGTCCCATAAGCGATGTTCCATGTCCCTGTCCCATGATGTAATAGCTGACGCTGTTTATGAACATATATTAGTTGTCAATAAAAAACTTCAAAGCAGAAGATAATGTCACAAAGTGGACGGAACAGATGCACCGGGACTTACGAAGCGGCCACACAACACCGGTCCTAAAAACAGAGTCTACAGATGGAAACACAATTGTTAATTAAAACCGCGTAGAATTTGCGGAATAAGACAAGTACCACAAGGGTCCTTCTCCTTAATGCAAAGGCCACATAACACGGTAAGTCAGGTTATCTGACCGATAAGGGCGCTCATAATGCACAAGTAACACTAATAGGGATGCAGCGGCCATATTATAGTGGCTGAAGAAAACGTCAGAGAGCAGAAAAAAGAGAATAATAAAAAAACATAAGCAAACCATAAGGTATAGGAAAAAAACATAGATCAAAAAGGACAATACCAATCCTATTCGTACAATGCATCCCTTATAATTAGTATCATACTAAGTCTTAATCCCAAACAAAATCGTGTATACGGAAATTGTTATAAGGTGCAATAGTACCTCCTGCAATTCATTATCGACACAAATGATGAGGATAAATCCCACACTAGGAGTTCCTGTCATTGACGAGGCCTAGCAAAGGCAGTATTGAAACAAATATACTGCATGATGTATACGAAAAGAGGAAAATTAATTTTATTAGTATGACATATCCCAAAAGAACATTGAAGGTATCATCAAGATGGTATGTCCGACAATGTTAATTTCTCTCATTCGTAAAGCAAATTCCAAATAAACATTTAAAGTATCATAAAGGTAGTTACAGGCCGGCACAGTGACTACCAACAGTACTGGGACCAGTGACACAAGACATCCTTTCTCTTTCCAGTGCTCAGCAGTCCTAGATCTTTCTAGTGCCAAAAGAAAGTAATGTAGTTCACTGTCAGTGTTGTGTCCCCGATCCACTTTGCCTCCCTTTGTCGGACTAACAATTCGCGATTGCCCTCCCTTCTACCACAAGGGATATGATCAATCCCATGGAACCTGAAATTGTTGATATTGGGGTGGCAATCACGATAATCTTCGCTTAGCGGATAATGGCTATCTTTATTCAAGATGGCCCTCCGATATTCCTGTAGTCATATCTTAAGGGGGGATATATGATGTTACAACGCGGACTTTTACTCCGCATACTGTTACAACGCGGTTTTTACAACGCGGGTCATGTAACAACGCATGTATTTACAACGCATTTTTTTACAACGCAGGTACCTTTACAACGCAGACCATTACAACGTAAGTATTGGTAAGTATATATAAATAAGAATAATATAATAGTAACTTAATTTTAAAAGTATAATTTAATGTAATTTTTAATAATTTAATTTCCGTAAATTAATTTAAATTTAAATTAATGTTAATTTATTTTTACCCTGTACCCCTGTACCCCAAAAACTCAAAACTGACCCTAAACCCCAAAAATAATGCAAATTAATTTAATTTAATTTATTTGCTATTAAATAATTTAAATTAAAATTAAATATAATTTATTTTTACCCTGTACCCCAAAAACTTAAAACTGACCCTGAACCCTAAAAATACCCCTTTACCCTAAAACCCAAAACTGACCCTGAACCCTAAAAATACCCCTTTACCCTAAAACCCAAAACTGACCCTGAACCCTAAAAATACCCCTTTACCCTAAAACCCAAAACTGACCCTGAACCCTAAAAATACCCCTTTACCCTAAAACCCAAAACTGACCCTGAACCCTAAAAATACCCCTTTACCCTAAAACCCAAAACTGACCCTGAACCCTAAAAATACCCCTTTACCCTAAAACCCAAAACTGACCCTGAACCCTAAAAATACCCCTTTACCCTAAAACCCAAAACTGACCCTGAACCCTAAAAATACCCCTTTACCCTAAAACCCAAAACTGACCCTGAACCCTAAAAATACCCCTTTACCCTAAAACCCAAAACTGACCCTGAACCCTAAAAATACCCCTTTACCCTAAAACCCAAAACTGACCCTAAACCCTAAAAATACCCCTTTACCCTAAAACCCAAAACTGACCCTGAACCCTAAAAATACCCCTTTACCCTAAAACCCAAAACTGACCCTGAACCCTAAAAATACCCCTTTACCCTAAAACCCAAAACTGACCCTAACCCCTAAAAATACCCCTTTACCCTAAAACCCAAAACTGACCCTAACCCCTAAAAATACCCCTTTACCCTAAAACCCAAAACTGACCCTAACCCCTAAAAATACCCCTTTACCCTAAAACCCAAAACTGACCCTAACCCCTAAAAATACCCCTTAACCCCAAACATATAACATTTAAAATATAACTATATACTTACCAATACTTACGTTGTAATGGTATGCGTTGTAAAGGTACCTGCGTTGTAAAAAAATGCGTTGTAAAAACATGAGTTGTAACAGTATCCGCGTTGTAATGGATGCGTTGTAACAGTAGTGCGTTGTAAAAAATGCGTTGTAACAAGTAAACACCCTTAAGGGGGCGTATTGTACTTCCCACATAGATGGTGCCACAGTCACATCCCAAAACAAATATTGCATGTGTAGTGTTGCAATTCATGAAATGGTTGATCCTGTATGACATGTCATTGTTATATGAAAAGGTACAGGTCTTATTGCTTCCAAACAGACACATATTACATGAGCCACTCGTGTAGAAACCAATGGGTTTTGGTGGCAACCAAGTTGCTGGAGTCTGCTTATTGATCACGTAGCTGGGACATAAAGTTTTTCGTAAGGTTCTACTCTTATGGAATGTCAGGAATGGAGTGTCTGGGATACTATTTTTCAAACTAGGCAAGGGAGGTCTTGAAAAGGAACTGGGACCTACTACTAGAGGTGACTGGTTTGAAAATCAGTATTCCAGACACTCCGTTAGCAGGGGGGCAATCGCGAATTGTTACTCCGACAAAGGGAGTCAAAGTGGATATGCCGCCTTCGGGCTACGGCTCGGGGACACAACACTGACAGTGAACTACATTACTTTCTTTAGGCACTAGAAAGAGCTAGGACTGCTTAGCACTGGAAAGAGAAAGGATTTCTTGTGTCCCTGGTCCCAGTACTGTTGGTAGTCACTGTGTCGGCCTGTAACTACCTTTATGATACTTTAAATGTTTATTTGGAATTTGATAAACAAATGAGAGGAATTAGCATTGTTGGACATACCATCTTGATGATACCTTCAATGTTCTTTTGGAATATGTCATACTAATAAAAGGAATTTTCCTCTTTTCGTACACATCATGCAGTATATTTGTTTTAATACTGCCTTTGATAGGACTCGTCAATGACTGGAACTCCCGTGTGGGATATATCCTCATCCTTTGTGTCGATACTGAATTGCAGGAGGTACTATTGCACCTTATAACAATTTCCGTATACACGATTTTGTTTGGGATTAAGACTTAGTATGATACTAATTATAAGGGATCCATTGTATGAATAGGATTTGTATTGTCCTTTTTGATCTATGTTATTTTCCTATACCTTATGGTTTGCTTATGTTTTTTATTTTTATTATTCTCTCTTTTTTTCTGCTCTCCAACGATTTCTTCAGCCACTTTAATATGGCCGCTGCTTCCCTATTAGTGTTACTTGTGTATTATGAACGCCCTTATCAGTCAGATAACCTGACTTAACGTGGTATGTGGCCTTTGCATTTAGGAGAAGGACCCTTTGTTGAGAATATAATATTGTATTTACTGTGTTGAAGTATGTTTTCTATGTCCTTCATTAACACGTCACATAACGTTATCTCCGAATGCTCGGAGTTTACTTATGTGACGTCACGAGGTTCATTTGCCAGATGCTGTTATCTCTGGCTGATAGCGTACCCTTATCTTTTGGCTCCCTGTGGCCCTTATAACTAATATAATAAACCATTTATTTATAACATAGCTAGCGTCATCGTGTCTTTCCCTCAACAATTGGCGATGAGGATCAAAAGACTACAAGGGCACACAGGCGTAAAAAGAGAAAAGATAATAGAGGGACGTCGGTAGATGAAGCGATTAACTTCAAAAGTAGACTCTGCGGTTCCACTGGTAATTGATGGACTAATACAAAAAAGTAAGTGGAGTATCTCACTGATTGTGCCGCGTATCGACAGCATAGCCGCGCAAAGGATCCTGTCAGCTGAGACGCGTGAGGCATGCTGGGAGATGACATAGGCACAGGCTAAGGACGACCTTTGGCTGAGAACAGTATACGTCAGCAGGCTCAGTGAGCGCGCGGCCGCATTGACAGGAGAACTGATCCTGACTAAAAATAAGGATAATAATAACAGCATTGATACTGACGAAGTGTTAACGCGAGTAAATAAAGCAGCGCAGGTGAATGTAAGCACAGCAAAAGCGCACGCATCGCGCAGGCAAAGGAAAAGGAGTGATAAAGTGTGTGTAAACGGAATATAAACAGCACTTGATATATCAGGGCAAAGTAAGCAGACAATCAAACCTTGGTAAATCCAAAAGTAAATTCAAACAACAGAAACATGGCACAGAGTAATAACATATGCGTGTCACCACTTTTTCTTGAGGAGCCAGGAAAGCCTGTCATGAAGTGGAAGAATTGGTTAAGGGCATTTGAAAATTATTTAGTGTTCATAGATGGCAAAGGATACGACGCAGAAAGGAAAACTTTGCTGTTGTTTGGCCTACTAGGAAAAGCTGGACAAGAAGTGTTTGACAGCCTACCCTAGTATGAAAGCCCACCAGGGGTTTTCATACCGTTAAATGAATATCAAGAGGCAATAAAAAGGCTTGAAAAACAGTTCGCTGAAGAAAGTAACATAATAGTGGGTAGGCATAAATTCGCGTTGAGAAAGCAAGAAGAAGGAGAGACTGTGGAGGAGTATATAGCATGTTTAAGAGTACTAGCCAAGGAGTGCGAATTCGAGGATATGACCGATACCTACATCAGGGATCAAGTAGTATTTTACTGTTACTCTAAAAAGGTGCAAGAAAGTTTGCTGGCGTGTAGGAAACCCACACTGCAGGAGGTAGTGGATATCACGAAAGGGATAGGGAGATCTTTAATATCAACAAAAGAGTTATCCAGCACAAGTGGTAATGCAAACGTGTTTTATTTACAGGACAAGAGAAAAGGCGATAATAAAGGACGAGAGAAGAATTAGTTTGACTAAAAGGTAGGAGTAAGAAATATAAATTGCTATAGATGTGGATCTCAGGAACATCTAGCGGATTGTAGAACATGCACAGCTCTTGGTAAAAAATGTTTAAGATGCAAAAAAATTGGCCACTACACTGCGCTGTGCAAAACAAAGAGATTAAACGAAAATGTAAAAATAAATGCTGTTGGTGAATATGACGATATAATAGTGCATGTAGAAATGGAGGATGGTAAGATAAAAGGACCGGTAGGTGAAGGGAAAATAGGTGATGTTGAAGTACAATTCGCAGCTGACTCAGGATCCCCAATCACCATTATATCCAACAAACTATTTGATGAGAAATGGCAAAATGTGGATCTAAGTGAGACAGGTATAAACCCAAATACTTTTGGGGAACAAGAGATAGATATGGTTGGACATTTTCAAGACACCATAACTTTCAAAGGGAGAATAATTAAAACAAAAATCTACCTCGCTAAGAAAGGTAGAATATTAATAGGATGGAAAGATCTAGCCAAAATAGGAGTGATTTTGCAACCAGGGGCGAAGGATCCCATAATCCTCAAAGAGGATCTCATAAGCAGTATATGTACAGAGGAAATAATAAAAGTATGGAGCACATGCTGGGTGCGTAAAAGGTTTCACACACAGAATAAAGTTAAAGGAGGGTGCTGTGCGCACAAAGCATAAGGTAAGAAGTGTACCATTGTCCATCAAAGGAGATTTAAAAAAAGTACTAGATAAGTTAATCAAAGAAGGAGTAATTGAGGAAACGGATGAATCCGAATGGGTGTCAGCGATCGTCGTTTCCAAGAAAAGGAAGTCAGGCGAGATAAGATTGTGTGTGGACCTCAGGTCGCTTAACAAAAACATACTGATAAATTGCCACCCATTCCCAAGGATTCAAGAGATCCTGCAGTCGGTCAGTGGTTCAAGGTATTTTACTCTCATAGACTTGAAAGCTGCCTACCACCAGGTGTGTTTGACAGAAGAGTCAAAAAAGTTGACCACATTTGTAACACCTTATGGGGCATACAGGTACATTAGGTTACCTTTTGGACTGGCTTCTTCATCTAATGCATTCCAAAAACTAATGGACATTTTATTCAGAGAATTGAAAGGAGTAGAGACCTTCCAGGACGACATTCTCATACATTCCAAAACAGAACAGGAACACCTGGAAACTCTGGACAAAGTATTGAGTACACTAGAGAGTGGAGGGATGACTGTCTCAAAAGAGAAGTGCAAGTTCATGGTAGACAAAATTGAATATCTGGGTCAAATTCAAATTCAAATTCAAAGATGCTTTATTCGGTTTGTTAAGAAAATACAACCATATAGCAACATACATAAAAATGTACACAATACTAAATTAAGCTACCATAAAAACAATGTAACAGAATAGCGCTCAGAAATAAAAACATTTAGCAGCATTGATAGTACATAATCATTAGGCCATTCAAAAAATGCTTTTGGCTATAATATTAACAATCATACGATCTTTAATTGTGTGCAAATATGCAGTTAAGGTGCTAAATATTGTCTCTATATTAGTATATGTGCAAATTGGCAATACTATAGAAGATTTATACAGCATCCTTCCTAAAGTGCAATATGCGATTAGCAGCACCTAGACTGGCTATTAATAGGAGATGATGATAAATGTAACAAAGTGCAAGTGCTAAGCCATTCCTACGATGAATATTATACAGTAGCAGCAATTAATCCAACGGACATATGTGTGCAAATTAGCATAAAAATACATGATATCAACAGCATCTTGTTTTAAAGTGAATAGTACATTTAGCAGCTGGAAAGATTCATATAATAATTGATTTTCTTGCAGAAATACATTTTAAAATAGAAGTGGCCACATAAAAACATACATCTGGGGACTCTAGGTTAAACACTAGTGTCATTGCTGTTTGTAGATGATGCGTATTATGTTTTAAAAAGATGGGTTTCAAGTAATATTTCCTTAAAAAGGTATAAAAAGTACAAGATAACATAAAGTGACGCGTGCTCTGTTTTGATTTGCCATCACATGGGCACAAACAAGTTCCAGGTTTTTTAGGCACAGGGAAGGCCACAAGGTGATGCACAATTCCTAGGCGGAGACGGGTTAAAACAAATCGATGGGAGGGAATACTAACTGTTACAAGGTAAAATTGGAAGCCTACATTGATGTTATATTGTTGGTAAAGATTGAATGTACTCTGTTTAGTATATTTTTCCATCCTAGTCTCTTCTGTATATTTCATAAACGAGACCTTCAACTCCCGCTTTGATAATATAGGGTCCATTATTAAATCATTATAAATGTCCAGTCCATATAGTGTTTTATACCAATGATGTATATGATTCAGCCAGGGAATATTTGATCGGCGATCAAGTTTGATACAATCAGTTATTACGTCCTGCGTAAACTTTGTTTCCTCCTTTGCCCATATTGAGCGCCATAAGGACAGGGGACGAAGGGCGATTAGATCATTGACATAGTGCAAATCTAGTTCCTTATGTATTAGCTCCGTTGAAGCCGTAACTGGGACACTGGTTAATCTTTTTAAAAACACATTCTCCCTCACCTGGACAGATTTGGCACTCTGTGCATCATACCCCCATACTCCAGCCCCATATATAGCTGAAGAAATGCATCTAGCGTTAAAAAGGGTTAGCATTTCACGAATTCTGCGATCCCCTAATTTAGCAGCAAATCTAAATATACAATTTGTATTCCGGGCCATTTTTAAAAGGAATATCTGGGTCATGTCTTAACACCTGATGGCATAACACCCAAGGATGATCTGGTGGAGGCCATAAGGGAAGCTCCTGAACCCAAAGATAAAGAGACCTTAAAATCTTTCCTAGGACTCAGTGAGTATTATTCCAGATTCATCCAGCGGTATGCAGGCAAGATTGAACCTTTAAGGAAATTGCTAAGGAAAAACGTAAGCTAAAAATGGACAAGCGAACAAGAGCAAGCCTTTGCAATCATAAAAGAAGACATCGCAAGAGCGCCTGCATTGAAACCTTATAACCCTGAACTAGAAAACATCATCACAGTAGATGGCAGCGCAAAGGGTATTGGCGCTGTATTCTGCCAAGTTCAGGGCAAAGAGGAAAATAGCGTTCATATCAAGGAGGCTAAGTGAAACAGAGGAGAATTATAGCACGATTGAACGCGAGGCACTCGCATGCGTGTGGGCAGTGCACAAACTGAAAGACTATCTGTGGGGCAAAAAATTCATTATAGTAACAGATTACAAACCATTGGTCTATATGATGGATGGTGAAGGACGAGGAAATGGCAAAGCCAGTTCCAGATTGATAAGACTGCTTTCGAAACTGCAAGAGTACACTTTCAGCATACGGCACATAAAAGGTGGTAAAAACAACAGAGCGGACTGCCTATCTCGCCTACCTGTGAGCAAACAACCTGAATGCACGCTTGATGACATGGAGTGTGTAGTGGCTTGGGTTGATGCCACTTTAATGTGTAGCGGATCAATAACGGAGGAAGAATGGCTGACAAACCAGGAAAAAGACAAAGTAATGGAGAAAGTGATGAGCTATGTAAGAACAAAATGGCCTCTCATAAGGAATCTGGAGAATGAACTTAAAAGTTACCAACAGGTAGAGAGTGAACTGACCATAGAATGTGGGTTTTTGAAAAGAGGTGAGCTTTTCATTCCACCAGAAGGGCTGAGAAGGAAAATAATGCAGCTGGCTCACTAAGGACACCCAGGTAGCAGTGCGACTAGGAATATTTTGAGATCATACTACTGGTGGCCAGAAATGGACTCTGAGGTGAAAAAATACATAGACAGTTGTGAACAATGTTTAAAAGCAGATAAACTGTGGAAATTAAGAAAGGGAGATTTACAAATGGTAGAGATTCCAAATGGTCCATGGACCAAAATTGCAATAGACTTTGCAGGGCCATTTAATGTATTAGAGGATGGATGTAGACATATAATTGTACTGACGGATTACTATTCAAAGTGGGTACACTATAAGTTTGTAAATACTGTGACAACAAGTGTTGTGATAAAATTCTTGAAAGAGGTATTTGCTGTAGAAGGGCAGCCAAAAATCATTGTCTCTGACAATGGAACACAGTTGGTGTCCAGGGAAATGATTGCATTTTTACAGCATGTTGGGATCAAACAAGAAAAAACACCATTCTATAGTCCTAAGAGTAATGGACAGTTGGAGAGGGTGAACAAGTTCATAAAAGAAGGGAATCAATTGGCAGTAGCATCCACATTAAATGTGAAAGATTTTATTCGTGAAAAAATGAATACATATAATAACACACCAAATGACATGACAGGACATACACCATTTTTCCTAATGAGGGGGAGAAAGTGTAACAACGTACTTACTCCTAAATTCAACAATTGGTTCAGAGATGAGGTCACTCAAGATGTGATAAATGATAACGTGTTCAGGGTCAAGGAGCGTATTGTTGAAAAACAAATAAGAACAAAGATATTCTGACCTGTCCAACAAGGTGGGAGAAAAACAAATAGAACAAGGTGACTTGGTACTAGTCAGGAAGCCTTTTAAGGTGTCAAAGGGAGAGTCTGTATATAGCAACCTTGTTAGGGTGTGTGAAGCATCCCGGGGAGCTGTATGCATGGAAGGAAAAGGTTAGAGAAGCAAGGATGATGTAATCAAACTTAAAAAAGGTCAAGAAAAGATTATAATGAGAGGGAAGGATGAATAAGAGGGAAATCTTGATGACAGCATACTGGAATGGGAAAATGTACCTGAAGATCAAAGTCACCCTGACTTAGATGGTAACTCAAGCACGACCACGGGCAATGGTGGGGGGCAAGAGAAAAGTGTAATGGAGAAATCCAGTGTAGAGACAGACTGTAGTGTTGGTAGCCCTGTGGGTCCCAGCGAGGTGGAAGAACCCATAAGTGGTCACAGCCCCAGAAGCAGCCACTCTTATGCCAGGTATGCCAAAACTAGGTCATGAAGAGAAGTCAGAATGCCCAAACGTTTTGAAGAATTTGTAATTGAATGATACTTTTCATGACATTGTTCTCATTTGTGTTTTTGTTGGGGGAAAAGGGAGATGTTGAGAATATAATATCGTATTTAATGTGTTGAAGTATGTTTTCTATGTCCTTCATTAACACGTCACATAACGTCATCTCCGAATGCTCAGAGATTACTTATGTGACGTCACGAGGTTCGATTGCCAGATGCTGTTATCTCTGGCTGATAGCGTACCCTTATCTTTTGGCTCCCTGTGGGCCCTTATAGCTAATATAATAAACCAATTATTTATAACATAGCTAGCGTCATCGTGTCTTTCCCTCAACACCCTTGTGGTACTTGTCTTATTCCCCAAATTCTACGCGGTTTTAATTAACAATTGTGTTTCCGTATGTAGACTCTGGTTTTTGGGCCGGTGTTGTGTGGCTGCTTCGTGAGTCCCGGTGCATCTGTTCCGTCCACTTTGTCACATTATCTTCTGCTTTGAAGTTTTTAATTGACAACTAATATATGTTCATAAACAGCGTCAGCTATTACATCATGGCCGCCGCTTATGGGACAGGACAGATGAGTTTGGGCTGGTTTGTCCGTTTTCACTATCATTGTCTCCTTTCGTGTCCCAGTGAATGGGGATTGGTGGATCCCCTCCCGTGTGTAACATGTGACTGAGTTAGACTCGTGGACGCAGGAAAATCTCGGGTTTAAAAAATTTGATGGCACTGGAATCGGCTTGTTCGAGTTCCTTCTTATCATGCCAGGGACTGCTGTATACTCTACAGGTAAGACTGGGGACTGTGTGGGTTGCCCCTTGTACGGGTGGTCGACTGACGTTGTGACCACAAAATACTTAAATTTAAACTCTATGGCTTTGGGTTGCTTCTATTTTTTGGTGGAGTACCGATGTCCCCGCATGGTGCGATATACTTTGGGACCACAGAATACTTAAATCCAAAATTCATGGTCTTGGGTTACTTTTAAATGCCGACAGGGTCCTGTTATTCTTGCTTTGTGCGACAATATGCAGCTCATCGATTTGGGTTGCATTGTTGGTCACATGTTACTGGTAATATCGATTTCCATTCTATACGAGGATGTATGTTGTGTTTGGTTGCTGGAGCCCCTTTTTTATGGGACTGGACTATGCACTCTCAGTTATAGTGGGAGGGCAATTCTATATTGGGGATTTTATGATGGAATTCACACTTGACATTCGCAGCCTTTGCATTTCAATGTCGTATGACCTCTCTTTTTATATCCATATTTTTTGACAGTTTGAACCGATTAGGCGGCAATCAGTTTCCTAACCGTTTGATCAGCCTCTCCAAGAAGTGGCCTACAGATACTCCCACCTCTTCTTGTGCATATCCTTATGGAGATATATCTCTAGGAGGTGAGAACTCTATTGTCTGTGATAACTTTGGTTACGAGTTGAGTGGACTTTTTTATGTGGATTTATCCAATGCTATTATTGTTCGATACCCCTATCTGCCCTCCTTACCATATTCGTAATTGGGAGGGGTAATGGAGATGCTTGTGATATCTCGAATAATGGATTATATTAATTTGGTCCATTATCATTGGTCTTATGTATGGATTTTTTCATTACAGCTTGGTACTTCCTTCGAATCTCATCTGTACTGGTGTTCATATTACTTCATTGGATCCAGATTCGAATGCCATTTTCTGGCTCTTACTGAACTAGAGGTGGGTTTTGATATCACTTTGCATCCAACTTTGGTATGTCATTTCCAAACATAAGTTTGAGTCACTTATCATGTGTGTTTCTTTTCTTTTTTCTATTTTGCCTTGGTTCCAGTCCAAATATTGAAAGTTTCCTCAACATACCGTGTTCATCTTAATGATTTAGACCTAATAGGATATTGACCCCAAATATACATACATCTATTTAGAGGTGAGTCTTGCGTTACCCCACACGTCACCTATGCTCTTCTATGCTATTATGATGTTAGGGCAGTCAGTTTGAGTGAGTACTCGTTATCCATCCTCACCTGTGTTAATAGGATTTAATAACACTTATGATGACTTCAGGGTACCCTTCTTGGAGCCCCTCTTGTTTCTCTCTGCTTTTAGAGTATGCCTTCATTTTGTGATCTAGATTCAATGGGTTGGTTTGACTTACCGCCTGGTCGCTTTTGGTGATTTATCTTGTAACTTTTACTTTGCCTTTACTTCCTCTTTTCCTTTTGTATTTCCTTCCTTTCCCTTCTCTTTGGACCTACTGGTCTTTTTCTTTTTTCCTTCTCAATAACAATATCATTGCCACTTGTTTTAGGAGTATTAGGAACCAGCATATGAATAGGTGTCAGTTCCAAAAGTGGTCTGTTCCCACCTTATGGTCTTATATCTAAATATACATATATAAACATGTTCTTAATGTTATGTATATATCTATGTGTGTATATATTTGTAAAGTGTTTATGTATATAAGTGTATATAGGAGTTGTTTTAAATTGTTCTTTGTGTATATCTGCATAGTTGGGTCATTTTCTATTTTTATTCCCTCTATTCCCCTTTCTTGTATATTGTGATCTTGTCTGGAATGGCTTTTATTTATGTAGTGTATAAAATGTCCTTCTTTTTGATTAAATTGCAGCCCTGACGAAGTTCCATAAAGGAACGAAACGCCTTGACTGTGTGTCGCATATGGTAGAGATCACTAAAGTAAAGAAAATAATTTTTCTTGAACTGATTGATCCACTGTTTGATTTGAAAGAGTGCGCCTTCCATTTCTTGTATGAACAATTCTTGTTCTTTGATTAATTGACTCTGTGCACCTTTTAAAGGAATTCCTCTGTTTTATTGTGGGTTTTCTGGTATTTTATGTCTTAACCATTTGTTGGACTGAAACGGGGTAAGCTTAAGATCATACAGTGGGCTATACTATGTTGCCCCTTTGTCTTTTAGGTTTTTAATAGTTAGCTGAATAGAAATAGAGAACTAGCAAGCTCAAACCACTAGGGGGTTTAGCACCAAGGCTAGGTGAAACACAGGTTGGTGCCATATTCTTGTCAATATGACGAGTCCCTGCATTTTATATCTATGCCCCTCAGTTTATTGATGAATGAGCCTCCCAGAAGCCACTAAAGCCCCCCCCCATCAGTTACAGATGGTTGTCGCTGTGCTTCCCTCACATAATCCTATTTTGCAATCAATGATTTAGTCTCTGATCAGGCCAGGCAGGTCAAGGGTTGTGACAGGGTTAATGCCGTTCCCCCTAGGCACCTGTACAACATGGCGCAAATTTTGTCCGTGGCTCCACCACAAGTATTTACACATTCAACATCAGGCTTAGAAATGTAAATAATAGCCTTTCAAAATATAACAAACATTTGAGGGGCATCAACATAGCGTCCACACCTCCTTCAAAGAGGCACCAGCGATTTACCCTTGCTACGGGGAACTGGTGACAGCGAGGAACTGTGTTATATAAACGCCTCATTCTCCTTCACCTGCGAGTGGCCATCTTGCATTGGCAAGGGAAGCGGGATGCTCCTGGCCAAACGTACGAGCCCATACCAGCACCCTGGCTTGAAAAACAAGCCCTGTCCCGTTGCACTATCTCTGGAGATTCACCGGTGCGAGGAAGCAGAGGATTGAATAGTGCAATCGCTACTGAGCCTGGAGTGAGGTATGTGGGAGCAATACCCAGAACATTACCCTTGGCATTTGACAAGGCAGGTGCGGGGGGTTGAGAGCCTAGCTGAGACCTGCACTGCTTTGGGAGATATTAGTGGCATTGCCCAGAGGGGTGGCCCGAATATTGTGCTCTCCCCGGAGTGACAGCAGCTACCCTCCCGATGAGGAGACGCTGCTTGGGTCGAGGCTGCGGTGTATTGCACCAAAGGGCACAAGGAGGAAGGTTTGATGCACAGCTGGCGCTATAATCACATAACAGGCCTAAAGTCGGATTGTCAGCCTTGTAGTTGCCTGTATTGGGCAACTGACTGCGCAGCTGAAGGAGGGCCTAACCCCTGTATGATGCCCTGCTGACCCGCGCTCCTTCTATAGCGGGGCCATGAGCAGCCTCCATAGCACAATGCCCCCTTGGGATTCCTGCACCCATTTAGATTCCATGCCACCACCTCCTGGGATGAGGCCCAGCTGGTTTATGGTGATGGGTCCAGAAAGCGGAGATCCAGTGCACTTGCACAGCAGGCCTTGGAGATCCGTGCGGTGGCCTGGAGCTGAGTCAGAGGGCCTTGGAGACACAGTGGCTTCATGTCAGGTCCCGAAACAACAGACTCACCAAGTCAGTAACTCGCAGGGTAAACAACAATGGAGTAATGATTGCATCTTTAACAAGGTTACATAAGCTGCACTGGACTCAGGGCAGGTTGCAACATGGCGGCCATTTGTTCCCTAGAGGAAATCTGGTCGGTGCTCTAGCATTGCAGGATGATCGGGCTGATGCAGGTGAGACGCGCGAGGAACTGCGCACTTCACCTGAACTTCTGGAGCAGTAGGAGGTGTTCCTGTCGCGGCGCGTAGTTTAGGGATTAAACGCGTCGCGAGTCCGTTTTGAAGAAAGCTTGCCGAAGAATATTAGCTGAATAAGACACATGTAAGACTGTTCCTAGTTTTCATGTTATTAAATACTGCACACGCCCCTGAGGAGCTCCGTCTCTTTTTAGTGCATGCGCAGTTTCAAGTTGAATTCCGAAGTCGAAGAGGAATTTCTAGAGCCAGCACAAGTCGTCGGCTGTAGCAGTTCACGAAGAGTGAAATAGTTTTTTTTGTTAATTTAATGAAGCTGAGTTTCAGAGTTCCAGCGCGACTACGAGTCAGAAGTAGTCAAGAAAGTACTAGGCTGGTACAATAATAAATAAATAGAAAGAGAACTTCCACTAGTCACTAGTAAGGTACATCAGTACGTGCAGAGAGGCAAGAATAGTTCTCCAGCATTAAGTGACTTTCACAGTGTAGTAACTGTCGAGCACAATAGAATTTAGACTTGAGGTTTGGGGTGATGCAGAAGAATACTTGCTATACATCAAGAAGTAGTTCTTGGATCCGATAGGTGAGGACCCTGTAGAAAGAAATAATAAGAGTTAACGCAAGAAAGAATTGAACAAGAAATAGACCATATTAATAAGACTAGTTATATTACAGCCAAGAAGAGATAAGAAAAAAGAAGAATAGAGTAGTGAAAGAAGTGGAGCAAAAGCACACCAGCACATGGGTAGGTTCAGGAGATAGGAGATAAATAATAGAGGGAGAGAAAGAGAGGACAGGTTGAGAATTAATGTAATATTTATTTTACAGCAACGCTAGCCAGAAGAGAAGAAGATACAGAAGCATCAACAAGAAGAAAGAAGAAGTCCACATAGTGTGTAGTCTCTTCTCTGTCCAATTCCCCTTTCCCCCGTGGGGCTCTACTGGCTACTCATTCTATATTGTGCGTGGCTGGGGATTCCTGTGGCGGAATTGTGAGCCTGCGTCATTCTGCTCCTGTGTTCAGTGCCGGCAGTGGAGAACAGCTGGTTCTGACAGAGTGAAGTGCCCACGAGGTTGCGGCACCCGAGCAGAATGGCGGAAGGATTGGATTTGAAGAAGCTAGGGAATATTTTGGAAGGCATACAAAGAGAATTAATTATAGTTAGAGAGGAGAACAGAGAACTTAAAAAGGAAACTACTGAGTTGGCACAAAGGATGGGGAGCTTAGTTTCAGGAGAGGGCTTAAAAATATCTTCATCAGTTTTGGGGTCTTTTGAGGAATCAACATCATCTCAGCCAAAGGTAAACACACAGGTTATACACTCAATATCTCCTGTTATACCCCTGGCATCTCCTGAACGCTTTAGTGGAGATCCACAGAAGGCTCAAGTCTTTTTAACTCAATGTTCTTTGCACTTCATGTGCAGACCTGCACTATTTTCTCATGCGCAGTCTCGAGTGGCATTTATATTATCCTATTTAAGTGGGGATGCAGCAGCTTGGTCTATGCCCTTGGTCACCAGAAACGATCCGGTGCTGTTAAATCTAGATGAGTTCAAGAAGGAATTCATGCGAATCTTTGATCAACGGAAGGAATCTCAAACCACAGATAATGAACTTCTGGAAATAAGACAAGGAAACAGAGAATTAGTAGCATACCTGGCACAATTCAACAAGTTGGTCTTAGAGACAGACTGGCCGGAGAGTAAGAGAGCCGCCGTGTTCCATCGGGGATTGAAGGATGAGTTAAAGGATGCCCTGGCGCAAGTTCCCAATCGTCCAACTGAAATCTCTGCTCTAGTAGATTTAGTACTAGAAATTGACTTTCGCCAAAGTGAGAGAAGAGGTGAGAAGAAACGAGATTATCGACCCAGTGTTCCACGATTTGATAGAGTCAGATATGAATCTGATAAAGAAAACGATTTGAATCGCGGAGTAGAGCCCATGCAAATTGGAACAATTCGTGGACCACTTTCTAAGGAGGAGAAGGACAAAAGACGGACAGATAAGCTGTGTTTATATTGTGGAGAAAGTGGGCATTTTGTTCGTGATTGCCTGAAGAAACCCAAGACCGTGTCGGCGGAAAACGCCACGCGCCACCAGTAAAAGGAGTTGGACTGGTGGTTGCAGAAGCAAAAACAGCTCCAAAGGATCATGCTCTGGCAAATACCTTGCAATTGGCCGCTCCTCATTTGGTGTTATCTATGACTCTGAGTTATCGCGAGAAAAATTTGGAGCAAGTTGCAGTAATGATAGACTCAGGAGCTACAGGCAATTTTGGTGATTTACGGTTTGCAGAGAAGATTGGATTACAAGCAATCAAGAAGGAGAAGAGTGAACCATTCAGGGCTGTAGATGGCACCAACCTGTCTTCTGGTCCAATCGGGAGCCACACTGAACCAGTACTATTAGAAACAGTGGAAGGTCATCGTGAAACACTACAATTCAACTTTATTGACGCGCCTCAATTTCAATTGATTTTGGGGTTTCCCTTGCTCAACGAGCACAATCCCACCATAGATTGGGCAGCAAGAACAATAACCTTGAATTCAAGTTACAGCAAGGAAAATTGTTTCGGAGACTGCCAAGGTAAAACAGAAAAATCTCCAGCCTATCATTTGAGTGAAAATGAAAATTCAGTGTGTGTGATAGATATGGTGGTCTTACCTGAAAAGTATCAAGAATTTCTGGATATCTTCAATGAAGTTGAAGCAAAAGACTTCCTCCTCATAGGGAGTATGATTGCAAAATCGATTTGGAACCTGGAATCAATTTGCCCTTCAGCAGAATCTATGCATTGACGGAGCAAGAGGACAAACATTTGGGGCCAGATGTAGGTAAATTAGATTTACCGATTTTTAATTACCGAATTTTACCGATTCGGTAATTAAAAATCGGTAAATCTAAAGGGTGGATATGTAGGTATTTCCAGATGTTGAAATACCGAATCTGTAACAATCGGTATTTACCGATTCTGTAAATACAGAATCGGTATTTACCATTGATTCCTATGGGCTTTGAAGCCCATAGGAATCAATGGGAAATACTGATTCTGTATTTACAGAATTGGTAAATACCGAATTTTGCATTGGTGCAGGGGGTGTCACTTTGACACCCTCTGGCACCCCACAAATAGGCATGTGCGCCATGTGGCACACAGACATGCCCTAAGGGCATGTCTGTCTGTCACATGGCAAGGTGTGCATGCACACATGTGCATGCACACCTGAATTCGGTATTTTACCACACAATAGGATTGTGTGGTAAAATACCGATTTTGTAGGGCCTTTGGGACTCAGAAGAGTCCCACCTACATCTGAGATTTACCGAATTGGTAAAAATACCGATTCAGTATTTTACAGAATCGGTAAATTTACAGAATCGGTAAATTTACCGATTCTGTAAAATTGTGCCCCTACATGCCAATCCTTGAATACCGGTTGGTAACGGCCAAAAATACTGATTTTCGGCCGTTACCGACCGACCTACATCGGGCCCTTGAAGAATTATATTGCAGAATATTTGGAAAATGGCTTCATTAGACCCTCGCAGTCCCCAGTCTCCTCTCCCCTATTTTTTATTCCAAAAAAGAGTAGAGAATTTCGCTTGTGCATCGATTATAGGGCAATTAATCGAATAACGATCAAGAATCGATACCCACTGCCCCTGATTTCCACCCTGCTGGATCAAGTGAAAGAAGTCAAATTCTATACAATGCTTGATTTGAGAGGTGCGTATCACCTCATCAGAATTCGAGAGGGAGATGAGTGGAAGACGCATTTAGAACTAAGAATGGTCTATTTGAATACCAGGTAATGCCGTATGGGCTGTGCAATGCACCAGCACCCTTCCAACATTTTATCAACGATGTCTTGAAGGATTGCATAGATCAAACGGCAATAGTATATATTGATGAAACACTGATTTACTCAACTGAAGTGGAAAAACATGAAGAACATGTGAAGGAGGTGCTGCAAAGGCTTTGTGAGAATGGTTTATTTGTCAAACTGGAAAAGTGCGTTTTTGATGTTACCACAGTCGAGTTTTTGGGTTTTGTGCTTGCTCCTGGAGGAATAACCATGGATGAACATAAAATAAAGGCAGTGATTGAATGGAAATCTCCTACATCGGTCAAGGAAATCCAAAGTTTAATCAGATTTGCCAACTTTTATAGAAGACTTATCCAAGATTTCTCCAAGAAGTTAATTCCAATCACGCGCTTACTTAATAAGGGGGTTCCTTTCCTGTGGACTACCGAAGCTGAAGTCGCGTTTATACAATTGAAGAAGGATTTCACCACGGCTCCAATCTTGTTACATCCAGACCCAGCTGGACCATTCTTTGTTGAAACGGATGCGTCAAATCTGGCATTGGGAGGAGTGTTATCATAGAGACACAAGACTACAGGCCAACTACATCCAGTGGCCTTTCGATCTCAAAAATTAACATCCCCAGAAATTATTATACAATCACTGAAAAGGAATTGTTGGCAATCAAGGACACCTTCAAGGAATGGAGACATTATTTGATGGGAGCCCGGCATGTGGTAACGGTATATACAGATCACAGGAATCTAACATTTTTAAAATCAGCCAGAACTTTGACTCCTAGACAGTTACGCTGGTCCTTGTATTTTGCCGAATATGATTTTGTAATTACTTATCGGCCAGGAACCCAAAATGGAAAGGCAGATGCTTTGTCCAGATTGGAGACAGAAGGGGTCATTGAAAAGGTTCAGGATCAGACAATTATTCCAACTAAAAAAGTAATCAGCGCAGTGTTACAAGAGACTGTGGCGGATCAAGAGGGGCAGAACACACTGAATAATGAAGAATTGAGTAACTGGTTAAAAGAAGATTCCAGAAGAGAAATGATAAATGGACTACCATACCATAATGGAGCATTATACTTGCCCACTCCTGAGATGCAGCTAAAAGCACTAAAAGAATGTCATGATAGTATTTTAGCAGGGCATAAGGGCATTAACAAGACCAAGGATTTGGTGCGTAGACGAATCTGGTGGCCGGGCATGATCAAGGATATTCACCAGTATGTGGCTACTTGTGAGACTTGCGCAAAAGAAAAATCAGAAAGGAGGCGTCCACAAAGTCTGTTACAACCACTACCCACTCCTCCATTTCCCTGGCACACAGTAACACTAGATCTCATTGTAGAGTTACCTTCTAGTCAGGGGTATGACACAATCTTAGTGTGTGTGGATGCCTTTACAAAGATGGCACATTTCATGCCTTTAAAAGGGGTTCCCTCAGCCAAGACTTTGGCCAGTGCCTTCAGTCAACATGTAGTTCGGGCACATGGTATACACAAAGTTTTGGTATCGGACAGAGGCTCTCAATTTTTGTCCCACTTTTGGAGAGCATTCACTAAGCGTTTGAATATAGAAAACAGGTACTCCACTAGTTTCCACCCAGAGTCAGATGGGCAAACAGAACGAACAAATCAAGAAATGGAACAATATTTAAGAATGTGTTTGTTAAAACAGGAAGGTGACTGGCCAGATTATTTGTGGGCAGCAGAGTTTGCACATAATAACACCAAGAATGCATCTACTGGTTATACACCATTTTTCCTGAATACAGGTAGACATCCACAACATTCCTTAAATTTCCAGGAAGTAGATGTTCCAGCAGTAACTGATTTAGTAGAACATCTGACACAAATTCATAGCCGAGCCACTAAGAATTTAACTGCAGCAAAGGCAAGTTACAAACTATATGCAGACAGGAAGAGAAGGAAAGAGCCAGAAATGGAGGTGGGAGATAAGGTTTGGTTAAATACAAAAAATCTCAGACTGAAGGGAATCAGGAAGCTCCAGCCACGATTCATTGGTCCCTACCCAATAGAAAAGAAGCTAAGCACCTTAAATTATCAGTTAAAACTACCTATGACATTACGCATACACCCAGTTTTTCATGTCTCCTTATTAAAGAAGGCAGTACCAAAAGTGTGATTCTGCAAACCTCCCAAACCTATCCAAACTGAGAAGGGGGAGGAGTTTGAGGTTCAACAAATAATAGATTCAAAGCTACGGAAAGGAAGGCTTTACTATTTGTTGGACTGGAAGGGTTATGGTCCAGAGGAGAGATCTGGGGAACCAGCTTCCGAAGTAAATGCTCCACGGTTGGTAGCAGAATTTCATAAGAGGTTCCCTAACAAACCACAGAGGGAAGGAAGTTCCTTGAGGGAGGGTACTGTCAGGTCCCGAAACAACAGATTCACCAAGTCAGAAACTCGCAGGGTAAGCAACAATGGAGTAATGATTGCAGCTTTAACAAGGTTACATAAGCTGCACTGGACTCAGGGCAGGTTGCAACATGGCGGCCATTTGTTCCCTAGAGGAAATCTGGTCGGTGCTCTAGCATTGCAGGATGATCGAGCTGATGCAGGTGAGACGCGCGAGGAACTGCGCACTTCACCTGAACTTCTGGAGCAGTAGGACGTGTTCCTGTCGTGGCGCGTAGTTTAGGGATTAAACGCGTTGCGAGTCCGTTTTGAAGAAAGCTTGCCGAAGAATATTATCTGAATAAGACACAAGTAAGACTGTTCCTAGTTTTCATGTAAGAAAATCTGTTGTTTAAATACTGCGCACGCCCCTGAGGAGCTCCGTCTCCTTTTAGTGCATGTACAGTTTCAAGTTTAATTCCGAAGTTGAAGAGGAATTTCTGGAGCCAGCACAAGTCGTCGGCTGTAGCAGTTCACGAAGAGTGAAATCGTTTTTTTTTGTTAATTTAATGAAGCTGAGTTTCAGAGTTCCAGCGTGACTACGAGTCAGAAGTAGTCAAGAAAGTAGTAGACTGGTACAATAATAAATAAATAGAAAGAGAACTTCCACTAGTCACGCATAAGGTACATCAGTACGTGCAGAGAGGCAAGAATAGTTCTCCAGCATTAAGTGACTTTCGCAGTGAAGTAACTGTCGAGCACAATAGAATTTAGACTTAAGTTTTGGGTGAAGCAGAAGAATACTTACTATACATCAAGAAGCAGTTCTTGGATACGATAGGTGAGGAGCCTGTAGAACGAAATAATAAGAGATAACGCAAGAAAGAATTGAACAAGAAATAGACCATATTAATAAGACTAGTTATATTACAGCCAAGAAGAGACAAGAAAAAAGAAGAATAGAGTAGTGAAAGAAGAGGAGCAAAAGCACATCAGCACATGGGTAGGTCCAGGAGAAAGGAGATAAATAATAGAGAGAGAAAGAGAGGACAGGTTGAGAATTAATGTAATATTTATTTTACAGCAACACTAGCCAGAAGAGAAGAAGATACAGAAGCTTCAACAAGAAGAAAGAAGAAGTCCACATAGGTGTGCAGTCTCTTCTCTGTCCAATTCCCCTGTCCTCCGTGGGGCTCTACTGGCTACTCATTCTATATTGTGCGTGGCTGGGGAGTCCTGTGGCGGAATTGGGAGCCTGCGTCGTTCTGCTCCTGTGTCGAGGGCCAGCAGTGGAGAACAGCTGGTTCTGACACTTCACATCACAAAGTAGGACACTGCCTAAAAAGAACTTGAATCTGGAGCCTCATCGTCCTGGCCATAGTTCCTTTGTTTTGGGACCCAGGAGTAATGGCCCTCATTGCTCCCATGATGACTGTCACATGGAGCTATATGAGACCCTGATGTGGTGCATGGCCGGAAAGCACTAGATACAGCTGGGCACACGGTCTCTGACATAGTTCTACCTCTGGGATTGCATGATGCCTGGGACACTAGCTTTAGCAAGGGGTGCAGGCTTTTCTCGCTATGGCGGCATTCTTGGGAGCTAAACGTTAGTATGGTAACTTGGGGATGTCTGGCCTGCCCGAGACACGAGATCTAATCACCTGCACTGCCAATCCTAGCCCTGATACACATGGCCCAGCTGCCGACCAACGCTGTGACAACACTTCTGATTGGCTATAGTTGGTGTGCCCTTTTTGGCTCCGGTTGTTACCTTACTCACAGGGTGCTGCCCAAGTTGAGACCATGATGAGGGCCAAGGTGAAAAAGGAGCGCTCTCTGCATGACCTACTTTGGACTAATATGGGGGATCCACAGGGGCAGGCCGGCATCGGAAAAGGTCCTGACATCACAGTGGCCCTTGATTTCTTGTAGTCTTTATTCGCTTCTCTTAGTGAGGACATACTGATTGTAAAGACAGACCTGCTGTCTGACTTGAGAGAAGTGCGTTGGGATGTCGACACAGTCAGTGCGAGGATGGCCGCCTTGGAGGAAAGCTCAGTTAGTAGGGAGGAGGAATTCGCTGTGCTCCAACAAGAAGTTATCCGAATACAGGACCAGCAAATCAATCTCCAATCACATGCAGAGGTCCTAGAGAACAGATCAAGGCAGAGTAATAATCGTATTCAAGTGGTCCCTACTGGCGCAGAAGGAGTAGCCTGGATGAGTGTGTGCAAGGTTATTTTGATTCACGGTAATTGAGGCAATAGGAACTGCACTTATCTCAATGTAGGGATAGTCAGAGCTAACTATGGTGCACAGAACTGGAAGTTCAATGCCCCTTAGTTTAATTAACGCTTTAACATATAGATTCACTAATTTGGTCCTGCACCCATCACTATGTCCTGCACATAATTTCATTTTCAATAAAGTGCAGCAATGCAGCAAATTAGATGATGTATCAGAAATTCATTGTTATCTTTATACATAACACCAATCATATATAATCTTTTTATGATCCTTTCTTCATCTTCACAATCAGTTAAAACATGTAGTCAAAGCATTTCGTCCTCTCGGACTTCTTCAGGTCTACAACAAAATGCATAACTTCATATTATATGTACAATATTCACAAACAATAAAATCATTTCTTACTTATATATTCAATTCAAACATCAAATAATCTACATACTACAATGACTTCTTTCTCAATATTAAAACCTCCAAATATTCATATGTAAAATGAAATACCAAAGTGAACAGGGGAACCCACCTCCTTATATTAACTCTATGTAAATGTAAATGTAAATTGATACTTATATAGCGCACTACTCACCCGCAAGGGTCACAAGGCGCTTGTACGAATACCGCTGTAGAACTCATCCAGCCTTTCCCTGTGAGGCGTCCACTCCTGGGTACCCCCAAGGTGGAGGCCAGGCATCCTTAGCGTTGTGGGGGCCGTTGTGGAGATTAAGCAAGCTATTGCCCAGAGTTGCAGAGTAGGACTCCAGGATTGGAATAGGCACCGAGGCGAGAATTATCAGGTCCGTGGAATTTTGAGCCCAAGACCCACCGAGGCGGGGAATTGAACCCTGGTCCCCGGCTAGATCTCTGCATCAGGGTCTGCCGCTCTAACCATTGAGCCCACTTCTCCACTGCTGTTCAGATACACCTAGCCACACCTCATTAAAGTCGATCCATTCATATACCCTATTGTCTCCCCAGGTTCACACCCCAACAACAACTGGTAGGGCACTGAAAATAGTGTCATGGAATGTGGTGGGCATAAGGGGGAAACCTGACTGCCCCCACTGGCTCGGCTTATTAATCAACATGAGATTTGTCTATTGCAGGAAAAATGGAGCTTGACCCCAAATTCATACATGAATTTATTACTTTTTACAGACCGGCCATTCCATCTAAACATGGCCGGCCGGCAGGTGGCCTGCTCATCCTAATTAATATCACACTTAATTGGGATATTAAGGAGCTGGATACTAACTGCTCTGATATCCTAGGGGTAAGGCTAAATAATGGTAAGGGCAAGTCCATTGATATTTTCAACGTGTATGCCAGAAGTACCAGAGGAGGTAGCTCCCCAACTCTGCATGCCCTGGATAATCTATTGGGAGCTAGTCCTGTCCTCCTTTGACACAATTATACCTGCGAAAGCCCCATGCCCGAATGGCACCCCTGGCGACCCTTTCCATGAAGACAGGGAAAACTGGGCAACATACTTTTTGACACTGGGCAATAATATAGTTGGTGGGGGTAGGATCCCAGATTTGTGGAAAGAGTCCGAAGTAATTCCCATTTTTAAGAAAGGGGATAGGTCAATGCCCTCCAACTACCGTCCAATATGCCTGATCGATTGTGCCCAAAAGGTATTCTGTTGTCTCCTCCTAGTTAATATCCAAGACTGGATGGATGAGAATGACTTCCTCTCGCTACTCTAAGCAGGATTTTGGTGGAAGAACGGCACAATCGATCAAGTGTTCCGTCTTATCATGCTATATTGGAAGGTAGTTGTACTGAGCAAGGGAAGTTTATACCTTACCTTTATTGATCTAAAAACAGCATTCAACCTTGTGCCCAGGGAGTCACTCTGGTGGGTGGTAAGGGATATGGGAATGCCCCCCGGCGATCCAGAAAATTCTAATCAGGTTGCATGATGAAAACCACGCCCGGGTGAGATGAGGAAACCAGGTTCAATCCAATGAGCCTATTAAGATCCAGCGGGGGTCCTTCAGGGATGTGTTTTAGCTCCAACCATTTTTTCCCTGTACGTTAATCAGGTAGCAGACCTTCTGTGCTCCGTACCTGCTGATGCACCATCTTTGGCGAACGATAACATTTCCACACTAATATTCACTGACGATACCCTACTGGTTTCCAAAACTCCCATGGGTTTCAAAAACTTTTGACTCATCTCAAGGCCTTCTGCGTGTTGAGGGGCTTGGTCATTAACACCACAAAAACCAAGCTAATGATGCTGAACCCTCACAAATCCTTTAAGGGAAACTTGTACCTGGACAATGTCCTGCTCAAGAGGGTCTGTTTTTTCGACCACTTGGGTATCAAACTATCTGAGGGAAAAGCTTGGAAAAATCATCTAAAAAAGGCATCCTTGAAATTCACTCTGCTAACTGGGGCTCTGAGGCGGGAACATTGCCTATCATATACCAAGCCAGTAGCTCCTGCTCTTGAACTGTACAGCTATAAGGCTGTGAGCAGTACTCTCTATGGGGAAGAGCTGTGGGGCACAGTACTCACATGTAAGCTTGCAGTTGTAGAAAATAAGGAGCATATTAGCAAGGGCCATATCACCGCGTTAGCGGCACTTTTTGCTGCTAAAGCGGCGATATGTTTATCTCCCTATAAGAAAGCTGTCGCTGACAGCAGTTAGTGACACCTTTTAGGCGATAGCGATCGGTTTGGGGTCCGCTTTGCATGTCAGCGATATTTATACCTAATGACATGCAAAGTGGGCGTACCCAAACTGTTAGCTACTGAAAGCAGTCGCTAACACAGCTATCGACCTATTAGAAAGGCAGGAATAGCGATAAAAAAATCGCTATAATCTAATGCCTGCTAAAAACATGACTTACCTGTTTGTCCAATGGGAGGTGGATTTTCCGGTTAAGTCCCCATTGGCGTTAATGCGTGAATACCGCTGGATTTCCAGCAATATTCACGCATTTCGCCACTATCGCTGGAATTTTTAGCACAATGGAGAAAATCATTGCTAATACCATGTTTCTCCACTAACATATCCAGCGATAGGCAGGGATAAAAAAAATTCGCTAAGCGCATTTAGATAAATATCGCTGTTTCTTGCTAATATGCCCCTAAGTTCCTTAGGAATTTGATATCCCTTCCCCTAAGTACGCTTCTCTTTCCTCTTAAGCTTGATCTGGGTATTAAATCTATCAATGATCTTGCGAGGCTTCGCCCATTGCTGTTTTGGCACAGACTGGTCACCACTCCTGGCACCTTATGCTGCTGCCCTTTGTGAGATCTCCAATTTGGATGCTGTTAGACTTGGCCCTTTTTGCAGGGTCATCTCTGAACTTTTTGCTTTCCTCCTAGCCTTTTTTCTGACATGGTGTTGGCGGTACTAGGACTGTGGGCACTTTAGCACTGCTGTCCAGTGCAAAGTGTGTGTGTGCTCTCTGTGGTAAACATGGTAAGATTGGTATACACCTGTTTGGAATATTTATTTACATGGTACAGAGCAGGAATATCGTCGTAAAAATATCGACTAACCTAAATATCGCTGCAAAAATATCTACAGGAAGAAATATCGATGACAAAAATATCGTCTGACCAGAATATCGACAGACAGGTAAGTAATATCGTTAACATTAATATAGTTGTAATAAATATCGTTTACAAAAACATAGTTTACAATAATATCGTTTTTTAAATAATTATAAGTAATGTAGTGTTTTTAATGAATATTTGTAGTCAAAGTAGTATTTTTAGTAGTATATTATTATTTAATAATGTATTTTCAGTTGAATTTAGTATTAATAGTTCCGTAGCGGGTTGTGGGTTTATAGGGGAGTGGGAAGTAATTTAAATATAATGAAATAATACATTAATTAATGTTTTAAATGAATATAAATAGTGTAATAAATAATAGTTAATTAATTTCAATTAGTTAATTGAATAATAATTATGTAATTAATTATGTTAATTTTTTTATTAATTTTAGGTGTGTGTACAGGATTTTTTTAGTGAAAATGTTTTTGGGTAAAGGGGTATTTTTAGGGTTCAGGGTCAGTTTTCAGTTTTTGGGTCAAGTGGTATTTTTAGGGTTCAGGGTCAGTTTTCAGTTTTTGGGTAAAGGGGTATTTTTAGGGTTCAGGGTCAGTTTTCAGTTTTTGGGTAAAGGGGTATTTTTAGGGTTCAGGGTCAGTTTTCAGTTTTTGAGTAAAGGGGTATTTTTAGGGTTCAGGGTCAGTTTTCAGTTTTTGGGTAAAGGGGTATTTTTAGGGTTCAGGGTCAGTTTTCAGTTTTTGGGTAAAGGGGTATTTTTAGGGTTCAGGGTCAGTTTTCAGTTTTTGGGTAAAGGGGTATTTTTAGGGTTCAGGGTCAGTTTTCAGTTCTTGGGTAAAGGGGTATTTTTTGGGTTCAGGGTCAGTTTTCAGTTTTTGGGTAAAGGGGTATTTAAATATAATGAAATAATAGATTAATTAATGTTTTAAATGAATATAAATAGTGTAATAAATAATAGTTGATTAATTTCAATAAGTTAATTGAATAATAATTATGTAATTAATTATGTTAATTTTTTAAATAATTTTAGGTGTGTGTACAGGATTTTTTTAGTGAAAATGTTTTTGGGTAAAGGGGTATTTTTAGGGTTCAGGGTCAGTTTTGGGTTTTTGGGTAAAGGGGTATTTTAATTATATGTATGTATTATTGTTGTTATATAAAGTAATGTGTAAAATCATTTTATATGTCCACATTTATTAAGTTTATAATTAAAAAGTGTAGTAATTTTTTTTGAAATAGTTAAAAAATAAAAGTAATGTAATGTGTTTTGTTAATAGTACTTATATTTATTTATTATTTAATGTAATTTTAATTATTTTAAAAAGTCGATATTTTTTACATCTATATTAATTACAACGATATTTTTGAGTCGATATTTATGTACTTACCTGTTTAAGTATAGGGTGTCGATATTTTTGTAAACGATATTTTTACAACGATATTTATGTCAGCTATATTTTTGTAATCGATATTTTAACACCCTACCTATTTACATATCAGTCCCTTGTAAAGTAGTATCTCAGATACCCGGGGCTAGTAAATTAAATGCTACTGGTTGGCTTGCAGCGCTGATTGCTCCACCCACCCAAGTAGCCTTTTAAACCTGTCTCAGACCTCTGCCATTGTAGGGCCTGTGCGCACAGTGTTACTGCCGCTGTGACGTGGCACACTTTAGGTGCCATGCCTGTGACCCCCCTTTCACTGCATGTCAGTCATCCCCCTAAGGTTGGCCGTAGCTAGCCCTATGGGCAGGGTGCATTGTAGGTAAAAGGTAGGACATGTAACTTAAGTGCGTGACATGTCCTGGTAGTGACAAACAACCATTTTCTTGTTCTCACTGCTGTGAGGCTGCCCTCTCATGGAAGGCATTGGGGAGTCCCTGATAAGTGTTTCAGTGGCGATTCCTTATATGAGAGGAGCAGCATGGTCAAGTTTGGTAAGGTTGGAATAGTAATAATAAATGTTGCGCAATGGTGTGCGCAGATTTATTATCACTATTTTAGAAATGCCACTTTTAGAAGTTGGCATTTCTGTGAGCTATGTGTCTACCTGCCTGATGTGTATTGCATGGTTCTGGAGTGACAGGGGCTGGTGAGGTGTGTGCGGCTCCAGGGAGGGCTGGGTAGTCAGCGCTAGGCTGGATAGGGAGCTGCATTTGGAGTACTCGGAGGAGAAGTCCCCTGGCCCTGAATAGGTCTGTGCCTGCCTAGGTGATAGCTGGCTCCGCCCCCCTGTGGAGTGTCTGATGACAGAGTGAACCTGACAAAGGGGATAAGGAGCCCTGTAAACAAAGTACTCCACTATCCTCCAGTACCAGTTGAAGCTGGTTCCCCAAGACCTGTGCCAGGGCAGAACAAAGAAGAAATGTTGTATATATACTGGGGTTGTGACCCCAAGAAAGGTTCTTCCTTGTGACTTTGAGAATTGCTGCTGCTGTGCCCCAGGAGGAACTGCCATGAGGGACTGCCTCCCGGCTGGAGGTAAGCATGGGCGAATTTTGCGAATCTCGCGTTCGCGAATTTTGCGGATTTGCGAACTCGTAATCCGCAAAATCCGCGAATTCTCGCGAATTTGTGGATTTTTTTTTGTGTTCGCGCGGGTTTCTGCCAGTTCGCGAGGGTTTTGTATAATTTTGCAAACGTGAACTCACCTGTCGGGTCGCAAGTTTTGCGAACTTGTTGTTTCTACGTGTCCAGCCTGTTTGGGACACTCTTCTTCATCACTGCCACTCTCTGTCACCACTGCCACTCTCTGACTACTCATGCCACCCTCTGGCCCACCCATGCCACCCTCTGTTTCATCACAGCACCCTCTGGTTGTCCAATGTACATTATTGTGTCAAAGCAAAGCACACCTTCCCTGCCTCAAGTGACCTGAATTAATTTGGGGCTGATTAATGTGTCACAGAATATTTTTTTAGCTGGCACCTGCTTCCTTAGTGCTTCCTGATTAGTGATCTTTTGCACTTGCTAAGTGCTTTCATTGTTGCAAAATTAGTTACAACACCTGCCCTGCCCCAACTGACAATAATGAATTAGGGGCTGATTAATGTGTCACTAGATTTGAACTTCCAGACTGGCTCCTGCTTGTCTGCCTTAGCTGTAATTCAGGACCTTTGTGTAACTATTCTGAGGGTCAGAGCAGGGTCACATAATAGTTGCAAGTAGGCAACTGAACTCTGGAGGGGCCCCTCAGGAAGCACTACAGGAAATGGCTACTAATGATGAGCTTCAACTTTTGAACCTGGTAAGTAGTTTCAGTTTTGCTAAGATCGTATTTCTGCAATTTAGCGCTTATTCGCGGGGCGCGAAGTTGAACTGGGAAGCCGCGAACTCAGGCGAACAGTGCGAGCAAGCCATAAAATCCGCTGCTCGCGGATTTGCGGATTTTGCTGGAAATTCGCGAATCTCGCGGATTGCGAATTTACCGAAAATCCGCAAAATCCGCGAGCGTAACGGATTTTCCGCCCATGCTTAGCTGGAGGGCCCTGTGTGCTGGCCTGCCTGGTCCCAGCTTTGCCCCTCTGAACCCTGGGGTTCTAGCGCCTCGTGAATGTTGCAATTTTGGCCCCTGTTGTGCTGCTTCAGGACGAGAGGAGCGTTTATGCTCTGCAGCGCTGAGCTGCAGGAGTATTCACAGGGATTCCTGGTGTGGGGATTCCTACCCCGCAGTTATGCCACTTTGAAGCGGGAGCCTACCCCGTATTTGGGCTTATTGAGGAGCGGGAGCCCACCCTGCATTTGTAAGCCATGAGAGGCGGGAGCCTATCCCTCATGCTTGTGCCTTCATTGGTACTGCGGGAGCCCACCCCGCATTTGTGTGCTCATTGGGAGGGAGCCTACCCCGCCGGTGGTGTTTATGTAAAAGCGGGAGCCAACCCTGCATTTGCCAGGAGAAGAAGAGCCGCCAGAAATGCCGCCTCGAGAAATCAGGAAGTCAGGCAAGGCTGCCTGACATTGGGCAGAGCTTACATCCCCGCAGAAGAAGTTCCTGTGTGCCAGCCAGGGAAGGAGGAGCACCGTGGGCTCCCCAGACACCAGAAAGAGGAAGCCCCGGTGCTCCCAAGCCGAGGGCCGCAGCCGCCGAGCCTGAAGTCCAGGGGGGAGCCTACCCTGTACTGGTGAATGCCTGAAGAACCCGGGACATTCGCTCCAGGTCCAGCGCTGCGCGGAAGGTGGTGCTGCTGCCATAGGGGACCGGAGTAGTCTACAAAGACCCCGGTGATTGGGGCCAGTCGGACGCATGGTTGGTGCTGAGTGAAGAGCACCGGGAAAACCAAGTGAAAATAGCTCCCTAGGGCACTATTAGTGCCAGTGCTGGTTTCTTTTTCAGGGCAATTTTGGTCCCCTAGGTCCTGGAGTTGGACCAGAGAGGCACGGTGGTGCCAGTGCTTGGGTGCCGATTTCTTCACAGCTGACCCGCCCGCTGGCGGTCAGCTGCAACTTTGGGCCTTTTTTTTTTAGAGTCCCAGTGGGGACTCAGGAGGCACTGCAGGTGATTCCCAGCTGCACCGCGAGAGCGTGGGCAGCTGCAAGGTGGGGCATTTTCTTGCTGATGAGGAAGGGGTGAGTCATTACTGGTGCTGGCCTGGTGAGTTGCACCCTACACCCCCAGTGCATTGAGCACATTGGTGTTTGCTGCTTTGGCAGCCTGGGGCCACTTGGAAGGCCCTAGAGTACGCCCTGACATTTTGGACAAAGAGCATTTGAGCCCCACTGAAGGCCAGTTGGCCTGGGGTCATTTAGGTGATAAGGGTAGGGTGCAAGGCTCTACAAGGATTTCATAATGTGTTTACGCCTAATCTGATTATTGCTAAATGTGATGCCTATTGCGTAATGTGTTTATGCTCATGAGGTTTATGCATAATGTGTTTATGCCTAATGTAATGCAGACATAATGTTTTTATGTTGCTAATGCGGAGTACAGTATTTTACCAGTAGTTACTGTTTGTGTTTTATATGTGCTGCTAGTGCTTTCTAAAGGTTCTGACAGTGGCCCGATAGGCTCTGTGTTACTCATTAGCATAATAACTGAAGCTCTGCACACTGCTTGTGAGAACCACACCCAGTTCTTCGAACCACACCCAGCTCTTCGAACCACACCCAGGCCTGTCTATAAAAGGCAGCCCCTGAGTCTCACCCAGTGCTTGTGCTCGTCTACCTCCCACTTACCGGAGAACAGATCCTTCGGCGCTGGCACTCCTGCTCTCTCCAGACCTTCAGTGACTTCAACGGGCGCAGCTTCCGGCTCTTCCTTCTTCTGGGTTCCCGCTACTTCTTGCCTCAGCCCCTCTTCTGTCCACTGCAATCGACCTGCAAAAGAGAAAGAGGTCAAGGTTAGACTGATCAGTATCCCTTTTCAGCAACAAGTAAGTGCAAAACCTTTTATTACCTGAAAGAACTTTATCGGCGATTTCTGGATTCATGTAAAGACAATTTGGAACAAGATATCTCCCACGAACTTTGTGGTTCAAACCCTTTGGTACAAGAATACTTTGTGGAACTTTGTGAAATAAACATTGTTTTACATGGAACTTTTTTAGGAATCGAACAGAGGAAACCATTGACAGCAAGGCAAACAGTAAATCAAGGACTTGCACAAATTACCTGCTGTATTTTGATGTAAACGTACATTATTTGTTTTATAAAAAGTCTGGAAATGTGTGAAAACTGAGTTTGCTATTAAGAATTTAGGCTTTAGTTATATTAAGGTGAATTTTAGACGTTGGTAATTCTGATAATGATATTCGTTTGATTTTACAGAAGTTTTACAGTAATAGAAAGCACATCCCAGAACAGTAACACATTCCAAACCTGGAAGCTTGAGACCAGGATCCAAGAGGTACTTTTAGAAGAGAATTTCTAATAAGATTAAGGTTTAGTCAGGAACACATTTAGGGATAGGTTGCATGTATCTGTTCTTTGTTTATGTTTCATTAGGCACCAGTTTCTACAGAAGTCAGAGAGGGCCGCAGATTTTAGCAGCTCTTCTACAGTGGAAACACAAGAACGGTGTTGTCTCTCTTTTTTTATTTTATCCACTTCCCCCTTCCCTAGAGCTTCTGGTTCTTAGCGCACTGTTTTAAAACTACTGTGCTGAAACAAGCAGTTTCAGGGTGGGGTCGGACTGTCTTCAACCTCCATCAGAACTGAACAGAAACTCAGGTGAGCTGGGCTTTGACAATAATATAGGAATTCTTGCACAAAACATGAAAAGAGGCATAATATTACCTCACACAAAACAATTTCAAAAACATCGCATGACAATTCAATCTGACAAATTAGTCCTCACATAACCACCATCCACCATCAGGCGGTACACAGACAAAATATCGAGTTTTAAATTTCGATATACAATTATATCAAAGTTTAAATATCGATGGGACACAATATCGAAGGTAAGTAATATCGACAGTCTAAATATCGATATTAGTATGATATCAGTAATATCGAAGTTTTAAATATCTATGTCAATAATATCGAAATAAATAACTTCGATGTTACTAATATCAATTTTTAAATAAATTTAGTGTATATTATATTGTATTTATTATGTTTTATTATTTATTTTTAATGTAATTTAATTAAATATTGTCTTTTACTACGGTAGCGGGTTGCGGGTTTATAGGGGAATAGGGTGGGAAGTAATTTAATTATGTTAAATTAATTATTACTTAGTAGGAATTATTAATTAATTAAGAATTAATTTTTAATTAATTTTAATTAATTGATTAATTGATAAATATGTTCTGTAGCGGGTTATGGGTTTATAGGGGAATAGGGTGGGAAGTAATTTAATAAAAATTAATTAATTAATATATGTTTGTACATATTTTATTTAATAATTAATTAGTAATTAATTTATATTAATTAGTTAATTAATTAATATAATTTTGTACATATTTTTAATTATTAATTAGTTGGTAATTAATTAATATTAATTAGTTAATTACATTAATTAGATTAATTCTTTTTATATATAATTTTTTGTTATTCTTAATTAATTGGGAAAAATAATATTAATTATTAAATTAAATTAATTACAGCTAATGTGCTAATATATTTACTTTATTGTTATTGTTAATTAATAATTAATTGGTAATTAAATAATATTAATTAATTTTGGGTAAAGGGGTATTTTTAGGGTTCAGGGTCAGTTTTCAGTTCTTGGGTAAAGGGGTATTTTTAGGGTTCAGGGTCAGTTTTCAGTTTTTGGGTAAAGGGGTATTTTTAGGGTTCAGGGTCAGTTTTCAGTTCTTGGGTAAAGGGGTATTTTTAGGGTTCAGGGTCAGTTTTCAGTTTTTGGGTAAAGGGGTATTTTTAGGGTTCAGGGTCAGTTTTCAGTTTTTGGGTAAAGGGGTATTTTTAGGGTTCAGGGTCAGTTTCCAGTTTTTGGGTAAAGGGGTATTTTTAGGGTTCAGGGTCAGTTTTCAGTTCTTGGGTAAAGGGGTATTTTTAGGGTTCAGGGTCAGTTTTCAGTTTTTGGGTAAAGGGGTATTTTTAGGGTTCAGGGTCAGTTTTCAGTTTTTGGGTAAAGGGGTATTTTTAGGGTTCAGGGTCACTTTTGGGTTTTTGGGATACAGGGATATTTTTAGGGTTCAGGGTCAGTTTTGGGTTTTTGGGGTACAGGGATATTTTTAGGGTTCAGGGTCAGTTTTGGGTTTTTGGGGTACAGGGATATTTTTAGGGTTCAGGGTCAGTTTGGGGTTTTTGGGGTACAGGCGTACAGGGTAAAAATAATTTTTTTTTACATTAAATCAATTAAATAAAAAAAAAAAAAATTACATTAAATTATTAAGTGTTTTATTTATTTTAAATGTATATGTATTAGTTTTAATTTTGTTTTAATATTTTTATTTAATATTTGTAAAATTATATGTATTTTAAAATTATTTTTACATTATTATTAATACATTTAAAAAAAACGATATTTGGTGGCCAAGATGGCGGCGGAGTAGGACGCCTTTTCGTGCCGCTCCGGCGCTGATCCAACAAAGCATCTAACAGGACGATTTTGGGGGCGCCCACGAGCCCCTACGGTGGCGGAGACGTTCACCTAGCAGAGCGGCGGACGTTGGCGGGGTCCCCGGAGCGGTGTGACCCCCGGAGCACCTGCGAGAGCGTCCGCAACCCGCGGCCTGTGAGACCCCGGGCTTTCCAGCCATCGCGGCCCGGCGTGGTCGAGGGGCGGGGCCCTAGATCCGCCTGCAGGCACTGGAGCAGACGGACGGCTGATCGGACCGGAGCTTGGACGAGGGAGGTCCTATCGACGTGACCCGGCTCATACCCCACCACGCCTGGGAGAGGTGGGGCACCGACCCCTGGCCAAGCAGTGACACTTGAACAACCGGTGGCTCCTTGCTACCGCCATCGACTGGCCCTCCCCTCGCGGGTGGCGCCAGCGGCCTGCTTGAACTTTCGGGGCCTCAGGCCGGGCTGCTGCACGGAGCCGGACGGCGACGGGGCACAGGAGAGACTCTATCGCTTATTGGTGGCGGAGGCTCGGAGGACCGAGGCGGCAGATCGCCAGCTTCCGGGGACTCCCGCCTGGGATACAGGAGACGCTCACGGCAGGCCCCGCTACTTTCCTTGGCCACGTGGAGCCGACACAGGGCGAGGTGTACCGCCATGTCTGCAGTGCAGCGCAAACGAAACCAGGGGAAGGACAAGGCCTCCCAACAACCGGCCTCCCCTGGAGCGAGTGGGTCCTCAAGGCACTCTGATGAAGACGCCCCGGCGACGAAGGCCTTCATGTCGGAGCTGTTTGCCTCTATCAAAGGCGACATTTCGGAACTCAGGACGCAACTCGCCTCCGACCTACGGGAAGTGCGGAGGGACGTGGACGGCATAGGTGAGAGGGTGGCGACCCTGGAGGACAGGGACCTGAGCGTGGCCACAGACGTTCATATGCTCCAGCAAGATATAATCCGCCTCACCGAGCAGAATTTGGACCTCCAACTGCATACGGAAGACCTTGAAAACCGCTCCCGTAGGAACAACATCCGTATACGGGCGGTGCCCTGGGACGGTGAGGCGGGAGACCTCCGGGGTTACGTACAGGAGCTGTTTCTCCAGGTCCTAGATGAGGCGGACACGACGGAGATACGGATGGACAGAGTGCACCGGGTGGGCCTGCCACGGCGAGGGGGGGGCCCTCCCCCCGACATATTGGTGTGCGTCCACGATTTTCAACTCAAGGAGAGGATACTGCGAAAGGCCAGGGCCATCGACTCTTTGCAATTTCGGGGCCATCGGCCACAGCTATTCCAGGACTTGGCCGCCTCTACCTTACAAAAACGAAGGGACTTCCGACCTATCACAGCGTTCCTGAAAGAGAGGGGGATCGCCTACTCCTGGGGGCACCCTTTCAGAATAATTTTCAGATGGCAGAATCGCCTGGCCCAAGTACGCACACTTCAGGCGGCAAAAGAGCTATTGGGATTGGCAGATGTTCCATCATCGCAGGCCACGGCGGCCTCTCCATCTCGACGGCGCCGCCGTTCGAACTCATGGCACAGGGTGGGGCGCTCCCCCGCCGGTTCCCCTACTAGACAACGTCCGGACCTTTCTACCAGCCTGCAGGAACGAGGGGCAGCGGTCGCTTCGGTGGCCTCGGCCACGTTAGCCGCTTCACAGCTCAGCTCTGGGGCGGCGTAATCCCCAAAATGGCGGATCGGCGCCGGGAAGGCTCGGGCCTTCTGATCAAGGGTTTGCAAGTACTCTGGTGGGAGACGACCTCGATTACGGCCAAGGGGAATAGTGGTTTCATTCCTCTAGCCTGTCACTTGATTAGGGGCTTCCTACGGACTTCGGCCTGCTGATCTTGTTGAGTATGGTTTTTGCACTTTTTTGTCCATTTCTGTACAATGTTCTGTGTTGGTTCGGGGGGGTTTTGGTTGGGGGACTGTTGGGGTGGGGGAGGGGGGGCCATGACGGCGGGCCTTTGGGGATGAATGCAGAGAGTGAGTGGTGGAATGCGCGCCATGCTGTAGAGGGGCTGACCCTACGACTGTTCTGGAAACGTTTGGGAGCACGTGGTTGGGGGGGGGTGGAATGAGGGTTGGGCGCCATTTGTATTTCTGATAGCAAGCTCTCTGTGTGGTGTCTATTATGCCGATTAGTATAGGCACTTGGAATGTTAAGGGCTTGAACTCCCCTCAGAAGAGACAGAAGGTCCTGAAATATCTTGTAGACCATCACCTTGATGTTGTGGGGCTGCAGGAAACCCATTTAGCTCGTAAGGATGAACTGCGGCTCCGCCACAGGGCGTACCCCATTGTGTACAGGTCCTCAGCTGTCACGAAACACCGGGGGGTGGCTTTAATGTTTAAGGCGGCGTTGCATTTTCAGCCTGTGGGGGTCCGCAACGATAGAGAAGGGCGGTGGTTGATGGTCAAGGGGCACGTCCAGGGCAGGTTGTGTACATTTGTGGTGCTCTACTTGCCTAATTCGGGCCAAAATAAGTACTTGCAGGAGCTGCTGGAGAAGGTGGGGGACTTTGCGGAAGGGCTTGTATTCATGATGGGTGATTATAACTTGGTTTGGGATGGGGAGATGGATAGCTCGGGGGGACGGAGGGCGGACACGGGGGTCTTCTCGGGGAGTACGCAGAGGGGGGTGGAAGAGATGGGTCTGGTTGATGGTTGGAGGTTTTTTCACCCTGATGTGAAGGACTATACGTTCTTTTCCCATGTACATCACTCCTACTCCCGTCTGGACTACGTCTTCCTTAGCCAGTCACTTAGAGGGAACGCCTTAGATGCCGCCATTCTCCCGATTTCTGTTTCGGATCACAGTCTCCTAGTGCTCACGCTTCGGTGGTCGCCTCCGGACCAGGCATGAGCGGATTTTGCGGATTGGCAATCCGCGAATTTGCGGATTTGCAAACTCGCAATCCGCAAAATCCGCGAATTCCCGCGAATTTGCGGATTTTTTTTTTTTTGTGTTCGCCCGTGTTTCTGCCAGTTCGCGAGGGTTTTTACAATTTCGCAATTTGCGAACTTACCTGTCGGGTCGCAAGTTTTGCGAACTTGTTGTTTCTACGTGTCCAACCTGTTTGGGACACTCTTCTTCATCACTGCCACTCTCTGTCACCACTGCCACTCTCTGACTACTCATGCCACCCTCTGGCCCACCCATGCCACCCTCTGTTTCATCACCACACCCTCTGGTTGTCCAGTGTACATTATTTTCGGCAAAGCAAAGCACACCTTCCCTGCCTCAAGTGACCTGAATTAATTTGGGGCTGATTAATGTGTCACAGAATATTTTTTTAGCTGGCACCTGCTTCCTTAGTGCGCCCTGATTAGTGATCTTTTGCACTTGCTAAGTGCTTTCATTGTTGCAAAATTAGTTACAACACCTGCCCTGCCCCAACTGACAATAATGAATTAGGGGCTGATTAATGGATTTTAACTTCCAGCCTGGCTCCTGCTTGTCTCCCTTAGCTGTAATTCAGGACCTTTGTGGCATATGTGTAACTATTCTGAGGTTCAGAGCAGGGTCACATAATAGTTGCAACTGGCAACTGAACTCTGGAGGGGCCCCTCAGGAAGCACTACAGGAAATGGCTACTAATGATGTGCCTGAACTTTTGAACCTGGTAAGTAGTTACTTTCAGTTTTGCTTAGATCGTATTTCTGCAATTTCGCACTTATTCGCGGGGCGCGAACTCACGCGAACAGTGCGAGCAGTGCGAGCAAAATCCGCTGCTCGCGGATTTGCGGATTTTGCAGGAAATTCGCAAATCTCGCGGATTGCGGATTTCCCGAAAATCCGCAAAATCCGCGAGCGGAACGGATTTTCCGCCCATGCCTACTCCGGACACCGCGAACCGGAAGTGGTACTTCCCGGCCTCGGTGGTTCGGGATGAAGTATCCCATCAGGCCTTGCGTCAGGCCATCCGGGACTTTTTTGATAGCAACCCCCCCTCGGAAACGTCCCTAACGACCACCTGGGACGCCTTCAAGGCGACGATCAGGGGGACATGCCTAGGCCTCAACTCGCAATTGAACGCCTTACGTAGGAAGGAGAGGGAAGCGCTGGAGGCAGAGGTGCTCGCGCTCGAGAGGGAACACAAAGCTAATCCCTCGAGGGTGACACTGCGTCCCCTGACGGCAGTGCGGGGCAAATTGAAGGCGCACTATACGAATAGGGCTGAACTCACCCTATTGCGGCTGGGCCGGCTCTCCTACTCTGGGGGTAACAAGATTGGCAGACACCTTGCCCGGCAATTGAAAGATAGGAGGGAGCGTGAATACGTAGGTGGGATTAGAGACTCGGCGGGAGTGCTCCAGCACAATGACGGGGCGAAGGCTGATGTCTTTGGCCGCTTCTACGCCGCGTTGTACGCGGGGGAAGAGCTGGACGCGGCTGAACAGCGTGCATTCCTACAGCGCTTATCGCTTCCGCAGGTACCAGGGGCCTGGAACGATTTACTTGATGCTCCGGTCACAAGGGAGGAGGTCCTCTCTGCTATTAAAAACCTGAAACTACACAAAGCCCCCGGCCCCGACGGGTTCACCGCTGTCTTTTATCAGACCTATGCAACTGAGGTGTGTGACTTCCTGGTCGCCCTCTTTAACGACATGGCTGGATCTGGGGTGAATTCTGGGACCCTTGCGGAGGCAGTGATCACGGTCCTGCCGAAGCCGGGGAAGGACCCAGAGCAGTGTGCCTCATACCGCCCCATAGCCTTGCTCAACATCGACGCTAAGCTCTACTCGGCTATATTAGCGAGCCGCCTGCAAGACCTGCTGCCGTCGATTATCCATGCGGACCAATCGGGCTTCATCAAAGGCCGCCAGACGCATGATAACACCAGGAGGGTCATCCACCTTATAGAGAAGGCGGACAGGTTCCGCATCCCGGCGGTCTTGGTGGGGCTGGATGCGGAGAAGGCCTTCGACCGAGTGGACTGGGGCTTTCTATTCCATACGTTACGGGCATTTGGCTTTTCCGATCGCTTCATCGCGATGGTGAGAGCTAACTTCTGCAGCCCGCGATCCCGGGTGGCGGTGAACGGCCATTTGTCGGCCTTCTTCCAGCACTCGCGGGGCACTAGGCAGGGATGTCCCCTCTCGCCCTTGCTGTTTGCACTCAGCATAGAACCTCTGGCGTTGGCAGTCCGGGAGCATGAAGGGGTGAAGGGCATCCCGTTCACTGGGGAACAGCACAAGATCACCCTGTTTGCAGACGATGTCCTCTTGTCGGTGGCCGACCCCGCTAACTCCCTCCCGTGTGTACGTGATATATTGCTGGAATTTGAGGCGGTGGCCGGCTTCAAGGTTAACTATGGCAAGTCGCATGTCCTGAACCTGACCCTATCTCAGGCCGAGGTGGCTCGGGTGAAGGCGACGACACCGTTGGCCTGGGCCTCGGGCTCCCTACTATACCTAGGGGTTCACCTCACTCCTACAGTAGGCGGCCTCTTTGCGGCCAACTTCCCGTCCCTCATGGCCAGATCGCGCGCGGAACTGGAGAAATGGAAGCCTAGATTCCTGTCCTGGCTAGGACGGGTACATGCTGTCAAAATGGTCCTTCTCCCCAAATATCTATACCTGTTCCAGGCCTTACCAATCCCACTGCCCTCTACCTTTTTTAGCCACCTCAAATCGATGATGTTGAAATTTGTCTGGCAAGGTGGTCGGGCGCGGCTTTCGTTCACACTCCTGCGACGCCTGCGGAATGAAGGGGGGGTAGGCCTTCCGGACTTCAACCTCTACTACAAGGCGGCCCAACTTAGAGTTATGGTAGAGTGGTCGCAGCAGTTCTCTGACAAACACTGGCTACATATGGACCGGAGTGTGGCAGGCCGGTCCATCTGGGACCTAGCATGGAAGCCGAAGCGAGACCGCCCGGTAAACGCGTACATTAGTACCCCCACGGGGACTACGCTGAAAGTTTGGGACACACTGGCCGGCGACGAGAGATGGACGACCTTTCCATCCCCATTCACCCCATTGCATTTTAATCCAGAGTTCCCCCCGGCGCTCGCCGAGGGCCCCTTTGATGGTTGGAGGGAGGGGGGATGCCGGGCATTACTTCACTTGTTCCATGGCCCCGACCCCTTGACGTTTGAGAACTGCATGCGGGACTATCAAGTGCCGCCGGGGGAAAGGTACCGGCATTTGCAACTGCTACATTGGGCCACTTCGCCCGCGGTGCGAGAAGCGGCGACGAGACCTTTATCCGATTTTGAGGCCTTTCTCCTGAAGACCTCTGCCATGAAGGGGGCTATCTCCTTTCTATATCAGCTGCTGCTCCGCTCGGCCCTTTCCCCTAGACCGCGCTACATGGAGCAATGGGAGGAGATGGTGGGGAGGGATATCACTGACGGAGAATGGTCGGCGCTTTGGAAGGACATGACGCAGTTTAACCACTCCATACTCCTGAGGGAAGCGCATTTCAAAACTCTAACGCAATGGTACATGGTCCCGGCTCGACTGCATCGCATTTTCCCGGCGGCCACGGACAGGTGTTGGAGGGGTTGTGGCCTTCTGGGGGATTTCCGCCACATTTGGTGGGATTGCCCGATCATTAAGCCCTTCTGGGCCAAGATCTTGTCCCATATTAAGGACATTCTGAAGTACCCTATCGATGACTCCCCCGAATTCGTTCTACTGGGTTTGAGAGACCCTGGCCTGGAACACCAATCGCGAGCCGACAAAAAGATCTTGTGGCTGTGCCTCGGCGCGGCCAAGCTCACGCTGGCCTCGGCCTGGAAACGTAAGGAGGCCCCGGCGGTTTCCCTTTGGCACTCCAGACTGTGGAGACTTTTGAGTCTCGAGAGAATGGCGGATATATTTATAGGCAAATACAAAAACTTCAAGCACGAGTGGGGCCCTTTGGTAACCTTTCTTTCTGCGGGCTTGCCCTTGGCTGTGTGCCCGGCATCTTTAAGGAACTTACACTTATTTCAGCTTTAGAGTGTGCTTGGTGAATGAATGTGATTTGCGGGAGGCGCCGTCACGGGGGGGGGGGGGAGTTCTTGGGGGGAAGGGTGGGGTGTTACATTGGGACAGTTACATCGCCGAGATGAGGCTTACTTGAACACTGGAGCGCTCTTGGACTATTTGCTGGCTGCACTATTTGAGCTACCCCTTGGCGGGGGATTGCTGCGGGACTGCCGACATTACCAGCACTGAAGACTTTTTGTTTTAATGTCCTGCCTCATCTTCCTTTTCATCCTTCCCACTGTGTGGGACCTTCCATGCGCCCACTGTGATGTCTTTTGTTAATTGTTATTTTTTTCTCTGTATGCAAAATAAAAATTTTACAAAAAAAAAACGATATTTTTAATTTCGATATTTTTGTACTATGATATTATTTTTTCGATATTTTTGTACTTACCTTTATGAAGATATGACTCCGATATTTTTGATGTCGATATTTTTGTGCCGATATTTCTGTATTTCGATATTCTGTCTGTCGATATTATGTCAGACATTCCCATCAGGCATAGCAGCCACGCAATGTCCATTACTGCTGTCAATGTTAATTGCACATTTACGCTTAATAGGCAAGAAGTCTCAGAGTGCTAAATGTCAAATGCCATTTATGATGCTAATCAGTTGGTTGGCAGAATCAGGTCCACAGAGTGCTTAACAACTTCTAACTGAGGCCTGGTCTTTGCTGTCAAATTCCGACGGCCTGATAATTAAATCAGCAAGTTTAAAACCAAGTAGGCCACACAATGTCCAACGCTCAAAACAATACCTTTAGAAAGGATGTCTTCAGTAGGCTGTCAGATGTAAAATGACACCGGTGGGGCATCAAAGGCGTTGCTTGTCTTGTTTAAACTTCTCTTCACGGTTTACTGGCAATCATCTTTGTAGTTCCATGTTTCAAGTGTAGTTCCTGCACGCGTAGTTCTTTCACGATCGCCGCCAATGTTACATTGAAGAAAGTACTTTGGGAGGTAAGCAAATCCAGTAGCTGTTGGTGTAATTATGTAGATGTATTAGTCATAGGTTAGATAGTAAATAAGGCCCCACCGGGAGCAGCACCCAGCTGCTCAGCCCCACTCACTCAAACTGACCGCACATTCAAACCATGCATATACGAACATTCTGATAACATCACACACACAGGTTGAGCAGCAGGGAAGGAGAAGACCAGAATATAACACTCTGTCATGTATATAATCCCCTGTGAATATTGCCTAGTGTCAGTTGGCACAGTATATATGTGTGATATGTCTCTAATGTGTTTTGGATAATACAAAGGCTATTTTTTATGTAACATTGTGTGGAGTTTCTTTTGTAGTGTGCCTAGTATGTTGCTGCTGTGTGTGTGTGTTGCGCAAATGCTTTACACATTGCCTCTGGGATAAGCCTGACTGCTTGTGCCAAGCTACCAAGGGGTGAGCAAGGGTTATCATCACATGTAACTCCCTTGCCATGAGTAGAGTGGTGGTTTCTGCCTGGCATATGCACATGCCCTAGCCAACCAGAAATCCCATTTCTAACAGATACCACTAATATAATTGGCTGGATCAAACAAGTAGATGCTCTTTGGTCCAGCATTGGTCTGACAAATCAGGTTACTGGCTATCCACTATCTCATTCCAGGGGCCAAGTAAAAGTCTTGTACTGGGCCTGAGTTGATCAGAACAACCTCGTGAAAAGACAACTCGGCAGCCTAACAGATGCTTTCCTTGACATGAAAACAAATCGTCTTTTTGAAAGCTAGATTGATATTATCAATGTGCCAGCCGACAGGAAATTGTGTACACAGTCCAGACATGGTACCTTACCTATTAACGCTTTTTCCAATTCCTGGCTGATCAACAAATCCCAACCCAAGGGTTGTCCCTCCTGTTCATGTGCACATGAAACAACAGGTCATGTATTTTTTGCCTACGCGAAACCAAGGAGCAAGTGGTTAGCTCCTGTGTGCAGACAATTAGGGACCAAAGCTCTAAAGACGCCCTAATGATACTAAAGTCATATGCTAGATCCCTTTTCGCCTGTGACGCAGCAAAATTCCTAGGCCACTTCTGGGTGATTAGAAGGAGGGCACAGCTAACACCTTCGCCTGGTCCTGATCGACTAAATGGAGACCATACTGACCAGACAAGAGTGGTTTAGTCGCCATTGCTATTTTATGTATTTTAATCTTGTCTATTGTTGACATAGCGGAAGGGCACTATCTTCGGACAAGGGGCAATCATCCTTTATTGTTCAAAGTTTGGGTCTAAGATCTGGATATTGGTTGTACAAGTTCTGATAATGCACTAGCACATTAGCCTCTTAGTCTTGCCAGAGAGATCATAACCATGAAATATTGGGAATTGTAACACCCATGCTATGTCCATGCTGTCTTATTATGTCAACCTGAGCGTTTTTTTCACTTGCACAATCGTCTCCTGAACGCTCTTGTTAGCTTAGTGTGATTTAATCATCATTTGTGTGCTTGCTTCTTTTATGGTTTTTCTAACTGAAATAGATAAATGTTGTTGTAGACTCTATGCTGAACTCATATCACAGTCATAATTTAATTAGTACATTGTCAAAATCAGTGCATCACAAGTTCTTTCCTTAGATAGTCTTCACAGCCCTTGTTTCACATCATAACTTATCAGTTCGGCGGAACACTATATTTGGTTGAATGCTTATTCTCAATGGATTATTTAGGCATTTTTAATGTATAAGGCGGAATTGAGCATATTATATTTATATTTTATACTAATTTCAAGAAGATTTTCTAAAAAAAATGTTTCATGCATATTTATGAGCAAAGGATGGAGCAGTACATACTAGAAACAATGTATGAACGGTCCATACCTTTCGATTGAATTCCTCCTATCTTGACTACACAATGTATATGACAGTCCCTCTCTTTTAAACTTGTATTGTTTTAACCTATAGAAAATGTTTTAAGAGAGATATGAGACATAGCCATAGGGGGACGTATTGTATCAGTGGTATAAGCAAGATTTTTCAGAATTAATACCTCATAAGTTGAAGTATGTCCACATAATGATGTCAGAGAAGGGAGTTCACGCAAAAGTAGGCTTTTCATCCAACGTATACAGAATGGGCATTTCACTACAGTTGGTGGAGTCCCATAATTCCAGAATCTACAAACAAAGTTCACAAGCCAAAACTATTGTAAAAAAGATCCTTTCTTACCCTGCCTGCCCAAGACCCCTTTAAACTGTATGTGCACAGCTGAAAAGAAAATTCCAATACCGCCAATTGATCAAAAGTCAGTCCCAGTAAGACCGGCGTTATGACATGTGATGTTGTAACATAGGGACATCAAAATATATCTGATGACGCCCCGCAGTTTAAGTACTAGACATAAAAAAATCTTTGGGGCATATTAAGAAGGCCAGGCGATAATTATCGCTAAGCGCACTTAGAGCTAGGATAATTATCGCGGGACAACTCTGAATTTTATTGCCGAGATAGCGTGCTATCAGCAACGCTTATCTCCAAAGCGATACAATTCAGAACGCAAGCTGCCAATTGTGAGATTATCGCTGGAAATACAGCGATAATCCCACAAGGTTTGGCGATAGCTTGCTGATAGGGATAGACATACTAAGCCATGATATACACCTTACATAGGATATCATGGCTAAGTCAGAAAAATACCAGACCTAAAAAAGCAGCGTTAACCGCGGTTAGCGCTGCTTTTTTTTTGTCGCTAACAGGGTTAGCGATATCCTTGATAATAGGAGAAATGTCGCTTAGCGACATTTCTCCTACTCTTCTACTCTGGAACGCCTCCTTTGCAAGGGGAAGCGTAGAGTAAAAGGGTGCTAACATGCGAATTTGCGTGTTAACACCCTGTTGCTGATAGGGCGCTAGTTTTAGCTCTGCTTTTTTGGCTTTTAAAGCCAAAAAAGCAGAGACGAAAACCCTTGTTAATATGCCCCTTTGATCTATTACTGCATAGCGCAAAACAAAATGAAAACAGTGTCATCTCATCAAAAGAACTCCCTCCCAGTAAAACTGGTGTTATGGCATTTGGCATTATAAAATAGGAACACCAAAATATATCTATCCAATGACGCCCCACAGTTTAAGTAAAACACATAAGCAGACTAGATTAATACTCATTGGGACTAGCTATCTGTGCTCACACCAAAATATATCCGATGGCGCCCCACAGTTTAAGTACAAGACATGGGAAATCCCCTAAGAGCTATTTACTGCACTGCACAAACATAAATTGCAACAACGCCATCCGACCAAAAATCACTCTCAGTTGAACCGGTGTTGCGACAAGGACATTGGCACCCATAATTAGTACATAATTAGTACTCACTATGTCTGGAGATCCATAAGCGCACAGGGGGCATATTACCAACAACTAGCGATATTTATCGCTAAGTAGGCTTAGCTGCAATTTTTTTTTCGCCGCACATCGCCGGATATTATCGCTGAGATAACGTGCCATTAGCAACGTTTATCTCAAAAGCGATAATATTTCCGGGGATAGCGGCACAATCTGTGAATATCGCTGCGAATACAGCGATAATCGCGCATTATCGCTAACAGGGTCTTAGCCATTATATCCACCTCCCATTGGATATAATAGCTAAGAACTCGTCTGAGTAGGCGTTAGTTTTTGGAAATATTCGCGCTTAGCGCAAATATTTCCATCGCTATGCCTGCCTTGCTAATAGGCGATAGTGACGTTAGTGACTGCTTTCAGTCGCTGAAAGGTTGGGTACGCCCACTTTGCATGTCATTAGCTATAAACATCGCTGACATGCAAAGCGAGCCCCAAATTTCTCGCTATTGCCTACAAGCATTCGCTAACTGCTGTTAGCAACAGCTTGCTAATAGGGCGATAGAATTATTGCCGCTTAGCGGCCGAAAACAGCCGCTAAAGCGGCGATAATCACATATCGCCCGCCTTGGTAATATGTCCCAAGGTTCCCGCAATCATATGAAGAAAAACCCTAGCGTTCTGCAAGCCGTGTTTATATAGGCCGCTCCGGTCTCTACACCTGATTCCAATAATATATCAATTACTCGAACACAGGCTTTACTGTCCAGTGCCATCTTGGAATGGTTTATATAGTGCTGCCAAGATTGTCATTTGTCATAATCCAAATATATGGAGACACATATACATTATTCACTTTAATTTGCAAAATGTTCCCTTGGCTAGCAACTGGGATGTCATAGTAGTAGACTTACAGGGCCTAGTGTCAGCCACGGAAGAAGCACAAGCCGAGACGGGATGCCAGGTTCTTCAACACTCTGGCTCTACTGGTGCACACATAAAATCCGAGGAGGGACACAGTCCAGCTGACATAGGCCAGCCACCACCATGAAGGAGTTTACAGGTGGCTATCACAGACAGCGTTTTCACTGGACTCTACATCTGGCAACAGGTCTCAGGCAATATCCCTACCCCTGATTATTTTGCTTTGTTTTGTTGTAACCTTGCTACTGAAATGATACTCGCTAATTAATAAACTAAGCCGCCAAAGTTACAGGTTACTACTGTATCACCTTACAGAGCTGCGATAACCTAATTCTATACCGATATATGATGTCACTACACTAGTGTACATGTTCGTAATGTTTATGCACAAAATGTCAATAAAAAGATTTAAACAAAAAAAATTGCAAAATGTTACATTTTTTGAACCTAAGTGTCATGCTCAGTTCTTTTTTAACTTATCTGATAATTACTGCTGTCAGAGAAGAAGTGTGAGATCCTTGGCAGTTACCTGTGTGTCATATCTGCAGTTTCTCTAGTGGGACCAGCGATCCCCTAGTCTAGCGGTCTTCAAACTTTTGTAGGTTGAGTCCTTCCAGCTGAAGTTTTTTTAGATGTCGGGCCCCCCACCACCTGACAGAAATTTCTGGAATCTGGTACACTACACACGCAAATTCCGGGTCATATCTGGCAAATAATGTTCAACTGACTAAGAGTGTTTAGTAAACTACTGGTGTCTGTCAGAAATGACAGAGGCATATTACAGAGCTCAAATCACAATTTTGCAAGATAAAATGCGCTAAAATTGTTTTTACTAGGATGCTGTGTTTTACGTATGACATAGATTGATAATAACATCACCAACATTAATGTGACGGGAGTGCCTGTTTTTGTGCACAGAGATGGTCAATCTGTGGATGGATTTTTGCTACTGCCATCCTCAGGTTGTGATCCACATCCATTCTTGAAAGGTACTTAGTCTTTAATACCACAAATGTTGAGAACTCAATCTCACATAAATAGGATGAGCTGAATGGCAAGGGAGTTTTGATCGCAGTTTCTATCAAAGCTGAATATTCTGCAGTCATTTTCAGCCAAAACAGTGACTGTGAGGGAGACAGGGTTATGAGATTTATCGAGCACTCCCTAGCTCAGAGCTGGGCAATACAAGGAGCAATTCTTTTCTGGAAATCATTTATAAACATTTTAGGCAGCATTATAATGCTATAAATGCCCAACAACCAGTTATGTATCCGAAGACAAAGGTGAAGTCTGCAGAGAGGGCACTGTACGAACACCTCATTCACATACTGATGAAAACATTAAGACAGTGTAGTCACTAACCCATGCATTCAGTAAGACACATTTAATCACTCACTTACACAGTCAGTCACGCACCTACTAAATCCTTAATCCAGACACTTATAAACCCATTCATTCCTCAATACACCATGGCATATATATATAAAACATATTTAAACTTTACAGAAACACAAAGTCACTGGATGATGTCATCAGTGATGTCATTTGAGATGTCATCAGTGATGACACTGACTATGTCATGAATATTGTAATATGTGACGTCATCAGCAGTGCATTGCGGGAGCGCGAGTTAGCTGAACTAACTATAACGGCCGAATTTCTCTGGTTTTGTACGAGTGAAATGTCAACTAACTATAATGTCCCTGAATTTCTAAGGTTTTTTAAAATGCTATCTTCTAACTAAAACATCCCTGAAACCCGTGGTTTTTACAGTGAATTTCAAAGGTTTTTTAAATGCCAATTTCTAACTTTGCCTACAGAAGTAGGACATGTTCAGAAAGAAGAAGAAAGGCACAGAAAGAAGCAAGAGAAATGCAGAAAGAGGCAACAGAAGTCCAGAAAGAGGTGAAAAAGAGACCTTGTTGTAAAGTCATCCTGTATCCAATACCAAAACATTCCTCAAGAGGCAGGCTCTCCCAGCTCAGCTGAGAGCTAATACTATAATATTAACTGCACTCAAGAATCTTGTCCCATAATGCATTGCAGTGCCTTCGGTTGGGATTGTATTTTTGCCCATAACTGTGCTTGGGGTGGTCCTAGGAGTATAGGATGACCACCGAATTGTTCATCATGATTTGCCCTTTGTGATCAAGGCATCTGCGTGGTTCTCCCCCTAGATTACTGAGCACCCCAAAATCACCACTTCTCTCACTGCTTGCTGTGCTTTCATTTTCACTTTTATGAGATGACTATATTATCAAAACTATGTGAGGTATCTGTTTTATTATTTGTCATGAGACGGAACGGAGTAGCGGAGCGGAGTTCACAGAGTTTATGTCCAACTCCGCAGAATTCAGTTTAGTGGTACTCCACCAACTACGCCCACCCTTAGTGTCAGCATGGAAGTTCTTTACTCCTCCCACCATACATGTTGTGCTTAACTGCTTCAGTGCTCATGACAAGGTCAACTCGTCATGGGTTTTACCTGCCCTGTGCTTATGACGAGTTGACCTTGTCATGAACAATGGGGATCCTGTAAATCCAGCGCACAAGGGGAAAACCCCCTAGCAGCCAAGGTGTTAAATACCCGAAAGGTACCCTTAGGGATTCTACAGAGTTAATATGCAGAAGATGGTGTTCCTGCTGTGATTCTAAGAATCCTTATGCATAATAGATGAGGCTTGTTTTCTGAGAAAATAGGCCCAGACCATAAAAATGAGCAAAACCAAGATGACACTGTCATGCAAACTGCATGGTGCTGTTCGGGTGTGATTACCAGTGCAAGAACACACTCCACGAAACGTATGCTAGAAAACATCCACCAAGCAGTTGCGGCAAGCAACTCCACCGGCTCGCCGAACTCTGCGTAGTGGAATTTTTGAACCAATCCGCTGAGTTTCACGTGGTTCAGCTACGCAAACTTTGTCTGGGCCTAAACATTTCAAGATATCCATCCACCAAACCACCCCCCAAGAAAATCCGAAAGCACACCAAGACTCTGGGGAAAAATACCATAAGAAAACTGGACCAGATTCCTACAGGAACATCCACCTAACCATTACAGGAACTTTTATGTTGAGATTAAGCTGTTCAATAAATTGATCACTGTTGGTCGCCTTCATGAAGTCTCTTTATCCGAGCCTGCAGAATTTCTGGAACCAAAGAGCTTGATTGGAAAACATGGAGTTCCTGCCCTGCACCCGGTCACCCAAGTGCCGCAGGCAGTACAGCTCCTGTGCTGGTCGTGGGCCCCTGCAATGCTGACCTTAACCCCAGGAGCTTTACTCTCACAACTGAGTGGCCTGCTCATCAACAGCCCCTAACTGAAGGCCTATTTACCCTGGGCCCCTACATTCTGCACCCAGCCACCCCTGTGTCACTGATAGTGCAACTTGAGTTCCCATATACACCTTTGGGAACCTTGGTCCTAACCCCCAAAACTTACCATAGTAAGTTGTGTACTTACCTTCAAAACGGCTAACACATTTTCCCCATTGGAACACATGTAAGAGAGATTTTGGGCCTAAGAAATGCCTAAGTGTTGATTTATGTTGTATGAAGAAAAGAGCATACTATTGCAAAGTATAAAAAGTCATACTTACCTTGTATGTGGAGATCTTAAGGTGTGGTATCTAGGCATACCACCTCAGTACTCAAATTAATCCTAAAGTATACTTACCTAATTGGCTTCCATACTGTCTCTGAGTGTGCGTAATCAATCCTTGATTGAGTGAATACAATAAATGCTTAACACATCCTTTGGATAAGCCTAACTGCTCATCCACACTACCACAAAGAGAGCTGTTAGTACTTATCTAATTTAGCCTCTGCTATACCTCTAGGGACTCCCTGGACTCTGTGCACACTATACCTTACTTTGGCATAACCTAGAAAGCTCTCAATCGGGCTTTTGTACAGCCATCATTGCAGACACCAATGCCATCAAAATCATCCTTGAAGGGAAATGGCCATACTCATTCTACTTGACCTCTCCCACATGTCACTCATCAGAAAGCTTCACCTGGGTATCTGTAGACCGGTTCTTAAGAGGACATAGCTCAATGATTTAGACTTTCCCCCTACCTTACAACCCAAGAAGCTACTCAGCGGAGACTATCAAGGATTATTGCTCAGTGCAACATTTTCCAATATCTACATTACGCCCCTTACGTACATCAAGAGACCACAGCATCAATATAGTATCCTATGCCAATGATGCATAGCTCATCCTCTCTCTTACTGAGTCAACCAGCACTGGCAAAGCAATATTTAACAACAGCATGAGCAACATCACTACTTGGATGAATAACAACAGCCTCCAGCTCAACACAGGGAACCTTAGTCCTCATCTTCAACTATAACCACTTTTCCTGGCTCTCCGAACTTGGCCCTCTACCTACCCCAGCAGACAATGCCAAGAATATCAGGATCATCCTGGACACCAACCTTTCCATGAGCAAATAAATCAATGCCATCTCCTCACCATGCTTTTACATCCTGCAAATGGTATGTAAGGTTTACAAGTGGGTCCTACTGAACACCAGACGAACGGTCACCCAGGTTCTTTTCACAAGAAAATTTGATAACAGAAACACCCTCTACATTGGAGTTCCACACCACCCAAAATGCCACTTCCAGACTCATCCTTCACATCCCAAAAAATATCCACATCACTCCACATCTCAACAATCTCCACTGTCCAGGAAAGATTTAAGCTCAGGCTACTCACCCACAACTACAAAGCTCTAAACAACACCAGTCCAGTTTTCCACAAACCCTGCCTCAACTCACCAGATATATTTGATCTGCATCCAAGGCACGAGCACACCTCCCTTGCATCAAAAAGGTTGATTAACCATACTCTAAAAATCCATATAGCATAACATAACCTTGTCCAATTTGCATGTGTGCTGAACTGTACAGCACACATCTGAAGTGGGAAAGGTTTTAAAGTTAGTCTCAACATATTTTTCACTGGAAGGACGCACTTCCAGCACAAAACCAATGCTAGGCTCACAGATACACCTTTACACTATGGTGTGAAGATGTGTGCGAGGTGCTAGGCAGCATAATTCTCCACCCGTACTAGGGGGAGAGCAGAATAGTACCATATTACTGTAGATATTGTGCTGTTCTTTTCTCTCCCGCTTACGCAATGCAGCCCAGCAACTTTGGGTGTTTGACAGGTTAATACATCTGGACGATAGAGGTCTGCTGTTGAAACCTCCAGCAATCGGTATGTTAGGAGGATCTGAATGACCTTGTTCTTGCAATTATTTGACCTTTCCTTATTGGACTGACCATTTCTCCCCAACTTTTGACCGCCAGCAGAAACAAACAAGAAGACACATATGTCCCTGCTTCATCTTCTACACCTGAATGCAACGGAAGGGACTAGGGCAGTCCCTCCTCATCAGTAGTGAATTGAGATAAAACTGATAGTAGTTGTTGTAGACAGACTTCCCATTGGCTCACCACCTTGCAGTGTTTTTTCGTTCTTTGATTTATTAATATTTCTGGTTTGTCAAAATCTGAAATCATACAATAGAGCACGAAAACAAGCTATAATTCATCAATGGAAAGTGATAAATAAATGATTTAAAAATACAATCAATCCATTACAGTTTTGAATCACCACTCAGTATGAGAAAAATACAATTTACCATTTTATTTTCTGATTGCCACCTCAGACATCTATTACACATCAGTATGTCTTTCCTCATCAATCCATCTATTCTTCAAGGTCATATAAGTGAGCACCACCAACTCTCACACATTTCCTAACACAATGATATTACCACCTGTCCAGAATAGAGAACTAACATAAGGATGCTTTCTAGTCATGTAAAAACCTTGACTTTTTCCACCTGTATTTCCTCAAAGCATCCATGATGGCCTTGTTCTTCAAAGCATACACAATGGGGTTAACCATTGGGGTGGCCATGGTGTACAACAGTGATAAGGTTTTGTTTACATTCAGTGTGTGTCCTGCCGATGGTGCCACGTACATTATAATCAGGAGTCCAAAGTATGTGCTGACCACCACCAGGTGGGCACTGCAAGTAGAAAAAGTTTTTTGTCTCCCCTTGGCAGATGGAATTTTAAAAACTGCTGCCATGATGCATGAGTAGGATATTATGATAAACACAAAAGGCGCAGGTGATACAAAAGATGAGATATAAAATGTGATTATTCTTATATGGGAGGTGTCAGAGCAAGCAGCTTTTACAAGAGGTTCAAAATCACAGAAGAAATGGTCGATCAGATTCTGACCAAAGAACTGTACTGTGCTCATTACTGAGGCATCAAAGAGCGCTAATGAGAAGCCAGCCACCCAGGCACCCGAAGCCAGCTGAAGACAGCATCTCTGGTCCATGAGCCTTGAGTAATGTAAAGGAAGGCATATAGCCACATATCTGTCGTAAGCCATCACTGTGAGAAGGAAGCACTCTGTGGACGCCATCCAACCAAAGAAGAAATACTGGTTCAAACACTCCTGAAAAGAGATGACATAGACTTGTGTCAGTAACCCACCCAGTAAGGTGGGCACCACATTGGATGTGGAGCAGACATCCAGGAGGGCCAGGTTCCCGAGGAAGAAGTACATGGGGGAGTGGAGACTGGCTTCCAGGTACACTGTTACAACCATCAAGATATTTCCACATATGGTTAACAAATAAACAGAGAGAAACTTTAGGAACAGGAAAGGATTCAGCCCTGGCAGAGCCTGCAGTCCAAGAAGCAGGAATATTGGAGTATCTGATGTGTTTCTTGAACAGTCTGATTTTGCCATGCTTGCTGTTTAGAATAAAAAAACAGTATTAAATAAATTATAATCCAAATTATTTTTAAGAATTATTGTGAATACAGTAATAAGCCATGTTTGAGACAGATAATCAGAATACTGAGACCCAAAGTGCATTCACCCATCTATAATTCCAGTAGCTGAATGTTCCTCGGCTTGCATGTCTTTATACAAGGAGACACCACACATGCACACACAATGAATACAGTAACAATTGTGTCACAAAGAAATAACTAAAAACAGAAAGTAAGAACTTCTGATGACCCACAGGCTACTAAAAAAAACAGGAATACCTCAATCATATAATCCCTCCACTGGAAGACGTATTGAATTATTTAATACAGTGGATATTTAAATAAATAATTTTAAAAAATAATTATTCTTTATTGCTTTATTAATTCAAATCATTGCAATATACGTAATTGCAGTTATTAGAACAAGCGATCAAAAGGTAATACCTTTTTGATTCATTGCTAGTAAGCAAACTCCGACTGTGCAGGTGGTGTTTGCGTAAAAATCAGTATGACATAATATAGGGACAAATAAGACATAAAATAGAGACAACAGTACTCATGTCCAAAATGCAAACTAAGTAAGTAAGTAAGTAGGTAGTAAGTAAGTAAAGTTTTATTGTATGATTAATTAAAATCTTTCAATTAGAACACTCTTTAATATATACCCTTTAAAACCTAACAAACAAGTCTAAAATTCATAATAGTCTATTCATGCCGTTTCCTCAGATACTAAAACAGAAAAAAATCATTATAAACATCAAGCGGAAGGGGGGGGGAGGTGAACGCTCTGAATTCTGCCGGAGAGGAAGGATCTTGTCCAGTCCAGGGCCTTCTCTTGGAACCCGGCATCAATTCAGACCAGCAATTTACGAAAAACATACCAATTTTACTAGCCTTTAAAATTGTTAAGTATGTGCAAATGTATCTGTATAGTAAAAAAAAAGTTTTTTGTATAGTGCAAAACAAAATCCTAGCTATTGAAGTTTTCCAAATTTTTCTGGGCTTAACTCACAGGCCTCCAATTTCTTTTTAAAAAGAATCAAAAATTTTGTAAAATTAGAGTTCATTATAATGTCCATTCAAGAAGTGTGAGCTCCCTCAAAGCGAGCTTAGTTGGGACCATTCCTCAGCACTGCCCCTGCAGGGGAGCCCGGGAGGAGGTGCCGCACAGATGTCGCTATTAGAGATTATCCATAGCGAGATTCTGGCCCACAGAGAGAAAGCTCGGCAGGACAGTCGAAAATCTCAAGCAGCCGTGAAGAAAATCCAGGGAGCTGTTAGGAAGTTGTCTAAGGCCTGTATCAATCTGGGAGACCGGGTAACTAATTTGGAGGATAGAGTTGTCTCCACGGAGGCGGAGGCAGCAGCCGCAGTCAATAAGGTCGAAGCCCAAAATGCACACATCACAGATATTCAGTGGAAACTGGAAGACATTGAAAATAGGATGAGACGGAATAACCTTCGGGTTCTTGGGGTCCCCGAAGGGGTGGAAGGGTCCGATGTCAGAGCTTACATTATTAAATTATTCGAACAAGCATTTCCAGAGCTGTCCAACTGGATTTGGTCGGCAGAGATACAGAGAGCTCATCGTACTCCATTTAAGATCAAAAAAGGCACTAAAGAAGGAGATAAACCTAGAGCTATCCTAATCTTTTTGGGTAATTTCGTGCTGAGGCAGGCAATTGCGGAGAAGGCAAGACCGGATGCTAAGAGAAATGCGGATGGGATTTCGTTCTTTGTTCGCCCAGATTTTTGTCATAGTACAGTGGAGAGGCGTTGGAGACTCAGGCAGCTGATCAATCCATTTCAGCAGAAGAAAATGCAGGCCTATCTAATTAATCCAGCCCAATTGAAAGTTATAAGCGAGGGGAGAACTATGTACTTTACCTCTGAGATTAAAGCTAGAGAATATCTGGATTCTCATGGGAAATAGAACAGTCTTGGATGTATGAAGCATTTGTCTTTGTTTCTAGTTGTATAGAAACTATTGGTGAAGGTTCAGGTGAATTTGTAGTTTGGGTGTCCACTTTATTTAAAAAAAAAAAAATGTGTCTCGAGGGGGGATCAGAATGAAGAGTTAAAGTATAATAATATTAAGAGCTTCACTGCTCTCACTGTGTCCATCACACGCACAGGCCAGGTCTGAGCGCCTCACTAGCTAGGGAGCAGGGGTGGAGGGAGAGGGTGGGGAGGGGGGAATGGGGGTAGAGGAGGGTGAGGAGGGTGGTGGGGGGAAAATTGAAAAAAAAGAAAATAAGGTGTATTAAGGTAAAAGTTGTTAACATTAAAATTCAGCAGGAAAGCTTAATACAAAATTATGTCATGCATTAAAATTTGTACAGTTAATGTAGGTGGCTTGAATGACGCAAGAAAACACCAAAGGGTGGAGCATTTTGCTAAGTTTAACAATGTCGATATTTTTTGCATACAGGAGACCCACCTTCCTTGGGCAAAGAGAAATCTGATGAAATTTAGGGGGCTTGAAATTTTAGCTTGTTCATCTCAAACGTCAACTATTAGAGGAGTGGCCATTTTAGCTAAACCTATGGTCGGAGGAGCAAAGCGGTATAAGGCTGACAGTGCAGGGAGATGGGTGATAGTTGAACTTAATTTAGGCTGTACAATATGTGTGATATATGGCTCAAATCAGGATGATCCTGAAATCTTTGATTGTTTGGAGGGGGAGTTAGCTAATTGGCCAACACCCATAATGGTCTGTGGAGATTTAAATATTTCAGTAGACTGGAGCAAAGCAGATGATTACTCTGGGCGGAAACCCAAAGTGTTCCGAGCTCTCGACTCCCTTATGAAGTCACATGGTCTTAAAGATGTGTGGGCGGTCAGGGAACCCTTGGATCCTTGCTTCACTTATTTCTCCTGTCCTAATCTGAAATATACTAAATTAGATTACTTTTTGATTTCCTCCACGGAGCTGAATAAGGTGCGAATTAAGAAACTCCCAAAATCAATATCAGATCACAATCCACTAGTGCTGTACTATGATATGCCTAAAATAGAAAGAAAACGAACCAGTTGGTCTTTCGAGAGAAAATTATTATTAGACACCAGATTTGTTCAACATCTTAAAAAATGGGCCATGGAGTTTTATGATACCAATAGGTATAGTGCGTCTCGTAATAGTGTCTGGGATGCCTTTAAGGCTGCTCTTCGAGGAGAGACGATAAGCTGTTCCGCCAGGATTAGGAAAGATGACAAGAGGGAGATCGAGAAGTTGTTAGATATGCTAGTGGTAGCGGAAGAACAGCATATTAAGGATTTAGGTCAGGGACGGGAGGGACGGGAGATTCTAAAAAGGATAACAGTTATCAAAGTGGACCTGCAGAAAATAGTCACTCAGAAAGAAACTAGTGAGTATCAGGTTTCCAAGGCAAGTTGCTATGAAACAGGAGAACAGGCGGGTAAGGCACTTGCTTTGCAGATAAGGCAAAAGAGGACTAAGAATGTAATCTCCCGTATACAGGACGAAGATAAGGAGTATACAGAGCCCAAAGACATTTTGGGAGTCTTTCAGAATTTTTATCAGAACCTTTATAATAAAGAGGGTGTTTTGGGTGAACACGGATCAGATTCAGGCTATGTGGATGATGGGCCTTGTCTAGACATTCAAACTAGAGAAGATCTTGATAGAGATCTAGATATGTTAGAATTAACTAAAGCCTTACAGGAACTAGCCTCAGGTAAAGCAGCAGGACCTGATGGAATCCCTCTAGAGGTGTATAAATGTTTAGAAAAGGAGATCGCCCCAATTTTACTAGATTTATTCAATGGTATCTTGTGGTCAGGTTTAATTCCCGAGTCCTGGAAGGAAACTAACATCGTTATCTTCCACAAGAAGGGGAAACCTAAAGAACTGCCGGGGTCCTACCGACCAATATCATTAATTAATGCTGATACCAAGCTATATTCTAAGATCTGGGCTGGCAGGTTGAGGGGATCATCGGGCGTCTTGTTTCCCCGTGGCAGCATGGGTTTATACCTGGGAGAGGTACCACAGAACACACTAGAAGAGCAATTGCGTTATTTGATGCCCATGATGCCACGGGGGGGAGATGGCCATGATCCTCCTCGACGCTGAGAAAGCCTTCGACCGAGTGGTTTGGGACTTTCTCTGGGGGATCTTGGTCGGTAGAGGCTTTGGTAATAATTTTCTGAGGGCAATTAAGGCTATGTATCTTGATACCGTGGCTCGGGTTATGGTCATGGGGGAAAGGTCTGATAAAATAGTGATAAAGAGGGGGACACGCCAGGGGTGTCCTTGCTCCCCGATCCTATTCTCCCTATATATAGATCCTTTCATTCAAAAAATTTTAGGCTCTCGACAAATCAGCCCTGTAGTGTTTAATGGCTTCACTACAAAATTGCTCGCATACGCTGACGACTTGGCGATAACTACATCTGACCCTCATCAAGCAATGCCAGCGTTGGTTCAATTGGCCAACGAATTTGGGTTTCATTCAGGCTATCGGCTAAATGAGGGGAAAACGCAGATAATTTGTACTAAAAATATAGTGAAAACCGATTATAGATTTGTAAATTCTGCCACATACCTTGGAGTTAGAATCAATTCAGCAGTCAAGAAGATGGTTGGAGAGAATTATATTCCCCTTATTAATGAAATCGAAAAGGATTTGAAAAGAATTGACATCTTACACCTATCTTTAATTGGTAGGGTAAATGTCTTAAAAATGACGATGTTCCTCAAAATGTTATACTTGTTTAGGGCTATCCCACTGTTGTTAGAGGAAAGTGTGTTGAGGAAAATCGAATCCACATTTGTTAAGTTTGTCTGGCAGTACGGCAAAGTTAGACGTTCAATTAATTATATGTCACTACCATGGGACATGGGAGGTCTGGCAATGCCGAACCTCAGACTATATCATTTGGTTTGCCTCCTTACACAGATGAACATACTAATTCAACCGGACCATCTAACATCTGAAGACCAAACTGAGAGTCAGGTCCCTCCCTCTATTTTCGAGCTGTTATTGGGGAGGAAGGCTTATGGATTATTGCACTGCGAGTTAGATCGAAGATACTATAGGAAGGCTAGGTATAAGATCATTGAAGGGGTCTGGGGAACTTAGAAAGCTATCAGTAAAATCATGAAGATTCCCAAAATAAATACCAATGTAAATCTTTGGAAATCAAATCTATTTCCATATCTGGGCCAAAGTGTGTACTGTACTGTATGGAGAGAGCATGGGATAAGATCTCTGGGGGATATCATGAAAGGTGGTGCTCTCTATAGCTTTGACGACCTACAGAAGATGTATGGGATCCCCGATACCCACTGGATTTTATATGAACAAATTTCTCAAACACTATTAGCACAAAGACCAAAGATTTTGATACCCCCAGATAGTCAACTGGTTGAGTACCTAAAAAAAGGGGGAAAGAAGATAGGTACTGCCTACAACTTTGCGTTGCTCGCCCTCACAGATGATCTGGAGAAAACAGAGGCCACATGGGCACAAAAATTGGGGGATCCGGATGTCGATATAGACCTAACACTAATATTAAGTAAGAAAGTTTTTCGTGCAGTAAACTTTAGGTCTCAACATTATAAGACGTTGTTTAACCTATATTATACCCCTGCGAAATTGTATGGGTGGGGAATTAGAGAAAATGATAAATGCCCCAAATACAACTCAGGCCCGGCAGACCTATTGCATAAGTTTTATGACTGTCCTAAATTGGTCTTAATACGCAGTGAAATAACTTTATTTTTGGAGGGGCTGCTAGGTATTAATATCAACCTATCCCCTACCCTGGTTATTACAGGGATAGACAATAAACATCATGTTGAGAGAGATACCCAAGCGTTATTGTTCATTGCAGTAGCGGTATTACGAATTCTTATCTCGGCTGGGTGGAAGGATACTGTTGCTCCTACATTTCAAATGTGGTTATCCAGATTGTTAGGTATGCATAACTTAGAAGCATGTTTATATGAATTTAAGGGGAGGACAGCTCGAGAATTTGGTAGAAATATTTGGGAGCCCTTGAAGAAATGAAGGAACTAACAAAAAGATAAATTACATTAGTTATGAGTGTTTTAAACTGATCAATGTATTTATAATAGGAATATGAACCCCCCATGAACTATGAATTATGAATGTACATTTTTATACTATTTTTGTATTGTGCTGACTAACTTTTTTTACATTCTGCATTTTATACATGTATAATTTTTCAATTGAATATGTATTGGATTTTAATGGAATTACACCTTATTTTTCAATAAAAAAAAAAAATAGAACACTCTTTAATATATACCCTTTAAAACCTAACAAACAAGTCTAAAATTCACAATAGTCTATTCATGCCGTTTCCTCAGATACTAACACAGAAAAAAATCATTATAAACATCAAGCGGAAGCGGGGGGGAGGTGAACGCTCTGAATTCTGCCGGAGAGGAAGGATCTTGTCCAGTCCAGGGCCTTCTCTTGGAACCCGGCATCAATTGAGACCAGCAATTTACGAAAAACATACCAATTTTACTAGCCTTTAAAATTGTTAAGTATGTGCAAATGTATCTGTATAGTAAAAAAAAAGTTTTTTGTATAGTGCAAAAAAAAATCCTAGCTATTGAAGTTTTCCAAATTTTTCTGGGCTTAACTCACAGGCCTCCAATTTCTTTTTAAAAAGAATCAAAAATTTTGTAAAATTAGAGTTCATTATAATGTCCATTCAATCAATCAATCAATCAATGATTTGTAAAGCGCACTACATACCCGCGAGGGTCTCAAGGCACCTGGGGGGGCGCTACTGATCGAACAGCCAGGTCTTGAGTATACTCCTGAAGGTCAGCAGGTTTTGGGTCTGTTGTAGGCTCAGAGGGAGGGTGTTCCATGTCTTGGTGGTGAGGTGGGAGAAAGATCTCCCACTGGTAGTTGTTCTTCGGATGCGCGGGACGGTGGCGAGTGAGAGGTCGGCGGAGCATAGCTGGCGGTTGGGGATGTAGAAGGAGAGACGTCTGTTGAGGTAGGCTGGGCCTTTCTTGTGGAATGCCTTGTGTGAGTGGGTGAAGAGCTTGAAGGATATCAGCTGAGTGTCTTCGGCGTAGGATATTATGTTGAGGTCGTGCTGTCGGGCTACGTGTACGAGCGGGGCCATGTAAATGTTGAACAGCGTCGGGCTGAGGGAGGATGCCTGGGGTACGCTGCAGATGATCTCAGAGGCTTTGGAAAGGAATGGGGGGAGGCAGACGCTCTGGGTTCTGCCGGAGAGGAAGTAGGTGGTCTCCATTGGCCTAAAACAAGCTACCATTGCATTTCTACATGTGCGAACACCTCTGTCAATGAAGCAATTTTTCAGATATCGCTTTCTTTCTACCGCCGTTACTGTACATAAGCAAACTAAATGAATAATGTTTTCCTCCCCTAAATTACATATTCTGCAGGGGGCCGGGGCAGATAATCTCAGCAAAGGCACTGCATGTTCTAAGCCTGGCAAGTTGCCGAATCTTGCTTTCATAAATATATTTTTAGTTTGTACTGACTAGGGTATTTCTAGATATAATTGCACTTTTAGACTAGTATATTCATTCATTGTTATCCATGCATGCGACCTCTTAATAAACAGTTCCTTGTCCTGCAAAAAAGATAGATGTTTACTGATTTATTAATTATTTTCTTATAATCTTCATAAATTAGAGACATTTCCCTAATCTCAAGAATTGATCATTCTTTCAAAGCCATCTGAAGATATTTATAATAGGATGAATATCGATTCCTTTGCACCTCTTGCCACAGCAAACAGCACATTGGATTATTAATTTTAGTTTTAAATTGTTTTCAGGTCTTTACATATTGACCCATCCTTGCAATTTGTTGATTGCAAAAGCCAAGTTCCAGCCTGATCTTTGAGGGCGATAAATTGGGTGGAAGTCGAAACAAATATTTAAAAAATGTTGTGATAACATTGATTAATAGTGTAGAGTCCGTCCCACAGAGAACTTCACTTACATAGGTGAGGCTGGGGAGCAATTTAGCTTTTATTACTTTTAGTAATGGGATATAGGTTGGACCACCCAAAGAGCTGTGAAGTAAACGAAAGGCCCTTGTAGAATATTGCCTCTTTTTTCATCTCTGTTTTCTGATGTTAAAAAAATCAATTTTCATCAACCAATATTGCAAGTTATTTACAGCATTGCACCTTTTTCCAGCTGTCGCTGGTGCATAAAAATGTCAGAGCCACCTGGAGTGTAGACCTTCTCCTACTTTGTGTATGCTCATCAACTAAAGTGCTTCCAGTTAGACTTTTATAGTCAGTCAATACATACACAATAATTAGGCATAAAGTGCTGGTGCTTATGCTATGAGTATGAGCTTTCCACCTTGTGGGTACTTAGGACAATAGTGCATCCATTGCAATGTAAAAAAACAACCTATAGAAAAATATCCCACTCCCCACAAATTAGTGTTAGCAAGGGTTGATCAGATAAAAAGCAACTGGAGATAATACATTTGTAATACCAAGACCGAGCTCACTGGGACAGTGCCACTCCCATCGGTAGCCCTGGAGCCCCCCCCCCCCCCCCCCGCCCGGCTTATCAAAGCAAATGCTCTTCCAGCTGCTTGGAAGCTTAGGTGGGGAGCCTCACTGTCTTGCAGGACAATAGGACTGAGTTCCCATTTAGTAAAGCTATCAATGCAGGGTGGCATGTCCTGTATCGAGAGAGCTTTTAAAGCTGGCTGTAGATGTTTTCACCTATGGGCTAGCAGGGCCAGACACTCACAGAGCAGATGGAGCAAACCTTGGTGGATTTAACCACATAAGCAACAATGATAGTTGGGTCAAGACTGCTTCCAGGTGGAGACCAGGTCCTTTGATGGAAAATAATGAGGCGAATGAGCAGAAAAGTATGTTTACTGGCTGCCGAGAGGTGAGAGATCAGATATTGTTGGGGGCCCAAGGATGAGTAAGATGACAGAGATGCCCACGCATGGTGTTTGTAGGCAAGTTCAGCCTTGTCTGAGATTCCTGATGAAAGCTTGTCTGCTCTGTCTGTAATCTGCTTGAAAGCTGCATATTCTATAATTGTGTTCCAGGCATCCTCCAGTTGCAAGTTTTTAATTGATTGTTGTATGACAAATGCCAGCGAAACTTGTCGTGGGACTGTTTGTCAATTTCCTGACAGCACAGGTGATCAGGTGGGTGAATCTCAGCCTCCAACACAATTTAACTTGGGACTAATGGAATTAGGTTTAGAACTGTGTACTTTCACTATAAATACATATGATTGTTAAGTGTAACATGGGTTTCCCTGTCACACCTTATCAATCAATCAATCAATGAATGAATCAATCAATCATAACACTTGTAGAGCGCACTACCCACCTGTGAGGGTCTCAAGGCGCTGGGGGTGTAAGGGGTCTTGCTAGTGATCGAAGAGCAAGGTCTTGAGGAGTCTACTGAAGGCCAGTAGGTCCTGGGTCTGACGTAGGTTGGTGGGGAGGGTGTTCCAGGTCTTGGCGGCGAGGTGGGAGAAGGATCTGCGGCCGGTGGTCACTCCTCTGATGCGGGGGACTGTGGCGAGGGTGAGGCTGGAGGAGCGGAGCTGGCGGGTGGGGGTGTAGAGGTTGAGTCGAGTGTTGAGGTATGCTGGGCCGGTCTTGTGGAGAGCTTTGTGTGCCTGAATGAGGAGCTTGAAGGTTATCCTCTTGTTGACGGGGAGCCAGTGCAGGTCTCTCAGGTGGGGTGTGATGTGGCTGTGGCAGGGGATGTCGAGGATCAGACGTGCTGATGCATTCTGGATGCGTTGCAATCGCTTCAGGAGCTTGTGCGTAGAGGGCGTTTCCATAGTCCAGCCTGCTGGTGACGAGGGCCTGGGTGACTGTTCTTCTTGTCTTGGTCGGGATCCACTTGAAGATCCTGCGGAGCCTTCGGAGGGTGTTGAAGCAGGATGAGGAGACGGCGTTGACCTGTTTGGTCATGGAGTGGGTGGAGTCGAGGATGACCCCTAGGTTGTGTGTGTGGTAGGTGGGTGTCGGGGCTGTTCCTAGGGTTGCTGGCCACCAGGAGTCATCCCAGGCTGAGGGGGTGGAGCCGAGGATGAGGACCTCCATCTTGTCCGAGTTCAGCTTCAGTCTGCTGTTCCTCACCCATTCTGCAACGGCCGTCATTCCTTCGTGGAGGTTGGTCTTGGCGGTGTGAGGGTCTTTGGTGAGGGATATGATCAGCTGGGTGTCGTCAGCATAGGAGATGATGTTGAGGTCGTGCTGTCGGGCGACATGGGCGAGGGCTGCCATGTAGATGTTGAACAGCATTGGGCTGAGGTAAGAGCAGTGGGGTGCGCCGCAGATGATTTCGGTGGCCGTGGAGCAGAAGGGGGGAGGTGAACGCTCTGAGTTCTGCTGGAGAGGAAGGATCTTGTCCAGTCCAGGGCCTTCTCTTGGAACCCGGCATGTGCCTAGTGTGTGGTGGCAGACCGTGTCAAAGGGGGCTGACAGGTCCAGGAGGATGAGGGCTGCTGTTTCTCTGTTGTCAAGCAGGGTTCTGATGTCGTCTGTGGCGGTGATGAGGGCGGTCTCGGTTCTGTGGTTGCTGCGGAACCCGGACTGGGATGGGTCCAGGATGTGGTTATCCTCGAGGAAGCGGGTCAGTTGTTTGTTGACGATTTTTTCGGTGACCTGTGCCGGGAATGGGAGCAGGGAGATGGGTCGGAGGTTCTTGAGGTCCTTGGGTTCCGCCTTGGGTTTCGTGAGTAAGGCGTTGATCTTGGCATGCTTCCAGCTTTCTGGGAAGGTTGCTGTCTCGAAGGAGGTGTTGATTGTTTTCCGAAGATGGGGTGCGATGGCTGTGCTGGCTTTGTTGAAGATGTGGTGGGGACATGGGTCCAGTGGTGATCCAGAGTGGATGGTGTTCATGGTCTCGCAGGTTTCCTTGTCATTGACGGTTGGTGCAGGTGGTGGTCGTGGGGGCGGTGGTTGTCGGGGTGATCGTGGTGTTGAAGCTGTCGTGAATGTTGGTGATCTTGCGGTGGAAGAAGGTGGCGAGTGAATCGCACAGGTCTTGCGAAGGTGGAATGTCGTTGGTGTTGTAGCTGGGGTTGGAGAGTTCCTTCACGATGTTGAAGAGCTCTTTGCTTTTGTGTGCGTTGTTATCCAGACGGTTTTTGAAGGTGGCCCTCTTGGCGGTTCTGATGAGTTGATGGTGTCTGCGGGTGGCGTCCTTGTGGGCTGCGTAGCTGTCCAGTGTTCGTTTGCGGAGCCAGTTCTTCTCCAGTTTTCAGTTATCGTAGCACTATAAGCTATGGGCAACACCAAGATTACCATAAAATACACATGACTACACAGATCCCTACATTTATGTGCCCAAATGTTAACAAATGTTCATCAACCTGCTTGACATCCTCACAGCGGATCTGATGCTCTTCTACAAAAAACAGTGCCAAGGGGGTTCATCTTGAGAGGGCTTGAGACCTGGTATTCTCTTAGCACATCTTCAAGGACTCTGCAAGATCCTGAAATCTAAACTCCCATCCCAACCTCCATGAGCTTCATCTAATTTGGAGAGAGGCTCAACAACTTAGAACTGATTGAAAGCTGGACACCTCTGTGAGTCTCATCCATTGACTTCCACATTGTGGATTGTGAATCGCCCATACCTACAGCGAGAGAGCAACTACTGCATGAGCCCAAAGAGGGTCAGATGGAGAGAGCATATACTGCAAGAACAAACACAAAGAGGGTCAGACGGTCAGAGCGCATCCTGCATAAACCCAAGAAGGGTCAAATGGACAGAGCATCCATTGTATGAATGGATACAGCACATACTGAGTGAACACACAAAGAGGTGGATGGGCGGAGCCCCTACTGCATGAGGCAAAAGAAGGTCAATTGGGAGGTGTGCCTACTGTATGAACTCAAAGAGGCTCAGATGGACAAAATACCTATTGCATGAGCCCAAAGATGGTCAGAGGAACAGAGCACCTACTGCATGATCCCAAAGAGAGCAAAAGACACACACATTTTAGATGGAATGCGGAATAAATCAAGGATTCACCCCTGCCAAAATATCTGGGTTAAATCCATCATTCTTGTGCTCACATGCCACCCCAGTTTAGACCCAGCCATACGATAATTAGTCTTGACCCTGCTCCTCATGGGAGCAGTCCAGCACGAACAGCCAAGCCAGGTCTTCTCTGGACCTGGGACTGATTTCAGGGTATCACCCCTCATCAGCCAGGCTAGCTTGAATTCAGTGGCACAATGAGCCTGGGATAGACGTTTGGGAATACCCAGAGCACTTAGGTTGAGAAATGCAAAAGACACAAAATTTATGGACGGAATGCAGAACAAATCAAACATTCAACCCCAGTGAAGAGATCTGGGTTTCATCCATCATTCTTGTGCTCACCATGCCACTCCAGTTTAGATCCAGCCACATGCAAATCAGTCCTGACCCTGCTTCTTATGGGAATAGTCCCGCCCGAACAGCCAAGCCAGGTCCTCCCTGGACCAGAAACAAGCTTCCTGGGACTGGTTTCGGGGTATCACCCCTCATCAGTCAGACTAGCTTGAATTCAGTGACAAAATGAGCCCGCAATAGACGTCTGGGCATACCTAGCGCACTTAGTGTGAGAAAGCAAAAGACACACAATTGATGAACGGAATGCAGAATAAATCAAACATTCACCCCCGGTCCAGAGATCTGGGTTAAATCCATCGTTTTTTTGCTCACCATGCCACCCCAGTTTAAATCCAGCCATATCCAAATCAGTCTTGACCCTGTTTCAGGGAGGACCCAGCTTTGTAGTTCGGGCTGGACTGCTCCCATGAGGAGAAGGGTCAAGGCTGATTTGCTTATGGCAAAATAACAATCAATTTAACCCAAATCTCTTGACTAGGGGTGAATGTTTGATTTGTTCCGCATTCCATCCAGCATTTGTGTGTCTTTTGCTTTCTCGTACTAAGGGGCATATTTACATGTTCTGGCGCATCTCTGCAAATCATCAGGGATGCGCCAGAACAGATGCGTCATGCAATCCCCTCCTTCCGCCACCACAGATGCGCAGCATTTACAATGCAGCGCACCATGGTGCAAGGAAGGGAAGATGCGTGACGCATCTTGTGGCGTATGGGCGTCGCATTGCTGTAGTCGCGTCGCAAGCGTGACGCAACTCCTGCAATGCACAGGGGCCACCCACACTCAACGTGGTGCATCACTACTTACGCCTGCTTCAAGCAGGCGTAAGGATTTGACACAGCAGCGTCGTAAAACTGACTCCGTGAAATCTTGTAGATTTCACTGCGTCAGTTTTACGGGGCTTTCCTGTGAGGCAACGCCCACCCTGCGACAGAACGCCCACATGAAACCTGACGCAGGTTTCATGTGGTGCAGGGCTTTACAATGTGACGCATCTGCCTAGATGCGTCACGTTGTAAATAAGTCGCAACGTGGCGCATTGTTTATGCCGCCGCTGCGTCACAAAAGTGATGCAACGGCGGCGTAAAAGTGTCGCAAGGGGCTTGTAAATCTGCCCCTAAGTGCGCCAGGTAGTCCCATACACGGGTCCCTGGCGCACCATGCCACTGGATTCAAGCTAGCCTGGCTGATAAGTGAGATACCCTAAAACCAGTCCCAGGGTGCTTGTTTGTGCTCCAGGGTGGATCTGGCTTAGCAGTTTGGGCTGGACTCTTCCCATAACCAGTAGAGTCAAGACTGATTTGCTTATGGCTTTGCATAAACTGGAGTGGCATGGGGAGCAAAAGAACCGCAGATTTAATCCAAATCTCTTTCCTGGGGGTGAATGCTTAATTTGTTCCGCATTAATTCCATAATTTGTGTGTCTTTTGATCCCAAAGAGTGTCAGGTGGCTAGATCACCCACATCATGAGTCCAAAGAGGGTCAGACAGACAATGCACCACTGCATGAATAAACAGAACCCTTACTGCATGATCCCAAAGAGGGTCAGATAGACAGAGTGCCTACTCAACAAACCTAAAGAGGGTCAGAGGGAGAGAGCACATCCTGCATGAATCCAAAAAGGGTCAGGTTAGGGACAGTTATCAGAACCAAAAGTTGGATAGATCATCCAAGGTGGGGGGGCATAGCTATTATACATAAAGACTCTGTTATAGTCTCCATACTCAATCAACTAAGTAATGCACTGGAAATCTTTAGTTTGTAGAATCGATCTGCTCTCCCAACATAGCTGGAAAGGTGCCCTTGTCTACCTGCCCACGGGTCCCCTTTCCAACTTCTCGCTACAACGTTTGGAACTTATCTCTACTAGAAACTTTTTGCTTCTAGGAGATTTCAACGTCCATAGTGAAAACACCACAAAACAAGATCCCTCTACTCTTCTGGCAGACTTAACCTTGCTGGAATTAAGTAAGATCAACGATGGCCCCACCCATTCAGCTCGGCATACATTAGATATTATCCTTACTAACTCCCCTAATATCATCTTTACAGCTACCTCTCCACTAACTTGGACAGACCACTCACTAATAGAGTTTCACATTAGGGGCCCTGGGACATCCAACGTTTCCTGCACTAACCCACCTAGGTGGCGTAGACAGTGACACAAACTTACGCCTGAGAATTTTCAAGATATCTTTCCTAGACTGCAGAATTTTAACTCAGATAATGCTGAAGAATGCCTGACCTGTTTTAACTCTACTATTAAAGCCACTATCGATGGTCTAGTCCCACTGAAACAATGCTCAAGCGTGACTGGACGTCCTCAGATAGCATGGTTTTCCCAAAACCTCTCGATAGAAAAGAGCTGTTGTAAAACATTGAAACGATATTGGCGCCTCTCACACGGTACACAGGATAAAGAAAGATACAAACTTGCACTGGCCTAATACCTTAAAAACATTAAAACTGCTCGTAGAACCTACATAGCGCAGCAACTTGAACAGGCAGGAAAAGCCCCCAAAACTCTTTATCAGGTTTTTAAAACTTTCACCAATCCCAAGGCCCTCTCAAGCCCTATGCGACAAACTAGCAATACACTTTGCCCAGAAAATTGAATTGATTTACATTAAGATCACTTCAGCCAGAAGTCTTCAGATTGACTTCTCGGAAAACCACCCTGCGATCACAGATAATGCACAAAGGTTAGATAAATTCATGGCACTTAAGCCAGAGGATGTAGAGGTGCTAATAAAAACGATAAAATCAGGCTCCCCGCAGGACATCATTCCGACCAAGACCACCTCACTGCTTGCCAAACAACTTGCTGCCCCAATTTGTTCAACCTTGAATTGTCCTATAAAAAAGGGTCTCCTCCCCTCCGAATGGAAAGTGGCACAAATAATCCCCATCCGCAAAAATCTTAAAGCCCCTAGGGAGGATTTATCCAATTATCGACCCGTTTCATTGCTACCTCTCCAGAGCAAGGTACTTGAAAAACATATCAATAAACATCTGCATGATTTTGTAGAAGCTTCGAACTGTCTTGATCCATCTCAGTCGGGCTTCCAACCCAGGCATAGTATGGAGTCTGCTTTGATTGAGGTTACTGACAACATTAGAATGTCCCTGGACAACAGAAAAGCGGTGCTTCTGGTGTTGCTTGACTTATTGGCAGCCTTCAATACGATCTCCCACCAGATTCTGCTCAGGAGACTTGGGGAAATTGGCCTCCAAGGGAGCGCTTTGCAATGGATGACAAGTTTTCTGTCTGACAGAACTCAAACTATCAATCTTGGCCCTTTCCTTTCAAAGACTACCAAACAGACAAAGTTTGAGCCCTACCTTATTTAACATCTATGTTGCTCCCTTAGCGGGATTACTAAGGAATTTTGGACTTGTTCCAATGTCTTATGCTGATGATTCTCAGCTCTTACTTTCATCCGATAAGAACAATCCAAATGCCCAGTCTATGTTTTCGGAGGGTATGGTGACCATCGCTGGTTGGATGCGAAACAACTTCCTCCTGCTTAATGCAGGGAAACTGAGATCATGCTGTTTGGAGAGGCATTGTCGAAGTGCATTTCACCGACTCCCAAACTAGTGGTTAAAAATCTGGCTGTTCTTCTGGACTAGAAACTGACAATGAAGGAGCATGTTACATCTACTGTTGGGTCAAGTTTTTATGTGCTTGGTCTTCTTCAGAAGGTATTTCCCTTTTTGCCTTTAATCACATGAAAAACACTTATTGAGGCACTAGTGTTAATCCACCTGGACTATTGCAATGTCCTGCTGATTTCAGCAAATGAAGCATCCTAAAACAGGTTGCAAGTTGTCCAGAACACTGCAGCTCGCCTGGTATCCAATGTCCCCCCTCGAACAGCCTCCCTCCCTCTTCTGCGACAGCTACATTGGCTCCTGGTGCAGATGCAGATTAGGTTCAACATCTGTTGCATTGTGCACAAATCTCTGAATGACAAAGGTCCCAGTTACTTAGCAGAGAAATTTACCAAATACATGCCATCCAGTTCTTTTCGATCAGGGTCCAAATCTCTTCTTGCTGTTCCTCACTATAAAAAATTGCACTCAGGTGGTAAAGCATTCTCACACCTGGCCCCATTCTCTTGGAACGCGCTTATTGTCCACTTGGGACAATGCTCAGATCACCTAAGTTTAGAAGGCTCCTCAAAACCTTACTGTTCTAATCCATCTATTTTCTATGGCAGGCGGTAGCAATCCTTCAGCGCGGAGATACCCCTCGGGGGTGATTCAGGCACTTTACAAATAAATAAATAACATTTCTTTTAAATCAGATGGAGAGAGCACCTAACACATGAACACAAAGAGGGTCAGGTTGACATTCCACTTACTGCCTGATCCCAAAGAGGGTCAGGCACACAGAGCACCTAATGCATGAACCCACAGAGGGTTGGATGGACAGAGCACACACTGCATGAACCTGTAGGGGGTCACATGGACAGAGCACCTACTACATGAACCTAAAGAGGGTCATACAGACAGAGCTCCTACTGCATGAACCTAAAGAGGGTCAGGTTGACATTCCACTTACTGCCTGATCCCAAAGAGGGTCAGGCACACAGAGCACCTAATGCATGAACCCACAGAGGGTTGGATGGACAGAGCACACACTGCATGAACCTGTAGGGGGTCACAAGGACAGAGCCCCTACTGCATGAACCCAAAGATGTTTGTATGGACAGAGCACCTACTACATGAACCTAAAGAGGGTCATACAGACAGAGCTCCTACTGCATGAACCTAAAGAGGGTCGGACAACTGTTTTCATCCCTTTGACTTGTTCATAGTGCTTGACATGTGCCACATTCTCCTTAAACTGTTGAAAAATGGGTCAAACATGCCTTTCAGAAACTTTCCTCCCTCAATGATCCCAGCTCATCAGCACTGATGCTTTACTGTCTTAACTACATGACCTTCCATCTTGATTGCCTTCAAGGTTATCTTTTCCCCTCTAGATTCTTTACAAATATCCTCTCTTGCTTGATTAGCCTGCAGATTCTGCCCCTCGAGTGTTCCTGTGTAAGAAACCCGCTCTTCCGTCCACACTCAAGCAAACCCACTCCACCCCACCCCACCCCATCTGTGATGTCAGAAGAGGCCATGAAACGCTTAGACCAGCGTGACACATGGTTATGGAGAGAGCAATCCTGAATCCCAGAGCCATGTTGTGAAGGATGGTCATATGTTGCAGAGAAGGGGCCACCTGTAGTTGGGTGGAGGCCACAACATGTTCTAGACATGTCTTTGAGGCCAAGATATGTCGATCAAGCATTGATTGTTGACAAGAGAGTAGAAAACTTCTTAGACATAAGGAGCTGTATGCGGATCCAATTGGAGAGCTAAAGGGACGTGGGCATCACATAAGAATGAGAACAGATGGCATGCCTGTAAGTCATAGAACATTATCTATAGTAGAGATAAGGGTAATACTTAAGGACATAAAAAGGCATTATTGAACAGCGGGCAACCTCAATGTGGCTTTCACTCGTCGTGATTTCTAGTCTCAAAAATGTAAAGTATGATTTGTGTCGACCTCCAAAGTGTCAACAAAACATACATATGAGGCGGTTCCACAGTCTTAAATTAATGGGATCCCTCTCCTGAAGGGCAAGCAAACACACAATCAGTGGTCTATCAGAAGAGGCTTCATCAGTTGGTAAAGCACTTATTACATCAGCAGACATTTACCAATTCAACAGTATAATTTAAGCTCATCCTACCTGCATAGATTTTGAGACGTTTATTCCAAGGTCAGATCTAAATTCAGTATATTTAGGATAATATACTGATAATTGAAAAGAACGAAGAAGATGCAGGTTGAACACTAAGGAAAGAGAAGTATTGTTTCAATGTGGACGAAGTAGAGGGCCTGGACCACACTACTCTGGTCTTGGAGTGAATCACAAATGTGGCCTGCAGAAGGTGGTAAAGGGGAGCAAGAACTTCCAAACAAGGACCATCTCAAGACTTTTCTGGGCCTGATCGATTATGGCGGAAAATGTGTTTTTTTAAGCTTTATTTATAAATGTAATCACGGATCAAGAATGGGGAAATTAAACTTGGGGTCAAAAGGCACAAGAGCAGTAAACAACATTTGTACAAAAATAATTGATTGGAAGACTACAAAATCTGGCACAAAAAACATTTGCCATTCCTCAGATACAGAGGGAGGTTGCACTCATGGAGGTGGAAATGAAGGCAATAGAGTTCGATCTGAATTGGGGGGTCGGTTCGGAGAGACAGCAGGAGGATGTGGCTAAACTCAGCAAGTTAAGAAAGCAGTTGGACACTATTCTCCAATCGAGGGTTATGAGAAGATGGGAGGCAAACAAGTTGACCCTTTTTGAGTGTGGGGAAGGGGCAGGTAAGCTATTGGCATGGAAGGCCTAGTCCGATAGGCTTCGAAACCAGCTTAAACAAATCGATGGTGACCCTTTGCAGATTGTAGCCTTCCTGGCTTGGACCCTTCAAGGCGGACTGGGGATTGGTGTGCCTTGCTGCCTTGCTGCACGGAGCAGTTTTCCATCACGACTTGCCGGACCCGCTGCGCGGGTCCCGCTTCGATTGCCTGACTAAGGAGGCTGTTTGCCTGTACCTGCTGGTGCTCGTTGGGAGGAGCGCGGGTGAGGCGTAGAGACCAGCGGGGCTGCGAGCAGTTGGCCAGGGACTCCAACGACCAGGAGCCCCTGCGCGCCCAACTTGCTACACCTGGGCTGCTCTCCCCGCTGGCCACGCCCCCCTGCCGACGGACAGAAAAGCGGCACTCACCCCAGAGTGGCTGGGACCCTTTGCAGATTGTAGCCTTCCTGGCTTTGACCCTTCAAGGCGGACTGGGGATTGGTGTGCCTTGCTGCCTTGCTGCACGGAGCAGTTTTCCATCACGACTTACCGGACCCGCTGCGCGGGTCCCGCTTCGATTGCCTGACTAAGGAGGCTGTTTGCCTGTACCTGCTGGTGCTCGTTGGGAGGAGCGCGGGTGAGGCGTAGAGACCAGCGGGGCTGCGAGCAGTTGGCCAGGGACTCCAACGACCAGGAGCCCTTCGCGCCCAACTTGCTACACCTGGGCTGCTCTCCCCGCTGGCCACGCCCCACTGCCTATCAGCCAAGGAACAAGCAGGCTTGTGTATTTGGTTTCCCAGTGTCCCCGCTACGCGGGAGCGTGCCGGGAGAAGCCCGGGACAAGGGAGGGACCGTCTTAGGCCGTCAGTGGCCGAAGGAGGCTGGGCCGGGCCCTCTCTCTTGATTCCCCTCTGCGTTATAATCAAGGCTATGCCTTCGCCTCCACCACGGGAAACCCCCTCAAGGGACGGTGCCTCCAGCTCTGGGACTTTGGATAATTACTTCAAACCCAATAAAGGAGAGGCGGACATGGAAGGTTCACTTGAGAAACGTAGGGTGGAGCGTAGGCGCTCCATTGAATCTATGAAAACTAGGCCCTTGCTTGATATCATCCCCTACCCCACCACGCAAGAGGTAGGCGCGCTACCCAGTAGTTTAAATAATTCGACATTAGAGGATTTCCCCATCTTACTAAGGGAAGTTCCCTCTACTCCAGGGATAGCGCTTGCAAAAAACACAGAGCCAGCCCCCCTAGAGATTTCCCATACCCCTGTCAACCTGGTAACCCAAACCCCACCTATACAACCGGCTATTAAGAGCAAGCCTAAATTAAATGTAGTGGTGGAGTTACATAGGCCCCCACCCAGTAAACGTGCTCGGAAAACAGCGGGGGGCGGGGGAAATCCAAAATATCACATCTGGATTTTGGTAAGAAACATACTAATACCACCCTACCGGGGAAGACTACGGAGATAGTGCCACCTCCTAAGCTCTCAAACCCCAGCATAACTGCCACTACCAAAGAACCAGAGGCTATTACGCCGAATTCAAACCACCCACTCTCTGCTAAGGGGAGCATTGAATTTCTTCTCCGCTCCCTTCTGCAGCCCATCACCGACAGTTTAAAAAAAGTCGAGATTAGGCTCACCTTACTAGAAACTTCTCTTACCACTCTGAACACCCTAGTAAGTAAGCAGACAAAGCTAGTGGAAACCCATTCCTCGGTTGGGGAACCTTCTAAAGTAGAAACCGCAACCAATGTCAATAAAGCCCCCCCCAGAAGCATGCCATCTGCCCCCCCTCTGCAACCCCTTATGGCCGTCCAACTCCAAGCACGGCACAACAATCAAAGCAACAGACCTACTCATCCAGTGGATCTAGCCCCACATAGTTCACAAATAGAGTCCACTGGAACACATCAAGATCAGGTTAATGCCCCCCCACTCACGCCCGTTTGCCCAATTCCCAGACCACGGAGGCCAGACCTCCCACCTGAGGCTAACAGACTAATGGTGGTCTTAGCTGGTGCCCCCCATTTAAGAGCAGGAGAAAATGAGGATTACCAATCCCTTAAGAAAAAGATAATCAAATGGCTTAACTGGAACCGACCCCTGCCACCCCATTTTAATAATGAAATCATCATGGCGAGAAGGGTGCCATGGCTAGGGAGACCAGGAAAACCATAGTGGGGGACTGTATCATGGTAACCTTTAAGGATCCGGGTACGGTTCGACATATTTGTGGAGGAATGAACCGATCCCTTGATTCCACCATACAGACCCTCCCAGTATCTTTTTTCTTTCCCCCTATTCCCAGGCACCAGGTCCCAACACACGATGACTGGACAAGGGTGGAATATAGACGCAATCAAAAAAGCTTTGTACAACGCCCGTACTTTCAACCGCCGGACACACCCTTTTGCGATTTTAATCGCTTCAATTGTCTGAACGGTTTGGATGGGGTCGACTGACTCACCGTCTGTAAGACAGCGCCAGGGGTCTCGGGTTTCTGTGGCCCCCTGGAACCCCCCACTGTGTCCCCCGGTTCAATTACTGGCCCATTGAATGATTCATCTGCCCCAGACCACGGCCGAATTGAATCCTCCCACCTAGCCACTGATGGAGTAGTTGCTGTAGAGGGGATAACTATGGCTCCTTTCCTTGTGGGCGAGGGGGAGTTGGGATCCCTGGAGCCACATGTATCTTTTGCTGCCCCCGCTACAGGCCCTGCAATACAAGTGGAGCATGGACTTACCCCCTCCAACCCTCACGCTATGACATCTCCCACCTCCGAACATTTGAGTATAATCTCCTGGAACATCGCGGGATTAGCAAATAAATTGGAAGAGCCTGCCTGGGGAAAGTACATAGAAACTGGTGACATATGTATGTTCCAGGAAACCTGGGCCAGAGAGGACTATGGGCATCAAGGCTACTCATCCTTTTTTATTCCAGCTAGGTGGGAAGGCAAAGGTCGACCATCAGGGGGCCTTGCGACTTGGATTGCTGTTCATCTGGGCTGTGTGGCAACACGGCTCCCATGCAACTCTGATGACATCCTTGCGGTCTTATTAACATGGCCAAACAAAGCTAACCTCCTGCTGGTCAACATCTATTCCAGGCCAATGGGAAAGGCAAAAGAATCACCGACTTTTAATGAACTCTCGGACTTTTTATCTGAACTGTCGATTGATTCATATTATGTGGTGGATGGGGACTTTAACTCTCACTTTGAGCCACTCCCCGGCCTCCAGGAAGGGTTCCTATCAGAAGAAGAAGATAGGTGGGCAGTACCAGGGGTTGATGTGCCATCTCCGAAAGCTTGGACACCACTAGCTTTGCAAATTACTGCCCTCACGTTAAGGTATGGACTCAGAGCGTGTAATGGGCGAACCAACTCCGACACACCAGGTAAAAACACTTACAATCGCCAGGGAAGAGAGTCACACTTGGACTACGTTCTGGTCCAATTAGCGAGGTGGTCAACAATACAGGATTTTAGGGTAATTGATAGGTTGGATAGTGACCACAACGCCCTCGAGTTAGACTTTGTCCATCCAGCACCTCAGGGCCTAGCGACCCATGAGGAAGGGAACTATCCCATGCTCCTTATAGATAACAGTAGGAGAAGAATCAGGTGGGAGCACATGGTCACAAACAAGGACAAACTCCCACTGCTTTATGCAGAGATTACCCCCATCCTGGAAACTGTTGGGGACCTTGATAGTGTGGCAAATAAAATAGATATAAGGAGTAAACTGTTTGATGCCCATAAGGAACTCATAAAAGTGGCGGCACCCCACTTCACACGTAATGTACGAAAGCCAAGAGAGAGGTCCCAAGGCAAAACACAATGGTATAATATAGCCTGTAGACGGGCTAAAACAGAACTCCTTGGAGTAATTAAGGAGGGCAAAGGAGGGGAACGCCTTAAGCAATGTAGGCAAGCCTATAAGAAGCTTCTTGCCCAGGCCAAAATAGAATGGGAGGAAAATCAGTGGGAAGAGCTCACAAAGGCCCTAGCATTACAAGATCAACGCCTGTTCTGGAGAATGGTGAATGGGGGATCAGGGAGTCTACATTCGGCAGTGGAGCCTAACATAGCTCCTGGAGTGTGGCAGGCCCACTTCCAGTCGCTATATAGCGCTGAGTCCGGAGAACTTCCTGTGCCAATTGAACCAGTGAGGCAGGGCTCTCAGGCGGATCAAATAACACTGAGCGAGGTTACTGCTGCTATTTCAGGCCTGGCTTCAGGGAAGGCGCCTGGGCTGGATGGGCTACCGGGAGACCTGTATAAGCAGGAGCCCACCGTCTGGGCGCCCTACCTCGCAGCTCTTTTTAATGGTGTCCTCGGTGGGATGGAAATCCCCAGTACTTGGCTGGGGGCTGAGGTGGTCCCGATCTTCAAAAAGGGATCCCCCCTCCTCCCAGCCAACTACAGACCGATTAGCCTGATAGATGTAGCACAGAAGCTGTTCGGTAGGGTTCTCCTGAACAGGCTTCAGGAATGGATCGAGGAGGCAGGCGCCCTCAGTCCATATCAGGCAGGCTTTAGGAAAGGGGTATCGACTGTGGACCAGGTCTTTAGACTGAATTTGATCTATTGGAGGACAGTGAGGTTCGAGGGTGGTAGTTTGTACACGATTTTCGTGGACCTAAGAGCCGCCTTTGACCTCGTGCCCAGGGGCAAACTCTGGGTCATCCTGGCAGGGATGGGCGTACCCCCAGATATTTTATTGACCTTGCAGAGGCTGCACCATAATAATTATGCCCAGGTGAGGTGTGGGAGGTCGGGGGAACTGACTGATAGATTCCCCGTGGGCAGAGGGGTAAGACAGGGTTGTGTGCTGGCGCCGACCCTGTTTTGCCTCTTCGTCAACGGGGTAATCGCTCATCTAAACGCCACCGACTATACAGATGCCCCCAAATTAAATGGCAACAGTGTGCCTGCAATAATGTTTGCGGACGACACACTGTTGGTATCTAAAACACCCATGGGCATCCAAAGGATACTTGATGCCTTTGTGGCCTTCTGTCAGAATAGAGGGCTGGAAATCAATGCTACAAAAACCAAATATATGGTATTGAACCCAAGCCCCAAACAGCGCCCGAATCCCCTACTGGGAGCAGTGCGACTGGAAAGAGTAGCCACGTTTGAATATCTCGGCGTGACACTCAACGAAAACATGACCTGGGGGACCCATCAAACCAGGGCTAACCTTAAATTAGTACAAATTACCGGGGGTATTTCCCGGATGATGACCGGTTCGACTTATCGCCCATTGGGGGCCCTAATTCAGATATATAAGGCACAGGCAAGGGGGGCGATCTTGTACGGGGCTGAATTGTGGGGCCACATTCCATGTCGGAACTTGTCTTGTACGGAAAATAGGTTTATAAGACAAATTACCGCACTTCCCCCTAGCACTCCTCTTCTCCCTTTGAGGCTTGATTTAGGGCTACGGCCACTTGCCGACGAGATAAGTCTAAGACCCATTGCCGTCTGGCGCAGGCTATGGAGCGGCGACGATCTCGCTGATTATAGGGCGGAACTGGTCGAACTACTAAAACACCCTAAGGCGCTCAGTATTCCCTGGGTCCAAAATATCCAGTCAATTTGCACAGATCTGGGGCTCCCTGAATTGTGGACCGAACCAGCAAATACAGCACCAAGAATCTCTAAGAGAGCTTTGGCGAATCTGTATCACGAACACAAAAGGGTAAGGGCCTTAGCTACCCAGACAGAGGGGTCCCTTTCTTCCATATTCCTGCAAACGAAGGATCTCTATACATTTGAGAAGGCTTTTGATCCCGTATATCCCATATTCACTAGAAAGTTATTTCTCCAGTGGAGATACGGTACATTGCCTTTACGGTCCTTTTCTAGCACCTGGTCACAAGTCCCTTCTACCAAGTACTGTCCTCTTTGCGTTGACAAAGAGGAAAATGATTTGCATGTGATCTTTTTCTGCCCAGCATACAAGGCAGCCAGAAAGTACTGGCTGCTGCCCTTGATTAAGAATTTGGGTGGCAGGGAATATGCACCGATGTACAGGATTTTAAAATGCGATGTTTCCGGCCCAATTGTTTTTGCACTCTCCAAATTCTTTACGAATGTCTGGCATACGCGCAGTCGTCTTTTAAAAAATGCTGGGTAGATTGTAGAATCGCTCATTTTTTAAATTGCTTGTATTGTCTGGTTTTGATCTTAAAATCATGCACTGATGTTTTATCAAATGTGACAGAATCTATGTGATTTTACTGTATGTGTATCTTTTATGACCAAATGGTCGAAATAAAGATTGAAAAATGAAAATCGATGGTGATGATAGGGTAACTCCTTTATCTTTGGAGGAAGAGATAGGAGAGGCTTTTTTGATTTCTTCCAGGATTTATATCAAGAAGATCGAGTTGTAGCTAAGACGGAGGCCAGGGAAAGGTTGGGCAGAACCACTCTTATCCCCATGAGCTCCTAGAAGCAGGAAGATTTAGAGCAAGATATCACACAGGAAGAGGTGAAAAAAGCAATTTTTGCTTGTAAGAAAGGGAAAGTCGCAGGGCCCGACGGGCATCAGACCTCTATAGATCTCTTGCTTTGGTGATAGCTCCAGCCTTAACTCAGGTACTTAATGAGATCCTATCTGATGGCCTTAAGCTTCCAGGGTCTTGGAGTGAAGCCACAACCATCCTGATTTTGAAACCCAGTAAGAATCCAGCGAGGTGTGAGTCTATTAGGCCCATCTCGCTGTCAAACGCAGATTATAAAATGTTTGCCGGGATACTGGCGGCGAGGCTGGGCCTTGTGGCAGGTGACATTCTACATTCTGATCAGAAGGGGTTTGTTAAAGGTAGGAATTTATCAGACCTCACCTATGATTTTATGGGAGCAATAGACATCGCCTCTACCCACTCACTGCCTCTCGCAGCCATGACACTCAATGCCACTAAGGCGTTCGACATGGTAAAACGGGCGTACCTGTCTGCAGGCATGGAGAAATTTAATTGGGGTAGGAAGTTTTGCCGAGCATTCCAGTTGATTTATCAAAAACCACCAGCTAGACTCTTGGTTAATGGCAACCCGACCAGATCTTTTAATATCACCCAGGGGACCAGGCAGGGCTGCCCTCTTTCCCCTCTCCTCTTTGACCTATACATTGAGCCCTTTGCTCAGCGGCTGAGGGAGGAGCCAAGCATCTTGCCTTTTAAGCATGGAGATTGGGAGAGGAAGGTGGCCCTGTATGCAGATGGCATTTTGATTCTTTCTGAAGATCTTGCCATGACATTCCCTGTTGTAATCAGATTGGCACAGGACTTCGGACAAATTTCAGGCTAAGAGGTCAATGCCAGGAAAACGGAGGTCATGACATGGAATCTTGATGGGTTCCAGCATCAGACCAACCGCAGAATGTGCTCCCTGGGAGTCAGATTTGTTCAGGACATCGCCAAGATTACAGAGGTCAACTTGGAGGCCGTCTCAAGGGAGTACCAGAAACTGATGAAATCTTGGGCCCATCTCCCTTTAACCATTCTTGGGAGGGCCAAATTGGTTAAGATGGTGGTACTCCCTAAGCTAACCTTCCTTTTTAACTCTATCCCCCTGCACTTTGACACACCTGCCATTGACAAGGTCCAGCAGGCTATTAACTTGTTTATGTGGGCACATAGGTCTACTAGGATTGCCTGGAAAAAGCTGAGGCGTAGGAGGGGGAAGGGTGGACTTGCTTTGCCTGACTTGCAATACTATGCATGGGCTTTCCAGCTGTCGCATTCAAGGATGCTTTTAAAAACTCCAGTAATCACAGTGGTGGGGGCCATATTCTCTGCAAAGCTAAAGGGGGTCAGTCTATCTGAGGAGGGTTTCCTGTTTAAATTTGGAGAACCAATATTTTTCAAAAAGGTCAAGCTTAAAGTTCTCGAGGCAATGGCCAGATCGAGGGCCAGTCTTAAGTGCCTTGCTTGTCTTAATTACTTTTCTAGCCTTGCCCCTATTTCGGACTCACCAGACACACCAGGATGCCTAAAGGATAGGTTGGCACTACCTCTTAGAGCAGCAGGTCTAAAGGTGTGGGGGGACTTGGCCCATGAGGGCACGCTCATTTCTTGGGCATCACTCAGCGAAAGGGTTGGAGTGGGCCTTTCAAGATTCAAGTACATTCATGTGCAGAGCTGGGTCCAAACTCTGAAAGCCCCCATAGATAGAGTTCATATATTGGAACATCACCTAGTGACAAGACCAGTTGAGGGGAAGGAGGTTTCTTTCTGGTACTGGACCATTGAGGAGGCTGCTGACGGAGAATTCAAACTGGCTGCATAACTGTGGGGGTATAATATAATTACCCTTTACAATAAAGGGCCATGAGCTCAAAGTTGGCACCGCCTATGGCCTTATTGGACCATTTATTATAAGCTTTCCACAAGGATGCATCTGTCTGACACCCTGTGAACTCCTGTACTTTTGGTAGAGTAGTGGGGACTATCTGATCATAAAATTGCCCCTGGAAAATTCAGTGCGAGTTCCCTACCCCCACCATTTCTGTTACATATAAAGCATAGCTGATTGCCTTGGGGAGTGGAGTCTTGGGAAGTTATAGTTTTTTATCAGACTATTCATCTGCATATAATGTTCGAGCCAAGAATTGTTCTTCTCTACTCCTTTTGACTAGCTCCCATGTCTTCAACGTCCCTTTGATCAGTAGGCCTATATTAGATAAACTCCTGGCTTTTCCCAGTTTATGATAGTCTGCAGGTTCACCTGTAATCGCAGGTCCTTACAGTGCCTTAATTTGACATCCGGGTGGTTTGTGGAAAATTGAAACACTTTCTTGATTTGGGTAAATCTATCTAGTATTTTATGCTTACCCTTACATCTATTGTGTTTGGGTATCTTGATAAAGGGAACTAGCCATATGTTGCTCTCGAACAACATTTGCTGCAGATAAAAATTAAAACTAGAGTCATGAGAAGTAGCTGTGCATCCACACCAAACCAGAAATGCAGCCTGAAAATATATATTTTTTAAGAAAGTGATAAAAACTCAATACAAACAGTACAGCATTGTAGGCAGCATCATAACATGTGATATTCGTCACGCAGTACAGGTACGGCAAAATACATTATTGTCCCCCCTGCAGGGGGCATATAGAGCTAGATCCAAGGACCCTCAGTCCACTATTCCCAACCATTTGTCCCAGATTCTTCGGTGTTTGGCTGGCCAGCCTCTGGCTTCATATAAAGTGAGTTCCTGCGTAGCGCACCAGTCTACTCCCCGGCACCACTTATTTATAGTGGGCGGGGGGGGGGGGGGGGGGGTTATTCCACGCAGCAGCGATGTCTCATTTGGCTACTACCAGAGCCTCGGAATGCCTTGTCTTCTGCTCTGGACTCATCCAATCTGTCAGTGATACCTAGTAATATGTTCAAGGGGTTGTGTGGGACTTCCCATCCCAGTATCTCCGTGAGCTCTGCTTCTAAGGCGGCCCAGTAAGGGGTTATGCGCGGGCATGCCCACACCTTATGAAAGAAATCCACAGGGTCAGCACTGCATCGTGTTGCATGTTGGACTTAGAATTAAGCCCGCTCTGTGTAGGCGGCTCAGGGCAAGGTAGGAGGTGTGAAGGTAATGGAGCTGGACTAGGTGAAGTTTAGCTGAGACAGTGATAGTTTCAGGCACCATCAGAGCATCCCTCCAATCCTCATCTTCCAACGGACCCAACCATGCCTCCCATCTAATTTTCAGCTGGTCAAGAGAAGTGGGACCATTATTTGTTAGGGAGCGGCATATGCGTGAGACTCCACCTCTCCCGAGGTTACCCATCATGACCTGGGCTTCAAGGGGGCGTGTTCAGGCATTTTAAATATATATCTAGGGCGTGATGAACTTGCAAATATTTGTAGAACTGGGATGGATGAAGGGAATATCTAGTCTGCAGGTCGGCAAAGGAACACATGTGATCACTGGCCCATATGTCTACAAGTTGCTAGATGCCAATGAGGTCCCAGCTTCTGAAGCCATCTAGGCCCCCAACCTCCTGCATCCATGTAACCTGCCAAAGTGGTGTTTGCTAGGTCAATTTGTTTTGCCACCTAGTGTATTGTAGGGCGGTGCGCCAGGCCAAAAAGACTGTAGGCCGGGTCAAGCTACCCCCTCATTGTAGCAATCATGTATTACTAGGAGGCGGGTTGCCAGATAGTACACGTAGAGGTTCATTAGACCCATACCTCCATCAAAAGGTGGAATCTGGCAGTGCCGGAGTGCCATACGTGGTTGTCGGCCGTTCCAGAGAAATGTTTTCATTAGACTGTCTATGCCTCGGAACCAGGCTCGGGGGACGTGGAGCAAAATATTCTGGATAATGTAAAGCAACCGGGGGAGAATCATCATTTTGATGGAGCCCTAGTGGGTCGAGTGGTAGTTTTTGCCATTTCTGCAGGTCCTGCCTGGCTTTAGTGATTAAACTAAAGCCAGTTTAGGTCGGGCAATAGGGTGAACCTAGGTGAACCTAGGGCACCTCATTTATGCAAGCCCTATGTGAAAGGGCCTGCGTCAGTCTTACGCCTGCTGTGAGGCAGGCGCAAGATTTTGATGCAACAGCCTAGATTTCACTGCGTCACTTCTACGACCCTTTCTTGCGTCAATACGCCCCCTTGCATACATTATACCTGGCGCAGGTATAATGTGGCGCAGGGGTTTACAAAGTGATGCATCTACCTAGATGCGTCACTTTGTAAATATGGTGCAACAAGGCACATTTTTTACGTTGCTGGTGTGTCACAAAAAGTGACGCACCGGCGGCCTAAAAGTGACGCACCGCCTCATAAATGAGGCCCTAGGTATTTAAAAGATTGTTGCCTGATAGGGATGGTGGACGACCAGTTGAAGGAATCCCTGGAGAGGTGCGCAGGGACCAAAGTTGACATGGCTGAATTCAGACGCTGACAAGAGACCCGCTGAAAGGAGTGCAGTATGTGTAAACATCGGGGACCAGATCGGACTGTGTCCATGAGAAATATTAGGACATTGTCCGCATAAACCGAGATTGTGTCATCATGTGATCCTTCCCACTGCCAGCCCTAAACCAAACTGTCAGAACTGTTGAGGTTGGCCAGGAGCTTCATGGCCAGGGCAAAGAGGAGGGGCGAAGGTGGCCACCCCTGCCTTGTCCCTCTTCCTATTGGGAAAATGTCAGAGAGTACACCATTGACCTGCACCCGTGCAGTTGGTTTACAGTACAGGACATGGACCATATGTCGGAACTTGAGGCCAGGCCGTAGACGTGCAGGACATCCCCAAGGTAACACCAGTCGACCAAGTCAAATCCTTTCTCAAAGTCAACTAGAAGAAGCGCTAAGTAGGGGGTTGGTGCCTGATGGTTGGCCATGGCCAGGTGGTAACGGCGTAGGCAGTGTCTAGTACCCCACGCCGCCATGAACATACATTGCTCCGGGAGAACCAATTTGTCGAGGTATGGTTTACGGTGAAAAGCTAGGACCGGGGCATATATTTTGATCTCCGTATTGATCAAGGAGATGGTCGCGGTAGTCTGCACACATTGGGGAGATGGCTGCGCTGTGGGAATGATAGCTATGGTAGCCGTATCCGTCTCAGGAGGGAGGGAGCCATTTTCTATGGCTTTGTCATATAGAACAGCCAGATGAGGTGTGAGTATGTCTCTGTAGGCGGAATAGTATTCCTGCGGATCACTGTCCCAGCCCGGAGTCTTACCGGCCCGACTAATGAGAGGGCTCCCTGTATGGTTTCGCATGTGATCGGACCTTACAGTCCATCGGCCTTAACTGCAGTCAGTGTGGGAAGGTGGAGGTCCTCTAGGGCGATCAGCTCCACCAGTGACGATTCTGGTTTCCGGGTAGAGAATAGTTCTGAGTAATAGTCTGCAAAAGTTTGGGCTATCGCCAGAGGGGAGAGGTGGGTATGTCCCATCGAGTCCCGGATCTCTGGAATTATCCGAGTTGCCAGGAGATAGAACGCTAGTCTGTGCTGTATTCTTTCATTCTTATCTCCCCACCCATGAACTCGGGCCACTGAGGACCTCCAAAGGAGTTTGGCAGAATCTAACGAGATCCGTCTGATCTCATCCCGTACCAACGTCAATTGACGCAACTGGGAGTCGTCCGATGTGGCAATGGTGCTTCTCTCCAGTTGAATTGCTCTTGTTTCAAGCAGTGGAAGTCTACTGTCTCATTGGGCTTTGAGATGGCTCTTAGAGAGCCCGCTGATCGTGGCTTTACCCTCCTCTCACAGGGTGCCAGGTAGAGAGACGGAGGCCCGATTTGTGAGGAAGTATTGCTCAATGTCAGTTTTGAGAGCTACTTTAAATTTGTGGTCTTGGAGGAACAATGCGTTCATTCTCCACATCGGGTGTAGAGAAGTGTGTGGGCCGCCGAGTGTTAAAAGCAAATGTGAGTGGTATGAGATAACCAGAGTAAGGATACCTATGTCCCTAGCATGTATGTATAATGTATTTCTATGGCACAAACCTAGTCTAAAGACATCACTTCCCTTGCCTTGTTTGGATGCAGTGGTTAGCATCTGGAGCAGTTGTGTCAACATTATGATTTATATAGGCTTCTTATTTCTTTAAGTTTCAGACCCTCCAGATCCTAGGATGCAACTGAAGAAGCGTTGCCCATTACATGTTAGAATAGCCCTGGTCATACCAGAGACACACCCTGGTTACACTGCCCTGTGCTGCTGGGGGAGGGTGTTAGCTCCATGGTGACCATGGGGTTACTAAAGCAGTCTCTTATTAGTCAGCAAAGCCCACTCCCACATGGAGCAGTCTCCTGTCAGGGAGGCGTGTCACTTATATTGAGCTTCAACTCTATTGTTTTTCCAAGGTTAACATTTTACATCATTTCTCCTTGTTGTTTCAGGCTTTCAATAATGTGAAAGAGTTTCCAAAGGAGGTGGTTAGGAAAGATATCTTTAGATAAATATCTGAAACTGCATAATGGTATTTTCAGGATCATCTACATGAAGATTACAGACACTACTTGGATCCACCAACCCTTTCAGACTCCTCTAAACATAGAGTGACAATCATGACACTCCTGCAGTGGAAGCTTGCATGTTGCTCACTTTGGGGCATATGTACAAAGAAGTGGCGGAGTGAGGCGTTAGACATCATGGCTTAACGCCTCACTCTGCCACTTCGGAAACGCAAGGCTGCACCATATTTACAAGAATGTGAAGCAGCTATGTGTTTCCGCCGTGATGGTGCTAAGTTTAGCAACTTAGCGCCAACGCAGACAACCTTGCACCATAGTGCAAGGGTGTCTGCGTGCATGGGAAGATTGTTTATGTTCTGGAAGGTCCCCCTTCCTGCACATAAACAATCTCTCAATGCCGCTTTGTCACTTCTATGTGTGCTAATTAATGCAGTACTTATGGAAGTTACAAAATGTCATTTTCTTTAAAAGATTGTCTATGTGCAGGAAGGGTCACCTTCCTGAACATAAACAATCCATGACAGTTTGCTTTTTCCATGTGTACTGCACAAGGCAGCACACATGGAAAATGAAAAAACAAGGAGAAATTTATTTTTTTATTTTGTGTCATTTATAGAGCGCGCAGCTACCCCAACGGGGTGTCCTGGCGCTATGTGATTGCGGATCTCAGGAGGGGATCAGAGATGGCGATTAGCGGCGGAACAGGAGGGTTTTCAGAGCGCGGCGAAATTCTAGTTCAGTCTTGCTCATGCGTAGTTTAAGAGGCAACCTGTTCCATCGCTGAGCCGCACCTAATTCAAAGGTTCTTCCACCAGGACGGGATTAAATAAAGCATTTCTCCTTGATTCACTAAGTTAGCATCAGACTTTCCGTGGTCTTAAGTTTGGCGCTGCTTCCTATTTACGATACCCTTGTAAATAGGGGGCAGCGTACAAACCGATGGGTGTTTTGCGTAGAATGCCTACCAAAACACCCACTGCCCATCCCTTTCACACTAAGAAAAGCATTAAAAGGGGCTTTATTTACAACGCAGCGTTAAGCCAAGTTAAGTGGCTTAAAGCTGCCTTGTAAATAAGGCGAGGCCCTATCGCCACAGAAATGACGGAAAATATGAAGTTCCTGTATGCTTATTTGTTTTTTGCTAAATGTTATAAACTGGCAAATTGCTCTACTGTTAAAATGACACATTATTTGAGTAGTGTCCCATGTAATACTCTTTTTCTTTTAACCCCTGTTGATACTTAGAAACCCAACGGAAATGTGTCTCTGGGAAGTTAAGGGTGAAGCAGATGGTCAATCCTTCGTATCTACCAAAGATGGAATGGACTCTCCTTCTTCCTTCCTCTTTGCTTGTGTGGTTGACTCTGATGTGATGGTTGCAGTCCAGATTCCCTTGGTCTATTAAACTATGGATAGGGAAATCAAATAATCAATCAAGCGGTACTTGTAAAGCGTGGTTTATCACCAAAGAGGGAATACAGGTGCTTGGTCTCAGTCGAAGAGCCAGGTCTTGAGCCCTGAATTGAGTCAGTGAGGATGCTGTGTGGAGGTAGAGGAGGAGGGCGTTCCAGTCATTGGTGGCAAGGAGGGAGAGGGAGCTTCCTCCGGTGCGGCAGCCGCGTATTCGAGGGATCTGTGCGAGGGTGACTGGGGCCGAGGATACTGGGGGGGGTCGGTGGAAGTGCCGGTGATAGTTCATGTAGGTAGGTCCTTGGTAGTGGAGGACTTTGTAGGTGTGGGTCAGGAGCCTGAAGTGGCATCTCTTCTGAACCTGGACCCAGTGGAGGTCTCTCAGGTGCTGGCTGATGTGGGTTCTCTTGGGAAGGCTGAGGATCAGTCTGGCAGCTGCTCATCAATCGAAATGGATAATCACTCTGTTTTCTGGGACTTTGATGTTGTGCTCCCTAAATGTGATGCTGCGTACAGACCCATTCCGCAAGGTTGACGCCTGCCGGAATCTCTGCTGGCCTACCCTACTGCTGCTGACCCTGCTTGTCAGAAGTACACAGACAGCCTAATGACTATTGAGGCTTGGTACATTCGCACAGAGGACCTGATTATGAGTCACCTATGAGTCTGCATTGATAGCCCATGCCCAGAAGCAAAAGCACTGTTATCCTGACCTGTGGGATGAGAGTAATACTAGGCCCTTCAGAGTTCGCTCAGAAGGAAAACAAACAGCAGAAATTGCTGTTTCCACATCAATTCCTGTAGGTTATTGTTCTCTACCAGATCTTCTTCCACCTGGGCATTTTGACTGTTTTTGACTGTGGAATATTCAACTTGAAACAAAATACCACCCAGTGTGTAAACTGGAATTATAGACCACTCTAGATGAGGGTAGGTTGTGATGAAGCGAGCTTCAGAAAATATTTTATTCTGACTTGTGAATTCAATTTCCCATAACATGAACTAATTTATTAATAGACTGTTGCATGATTTGTTTTATTAATGAACTTAGATTAGGATTGCATCACACACAAACACGCGGGAACTAATAACATGTGCTCTTGTTGCTTTTGCGAGTCTGTTTTGTAACTTGTGATTAATATTGTTTTGTTTGTTGTGTTTGACCTTTTGTCTTTGTCACTATTAACATGCGGCTGATTATTCATGGCATGTGTTGTTATATGTGCTTACATGTTTGTCCTATGTTGTGGTGTGTCTGTCTGTGTATCATTTAATCATCTTTTTACTCTTTCAGAAACCTAAAGCTGGACTATACGACGAATGGTCGATATTTTATGTGCTGCTTTATTTGTTGCTCCTGCTAGATGTCTTTTATTAGTGGGTTAATTAATACTTAGCAATGGTCGGGTGGTAACGGAAGGGTTTGTTTTACCTGAATTAATCACTCCTTTTGTGTTTGTTTAAATACTAGCCCGAGAGTGATTTGAGGCTTAGTTCTGGTTCTGAAGAAAAAGTTGGGCGGCCTGTACGTGAGCAGAGTTGGTGCCAAGTGCAGTCATCTTGGAAACTTTCCATGTGCTTTTGCTTCACCTTTGAAAAGACTGTGGCTCTAACAAAAGAGACTTATTCCCGAACTGCTCTGGATGTTCTTTTTACAAGGCAGAGAAAGTGACAGGGATGATTTTGCCGAGCTTTGGCGGAAGTCAGAGAAGCAACTTTTAAAAATGTTGCAATAACGCTCGGAAGTCGATGTCACTCTATGTCAATGAACAATAGTTGGGTGACGTTTATTCCCTGGAAGAGGTGGTTTTGGTGGTCTGACAGTCATCAACCAATCAGGGTGCTGAAGTTTCTTCAAGAAATTACATTTAGTTAGATTAGCGAGCAAAAATGGTATAAAAATTGAGCCTCTTGAGGGGAACGGGGCTGACTGTTTCCTGAGGGCGAAGTGCTGTCCGATTTCCATTGGATTGTAAGCATTCAACTGTTTATTGATTTTATTTCCTTTTCAGGTTTAGCTAACTTAGGGAATTGGGTTAATGTTTGCTTAAATTCATTATTTTATGCAATATTGAACTGTTGGATCTTTGAGCCAATGTTTAACGATTTAATCTGAATTAATAAAATTAAATGAATGTTATTAATGAAGAGTTAATAAAGTTTATGCAATTTGAGAATTTTTAAATAAACTTTTAAAATGACAAGCTGGTCTTGTTTATTGTAGAAAGTTTTAAAAAACAACATATCAGATTAATTCGCCTCATGATTCAGTTGCTCTGTTATTTCTATGGGCCTGGTATTGATTGGTAAGTTTGGTGGTAGATGTGACATCATTTATGCAGAATTTTAGTAAGAGCGCTGGATCAGTTGCCAAGAAGCCCAGACTACCATTCATCAGAGAACCGAGGAGCAACGCCCTACCTACCTATGCACTTGAAGCTCAGGTGAGGGCCTAGTCTGACAAACCTTTTACCAGTTGTATTTTCTTTTGGCCTCTCCAATTGCTCACTGAGCCTCACCCAGTGTGGTGTTAGCACAGGGGAGTCAATATCTTCAGTGGTCTCAGTTCCATAAGTGTCCCCACAGTAGACCTGAGGGATCCTTGACCCAGCTGTGCTGTATAAGGTGCAGCACTATACTGGCCTATATGCTACCTGGAGACAGATGGTGCAGGGGGGCTCCCTGTGCCCCTAGGCCTTCATTAATACTTACACCGGAAGTGACGTAGGTGATGATGGCTGCAGTAGACTTGTTGGTCTATTGTTTGTACTGTTACATTGTGCAAAGTCAGTACAAATGTTTTTAGGTTTAAAACGAAATGTAATTATCATAATCTTGCGGTGGCATCTGTAGTCAATAAAAACACACATAATATAGAAATGTTCACAATTCTCTGTAAAATAGAAACATATTTTCAATTAGTTTTCTTCTCCCTGGTTGTGGCTGGTCTCTGTACCTTTCCTTAGCTAATAAGATGTAGCTTTTCAAGGATGGAGGCGGTAGTTTGTTGACAGAAGTGAATGTTTTCATTGTCTATTAAGTGAAGTTTCCTTCAGCACGATACATGCAGCAAAAATGATGTACAAGTAATGAATAACTGCAACGTAACTTGAAATCAATTCAATTCAATTCAAATTACTTTATTCGGAATAAAAGAAGGGCCATGAAAGATCCACCGATAAAAACATAACAAATAACATGTACAAAATGTCACATCAGTTTAAAAAATTGCAAAGTAACATTTGTCATGTACACTGACCAACGACCCGTGCATCAACAAAATGTGCATCCTCCCTAATGCAAACATCGCAATTTAGTTAATCGCAGAATTTGCGATTACTTAAATTGCGATTGCATTTAAGGAATTGCAAATTGCGATTCTATAAACGCAATGCATGATGCAAAATGAAATGGCGATTTCGCTATTAGAAGTCGTAAATTACATCAAATAAAATAGTATGGTAATTTGCGAAAACTTTGAACAATGCACTAAAGTGCATTTTTCAAAGTTACATGTTACACACACACATGCCCTTGGGAAATGTGTGTGTGTGCAACATGTGGTCACATGGCAATTTCAAGGGTGCAACAGGGTGTCCTTTTGGCACCCTTGCACCCTTTCAATTGCATGCACAATTTCCATTGATTCCTATGGGCCTCTAGGATCATAGGAATGAATGGGTAGCAATTCCTTAATTGTGACTCGCAATTTGCGAGTCGTAATTAAGGAATGTTTAGGTATCGCAATCTTTTTTGCGATTCTTTAAAAATCGCAATTAAATAATTGCAATTGCCTGTTTTGATGCATGTGCACCCAAATGTCTCCATCCCTTTACCCCCAATAGCGAACCTAGCCATTATAATGCACCAAGCCCTCCATTTCCTTCCTGCTCCTCACAACTACTTTCAAAAATGCACAAACACTACTACAGACATCATGACCATTTGAAAGCTGAAGAAAATACACAGCATTCTTGCACTGACCTATCTTAGCACTTTTAATAGAGGTCTGGTCAGATAGTGCATCACTGGGACAAACCAGAGATGAAGACCCTAAAAATCCACAAAGGCCTTCAATATTCAAAAGCGGCCCCACCGAACCAGCCCTAAAATTAAATAACAAGGATCTCTCCCATCGAGTTTGTGGGTTTGCCAAATAATGTACTGCTTCCTCAGGCTGAGGTACCCCCTAATAGTGCTGATGCTAGACTCTTATGTAGCCTCTGAGAGTAACAATGCTCTGGGAACTGGCACTTTATAGTCTTTCCCCTTTTTTAAAGTGCGCGGTGCATCAAACAAATCAGGTAAGAATAGTGTTTACAAATTGTTTCAAAATATATTAACCAGGGGATTTTAGTCCTCCATCCATTTCGAGTCAATCTATAATATTATCTCTGCTCAGACTAGCCTCAGGGTTGGCCCACCCTCTGACTTGGGATAGGAGGTTTGCTAACTTTGCTGCATCAGTAATATGTTGGAGGGTGAGCTCTGAGTGCGTTATAAAGTGTGAGCTTGTGGGAGGCAAATGCCAAAGATGCCTGCAGACACGTTTCTCCTCCATCTTCCTGCAAGTGACATCCTGATACCCCCTTATCCCTGATACCCCATATCCCTGATACCCCATATCCCTGATACCCCCATATCCCTGATACCCCCATATCCCTGATACCCCCATATCCCTGATACCCCCATATCCCTGATACCCCCATATCCCTGATACCCCCATATGCCTGATACCCCCATATCCCTGATACCCCCTTATCCCTGATACCCCCATATCCCTGATACCCCCATATCCCTGATACCCCCTTATCCCTGATACCCCCATATCCCTGATACCCCCATATCCCTGATACCCCCTTATCCCTGATACCCCCATATCCCTGATACCCCCATATCCCTGATACCCCCTTATCCCTGATACCCCCATATCCCTGATACCCCCATATCCCTGATACCCCCATATCCCTGATACCCCCATATCCCTGATACCCCCTTATCCCTGATACCCCCTTATCCCTGATACCCCCATATCCCTGATACCCCCATATCCCTGATACCCCCTTATCCCTGATACCCCCATATCCCTGATACCCCCATATCCCTGATACCCCCTTATCCCTGATACCCCCATATCCCTGATACCCCCATATCCCTGATACCCCCATATCCCTGATACCCCCATATCCCTGATACCCCCATATCCCTGATACCCCCTTATCCCTGATACCCCCATATCCCTGATACCCCCATATCCCTGATACCCCCATATCCCTGATACCCCCATATCCCTGATACCCCCTTATCCCTGATACCCCCATATCCCTGATACCCCATATCCCTGATACCCCCATATCCCTGATACCCCCATATCCCTGATACCCCATATCCCTGATACCCCCATATCCCTGATACCCCCTTATCCCTGATACCCCCTTATCCCTGATACCCCATATCCCTGATACCCCATATCCCTGATACCCCCTTATCCCTGATACCCCCATATCCCTGATACCCCCATATCCCTGATACCCCCTTATCCCTGATACCCCCTTATCCCTGATACCCCATATCCCTGATACCCCATATCCCTGATACCCCATATCCCTGATACCCCCATATCCCTGATACCCCCTTATCCCTGATACCCCCTTATCCCTGATACCCCATATCCCTGATACCCCCTTATCCCTGATACCCCCATATCCCTGATACCCCCATATCCCTGATACCCCCATATCCCTGATACCCCCATATCCCTGATACCCCCATATCCCTGATACCCCATATCCCTGATACCCCCTTATCCCTGATACCCCATATCCCTGATACCCCCATATCCCTGATACCCCCATATCCCTGATACCCCCATATCCCTGATACCCCATATCCCTGATACCCCCATATCCCTGATACCCCATATCCCTGATACCCCCTTATCCCTGATACCCCCATATCCCTGATACCCCCATATCCCTGATACCCCCATATCCCTGATACCCCCATATCCCTGATACCCCATATCCCTGATACCCCCATATCCCTGATACCCCCATATCCCTGATACCCCCATATCCCTGATACCCCCATATCCCTGATACCCCCATATCCCTGATACCCCCATATCCCTGATACCCCCATATCCCTGATACCCCATATCCCTGATACCCCCTTATCCCTGATACCCCCATATCCCTGATACCCCCATATCCCTGATACCCCCATATCCCTGCTCCACAGAGTGCTGCAGGAGGTCATTGAGTTTATAAATATTCAAAAAGGGTAAAACCCTCCCTCTACCGGCTACCTATGGAAGGCTAAATAAAGCACCCACTGCCCGTCATTAGTGATTAGTCTATGGATGCCAGAAACCAGAGTGACTGCATCCAACCCCCAGTTAATTTAAATCATTCACATAACTCAAGGTGGGTCTATGTAGTCAGATTTAGTGCTGTGTTTGCGTCACAAAATTGATGCTAAATTGTTCTTCACCTGTTTACTTTCCAGTGTAAAACCTGTTTTACGCTAGAAAATAACTTGAAGGTAATGCACAGCAACACGTAGCCCTGCTTTGCATCTCGCAGCGGCAACAGGGCGTATCATGGGGGGTTCATTGGTGTTCCCATGGAACCCCAACATTTTCTGACGGTAAGACCGATTTACCTTAAAAAGTTGACAGGGTTTAGCGTCAGAAAAGAGCACCCATTTCAAATAATCACTATGAAGGAGAAAGGTTTTAATTTCTTATTTCTTTTCCAACTTAGCATGTGTTCTGCACCGTAAAGCACACAAACAACGCGAGAAAAGGTTTGAAGTTAGTTAAGCATAGTATTTTGCACTGGAAGGGAATGCTTCAGTAATAAACTTATGCGAGCCACACAGAGACTCCCTTGCACTATGGTGCAAAGGTCTGTCCATGTCACACCGATGCACATTTCTGCACCACCAGTAAGGAGAGGAGAGGAGAGTGCCATATACCTGTAAATATGGCTCCCTCCTGCTCTCTCCTTCTCACACAGCACAACACAGCATTTGCAGCTGCTGCACTGAGCTGCGTAAGAAACTGGTAAATCTGGCCCAAAGTTTGCCCCTTCCCCCTAAAACAGACATATATGTTTCCCTGGTTCACACACCATTATGAGAGATTTTCCAAAGTTATTGCATAAATCTAAATGGCTCATAAAACATATAAACGATTCCTTCAGCAGAAGGAGAGCTCATGGGGTCCCTGCCATCAGCAATGCATCATCATCACATAGCAGTGCTGGCACACATTCTTGGGCAATCCTTGGGGTATCACTAGTGGCTTTGACTAAGGCAAGGCACAAAAAAGTAATAAAAAGCAAGGGGGGCAACCTTGACAGCTCCTGATTGGCATTAACAATCCTTAGCTTCCAGGTCCTCATGAAGTGTGTACAACAAGCTAACTAGTGGGACCTCCACACCCAAGTTCAACAGCAGCAACCATAGCTTGGCCCCGTAACGCAGTCAAAGGCCGTTGACAGATCCATGAAGTCCAGGTGCAGCGGACCGCACTTAGCTATGGTATATTTCTGTTGCAGAAAGAATGTTATGTATTTAAAAATGTCAACATTTCTTCAGTATAACTTTTATCGTTCTAATAGAATGAATGGACTGGATTTATTGCCAGTTCAGCTTTCCTTTCTTCTCGTAGCCCTTGGTCCAGGGCATTTCATTTGCACTATTTTCAGATGATTTCGCACATTTGCTCTTTTGCTGCCAGGGCTCATCTTCCAAACTGAGGAGGTATGATGTGCAAAATAATGATGGCCTGGGATGTGGCCCGAGTAATTACCAGTGACTGAGGTTAATTCAAGCACGTGTGCCCCTCTAAGTAGGACAGGTATGCCCATATGCGGGTCCATGCACACGGTACCCCCAGAAACAAGCTATACCAGGCTGATGAACCCTTATCAGGGCAAAACTGGTCCTAGGTTACTTGTCTTCTGGTTAAGGGAGGACCTGAGCTGTCAGTTTGGGCTGGACTGTTCCCATTGGAGCAGGGTCAACAATAATTTGCATTTGGCTGGGTCCATGTTGAGGTTGCATGGTGGGCAGAATAATGATGGACTGGGATGTGGCCCCAAGTAATCACCAGTGGCTGAGATTATTTCAAGCACTCCTTCATTTCTTTTTGGATACTTCAGTGTATCAAGCTCACTTTAAATCATATTATTGCTTTGGATATCTTTTGTATGCAGGCTTCCTTCATCTTACTGGGTACAGTTGGACCGTTGGCTTATTTTGTCTTATTATCAGGGCTGAATTGATCATTTTTACATGCTTTGTTTTTCTCATGCAGGGATTTTATTACTTATTTTAAACGCCTTGTTTTTAAAAATGCCCTTTTAATCTGGCTTGTGCGTTATTTCCTTAGGTATGATGGGCCTTATTACTATGCTGGGCGGACTTTTGTCCACCCAACACCGAATCGATCTGAAAATGACCAACCTTAGGCCAGGGGTTCTGACCGCATGATTACGATGTGACTGCCCGTAGGGCGTCGGAAATATCCATTTTGCAATGGAAGCTTGTGCGGCAGGCAGCAAAGGCCCGCAGCACAAACTTCCATTTTAAAATGGATGTTTGTGAGCATCCCTGCACTGTGTGGAAGGTACCTAAAGGTGCCTGCCACACGGTGCAGGGATGTTTGTGGGGGCACCACAGGGCCCCCTGGCCTCAAATTGGAGGTCACAGAGGGGCGGGGCCCTGCCAGGGGCCACCAAAGTCATGTTCCTACAGCAGTTCCATGTTGGAAAGGCCGACATTGAACTGCTGTGGGAAATTGCTATCATAATCCCGACGGCGTAGCCGAGGCCAGCTCTGATGTTAATGGGATTATGGTGTGTTTCCTCCGTTCCGACAGGCTCTTGCCCATCGGAAAGCACATCACAATTACCCCACCAGTTTCAGTATGACCGCCGACATCTAAATACTAACCCTGGGCGAAGCACTATGCTACGCTCGCATAGTTTGCGAAGTTTGCGCAACATTGCACTACGCGAGCTGCACGTAGCACAGTGTGAACACGCATAGTGCAGCGTAGCGTCGTGCAGCTGTAATTTTTTGCTTGTTCGCGGTCCTCAACGTCATGTTCATGACCGCGAGGAGGCAAAATGGCATCCCAGCGAGATTCTCAACGCGGGGAGGTCAGGTTTCTCATTGCGAGTGGTTGCGCATGCTCGCGACCGCTCGCAATGAGAAACTACCAGTTCGCGTTGAGAAAGCTGCCGCTCGAGTAAAAATCTACTCGAGCAGCAGAAAACTACAGCTCACACTCTGCAAGATGCCATTTTCAATGATTGCATAGTGCTGGATGCTTGTCCGCACTGTGCAATCATTGAAAACGTATCTTGCACAGTGCGAACATGCTACTACGCAGCTCACGTAGTGCTACGTGAAGTTTGCGTAGTGCAAAGTGCACTTCGGGTAGCTTCGCGTAGCGCTAGTTCGCGAACTACGCCCACCCTTAATGGTCGTACTGAAACCTACTTCGCTATCGGGCACTTTATGTGTTTTGTTCATGCAACTGATTTCCTGCTCTGTACTATTTTCTGACATGTAAATTACTACTAATATTTTAATTATATTTACTGAATAAATCTAATGATTAAAAGACCAAGCGCAAGCTATTTGGTTAAATTATTTATGGCATAGTTTTTAATCTACTCTGCCCTAAAGTGATCCAGTGGATCAAATCTTTTCGATAAAAGGAAAGTGTCAAATGTTTTGGGTGGAATACAGCAGGCAATTATTTCACGAATTTGCACTTTGAACTTGAGACTGCTGTGGGCAGGAGCACTGTCCTGAGGGTCCCTGTCCCCTGCCCACGGTCCAATAGAAAGTTGATTCAGTTTAGGATTGACGAGTATGAGAGGGTTTTGATGTGCAAAGTAAAAGTGTGTCTCTAGCCCTGTGCTGAGGTTGTAGTCATTTTAGTGTAATGGTGAATTATTAATGCCATTGCTTGTTTATTACGTGTTGACCCTAAAGGTATTTTTTATGTTGATTTGTTTGGTTAGATAGACTCACAAGTCAAGAGGTCAGGTATGGAGTCGGTGAAGGCCTAAGGTGTGGAATGCCAGATTCCCAAAGTTTAAGTTAAGGATTTCAGTAATTGTCAATGCATGAGTATGTGCTAATTTGGAAAACTTATTGGTAGTAGTTTATTTGTGTTAAAACAGTAAAACTATTTCTGCTCCTCCCTAGTGGTATTGTGTAGCCCTTCTTGCGGTGAGCTTGGCTTTACTTCCTTTTTCACAGTTAGAAATTGTTTTTCTTAGGTGGATATTATAATTGTGTTACACTGCTCTACATTCATTTGTATTTGTTGAGTATTTATTTTGCATTTGTTTGAATTTTGTTTGCATTTGTGATTTTAATATTTGATGCAAAATCTGCTTGACATAACCATGTTTGTGGTTGAAACAATAGAACTAGGCCCAAAATAGTGATGAAAAATTATAGTTTTCTGGGGATGGTACACTTGAATTGAAAAAAGAAATGTTCCTATGAAACACTCTTTGTTTGATAAGAAACCCCAGCCAAGGCCTGCACAGTTTGAAGCATTAAATGAGTGGACACAAAAGACAATGAAAACCCAAATCAGAGCTGCAATAAGGGGCAGTAAGTAAGTAAGTAAATATTTATTGCATATGGTTAATTAAAACCTTTACAAGATTGAGTTCAAAACACTATGCGAACTAGCCTTGGTTAAAATGCATTTACACTCTTTAAAAACAAGTTCTTTTTTTAAAAAACAGTATTACATCGACTGCGGCCTGAGCCACACCTAACATATCAATCATTCGGACTTGGTCCGCACCGTTTTTTCAGTTTTCTGGATTAGGAGGCTCGCCTTCTGTAAGAATTTGGAGGCCCTACAGGCTGTTTGCAACTGGAAGCTGTTCAGTGCTAGCATAACGGCAGGCCTGCATGTTCTGATTTGATAAAAACGAAATATTTGTAATAGGTAGTAACGTCTCAAAGTAGCCAATGATGGACAGATGCACAGGATGTGAGTCAGTGTTTCTTCCGATCGGCCACACAGTCTGCATAGCGATGTTTGCCATGTTTGCTTCCATGCTAGGGTCTGATCCTTTGTGGTGTAGGTGCCCAGACGTATGCGTAGGAGCATTTGTTGTGTGGACGGTGTTATATAGTTGACTAGGTATGGTTGTGGGGCGCTTCTCTCATATGTGGCTAGCACCGTCCAGCCATGTTTTTTCTTTGCGAGGGCAGCTTTGTCAGCAATCATGGATTTTTGTTTTGCTGTACTGTTGTCTATTTTTTTGAAGGCCATAAAGGGGTGCTTTGCATTCCATGCCTCTCGCATATTAAGTTGTGTCAGTGCGTCTTCCAAAGATGTTTTCCATACGTTTTTTGCATTTGTTCGGTTGTTATTTTCGCACCAACAATGGCCCATCAACGTGTCCTCACTTGCTACCCTTAATTTCCAGCACATTTTTAGTATCCCGGCCTGCCTGACTTGATGCTGATTTGAAAGCCCGAATTCCAGGCGTACTTGCGCTTGTGGTACAGACCTTGGCATGTAAAAGATGTATTTGAACAGATTTGACTGTTGTAAGTTCAAAAAGTTTGCGTCTTTGCCTCTGAATAGCTCCGAACCGTACGTGAGGGAGGGTAAAAACTTTGCCTCAATCACTTTCAAGAGGTAAAGGTTGGAGGGGCATTTCAATTTTGTTTTCAGTAACATTGGAGCAAACCGTAGTTTATTGGACTGCGCTTTTCTGTGCAGTTGGTGAGTTTTTAATGACCAGCTTGAGTCGACCACTACCCCCAAGTACTTGTAAGAGTTACTTGACTCTATAGTGTTATCCGCGATGTGCCATTTGAAGGGTTGTCGCCCTTGCCGGGATGAGAAGCAGACGATCTTTGTTTTATTATAGTTCATTTGCAAGCCATTCGCCGAGATGTATTCATGCAATTTTGTGATGGAGCGTTGTAGACCCAAAGGGGTCTGGCTGCAGAGAACTATGTCGTCGACATACTGTAAGCTCCTTATTTTGTATTGAGCTGGCTTTGGCGGGTCAGTTTGTGTCTCCGCGATGCGCTTGTCAAGGTCGGCGGTGAAGATGTTGAAAAGGGTTGGGGCTAATACGCATCCCTGCTTCATGCCGATTAGGGTAGGGATTTTTTTTTGTTGTTCTATCTCCAGTGCCTAATTTGATTTTGTCCCAGGTGGATGAGTATAATTCTATTATTGCTCATAACAAGTTCGGAGGAGTGCCCCAATTGGCCATCTTTTGCCATAGGATCTCCCTTGGGACAGTGTCAAACGCCGCCTTTAGGTCTACAAAACAGGTGTACAATTTTGTTGACCTTTCCTTTGCTCTTTCGACGAGGAGGTTTAAAGCTAGAAGATTACATGTGGTGTTGGTTCCGGGCCTAAACCCTGTCTGGGTGATTGGAAGAATATGTTTAGAACTAACCCAGTCTTCCAGATCTCTCAGGAGATTAGATGCGTAAATTTTTGCCTCCACGTCGATTAGGGCGATCAGCCTATAATTGGCTGGGTCTGTTCTTGCACCTGCTTTAAATATTGGGTGTAAAATGCTCCCTCTCCATGATGTAGGAATGTTTCCTCTTTGAAAGGCATTGTTGAACAAGGGAGTAAGGTATTCCGCCCAAAAGGATTGGTCAAATTTGAAGAGGCCGTTTGGCAAACCGTTTGGGCCTGGCGCACCTTTTGACCTTAGTTTTTTGATGACCATATGAACTTGGGATGGTGTGAACAGAAGTTCTTCGCAGTTTTGGGCCGCTTCTTGATTTTCATATTGTCGATGCGGGGAATGATTTGAGTCCCATGATTGAAGTTTGGTCTGTTGTGTTCGCTCCAAATGCTGGATCCAGTCTTCCTGTAGAATGTTTGAATTAATGGTCTGTGCGGCTCCGTTTGCTACTTTGTTGATGTCTGCCCAAAATTTCCTGTTGTTGTTTGATTTACTTGACTCTAATAGTTGTTGCCAAGTTTCTGTTTGTTGTTTTAATTTTTCTAGCCAAACGTCTTAACGTCTTTTTTATATTTTTGTCGTAGGTTGTAGATTTGGCGCTTGGTGTCATCAGCCTTTATCGTGCCTTTTCTTGATAACTTTCTTATTTCTTGGTTTAGAATCCTTTTTTTACTCAATATTGAGCTCAAGGGCGTCTTGAGTGCCTAGGATGGTTTCCTTTTATTTGTGTGTGTTTGGTGGCCGAATCTTTCTGTTAGGGTGGTGATGATCTTTTCCCAATTGTCCTGAAGAGAGACGTTTGACTGTTTCCGGTAGCCTCCACATGCGCTCTTTTCGCATGTGCCGTTATTTCTTCTGCATTCTTTCCGTGCCATACTAATCGCTTGAGATTGTATAGACACGAAGGTTCGGTCAGATCATTGCATGCTGATGCCCTAATGTGTAGATGGCTCAGTACAATTGATTGTGGGCTGTGGTCGCTCTCCAACCGGTGAATTATGGTGAAGGAAACTATTGTTTGTAAGACGTCTGAGTCCATTATGGTGTAGTCTAGAACAGCTTGGGCCTGTTTAGTTGTTCTGGTTTGGGACGCAGGTTGATCTTGGGGAAAGCGGCCATTCAGGACGATAAATCCGACTTCGGAGAGCATTTGTGCGCATTGCTGGCCGTGCTTATCCTTTTTTTGATGGTATGATACCATTGGAGGGATGGATTTGTCATTCCATTTATTTCGGTTGCTGTTAAGGGCATTGACCTTAAGTAGAAGGAACATGTTCAGATCTCCTGACACCACCAGCCCCGCCTGTGGGTAAGTGGATTGCATTGATTTTATTAGCGCCTTTAGGGTCAGGATTTTCTCTGGTTTCTTCTTTACATCCGGGTGTATGTAGGTGTTACAAATTACCAATTGCCGAGACTCTTGAGGGCGAAGAGGACTTGTAGACGTATCTGGAGGTAGCTTGATTTTAATGCACTGGATCCATATTTGTCCTGTATCAATGGTAACATAAGACCAAGGAATGCTGGTGTTCAGGTAGACCGATAGGCCTCCAGCGGCCCTGCCTGTGTTACTTCTTCTGATGGCCTGTAGTTGGATTTCTTTAAAGCCATCAATTTGTTCCGCCGAGGTTAACCAAGTCTCCTGGAGTAAGATGATGTCAAATTTATTTAGAAAAGCTAGTAAGTCAGCGTCTTTTGTTTTGCCCCCCAAAGCGTTTATGTTCCATGAACATATTTTCAGATTTTGTGTTCACGCTTCTATTGTCATATGGGCTGCTGGACTAGCTGTTGGGGGTAAAATTTTGCGTCTCTCAGTTGGTCCACCTAACGTGCCTTGGTGGATGATTCGTAGGTTGGACCATCCTCCCTTGGTGCTCTCTGAACAGCCGACTGCCCCCGAAGTACTCCACTGCCTGGACGTGAACGTTCCTCGACCAGCAAGGATAATGGGCCCGGATATCTCTCCAGTGGAACTGGTCTGATTTCAATTCCCAATTTTTCAAATATGTCTCTGTTTTGCCAAAATTCCTTGGCTATCATGCGAATTTCTTGAATGTGCACCTATGCTTATTTCCTTTGGACACCCTTGCACCCTTGAAATTATTCTCAATTTGCAAATAGAAAATTGCGAATCGCAAATTGAGAATAATTTCACATTCATTCCTATGGGCCTCCTGGCCCATAGAAATGAATGGGAAATTATTCCTTAATTGCGATTAGAAATTTGCTAATCGCAATTAAGGAATTTTAAGAAATCGCTAAAAAATAGCGAATTTCTACATACATACCATTTTGCAATTCTCAAATAGCAATTCCTTAAAAATCACTATTTGAGAATCGCAAAAGTGTATCTTGATACATCTAGCCCTTAGTGCTTAAGGAATTTTTAAACACTTTTGTCATCAAGGGACCCCAAAGATCCACATTGCACTTAATTAGATCCATGAGTACACCATCGGGCCCTGGTGCTTTGCCATTCGGACTTTGCCTAGTTGCTCCCACAATGTTTTTAACTGGCTCTAAGAGTTGTTGCCTGATGCTCAAATTGAGGGAATAAAAGGAGGTCAAAATGTTGTCCACTGGACATCGGACAATCCAAAAACATAAAGAAATGGAATTTTAACATCACAGCAAGGGTGACCTCCTGGACTTCCAGATGCCAAACTAGTCTTAAACCGTCACTTGTAAACTGTTAAATGGGTATAGTCGCTACAGGAAGGGTAGATTGTGACACAGGAAAGTGACCTACCATGCAGAAGCCATTATGCTGATCACCCCATTTGTCACTAATATGGCCCCATACAGAAACCATAGTGATACTTTTCTAGTTGCAAATGATTAGTCAATGATCAAGGCCATACCATGCTCTGAATATGAGGGCAATGGTACCCTGTTTGAGTTAAGCAAGTCAACAAGATCAATTAGATCACGAACAGCAATTCTTCAATAACCCACCCTTCTATTGGGTGTCATACAGGAGGGCACATAGCTAGCCATACCCTGTACCTTGAGTTTGACACCTAACTTAGCATTAATACCCCCACAAAGAAATAGTTGGGTTGCGACATACACTTGCCTCCAACAGGTCTCAGTTCTGCAAGACAAGCAAATAAACCTTGAAAACAGGTGCATACACAATTTACAAAATTATTACAAGAGAAACAAACTAGAAAAAAACAAAACCACTGGAGCTGTCCTTGATAAACAGTGCCATAAATGCTGATTTTGCCACCTCCAAGACAGTTGCTTCTACTTTCAGGATCAGGTTTATCCAAATTGAAAGTCCCCCCTTTGGCCTGCCACATGTAGAAGTAACAGCCGGGCAAAAATAGCATGTAAACTGGGGCAGGAGAATTAAAAGGTGTCCCATTTTTATTGTAATGCCACAATGTCATATTTTATAACCAAGACCAACCAGGTGGGATTGATAACCTTATCTTTTAAACCAGCAACATTCCAGCCCAAGAGAGTAAAAGAACCACACAGTCCTGCTCATGTTGTCCCTCATCTCATCCCTGACGTCCAGACTATCTCCATCCCAAAGTGAGCGGGGGAAAGAGTTAAATTAACCTCATCCACTACAACCGCTCCATCAGTAAGTCAATGTACGTTGGGAAACACATCATATCTATTTGAGAGTGGTCTTGGTACTTGAGTCCCCTAGAAAAAAACAAGGGAACCAAATAGAAAAATATTGTGAATGAGTTTTCTTCTGCCTGATTTTTGCCGGTCTCTGTATCTTTCCTTAACTAAGATGTAATTTTTCAAGCTGTTTGTATATTTGTGTTTTACAATACCTGTGTCTAGACCAGAGGTCTTCAAACTTTTTGACGCTGAGATCCCCAGTCAAAAACGATTAGGCGTAAGGACCCCCTCTGGAAAAAAGGTATAGAACTCGGTCCTCCTCATCATTACCAACTTTCCAGCAGCGGCTGGCTCAAGTAAGCGTGGTGAAGCGGGCCAGGGTGCGGCAGGGGGGGAAGCAGACGGAATAGGCATTTTTTCTTTATTTAATTATACCTTTTCCCTTGTCTGTGAACTTCCCCACCCCCAATTCCCACAGCACATGATTTTAACTTTGGGGGAAATAAATTGAACAATGTTTAGCAAACCAAAGGTCAGTGAGCCAAGGGCGTGGCTAAAAGCAACACGACTCATTAATGAGGCATTTGCGTAGGGCAGCACCTCAAGTCTTCTTGCTGCGCCAATATGAAGGGCAGGAATACACCTCATTTATTAAATACGGTGCATTCCTGTCCTATCTCTCTGAGCTGGTGCACAAATTTGCTGCCTAGTGCCAACATAGGCAGGATTGCTTTTGTGCAGGAAGGGGCACCTCCCTGCACAAAAACAGTCCAGAGAGGGGGTGTCCTCTTTCTATATGTGCCGCTGAAGCACACATGGAAAGCTTAAAAAACTCTCCTCGTTTCGCCTGCTATGGGGAGCAGTATGGTTAAATTTAAATTTGTTTTTATTGTAGAATTAGAAACCATTGCATATAATAAATCAACCAGCACACTCATGGTGTCCCCCCGCATGGATAAAGTAAACCATAGATCGTACACAGCCATTCAGCCCGTATCCCGGAGGCCGGGCGGCATGGTAATCCATACTTCCAGCAAGACATCACTGTGAGCATCCCTGAGGGACAATTGGTCAATAACCGCTTTGTGTATCTGCATTTTACCCCCCTAAACACCTATCCCTCCCCCAACACCATCTAGCAGTCACTAACATTCCAGTTACGCAGGCGATACTCACAATCCTGAACCCCAGTCCATTCGATGGTGGGCCCCTATCATATCAGTTTCCTGTGCCCCTGTCCCTTCCCCACTGTCTATCTGGGCTCTCCTATCACGCTGGGGGTAATTCCAACCCCAGGAATAACTGCTGCCTCTCGACCTGGGCCTCGGCGCCTAACCCCACCCCCAACAACCCCAAAACAACCCCCTTCCGCCCCTCCCCCCTGCAACCGCTAACGAAGTGGGCCATGTTCCTAACGTTACCATGGGTCTCGCTACAGATCAATTGTTACCGTTATACTCATAAGCCTCACGGAGCCCGCATACACAAATAATTCAGTCTTCGTCCTCCACCATGGAATCACGCAACGCCTGGACTATCATCTCCCACGCTCTCACCGTTTCTAGGCTCTTTTCATTGTCAATCTTGACTGCCTGTCTCATACGGAGCACACTCTCACATTCAGACCATCTCAACAGTTCATTCACCCATCTCCTCACTGACGGTCCCTCCCTGGACTTCCAATGCCAAGTGATTTCTCTCTGCGCCAGTATAAGCCCCAGATCAATGAATTTACTCGTCACCTTTGTATTCTTCGTGTGTCAAAGTCCACCTCCCGATCGGTCACTGCATTTAGGAGTTCCCCAATCTCCACCCAGTAAGTCTCCAGCTTCGGACAGCCCCACAACAAATGATCTATATCAGCCTCCAGTGCCAGGCACCTCGGACATCGCGCCTCCTGCACCTGGAAATACCGTTTAATCTTCTCCGGGGTCAGGTAAGCCCTGTGCAGGACGTAAAAATGCACCTGCTGAAAGCGTGCATTCCTTGTTCCTTTCCATGTGCGCTTCAGGATATGACCCCACACCGCGTCCGGAATGGGCCTACCTATGCTAAGTTCCCATTTCGATTTCAGGCCTAGGAGCGGATCCAACCCCTCATGCAACATCCTATTATGTAGGCAGGTCACCGCTTTAAATGTACCTGCGGCCATCACGACATACTGGCAAGCCATAGTCGTTTCCGGTTCAAGTAGCTCCCCTTTCCAGTGCTTCTGCATTGCCGCTACCACAGCCGCATGCAAGAGGAAGCTCCCCTCGGCAGCCCAAACTGTTCCTGCAGCGCCTGGAAGGGGACCAACGTTCCATCGATATACAGATCACCCACCATTTGCAATCCCAGCTCCTCCCATTCCAGTAGCGGAGACCAATCGCCACCATGCGGCAGCGCAGTCAACATTCCCAACGGTATCTCCAGTGCATAAGGTCGGGACGCCTTTGCTCTCTTCAAACTCCTATGCCAACACAACCTGAGTGTCTTCTCCTCCATAGTGAGGCCTCGTAACTCCAGTTTCTGCTGCATGATAATGTAAGCCAGGACATGACGTTGTATGCCGTGCTCTCGTTCGTGTTCCGGCCCTCTGAAAACCCTAGCTACGTGCTGCGTGAGAACCTGAAGCTGCGCAGCCAAATAGTACAACTCAAAATCGGGGACTGCCATCCCCCCCTCAAGCTTGGGTCGAAGCAAGGTGTTCAATGCTACCCTACGTCGACCGTGCCCCCAGAGGAAGTCGATTATCATCGTCCGCAGGTCCTTAAAGATCCTCTGAGGAATCCAAATGGGCAGCGTGCGGAAATAATAAAGTAATTGTGGGAGCGCCACCATCTTCAATAGAGCTACTCTACCCAATACTGACAAAGGGAGGGAGGCCCAAAAGGACATACAGCCTCTCAGTGCTCCTATACATCGCCCAATATTACCCTCCAACAGATTTGCGACCTCGTGGTAGATGCGAATCCTAAATAAGTGAAACAAGATGGCTCCCAGACCACCCCTATAGCACGAGGGGGGCACGGCGTGTCCGCCCTAAGCGGAAAGATGCAAGTCTTTGTCCAATTAACCTTGAGGCCCGACAACCGACCAAACTCGGATAACATATCCATCGCCCCCTCTAGAGCCTGCTCTGCATCGCCATATACAGCAGCAAATCGTCTGCATATAAAGATATATAGTGCGATTGCTCACCTCTTTCTATCCCGCGTACATGACTCCTGACCTGGCGCGCGCTGCTAACGGTTCCATCGCCAGTGCGAACAACAATGGGGATAGCGAACACCCCTGTCTCGTCCCTCTACAAACTGGATAATCCGCGGATACCAGAGTCCCCAGGCGTACCCTCGCTGTGGCCGAAGAATACAACACCTTCGTCCATCTACGAAACCCCTCGCCAAGACCAAACTTCACCAGGACTTCTTCTAAGTAGACCCACTCCAGGCTATCAAAGGCCTTCTCAATATCCACAGATAACACCGCCGGGTCACCGTCTGCGTCCGTCGTGCCGTCCAATATCCCAATTAGACGACGAATATTAAGCGCCGTGTTCCTCGTAGGGATAAACCCCGCTTGGTCCCTGTGCACCAACCTGGTCATATGTGGAGCCAACCTTGTAGCTAGAATACGGCTCAATATCTTGTAATCTACTGTTAACATGAACAACGGCCTATATGACCTTACATCTGACGCCTCTCTGCCGGGTTTCAGCAATGGCACTATCAACGCCTCCCTCATCGATCTAGGTAGACACCCCAACCTGTTAGCCTCCCCGTACACCACCAGTAACCTAGGCGCCAAACTGTCTACGTACTTCTGATAGAATTCAATCGGCAGGCCATCCACCCCGGGCGTTTTGTTCCTCGCCATATGTTTAATGGCCGCTCTGATCTCGGCGAGCATGATAGGCCCTCCCAAGTCCTTAGCATCGTTGTCATCCAGCACCGGAAGCTGCATCGATTCCAAGTAATCACTGATCTCCCGGGCCTCCACCCCCAGTTGGCACTCATACAACTTTGCATAATATGTTCGAAAACATTCCATCACCGCTGTCTGTGAATAAACCATCTCCCCCGACGCAGTTTTTATGCTCAGGATTGGGCAGCCTCTGATTTCAGGATTAGCGAGCCTGGCCAGGAGCGTGCCCACCTTATCCCTTTCAGCATGTGCTTTGATGGCGTATTGTCTATAATCATAGCTTCGTAGCCGTTCCGTTTCAGTCGCCACTACCTCCTTGGCTTCCAATAACCGGGCTTGTAAGTCCGGTCGGTCCGGTCTACACTGTTCCAGACCCCTCAGCCTCTCTTCCGCTCTAGCAAGCGCATTCAACACCGACATCCGGGCATTCGAAAACCTACCCATGCACACTCCTCTCACCACCACTTTCATCGCATCCCATTCAGTGGACCTACTACCAGCCGTCCCTTCATTTTCGCCAAAGTATTGGTCTATGCCCTGTTGGACCGCGTCACTAAACACTGTGTCTTCCAAGGTGTCGGGCCGAAGCCGCCATGTCGGAATCGCGGATCTCGCACGTTGCCACTGTACGTGCACCAACAAAGGATTATGATCCGAGATGGTCCTGGTCAGGTACTCCGTATGGGTGACCATTGGAGCCAAGGAACCACTGCACAGGACCGAATCGATCCTGACGTGTAGAGCATGGAGGGCCTAGAAAAAGGAATAATCCCTACTATCATGATGTTGCTACCGCCACACATCCAGCAGTCCCCACCTTTGCTGCCAATCCTTCCTGTGTGCAGCTAGTCTACGTACTGGGGAATCATCCAGTGGTGGGTGCGACCTATCCAATGCCACATCAGTTATTGAATTAAAGTCCCCTCCCAGAAGCACAGGGCCCGCCAAAAAAGAGGCCAGTGAGCAGGATAGGCCATCAAAGAAGCGAGCCTGGTCAACATTCGGGGCATATACACAGCACAAAACCACATCCCGGCCATATAACCTTCCCTCCACCGCCACATATCTACCCTCAGGATCCACCCGCTGGTTCAACATCTGGAACGGTACTCCCGCTCGAACCCATATCAGGACCCCTCTAGCAAACGCGGAATAAGTGGTTCCAAAGACCTGACCTCGCCATCTCTTCTGTAACGCAGTGCATTCCTGTTTAGTTAGATGAGTCTCCTGCAACATTGCAATCTGAACATCCCGCCTCACCAAATAAGCATGCACTTTGTGGCGTTTGACCATAGTTCGCAGTCCTCGGACATTCCATGTTAGGCATTTCAAGTTAGGTAACGTCCCCATGATAATCCATAACGATCCAGTTCAGGTGAAGCCAGTCATTACCCACATTGCAGCAGTTGCTTCCCCCCAAAAGAATTGTAGAAAAAACTCCCCAAACCCCACTCCCCAGGACAGAGCCCAAAAAACCAATTCCAGCCCTGATCCAAACCTTAAACTTAACACACATCAGTCTAGTCTGTGGTCGCCACCACAGAAGGCCTTAAGGGCCCCGAGGGGGTGAAATATCGCCGACCCAGGGCAGGCGGAGCCCGCGCCCCACGCCTTACATCCCGCAATGCTAATGCCACACCCTACCTGCCAGCCCTTCTAGTACCAACTGAATATTTCTCTGCGAGAAGTATAGTGTCACAAGTCCCATATACGAGTCAGCCATTAAAGATCCCATCAGAAGTCTGTGGGGTGACCACCGGGCCCTTCGAGCTCTCCGCCTCCGATAGTTCTTCTCCGGTCCTGCCTCCGTCCTCGCCAGAGTCCGATACAACCAGGTCACTCTCCGGTTGCGACCGTGTGATGCTCGCCGTCGCCGCCAGCGCCCCTCTTTTGTCTGCAGCCATTTGAGCTTCCCGTTTCGCTCTCTGGAGCTTATTGCGTGAGCGGATCCGTTGGGATTTCCGAACCTGAAGCGGTTTAGGCCTCTCTTGCTGACTTTTACCAGTCCTGTCCGTGCCGGCACGATACAATTCTAGCCACGACCACGCCTCATCAGGAGTCTGGAAAAATTGAGTGTTTTCATCCAGGATTATTCGCAGCTTAGCCGGGAAGAGCAATGAGTACTGGATGCCCTCCTCCCGCAGCTCCTTTTTCACTGCCAGGAAGGATGCCCTGTTCTTTTGAACTTCCTGCGTATAGTCCGGAAAGATCGTGACTCGGCTATTTTCCACCTCAAATGGGCCCAATGCTCGAGCCCTCTGGATTAGCAGGTCCCGATCTTTATAGTGCAGGAGCTTCACCACCATCGGTCTGGGAGGGCGGCCGAGCGCCGGTGGGCGAGCTGGCACCCTATATGCCCGTTCCAACGAGAAGAAGGATGAGAGGCCCTCCGGTGCCACCACCGTCCGGAACCAGTTCTCCATGTAGGCCACTGCATCTTCCCCTTCGATTTTCTCCGGCAGGCCTATGACCCACACGTTGTTCCGTCGATTACGGCTTTTGGCATCCTCCGCTCGCCTCTCCAGCGTGTCCAAACGGTGGAGAATATCCGTAATTTTATGTTCCGCGGTCACCACCGCCGGTTTCAGGTCTAGAAGCAGCTGCTCATGGTCCTTTACTTTGTCCGCCAGCTTAGCATGATCCGCCCTCAGGAGACCCAGCCCCGTGGCGACCTGCGCAATGTCCTGTTGCAGTGCCTCCTTAGTCAAGGTTATGGCCTTTAGAATAGTGTCCAGGCGCTGGTTCAACCTCTGCTCCTGCTCCATCATCAGCGGGGAAGCTCGGGCCTCACCGACCTGGGATAGTGCGGTTGAGTCCTCCCGGCCCTGCTCCTTAATGGCTGCCCCGCCTGCAGCCGCCATCTTAGGTGCCTCTGGCGTCATCACACGGGCACTCCCGGTCTTTTCCAAACCCCGATATCCTCTGCCCGGGGAACGTGCGCACCAACAATTATCGTGGGGGAGCACCTCTGCCGTGCCGGCAACTCAAAGAACCAAGAAGTGCCAGGGCCGCCCGCTCCACTGTCACCAGGGCCGGGACGGGGGGGCGGGAGAGGGGGGAGGTATAAACGGGTGCGTACAAACTGTACACCAGTCCAACACTGACCTCCAGACCCCCAGCTTCACCCCACAGGTCTGTGTGGGCGCGCCCCCGTAACACCAATCACGCTGAAGGCGGGTCACCCCGCAGTCCGATGCCAGTCCACCCCAGCTTCGGCTCAGAGACCACCATCCCACTCCGCCGCCATTTTCTTCTCGCTCCGGGCAACACCTCGGGCTTCTTCTTTAGGGTCTCGGCAGTACATGCGGTCCCCCAAGAGCTCTCAGCTGCTCTCCGATGGTTCACCAATACCTCGCAGACAAGTTGCGCCGATCAGGGGTCACCCCGGGTGTAGTTTACAGGAGAAATAGCGGGACCCTGCGCGGAGCTGCAAGCTCACGCCGCCATCCCGATCGGCGTCCAAGCCACGCCCCCATGGGGAGCAGTATGGTTTTGGTGCTGTCCCAGGTTTACATGGTTTTCAAATCAGGGGCAGCGTCAAAATCCATGGGTGTTGCATGCGAACCCCCACCGCAACGCCCATGGAACGCCGACCTGACATAGAGTGAGGCAACGCAGTGACTTGCACTACCTTGCATTACTCCATATCCACGCCGTGCAAAGCCACGCAGGGTGACGCTGCCTCACCTCATACCAATGATTGTGACTCTTGTGCCGCCGAAGCTCAAAAAAATGTTACGCTCCAGCGGCATAAGCTCTCATAAATCAGCCTCAAAACATTTTGTTCGTTTTTAGGTCTTTCACCATCAGGTAGCTACATATACAATAGGTAGCTTAAATGAAAAATACATTTGAAAGTTGTTACTCAGTGGGAAATGAAACTCTTTTCATTTGGTGCACTGCAGAGGTCTGTTTGTACCAGACAGCCCCAGAATCAAATTTGGTCGGTGCAGTGAAGAATAGTGTATTTTTAGTGCTATGAGGCCACAACCGGTGACAGAAAGCACTGTGAATGTGTAAGTCAATATTTTGTAATTGCATTACACATGCTATGATAGACTGCTACAAACTGCAAATAGCATTAGGATAAAATAGTGCTTCCAAAATGTAGATTTGAGTAATATCAGATCATTAGTAATGCATTTTTTTGCATAACTGTCCTTCAACTCCTCCTTAGGGGTACTAAGCGTTGAGTAAATACAGTTATTGTTAAAAGCATGCACTTCACAGCCCTGTGTTAACCAAAAAGGCAACAAAAACACATCTGTGCCATCTTGTGGTGCTTGGAGCAACTAGAGCCAGAACCCCTCCCAATCATCCTTTTCATTTGCAGATTCACTTCTCGCACACATTTGTATTTAATTCAGACAAGCAGGCACCTGGAAAGATGGCTTGTTAGAAGGATTGTTTTACCTGTCTGCTGGGCCTCTTCGTTTTCAGCACGAGACTCGATTTACTTCAGCTGAAGTATTTTATTGATCACAGTGTCTTTGTCGGATTAGGACATGTTTTGTATACCAGGCAGGAGTTAGGCCTGGAAATGCACGGACCCCTTCCCAGGACTCTGTGGCCCCCCTGGGGTTCGCACCCCACGGATTAAAGACCTCTGTCCAGAGGGAATCTTGGTTTAACACCTACATACATGCTAGGTACACTTAGGTACATATAGTTAGGGTAGCATCGTAGGAGTACGCATTTTATTGTCATGTATTTGATATCCTTGCATGTGTTCATGGCTATAGCAAAATGGTAGAAAACTATCATCCTTTCACTTTCTTTGTGCTTCTAATCATTTATATCTGTTACTGTCTAGTAGTTGTTTCAGCACACCTATTTTACACAAGAATAAAAACTGCTCAATAAATACTTATTGAGAACGTCCCTACCGTTTATTCTGTGTATCTCTCTGAGACAAAGTGAGCACGAGTGACTGAGCAAAAAGTAGTACACTGTTTCCGCGATCCCTCATGGGACTGAGTTGTCATGTTCAATAGTTGCCAAGAACTATTCTCCCCTTGGTAAGAGGAGTTTCTAGTGGTACTGTGAGCTAGCTGGTCCACAGTCCAACATACCTGGTGGGGGTGTCTAGAGTAATTCTGACACCAATCCTACAGTGTATTTTGTCTAAAAGCGCAGATCCTGTATACGTTTTATAGGAACTACACAAAAATGCACTGGCTTCTTTCTTACTGGCTGTTCTGTGAATCTGTAAGGTTTTTATCACAACATATATCGCATTTTAAGATTATCGTTTGAATCAAATTTTTTTATACTTGTGATTGTTGACATATGAGTTACTTTATTTCATCGTATGGCCTTCATATGTAATTAAATGACCTTTTATGTGTACTTTTATGCATTTTTATTGAAGTCGGTTGATTGATTGATTGATTGATATATTATGTGTGTTTTTAAGGCCAACATGTGCAATTTCAAAATGATGTCAAGTACATTAAAAAAATGTTTTTATTGTCTTTGCACAATGTAACAGAACAAAAAATAGACCAACAAGTCAACTCCAGCCTTTATCAACTACGCCACAGAGGGAATAAGACGGCATTACATAAGCAGATCTGTTGTGTAGCATAAGAAGTGTATTGATCTCTCTCGCTAATGTGAAGTACACTTTTGATTTGTAAATTAGCTTTTTTAGTTATAATATGAGGAAAAACTGCCAAGGCCTTTCAGTTGAATATTCCACCCTTTAAAAACAGGCAAAATACCTAGGTTGAAAAAGAGTTGGGATTGGGCAATTGAGGTTCCGTGACGATCGTTTGTGGTGTTTTCGACTCGCACGAATATGGTCGAGTCTGGTATCTATGAACCGCAAATGACGAGTTTAGTGGGTGTACGCGTTTTCGCTGTGCTAGCCTAAACCGTTCGTTTGTTTCGTGGGTTTCTACATCCGAGCCCACGGGTTCCATCTTAGATACGGCATCCATTTTGTCTCTTGCCCTCAAGTAGCCAGCGAACGGACGCTGTCCGCTTTGCGACCCTGGGATTCCCAAACTCTTGCGGAAGACACGTTTCCTTTGAAAGTGTCTTTATGATGAGGGGGACGGCACTGTAAGGCAGATGGCCCCGCTCAAGGCTCATCTTGCCGTGCTGGTCTATTGTCTTAGTTGTGCATTCATTAAGCACGTCCTCTTTGATGCCTGCAGCTCTTGTTTCCCGATACCACCCCTTTTACACCTTTTCCGATCTCCCCACTGTTACTGTCTTCCTCTGCACCTGTTTCTGTCCCTTCCTCGATTTGTTTACTGCTGATTGGAAAGTACTAATGGTGGGAAGATGGGCTTTTACAGTTGGGAACTACCAAACGTTTCTGTACTTATGTTCCGGGCTTTGAATACATGAAAGCAACCCCTTATGGTCTTTACAATGGGAACCGAGTTATAAACCTTTTTGTACTGTGTTATCTTATGCATGAAAACTGTATAAAAGGAGCGATCCACAGATACAAGTTGAATCAGACTCCTCGAACCTACACATGTTGTACTTCCTGTGACTTCTGTGTTCCCTGCAGTAATAAACCTCGAATCTTTGACGCCGAAGGAAGTGTCCCGTGTCTCGGTCATTTCTACGCCGGAACAGGTTACCCACGAAGGTTTTAGGTGTTATCCCTGGCACCGCTGGGTCTTAAGAAAACCCGGTCCTTCAGTTGGCGCCCTTCGTGGGGCTGCATCAGTGGTACCGGTCCAAGCCCAACGATCGTGAGGAACTTCGTGTGAAATCTCCGAGGGAAGGTGCACCCCGCTTCATCGATCCTGTTGTCAAAACAAGTGGCCCGACGACTTTTCCCGCGAAGATCCCCGCCTCCTGACGGCTGCGACGGACTGCTGCCCTGACTGTAGACCTGTTTTGGCGCCTGGCGTAGACCTTGGTACAGCGAGACGATTGACGGGCCTTCCTGGTGACGCCATCGATCTTTGAGTTAAGTATTTGTGGGTCGCTCCCAGAGTCCTTAGTTGTGGGTGCTTAGTTGTTGCATGGTTCCATTGCATTTGTGGTTCTTAGTACTTGGTTCTTTGTTGTAATATTTGACGTCTGCAGTCGCCAAAAACCGAGGGTTTTTGCTCTTTGCAGGGACATTGTTAATCCTATAACCCTTGACGTTTGTGAAACTCGGTTAGTGTGCAAGATGCCTGGCCGTAGTACTTTGTTCAGTTGTTTTAGACGTTGTGGTGCGGATTCCCGACTGGAGGACTCGTGTTCGATACCTCCGGTTGGAACTCCAACTTATGAGCTGTATAGTAAACATGGTTTAGGTCCAATTACATTCAATGAGTGTTGGGTTCGCTATACTAAAAAAGACGGTGTTCTTAGTTGGCCACCTCATGGTAGTTTTGAGACCCCGATTCTAGACAATCTTGAAGCGCAATTGTTTAAGAGAAAATCAAGGCCGGCCATGTTTGATTCCTTTCGGTTGTGGCGTAAAGAAGCCAAACAGAGAGAAATCAGACAGATTAAACGTAATCAGAGAGAAGGAGTTGTTACCACGGTAAGAAAAGCAGAGCAGTTTCAGCGAGATAAGGAGGAAAAGGAAAAGGAAGTTTTCGATAGATTGCAGCGTATGTCTGTAGATAAGTGTTATCCTGCCTTACCGACGGGTACGGATAAGAAGGAGGAATCAGTAGAAGACCCCTTGTTGTCCTATCTCTTGAAGTCACCACCTCCGTACGCACAGGGTACTGTAGCTCCTGTGGTTCCTCCTGCCCCTGTTCCTCCACCTGCTCCTGTTCCACAACCTGTCCCTGTTCCTCAACCCGTTCCTGCTCCTCTACCTGCTCCCGTCCCTACTGCTCCTCCGCTTGTACTTCCTCATACTCCTGCTTCCGCTGCTCCTGCTGTTCTGGTTACTTCTGCTGTCTCTTCTGTTCCTGATACTTCTCTTGTTACCCCATTGTGTTATTCTTCTTCTCCATCTGCCCGACGTCGTACCCCTTCTGTTGCTGCTAACTTTTTCAATTCTCTTGGACCTATTCTTGAGTCCGCTGGTTCGGACGGTCCTCAAAGATGAAGTCAGCTTCCCGGTGGTAGGGAACGTGACTCGCTGTATAACATGGCGATGGGTTGGATGAAATACCCCCTTAGAAATCCTCCACGTGCGGTGTTAGATACGTTTTGTCAATTCAACATACCGACACAAAGGTTTGTTTTGGAAGAAATGTGTAAGGTTCTACGTGACCAAATATCGGCTGATGCATCTGATGATGTAATGACTGCTCTCACTAATCTCCAGCTCCAGTTTGCGAGCGGAATAATGGTGGGTAGCAATGTTAGGCGTGCTGTCGAGCAGTTGTTGTCTTTTCGTCCTACTATAATGCCTAGGGCATTGTTTTTAGAAGACATTGAGGGACCGCTTGCAGCGCCTGGTCAGTATCCCATGCGCAAAGTTCCACCAGTGTGGATGCCAGGTGATGCTACTCAAGCTCCACCGATCTTGCCACACTTTCAGAGAGTGTGGATACATCTTCCATGGAAACGGTCGGAAGTTTTGCAGGTAAAGCAATCTTTGCCTGACCCTCGCAAAAATCCTGCAGGGTATTATAAAGAATTATCGCAGCTTGTGGATGCTACGATAATGAATCTTGCTGATATTGATATGCTGTTTGGCAATGTCGTACCGCAACCGGTATGGGCAAAGATTTGTCAAGAAGACCATGCGGCGGAATTAGGCGGTGATTGGAATGCATTGCGGGCTGCTGACGCTTTGCAAGTTGGTGGGGCCAAGCCTGACCAGTTAATTATGGCTTTGCCCCCAAGAATTATCGCTCTGATGAAAACGCGTATGCCAGCTATGAAGGTGAATTGGGACAAACTGTCCGCTTGCAAGCAAAAGAAGGATGAGAGTGTCTCTGATTTCTTTACGAGATTTGAGGAGGCATTCATTGATCACAGTGGTCAGTATATGGGTACCGAGGGAGGTCAGCGATTGTTTGTGGATAAGTTTGTCTCAAATTTGTTGCCTGACCTAAGCAACAAATTACGTAATTCAGAAAGTGCGTGGGCTGTTTCTACTTCTGCTCAAATATTGGCCTCGGCTCAATACTATGAGAATAGAGAGAAAGAGGAGAATGATCGTGCCGATAAAAAGACGAAAGAACTCAAAACTAAAGTGTTGTTGCAGCAGGCGTATCCCCCACGTTCGAATCAGAATGATTCGCAACAACGGAATCGATCGCAGTCTCAGTCGAATAGGTCACAATCGCGAAATGACTCCTCTTCGCAGAGATCTTCGTTAGGGTACAATCAGTGTGCCTATTGTAGGGGAGAGGGTCATTTGAAATTCGATTGTCCAGTTTTGCTTGATCGTAATAGTGGTAATTCGTCCAGAGGAGGTCGTGGTGGTCCTCAACAGACATCACGTGGTAGAGGTCGCGGTGCTCAAAACGATTGTTCCACTAATACTTCTGACTCTAATAATTGTTTTGATCATCGCGGGTCGTCGCAAGGGCGATCTGCTCAGTACAATGTGGACGATTATTACGTCGATCAGGATGCTGACGATGGTAATTACTAGGACAGCCATAGACAAGGAGAGGGAGTAGTATCAGTTCCGGTTGATCAGAGAGGGCCTTACGTCGCAGTTGCCACCTCGGGCGTCGTTGAGCCTTTTCTGTTGGACACTGGTGCAGCGAAAAGTTCCATTATTCATTTGAAACTCGCTGGCGCACATTTGTCTGGCTTAACAAATGTTTCCTTTGGATTCTCTGGTGCCCCTGTTAGCAATCCGGTTTCTCGTCCTTTGCCCCTTACAATTGGGCCATGTGAGCTGAAAGCTCCTTTGATTTTGACTACTGGTTGTGGTGAAAATCTTTTGGGCCAGGATTTGCTAAAACGTCTGTATGCAACTTTGTATTGTTCTCCTGCGGGAGTAAAGCTTACGTTGGGTGAGAGAGTTGTCTCTCCTATGTACTTATCCATCGATAAACTTCCACCGGAATTGAGTTCTCTTCCTGCATCTTTGTGGGCAACAGGTCCCAATGACATGGGCCTGCTTGACATCTCCCCTTATGTTGTTCACTTGAAATCTAATGTGCGATTGCCACGTATTCCCCAGTATCGTATCTCCCTTGATGGTGAACGAGCGCTGTTAGCTATCATCTACGATTTGATCGAGAAAGATGTTATCGAGGAGACTCGGGGAAACGTGTGCAATAGCCCTGTACTTCCTATTTTGAAACGCACTGATCCATCAAAACCACCTGTTTATCGTTTTGTTATCGATTTACGGGAGGTGAATAAAATTGTGATTCCTCAGTTCCCTGTGATACCTGACATTACGGCTCTACTGACTCTGATTCCAGCCTCTGCATCTTGGTTCTCAGTGATCGATCTGAAGAATGCTTTCTTCAGCATACCGATTGCTGAGGAAAGTAGAGACCTTTTCGGTTTCTCTCTTGGTGGCCCCAGCTTCCGGTTTAAACGTGCTCCTCAGGGCTACTGTGAGAGTCCATCGATATACAGTCAAGCCTTGAAGGGTCAACTTGATGCGTTTGTGTTGCCGGCCGGTGCGGCCTTGATCCAATATGTCGATGACTTATTGGTGGGTGCAGATACTCAGGACATTTGCAAACTTGCTACGGTGTCATTGTTGCAGCATCTCTGTGACTTACATCACAAGGTGTCACCTTCTAAACTGCAATATTGTTGTCAAGAAGTAACCTATCTAGGTCACTTATTGTCAAAGGAGGGAAGAAGGTTGACCCCAGAGAGAATTGCAGCGATTGCTCGAATGACTGTGCCAGCAACTCAGAGAGATGTGCGTGCCTTTTTAGGTATCACGTCATACTGCAGGCAATAGATCCCAAATTTTTCATTGCTAGCGAAACCATTGGTGGCTCTTACGTGCAAGGATGTTCCAACTCCTTTACCATGGACGGAAGAATGTCAGAAAAGTTTTTCTGAACTACGTGATGCGTTGTGTTCGGCTCCTGTGTTAGGAACTCCTGACTACAGTAAGCCGTTTACACTATACGTTCACGAGAGGGAAGGTTGTGCGTTGAGTGTTTTGACGCAACAATTCGGCGGTAAGCAACGTCCATGTGCATATTTTTCCTCGACCTTGGACCCAGTAGCTAGAGCATTGCCGAGTTGTTTGAGAGCAACAGCGGCAGCTGCGGTGTCCATCCGACAATCTGCAGGATTGGTCATGGATAATATGCTTACGGTGATGGTTCCGCATGCAGTTGACACTCTCTTAAATCGTACGAAAACTCAGCACTTGACGAGTGCAAGGTTGTCTGGTTATGAGTTGACGCTCTTGGCAAGTCACATTCAAATAAAACGTTGCAACGTCCTGAACCCGGCGACTCTGTTGCCAATCAGTATGGAATCAGATGAAGTAGCACCTCATGACTGCTACTTACGAACCGAGGAAGAAACAAAAGGTCGTGTGGACCTGAAAAATACACCATTGGAAGATCCCGATGGGACCTTGTATGGGGATGGGTCATGTTTTAAGTTGCCGAATGGCGATGTAACGACTGCGTATGCTGTGGTGACGTTGAATACTGTTGTGGAAACTGCAAGATTGAATCAGAATTCTGCTCAGGCGGCAGAGCTGATTGCCTTGACTAGAGCGTGCGTGTTGTCGAAAGGGAAACGGGTGAATGTGTTTACTGACAGCCAATACGCATTTGGCGTGGCACATAGCTTTGGACGTTTGTGGAGAGAGAGAGGTTTTATGACATCGCATGGTACAAAGATCCAGCATGGACAGCTCGTGAATGATCTTTTGGATGCACTTACATTGCCCAAGCAGGTGGCAATTATTAAATGTAGTGCACATCGTAAGGTGACGGATGATGTTGGTCGTGGCAATGCGTTTGCGGATGAGATTGCTAAGGAGACTGCCCGGAATCTTAGCACTAGAATGTAAGTGACGGGTTCGGTTAGGTGGCCTACAGAGACTGGTATGTGTGAGGACACCATCGAGAGTGTGAAAGCGATTCAGAATGAGGCCACTGAGTCTGAAAAGACGAAGTGGAAAGAGAGTACGGGAAAGTTGGATGCGAATGGCTGTTGGATTGATTTGTCGGAGAATAAGAGATGGATGTTGCCGGATGCGTATGTGCTAGCTGTTGTGACGATGGCACACGGCTTGGCACATATTAGTGCGAAAGGCATCTGTAAGTTGTTGTCCCCTGTATGGAAGAATGACGGTATTACCAAGTGTGCTGAGAGATTGGTTAAGAATTGTATGATATGTATGATGTACAATCCTGGTAAGGGAACTCCTACACCTCCTGGCCATTTTGCTCCCCCTTCATGTCCCTTTGAAGTGATCCAGCTAGACTTCATCCATATGGAGCGATGCAATAACCTGAAGTATGTTTTAGTTGTGGTTTGCGCGTTCTCCCGATGGATCGAAGCCTACCCTCTTAAAGATAACACTGCTCTGTCCACTGCAAAAATCCTGCTGAAGGAATATTTTCCTCGGTATGGAATGCCACGAATTGTATGGTCTGATAACGGAAGTGAGTTTGTGGGGAGTGTGATGAAGAGTGTGTGCAAGGGCCTTGGAATCACACAGAAATTCCACAGCGCCAATCATCCCCAGTCAGCAGGTTTGGTTGAAGGGTATAATGGCATCCTTAAATTGAAGTTGGCGAAGATTCAAGCTACAACTGGTCTCTCGTGGCCTGACGCTTTGCCTTTAGCTCTTTTGTCAACAAGGGGGACAGTACACTCCCGAGTAGGGCTTAGTCCCTACGAGATTGTGTTCGGCCGCCCTGCTAATGTTTGGGGGGTCCCTAGACCGAGTGTGTTCTCTGATCTTGAGTACCCAATGTTGATCGATTATCTGCATGATCTGACTGCTAAACTGAGGTTAATTCACCAACAGGTCTTTGAAGCACTGCCGACGCAGACGGAGGGCCCAGGCCACCAGCTCCAGCCTGGAGACTGGGTGGTAACACGAAACTTCGGACGGAAGCATAACCTTGAACCCCGCTTCACTGGACCCTATCAAGAGCTTCTTAACACGAGGACTGCTGTTCGTTTGGAAGGACGGAAAAATTGGGTGCACGCCACCCATACTAAAAAGGTACCTATACCTTTACCGGCAGACTCGTGGGTGAGGAAGGGCATTGCTTCGTCCGAAACAGAAACCGTGCAGACCTTCGTCCCTTTTAGCGACGCTCAGCCTGTTGGAGAGCCCTCAGTGCAGCAGAACGACATTGTTGAACATTTGACATCGAAAAACTCAAGATCTGAACAATTGACTGATAAGCAGAACTCTGTCCCACCATCGGATCAGTTGTTTGATGAACAGACACGTCCTGGGAGAAGCCGCTATTTTCTGCGATCCAATACCAAAGACTAATAAAAAGATTTGCTTTCTCCTTTGGCATACACGTTACCCCATTGACACCATTCAGTCTGAACACACTCGTATATTTGTGGTTTTGTAATATTGTGAGTTTGTTTCCATATGTGTTTTTGCTTCCACAGCTAGGAGATTTTGTATATATTTGTAAATAAAAAATACCTTACATCCGGGTGGACCGTAGGGCCACGCGGGTACTTCCTTCTGGTTAGTAGGTCTTGACACTAGGTCGGAGACCGTCGGTTCCTGGGAACTCCTGGGGATTGACTACTGCTACACAGAACGAAGTGCGTCAAGAACCGTTGCGGACGGTTTTAGAGGATGCCGTTCTCTAAGTTGGTGGATTTGGAAAAAGCTCAGGCTCAAAGATTCAGGTTGCAGCAAATTACTCGTACAAAATGCTTCATGTTTCAAGTGTTCCTTTTGTTCTTAACTGTTTCCTCGCTATTGGTGGGTGGGGTGTATTACCTGATATTGACGTTTTTGCCTTCTGCCTCACCTACCCCTTCTCCTGAACCTAAACCTACATCCACTGTATCTCCTCATTCCTTCCACATCCTACCCCAACACGAGCAGGTTAGACGTGCGGAATTTATGAATAATTCCTTCATTCAGCTCCTTCATCAACATCAGTTGGTGGTTAACACTACCAATTGTTGGGTGTGTGGGTTAATGCCACATACCACCGATAAGGGAATTCCGTACTTGGTCCTTCCTTATAGTTCCCAGGGTTCAGCTCGAGCATTCCAAACAATGTTTCGAAGCGCACTAGATTCCTACCACAATCGAGAGCCACGTCGTCCACACTTTGGTCCCGGTCCGTACCACAAGCCTTTGGCCATAGCGATTGCTGATTTAGATAGGGATATCTATGAGCCGTCGCTCATCCCAGTGGAAGAGGTGCGAGCCTATAGGGATCTGAGTGAGGCTGAGTATAGTGCGCTCGTGGGTGAAAGACAGCTTAAAAGCTCGTCTCCAATATGGATCGTACCCCACCTTGGAAATTTCTGTCTAAAAGGTCGTGGCCGAAGCCCGAGAGCTCACCTTGGAGAGAGTGCTTGCTCCGAGACGTATGTCTTACCAATGCTCTCTTCCCCTGTGTTTCTGACTGCCAAGGGTACGCACTTTGTCTGTCATGATCGTGCATATACATGGTTGCCCCTTGATTTTGCGGGCACATGTTATATTGCAAACTTGTTGCCGCCGACTTTTACAGTCGCCTCCGATTACCACAAGACTCGAATTGTGAGGGGCGTGATTAGCGAAGAGGACACTGCCGGTCAAGAGGCAGGAGACTTTTTCAAGGGTTTCTTTCTGTTTTGGGGACCTATGGTCAATAGTAGGAACCTGAGACAGTTGACCCGAGTGGTGGAATCGACAGCTAATATCACTGCCAGTGCCCTTGGTAATATCACAGCAGAGCTTCAGGCGGATAGGCTTATGACGTTACAAAACCGAATGGTTTTAGACGTTGTTTTAGCAGATCGAGGTGGAGTATGTAAGGTGATCCATTCGAGCTGCTGTATTTTCATTCCAGATAACGCTCCGACTGTCTATCAAGCCATCTCAAAGTTGCATAAGATCTCTGAGTCCATACACGTGGACGTAGGGGATTGGACGCTACTTGGGTGGTTTTGGGGCCTAATGTCGACTTGGGGTTGGAAAATTCTGATGATCATCGGGGCTGTTGTGGCATTCCTGTTCACGTATTGCCTTTGTGTGCAGTGTGGTCCTGCCTTATGTGGCCTCTGTGCTACGACGTGTATAAGACAGCCGCCTGTTACCAAAGGAACTCTGATGGATAGAATTATGTTACAGCAACATCTAGATGGTCTGATGAATATCGAATATGATTCCGACCAGTGCTTGCCTACATGAGGGCAAAAGGAGCGTCTGAGGTTCCGTGACGATCGTTTGTGGTGTTTTCAACTCGCACGAATATGGTCGAGTCTGGTATCTATGAACCGCAAATGACGAGTTTAGTGGGTGTACGCGTTTTCGCTGTGCTAGCCTAAACCGTTCGTTTGTTTCGTGGGTTTCTACATCCGAGCCCACGGGTTCCATCTTAGATACGGCATCCATTTTGTCTCTTGCCCTCAAGTAGCCAGCGAACGGACGCTGTCCGCTTCGCGACCCTGGGATTCCCAAACTCTTGCGGAAGACACGTTTCCTTTGAAAGTGTCTTTATGATGAGGGGGACGGCACTGTAAGGCAGATGGCCCCGCTCGAGGCTCATCTTGCCGTGCTGGTCTATTGTCTTAGTTGTGCATTCATTAAGCACGTCCTCTTTGATGCCTGCAGCTCGTGTTTCCCGATACCACCCCTTTTACACCCTTTCCGATCTCCCCACTGTTACTGTCTTCCTCTGCACCTGTTTCTGTCCCTTCCTCGATTTGTTTACTGCTGATTGGAAAGTACTAATGGTGGGAAGATGGGCTTTTACAGTTGGGAACAACCAAACGTTTCTGTACTTATGTTCCGGGCTTTGAATACATGAAAGCAACCCCTTATGGTCTTTACGATGGGAACCGAGTTATAAACCTTTTTGTACTGTGTTATCTTATGCATGAAAACTGTATAAAAGGAGCGATCCACAGATACAAGTTGAATCAGACTCCTCGAACCTACACATGTTGTACTTCCTGTGACTTCTGTGTTCCCTGCAGTAATAAACCTCGAATCTTTGACGCCGAAGGAAGTGTCCCGTGTCTCGGTCATTTCTACGCCGGAACAGGTTACCCACGAAGGTTTTAGGTGTTATCCCTGGCACCGCTGGGTCTTAAGAAAACCCGGTCCTTCACAATAACCTACAAGAATCAAAGTGGAAACAACAATGTCTGCAGTTTTATTTACCTTTGAGGCGTACTCTGAAGGGTCTAGTATTGCACTCATCCCTAAAGTAATGATCACAGTGCTATTGTTGCTTCTGGGTGTGGGGTACCATTTGCAGGTTCCCAGATGACTCAAAATCAGGTCTTCTGTCTGAATGTACCACGTCACTGTGGCCATGAGGCTGGGGGTGTACTCACAAACAGGCAGGGCCAGCAGCAATGGGGCAGGCCAGCAGGTATTCAGGGGGGCATCAGAATCTCAGAACTGGGCAGTACACAGCTTCACATTTAGGGATCCCAACAACAAAGTCCTTGAAAGCAGAGAGTCGGTTCAATTCTCTATGTATAGTCCAACAGACCCAGGGAGTGTGGAATGCAGACAACACATCAGAAGCATCCACATAAGCAAAGAGGAAGGAGGAGGGAGAGCTCAAAGACTGACATATCTGCCTTCCCTTAACTTCCTAGATACCTCTTTAGTTGTGTCTTGAAGCATCAATGGGGCTGAAAGGATAAGAGTATGGCACGGGCCGCTGCTCCTACAATGATCAATTTTAACAATGATCAATTTGCCAGTTTATCAAAGTTAGCAAAAACCAAAGTGAACAGCTTTCAGGTTTACTCTGGAGATGTGTCACATGGAAGCGCCCAGAGACGCTCATGAGTAATTGGGAGTACTTTACAAATCCTTGATTGATTGGTGATTGCCACTACATGTATAGGGGGATACTGAGAAGGTTGGTGGATCCATGCAGTGTCTGTAATCTTCGTGGAGATGATATTGTAAAGAGCATCAAGCAGGTTGGGTTATTTATCTACAAATGTCTTTCCTATCGACCTCCTTTGGAAAGGCTTGCACACTATTGATAGCCTGACACACAATAAGGAGAAAGTATGTAGCATGCGAACCTTGCAAAAACAATAGAGTTGAAGGTCAATGATAGGTGACACGCCTCCCTGACAGGAGACTGTGCCATGTGGGGGAGGGGCTGGCCTTACTGACTCACAAGAACCTGCTTTAGTAACCCCCTGGTCATCATGGGGCTAACACCCTCCCACAGCAGGGCAGTGGAACCAGGTGGTGTCTCTGGTATGAACAGGGTTATTGTAAGGTGTAATGGGCGACACTTCTTCAGTTGCACCCTAGGATGTGTCAGGTCCCAAACTCAAGGAGATAGGGGTCCTGTATAAAACACCAATTTGACACAACTGCCCCACACGCTAACCACCTCATCCCAGCAAAGCAAGGGTGGTGCTGTCTTTGGAGTAGGTTTGTGCTACAGAAATACCATATATGCACAAACAGATATCAGCAAAGAGAACCAATCACACAATAATCCATGAGCATTTCACATTCTCCCTCGGCTGAGCCAGGCTGCAGCATATTTCCATCACAGTGCCGGACTCAAGCCACTTAAGCCTTTGACTATGACTTTGGGCCAGCCACACAATACCGAGTCTGTGCTGGCCATTGCTCTCTGGAGCCAATGGAGACTGCCCTCTTCTTGTTAATATTCATGAGGTTGAGGCTGACTCCTTCTGTTGGCCCTGTTTGTTTTGTGTTTTTGATGTTATTCCTTGTACTACAGAAGGAAAAAGAAAATATGATCTTTTGTTCATAACACATTAGATAATCTCATGTCAAATTTCTGAATTTATAGTGAGGTTATATGTGAGAAAGAAGTATCACCCTGTCAAATATAACCCTACACATCTTTAGGTGACCCTCATCACCATCCATTCTTCTTCTGTCACACTGATCCAGATACTGAGACATTTGCAGGAACAGTTTGCAGTCTCTGCTAATTCCTAATGAAAGGAAATAATTGTGATAACTCAAGGCCCTGAACTTCCTACGACTAATTATCATCTGAGTGAGGAGCTGAGAGTAGAGAGAGCTTCCAAGCACCAGGGATCTCTGAAGTGCACACCCCGGTGCATTGCACTGGTAATAAATACAGCAGACTCTGGGCAAGAGTTGCGCCTGGTGCCAGGTGCAGTTGGACGAAGCACCAGTCATCAGTGACCCCTCTGCCCCTTGCACAAATTTAATGACAATGAACATTAGCAGATGGCCCAGCTGGAGTTCAGGTGAGTGCTCCAAGAGTGGTGCAGTGATAGTGCTGCAGTGATAGTGCAGGAGTGCTACAGTGATAGGGCAGGATTTCTGCAGGGATAGTGCCTAAGTAGTACTGAGGGACCTCCTGGAAGTGGATAAATATCCAGATGCTGGAGAAATGCTTCAATCTATTTTTTCTATTTAGGAAGTTTTGTAAAGTGTTAGTTTGTGAGAATTGACCACTTTATATTGATGAGAGTGCAGGATAAGGATAGAGTTTTCACAAAAATTCCTCTGATCTTCAGTAGTGACCCCCCTCCTTGTTGGGCGGAGGTGAGGGGTGTTATGTCTTCCTGGGTTGTTAAGGCTTCTTTGAAGAGTCTTCTTTTCATGGTTTTTCAAAGTTTGCCGCATTTGAAGTTTCTTTAATTTTTGAGCTTCAAGCCTGGCAGATCTGAGATCCCGTGGAACAGATTCTCTTCATTGGATGCACTCGGGGTGCTGGGGGACAGTGGGGGAACCATCCCCTGATGACGGATGTGGATTCGAACTCGTTGGACGCTCAGTGTCAGCCTGGCCCAGTGTCGCCCTCCTCACACCTAGTTTGTATCCTGGCTGGTTGCACACATTATGCGAAATATCTTTTTCCAACTGAATCTTGCGTACACCAGCTTACAGAAACATGTTTCATAGGTTTATTCAATTGGTTCCTGATATCCAATCAATTGTTCTTTTTATCACTTTTTTATATACATATAATTTACTTCCACCAATATTTAATGTAAATAAGGCCTCAATGCATTTCTGACCCCTTGTTCTTCATCGGAAGGTAAATGTCACTACATCACAAAAGAAAAAAATAGTGCAAACATCTTATCTCCTTGCAATGCTCATGTAAGTGTCCATGAAGGAATTACCATCATCCATGAGGATGCCTTACCCATGGTCCTGGGTTCACATAAGTGTAGCAATATGAAATGTGAAGCACAAATCGGATTGCGTCCACAATGGGCACGTTTTGAGACATTTGTTCTTTTCTTGGATATGTTTTAGACAACCTCTTGAATGATTGTGCCTTTACCTCAGCAAGTGTCACTGATTAAAATGACAAGACAACCAACATGTGCAGTCAGAGAAAGGGCTGTAAACACAACTCAGTTGGCATAGCCAGTGGGGGAAGCCCTGAAAACTGTAGGGCTATATCAGCACAGTGGACATACTGTTGATGCTTAAGTCACGGGCTGCAATACACAGGTTGGATATCTTTAGAAAGCTGGTAGCGGACACATTAGCACACAGATTGTAAGCAGAAGGTGCAGGAAGTATTCCTCTGGATTTCCCTTCTAAGAAGCTGAAATAAATCTTTCATGCAGAATGATTTTACCCTTTCTTGCCAGCACTTCGCCCATGCCTCTAGCACTGATGAGGGGTAAGTTGTACTTGTCTATAGAGAATGGTGTAACATTTTGTGTCCAAATAATTTTTCTTTCCCAGTCTCCACATAGGCCCTTTTTAATTGACCACAGAGGGAGTCTGGCATTGTGTATGACCAACACAGTTATCATCATAGTCGGTCAGGCCCACAAAAGTCTTGAGATGGTCCTTGTTTAGAGGTTCTTGCTCCCCTTTACCACCTTCTGCAGACCACATTTGGGATTCACTCCAAGACCAGAGTAATGTGGTCCAAGTCTTCAACTTCATCCAAATTGAAACAATTCTTCTCTTTCCTGAGCGTTCAACCTGCCTCTTCTTCGTTCTCCCCAATTATCATTGTGTATCTTAAATATACTGAACATAGCCCGACCTTGGAATAAACGTCTGAAAATCTATGCAGCTTGGATAAGCCAAAATTACACTGCTCAACTGGTACATATCTGCTGATGTAACAAGTACTTTCCCACTTGGTGAAGCCTTTTCTGATAGACCCCTGATTGTTTGTTTGCTTGCCGTTCAGGAGAAGGATCTCATTAATGTCAGACTGTTGGACTTCATAGTAGGTATGTTTTTGTTGACACTGTGGAGGTAGACAAAAAATGTACATTACTTTTTAGGGTCTGGACATCACCACGAGTAAAAGCCACATTGTGGCCGCTACCTGTTCAATAATGCCTTTTTATGTCCTTAAGCATTACCCTTATCTCTACTATAGGTACGGTTCTTGGCGTATGACTTACAGGCATGGCATCAGTTCTCATTATGTGATGCTCATTTCCCTTTAGCTCGCCAATTGGATCTGGAAATAGCTCCTTATGCTTAAGAATGTTTCTACTCTCCTGCCAAGAATCAATGCTTGATCTCCTTATCTTGGCCTCAAATACATCTTTAGAACACGCTGTGGTTTCCACCTATGGACAGGTGATGTTGTGTTTTGCACCCAAGTATAGGTGGTCCATTTTCTGAAATATATGACCATTCTTTGCAACATGGCTATGGGTTTCAGGATTGCTCTCTCCATAACCATGAGAACAACTGTTCCAACATTAGATTCATCTGCTACAAGTGGACTTATAAGATGGATATCACTGAATTCACAAACTGCAGCCACCTTCTTTACAGAATCCCAAAAAATGGGTTGATGCTTGTATCCTCTCTCCGTAGACATGTGTAAAACTTGTGCCTTCTCATGACCAAGTTTACTTTCTTTGTGTCACGCTGGTCCAAGCATTGAATGACCTCTTTGAGCATCACAGATGGGGTTGGGTGGGGTTTGTTTGTTTGAGTGTAGTCGGATTTGCAGGTTTTTTTCACTGGAACCCTCATGGGGGAGAATCTGCAACCTAAGCAAGCAATGAAATATATTTATAAAGAGAATACAAGGAAAAAGAGAACCTTCGAGGCAATAAGGATAGAAGGTAAATGCAAGTAAGACTGAAAAGCACTAGTGATGAGGTGCTGGGTTTCTGTGAGGGAGGAAAGTTTCTAAAAGCATGCTTGAACAATTTGTCAACAGGTCAAGGAGAATGTGGCACATGTGAAGCACTACAAACAAGTCGAAGGGATGAAAACATCTGTCTGAGCCTCTTTAGGCTCATGCAGGAGGTGCTCTGTCTGTATGACCCCCTTTGGGATTATGTAGTAGGTTCTTTGTCCAGCCGACTATCTTTGGGTTCATGCAGTAGTTGGCTCTGCCCATCTGACCCTCTCTCACAACATGCAGTAAGGGTTCTGTCTATCTAACCCTCTTTGTGTTCTTGCAGTCGGTGCTCTCTACATTTGACCCTCTTTGTGTTCATGCAGTTGGTGCTCTCTCCATTTGACCCTCTTTGTGTTCATGCAGTTGGTGCTCTCTCCATTTGACCCTCTTTGTGTTCATGCAGTCGGTGCTCTCTCCATTTGACCCTCTTTGTGTTCTTGCAGTCGGTGCTCTCTCCATTTGACCCTCTTTGTGTTCTTGCAGTCTGTGCTCTCTCCATTTGACCCTTTTTGTGTTCATGCAGTCGGTGCTCTCTCCATTTGACCCTCTTTGTGTTCTTGCAGTCTGTGCTCTCTCCATTTGACCATCTTTGTGTTCATTCAGTTGGTGCTCTCTCCATTTGACCCTCTTTGTGTTCTTGCAGTCGGTGCTCTCTCCATTTGACCATCTTTGTGTTCTTGCAGTCGGTGCTCTCTCCATTTGACCCTCTTTGTGTTCATGCAGTTGGTGCTCTCTCCATTTGACCCTCTTTGTGTTCTTGCAGTCGGTGCTCTCTCCATTTGACCATCTTTGTGTTCTTGCAGTCGGTGCTCTCTCCATTTGACCCTCTTTGTGTTCATGCAGTTGGTGCTCTCTCCATTTGACCCTCTTTGTGTTCATGCAGTCGGTGCTCTCTCCATTTGACCCTCTTTGTGTTCTTGCAGTCGGTGCTCTCTCCATTTGACTCTCTTTGTGTTCTTGCAGTTGGTGCTCTCTCCATTTGACCCTCTTTGTGTTCTTGCAGTCTGTGCTCTCTCCATTTGACCATCTTTGTGTTCATGCAGTTAGTGCTCTCTCCATTTGACCCTCTTTGTGTTCTTGCAGTCGGTGCTCTCTCCATTTGACCATCTTTGTGTTCTTGCAGTCGGTGCTCTCTCCATTTGACCCTCTTTGTGTTCATGCAGTTGGTGCTCTCTCCATTTGACCATCTTTGTGTTCATGCAGTCGGTGCTCTCTCCATTTGACCGTCTTTGGGCTCATGCAGTAGGTGCTCTGCCCATCTGTCCCTCTTTGAGCTCATGCCGTGGGGGCTCTCTCACTGGAGGTTTGGGTGATTCAGAATCTTGCATTGGGGTAGAAATCCATGGGTGACACCCACAGAGGTGTCCAGCTTTAAACCAGTTCTGAGTTGTTTCCTCTGAGCCTCTCTTTTACTCCGATGAGGCGCGTGGAGGTCAGGATATGTGGTTAGATTTCAGGATCTATGAAAGACTTTGAAGCAGCACAAATGCAATGTCAGATGTGAGGCTGTCTGGAGATGTGTTGCTCAGATATGGATTCACCTTAAATAAATGAAAAGACAAGAGGACTTTCACAGAACAGGAACACGTTGGTTTAATTAAAAGCTGAGGCCGGGAGAGAACGGACAGAATGTGTCCACTCGGAATCTCTTGATGTACAAAGTTTTGGCAGTTAATTTATACAGTACATGAGGTACAAAAAAATGTTCCCTACATTCCAAAAGAGCATATTTGTCATAAGTCAATCACATGTGCACATGTGATAATGAAACTGGTGGCTCTTGACCCCTGGGGGAGCGTAATGTGGGCCATGGAGTATGTGTCTAGATGTCTGGTGTGAGGAGCATGTGATCACTACTCGTGGTGTGCATGTCGTGTCTTCATTGGTTGAGTGTTCCTATCTATATGTGGTATCTAGCTTGTGGCATTTCTGGGGAAATCAAGCCTTCCGTCATACAGGTTTTATTGGGTGCCATTTTCTCAGACTTGTTTGTTATGCAACTATCAGTCTGTAGAATCGATCAGGGTTTTTTCCTGGGTGCATGTTTGGCTGTAATTTATGGGGGACCCCACCTGTGACTTTCTATCAGATTAGCGTGGTCATGGGTCCCAGTACCTGCCTGACCATGTGTCTCTGCCTCGGGGTTCGTGGAGAGGTCACCCTGGGTGAATCTGATAGCAATGATATGAGTTCATCGAAACTCCTAACAATAATATGGCAGCCATTTGTATCATTTTTAGCGACATTATCAACATTACGTTTACACAGGTCATCTTGTCCATTGATGTCGTTAGTACTGGTGTTACTGAGGTTATGTTTTCTCAGGTCTGAACGTACTTTGACATTGGTCTTGATAGCAACCACAATATTATCATACGAGAATGGATTATTACATACATTAGGATCACTGTTTCTGATGTCGGCACTGCTGTGCAGGAGGAAGTTACGGTATACATTCACATTGCATAGACGGGCATTTGGTGGGCACAAGCTATGGCATACGTTCACATTACATTTACTGATATTGTTGTTGTCGGACCTGTACATATTATGACATTCATTGACATCGTGTTCACCCATCCCAACAGATGAACCCTCTCGGTAGGGTTTTTGAAGAAGGGTATCAGATCCAGTGTGAGCATATCAAGGAGGTTGAGGAGCATTTGTTGATATTTCATCACCTATCTGTGGGGATCTGGATTGTTGTGTGGATTTTGTGGTAATCTTGGTGTTTCTCGTAACTGATAATGCTGAGACAAGCTGTGGCAGGGGAACCTATGTTACACTTCAAAATTGGATATATTTATAGTGAAAGTATACAATTATGAAACTAATTTCATCGGTCCCTAGTTAAACTGTATTCAAGGCTGAGTTTCCCCCCACCTGATACAGTGGCCATCCTGTGCTCGCTAGAAATTGACAAACAGCCCCACGGCAAGTTCTCATGACATTTTGTTGTACGGCAATTGATTAAAGCCTTCCAACTAAAGGATGCCTGAAGTACAACCGTGGAATATGCCACTTATAATCAGATAACTAACAGAGCAGCCAAGCTTTCATCAGGAATCTCAGACATGGCTGAACGTGACCACAAACGGCATCTCTGTCATCTCACGCATCCTGGGGTCCACAGAAATATCTGACCTCCCACTTCTCTGTGGCAGCAAAAAATGCTTTTCTGTTCAGTCACCTCAGTGTTTTCCCATCAAAGAACCCGGTCTCCACCTGGAAGCAGTCGTGGCCGAACAACAATTGTCACTTATACAGTTACATCTATGAAGCTTTACTCCATCTGCTCTGCATGTGCCTGGCCCTCCTAACCGATAGGTGAAAACATCTATGACCAGCTCTCTAAGACAGATCATGCCAGCCTGCAGTGTTAGCTCTACTAAATGGGACCTCCGTCCAGTTGTCCTGCAAGGCAGTGAGGTTCCTCACCTAGGCTTCCAAGCAGCTGGAAGAGCAGTGACAGTGACAAGCCGAAGGGTGGCAGGGCTTCCCTGGGAGTGGTGCTCTCCCGGAGAGCACAGTCCTTCTATTCTACATGTATTCGCTTCTGTTGCTTTTCATCTGGTCAGTTTTCTCTAACACTAATTTGTGGGGAGTGGGATCTTTCTCTACTGGTTGTTATTTTACATTGCGATGGATGCCCTCCTGTCCAATGTACCCACAATGTGGAAAGTCCACACTCATGCCAGGAGCACCAGCACTTTATGCCTAATTATTGTTTATAGCTTTACGGACAACAACAGTTCCTGTGGACAATCAACAAATTATACTTATTATATATTAGCACAATCACAATAACCGAAGGAAAAGATATGTCTGAAAATACTTTGTTTTAAATAATTTAATCACATTATTTTAAATCTAGTGCATGGTGTCCCAAGTACAACTTATATTTCAAGGTTGTGACTTTTAGTGACATAACAACAAGGTTTCATCAAAGATGTACAAGAGCGACCATTACATCAATACATAATATGTGCTCACAGCCTACTAACACAGTGATAGCGGCTGACAATAGTTCGCTTCACTTAGTCATGATTCTTTCTGTCTTGATTGACTATCAAAGTCTAACTGGAAGCACTTTAGTTGATGAACCTTCGCAAAGTGAGAGAAGACTAAATGTCGCTGACATTTTTACGCACCAGCACTTTACATTTTGGACTGGATTTCTGTTGTCTTTTTTTTATGTCATACTGATTTTTCAGTGAACCTTAATAAAAAATGTTTTCTCTTTTTATTATTTGTTCTGATAAGTACAATCATGTATATTGTACTGATCTACATTAATCAAACAGTAAAGAATGCTAACTTATTGTTGTTGTAATACTTTATTCGATATATACATATCATAAAAGTACAAACATTCAGACATAAAACCCATAATTAAAAAATATCATATTCAATTCATTTCATAATATAAAAAGATAAAACAATATTTTCATTTAAAGCACAGAGTTATATAATGAAAGTCATGTGATGCATATACAGTGGAGGATTTAAATATCAAGTTCGGTGCCATAGCCTAGCTTTTGACAGTGTTTAACAGCCTTGTTCGTATGAACCACGCGTTTGTTAGGTACTTGGCAATCCCACATACGACAAACAGAGATGTAGTGTCTGTTGAAATAATGCGCAAAGCAATCCTAAAGTCTCTCACACCCAACTCTCTACACACAGGTTATAACCATCTTGTTCTGGGTTTTTTATATGCTATACAAGCGAACAAGAAATGGGGTAGAGATTCGCTCTTGCAAGGGCACCCAGGGCAGGTATTAGAATGAGTCCTCAATCCTTTCAATCCCTCCCTGAATTTATTCAGGGGGAGTACCCCGTATCTCATTTTCAGGAAGAGAGACCTATCTCTTGGGATTTGGATGAAATCTAGGACGGGTTCGATCTTCTTAATGGATTTATGTTCCATAAATTTGGTGGTTAGAGCCCCCCATTTTGCACTTTTTGCTTCCTCCGCCTGTACCCATTCCCAGTAGATTTTTTAAATAATTTGCTTATGGGGAGGGGATTGGGAGTTCCAAAACTCTCCCAAACTTAGATTCAAAACCAACTGTTTCAGTTTATTTAGCCAGTGGATCTTATTTGAACTGTTCAAGTTAATCAGCTCATCCAACACCAAGGCATAGTTTGCCAGTTCTGGCATCCTTCGCAGGCGCACCCAGAACAGCAAAGGACGAAGGCGTACTACGTCTGCAATCGAGTGCTTACCCATATCTAAAAAAAGGGGTTTTAAAGGGGTCGAGGGCGGAAGAGCGACTAGGTCCCTCATAAACTTATTCTCCGCTCTTACCAGGTCCGTGGTGTTCTCACCTCCCACAGCTCCGAGCCATAGACAGCAGAGGCCAAGGCCTTGCCGTCATAGACTGCCAGAGCTGGGGCTACCGGTCTGCTAATGGACAAACGCTGATTTCTCAGGATTGCTCCTGAAGCTCTTTTGACGTTTAAGAGCATTTTGGCCACATGGGAGTCCCATTTCATTCTATTATTAATCCTGACACCCAAGTAGTCAAACTCCTCCACCACCTCTAGTGGGGACCCATTCAGATTTATACATATTCTCCTGGCTTTTTTCCTTGCGGACAACACCATCAATTTGGTTTTGGCAGTGTTTACAGTGAGCCCCCTCTCGTCACAAAATAGACTGAATCTGTCTAGTAGCTTCTGGAGACCCGAAGGGGTTTTGGACAGTAAGAGAGTGTTGTCTGCGAAGAGGAGGGTAGGTGTTTTCTCACCCGCCAGGGTAGGGGCATCCGCAGAGTCCTCCCTCAAATGGTCTACCAACCCATTGATAAAGAGGGAGAACAATGTTGGAGCCATCGCACATCCCTGGCGGACCCCCCTCTGTACAGGCACCCTCCCAGTTAATTGTCCCTGAGGCCCCCACCTAATTCTGGCATAGTTTCCCTGGTGGAGCCTTACAATCATCTCTAAAAGATAACTCGGGAACCCCATATCCAGCAGCACCTTCCAGAGTTTGTCTCGGGGGACCAAATCGAATGCCATTTTTAAATCTATGAAGGCCAGATATAGACTACCCTTTGCAACAGACACCGACTTCCAATAAATAGCATACAACCTAAAGACTTGATCTATTGTTTCCACATTTCGTCTAAAACCTGCCTGGAAATGGGTAAGTATATTGCCTTCCTCTATCCAGGACCCTATTCTGGTGACGATGACCCTGCCAACTACTTTCTGGATAGTGTCAATTAGACTTATTGGTCTGTAGTTGGCAGGGTCCTCCCTGTTGCCTTTCTTGTATATGGTCACAACTTCAGCACCTTTCCATGACTTCTGGACAGAATGTCCCTGGAGAATCAAATTCATTAGGAGGGCGATGAAATCTGACCATAATTCAGGTGTATACAATAATAAGTCGCCAGGAAGCCCATCCGGGCCTGCCGCCTTACCAGGAGATATATTTACAATAGCGTCATATACTTCCCTGGAGAGAAAGGTTTCGGCATCGCTATGGATCTCAGATGTAATTGTGGTTGGTAACACTGTATGATGCGCCGAAATTACTGGATCACAATACAGTTTTGCAAAATGGGTGTGCCACTGGTCTTCGGTAATATGGGTTAGTATGGGCTCTGCACCCCTTCTCTCAAAATTGTTTACCAAATTCCAGAACATGGTTGAATCTTTCAAGACAACAACTTTTTTTAAGTTGCTGCCAATGCTCTTCCTCCCACTCCTTTTTGGCCAGTTTGATACTGTTTTGATAGTCCCTTCGAGCTGACTTCACTGCTATTGGATCGTTACTCCTAATGGAAGACGAGATGGCCTTTCTCTTTGCCCTGCAACCTGCCGTATACCAGGGGGTTCCCTTGTTGTAAAATTTGTTTTTTGTGGGCCCTCTGGTCTCCCCCATGATGAAAAAGGCACCGATCTTCTCTATTAAGTTTTTATAGGAGTCAACTAGATTAAAACTTGGATCATTCGCCAGCAAAGACATGGAGGACGCCAGAACTCTGGTTTCTATTTGGACAAACTCCTTGATACTGGTCAGTTTGTCCTCTTGGCACATAACTCTGTTCCATTTTAGCTTGCGATTCCAATGCGAAGGGATTACTTCTTTGGAAATCATTAATGGGCCATTCGTCACTGTAACATCCCGCCCCCCTTTAATTTTCATGCAGAGCGGGTTATGATCGCTATCCTGGGTTTGTATAACCTCCATGTCCACTAGTAATCCCCAAGATCTGGTGTCCAGTAAGATGTAGTCAATGCGCGACGGGCGACTAAGTCTATTATACGTCATTGCCCCCTTTTCATCAGAGAGAGTCCTCCCATTTAGAGCGCGTAAGTTATGTTCTAATGTTAGGGCATTTAGTTGTATCACTCTTGCAGACCATTTCTTAATGGGTTCCAGATTTAATAAGGGAATAGACTGTCTTATGTCCTCTGCACTGGATCCCACCAAATCTTCTTCAGCTAGGGGTTCAAATGTGCAATTCAGGTCTCCACCTACAATGATGTTTGACAATGGAATGGAATATGTTTTTGTAAAGCGCGATAGCTACCCGCAGGCGTCCCAGCGCTATAACTGAATACGGTGGGGGTGAGGCAGGTCAGAGATTATTTCCTGAAGAAAAAGGTTTTTAATTTTTTACGGAATGGCAGGATGTTTGGTTCTGAGCGGATGGAAAGTGGAAGGGAGTTCCAGAGCCTTGCTGCGTTGGTAGAGAACATTCTCCCTCCGCTTCTTTCTCTTTTGTATCTGGGGATGATGACCTGGAAGGCGAGGGAAGATCTCAGCTGCCTGTTGGGGTTGTAGGGAGTGATCAGGCTGTGATTAAGGACTGCTCCTTTCCTCCAGTAGGCACTATGGGCGATACACATGCTTTTAAAATTGACCCTATCTTTTACCGGTAGCCAGTGAAGTGCTCTTAGTTCAGTCCTCACTGATTGCCGGCGGGGAGTGCGCAGGAGGGTTCGGGTCGCGCAGTTTTGAATCACCTGCAGTTTTTTCAGGGTGGATTCAGAGGAGCCTAGGTATAGGGCATTGCCGAAGTCAAGCCAGGAGAGGATGAGACCCTGGACCATGATCTGTCTGGCCTTGAAAGGAAGGAGTGGTAAGATCTTCCGAATGAGTCTGATAATACCCATGCAGGAAGCTGCTAGTTTTGTTGCCTGGTGGCTGAAGGTGAGAGCAGAGTCCAGCCAGATGCCCAGGCTCTTGATGGAATCCCTGGGCGGGGGGGCTGGGCCTAGTGAAGGGGGCCACAAAGAGTCGATGTATTTTTGGGGGGTATTGCCCAGCACCATTAGCTCAGTTTTCTCTCCGTTGAGCTTTAGGTAGGACTGACTCATCCAGGTGCAGACTGCTTCCATACAGTTTCTGAGTTCACTGGGGTGGGAGGAGGGATGGGTAAGAGTGACCACCAGTTGCGTGTCGTCGGCGTAGGACACAACTTGAATGCCGAAAGGGCGAATTATTTCTGCGAGGGGGAGCATGTAAATATTAAACAGTGTGGGGCTCAAGGACGAGCCCTGAGGCACTCCACAACTGAGGGGTTTGCTGGGTGAGGAGGTGTTGCCCTCGCAGACTCTGAAGGACCGGTCCGAAAGAAAGGAATGGAGCCAGGCTGCTGCAGTGGATGTTATTCCGAGCTCTGACATTCTGTGACGTAAGATGTCATGATTCACAGTGTCGAAGGCGGCACTGAGGTCCAACAAAATAATGGCCGCAGTGCCACCCTCATCTACAATCTTTCTGGCCCCTTCTGTTACTGCTAATAGTGCAGTTTCGGTTCCGTGCATGGGGCGGAACCCAGTCTGTGAGGTGTCCAGGGAATTATTTTCTTCCAGGAATTTGGTGAGGCATTGATTAACGTATTTTTTGGTGACTTTGGTAATCCATGGCAGCAGAGAAATCGGGCGGTAGTTTCCCGGGTTTGCCTGATCCAGGTTGGGTTTCTTCAGGAGGGCCTTAACTGTAGCTTGCTTCCATTTAGGGGGGACAATCCCTGTTGGGAGAGAGTTATTGATCAAATTCAGAATGGTTGGGAGGATGGTCGGCGTGACAGTTTTTAAGAAGCGGGCTGGGGCTGGGTCGCTGGGGGATCCGGATTTTACTTGTAGTATTATGGGTTCAAGGCTGGCATGCTCTAAAGATGGAAAGGTTTCAAGGAGGGAGAGGGGGAGGGTCTGGTATACTGATGATCTGGGAGGGGGAGTGGGGAGGGGGAGAAGGAGGAATAGATTGTGGCTATTTTGTTAAAGAAATAGTCAGCCTGTTCATTGCAGCGGGTTTGAGCGGTCAGAGGGTCTGGAGGTTTATCAGGGAGGTTGAGTAGGTTTTTAGCAATCTGGTAGATCTCCTTGGGCTTGGATGCTGCTTCATTGATCTTATTTTCGACTGGTTTTATAGGATTTTATAGACGCACGATATTCAGTTTTACTGCTGTGGGAGTAATCGAGGCGCCACTTCCTTTCCAATCTTTTGCAAACTCTCTTGAGAGTGCGTAGGTCCTGTGAGAACCAAGGGGCATTTTTTGGTCTCTGTTTGGAAGGAAGGTCCTTAAGAGGGATGATAAGGTCAAGGGAGGTTGTGATCCAGTTATTGAAGTTGTCGTTGCTGAGAATTGGATCTGAGTTATTCCGTGGAATAGAGGATTCCAATGTGGAGGTCCACTGATTGGTATTAAGTTGGGACCCCTTGCGGCCTCTGCTAGGTGCGGAGGGGGGTGAGGGGCGGGATCCTACTGGTGCCCAAGTGAATGGGATCAAAGAATGGTCTGACCAGGGAAGAGTGATGGGTGGGCTAACTGTGAGATGCATACAGTTGCTAAAGATAGGGTCCAGAAGGTGACCTTTTTCGTGGGTGGGTTGTTGGACCAGCTGGGAAAGATTAAGTGCCAGTAAGTTATTGCGGAGTTCGATGGCTGCTTGATTTAAGGGGTCGTCCAGGTGTATGTTTAGGTCACCTAGTAGGGTATAGTTAGGTGAGGTGCATACACCATTGGCTATCTCTGGGGCAAGCTGATTTATAAAGTTGGTCGGGGTGCCAGGTGGTTGATAAATTTGGGTTCCCGAGAACGTGCAGGTGGGGGAGAAGTCCAGCGAGAAGGTGAGATGTTCACAGCTGGCATTTTCGAGGGGAAGGAGCGGCAGGTATAGCGGTTTTTGTATATAATGGCTATGCCGCCTCCTTTTCCTACAGGTCGATCGACTCGGTGTATAAGGTAATCAATAGGGAGGGTTTGAATGACATCGGAGTCAGAGTCAGTGTTGAGCCATGTTTCCGTGAGGAATATGGCATCAGGATCTTTGTCTGACATCATCAGGGATAGTTCAGTGGCATGTTTGGGTAGAGATCTGCAACTAAGCAGAAACATGCGAAGCGAGGGGGGATCTGAGGGAGGGTGACTGAGGAACAAACAATGCGGACAGTCGAAGAGTTGTGAGGTTGGGTCCCAGGACATGAGACAGCAATCGTCGGCGTGGCCACGCAGTTGATGTAGCGTATGGGAGGAATAATATCTTGGTGGATTTTGACCAGCGGTTGTAGCCCCTGGTCCCGGTCGGTCGCGGACGGGCGCAGACGGGCTTGCCTTCGGCGCCCCGCCGGCGCCGCCGCTGCGCCCATCCGCTGCACCTCCTGGGTGGGGGAGTCATTAAGTAGTGGGTGTGCCTCGGGGTGGGCGGGGCCTAGCAAGGAGATCGGGTGCCTCACCTAAAATGGCAGACCCGGATGTTCGTTTGTGGCAGGGGAGCCGAAGGCTTTGATGGTTCTCGAGGGGGGCCCAGGAACCGTGAGTCCAGAGAATTGTGCTTGTATTTTCGCTTCCAATCAATTTAAAAATCGGGCTTTCCCGAGTGCACAAATAAGAAAAAGTGCTGTTTAAAATCAAGCAACATGTAGTTATTTCGTCCTTTTCACGCTGTCCCGGCTTTTCGCCTCAGGACCACAACATACACCACCACACACACTCGTAGGGGGGACACCTGCTAATGCTGTATCAAGTACTGCTATCGTAGCGGAAGATTGCCCACCCGGAGTGCCTCTAGCATATACACAAAACAATTCTATAGTTGTTGCTGAATGATGGCCATTAAGAGAGATGTGTAGTATATCATCTGTTGGTAACTTATGCACCAAAACAGTCCAATTTAAGGCCACACTAATCCATATATGGAGACCGCCCGATGGGCGGCCTCTCCCTACTGTAGTTGCCGGAATAAAATAGGTAGCGTAGCCGTTTTTATGAAGTGGGATCAAACTCCATGTCTCTTGGAACAAGCAAATCTCAAACCTCCCAATGAATTGGTTCCATTCTGGACTATCCATTTTTTTGGAGAGACCCGCTATGTTCCAAGAGACCAGGTTAATTATTTTTAAGTTCTCAACTATGCCATTGGTAGAGACTTGGAATTCACGACCCTCTTTCATTATGCTTTGTAGAGTAAACTCTGGGCCTCTGTTCTTCCCTATCAACTCCGAGGACTCTTTGCTAGATAGCGTCTCCTCCCCTGGCTCAATATCACTTACAATGATCTTGGGCCGATATTCGGTTTTTCCTATTGGATATGTATGTGAAACTTTGTTTGATTGTGTGCCTTTCCCTAGTCAGTCAATTTTATTAAGGTCAGAGTCATCACAAGATTTGTCTTTTGACCATAATGGAGACTGTCTAATTTGTATATTTGAATACGCCGGGGGCGAAGTTCTGTACTCCAGGGTCACTACGTTTTCTGCCAGCGCCGTATTACCCAATTGAATTTCAATACAATCTGTAACATTGCTAAGCAGGGACAGTCTTGTAACGTGGACCATATCTTCCCTGATGACTGACCTGCACCCTCTCACATGGCCACATGGCGCAGCCAGTGAATAGCTTTGTTGCAGATAGAATCCCTGCTTTCGTATACATTCGGGTTAAGCTTCCGTACCCCTGTCATGTAGATGGTAGTGTTTCTGGGAATATAGGGTGTAGTACTCTGGACGTTAGGTCTTTTGGCCCCCCCAGTTGACAGTTTTTCTACCTCCATTGAATCTCTCGGTTTTGTTTTTCCCCCCAGGTGAGTCATTGATTCGCTTATTAGACCCTGTTGCTTAACTGCCTCTACATAGATGTTGGGAGTGCTATTTCGCCCCATTGTCCCCCTATTAGCCTCAATTTGTAGTGTATTTTTAGGAGCCTGCACTCTTGCTGTGATAAGACCTATTGCTGGGGCAACTTGCTTGGTGACAGATTTTGTCAATTTGGGCATCGCCACTGCTTGTTGAGCGCATTGAGCGCCCTGCAATCCAGTAGTTTTGGGGTCAATCGATGGTAATAATCGTGCATTAGTTGCTTTTGTGGTTGTAGCTAAAGCTAATGGCTGGGAGACACTTACAACCTGCTTTCCCCCTTGATTGATTAGATCTGTCAGAATTTTCTTTATTTGTGCTAGTTCTGCTCCTAGGGATCTCATTTTCTTTAAAATACTACCTTTGAAATTCTGGCAGCTGGGACATTCTGCGGTGTTGTCTGGGATTGTCTTCCTTAAACCAGTATCTTGTTGCAATACCTCACACAGCTCTCTAGACTCCCCTTCCAACACGGCATATCTATTGGTACAGACAATCCCCTCAACTCCCGCAATCCTATCCCCACCCGGGTCAGGAAGCTCTGTTGTTCCAAACGGGACCTCCCCTTTGCTAGACGAGTTGCATCACTGTGCTGTTTGAGTGGCCTGGGGCGTCGGGGGAGTTGATGGAGGGGAATGAATCTCAACAACGGGGCTAGTAGAGTGCGGTTTCTTTAAAAATATATCCGGAATTACTTTATTCTTCTTCTGGGATGTGCCCTTTATTATGGTATCTAGTCTATCTAATTCTTCTGCACTTGGAGCTCCCTTCAATATCTCCCCACATTCTTCTGCAATTAGTTCAATACTTGAGAGAACACAGTTGGATGCAGCATGTTGTGCTTTTGATTTTTTTTGTCTTTTTCCCTTTTTTTGGATTTGTAGAGTCATGGCCCCCATCCACTATCTTTCTTTTGCCCATTCTGCTATGCACCCTCTGTCTTTAAATATGGTGAAATAGAGCCCTCCGCTTCCTATCACTTCGCTGAGTAACCACAAGAAACCAGGAGACCGTCAGACAAACCGGCAATACCTTAGTAGCGTATAGTCACTTTTCACAGAAGTCCGCTAATCCAAATGAACGGAGGGTTGCCCAGCCCTGCCCTTGTCTGTCCCGGACTGTCACAGACTGTCCCGCCCTTGTCTGGGGCTTCTCCCGGGCGCGTTCCGCGTAGCAGACACGTGTCACTGTCAAATAGTTGATCAATTGGGACGTGGGCGTACCACAGGCACAGGTGGATGGTGCACGGACTCCTGGGAAATGGAGTCCCGTGCTGGCGTGCCTCTGTTGTCCCAACAAAATCTCCAGCCGGTGAGAGGAAGGAAGCGGCTCTTCCCGCCGCGGTCTCCTGCTGCAGTGGGACTCCCCGATGAGAATCACGATGTCCGGTGGAACAGCGAAGCGGGACCCGCGCCAGCGGGTTCCGCGAGCAGTTTATGGAAACAGGTAGGAGGGTGGGCGGGCCTCAGGCACAGGTGAATGGTGCACGGACTCCTGGGAAATGGAGTCCCGTGCTGGCGTGCCTCTGTTGTCCCAACAAAATCTCCAGCCGGTGAGAGGAAGGAAGCGGCTCTTCCCGCCGCGGTCTCCTGCTGCAGTGGGACTCCCCGATGAGAATCACGATGTCCGGTGGAACAGCGAAGTGGGACCCGCGCCAGCGGGTTCCGCGAGCAGTTTATGGAAACAGGTAGGAGGGTGGGCGGGCCTCAGGCACAGGTGGATGGTGCACGGACTCCTGGGAAATGGAGTCCCGTGCTGGCGTGCCTCTGTTGTCCCCACAAAACCTCCAGCCGGTGAGAGGAAGGAAGCGGCTCTTCCCGCCGCGGTCTCCTGCTGCAGTGGGACTCCCCGATGAGAATCACGATGTCCGTTGGAACAGCGAAGTTAAATTAAAACAATATTTATTTTAATTTTAAATTATTTAAATTTTTCCATAGGTTGTCCAGTGCAGGGATTGGATGATTTAGGTATTCATGTTTTATAGCAGCAGTGTGTGTGTCTTCGGAAGTCCTCACATACTGTGTTTTGTTCTTTCTTTGTGACACAATTGTTACTGTGTCATTGAGTGTGCATGTGTGGTGTCTCCTTTCATGCAAGCCCAGGAACTTTCAGCTACTGGAATAATAGATGGACGAAGGCACTTTGGGCTTCAGTATTCTGATTATCTCTCAATCAAAGCTGATTACTGTATTCACAATACTTTTAAAATACTTTAAAATATGTTTGGATTATAATTTATTTAATTCTGTTCTTTTTTGTACGGGACAGCAAACGTGGCAAAATCAGACTGTTCATGGAACACATCAGATGCTCCAGTATTCCTGCTTGTTGGACTGCAGGCTCTGCCAGAGATGAATCCTTTCCTGTTCCTAATTTTTCTCATGCTTTATTTGTTAACTGTGTCTGGAAATATCTTGATGGTTGTAACAGTGCACCTGGAAGCCAGTCTTCACTCTCCCATGTACTTCTTCCTCGGGAACCTGGCCCTCCTGGATGTCTGCTCCACATCCAATGTGGTGCCCACCTTACTGGGTGGGTTACTGACACACCTCTATGTCATCTCTTTTCATTGGTGTTTGATCCAGTATTTCTTCTTTGGTTGGATGGCGTCCACAGAGTGCTTCCTTCTCACAGTGATGGCTTATGACAGATATGTGGCTATATGCCTTCCTTTACATTACCCAAGGCTCATGGACCAGAGATATTGTTTTCAGCTGGCTGCGGGTGCCTGGGTGGCTGGCTTAGCCTCTGCGCTCTTTGAGGACTCGATAATGACCACAGCCCACTTCTTTGGCCAGAGACTAATTGACCATTTCTTCTGTGATTTTGAACCTCTTACAAAAGCTGCCTGCTCTGACACCTCCCTGATAAAAGCACTATCATTTTATGTCTCATCCTCTGTAATAGCTCCACCTTTTATATTTATCATAGTATCTTACGTATGTATCATGGCAGCAGTATTAAGAATTCCATCTTCCAAGGGGAGGAAAAAAACATTTTCTACTTGTAGCGCCCACCTGGTGGTGGTCAGCACATACTTTGGACTCCTGATTATAATGTACATGGCACCATCGGCGGGACACACACTGAACGTAAACAAAGCCTTATCGCTATTGTACACCATGGCCACCCCAATGGTGAATCCCATTGTGTACGCTTTGAAGAACAAGGCCATCATGGATGCTTTGAAGAAAGAAAGGTGGAAAAGGGTTTTTACATGTCAAGAAAATTAAATTATGATCTTTTTCTATTGTGTACAAGTGATGATCTCAGTGGTCGTAAGAACTGTGTGATAGTAAGCTGACGTCCAGGCGGCAATGCTCACTTGAATGACCGTGAAGAATAGATGGGTTGAGGAGGAAATATGTACTGATGTGTAATAGATTTCTGAGGTGGCAATCAGACAACAAAATGGTAATTTGTACTTTTCCTATACTGGGTGGTGATTTAAATCTGAAGTTGGCTGATTGAATATATTATGCCTGTATTTATTGCTTTCCATTGGTAAATGTCAGCTTGTTTTCATGCTCAGTTGTATGGTTTCTGATTTTGACAGAACGAAATATTAATGAATCACAGAAAGAAAAAAACTGCAAGGCGGTGAGCCAATGGGAAGTCTGTCTACAACAACTACTATCAGTTTTATCTCTTTTCACCGCTGATGGCGGGGGACTGCCCTGGATCTTCATGCCTTGGAGTCTGGAATCAGTTCAAAGTCTCTTCAGTTGCATTCAGCTGTAGAAGTTTCATCATTGACATATGTGTCATCTTGTTTGTTTCTGTTGGCGGTCAAAGGTTTGGGAGCAAAGTTCAGTCCAATAAGGAAAGGTCAAAACATTGCAAGAGGAAGGTCAATCAGATGCTCCAAACCTATTGATTGCTGGGGGGTTAAACAGGAGAACACTGCAGCTCAGATTCATGAGCCTACCACACAGGGCACCGCAGCACAAATAGTTACTGCCCTGCATTGCGTGAGAGGGAGAGAGAAGAACAGCCCATTTCAACAGCGATACAGCCCTGTCCTGCTCTCTTCCCAGTGCAGGTGGAACTATACTGCCATGTGCCATGCACACACATTTGCACCACAAACATAGTGCAAGGGTTTATCTGTGAATCTAGCATAGGTTTCACACTGAAAGGGGTCCCTTCCAGTACAAAATACGATGCTGCTTAGACTAACTTTCAAACTTCTCTCACATTGGGTGTGTGCTGTACAGTGCAGCCCACATGCAAATTAGAAACATTGTGTTATTTTATGTTATGTTGTGTGTTGATTTGTATAGCACATTTAATAACCTGTGACGGTATCCAGGCACTGAGCAGGGCAGTCTTGAGAAGGAGATCATGTCTGTTTCATACGGTAGAGCCATGTCTTGAGGTTGTTTTAGAAGTCCATGAGGAAGGGGGAGGGGGAGGTTCTGAGGTGTTGCGGAGGATGTTCCATGTCTTGGCTGTGAGGTATGAGAAGGAACGTCCTCTGCATCTGGTCTTCTTTATGCGAGGAAGGTGTGTTCTTGCCTTAGACACAGATGTAATGTGTCTGGTGAGTTGGTAGATGTTGAGGCAGTGGTTGAGGTAAGCTGGACTCGTGTTGTGGAGAACTTTGTAGGCGTGGGTGAAAAGCTTGAGCGTGCATCTTTCCCGGATTGTGACCAGTGATCGTTTTTGAGATGAGGTTATTTTTGGGATCTTCAGTATGAGCCTGGCAGCTGTGTTCTGGGTGGTTTGGAGTGTGAATGGGACATTGTGTGGGATTCCGATGTAGAGGGAGTTTTGGTAATAAGGTATACCTGTGATGAGAGACTGGGTGACCGTTCGTGTGGTATTCTGTGGTATCCGCTTGAAAATCTTGTGCAGCATTCGCAGGATGTGGAAGCATGATGAGGAGATGGTATTAATATGTTTGCTCATGAAGATGTTTGTGCACAGGGTGATCCTGAGATTCTTGGTCTGGTCTGCCGTGGTGTGGAGGGAGCCAGGTTTGGAGGGCCACCAAGAGGCGTCACAGTGGAAGTGCTTTTTGCCAAAGATAAGAACTTTGTTTTTTTCTGTGTTGAGCTGCAGGCAGTTGTTTTAAGTAGAGATGTTGCTCATACCATTGGTGTAGTTTGCTCTGGCATGTTGGATGAGTCGATAAGGAAGAAGATGAGTTTTGTGTCTTCAGTGTAGAATACTATGTTGATGCCGTGGGCTCTGACAATGTCCATGAGAAGTGTAAGGTAGATGTTGAAGAGTGTTGTGCTGAGCAATAATCCTAGAGGGACTCCGGAGATGAGTTTCTTGGGTTCTGAGGTGTAGGGGGAAGTCTATCTTGTTGAGTTCTGTCCATGATGAAGGAGGATAACTGAGGGCTGATTTATAGATAACCAAGCTTTGAAACTTTCTGATGAGAGACTTGTGGGAGACCATATCAAAGCTGCAGAGAGGTCGAGGAGGATGACTGTAGTCATTTCTCCTCAGTCAAAGATGCTTCAGATGACATCAGTGGCTGTAAAGAGTGATGTCTCTGTGCTGTGGTTGGTATAAAACCCTGATTGAGAACTGCCAAGGTGTTGATGGAGTTCTAGGTGGTCTGCAAGTTGGGTATTTATGGGTTTCTCCATGACTTTAGCTTGAAAAGGCAGGAGCGAGATGAGTTTATAGCTGCTGAGAGTGTTGAAGTTCGCTGTTAGGTTGTAAAATTGAGTTTTGACTTCAGCACTTTTCCAACAAGACAGAAAGATGGCGGTGGTTCTGGAGTATTGATAACAGCGGTGAACGCAAGGGTAATGCTGGCTTTTCCAAGGTTGTATATGAAGTGGGGGTATGGGCCAGAAGTGGTCCCTAAGTTAATTGCATTTATCAGGGCAGTGGTTTCTTTGTTTGATAGAGTCTTCCAGTTTCTTAGCTGCAGTTTGCAAACGAAGGAGGTGTCCAGCGGGTCTGGGGAATTTGTATCAGAAAGCTGTGGGTTGAATGTGTTGTAGGACTAAAACACCTAATGTGTTGTAGGTGTTGTAGGCCTTGGCAATCTTCAGTTTGAGGAAGTTTGAGCGGTTGTTGCAGAGTGCTTAGGGTGGTATGATGTTGTTGTTGGCAGCTCTGGAATTGGCGAACTCTTTGACAATGGTGAAGAGTTCTTTATGGTCATTGGAGCTGGCTTCAAGTCTGTGAGTTAGGGCATTTTTCTTTGCATCTCGTAGTTGTTGGTGGCAGTGGCTGGTTTTATATGTGGATCCTGAGGACCTGTTTTTGTCAAGTCTCCATTTTCTCTCAAGTTATTTACAGTGAGCTTGGACTTCCTGGAGTTGTTTTCATACCACCTGGGTTGATTGTTGCTTTTGTAGAGCTTGTTTCTGGTGGGAGTGGTGTGGCTGGGCAAGCTGGTGAGCCCTTAATAGGAGTGATTGGGGTTGACATTGAGGTTCTCTCTACTCTCAGCTTCTCACTCAGATGATAATTAGTCGTAGGAGATTCAGAGCCCTGGAGTTATCACAATTATTTCCTTTCATTTGGGATTAGCAGAGACTGCAAACTGTTCTTGCAAATGTCTCAGTATCTGGATCAGTGTGACAGAAGAAGGATGCTGATGTGGGTCACCTAAGGATGTGTAGGGTTATATTTGACTAGGTAATACTTTTATTCTCATACATAATCCACATATAAATTCAAAAGTTTAAGATCAGATTATCTCAGGTGATATGAACACAAAGATCATATTTTCCTTGGTAGAGCAAAGATTAACATCAAATACATAAAACAATCAAGGTCAACAGCAGGAGTCAGCGGCAAACTCATGAATATTAACAAGAAGAGGCCACTCTCTATTGGCTCCATAGAACAATGGCCAGCACGGGCTCGGTATTCTATGGCTGGCCCAAAGTCATACTCAAAGGCTTAAGTGGCTTGAGTCCAGCACTATGATGGAAATATGCTGCAGCCTGGCTCAGCCGAGGGAGAATGTGAAATGCTCATGGATTATTGTGTGATTGGTTCTCCTTGCAAATATCTGCATGTATGTATATGGTAATTCGATAGCACAAACCTAGTGTAAAGGCATCACTGCACTTGCTTTGTTGGGATGAGGTGGTTAGCGTGTAGGGCAGAGGTGCCAACATGGTGATTCATGCAGGACCCCTATCTCGTTGTGTTTGGGACCTGACACATCCTAGGGTGCAACTGAAGAAGCGTTGCCCATTACACCTTAGAATATTCCTGGTCATATCAGAGATACCACCTGGTTCCACTGCCCTGCTGTGGGAGGGTGTTAGCTCAATGATGACCATGGGGTTACTAAAGCAGGTTCTTGTGAGTCAGTAAGGCCAGCCCCTCCCCCAGATGGCTCAGTCTCCTGTCAGGGAGGCGTGTCACCTATCATTGACCTTTACCTTTATTGTTTTTCAAGGTTAACATCTTACATAATTTCTCCTTGTTGTGTTAGGCTATCAATAATGTGAAAGACTTTCCAAAGGAGTGGGATAGAAAATGTATTTTTAAATAAACTTCCAAAACTGCATGATGATCTTTTCAATATCATCTCCATGAAGATTACAGACACTACATGGATCCATCAACCGTCTCGGTATCCCCCTAAACATGCAGTGACGATCATGACACTCCTGCAGTGGAAACTTGCATGTTGCACACTTTGGTTGTTGCTAAATTTGATAAACTGGTATGTTGCTCCAATGTTAAAATTGCACATTATTTGAGCTGTGGCTTATGTTATACTCTTTACATTTTAACCCCCATGAAAGCTTCAATATCCAATGTAAATTGTATCTGGGAAGTTAAAGGTGAAGGCAGTTGGTCAATCTTTTGCAATTACCAAAGATGGAATGGACAGACACTCCTTCCTCTTTGCTTCTCTGGGTGATTCTGATGTGATGTCTGCATTCCAGTTTCACTTGGTCTGTTGGACTACGCATTGAGAAATCAAACAGTCAATCAAGTAGTACTTGTAAAGCGTGGCTTATCACCAAAGAGGGTTTCCAGGTGCTTTGTCTCAGTCGAAGCGCTAGGTTTTGAGCCCTAAAATGAGAAAGTGAGGTTGCGTTGTGGAGGGGGAGGGTGTTCCTGCTTTGGTGGCAAGATGGAAGAAGGAGTGTCCTCTGGTGCGGCAGTTGAGTATGTGAATGATCTGTGCATGGGTGATGAGGTGTGTGGAGTGTATGTTCCTGGGGGGTGGGAGGAAGCGGAGGTGGTGGTCATGTAGGCAGGTCCTTGCTTGTGGAGGGCTTTGTAGGCATGAGAAGCTAGAAAATCTGGCCCAAAGTTTTCTCCTTCACAATTAAAACAAACATATATTTTTCCTCTGTCCTTACACCATTATGAGCGATTTTCCAAAGTTAGTGCATAAATCTAATTTGCTCATAAAAGATATAAAGGTTCCTCCAGCAGACGAAGAGTTCCTGGTGTTCATGCCAACAGGTATGCATCATCAGAACAAAGTGGCGCTGGTACAAATTCTTGAGCTAACCTAGGGATATCACTAGTGGCTTTGACCAAGGCGGGGCGCTAACTATGAATACAAATAAAAAAAAGCAAGGGGGCCAAAATAAATCCTTGAAACGCCCCACGGGATAGACACAAACAGTCTGACAACTCCTGGTTGGCCGTAAAGAACCTTAGCTTCCAGGTTCTTATGAAGTGTGTACAAAAGGTTAATTAGTTGGACCTCCTCACCGAGGTTCAACAGCAACAACCTTAGCTTGGCCCTGTAACACAGTCAAAGGCTGTTGACAGATCCATAAAGGCCAGGTACAGCGGTCTGCGCTTAGCTATCGTATATTTACCGATAATCAGATTCAGGTCTAAGCACTGTTCCACCCTTGTCCAACCCAAAACTGGAAGGGGTACAGAATGTCATTAAGGATAGCCCATTCCTTCAACCAATTGAATATTGCTTGTCCAACAACATTTGCTGAGCTATTAAAGAGGGAGTTCAGCGATAGTACCTCAGTGACATACGATCCCCCTTTTATAAAGATTGGGATTATTGTGGAGAAAGACCATTAGATAAGGATTTTAGGGCTAGATGTATGAAGCTCAAATGGGTTCGCAAACGCCGAAATGCGAACTCATTTGAGCAAAATGGTATGTATGTAGCAAATTTTAGTGCAAAATAAGGAATCTCAAATTTGCAATTCCTTATTTTGCGATTGCATGTAAGGAATCGCAAAATTTGCGATTCCTTAAATGCAATGTATGATGCAAAAAAAATTGCTATTTGTTCCTAAGAATCGCAAATTACCACCAACTTCAAGTTGGTGGTAATTTGCAAATTTCTTGAAAAATGCCCATTTTTGCATTTTACAAAGTTACATGTGCACCTATGCTTATTTCAGGGGTGGAACAGGGTGTCCTTTGGACACCCTTGCACCCTTGAAATTATTCTCAATTTGCGAATAGCAAATTGCGAATCGCAAATTGAGAATAATTTCACATTCATTCCTATGGGCCTCCTGGCCCATAGAAATGAATGGGAAATTATTCCTTAATTGCGATTAGCAATTTGCTAATCGCAATTAAGGAATTTTAAGAAATCGCTAAAAAATAGCGAATTTCTACATACATACCATTTTGCAATTTTCAAATAGCAATTCCTTAAAAATCAATATCTGAGAATGGCAAAAGTGTATCTTGATCTATCTAGCCCTTAGTGCTTAAGGAATTTTGAAACACTTTTGTCATCAAGGGACCCCAAAGATCCACATTGCACTTCATTAGATCCATGAGTACACCATCGGGCCCTGGTGCTTTGCCATTCGAACTTTGCCTAGTTGCTCCCACAATGTTTTTAACTGGCTCTAAGAGTTGTTGCCTGATGCTCAAATTGAGGGAATAAAAGGAGGTCGAAATGTTGACCACTGGACATCAGACAATCCTAAAACATAAAGAAATGGAATTTTAACATCACAGCAAGGGTGACCTCCTGGACTTCCAGATGCCAAACTAGTCTTAAACCGTCACTCGTAAACTGTTAAATGGGTATAGTAGCTACAGGAAGGGTAGATTGTGACACAGGAAAGTGACCTACCATGCACAAGCCATTATGCTGATCACCCCATTTGTCACCACTATGGCCCCATTAAAACCATAGTGATAATTTTCTAGTTGCAAATGATTGCTCAATGATCCAGGCCCTACCATGCCCTGAATATGGGGGCAATGGTACCCTGTTTGAGTTAAGCAAGTCAACAAGATCAATTAGATCACGAACAGCAATTCTTCAATAACCCACCCTTCTATTGGGTGTCATACAAGAGGGCACATAGCTAGCCATACCCTGTATCTTGAGTTTGACACCTAACTTAGCATTAATAACCCCACAAAGAAATAGTTGGATTGCGAAATACACTTGGCTCCAACAGGTCTCAGTTCCGCAAGACAAGCAAATAAACCTTGAAAACAGGTGCATACACAATTTACAAAATCATTACAAGAGAAACAAACTAGAAAAAAACAAAACCACTGGAGCTGTCCTTGATAAACAGTGCCATAAATGCTGATTTTGCCACCTCCAAGACAGTTGCTTCTACTTTCAGGATCAGGTTTATCCAAATTGAAAGTCCCCCCTTTGGCCTGCCGCATGTAGAAGTAACAGCCGGGCAAAAATAGCATGTAAACTGGGGCAGGAGAATTAAAAGGTGTCCCATGTTTATTGTAATGCCACAATGTCATATTTTATAACCAAGACCAACCAGGTGGGATTGATAACCTTATCTTTTAAACCAGCAACATTCCAGCCCAAGAGAGTAAAAGAACCACACAGTCCTGCTCATGTTGTCCCTCATCTCATCCCTGACGTCCAGACTATCTCCATCCCAAAGTGAGCGGGGGAAAGAGTTAAATTAACCTCATCCACTACAACCGCTCCATCAGTAAGTCAATGTACGTTGGGAAACACATCATATCTATCTGAGAGTGGCATTAGTACTTGAGTCCCTTAGAAAAAAACAATGGAACCAAATAGAAAAATATTGTGAATTCGTTTTCTTCTGCCTGATTTTTGCCGGTCTCTGTATCTTTCCTTAACTAAGATGTAATTTTTCAACCTGTTTGTATATTTGTGTTTTACAATACCTGTGTCTAGACCAGAGGTCTTCAAACTTTTTGATGCTGGGACCCCCCAGTCAAAAACGATTAGGCGTAAGGACCCCCTCTGGAAAAAAGGTATAGAACTCGGTCCTCCTCATCATTACCAACTATCCAGCAGCGGCTGGCTCAAGTAAGCGTGGTGAAGCGGGCCAGGGTGCGGCAGGGGGGGAAGCAGACGGAATAGGCATTTTTTCTTTATTTAATTATACCTTTTCCCTTGTCTGAACTTCCCCACCCCCAATTCCCACAGCACATGATTTTAACTTTGGGGGAAATAAATTGAACAATGTTTAGCAAACCAAAGGTCAGTGAGCCAAAGGCGTGGCTAAAAACAACGTGACTCATTAATGAGGCATTCACGTAGGGCAGCACCTCAAGTCTTCTTGCTGCGCCAATATGAAGGGCAGGAATACACCTCATTTATTAAATGTGGCGCATTCCTGTCCTATCTCTCTGCGTTGGTGCACAAATGTGCTGCCTAGTGCCAACATAGGCAGGATTGCTTTTGTGCAGGAAGGGGCACCTCCCTGCACAAAAACAGTCCAGAGAGGGGGTTTCTTCTTTCTATGTGTGCCGCTGCAGCACACATGGAAAGCTCACTGGTTAGAGCAGGCAGACCCTGAAGCAGAGGTCAGACCCGGGACCAGGGTTCAATTCCCGACGCGGCAGGGTCTTGAGCTCAAATGTCCACGGACTCGATAATTCTCGCTTCGGTGCCTGACCTAATCATGGGTTCACACTCTGCAACTCTGGGCATTAAGCTTGCTTAATCTCCACAACGACCCCCCCGCGGCGGGATGCCTGGCTTTCACCTTGGGGATGCCCTGTAGGGGCTATCTCACAGGGAAAAACCAGGACGGGTTCCCAAGGCAAGCGCGGAGATACCACTTCGGGGGTCGATTCTGGCGCTATGTAAGAAATATATAATAATAATAATAATAAAAAACTCTCCTCGTTTCGCCTGCTATGGGGAGCAGTATGGTTTTGGTGCTGTCCCGGGTTTACATGGTTTTCAAATCAGGGGCAGCGTCAAAATCCATGGGTGTTGCATGCGAACACCCACTGCAACGCCCATGGAACGCCGACCTGACATCGAGTAAGGCAACGCAGTGACTTGTCTTGCCATGCTGTGTATTTTTTTTTATTTTTATTTTTTACTTTCAGAATGAGGAAATATTTATTAAATTTAAACACACACTGAAACAAACTTCAGATTTCTAACTCGTCGGGCTATGGGAAACGAAGGGAGAGTTCAATGGTTGACGGAGGTATTGGGAAAAAGTGAAATTAATGTCAGCCCTTAGCATTGGCTTTCATTATTCAAAAGAGCTGCGCAGTGTTTGGAAGGAGAGGGGGTGGGGGAGAGGGCGCATGCGTTCGCCGGGCCAGTCAGCGGATAGTCTTCACTGGACTTTTGAAATTACTGGCCGCCTGGAGCTGAAGTTGATACGCCATAGGGTGGATCTTGAACCCATACAGCCTGGGGACAAATTGGTTAGCTGGCCTTTTGGGCCTGTATTCTGGGTGCACCATGAACAGCATGTGAGGAAACCCTGTTCCGAAGTAGGCTTCGTCCGTGTGATGGTGGCGGGAAGATTTTGGGGTGTACACATCGATGCATTTGGGGCAATAGAGCTTCACCAAGGCCTCCCCAGGGATGTAGGAAAGACCAATTGGAAGCATGGGCTGGTTTTCACAGTAGACACGGGGACAGTACCCAAAATCTCCTTGCTGGTACTTCTCAAGCATCTGTGCGATGCCTCTGTTCGTGAGAATGTAACGGGCATGGATGAGGCCATACAGCATCTCAGCTGCCTGCTCAATCAAGTCACTCTGGTTTGGGTTATCCTCCAACTCCTCATCAGGCTCAAGATCCAGGATCATGTCTAGGGCCTGACGGTAGTGCGGGACCTGCCTTGCAGTACTCCATATCCACGCCATGCAAAGCCACGCAGGGTGACTTTGCCTCACCTCATAAATATGATTGTGACTCTTGTGCTTCCGAAGCTTAAAAAAATGTTGAGCTCCGGCGGCTCAAGCCTCTCATAAATCAGCTCCAAAACATTTTGTTCGTTTTTAGGTCTTTCACCATCAGGTAGCTACATATAAAATAGGTAGCTTAAATGAAAAATACATTTGAAAGTTGTTACTCAGCGGGAAATGAAACTCTTTTCATTTGGTGCACTGCAGAGGTCTGTGTGTACCCAGACAGCCCCAGAATCAAATTTGGTCGGTGCAGTGGAGAATAGTGTATTTTTAGTGCTATGAGGCCACAACCTGTGACAGAAAGCACTGTGAATGTGTAAGTCAATATTTGGTAATTGCATTACACATGCTATGATAGACTGCTACAAACTGCAAATAGCATTAGGATAAAATAGTACTTCCAAAATGTAGATTTGAGTAATATCAGATCATTAGTAATGCATTTTATTTTGCATAACTGTCCCTGAACTCCTCCTTAGCGGTACTCAGCATTGAGTAAATACAGTTATGGTTAAAAGCATGCACTTCAGAGCCCTGTGTAAACCAAAAAGGCAACAAAAAACACATCTTTGCCATCACAATGCTTGGAGCAACTAGAGCCAGAACTCCTCCCAATCATCCTTTTCATTTGCAGATTCACTTCTCGCACACATTTGTATTTAATTCAGACAAGCAGGCACCCTGGAAAGATGGCTTGTTAGAAGGATTGTTTTACCTGTCTGCTGGGCCTCTTCGTTTTCAGCACGAGACTCGATTTACTTCAGCTGAAGTATTTTATTGATCACAGTGTCTTTGTCCAAAGGATTAGCACTTGTTTTGTATACCAGGCAGGAGTTAGGCCTGGAAATGCACGGCCCCCTTCCCAGGACTCCGTGGCCCCCCTGGGGGTCGCACCCCACAGATTAAAGACCTCTGTCCAGAGGGAATCTTGGTTTAACACCTACATACATGCTAGGTACACTTAGGTACATATAGTTAGGGTTGCATCGTAGGAGTACGCATTTTATTGTCATGTATTTGATATCCTTGCATGTGTTCATGGCTATAGCAAAATGGTAGATAACTATCATCCTTTCACTTTCTTTGTGCTTCTAATAATTTATATCTGTTACTGTCTAGGGGGTGTTTCAGCACACCTATTTTACACTAGAATAAAAACTGCTCAATAAATACTTATTGAGAACGTCACCACCGTTTATTCTGTGTATCTCTCTGAGACAAAGTAAGCACGAGTGACTGAGCAAAAAGCAGTACACTGTTTCCGCGATCCCTCATGGGACTGAGTGGTCATGTTCATTAGTTGCCAAGAACTATTCTCCCCTTGGTAAGAGGTGTTTCTAGTGCAACTGTGAGCTAGCTGGTACACACTCCAACATACCTGGTGGGGGTGTCTAGAATAATTCTGACACCAATCCTACAGTGTATTTTGTCTAAAAGCGCAGATCCTGTATAAGTTTTATAGGAACTACACAACAATGCACTGGCTTATTTCTTACTGGCTGTTCTGTGAATCTGTAAGGTTTTTATCACAACATCTATCACATTTTAAGATTATCGTTTAAATAAAAAAAAAAATTATACTTGTGATTGTTGACATATGAGTTTATTTTATCATGAAATGGTAAATATGTTTTAAGTTTTAATACTGTATTTCTTTCATCGTATGGCCTTTATATGTAATAAAATGACCTTTTATGTGTACTTTTATGCATTTTTATTGAAGTCGGTTGATTGATTGATTGATTGATTGATTGATATATTATGTGTGCTTTTAAGGCCAACAAGTGCAATTTCAAAATGATGTCAAGTACATTAAAAAATGTGTTCATTGTCTTTGCACAATGTAACAGTACAAACAATAGACCAACAAGTCAACTCCAGCCTTTATCAACTACGCCACAGAGGGAATAAGCCGGCGTTACATAAGCAGATCTGTTGTGAAGCATAAGAAGTGTATTGATCTCTCTCGCTAATGTGAAGTACACTTTTGATTTGTAAATTAGCTTTTTCAGTTATAAAATGAGGAAAAACTGCCAAGGCCTCCAGTTGAATATTCCACCCTTTAAAAGCCGGCAAAATACCCAGGTTGAAGAAGAGCTGGGATTGGGCAATAATCTACAAGAATCAAAGTGGAAACAACAATGTCTGCAGTTTTATTTTCCTTTGAGGCGAACTCTGAAGGGTCTAGTATTCCACTCATCCCTAAAGTAATGATAACAGTGCTAATGTTGCTTCTGGGTGTGGGGTACCATTTGCAGGTTCCCAGGTGACTCAAAATCAGGTCTGTCTGAATGTACCACGTCACTGTGGCCATGAGGCTAGGGGTGTACTCACAAACAGGCAGGGCCGCAGCAATGGGGCAGGCCAGCAGGGATTCAGGGGGGCATCAGAATCTCAGAACTGGGCAGTACACAGCTTCACATTTAGGGATCACAACAACAAAGTCCTTGAAAGCAGAGAGTCGGTTCAATTCTCTATGTATAGTCCAACAGACCCAGTGAGTGTGGAATGCAGACAACACATCAGAAGCATCCACATAAGCACAGAGGAAGGAGGAAGGAGAGCTCAAAGACTGACATATCTGCCTTCCCTTAACTTCCTAGATACCTCTTTAGTTGTGTCTTGAAGCATCCATGGGGCTGAAAGGATAAGAGTATGGCACGAGCCGCTGCTCCTACAATGATCAATTTTAACAATGATCAGTTTGCCAGTTTATCAAAGTTAGCAAAAACCAAAGTGAACAGCTTTCAAGTTTACTCTGCAGATGTGTCACATGGAAGCGCCCAGAGACCCTCATGAGTAATTGGTAGCACTTTACAAATCCTTGATTGATTGGTGATTGTCACTGCATGTTTAGGGGGATACTGAGAAGGTTGGTGGATCCATGTAGTGTCTGTAATCTTCATGGAGATGATATTGTAAAGAGCATCACGCAGGTTGGGATATTTATCTACAAATATCTTTCCTATCAACCTCCTTTGGAAAGGCTTGCACACTATTGATAGCCTGACACACAATAAGGAGAAAGTATGTAGCATGCAATCCTGGCAAAAACAATAGAGTTGAAGGTCAATGATAGGTGACACGCCTCCCTGACAAGAGACTGTGCCATATGGGGGAGGGGCTGGCCTTACTGACTCACAAGAACCTGCTTTAGTAACCCCCTGGTCATCATCCAGTGGAACCAGGGGGTGTCTCTGGTATGAACAGGGTTATTGTAAGGTGTAATGGGCAACACTTCTTCACTGGCACCCTAGGACGTGTCAGGTCCCAAACTCAAGGAGATAGGGGTCCTGTATAAAACCCCAATTTGACACAACTGCCCACACGCTAACCACCTAATCCCAGCAAAGCAAGGGTGGTGCTGTCTTTGGAGTAGGTTTGTCCTACAGAAATACCTTATATGCACAAACAGATATCAGCAAAGAGAACCAATCACACAATAATCCATGAGCATTTCACATTCTCCCTCGGCTGAGCCAGGCTGCATCCTATTTCCATCACAGTGCTGGACTCAAGCCACTCAACCCTTTGAGTATGACTTTGGGCCAGCCACAGAGTACCGAGCCCGTGCTGGCTATTGTTCTCTGGAGCCAATGGAGAGTGCCCTCTTCTTGTTAATATTCATGAGGTTGAGGCTGACTCCTTCTGTTGGCCCTGTTTGTTTTGTGTTTTTGATGTTATTCCTTGTACTACAGAAGGAAAGAGAAAATATGATCTTTTGTTCATACCACATTAGATAATCTCATGCCAAATTTCTAAATTTATAGGGAGGCTATATGTGAGAAAAATGATTACCTAGTCAAATATAACCCTACACATCTTTAGGTGACCCACATCACCATCCATTCTTCTTCTGTCACACTGATCCAGATACTGAGACATGTGCAGGAACAGTTTGCAGTCTCTGCTAATTCCTAATGAAAGGAAATAATTGTGATAATTCAAGGCCCTGAACTTCCTACGACTAATTATCATCTGAGTGAGAAGCTGAGAGTGGAGAGAGCTTCCAAGCACCAGGGATCTCTGAAGTGCACACCCCCGTGTATTGCACTGGTAATAAATACAGCAGACTCGTGGCACGAGTCGCGCCTGGTGCCAGGTGCAGTTTGATGACACACCAGTCATCAGTGACCCCTCTGCCCCTTGCACAAATTTAATGACAATTAACATTAGCAGATGGCCCAGCTGGAGTTCAGGTGAGTGTTCCAAGAGTGGTGCAGTGATAGTGCAGGAGTGCTGCAGGGATAGTGCAGGAGTGCTGCAGTGATAGTGCAAGAGTGGTACAGTGATTGTGCCTAAGTGCAGCAGTGATAGTGCAGGAGTGCTGCAGTGATCGGGCAGGATTTCTGCAGGGATAGTGCAGAAGTAGTTCTGAGGGACCTCCTGGAAGTGGATAAATATCCAGATGCTGGAGAAATGCTTCAATCTATTTTTTTTATTTAGGAAGTTTTGTAAAGTGTTAGTTTGTGAGAATTGACCACTTTATTTTTCTGAGAGTGCAGGATAAGGATAGAGTTTTCACTAATATTCCTCTGATCTTCAGTGGTGAACCCCCTCCTTGTTGGGCGGAGGTGAGGGGTGTTATGTCTTCCTGGGTTTGTTAAGGCTTCTTTGAAGAGTCTTCTTTTCATGCTTTTTCAAAGTTTGCCACATTTGAAGTTTCTTTCATTTTTGAGCTCCAAGCCTGGCAGATCTGAGATCCCGTGGCACAGATTCTCTTCATTGGATGCACTCGGGGTGCTGGGGGACAGTGGGGGAACCACCCCCTGATGAAGGATGTGGATTCAAACTCGTTGGACGCTCAGTGTCAGCCTGGCCCTCCTCACACCTAGTTTGTATCCTGGCTGGTTGCACACATTATGTGAAATATCTTTTTCGAACTGAATCTTGCGTACACCAGCTTACAGAAACATGTTTCATAGGTTTATTCAATTGGTTCCTGATGTCCAATCAATTGTTCTTTTTATCACTTTTTTATATACATATAATTTGCTTCCACCAATATTTAATTTAAATAAGGCCTCAAGGCATTTCTGACCCCTTGTTCTTCATCGGAAGGTAAATGTCACTACATCACAAAAGAAAAAAATAGTGCAAACATCTTATCTCCTTGCAATGCTCATGTAAGTGTCCATGAAGGGATTACCATCATCCATGAGGATGCCTTACCCATGTTCCTGGGTTCACATAAGTGTAGCAACATGAAATGTGAAGCACAAAGTGGATTGCGTCCGCAATGTGCACGTTTTGAGACATTTGTTCTTTTCTTGGATATGTTTTAGACAACCTCTTGAATGATTGTGCCTTTACCTCAGCAAGTGTCACTGATTAAAATGACAAGACAACCAACATGTGCAGTCAGAGAAAGGACTGTAAACACAACTCCGTTGGCATAGCTACTGGGGGAAGCCCTGAAAACTGTAGGGCTATGTCAGCACAGTGGACATACTGTTGATGCTTAAGTCACTGGCTGCAATACACAGGTTGGATATCTTTAGAAAGCTGGTAGCGGACACATTAGCACACAGATTGTAAGCAGAAGATGCAGGAAGTATTCCTCTGGATTTCCCTTCTAAGAAGCTGAAAGAAATCTTTCATGCAGAATGATTTCACCCTTTCTTGGCCAGCACTTCGCCCATGCCTCTAGCACTGATGAGGGGTAAGTTTTACTTGTCTATAGAGAATGGTGTAACATTTTGTGTCCAAATAATGTTTCTTTCCCAGTCTCCACATAGGCCCTTTTTAATTGGCCACAGAGGGAGTCTGGCATTGTGTTGAAATGACCAACACAGTTATCATCTTAGTCGGTCAGGCCCACAAAAGTCTTGAGATGGTCCTTGTTTAGAGGTTCTTGCTTCCCTTTACCACCTTCTGCAGACCACATTTGGGATTCACTCCAAGACCAGAGTAATGTGGTCTAAGTCTTCAACTTCATCCACATTGAAACAATTCTTCTCTTTCCTGAGCGTTCAACCTGCCTCTTCTTCATTCTCCCCAATTATCATTGTGTATCTTAAATATACTGAACATAGTCCGACCTTGGAATAAACGTCTGAAAATATATGTAGCTTGGATGAGCCAAAATTACACTGATGAACTGGTAAATATCTGCTGATGTAACAAGTACTTTCCCACCCGATGAAGCCTTTTCTGATAGACCACTGATTGTGTGTTTGCTTGCCGTTCAGGAGAAGGATCTCATTAATGTCAGACTGTTGGCCTTCATAGTAGGTATGTTTTTGTTGACACTGTGGAGGTAGACAAGAAATGTACATTACTTTTTAGGGTCTAGACATCACCACGAGTAAAAGCCACATTGTGGCCGCTACCTGTTCAATAATGTCTTTTTATGTACTTAAGCATTACCCTTATCTCTACTATAGGTACGGTTCTTGGCTTATGACTTACAGGCATGGCATCAGTTCTCATTATGTGATGCTCATGTCCCTTTAGCTTGCCAATTGGATCTGCAAATAGCTCCTTATGCTTAAGAATGTTTCTACTCTCCTGCCAAGAATCAATGCTTGATCTCCTTATCTTGACCTCAAATACATCTATAGAACACGCTGTGGTTTCCACCTATGGACAGGTGATGTTGTGTTTTGCACCCAAGTATAGGTGGTCCATTTTCTGAAATATATGACCATTCTTTGCAACATGGCTATGGGTTTCAGGATTGCTCTCTCCATAACCATGAGAACAACTGTTCCAACATTAGATTCATCTGCTACAAGTGGACTTATAAGATGGATATCACTGAATTCACAAACTGCAGCCACCTTCATTTCAGATTCCAAACAAAGGGGTTGATGCTTGTATCCTCTCTCTGTAGACATGTGTAAAACTTGTGCCTTCTCATGACCAAGTTTACTTTCTTTGTGTCACGCTGGTCCAAGCATTGAATGACCTCTTTGAACATCACAGATGGGGTTGGATGGGGTTTGTTTGTTTGAGTGTAGTCGGATTTGCAGGTTTCTTTCACAGGAACCCTCATGGGGGAGAATCTGCAACCCAAGCAAGCAATGAAATATATTTGTAAAGAGAATAAAAGGAAAAAGAGAACCTTCGAGGCAATAAGGATAGAAGGCAAATGCAAGTAAGACTGAAAAGCACCAGTGATGAGGTGCTGGGTTTCTGTGAGGGAGGAAAGTTTCTAAAAGCATGCTTGAACAATTTGTCAACAGGTCAAGGAGAATGTGGCACATGTGAAGCACTACAAACAAGTTGAAGGGATGAAAACATCTGTCTGACCCTCTTTAGGCTCATACAGGAGGTGCTCTGTCTGTATGACCCCCTTTGGGATCATGTAGTAGGTTCTTTGTCCAGCCGACTATCTTTGGGTTCATGCAGTAGTTGGCTCGGCCCATCTGACCCACTTTCACAACATGCAGTAAGGGGTCTGTCTATCTAACCCTCTTTGTGTTCTTGCAGTCGGTGCTCTCTCCATTTGACCCTCTTTGTGTTCTTGCAGTCGGGGCTCTCTCCATTTGACCCTCTTTGTGTTCATGCAGTTGGTGCTCTCTCCATTTGACCCTCTTTGTGTTCTTGCAGTCGGTGCTCTCTCCATTTGACCCTCTTTGTGTTCTTGCAGCCGGTGCTCTCTCCATTTGACCCTCTTTGTGTTCTTGCAGTCGGTGCTCTCTCCATTTGACCCTCTTTGTGTTCTTGCAGTCGGTGCTCTCTCCATTTGATCCTCTTTGTGTTCTTGCAGTCGGTGCTCTCTCCATTTGACCCTCTTTGTGTTCTTACAGTCGGTGCTCTCTCCATTTGACCCTCTTTGTGTTCATGCAGTTGGTGCTCTCTCCATTTGACCCTCTTTGTGTTCTTGCAGTCGGTGCTCTCTCCATTTGACCCTCTTTGTGTTCTTGCAGTCGGTGCTCTCTCCATTTGACCCTCTTTGTGTTCATGCAGTCGGTGCTCTCTCCATTTGACCCTCTTTGTGTTCTTGCAGTCGGTGCTCTCTCCATTTGACCCTCTTTGGGCTCATGCAGTCGGTGCTCTCTCCATTTGACCCTCTTTGTGTTCATGCAGTCGGTGCTCTCTCCATTTGACCCTCTTTGGGCTCATGCAGTCGGTGCTCTCTCCATTTGACCCTCTTTGTGTTCATGCAGTTGGTGCTCTCTCCATTTGACCCTCTTTGTGTTCTTGCAGTCGGTGCTCTCTCCATTTGACCCTCTTTGTGTTCATGCAGTCGGTGCTCTCTCCATTTGACCCTCTTTGTGTTCTTGCAGTCGGTGCTCTCTCCATTTGACCCTCTTTGTGTTCTTGCAGTCGGTGCTCTCTCCATTTGACCCTCTTTGTGTTCATGCAGTCGGTGCTCTCTCCATTTGACCCTCTTTGTGTTCTTGCAGTCGGTGCTCTCTCCATTTGGCCCTCTTTGGGCTCATGCAGTCGGTGCTCTCTCCATTTGACCCTCTTTGTGTTCATGCAGTCGGTGCTCTCTCCATTTGACCCTCTTTGGGCTCATGCAGTCGGTGCTCTCTCCATTTGACCCTCTTTGTGTTCATGCAGTTGGTGCTCTCTCCATTTGACCCTCTTTGTGTTCTTGCAGTCGGTGCTCTCTCCATTTGACCCTCTTTGTGTTCATGCAGTTGGTGCTCTCTCCATTTGACCGTCTTTGGGCTCATGCAGTAGGTGCTCTGCCCATCTGTCCCTCTTTGAGCTCATGCCATGGGGGCTCTCTCACTGGAGGTTGGGTGGCTCAGAATCTTGCATTGGGGTTGAAATCCATGGGTGACACCCACAGAGGTGTCCAGCTTTAAACCAGTTCTGAGTTGTTTCCTCTGAGCCTCTCTTTCACTCTGATGAGGCTCGTGGAGGTCAGGATATGTGGTTAGATTTCAGGATCTAGGAAAGACTTTGAAGCAGCACAGATGCAATGTCAGATGTGAGGCTGTCTGGAGATGTGTTGCTCAGATATGGATTTACCTTAAATAAATGAAAAGACAAGAGGAGTTTCACAGAACAGGAACAAGTTGGTTCAATTAAGAGCTGAGGCCGGGAGAGAACGGACAGAATGTGTCCACTCGGAATCTCTTGATGTACAAAGTTTTGGCAGTTAATTTATACAGTACATGAGGTACAATAAATTGTTCCCTACAGTCCAAAAGAGCATATTTGTCATAAGTCAATCACATGTGCACATGTGATAATGAAACTGGTGGCTCTTGACCCCTGGGGGAGCATAATTTTGGCCATGGAGTATGTGTCCAGATGTCTGCTGTGAGGAGCATGTGATCACTACTTGTGGTGTGCGTGTCGTGTCTTTATTGGTTGAGTGTTCCTATCTATATGTAGTATCTAGCTTGTGGCATTTCTGGGGAAATCAAGCCTTCCTCCATACAGGTTTTATTGGGTGCCATTTTCTCAGACTTGTTTGTAATGCAACTATCAGTCTGCAGAATCGATCAGGGTTTTTTCCTGGGTGCATGTTTGGCTGTAACAATTGTCACTTATACAGTTACACCTATGAAGCTTTACTCCATCTGCTCTGCATGTGCCTGGCCCTCCTAACCGATAGGTGAAAACATCTATGACCAGCTTTAAGAGCTCTCCAAGACAGATCATGCCAGCCTGCAGTGTTAGGTCTACTGAATGGAACCTCCGTCCAGTTGTCCTGCAAGGCAGTGAGGCTCCTCACCTAGGCTTCCAAGCAGCTGGAAGAGCAGTGACAGTGACAAGCCGAAGGGTGGCAGGGCTTCCCTGGGAGTGGTGCTGTCGCGGAGAGCACAGTCCTCCTATTCTACATGTATTCGCTTCTGTTGCTTTTCATCTGGTCAGTTTTCTCTAACGCTAATTTGTGGGGAGTGGGATCTTTCCCTACTGGTTGTTATTTTACATTGCAATGGATGCCCTCCTGTCCAATGTACCCACAATGTGGAAAGTCCACACTCATGCCAGGAGCACCAGCACTTTATGCCTAATTATTGTTTATAGCTTTACAGACAACAACAGTTCCTGTGGACAATCAACAAATGATACTTATTATATAATAGCACAATCACAATAGCCGAAGGAAAAGATATGTCTGAAAATACTTTGTTTTAAATAATGTAATCACATTATTTCAAATCTAGTGCATGGTGTCCCAAGTGAAACCTATATTTCTAGGTTGTGACTTTTAGTGACATAAAAACAAGGTTTCATCAAAGATGTACAAGAGCGACCATTAAATCAATACATAATATGTGCTCACGGCCTACTAACACAGTGATAGTGGCTGACAATAGTTCGCTTCACTTGGTCATTATTGTTTCTGTCTTGATTGGCTATCAAAGTCTAACTGGAAGCACTTTAGTTGACGAGCATACGCAAAGGGAGAGAAGACCAAATGTCGCTGACATTTTTACGCACCAGCACTTTACATTTTGGACTGGATTTCTGTTGTCTTTATTTTGATGTCATACTGATTTTTCAGTGAACCATAACCCGTTCGATGCGGGGGATATTCCCCTGCTGTGCTGGGGGAAGGGGAGCGGTCACAGCGCTCACATGCTCATGACAAGCTCAGCTCGTCACGGCCACACCCGTTCCTGTGGACGCTCAGCACAGCAGGGGAATTATCCCCGCATGCGAGCGTTCCCCGGCTCATGACGAGCTCAGCTCGTCTTGAGCATTTAAGGGGTTAATAAAAAATGTTTTATCTTTTTATTATTTGTTCTGATAAGTACAATCATGTATATTGTACTGATCTACATTAATCAAACAGTAAGGAATGCTAACTTATTTAAATTACAACAATATTTATTTGAATTTTAAATTATTTAAATTTTTCCATAGGTTGTCCAGTGCAGGGATTGGATGATTTAGGTATTCATGTTTTATAGCAGCAGTGTGTGTGTCTTCGGAAGTCCTCACATACTGTGTTTTGTTCTTTCTTTGTGACACAATTGTTACTGTGTCATTGGGTGTGCATGTGTGGTGTCTCCTTTCATGCAAGCCCAGGAACTTTCAGCTACTGGAATAATAGATGGACAAAGGAACTTTGGGCTTCAGTATTCTGATTATCTCTCTCAATAAAAGCTGATTACTGTATTCACAATACTTTAACATATGTTTGGATTATAATGTATTTAATTCAGTTTTTTTTCTAAACAGCAAACATGGCAAAATCAGACTGTTTGAGGAACACATCAGATGCTCCAGTATTCCTGCTTCTGGGACTGCAGGCTCTGCCAGAGATAAATCCTTTCCTGCTTCTAATGGTTCTCATGGTTTATTTGTTAACTGTGTGTGGGAATATCTTGATGGTTGCAACAGTTTACCTGGAAGCCAGTCTTCACTCTCCCATGTATTTCTTCCTTGGGAACCTGGCCCTCCTGGATGTCTGCTCCACATCCAATGTGGTGCCCACCTTACTGGGTGGGTTACTGACACACCTCTATCTCATCTCTTTTCAGCAGTGTTTGATCCAGTATTTCTTCTTTGGTTGGCTGGCATCCACAGAGTGCTTCCTTCTCACAGTGATGGCTTATGACAGATATATGGCCATTTGCTTTCCTTTACATTACCCAACACTCATGGACCAGAGATGCTGTCTTCAGCTGGCTGCGGGTGCCTGGGTGGCTGGCTTCTTCTCTGCGCTCTCTGCAGACTCGCTGATGAGCACAGTCCAGTTCTTTGGCCAGAGACTAATTGACCATTTCTTTTGTGATTTTGAACCTCTTATAAAAGCTGCCTGCTCTGACACCTCACTGATAAAAACAATCACATTTTATGTCTCATCCTCTGTAATAGCTCCACCTTTTATATTCATCATAGTATCCTACGTATGTATCATGGCAGCAGTATTAAGAATTCCATCTTCCAAGGGGAGGAAAAAAACATTTTCTACTTGCAGCGCCCACCTGGTGGTGGTCAGCACATACTTTGGCCTCCTGATTATAATGTACGTGGCACCATCAGCAGGACACACACTGAACGTAAACAAAGCCATATCGCTGTTGTACACCATGGCCACCCCAATGGTTAATCCCATTGTGTACGCTTTGAAGAACAAGGCCATCATGGATGCTTTGAAGAAAGAAAGGTGGAAAAAGGTTTTTACATGTCTAGAAACCTAAATTATGGTGTTTTTCCATTTTGTACAAGTGATGATCTCAGTGGTGGTAAGAACTGTGTGATAGTAAGCTGACGTCCAGGCGGCAGTGCTCACTTGAATGACCGTGAAGAATAGATGGGTTGAGGAGGAAATATGTACTGATGTGTAATAGATGTCTGAGGTGGCAATCAGAGAACAAAATGGTAATTTGTAATTTTCCTATACTGAGTGGTGATTTAAATCTGAAGTTGGCTGATTGAATATATTATGCCTGTATTTATTGCTTTCCATTGGTAAATGTCAGCTTGTTTTCATGCTCAGTTGTATGGTTTCTGATTTTGACATTAATGAATCACAGAAAGAAAAAAAACTGCAAGGCGGTGAGCCAATGGGAAGTCTGTCTACAACAACTACTATCAGTTTTATCTCTATTCACCACTGATGGCGGGGGACTGCCCTGGATCTTCATGCCTTGGAGTCTGGAATGAGTGCTCAGTCTCTTCAGTTGTATTCAGCTGTAGAAGTTTCATCACTGACATATGTGTCATCTTGTTTGTTTCTGCTGGCGGTCAAAGGTTTGGGAGCAAAGTTCAGTCCAATAAGGAAAGGTCAAAACATTGCAAGAGGAAGGTCATTCAGATACTCCAAACCTATTGATTGCTGGGGGGTTAAACAGGAGAGCACTGCAGCTCAGATTCATGAGCCTACCACACAGGGCACCGCAGCACAAATAGTTACTGCCCTGCATTGCGTGAGAGGGAGAGAGAAGAACAGCCCCATTTCAACAGCGATACAGCACTGTCCTGCTCTCTTCCTAGTGCAGGTGGAACTATACTGCCAAGCGCCATGCACACACATTAGCACCACAAACTTAGTGCAAGGGTTTATCTGTGAATCTAGCATAGGATTCACACTGGAAGGGGTCCCTTCCAGTACAAAAGACGATGCTTAGACTAACTTTAAAACTTCTCTCACATCGGGTGTGTGCCGTACAGTGCAGCCCACATGCAAATTAGAAACGTTGTATTATATTATGTTATGTTGTGTGTTGATTTGTAGAGCACATTTAATAACCTGTGACCGTATCCAGGCACTGAGTAGGGCAGTCTTGAGGAGGAGATCATGTCTGTTTCATATGGTAGAGCCATGTCTTGAGGTTGTTTTGGAAGTCTATGAGGCAGGGGGAGGGTGAGGTTCTGAGGTGTTGCGGAGGATGTTCCATGTCTTGGCTGTGAGGTGTGAGAAGGAACGTCCTCTGCATCTGGTCTTCTTTATGCGAGGGAGGTGTTTTCTTGCCTTAGACACAGGTGTAATGTGTCTGGTGAGTTTGTAGATGTTGAGGCAGCGGTTGAGGTAATCTGGACTCGTGTTGTGGAGAACTTTGTAGGCGTGGGTGAAAAGCTTGAGCATGCATCTTTCCTGCTGAGCAATTACTAAAGCAATATCTTAGGATCAGTTCACAAAAAGCATCCAATTAATATCAAAAAAAGTTGGAAGAAATCAATCCAGTGTATTTCAAAAACTTCTTCTTTATTTTTCTTCTTTTCCAGACACTCAGTACTTTTTCTTTTCTTTTCCTTTGCCAACACGTGTTTCGTCCTAACTAAATATAGTTAACGGACTTCGTCAGGGCAATGAATATCTTTAATCTATGGTATTGGCGAGACCTCAGGTGATCACAACTTGAAAGTTCCTTCGTAAGACGATGTCCACTAGGTACCATATATTCTCATAATCTTCACTATCAAGGTCAAGTCACTTAGAATCGGATAAAACGTACATGTGCCTCGATTCATGGGGGTCCTGGTGTAATCGACGTAACTTTCAAGTTGTGAAGATCTGAGTCCATTGAGGTTGTGCAGTCAATTGTGTTTCTTTGACCTAATAAGAAAGAGACTTAACCATGCCATATGAACTTTTAATCCTATGATGCTAACCATATAACTGTTAACATCACTGTAATTTTATGCACCTTATTTTTTGTTTTTGTTTGTACGTTAAAGCAAAAATTACTACGGATACTTTTCAATTTTGTAAAGATTTTAATTAATCATATACAAATAAATATTTTACTTACTTACTTACTTATTGCAATATCTGGGTTGAGTAGGGAATCAACGGTACCCCTTGAGGAGACCAAGGGAAATAGGGTTATACAACAGAGAAAGGGAGGATTCCCTTGGGGAAGAACTAAGCACAGATTGTGATACCAACCTTACAATGTCACAAGTACATACAACAGAAACAAGGAAATACTTAAAAGTGTATTTATTATGAGAAAAACTTAAAAACACAGTGAAGGGTTTAGCTGATCTAGATCCCTACTTCTAAAACACAATTATTATTTTTTTTACAAAGAATACATACAATTGTGACCTGCACAATATAAAAGACAGAACAAGTACAACATTAAATCGTTGAATACAATTCCTATATTCTGGCTCCGCTGTGGGGACACCGATATTGTATTGCTATTGCATCAGCTTATTCATTACCACCTTTATCAAGACCATAGGTTTGCTGTCACAAGCAAGGGTTAGCTGTCATTGCCCTGTTTATCTTGAAATTTGGTGTTAAAATCCACTGTCTCTATTTCTTGAGTGGCCCGTTATGAGGAGTACCGAATAGGAGCCGTGTCGATCCGACACAGAACTCCACAGACAGCGGATCAACACGGCTCCCATTCGGTACTCCTCATAACGAGCCACTCAAGAAATAGAGACAGTGGATTTTAACAACAAATTTCAGTAACAGTTCCTCGTGCTTCCATACAGAAATACGGAAGGAAGAGTCACGTGATATTGACGTACAGCCTGACTTCATTATTCACAGATACAGTTACCGAAAGGATAATGTTGATGACCGTTTAAGCCCAGAGACCGACCAATAAATGAGCTGTCTTTTTAATTTTACTGGACTATGTATAACCAGGGGGATTAATAACACTCCATATGAAGATAAACAGGGCAATGACAGCTAACCCTTGCTTGTGACAGCAAACCTATGGTCTTGATAAAGGTGGTAATGAATAAGTGAACCCACCGAAACGCGTCAACGCACTCTTTGGTATAATTCAAGTCTCCAACACCAAAATTGATATGCTGATGCAATAGCAATACAATATCGGTGTCTCCACAGCGGAGCCAGAATATACGAATTGTATTCAACGATTTAATGCTGTACTTGTTCTGTCTTTCTCAATATCTGTGTTGAGCCATGTTTAAGTCAGGAAGAGAAGGTCTGGTGTGTTGAAGGGGTCCCAGATTATGGTTGAGTGTTTCCTAAGAGATCAGACATTGAGAGCGATGACAGACAGTTGGTCATGGTTCCTGGCACTGGGCACAGTCCAAGCAGGGACGGCTGCAAATTAGCTTACCTTTTGTGCACCTTCTGCACACCAGCGGCACACCTACTACATGTGCGTGCATCCCCTGTGCAGTTGCACTGCTTCTTGCATTAAGTAGGTCCTCGGGTGGGTGGTGCTTCTGTTGGCTGGATGAAAGTTTAACTCGGGAAACCTGGGCACTGGGCACTTTGTCAAAAGGCTGCAATTTTATCAGGCTGAAACTAGCAGGAATGGCAGGCCACTGGCAAGTGGCTATCTAGGTGCCCAGTTGCCTACTAAAGCGTTTGTGCTACTGCCTGCATTAAGACGGTCCTAGGGTGGCTTCTGTCGGCAGGAAGAATGGTGAGCTGGGAAAATCTGGGCAGAAAAACCCAGGTAGTGACGTGTGCATTGTAAGGTGTATGGGGAGCGACCTGCCTTTCCTTTAGGACCTCTCGCTCAAATGACGCATCTGCGTATAAGTGAATGGAGAGGCACTGGCTTCTCCTTTCACATCTTTGTCTCAAATCACGGGTGTGCATAAAATGGTGAGTGCATGGAATGGCCTCTACTTTCAGACCTCTCTCTCACATGACAGGTGCACATGGTAGGGTGTTTGCATGGACTTCCCTCTTTTTTCAGACCTCTTTCTCAGATGATGGATGAGTGTAGGAGGGTGTATGGATGGACTGACCTCTCTGCTGAGACCTCTCTCTATGATGAGGGGTGTGCATAATGAGGGGGGGAGGCTGGGTCAACCTTTCAGACCTCTCTCTCAAATGACAGGTGTGTGTAAAAGGGTGTGGGGAAGGACAGTGCTGACCTTTCAAACTTCATTTTCAGATGACAGGTGCGCATAGTAGGACGTAGGGAGGGACTTTCCTCTCCATTGGGAGATCTTTCCCAAATGACAGGTGTTGGTAGTAGGTTGTGTGGTTGGACTGGCCTTTCCTTGGAGACCCCTCTCTCAGATGATAGCTGCGAATAGTAGGGTGTATGGCGATTGACAGGCCTCTTCTTTGAGACATCTCTCTGAAATGACAGGTGTGAATGGTAGAGTATATGGATGGACTGGCCTCTCCACTCAAACAATCAATCAATCAATCAATCATGAAATTTGTAAAGCGCACTACTTACCAATGAGGAATAAGTAGGTCTTGGGTCTGCCGTAGGAGGATGGGGAGGGAGTTCCAGGTCTTGGCGGGGAGGTAAGAGAAAGATCTGCCACTGGTGGTCGCTCTTCGGATGCGGGGGACGGTAGCCAGGGTGTGATCGGCGGAGCGGAGCTGGTGGTTAGGGGTGTAGAAGGTGAGTCATCTGTTGAAGTAGGCTGGCCCGGTATCGTGGAGTGCCTTGTGTGCGTGGATGAGGAGATTGATGGTGATTCTAATGTTGACGGGCAGCCATTTCAGGTCTCTCAGTTGGGGTGTGATGTGGCTGTGTCAAGGGATGTTGAGGATCAGGCGGGCAGAGTCGTTCTGTATGCGTTGCAGTCGTTTCAGCAGTTTGGCCGGGGTTCTTGTGTAGAGGGTGTTTCCGTAGTCCAACCTGCTACTGACGAGGGCCTGGGTGACCGTTCTTCTTGTGTCGGTTGGGATCCACCTGTAGATCTTCCGGAGCATGCGGAAGGTGTTGAAGCAGGAGGATGAGACGGCGTTGACTTGCTTGGTCATGGAGAGTGTTGGGTCAAGGATGAATCCCGGGTTGCGTGCGTGGTCGGGGGGTGTTGGAGCTGCTCCCAGGGCGGTCGTCCACCAGGAGTCATCCCAGGCTGAGGGGGTGGAGCCGAGGATGAGGACCTCCGTCTTGTCCGAGTTTTGCTTCAGACGGCTGTTCTTCATCCATTTGGCGATGGCTTTCATTTCTCCGTGGAGGTTGGTTTTGGTGGAGAGGTGGTCCTTGGTGAGGGAGCGGATCAGCTGTGTATTCAGGTCGTGCAGTCTGAAGATGTGGGTGAGCGGGGCCATGTAGATGTTGAACAATGTCGGGCTGAAGGATTATCCTCGGGGTACGCCGCAGATGATCTTGGAGGCTTCGGACCGGAAAGGGAGGAGGCGGACGCTCTGGGTTCTGCCGGAGAGGAAGGAGGAGGTCTATTCCAGAGCCTTGTCTCGGATCCCTGCGTTGTGGATGCGTTTGCATAAGGTGCGGTGGCAACTGGTGTCAAAGGCGGCTGATAGGTCTAGGGGGGTGAGGGCCGCGGTTCCGCCTTTGTCGAGCAGGGCCCTGATGTCGTCAGTGGTGGGCAGTTTCTGTGCTGTAGTTTGCTGCGGAATCCGGACTGGGATGGGTCCAGGATGTTGTTCTCCTCGAGGTAGCGGGTCAGCTGTATGTTGATGGTTTTCTCGATAACCTGGGAACGGGAGCAGAGAAATGGGTCGGAAGTTCTTGAGGTCTCTCGAGTCTGCCTTGGGTTTCTTGAGCAGGACATTGATCTCGCTGTGCTTCCAGCTCTCCGGGAAGGTTGCGGTCTCAAATGAGATGTTGATGGCCTCGCGGAGAGGGGGCGCGATGGTGGCTCTGGCTTTGTTGAAGATGTGTTGTGGGCATGGGTCTGACAGGGAGCCGGAGTGGATGGTGTTCATGATCTTGATGGTGTTGTCGTCGTTGATGTGGGTCCCGGTGAGCAGGGGGTCGCTGTGGGTGGTGGTCGTGGGGTCTGAGGTGTCGTTGGTTGTTCAGGTGGTCAGGTTGTCAAAGCTGGTGTGGATGTCGGTGATCTTGTGGTGGAAGAAAGTGGTGAGGGAGTCGCACAGGTCTTGTGATAGTGGGATGTAATTGGTATTTGAGCTGGCGTTGGAGAGTCCACTGAGAAACGTCTGTTGGATAATGGGTGTGCATAGTAGGGTTCAGAAAGAGCCTTAACTCTACTCACAACTCTTCCCAATATGATGGAAGTAAATAGTAGATATGATTAACACAATCTAAATTAAGACTTCTTCCTGGAGTAAGAAGTGTGCATACCTGAGTGTTTTCAAATATCACCTACTTCTTCCTACTTTTCATGATTCCGCTGGAGTTTCATGAGATCATAACATTTGCTTATTACTTACTTATCTCCCACACACTTCCTCTCATTAAAAAGCAGCACAATATGTATTTCTTCTAGTATAGTGTATTGAGAGCTAACCTACTCCTTTTTACAAGTTACAATCCGGCGAGAGCCCAAGAGATCATATTTTTTTTTAAATAATGTATATTTATTTCTTTATTTTCATCACAGCAGTTATGTGTTAGATAGCTCCTCTCCAAATGTAGTGGTAAATGATGCCTTTCTGCTACCACCATATACAGTTGTATTACTTCATTTCCATAACACCTGCAATTTTTCATAGTAAACAGTAATGTAGGCCTAGGCGAAATTCGCAGAGCTCCACTATGATCAAAAGACTAAAAAATTGACCAAGAAAGAGTATGTTAGGTTTCCACTGACTTTTAGCGCCAGGTGTTTGGCACGTGCTCGAAAATCAACACAAAGTTCACCCTGTGCAGCGCAAGAAGGAGCTGCTTCTTTCTGAAACTAAAGTGGCAGCTTCTTCAACACAAACGGGTGGTTTCTCAATGTGAGCGATTGAGACCACCGGCTTTGCGAAATCTCGCTGGGGGATGGCCTAGCGTTGGATTTCCTCACTTGTACTTGCCATTTTAACATTGGTGAGCGCGAGCAAGGAAAAAACTCCTCTCTGCACAGTTTTTTCGAACTCCCTGTGCTATGCGGAGCGTGAAGTGTGGAAAACTCTATGGACCAAGATTTAGCTTCCTGTCAGATTTAGTGTAATCTCTTCAGCAGATTTTGCTGTGGCCCATCTTAAAGAAGTCAGTAGAAAATAACTTGGGATTTTGCATTTTGGGACCCCTTTTTTCTCCGCCCATGCTTGGCGGATCAACCAAAAACAGGAAGAAGCTGAGGTTGATGAAATATTTTGGGAAAATTTTATGAAGAATTATTACATGGATCCAAGGGTATTAGCAAACTAAAAAATGCTCTGTATATGAAAAAGCAGACCTAACTTTCCCTGAAACACTAATAATCAATCAAACAGAACTTATGGAGCGTGCTAATCATGTTGAGGAGTATCTATCTAGGCACTTGTGTGAGGAGGGCCTACTTCAAATAGACAGGTCTTGAGTCAACTCCTGAAGTCAGCATGTGAGATAACTGTAAGGAGGTGGAAGGGTAGGTTGTTCCAGACTTTGCCTGTGAGGTGAAGGAAAGAATGTCCTCTGGCTCAGGTTTGATGGATGTGGGGCTCTTACAGCGTCTGTGGTGACTATAAGAGCGGTTTCTGTGCCGTGGTCAGGCAGAAGCTGGATTGGGAGGAGTCAGCAGGTCATTGGATTTAAAGTAGTCTGTTTATTAGTGGTTGGCGGCTTTCTCCAGTACCTTGGTCGGGAAGGGGAGGAGCACGATTTGACGGTAGTTCTTGAGCTTAGATGGGTCTGCTGTGTGCTTCTTCAGAATTGGTTTGACTTTGGCTTGCTTTCAGGCTTCCGGGAAGGTGTTGGAGCTGAACGCCGTGTTGATGATGCTGGTGAGTAGGGGTCTGATTTCTTTGTGTTTGAGGTTGAAGGCATGATGGGGCACTGGTCGGTGGGAGCTCCAGAATGGATAAAGGACATAATGGATGTTGTGGTTTCGGTGCGGAGAGGAGTCCAATCAGTCAGAAAGTGGGACGGAGGGTTGGTGGGGAGAGCAGGGAGTTGGTGTTCAAGATTTTTGTAGAAGTTGCCAATATTGGTGCGGAAGAAGTCGACAAGTGATTTGTAAAAGGACTATGGTGTTTTTTACGACATTTGGGGAGGAGACTTCTCAGACGATGTCAAAAAGTTCCTTGGTGCGGCTGGTGGACGGGAGGCGGGTGGCAGATGCTGCTTTCTTTTTTGCTCTAATGGCAGTATTTTAGGGGCATTTTGAAGGGCTGTGTGGTCACCTGGGTCTCTCCCGGTTCACCAACATCTCTCTGGAGGGTTTTATTTGTGTTTTTCTGCTTTGAGTTTGAGAGTTCACCAGTGGCCGTGCTTGTTGGTCCTTCTGTTGCTGAGGATTTTGATGGGTGCAATGGAGTTGGCACTAGTGGTGATCCATTCGTATGAGTGGGTGGCTGCTTGATTTACATTGTCATATGTTTGAAGGTCGATGGTTTTAAGGGTAGTTGTCCATTGGGATTTGGTGATAGTGTTCCAGCTGCAGCAGGTGGTGGGGGGTGGGATGGAGGTGGCTTGTCAAGTGACAGTGATGGTGACATGGACAATGCTGTGGTCTGTCCAGGTAAGCTTGGTTGTGTGGCTGAACCAGATCTTGTCGCTGGACGTGAAGATGGAGTTGAGGGTATGTCTGTTTATATGTGAGGGCCCGGTGACAATCTGTTTGAGGTCCAGGTTGTCAACCGAGTCTAGCTGGGTGGCCGACTTTGTGTCTGTCTGAAGGGTTTTCAAGATGGAATTTGAGCTTGCTGAGGAAGAGATAATTTCAGGATTCCAAGCAAAGAGGGGTGATGATTTTGGTACAGTGTTGCAGAAAGGGGGTTGGAGTCCTGGTGGTCTGTAGGTGAGGGTGCCTCTGATGTTTGCCTTGGCGTTGACTTAGAGGTGGAAGATGAGATGTTTTATGTCAGGTGAGTGGGGCATCAGAGGTGGTAAGTCTGGTGTCCTTGGGGATGATGGCGATTCCTACTCGGGGTCTGCCTGGCTGGTTTTTGTGGGTTGTTTTGTAGACGGTTGGAGTGGCAATGGCTATGTTGGGGCTGAGGAGTCCTTGAGCCCGCACTCTGTGGGCAACACTATGTCGGGGCTGGTGATGGTGATGGTGTCCCCGAGTTTGACGGGATGCTTGGCAAGGGAGCGGACGTTGAGTAGCGTACATTGTAGTTTGGACTGGTGGTCAGTGGCCTTTGGTGCACCAAAGGCATGCCTGCTGCGGGCAGCTGGCATTAAGTATCCTGGGAGGTGGGAGGGAATTAGGTGGGCCTTGGGGGTCAAGGCTCTCAATGTGCTAGTGTCATTGGCTAAGTAAATGGCAGCTGGCTAGCTAACAAGCAACCGGTTGTGCTGAGCAGGTGGCTGGGGCAATGACAGAACAGGGGTAGCCATAGTCTGGATGAAGTCTCTTGACAAGAATAGGATTGATAGAGCCCAGAAGTGATGCAGGAGAGAGGGGTTGGGGGCAACACAGAACAATAGACATCTACTACAGCTGAACATTAGGAGGCCTTATAACAGACTTTATCTTCTACACCAAGAAACCCGTCAAATGTTTAAAAAAAATTCTACTGTAACCAACATTATCAACATCCCATATGGATCCAAGCCCAGTATATCCCCTTCCCAAACATTTTGCAGAAAACTGTTCATATTCATATACAGAAACTGGAACATCCTTATCCAAACCTCAGATCACAATCTCCTTATTTTTTGCCGCCATTTCCCCGCTCTCTGCACCACCATTCCATCTACTTGCAATACCACTCTGTCTCTTCCTCATGGAACATATCTCCATACACTTTCCTTTCCTCATCTCGCCTATCCGCAAAACGAACACCATACTGGAGGAAATCACTTCGGTACGAAACGACACAAAGATCTGCTCTAACTCTTTTACCAGTCTCACAACTATGGTGAACACTAATGTCACCACACACATGCACCTGACTCCTTGCACTTGACCCCATTGTCATTTATTCAGTTTACTCTCTACCACCTCAAACCTATATTAACCACAAATGGAATGTCCCAGCATGAAGCGGAAATGCTAAGTACCATATATGACAATGCCCCCACCCAACCCTGCTACCATAAGATTCCAGTCATCCTAGGCTCAAGCAGGGTCCCTGCCAAGCCTCCTATCCAGCCTAACCAATTTGAGTCGAGAACTTCTCTGATGCTTAACTGCATGCTATTAACTTACCTACCAACCGTCACGCATACCACCAAAATAGGGGAAACCATCCTACACAATATTGACATGTGTTTTCTCACAGAAACATGGCTAATCAAACACTCAGCCCTCATTACCGATCTCACCCCACCACACCGGGCTTCTCAATCATTAACTGTGACCGCAAAGACCGTATTGGTGGTGAAATACCTATCATACACACAATCAGTCTATGCCTAAAACCCTTCCACACAGCTGAAGTTGATCTCCCTTACAAAAACTCCAACCCTAACAAATTCCATGTCTTCTATCACCCTCCAAGTGAAAAAACACAATTCTTTGAGGATTTAACACACCAAACAACACAAACTCCCTAAAGGACACCACAGAGATTATACTAGGAGACCTAAAAAAGTACCTGAATGATGCCAAAGATTCAGGAGTACAAGCCTTATCCACCTTCCTAGAAACAAAAGATTGTACGCAACACTGCAAAAAATTAACTCATACCAAACGCTCTACTCTTGACTCAATCCTTTCTAACCCTAATACCATTTCCCTCCGAACCATCCTCCTCTCAGATTGGACAGGCCACGACCTAATTCTTTTGGATCTCAATTTCAACCAACCTAAACTCCACATCAAGCTAACCGTCCTAAGCACTGGGTGGGGAAAACACCCCAAATCCCTCAATCAGACTTAGAAACCTTAATCAGTTCCCAAATTAAACCCCCCAACTGACCTTACTTGGGCAAACAACCTCACCTCTGACTATAACACACAAATGGCAGAACTTCTTGATACGAATGCCCCTTTAAAACACAAACAATCAAGAAGTGTCCTTCAGATCCTGATTCAACGAAGACCTTAATAAGGAGAGACGTCAACTTATGCTGGCTGAAGGAACCTGGAGACAAGCACACACACTGACCCATCTCTCTCTCCTCCTTGCAGACAACATAAAATACAAAAAATATATCTACAGAGAAAAATCATCTTTCTTCCTGTCGCAACTTGGTCACTCCAGAACAGACCTAAATATATTTTCAATATCATAATACAGCAACCCCCCACTTCTCTTCAACACACAATTGATGACTCTGCTAAGCACTGCAAAGAGTTTGCCAAATTCTTTCCTAAAAAAATAACAAATATCGAACTCTCACAGAACCCCTCGACCTCCTCTCTCTGCACCAAAAATCCCCCTCTATCAAAGTTGGTGTCCCCACTGCCATACTTCCACCCAATGGTGTTCCCCCCAAAATCACCTACCCAATGAGACAAAACACCAACCACAATCACATACAACTGAATGACACAAAATAGCACAGGATTATTATCTACTTGTGTAATAAGAACCAGGCAGGGACAGTTTCTTCTAGAGCAAATGTTGTTGAAGCCCCTAGTGTTGGCTAGCTCCCCAGTTCAAGTTAACTCTGCTGGTGCAAGCATATGCCGCTACACGGATCTGAGGTGTCTCTACATCCCTGTGGTACTCATACTATATAGTTTATTCCTGAACCCCCAACTGAACTTTTGCTGCAAAGGTTACAGGTCACATACTTTGTAGATACCTTCTTGGCTCCCGGCCTCATTTAGAAGAATTGTCACATCATGCATTCATTTGGTGGCTGTAATGGCTGTGAACGCAAATGAAGACATCTTTATGTTCAAAGGGAACAGGAGCAAGCTAAATATGTCTATTCGCACCAAAATCCAATAGTGAAATAAGCAAAAATAACAATTGAACGATGGAATGCGGAAACATGTCAAACACTTACTCCCTGTACAGAGATCTGGGCCTAAATCAGTTTCATTGCTCACCATGCCACCCCAGTTTGGACGTAGCCATTTGAAAATCAGTCTGGACCCTTCTCCCTATGGGAGCCAGCCTTTACAAACAAGTTGCACCCCCCTGGATTGGAAACAAGCATCCTAGGACCAGCTTTGGGGTAATGCCCCTCATCAGCCAGGATAGCTTGAATCCAGTGAAATGGCAAGCCCAGGGCGAATGTCTGGGCCTACCCCGTTCCACTCGGCGTGACAAATGCAAAAAGACCAATTGATGGGCAGAATGCAGAACAATATCACATTCTCACCCCAATACAGAGATCAAGGCCTAAATTTGTTATTTTTTTGCTCACCACGCCATCCCAGTTTGGACCCAGTCATATGCAAATCAGTATTGACCCTGCTCCCCATTGGAACAGTCCAGCCAGAACTACTAAGCCAGGTCATCCCTGGGCCAGAAATAAGCATCTTAGGACAAGTTTTGGGGTATCACCACTCATCAGCCAGGACAGCTTGAATCCAGGGGCAAGATGAGCACAGGACCCACTTCTGGGCATTCCCATGCCACTTGAGGTGACAAATGCAAAAAGAACAATTAATGGACAGAATGCTGAACAATGTCAAACACTCACACCAGTACAGAGATCTGGTCCTAAATCCATCATTTTTTAGCTCACCGCGTTACCTAGTTTAGACCTAGCCATATGCTAATCGGTCTTTTGTCTGTTCTCCATGGGAATGGTCTCATCCAAACTGCCAAACCAGGTCTTCCATGCATCGGACACAAGGATTCTAGGACAAGCATCAGGGTATCACCCCTCATCAGCCAGGACAGCTTGAATCCAGTGGCATGGTGATCACAGGATGCACTTCTGGGCATCCCAGTCCCACTTTGGGTGATAAATGCAACAAGAACACCTGATGGACGGAATACAGAACATTGTCAAACACTCACCCCCAGTACAGACATTTGGGCCGAAATCCATTGTTTCTTTGCTTACCACGCCACCCCAATTTGGTCCTTGCCCTATACAAATCATTCTTGACCCTGCTTCCGATAGGAGCAGTCCAACCTGAACTTCCAAGCCAGGTCCTCCCTGGACCAGAGTGAAATAAAGCAAAATGGATGGAATCTTCTTCTTCCAAACAATGGCCTGCATATGAACCAATGAGAATACTTCCATAGGGTGTGTCCCCTTGACCTCTCTTGCGTGTCTCATGAGCATCTAGCGAGACTGTAAAAAATTGCTTCCTTTATATCTTACATAGAACAGTACACAATTCATTTTTCTACCAAAAACAAGAGGCCTGGTGTTTGATTTTGTTCACAACTACAGTAAACCACTGTAATTAAGCTAATTTTAAATGTACGATCTCGCAAGTAGTTCGTGAGAGCCGAATAGGAAGTACAGCCCCATTGGATTCCACATAGGGGATTGTGCATTCAGCTCCAGTGAGCGTCTCATTAAAGAGCCATCACTTAAAAAAATTATATATATATATATCCAACCATGTTTTATCTATTTCTCTATTATAGATTAGTAGTAAATTATAACTGAAAACATGATATGGAAACATATACAATAAATGACAATTAAATGTAAAACTTTACGATCTTGCGAGTGTCCTGTGAGCATCGCGCGATCTTGCGCGAGAGTAATGACAACATAATAAAAGATTGCTGGTGACATGTCTTGAAATCAGAGTTACAATAACTGAGCAAAATGACATTTTCCATTGAATGTTTATCTGTTTAATACTCACACACGTTTTACAAATATTTTTCAAATTGTGAAGCATATCCTGTTTTGTTACAATAAAAAAAGATTTTTCGTACTAAATTTATGTTTGAACACAACATGTATTATAAAGGAAATCTATCATACATACACTCAAAAAAAATTTAATTTACTTTAAAAAATAACTAGGAATGCAATGAAAAAAACAAACGTTAAAGTAACGTTATAGTTAGCTGAATTTCTCAGTGACAACTTTAACTTTTTAAACTAAATAAAACACCAACATCAGTAGTTATAGATATTATCACTGACTATACCGTGGGCCCCTGTCATGCACTTCTTATGACCTCACATATGACATCACTCATGACATGTTCTATGATATCATCTATGACATCACTCATGACATCTCAAATGACATTGTTGATGAGATCAATAATAACATCGCTGATGACTTCATCCAATAAAATTTATGGTTTGTTTTATAGTTTACATAGTGGTGGGTAACTAACATTTTACTTTTCTATCTAATTCTGTACAGCCTGTGCCCGGCTAATCAGTAAAAGTGTTTACAAAACACTTGTGCTCATAATGCACCATAGGGGTTTTGATGTATTGGAAAAGCTGTACATCTTTGTATTGAAGTGTAACTCGGTAAGTAGGTGGCAGATGACTTGTGTTCAGTATGTAGTCACAGTGGAGAAAGCAACCTAGGCGGAGTATAAAGATTGCCTACACAGTGGTTACAGGACAAAAACTCAGGGAGGACAGTTTCCAAAAAGGAGTTATACTCTTTTTGTATTGAATAAATTTATTATTAAGAAAAACAATGTAAAAAGACATATATCTGGAAGTGAATTAAAATTACATTTCAAAAATATCACAATAAAAAAACAACATATATTGATTCCTTTCACATCAGAGAAATAGAAATGGGTGGTGTGTCAAGTTGTGTGTCGACGCGTTTCGGCGGCCAGTGCCTTTCTCAAGACAGAATACAACTTTCTACAGCTGAAAGCAGCTTGCGGAACCGATATATGTTCGTTCTATTTCAGTTCTTTAAGCAATTAGGGGAATCACACAGCAAAGGCGACGAAATACTAATTTCGACAGCTGGTACCAATATATATTCTTTGGCTCAAAGCCTGAAAAAAGGATAAACCTGGTAATGAAAACAAAGTTGCGTCGCCTCCACGGGATATGGCGAGTTAAAAAACGGAGCCTCAAGGTTTATAGGCAGCACCTCATCATAAGAATCACTATTCCTTAAACGTAAGCCAGATGTGAACTGCTAGGGTCGGTCTGATTAATATGGTAATCGGGTTGTTCGAATCACAGTCTGGTGTAAAAAATCCACACTAGACTTGTGAACAAAATTGTTCCAGGTTTGCTTCTTCAGCGTTGCCTCGATAATGACGAACGCTGTGGGTGTAGGAACCGGATTTCACCCGTATTGTATCTGGTAGAGGCGCGTGGAGGCGGTCATCTGCACCAAACGTATTTCATGGATGAAGTCTATGCAGGGAGCCCTTATTTGATACAAATATTGTGTTCAGTATGTTCCACACAAGTCTTTTAGTACTGCAGAAAAGGTTTCCAGCAGGGCAAAGATTCAGCGTACTACATACTTTAGGGCATATTTACAAGCCCCAATCGCTACTACAATATCTCTAATGACAGGGACCTCGCGTTATATAGAATGCACTTAAGTTGGCTTAATGCTGCCTTGTAAATAATGCATCCTTTCATGTTGTATTTAGCATGAAGAGGGGCAATGGGGGGGGGGCAATGGGTGTTGCGGTGGACCGTCCACCAAAACACCTGTTGATTTATACGCTGCACCCTAGTTACAAGAGCAGCTTAAATAGGAGCCAGCGTCAAAATTAAGACCAAGAAAAACCCTTCTCCTTGTTTTTGCTGTTTCCATGTGGGCTGCCTTGTGCAGCTCATAAAGAAAGAGAAAATTGCCTATGATTGTTTATGTGCAGGAAGGACCTCCATCCTGCATGTAAACAATCAATTTACAACAATGCTGTTTTGCAACTTCTAAGTGTGCTGCATTAAGCACACTTAGAAGATACAAAATGGCATTTAAAGATTGTTCATGTGCAGGAAGGAGGACCCCACTGCACATAAACAATCTTCTCTTCAACACAGACACCCTTGCACTATGGTGCAAGGTGCCTGCATTGGCTCTTAGCAGCTAAAGTTATCGCCAGCGCAGGGGGAAATGCAGGGCTGCACCATTTTCTTGTAAACAAGTAAACATGGTGCAGCCCTGCATTTCTAAAGTGACAAAGCGTGTCTTCGCCACTTAATTGTAAATATGTCCCATAGTATTGTAAGCAGCTTTAGTTATTAGACAGAATCAGCAAAGCACGGCAATTTCAGATTAACAAAGAAGTCTATTCGCAGCAGGTGCTAACCTTTGTTATTCACCACAGAATGAAGGCCGCAGGTATTATGATCTTTAGTAACTTCAGACCTTGGTTATTTTAAGTCACTCTTTGGGCAAGTTTTGCATAAAGTGCACACTGCTTTGTAAATACTTTTAATTACTCAATAGCGGATTTGTATTCACTTTTCTAATTATGTCAACTTCATTTCTCAATATAGGTTCGGTGACTGTCAGCGGTTTGATACAGATAAAAGCTAGTGCTAATAACTATGACTGCTGAATTTCTGTATTTTGTTTAGCTTACAACGTTAATGTTGTCACTGAAAAATTCATATAACTAATACATTAACTTTAGATTTTCAGTGATGATGGATAGATAGATACTAGATAGATAGATAGATAGATAGATAGATAGATAGATAGATAGATAGATAGATAGATAGATAGATAGATAGATAGATAGATAGATAGATAGATGGTATATTTCACAACACAGCAGTTCTGTGGCCCTATGGGATCTCCACCTGATTTCTAATTGGCTGTCACCACATTAACACCAATGTGGTGCCAGCCATCTTAGGGTTTGGCACTCAGTCCCGAGTCATACAAAACTAAAGACATAGGGACAGGTTAGGGATACCCTGACCACCTAGGCCTTGCCTGCCAAAAATTATTTATCTTTTAATTTTACCACAAATTTAAAAGGGTATCCTCAAAATCTGTAGCAAAACAAAACTAACACTTGTAAAAGAAATACTGCGGGTAGGGCGTGGCCAAGGAGGCAGTGGAGTGAGACATATCTCCCTTGATCTCCAAACTTCCAGTGCCCACCACACTGCTGCCTGCTGCATTGGTGAGACTGTGGCCGCTCTGGGATGCTCCAGGGGGGCATCGGAGCACGGTGGGTGGGTGTGTGTACAATTGCATGGACATTGGTCTGACAAATAAGGGCAGGTGCTGCTGGAGCACTGGGTTGAAGGTGACGATCGGCGGCCAGCATCTTGTCGGTGGAGACTGACACTCGCCTGCCAATCCCTGTGGCGTGGAATAATTGTCAAAAATTCAGCCTACTGCTGCACACGCGGTCCCTCTGGAACAACCCGCTACTGAGGGCAATGCGGGTGGTCCTGATCCTGCGGGGGCCGCTTCCACCCAAGAGAGGTGGTGACCGTGCTGTGTTGCCATGTGGTCCAGAGCTGGATCCTCACGCTCCTGTCTCATGCCTGCTGCTGCCAGCGACATCCCTTGTCTACCCATAGCCGGACAGAGCGGGCCAGACAGACTGTGGACTGCAAGTTGGCCTGCGGCAGCATCCTGGGCCTCTAGGTGGTGTCTCGGCCCTCCAGATATGTGGGGGCCTGGTCGGCCACCTGCAGAGTGAGGCTTGGCCTGTCTCCCCTGGTGATACACATGCAGAGCAACAGAACTGCAAGGGACGGTAGCTGGGTGTAGGGTTTGCCCAGGACACAGGAATCATCCCGGGCTGGTTGAGCCTTGACTCCGTCCTCCAAGACCCCTGTGCGCTGCGTGGACACTTCCTGGGGGAGCTCCGGTGTGCTGCAGATTTTTGCGGGCGCAAAAGGCATACATTTGATGTCACCAGAACTGAGCGGGGTCCCAAGGGCTGTTGGGGGTGCCCCGGATTTGGCTGGCACTGGGCACCTCTTGGGGCTGTTGGACTGGAGGATTGCCCTGTAGTCAAAGGCCCCCCACAATAACCTCTTGCCTAACCTGGGAGACCTACAGCTCTGACTCAGAGGGTTTGGGACTTGGTCACTGAACCAAGACCGTGGCTCCTGATGGGCTCTTGATGGCAGGAGGGTGGGTGGTGGTGGTCATCACCGGTGGCATCTATTCAGCCCCGGGTGCTGACGAGGCCCTCACTCCGACAGCGTTACAGGGCTACATGTGTTATGTTTCATATAGGTACCCTAATATAGGCCCCGGTAACATCATACCCTTTCACCTACATCATCTCCCCTACACTACACAGTTACAAGCCTTTTAGAATTGAATCTGTATCCAGTTCTAGTCCTGGACGCAGAAGGAGGGTTTCCCTGAACAATGGCGGTCTATGACTTCATCTTTGGACTGACACAGTATGAATGAATATTCATAAGTGTTCTTGGAAACCAGGCTGGGGCTACACCACCTTTCTACACATATCTACATACACTGTTCATCCCATATGTCATCCTCAAATCCAACAATGGCTAATACAAGCAACAAGGGACAAAGGAGCCCTAGATATTTACTGTATAAATATAGCACCTCTTGCTAGTGTTAGTTAGAGGGAACCAAGACTTCCAGCCGACACACTGACCAGAGACGCTGAGGCTCCTGCATGCAGACACTCCAGCTGACAGCGGTATAAACATCCCTTGCGGGGTGTCCAACTTGAGACCAAGAGAGGCTCCTACATTCTCACACTTCAGGTGACGGGGTTTGACTAAATCCTTAAAGGATTCTTGGCTTTACACCTACTCACATGCTAGGTACACTTAGGTACTTCTAGAAAGCAATTGTAGGAGTACGCACGCTTTTATCATGCATTTTATATTCATTCTTATTGCAAAATGGTAGAACTGTACTATCCTTTTATATTCATAGTACTGCTAATCAGATATCTCTGCTACTGAATAATGGTTGTTGCAGCTCATATATTTTTCATGAGAATAACAACTGTTTAACCCCTTCCCTGCTCATGACAAGCTCAGCTCATCATGAGGCACAGTTGAGCTGTGCTGATGACGAGCTGAGCTCGTCATGAATAGAGCCTAAGTACAATTTCCAGCACAGGGGAAAAATAACCACAGCAGCGATGTGGTTAATAAATCCTTATTGAAATGCCCAGACCGTTTATTCTGTGTACCTCTGAGATAAACTAGATGAGCACAAGTGACTGGGTGAAAAGTAGTACATTGTTTCCATAATCTTGAGGGATAAGGGTTTTCATGTTCTAGGGTTGCCAGAAACTAATCTCTCCCCGATAAGAGGAGACACAAGTGGCGCTGTGAGCTAGTTTAGATGCGAATAGGTAAACATTTCTCTGTGGGAGTATACGGAACCAATCTGCCACCAATCCCACAGTTTATGTTATCCAAATGTGCAGGTCCTGCATGGGTACTAAAGGAACTACACAACACATGGACTGCTTCCTGCAGTGGATCCAAGCTGACATTTCTGTGCTCAAAAAAGCCTTTAAAGGGGGCCTTTGATACATCCGGAAGAAGGTGCTAGAAATCAGAGACAGGACAATCAGGAGTGGACGGTTGACGTGACATCCGAACACCAGGAGATGCCGTGGCGATGCATTAACACTCTGGAAGGCCAGCAGACCAAGTTGCAAACTAAACAGTAGAACTAGAAAATAGGAGCCCCGTAACAACATTCACATCCAGGGAGTGCCGCCGGGTGCGGAGAGCAAGGACATTATTACATTTATTGCAGAGCTCCTGCAGGCGGTCAGGGTAGATAAAGACGCATCACCTCCTGCCCTGGTTCGGGCTCACTGAGTTGCTCAGAGGACGGGGAGAGCCGACAGCTGTCCAGATATCTTAACTAGAGTGAACTTTTTCACTGAAAAGGAAGCAATCATGCAAGTAGCTAAGGTCAAGGCAGAACTTATTTTTCAAGGCTAAAACTCTTCCAAGATCTCTCTCCCGGTCACTCTCCGTAAAGGCTGCAATTTCAAACCAGTCACTGATAAAATGTGCACCCAGTGGGTCCACCCCTTTGCTCTTCTGTTCCAGTGGGAGGGTAGACGCTGCTCATTGCACTTGCTGTCTGAGGCCAAGACACTAAAGGGACTGCCGGACGACTCTTTGAATGGCGATGAGCCGCCGGTCACGGGTACATCGGAACATGATTACAAACCCATATGGACCACGGTCCCCCAATATCACACCAACAAGCAGATCAAGGATCTTTCCTCCCAAGATGCCAAGCAGGACATGATTAATCACCTTTGAGCACTTGGCATAGAGAATTCTGATAGCTTGACCGCTGGCTCTGTTTGATTGGATGCTGGCACAAAGGCAGATTCAAATTCAACACCTTGTCGCAGCCTTCTCACATTACTCTACCACTGATTGAGGTGGGGCCGGGGCACCGAGGGGCCTGGGGTCAGATCCTGTTGTTCCTCTTGAGTTGCTGATGGCCACTCCTCACAGACTTCCTCTTTCAGAGGGTGACTCCTCGAGCAGGATTGGAGTGCCTCCGTGCTGGTCTCTGCATGCAGAGGAAGTCTCAGTTAGACACGGTTGGTCTCTTGTTGCAATCTCTTATATATTGTTTTTCGCTACAGAGTGGACAGTGTGGAAAGTAGCGGGAGACCCATGGACCAGGGGGGGCAGGCATGGCGGTACACATGAGCGGCCCACCGACACAGGATGGGCCACTCTTCGCAGGAACGCATGAGCACCCGAGCCCCGCTGCCGGTTCAGCCCCACACCTCTCCCAAGAGACTCATCTGGTAAAGGCTGATCTTAACCACATGATACACTCAAAGAACCCCAGGTGTCATTGGGCATACTCCTCCTCCAAGACCCTTTGTGCGGGCATACCATGCAAAGCCACCATTTATACCTCTGTAGTAAAAGAGACACAGGACAAGGAGGGCCGCTTCCTATCTCTTCAACGGATCACTGAAATTATATCAACCTCAAAATTATCGAGTTGCCATAATATCGTTGCTAAAATATCGATGGACAAAATATCGACTGGCTATCTTTAAACAGGTAAGTACTAAAATATCGACTCTAAAATATCGAGTTACTAAAATATAGACTGTAAAAATATCGTTTTTTTTAAATGTCTTTAAATTAAGTTAAAACTAATGTAATAATAAATATATTTATTATAAACTTACTTAAAATTATTACATGAATGTTATATTAATAAATATTTGTTGTAAATTAAAAAAAATATATAAAAAAATACTTATATATTTAATAATTTTTTTTTTAATTAAATAAACATATATAATAATTTTACCGTAGCATAGCAAAATGGTTAAAATTTATTGTAACAACTGTAGTGAATTCTACAATAGCTAAACCGTTGGATAGCGTAGGGGTAAAATTTACTACTCCCACTCCAGTGGGTGCAACAGTAGGGAAAGCGTTGAATAGCGTAGGGGTAAAATTTACTATTCCCACTCCAGTGGGTGCAACAGTAGGGAAAGCGCGGGATAGCGTAGGGGTAAAAATTACTATTCCCACTTCAGTGGGTGCTACAGTAGGGAAAGCATTGGATAGCGTAGGGGTTAAAATTACTATTCCCACTCCAGTGGGTGCAACAATAGGGAAAGCGCTGGATAGCGTAGGGGTTACAATTACTATTCCCACTCCAGTGGGTGCTACAGTAGGGAAAGCGTTGGATAGTGTAGTGGTTAAAATTACTATTCCCACTCCAGTGGGTGCAACAGTAGGGAAAGCGTTGAATAGCGTAGGGGTAAAATTTACTATTCCCACTCCAGTGGGTGCAACAGTAGGGAAAGCGCGGGATAGCGTAGGGGTAAAAATTACTATTCCCACTTCAGTGGGTGCTACAGTAGGGAAAGCATTGGATAGAGTAGGGGTTAAAATTACTATTCCCACTCCAGTGGGTGCAACAGTAGGGAAAGCGTTGGATAGCGTAGGGGTTAAAATTACTGTTCCCACTCCAGTGGGTGCAACAGTAGGGAAAGCGCTGGATAGCGTAGGGGTTACAATTACTATTCCCACTCCAGTGGGTGCTACAGTAGGGAAAGCGTTGGATAGCGTAGTGGTTAAAATTACTATTCCCACTCCAGTGGGTGCAACAGTAGGGAAAGCGTTGGATAGCGTAGGGGTTAAAATTACTATCCCCACTCCAGTGGGTGCAACAGTAGGGAAAGCGCTGGATAGCGTAGGGGTTACAATTACTATTCCCACTCCAGTGGGTGCAACAGTAGGGAAAGCGCTGGATTGCGTAGGGGTAAAGAGATTACTATTCCCACTCCAGTGGGTGCAACAGTAGCGAAAGCGTTGGATGGCGTAGGGGTTAAAATTACTATTCCCACTCCAGTGGGTGCTACAGTAGGGAAAGCGTTGGATAGCGTAGGGGTTAAATTTACTATTCCCACTCCAGTGGGTGCAACAGTAGGGAAAGCGTTGGATAGCGTAGGGGTTAAAATTACTATTCCTACTCCAGTGGGTGCAACTGTAGGGAAAGGGTTGGATAGTGTAGGGGTTAAAATTACTATTCCCACTCCAGTGGGTGCAACAGTAGCGAAAGCGTTGGATAGCGTAGGGGTAAAAATTACTATTCCCACTCCAGTGAGTGCAACAGTATAAAAAGGCAACACTTCATAATTAATTATAATTTATAGAAATATTAGTACCAAGTAAATTTAATTTCCTATACCAATAACTTTTATTTACCAATTAATTTTAATTTCATGGATAATTATTAATTAATTAAACACTTTAATTAATTAAATAAATAATTAATTAATTATTGCTTTACTTCCCACCCTTTTCCCCTATAAACCCACAACCCGCTACTGAAACTAATTTACTATAAATTTATTATTTATCAATTAATCAATTATTATTAATTACCAATTATTTGTTATTTAATTAACTATTATTAATTATTTTACAATTAATATTAATTTACTTAATTAATTAATTATATTTAAATTACTTCCCACCCTATTCCCCTATAAACCCACTACCCGCTACAGATTTATATTACACAATTATTCAAAATTAGTAAAAACTTACCTTATTTTCCATTTTCTTTTGTCTATATTCTATCTAGTCGATATTATGTCTAGTCTATATTTTTGATTCGATATTTTGGCTATAAATATCGATATAACTCGATATTTTTGTAGTCTATATTATGTCTGGTCGATATTTTGTCTAGTCTATATTTTTTCCTCGATATTATGTCCAGTCTATATTTTGGATTCGATATTATGTCTGTTTACCCTCTTCAACTACTCCGGGGACAGCGGTCACTCACACTGCTTAATATTTATGACCCAAACACTGCTAAAGACACATTCATTAGGCATGTTTTACAGGAACAACTTGGGGGTCAGAAGGAGACGTCATAGTCATTGGCGATTTCAACCTGGTCTGGGACCCCACTTTATATAGGAGCTCCACGACTCACCAGAACGTGAGCGCAATGCCTGCTAATCTTAAAAGAGATATCGAAGGCTACGGGTTGAATGATGTGTGGCGATATAGACATACCGATTTACAAAAGGGGGTGGTGATGAACAGAGTGTCTGAATTGAGCAGACCACTCTTACCCAGTCCAAAGATCAGGGCTTGATCCATCACCGTTATTTATCTCACTGCCCCATCCCAGCTCAGAACCTGGCTATATGCAAATCAGTCTGTCCCTGGCCCAGTGCATCATGGGAACAGGGCAGACTAAACTACCAAGCCAATTCTTTACCAGAAAGGAGACAAGCTACCGGGGACCGGTTTCTGGCATTTCAGCCTCTTCGGCCCGGCTTGCTTGAATCCTGATGGAGCAGTGAGAAAGGGACTCATGTCTGAGTATACCCTGCCACACCTATAGTGGCCAAAATCGATTTACAAAAGGGGGTGGTGATGAACAGAGTGTCTGAATTGAGCAGACCACTCTTACCCAGTCCAAAGATCAGGGCTTGATCCATCACCGTTATTTATCTCACTGCCCCATCCCAGCTCAGAACCTGGCTATATGCAAATCAGTCTGTCCCTGGCCCAGTGCATCATGGGAACAGGGCAGACTAAACTACCAAGCCAATTCTTTACCAGAAAGGAGACAAGCTACCGGGGACCGGTTTCTGGCATTTCAGCCTCTTCGGCCCGGCTTGCTTGAATCCTGATGGAGCAGTGAGAAAGGGACTCATGTCTGAGTATACCCTGCAACACCTATAGTGGCCAAAATCGATTTACAAAAGGGGGTGGTGATGAACAGAGTGTCTGAATTGAGCAGACCACTCTTACCCAGTCCAAAGATCAGGGCTTGATCCATCACCGTTATTTATCTCACTGCCCCATCCCAGCTCAGAACCTGGCTATATGCAAATCAGTCTGTCCCTGGCCCAGTGCATCATGGGAACAGGGCAGACTAAACTACCAAGCCAATTCTTTACCAGAAAGGAGACAAGCTACCGGGGACCGGTTTCTGGCATTTCAGCCTCTTCGGCCCGGCTTGCTTGAATCCTGATGGAGCAGTGAGAAAGGGACTCATGTCTGAGTATACCCTGCCACACCTATAGTGGCCAAAATCGATTTACAAAAGGGGGTGGTGATGAACAGAGTGTCTGAATTGAGCAGACCAATCTTACCCAGTCCAAAGATCAGGGCTTGATCCATCACCGTTATTTATCTCACTGCCCCATCCCAGCTCAGAACCTGGCTATATGCAAATCAGCCAGGTTCTGAAACTGGGATGGTGCAGTGAGCTAAAAAACGGTGTTGGATCTAGCCCTGATCTCTTGACTGGGTGAGAGTATTCTGTTTAATTCAGAGACTCTGTCCCTCACCACCCCTTGTTGTAAATATTTTTGTCCACCCTAAGCGTGGAAGGGTATACTCAGATGTGAGTCCCTTGCTCATTGCACCATCAGGATTCAAGCAAGCCGGGCCGAAGAGGCTGAAATGCCAGAAACCGGTCCCCGGTAGCTTGTTTCCTTCCCAGTGTAAGAATTGGCTTTTGTAGTTTGGTTTGCCCTGTTCCCATCATGCACTGGGACAGGAACAGACTAATTTGCATACAGCCAGGTTCTGAAACTGGGATGGTGCAGTGAGCTAAAAAACGGTGTTGGATCTAGCCCTGATCTCTTGACTGGGTGAGAGTATTCTGTTTAATTCAGAGACTCTGTCCCTCACCACCCCTTGTTGTAAATATTTTTGTCCACCCTAAGCGTGGAAGGGTATACTCAGATGTGAGTCCCTTGCTCATTGCACCATCAGGATTCAAGCAAGCCGGGCCGAAGAGGCTGAAATGCCAGAAACCGGTCCCCGGTAGCTTGTTTCCTTCCCAGTGTGAGAATTGGCTTTTGTAGTTTGGTTTGCCCTGTTCCCATCATGCACTGGGACAGGAACAGACTAATTTGCATACAGCCAGGTTCTGAAACTGGGATGGTGCAGTGAGCTAAAAAACGGTGTTGGATCTAGCCCTGATCTCTTGACTGGGTGAGAGTATTCTGTTTAATTCAGAGACTCTGTCCCTCACCACCCCTTGTTGTAAATATTTTTGTCCACCCTAAGCGTGGAAGGGTATACTCAGATGTGAGTCCCTTGCTCATTGCACCATCAGGATTCAAGCAAGCCGGGCCGAAGAGGCTGAAATGCCAGAAACCGGTCCCCGGTAGCTTGTTTCCTTCCCAGTGTAAGAATTGGCTTTTGTAGTTTGGTTTGCCCTGTTCCCATCATGCACTGGGACAGGAACAGACTAATTTGCATACAGCCAGGTTCTGAAACTGGGATGGTGCAGTGAGCTAAAAAACGGTGTTGGATCTAGCCCTGATCTCTTGACTGGGTGAGAGTATTCTGTTTAATTCAGAGACTCTGTCCCTCACCACCCCTTGTTGTAAATATTTTTGTCCACCCTAAGCGTGGAAGGGTATACTCAGATGTGAGTCCCTTGCTCATTGCACCATCAGGATTCAAGCAAGCCGGGCCGAAGAGGCTGAAATGCCAGAAACCGGTCCCCGGTAGCTTGTTTCCTTCCCAGTGTAAGAATTGGCTTTTGTAGTTTGGTTTGCCCTGTTCCCATCATGCACTGGGACAGGAACAGACTAATTTGCATACAGCCAGGTTCTGAAACTGGGATGGTGCAGTGAGCTAAAAAACGGTGTTGGATCTAGCCCTGATCTCTTGACTGGGTGAGAGTATTCTGTTTAATTCAGAGACTCTGTCCCTCACCACCCCTTGTTGTAGATATAGACATACCGGCATGAGGGAATATTCCTTCTACTCACATGTTCACGCTTCCTATTCCTGCATAGGTTATGCTTTTGTCACATCTTCCATCCTGCACCGTCTTCCCATAGTAGAGCTCTAAACTATCTCTATATCCAATCACGTGCACTTAGCTTTCACCTGGGATGGCGGTAAACTTCTTGAACACACCCCATGCTTGTGCCTTCCCCCGCACCAGCTGTGCGACCCAGTGGATGTAGAAGAGATACACAAGGGTATTGAAGAATACTTTTGTTTTAAAGCCCTGCCCAAAACATCTTAACATGCGCTTTGGGGCAGCTTTAAATAACAATTGCCCTAGGGCGGGAGGCGCAGTTGTTAGAAACTAAGCTTACTGCTGAGATCACACAGCTGGAACACGTAGATAAGGCGGTTCATAACCGACAATCCAAGCAACAGCTGGCCATTTTACACAGCCAACTGCGTGCCCAGTGCACAGGCAGGGCTGAGCGCTACCTTCTGTCCCTATGTCAACAATACTATGAGGGGGTTTACAAAATGGGGAACCTCTTGGCATGTAAACTATGCCATCAGCACGCTAAGTCTCATATCGCTAAACTGCAAGTAGGCAACACAAGATGGGTGACAGCATTAAGGGATAAACTGGAGGCCTTTTGATGCTATTATCACCATTGTACTCTTGTGACAACCCCTCCCCTATGCGGCTTCATACATACCTTATAGTCTGCGACTTGGAACCGCTTCCCTCGCACCACATAGCCCTCCTGGACATCCCTATGACTGCAGATGAACTGCGAGATGAAATCCAAGCCCTTCTCCTTGGCAAGGCCCTGATGAGCTACTGATACTCTTCTACCGCCCGTTCCTTCCCCAGCTTCAGTTACACCTCCTACATGTATTCAACTCCTTCTCATAAGACACTGAACTCACCCCCACAATGGCAATGGCAGAGATTTCACTCATCCCCAAGGTAGGGAAATGCTCTGCACAATGTATAGCCTTTCTTAACATGTCTTGATCCACATCTACCCGGCCTCATCAAGCCTGACCTAGTGGGGTTCATCCACCAGCGACAGGGGGCCGATAACGTACGGCGCATTGCCCATTTAAAAGAGACTTGACATTCCCACTTGACTTCTCTCGCTAGACGCAAAGAAGGCATTCGACAGGGTGGACTGAACTTATATCCGAGCAGTGCTCCACAAGATAGGTCTGGGGCAGACCTTTATCTCCAAAATCATGGCGTCATATGTAGTTCCGACCGATTGTATCCAACTGAATGGGAGGACCACGAGCCAGATCTCCCTGAGCAGCGGCACGTGACAGGATTGCTCGCTCTCATCCTTGCTCTTTGCCTTGACTGTAGAACCAATGGCTATTCAAATCCCTGCCTCTAAAGGGATCAAATATTTACAACAAGGGGTGGTGAGGGACAGAGTCTCTGAATTAAGCAGAAAGCTCTCACCCAGTCAAGAGATCAGGGCTAGATCCAACACTGTTTTTTAGCTCACTGCACCATCCCAGTTTCAGAACCTGGCTGTATGCAAATTAGTCTGTTCCTGTCCCAGTGCATGATGGGAACAGGGCAAACCAAACTACAGAAGCCAATTCTTACACTGGGAAGGAAACAAGCTCCCGGGGACCGGTTTCTGGCATTACAGCCGTCTTCGGCCCGGTTTGCTTGAATCCTGATGGTGCAATGAGCAAGGGTCTCACATCTGAGAATACCCTTCCACGCTTAGGGTGGACAAAAATATTTACAACAAGGGGTGGTGAGGGACAGAGTCTCTGAATTAAGCAGAAAGCTCTCACCCAGTCAAGAGATCAGGGCTAGATCCAACACTGTTTTTTAGCTCACTGCACCATCCCAGTTTCAGAACCTGGCTGTATGCAAATTAGTCTGTTCCTGTCCCAGTGCATGATGGGAACAGGGCAAACCAAACTACAGAAGCCAATTCTTACACTGGGAAGGAAACAAGCTCCCGGGGACCGGTTTCTGGCATTACAGCCGTCTTCGGCCCGGTTTGCTTGAATCCTGATGGTGCAATGAGCAAGGGTCTCACATCTGAGAATACCCTTCCACGCTTAGGGTGGACAAAAATATTTACAACAAGGGGTGGTGAGGGACAGAGTCTCTGAATTAAGCAGAAAGCTCTCACCCAGTCAAGAGATCAGGGCTAGATCCAACACTGTTTTTTAGCTCACTGCACCATCCCAGTTTCAGAACCTGGCTGTATGCAAATTAGTCTGTTCCTGTCCCAGTGCATGATGGGAACAGGGCAAACCAAACTACAGAAGCCAATTCTTACACTGGGAAGGAAACAAGCTCCCGGGGACCGGTTTCTGGCATTACAGCCGTCTTCGGCCCGGTTTGCTTGAATCCTGATGGTGCAATGAGCAAGGGTCTCACATCTGAGAATACCCTTCCACGCTTAGGGTGGACAAAAATATTTACAACAAGGGGTGGTGAGGGACATGAGTCCCTTTCTCACTGCTCCATCAGGATTCAAGCAAGCCGGGCCGAAGAGGCTGAAATGCCAGAAACCGGTCCCCGGTAGCTTGTCTCCTTTCTGGTAAAGAATTGGCTTGGTAGTTTAGTCTGCCCTGTTCCCATGATGCACTGGGCCAGGGACAGACTGATTTGCATATAGCCATGTTCTGAGCTGGGATGGGGCAGTGAGATAAATAACGGTGATGGATCAAGCCCTGATCTTTGGACTGGGTAAGAGTGGTCTGCTCAATTCAGACACTCTGTTCATCACCACCCCCTTTTGTAAATCGATTTTGGCCACTATAGGTGTGGCAGGGTATACTCAGACATGAGTCCCTTTCTCACTGCTCCATCAGGATTCAAGCAAGCCGGGCCGAAGAGGCTGAAATGCCAGAAACCGGTCCCCGGTAGCTTGTCTCCTTTCTGGTAAAGAATTGGCTTGGTAGTTTAGTCTGCCCTGTTCCCATGATGCACTGGGCCAGGGACAGACTGATTTGCATATAGCCATGTTCTGAGCTGGGATGGGGCAGTGAGACAAATAACGGTGATGGATCAAGCCCTGATCTTTGGACTGGGTAAGAGTGGTCTGCTCAATTCAGACACTCTGTTCATCACCACCCCCTTTTGTAAATCTAAAGGGATCAAAGGCATCTCATTTGGAGGGCAGGAGCATAAGATAAATCTATTCTCAGACAATCTTCTCCTTACCTTTGCCCAGCCTGCAGTCTCACTCCCCAATGTCATAAAAACTTGCAGACCTGTTACAGCTGTCTTTGGGTTCAAGATCAATATGACTAAGTTGTTCATCCTCAATCTTACCCTTCTGACCATGGAGGTCAGAAGGGATTACAGGGCATCACTCCCTTCCAGTGCTCTTCAGATTTCATCAAGTACTTAGGGCTTCATATCACCCCTACTCTCTCAACCAGGACCCGAGCTAATTGGTCTCCCCTTTGCCGCTTGATTTGGGGGGACCTGCTGGCGTTGAAACCCATTTATATCTCCTGGCTCGGGTGTATCATCCCTATCAAAATGAACATTCTCCCACTGTTCTGTGTGTCTTCCATACATTGCCTTCATCGATCCCTCAGGAGGACATTCAACGCCTTCAGAAAGATCTACGCACTTTTAAATGGAATGGGAAGCCTCCCAGCATAGCTCACTAGTTACTGATGTGGCCCTGTTATAGGTGGGGGCTGGCATGCCCAAACCTGTTGGAATACTACTGGGAGGCACATCTGAGGTATATCTCTGAGTGGGTGGTGCGCGAAAGTGAGAAGCACTGGTTCCACATGGACCGGGCAGTGGCATGCCGGTTCCTGTGGGACCATGCCTGGCTGCTCAAATGTGCCTGCCTGCCCAGTGCCTATGTGGCAGTCCCGACAAAGAAGGTATTAGATATCTGGTATTGAATTGTTCTTAAAAGGGGACTAACCTTAATCCCCTCCCCCAATACTCCCCTTACGCATAACCCGGCCTCCCCCCCCCCCCGTGCCAGCCAACGCTCGCTTTCCGCCACTGGGCGGAGGGAGACTACTGGTTCACTATGACATAGGACCTTCTGGTGATGGAATGGCTGTCACACAGCTTAGCTAACACCGATAAAATGTTTCAACGGGAATGACAGCCACTAACCCACTATCTTACATGCATAGAATTCACATGCTTCAACCCCCCCAAAGCTTCGGGAACTTCAGCTGTTTGGTCCTGAGTGACTTGTTGCCCTGTGGTATTGGGTTCTCCAGGCCTACATACTCCGCAGAATACCCTCTACACCATAACAGATGTTGGCACGGAAACTGGAAAATGCAAAAGACAAGTTTATTAAGACCCCATGGGGTGGTGGTACATTCCTACAGCACCCTTCGGTAATGCAAGAAGTATCACACCGAACATCGGTGCGAGTCTTCTTTTATACAGTTTTACAGTAATAAAATGTAGGTGGAACACATTTACAGAGCTTTAGGTACATATATGGTCATTTTTGTAACACAGCCAACTCATGCGAGGGGTTACAACACCACTGGTCAGTTTGGAGGGACATTCCTAAGCGATGACTATCCAACGGCCCGAAGGGGCTCAACTGCGCATGTGCGGGCTTGACCAGTACTAAAAATAGCCTGTTGCTGGGCAAACTCGAATGGTCAGTGATACAGAGGAAGGACAAAATGGCATGCTAGCCACGAGGCGACGCATTCTATGCAATGGCCGCCGTCATATTCAAAATGGCTTCCGACAACCGTAGTCAATTTAAGGGAAATACGTGTAGCAAAGCTTAACGCTAACCCGATCACCGTCAAATTACGACAGATGACCCTTTTAGCGTTTAGCTGAAGCTACCTCATAATGGACATAGTCAGGGTATTCATCCTCAATATCAATAGACATTATGTTCATTACTTCTCTATGACTCATTTGTTCATTTTGTACAATAGCTCGTTTGGACGGGATACAGGCAGTGAGGCACATGGAACACAACATAGGGCCACATTGAATACATAGACATAGAAAGAATAATATCCCAATTATTACACATAGAATCGTCAACAACTTCCAACCCCATGTACTAAGTAATGTCCAAAACCATCCCGAGAATGTCCATGTACCATTATCAGAATGTATCTCAGCAGCAATTTTATGTAATGTAGATATTGAATCATATACAGAAGGTGAATTATCTGGCACGTATAAACAACAACTACTTCCGATAATACGGCATGCTCCTCCACGATCAGCTAATACTACATCTAACACCATACGGTTTTGGAGCATTACAATTCTAGTAATCTGAAGTTCCTCTGTTAGGTTTCCTAAAGCGAAAGCTGTCTCATTAGCAACAACTTCTACAACACGTGTCAACCGTCTGATTTTTCGACTGTTCAAAGCAGCTCCAACAAATGAAAAGAGGCCTAAATTAAAATCAACATGTTGCTGTAACGCAGTGTCGGTCTGGTCAATATCTTCAAGAACTAGTGCTCTCTTCACTCTATTCAAGATAAAATCATGATACAAAACGTAATTATTATGATACATAGGTGGGGCAATAAACACTGGGGGTAATACAAAAGATATATAACATGTTCCTAACCATCCTATAGGGAGACGGTGATAACCTTTATTTCCACATATGAAGTACGTATTTCGGGAGGCCACAAATGTAATGCCATTTGGTGTGTCAAAGGTGAGAGTGGTGTTGCATTCACTTCTTCCTACTGGGATTGTACCTTTATTACGAACGCAAAGATCAGCTTTTGTATCAATAACGGTAATCACATGTAAACTGTACATATTTATAGTTCTCTGGTTGCTATAAATTCGTGGTGCAGACACATTGTCTGGGCGGTACTCCTCCCATTCGAACTTAGTTCCTTCAGCTTGCGGATAACCATCTCGATCATGGAAGCAGATTTTATTGAGTCGGAAAAGCAGTCCACCTTTCGTTGGCCATCGCAAAGTGAACAAGAGGGTATACCAGGCATTACAAGAACCATTATGGGAAAACGGGAGTGGAATAAGTGGTGTGCCTCCTTTCTTCTGATGTCCAGGCAACATCCCACATACCCAGCAGTTCGAAGTGTTTGTCATATTGTGTGTATGATGCAAAATCTGGATGAAGCTGTTATTCAGATAAGTCTGTCTGTGTCGTTCTTCATGATAAGGCAGAGTAAAATGAAAATGTTCAGATGCAATCGGGGTAGTTGGCAATAAATGTTCTCTTGCCGGCACCAGAAGTTCTACTACCCAGGCTATCACAGCTATCACAACAATTGTCAAAACAAATAATACTGCACCAAGGATTCTCCTGTTTCGCAATGCAGAAGATACCATAGTTCAAAAGTTCAAAAATGTCTCAAGAATAACAACAAAAAAAAAATGAGTGCTGAGCTCCGAGGTAGCCGTTGATTTCTTCTCCGAGATTCAAGACGGGTGTCACTACACTTGGCAGAACAGACCCCCCCCCTTGATATTCCCGGCTTCCGTTTCACAAACCTGGAGCGGTAACTCAACCAGTCTCGCACAAAACAACTGCTTTTCGTGGTCGTAGGTTGTATCTCTCTCTTCCAGAAACAGTGTGGTCCGGGAATGCTCCCTCCGATTCAGTAGACGTTACAGCTGGGCTCTTCTCCTCGTCCAAGATGTCTCGATAATCAGACAGCACAGTCGGATTCACCAGATCCGGAGAGACACGGCGGCAGTGAGTGGAGTGCACCCACCGCTTCCTGTTGGTGACTCGCACAGCCGTACGAGTTGCAAGAAGCCACGCCACCTCGGCTCCAAGCTGCTTGTTCTCTCGAAGGACTTGACCATCACGTGGTCACCAGGACGAAGATTGTGAGCCTCTCCAATGGAATTGTCGGGGAGCGCTTCTCGAACCTGTTGATGAATAGAAAGTAAATCATTTGTTAATCGTGCCAAATAATCGTTCATCATTATACAAGGCACATCATATAACAATCGAGGCTTAGGAACTCCCCATATATTCATAGGCCTTCCAAACACCACTTCATAGGGTGTGAGGCCAGTTCGGGAATGGGGCACTGATCTAATAGATAGCAATGCCAGAGGCAGAGCATCCAGCCATTTCAAAGACGTAGATGCCACAATCTTTGCTAGCTTTAATTTCAGAGTAGCGTTGTATCTTTCAACAAGACCTGCTGACTGTGGATGAAATACAGCATAACATTTCTGCTGAATTCCCAATCCCTTCATCACATATTCTACAATTTTCCCAACAAAATGAGGACCATTATCGTTCCACAAAAATTTACAAACACGGTAGCGAGGGAAGTACTCTTTGAGCAAAACCTTAGCTGTTGTCAACGCTGTATTATCCTTCGTGGGGAAGGCCTCAATCCATTTACTGAAAGCGCACACCACCACTAAGACATACTTAAGGTTATTGCAACGTTCAAGCTGGATGTAATCCATTTGCAGTACTTCAAATGGTGCAGTAGGTGGAACGAACCCTCCTTTCGGAGTATGCGTCCCTTTTGCAGGATTGTGCTGTAAGCATATCAGACAGGTCTGCACTACTCTTTTGGCCATATTGGCAATCTCAGGATGCTCCCAAACTCGCGTTAGCAATCGAGTAATTGCAAGAGCTCCAACATGTGCCAATCCATGTGTCATTTGAGCCATTGCTTGCAAGTAAGCTGCAGGCAATTTCCATCTTTCCATATCTTTGCTTCGCCAACAACCCTCATCGTCCAACACTCCCTCTGCTGCCCAAGTTGCAAGTTCTGCTTCAGACGCTGATTTCTGAATATCTAATATCTCCTCTCTAGCATCATGCCATCGCTAAGCCTGTGATTTCACCACATACATTGGCGAGGCATTTCGTAACATAGCAGTTTCTCTCGCTACGCTATCTGCAAAAGCGTTTCCTTGTCCCACTTTGTCCGTGACCTTTTTATGTGCACTGCATTTGATTATCGCCACTTTCTTTGGACAAAGTAACGCATTCAAAAGATCACGCACTAGTTCTCCGTGCATGATATGTACTCCATGCGAAGTCAAACACCCACGCTCTCTCCAGAGTAGGCCAAAATCATGCGCTACTCCAAAGGCATACCGGCTATCAGTGTAGATGTTCACACATAAGCCAGCACTCAATTCACACGCTCTTGTTAAGGCTATCAGTTCCACTGCTTGGGCCGATTTCTGTGGTATTCGTGCTGCTTCTACCATTGTCTTAAGTGTCGTGATCGCGTATGCTGCAGAAGTTGTACCATCTGGCAGCCTCAAACACGATCCATTAACCCACAGTTCCCCATCCTCATCTGGAAGTGTCGTATCCTGTAAGTCAACACGACCCTTTGTTTGTTCTTCAGTCAGGAAAACATGGTGTTCTTCCTCCTGGCCCTCAGCAACCGGATACGGCAATAAAGTAGCAGGGTTCAGGGTAGCACATCTCTTTAGTGTGATATGTGGCGCCAACAGTGTAAGCTCATATCCTGTTAAACGTGCACTCGTGAGATACTGGGTCTTTGTTTGGTTTAGTAGAGCATCTACCGCATGAGGAACTAACACCAGCAATTTATGTTACAAAACTATTCCCTCACTCTGTCGTATGGCCACTGCTGTTGCTGCAACTGCTCTAAAACACCCAGGTAATCCTCGTGCTACAGGATCAAGTATTGCGGAAAAATACGCACAAGGCCTCTGCTTATCTCCGTGAGTCTGCACCAAAACTGACAATGCACACCCATCTTTCTCGTGTACGTACAACATGAAAATCTTCGTGTAGTCTGGTGTGCCTAACACTGGTGCAGAGCAAAGAGCTTGTCTCAATTGTTCAAAAGCATTCTGGCATTCATCTGTCCATTCAAGGGGCATTGGTGTAGTTTTGGACAATAACTCTAACAAAGGCTTTATAATGTGCGAAAACCCCATTATCCACTGTCTACAAAAGGACGTCAAACCTATGAAAGCACGCACATCTCTCTGAGTACGGGGGACTGGTGTATCTAAAATTGCTTGAATTCGATCAGATGTTAATGCATGTCCCTCCTTAGACAAAAGATGACCGAGGTAGGTCACCTTTGGTCTACAGTATTGCAGTTTTTTCCTAGACACTTTGTGATTATTCTGAGCAAGGAAAGAGAGCAAAGCAAGAGTGCTCTCCTCACACTGTGCATACGTGTCTGCAGCAAGCAAAATATCATCGACATACTGGATGAGAGCTACTCCAGACTGCAAATCAAAAGCATCAAGCTGTCTTTTTAAAGCCTGGCTATAGATGCTAGGACTTTCTGTATAGCCTTGAGGAACTCGACAAAACCTATACAATTTATTATTTAATGTGAAACCAAATAGATATCTGCTATCAGAATGTATGGGAATGGAAAAGAAGGCATTTTTGAGATCTATTACAGAAAACGTGGTGGCAGTGGGTGGAATCAAAGTAAGTAAGGTGGTGATATCAGACACCACCGGGTACTGGGGCACTACAATTTTGTTTATTTCCCTCAAATCAATAATAAATCGATAGACTTTGTCATCAGTATCTTTCTTTAAGATCGGGAGAATCAGACTGTTACAGACGTTGTAGGGAACCTCCTCCACTACTCCTGCAATAATCAAATCCTGAACAATGTTAGTCAGGGCAATTTCACCCTCCCTAGAGATTTTGTATTGTGGTACACGTGGCAGAGACACACCCTCCTTAACAGTTATTCGAATAGGTGGAATGAGCATCTGTCCCACATCCATGTCCGATGTAGCCCATAACATGTGTGGGAGAGAGGCTAACGTTTCAATTTCTTGCATAGTGCATAGTCTTTCTACATCCGGATAATTGTCATTCAAAATAACCCGCACTCCTTCAGGAGCGCAGCGTATCGTTGCTCGGAAGTATTTAAGCAAATCTATGCCCATAATATTGTCTGGAGTATTCGGCGACAATAAAAATGGGCACGGGCCAAAGAATCTGTCAATGTAAAACGTAAGAGGTTGTGACAATGGGCTAAGAGAGGGTGTTCCATCGAACCCTATGGATGTAATCGTTTCACCAGACAGGGGAGCCCTTGGAACCAAGTTTTTAGACAGAGCACTACGAGTAGCTCCTGTATCAACCAGGAACTGATCAGTAGAACCCAAAAAGCCCGCTGATACATATGGCCCTCTTTGATCTACTGGTATTTCAACCGATTCCACACCCCATCCTACGCACTCCTATGCATGAACATAATCCTGAGACTCCACATTCTCACCCTCAGATATCTGGTACTGATTCCGTCGATCAAAAGTATTACAATCATCCTGACCACGACCCCTCGCCTCAAACCTACCACGATCACTTGCTCCACCCCTCGCTCCCGAATAACCATTCCGTGCCCTTCCACCTCCTCGACCACGCTGATTAACTTGTTCATGAAGCGCCGGACAATCTGAAGCCCAATGCCCAAACTCTTTACAGTATGCACATTGATCCTCAGCAATGTCGGTACGACCAGAAGACGTACCATACCCTCCTCGCCTGCCTCTATCGTTCCCTCTCGGCTGTGTCGCACGAACCTGAGCCAACATCACTTTCGTCTTTAACTCCTTCGCTTTCTTATCAGTACCTTCTTTAGCCTCTAATTCCTGTCGCTCATAATACTGATTTTTTTTTTTTTCTTTTTTTTTTATATTACAAAGGTCCTAGGTTTTTTATGATATCTAGAGGATTGATTTTCACAGGCTAAGGATAAAGACTGTGTTTTTTCTTCAGTGTCCAGCCGGACCTAGAAGTATTTATTTTCAAAATAGTGAAGATAAACAGAATAAAGCGAAAACAATTCGCACATTAATAACTGGGCACAAGCCTGTACCAAGTCGGGGGGAGACAATACAAAAGAAAAGGACAAAGAATTCACAGGCAAACAGGGAGAACAGGGTGGCTTATAATACAATGCAAGAGGTTCTTGAATAAGCACAAACCCACAGTAACTGCCGAGAAAGTTAAAAAATCATACAACGAGCAGTACTGCAAAACAGTCGACGAACGTTTCGATCCCTATCTCCAATAGTATAGTGGGATCATCTTCAGGACTAGAATTGACTTTGCCTGATTTGTCAAGTGAGCCTGTAGGGTATAAACAGGAAGAGAAAGAAAAGAAAAATTTCTGTACCAAATATTTACAGAGTGAGTGCTAAAAGGCTAAAGTGCTCGTCAACAACCGTTTTTGTCATGCAAAATGCAACGTGTGCACATGCAGTCGTGTGTTCCCAAAGGGCACGGATCTCAATGTGCTCGTGTTTGGGATGCAGAAGACCGGGTCAACCAAGGCATACCGCGTTCATTTATGTGGCAGAGGTGCTTAGTGGCGGGGAATATAGTGTTTTGGTGAAGGGATATCGTGGTGATTGGAGCCTGGGGTCATGGGAGTGAAGTAAGGGGGCCCGGTAAGAATTGGGTAATTACCACGAGCCGGGCTGGGTGGGCCAGTCGTGGATGAACACACTTCCAATCAGTTCCGATTACAGTTGATGCCTGAATGGAATTGTTATAGTTATTATTTGGCGTGTGGCAGATAAATCACACACAAGACAAGTTACAATTAAAAAAACATAATTACCGGGTGACGATTCGGAGGAATCGAAATGAGGATTAAAACCGGCCAAAAAAGGTCGAATTGATTGTGACCTAGAAGGGAGGTATTATAATCCGAGGTTAAAATTACTACAGTGATATCAAGGTGACGACTTAAGTGCAGTGAAGGTAAAACAACATTACCGATGGAGCCTAGCATTTAGCGTGGGCTCGATGCGGGACTTCAGTTTAAAAGTAGTAGTCTGTGGACAAGAAAACATTGATTGATAATTTGGAGTGAGGGGCAATTGGCAGCGATTGGTGTAGGCAATTAGTTACCGTAACCGGGGGTCTGTTCCACGCAAGGCGCTCGATAAGAATGGCCTTTTCCGTGCGAGCCTGAAATGAAAATATCGAGGGCGCACATGAATTATATAGCGAGTTATACCGGACTCGTTTGAATCCATAAGGGAGCCGCGGTTATTTCAAACGCTTACCTTAAATTGCTCGTAGAGGGGCCGCAATGGGATCCCGTCTCAGCAGCACAGTGGCCAGATGCTAAGCGTCTGCATGCGGAGACGCCTAATATGCTCCGTCGAGATAGTGGTGAACAGTGAGGACGGACTACTCAGTAATTGTCCCATATTGCCACCTCTTGAGGGGAGTCTCAGTACTTTCAACACAGTCCATTTCAGTTCATTTTCAGAGTGTTTTTGAGCTGCAAAATGTTCCACCAAGGGTGCATTCGGAGTGCCGCACCGGATGCGGCTCCTGTGTTGTCCAATGCGACACTCTGAAAATGAACTGAAATGGACTGTGTTGAAAGTACTGAGACTCCCCTCAAGAGGTGGCAATATGGGACAATTACTGAATAAAGAAGAGCTGAAGTCCATCATACAGTTCAACTCCATCCAGGATGGCCTTAACAGAACTGAGGACTGGACAAGCCTAATATAAGTTGTTCATTTATGATGCCTTCGTTGCATGAGCATACACAATAATTGTCTGTCCTTAAAATGTAACATTTTCGAAATGTCAGTTGGTTCGAATTTGCTTGGTTTTAATTGAATTAGCTCGAGACCGTGGGCACTGCGAACCGCTTGGTGGCACCTTCACTAGCCAGTCCCTTTCAATTCACTCCATCGGTGCCTCACCATTCCAAAATGGCGCCCATACCGGCACATCTCATTTTTGAGTCGTTCGTTCACCACCACTGTCACGGAGCACGGCGGGCACCCCAGCTCGCCTTTAATCAAATGGTTGATGACCCCTGTTCTGCGTACCATGCATAGGCACCTTCACAGGTCATTCCGAACATTATTGCTCGGACAGTTCACCACTCTAAGATGGCGACCAATACCGGCACTACCACTGATTCCCAAGTAGTCCGTCCTCACTGTTCACCACTATCTCGACGGAGCATATTAGGCGTCTCCGCATGCAGACGCTTAGCATCTGGCCACTGTGCTGCTGAGACGGGATCCCATTGCGGCCCCTCTACGAGCAATTTAAGGTAAGCGTTTGAAATAACCGCGGCTCCCTTATGGATTCAAACGAGTCCGGTATAACTCGCTATATAATTCATGTGCGCCCTCGATATTTTCATTGCAGGCTCGCACGGAAAAGGCCATTCTTATCGAGCGCCTTGCGTGGAACAGACCCCCGGTTCGGTAACTAATTGCCTACACCAATCACCAATCGCTGCCAATTGCCCCTCACTCCAAATTATCAATCAATGTTTTCTTGTCCACAGACTACTACTTTTAAACTGAAGTCCCGCATCGAGCCCACGCTAAATGCTAGGCTCCATCGGTAATGTTGTTTTACCTTCACTGCACTTAAGTCGTCACCTTGATATCACTGTAGTAATTTTAACCTCGGATTATAATACCTCCCTTCTAGGTCACAATCAATTTGACCTTTTTTGGCCGGTTTTAATCCTCATTTCGATTCCTCCGAATCGTCACCCGGTAATTATGTTTTTTTAATTGTAACTTGTCTTGTGTGTGATTTATCTGCCACACGCCAAATAATAACTATAACAATTCCATTCAGGCATCAACTGTAATCGGAACTGATTGGAAGTGTGTTCATCCACGACTGGCCCACCCAGCCCGGCTCGTGGTAATTACCCAATTCTTACCGGGCCCCCTTACTTCACTCCCATGACCCCAGGCTCCAATCACCACGATATCCCTTCACCAAAACACTATATTCCCCGCCACTAAGCACCTCTGCCACATAAATGAACGCGGTATGCCTTGGTTGACCCGGTCTTCTGCATCCCAAACACGAGCACATTGAGATCCGTGCCCTTTGGGAACACACGACTGCATGTGCACACGTTGCATTTTGCATGACAAAAACGGTTGTTGACGAGCACTTTAGCCTTTTAGCACTCACTCTGTAAATATTTGGTACAGAAATTTTTCTTTTCTTTCTCTTCCTGTTTATACCCTACAGGCTCACTTGACAAATCAGGCAAAGTCAATTCTAGTCCTGAAGATGATCCCACTATACTATTGGAGATAGGGATCGAAACGTTCGTCGACTGTTTTGCAGTACTGCTCGTTGTATGATTTTTTAACTTTCTCGGCAGTTACTGTGGGTTTGTGCTTATTCAAGAACCTCTTGCATTGTATTATAAGCCACCCTGTTCTCCCTGTTTGCCTGTGAATTCTTTGTCCTTTTCTTTTGTATTGTCTCCCCCCGACTTGGTACAGGCTTGTGCCCAGTTATTAATGTGCGAATTGTTTTCGCTTTATTCTGTTTATCTTCACTATTTTGAAAATAAATACTTCTAGGTCCGGCTGGACACTGAAGAAAAAACACAGTCTTTATCCTTAGCCTGTGAAAATCAATCCTCTAGATATCATAAAAAACCTAGGACCTTTGTAATATAAAAATAAGTAGCTTAACCCATGGTCCTTGGCCATTATTTTGGGTTCCCTTGTATACTAAACCTACTGCTCATAATACTGAGCCATAGTCAACAAGGATGCAGGGGTCGCCGTGGTCCAGGAACTTTCACTAGTTTTTAAACGCTTTGCAATCTCCGGTAGGAGATTAGCCACATACTTATCGACGAACAAATGCCTACCCGTATCGTCCGTTAATAATTGCCCGCTGTAATCATGAAATGCTTCCTCGAAACGAGAGAAGAAATCAGACACCGATTCATCCACTTTCTGCTTACAGGAAGCTAACATAGTCCAATCAATCTTTTTAGGAGGTACGAGCGTTTTTAATTTATTTAAGATAGCAGTTGGAAGATCTAATATTAATTGACACGGCTTACATGCAGGCTCCCTATCTAAATCCGCTTGAGCTAGAACTTTCCAATCCGCCCCCAAAATCGCTTGATCATCGAACTTACGAATCGCTCTCCACATATCAGGGGGCAATATTAACCCAAAGAAAAGATCAATATCAACTAATGTCATAACGCATGAGGAAATGGCCCCTTCCACTCCTTCATAGAAAGCTGCTGGATTTTTACGCGGATCAGGTAAAGCGTTTTTCAGTGCCATAACATCTGCTCTATTCCAAGGTGTATAAACCCAATTATATACAAAATAACCCTTGGCATCCCCGGACAATTTATCATCACTTGTACCTTGCCCTTTAGGAGGGACATACAAAGGTGCCGCTTCACGCATAGGCATAACATGAACTGTAGAACGCTTATCTGCTCCAAAGATAGAACACTCTTTGGATTGCTCCGTGGACCCCGGCGCAGGCACGTCTGATGCTTTTCGTGCTTCCCGTAATCTGGACACCTCATCCCGTAGCTGGACCAACCGTCGGAAAAATTCATTCGCATCTGCAATAACAAATAAACCTTTACTCATATTCTCACGATGAACTGATATATCCTTAGGCTCTAAATCAGTTGAATGTTTCCTAAATCGTTCTACAACTTCATCTCCAAAAGTGCTTAAGAAATACAACTGTTCTCGCTCCGACCACTTACTCATTTCATCTTTAATCTCTGATATAGTTATTTTGTTCAAATTAAGTTTACGAGCAAAACGGCGCAATTCCGCAGTTACACTAGCAGATAACCTCATACTCTTACTCCCTCGACCATCGTCGTCCGAGTCCTCATCTGAGCCATAGGTAAAACGTACGGAGGCGGGCACCGATCTAGTAATGAAAAATCATCAACTTCGTTAGTAAGGACAGGATAAAGAGGACGCCGAATAGGGAATTGACCATTCGTTTGCAAATTACGTTCCCGCGCCTCCCTCTCTTTCTTCTCCTGCAACTCCTTCTCCTCCAGCTGTAAAGCCTTATCACGGGCAGCCTTTCGCTGTTCTTTGTCCGTCAAGGCAATTTCACGCTTCATTTGTTCACGCACTGCTTTCTCCCACATTCGCACACAATCAAACATGTCTTGTCTAGACCTACGTTGAAACAGACATTGCTCCACATACTGAACCTTTCGTAAATCAAATGACCCATGTAGTGGCCATTGCAACTCAAGATCTCGTTTGGTATACTTGTTCCATAATTTACTATATAGGATAGGGGGAAGGCCGAATTTGATGTACATTTCCCGATTAGGGGTCCCCTCTGGGGGAGCCGGCTGAGATTCATTTAATCGATAATTGGTACCATTTCCAAGACAGCACATTCCTCGGAGTGTGCTCAAAACAGGCTTGTCAAAATATCACGGAAACGTGATACCACAAAAATGGCACTTAATATATTCCAAGCAAATGTGCCGTTCAAACAAAAACAAGTTTAGAGAAATATCTCTAAATGCCTGCCTATGTGAAGTGCACTGCACATATAGTTCAAATCATAGAATCAAATGTTAGCTGACTCAAAACATATTCAAAGAGCCACAGTAAGCGTCCGTAGACTATCTTACCAATCACAAGCTTACCAAATTCTCAGATATCCAGGTTCCAACTGCCAAGGTCTTTGATCAAATCAGCCAAACCGGCACTGTACGGCAACTCGAACGAACAGGATCTCAGTCGAGGACCGGCGCCACCTGGAAGGTCTGATCAGAAGGAAAGGAAGAAAACACCGTGGGTGCCAAGACTCGGGTCACTCAGTGGCAGCGTACGCGTCCATGGCAAGTTTCCAATCCTTCGTCACGACCTCTCCTTCGGGCATCCGAGTCGCCGATGAGTCCCTTCGTGGTCGCCAATTTGTGGTATTGGGCTCTCCAGGCCTACATACTCCGCAGAATACCCTCTACACCATAACAGATGTTGGCACGGAAACTGGAAAATGCAAAAGGCAAGTTTATTAAGACCCCATGGGGTGGTGGTACATTCCTACAGCACCCTTCGGTAATGCAAGAAGTATCACACCGAACATCGGTGCGAGTCCTCTTTTATACAGTTTTACAGTAATAAAATGTAGGCGGAACACATTTACAGAGCTTTAGGTACATATATGGTCATTTTTGGAACACAGCCAACTCATGGGAGGGGTTACAACACCACTGGTCAGTTTGGAGGGACATTCCTAAGCGATGACTATCCAACGGCCCGAAGGGGCTCAACTGCGCATGTGCGGGCTTGACCAGTACTAAAAATAGCCTGTTGCTGGGCAAACTCGAATGGTCAGTGGTACAGAGGAAGGACAAAAGGGCATGCTGGCCACGAGGCGACGCATTCTATGCAATGGCCGCCGTCACATTCAAAATGGCTTCAGAGACAACCGTAGTCAATTTAAGGGAAATACGTGTAGCAAAGCTTAACGCTAACCAGATCACCATCAAATTACGACAGCCCCCCTTAGCTGGCCTGAGAATCCCCTGCGTGCGCCGCTGGAACCTAGATCGCCCTCCCTGCACACTGTGCAAATTTGCTTCTCGCCACCATCTTGTAAATAGAATGTTCTCTGACCTGTGGGAAGTTAGTTTGTTAGATGTTTTTCATTTGTTATTGAGCATTCCCCTGCCCTAGATGGCTTGACATATCAGGCAACCCATCAATCAATAGCTCAACACCAATATCACTCCCATGATTGGGTGACAGGATGAGAAACATCTCCTGGGACCTTTTGCCTAGACTAGACCGACCCCCACCACTATATGCTCAGGGGGAATCAGGATATTGTTATTCACTTTATATCTGTCAAGATGAAGGAGCATTGGATATACCATGTGTACAGACTTTTTCTAGTGGATCACTTTCAATGCTGTATCCAACATGATAACGTGGCCGGCTCAACGTGGTTGTAGGAGTCTTGCTGTATATCACCTCTATTGCTACCTTTGTTCTATTAACCATGAATATGCAGCCGGCCCGATATCGGTTGTAGGCGACGCAATGTATTTCATGCTGCTGTTCTTTATGATGAGAATAAAACCCTTTTACAATAAAAAAGATAAAGAAAAAAGAAATACCCCCCAGTTTGGGCTAGGGGAGGGGGCAATGCGTATTATATTTAAGGGGGAGGGCGCATGGAGCCTACTCCCCAGGACAGCGTAGTTTTCCTGCCCAGGGGACCACTGTCAGGAAAACAAATGTTTGTGCATGTTTTGTGGAAGCATTTTTAAATATACCGCTAGGTGGGAGCAAACATACCTTACATGCCTGCAGGAGCGTCAGTGGAAGATTTAAAAATGAGAGCGGTGAATGGGGAAGAATTCTGTTTCCCTGCCTTCACTCCTGCAAGCCCTGCCTGCCCCATGGCTCCCACCATGGCCCTCAATGTGCCGCCTGGTGGGTGCCCCCACCCACCAATATTTATACAGCCCCCAGGGGATGGTGTCTCCAGGGCACAATAGGTTCAGGGACGGGCTCAGTTAAGCCCTGGTCAGAGTTCAAGGAGTTCATGCAGGACTCTGCAAAGTGCAAAAAAAACTCAGCCGTCCTACGTGTAGCTCAGCAAGTGGCAGAGGGTGTTAAAAAAAGGGCGTTTGTGGTACTTTTCAGCACTGGATGTTTGTTCTCACTGTGAAATTGTCATGAACGGCACCTTGCACAGTGCAAGCGGGAGCTGTATCCATTTTACAGCTCTTTAGATTTTCTACTCAAGCGGCAGCTTTCTCAATGTGAACAGATGAGGAATCGTCTTGCCGGGAGAACTTGATATTGATGAGCGCAAGCGAGGAAAAAAACTCTGAGTTTACAACCCAGGCTTAGGGTCAGTGTGCCCTCCATCCCCTTCAGTATATTCATTGGACTGAGGGGGTTGTGGTCCCAGGGGCCTAATAAAGCTCAGGGTGCACAGACAAAATATCGACTCCAAAACATCGACTGGACATAATATTGAGTTTTAAATATAGACTGGACAAAATATCGACTGGACATAATATCGACTACAAAAATATCGTTTTTCAGGTAAGTGAACTAATATCGACTGTATAAAATATAGATAGCAAAAATATCGAATTTTTCATAATAATATATAATATTTTATAGTGTATTTTTATGTAATAATATGTGTGAAAAGTGTGTATTAATGTTATAAAATATTTTATTAAATGAATTTTGTTTTTATAATAATTGCGTAATGTAATTCTGTAGCGGGTTGTGGGTTTATAGGGGAATAGGGTGGGAAGTAATTTAATAATAATTAATTAATTAATATATGTATGTAAATATTTTTAATTAATAATTAATTGATAATTAATTAATAATAATTAGTTAATTAATTAATATAATTTTGTACATATTTTGTATTAGTAATTAATTGGTAATTAATTAATTGTAATTAGTTAATTACATTAATTAGAGTACATTTTAATATATATAATTTTGTGTTATTTTTAAGTAATTATTTGGGAAAAAATAATATTAATTATCAAAATAATTACAGCTAATGTGCTAATATATTTACTTTATTGTTATTGTTAATTAATAATTATTTGGTAATTAAATAATATTGATACCTTTTGGGTAAAGGAGTATTTTTAGGGTTCAGGGTCAGTTTTCAGTTTTTGGGTAAAGGGGCATTTTTAGGGTTTTGGGTCAGTTTTCAGTTTTAGGGTAAAGGGGTATTTTTAGGGTTCTGGGTCAGTTTTTAGTTTTTGGGTAAAGGGGCATTTTTAGGGTTCAGGGTCAGTTTTCAGTTTTTGGGTAAAGGGGTATTTTTAGGGTTCAGGGTCAGTTTTCAGTTTTTGGGTAAAGGGGCATTTTTAGGGTTCGGGGTCAGTTTTCAGTTTCTGGGTAAAGGGGCATTTTTAGGGTTCAGGGTCAGTTTTCAGTTTTAGGGTAAAGGGGTATTTTTAGGGTTCAGGGTCAGTTTTGGGTTTTTGGGTAAAGGGGTATATTTTAGGGTTCAGGGTCAGTTTTCAGTTTTTAAACGATATTTTTGCTAATCGATAATGTGACCGTCGATACTCTTTGGAGTGGGAATAGTATTTTTTACACTTCTGGTATTGTACAGTAATATAATAGTATCTTATTTAATTATAGTATGTTACTATATATATATGTTTTAACGAATAAGATTGTAAAACATTATTTTTATTATTTTCATTTATTATTTAATTATTATAATTTAGTTTTAGTATTTTTAAGTATATTTTAGTAATTAAAATTTTATATTAATTTAATTTAACACTGTTTTTAATAAAGTCGATATTTTTTACATCTATATTATTGTAAACGATATTTTGTACTCGATATTTTTGTACTTACCTGTTTGTAGATACAAACTCGATATTTTGACTGTCGATATTTTGTCCACGATATTTTGGCAAGTCGATATTTTGTCCCTCGATATTATTTCAGTGATCCAAAGCTCAGGGAGGGGGCTCCCGGGGTCCAAAGTGGCTTTTGAGGGGGCTACACTAATGGGTCAGATGAAGGGCTTGGCTGCAGGTCAGACCCTAAGGCCAAACCCTTATTCACACGGCCAAAAGCTGTGCTCAGCCTGGATTGGGTTGCGTGCCGGGGGTTGAATGCAATCCCTGACCACAGGCCCTATGTGCTATGACCGTTAGTTTTCCCTATTAGACTTATTACAATTTGACATACTAAGCATTGTTTTAATTGACGTGTAAAACATGAAGTAAATAGTTCACTAGATAGTCTTAAATCCTTTGGAAAGGACCTGAACTATCATAAGCTAGAAAGTGATCTGAATCCAAACCCTGAGGATTATCCATTGAGTTTAAGCGTTGTTTCCAAGTTCTCAAAGTACTAGGTGTTTTTATTCCTTCTTGTATAGGACAAGCAGCACTTTCCTAGAAGCCATGCGTGGCGGGGGTTGATTTAACATATGACAATAAAACATTACTTTACCTTTAAAAACCCTAGAGACTCAAATTAAAAAAACAAAGGTTAAAGTAACGTTATAGTTAAGTGACGTTTTCAGTGACAATATAACATTTAATAAAAACAAAACAACTGAAATTCAAAAGTTATAGTTATTTCTGGTAACTCTGACTTTCACCTTAAGGTAAATTAGACTCATGCTCTCACCATGCACTGCCACTTACCCCACATATACCATGACTCATAACATTTCTATGATACCATTGATAATATTATTGCAATGAAATTATTGATGAGAAAACTGTGTATGTGTGCCTAGCAGACTCGCATGTTCACCAGATGCTTACAAACGTGTATCCTAAGCTAGGCAAAGGCATGTTAGATTGTGTCAAGTTGAGATCAACTCTTCATTTCTACCATTGAGTATGAAGATGAACTGGTTAACATGGAACAATATCCGAATAGTATTACATTCAGCAATCGTCATTGTTTCTCAAAGTCAAGACCGTATTTGATCTTATGAAATGGAACTACATAACCTAATCATTGCGCACATTATGATTTGGCCCCAAAACCTAGACATTTATCTTAGTGAACACATTGTCTTCAAAAACCAGAACTGAGATTATATGGAATTTGGAAACAAAAGAACAAAATGCCTCTGCCTGGACTGCAGACACCATTGCAGTGAATATAAATAAAAGGCCAGGCCATGGTAGACTGTGTACCCCCTCATCTCCTTCTAAAGGCATAAGATAAGGTTAAACAACTAGCAGGTGACAAAAGAAATCACTCAAAGTCCAGATTGAAAGCAGTGTTACAAACAGATAACAATCCATGGAGTCTTCCTCACATAGAGGCACTCATTCCTGGACTGGGGGCTAAGATGTCCCCGCTGGTCTGTAGAAAGCAAACATGAAGATATTCTAGAGGGGGAGGGGTATCATTTATGGTTGTATGATCTTCCTTTCTAGGGATTCCAGGTCCTTGCAGGATCCTTCAGTGATTATTCAGAGGAAGGTGGTGGAACACTGATGATGTGATTTTGAAAACAGTTACCAAGAAAAAAGATTAAAGTGTTATTTAGATATTCTGACAGTTGCAGAAGAATGATGCAGAGTCCATCTAGACTACAAAGAATACAGAACTTGGAGACAAGGAGCAAGTGGCAAGAGAGACCCCACTCTGTCCTTGAATTAGATCTCATCCGGGCCCAGCCATAGGCAGGATATGAGCCGCTCAGTAGCTGGGACACTGATGCACTGGACCAAGACAGGATCACAACTTCACACACCTATCCCTTCCTACAGTGTCCAGGATTGTAGATGCTGACCGGGACTTTAACTGAACCACACATTCCCCTGGATCAGGAGTGCAATACCTGCTAGGGGCAAACTTTATAAACAAAACTTCTGGAATGTTCTCAGCAACAACAGGAACTGAATGATATCAATCCAAAAAAACATTCTTCCCAGAGGTTCATCACTGTGAGATGCATGGAGGAGGGAGGAAAAAGATAGTCAATTTCCTTTACTTACTTGCGGCCATCTTGGAAATCCGCGATCTGAACTCGGTAAGCATTCGGAGCCGCAATGCAACTTGTTTGATTGGAATGGCTCTCCGCATACTGGAACACAGGCAACGAAGACTTAAACCTGAACTGGCCAGTCCTGACAGATGGAGGAAGATAGCTAAAGGAATCTGAGACATGTATGGAGGGGGGAGGACAAAGATAGCTGAATTAATCTGGGTCACACAGTTTCTGGCTAATTTAATGTGTTAGACCAGCATATTGACACCAAACTCAACATAGCGCCCAATGGACACGTGTTAGTGTCACTGTGAGCCTTGCTCTGTCCACAAACTATAAAATACTAAGAAATACACCTGTTCTAATGTGTGAGTGACGTATGATCTGTTACCCTGTAAATTGAGTGATTAAAACACTAACATTAAAGGATTATTATTGTTGGTCTAAGAGGGATTGACATGTTTAGACCTCTGCAAAGTCCACACATCATTCGTCTCAAATGTGATTTGCTCAGAACCTAAGGTAAGAGCAATGGAATTAGATCTGAACCAATGAGGATACATAGGGATGTACAAGCAAAATAAGGATGGGGGGGGGACAAAAGCCTGTATAATCCTTGTTTTTAGAGGCTGGGGTCAGGAGATCTGGGGCTGAATGGGCTTCTGCTGCTGGACTACACCCCCGGGAGTACAGCAGGTGCCTGCATCCTGCAGCTTGCCTCTCACTGCTGACCTTGGGTCCCCTCCTGGTCCAGAAAACTCAGCTGCACGTCTCAGGAGATATGCCGGGTCTCCTATGGGTCATGTGACCTCTGAACGACAGACCTGCTCTCACCCCTGCTATTACTAAGGGGGATGCATATGTGTGTTTTTGTATTCTGCCTTAACTCAACTGAATTACTGGTAATAGCCAGAGTATAGGTCATTGAGTACATCTGTGGTGAGGACTATGACCTCATGGAATATAAGCGACACCAAAGGGGATGATGGACGGAGCGTTATAGCAAATCAAACACTCACCCCCAGTCAACTGACCTGGGTTTAATCCATCATCAGTCTTTAGCTAACTCCACCACCCCAGTTCAGACATGGCCATATGCAAATCAGTCTGACCCTGTGCCTCATGGGAACAGTCCAGCCCGAGCTGCCAAGCCATGTCTTCCCTGGACCGGAAACACGCATCCTGGGACCGGTTTCGGGTTTATAACCCTCATCATGGAATATAAGTAGCAGGAAATCCTTTCACGCCTCAATATATACCACAGGCTTGTTTGATTATCACAGTCTGTCAGAATTGTGTTGATGTTGGTGATGGAATTTTGCTTTAGTCTGTGTCTGTATCCAAATCTCAATAACAATATTTAAATAAGAAAATAACAATAACTAGAGAAGTATCTAGTTACAAGTTAGTGTTCTGGGGTAAAACCAAGCATTGAAAGTTTTTAATTCAATTAGTGATGAAAAAATACTCTCATTGTTACTTTCATGTTACTCACTCTGATGTTGGTTAATGTCCTTGTAATATTTGTTATTATTACATGTCATTAAATCATGCTACATGCTACAATTCCTCACAGCCAGGTCTAAACTAGGGATGCCATGATGGCGAGCCAAAGAATGATGGATTTCAACCGGATCTCTTGACTGGGGGTGAATGCTTTGTTTTGTTCTGCATTCCGTCCAATCATTGCGTGTCTCTTGCTGATATTCCTCATAGGCATTGAGTCTGAGTTTCATTGCTTATTTCACCTACAGTCCCTGACAGATATACATCCCTTTAACCCCTTCGCTGCGGGGGTTATTCCCCCACTGTGCTGGGGGGAAGGGGGGCGCGCACAGCCCCGCATGCTCATGACGAGCTGAGCTCGTCATGAGCTACGGCGCTCCTGTGCTCATGATGAGCTCAGCTCGTCACAGGTGCATTGGCTCCGTGGAACGTTCAGCACAGCGGGGGAATTATCCCCGCGTGTGAGCGTTCCACGGGCCATGTATGAGAACTGGAGCACCGTGGTGTCTACTTTCACGAGCTAAGGAATCTAGCTGTGGTATGCCCAGCTAAATATTGCTGTCAATAGGGTCAAAGGACTCTCCTGCCAAAGGCACATCACCACCCACCTAAGAGGTCTGCATTGGCTCCCAGTCAACAAGAGGATCACCTTCAAGCTCCTCACCCACACACACAAAGCACTCCACAACGCCGGACCAGCATACCTCAATGAACGACTGTCCTTCTACACCCCGAACCGCCACCTTCGCTCCGCCGACATCGCCCTCGCCACCGTCCCACGCACCTGCCGCACGACCACAGGCGGCAGATCATTCTCCCAGCTCGCCGCATGGACATGGAAGACCCTCCCCGCCCACGTGCGCCACACCCAGGCCCTGTTGACCTTCAGGAGACGCCTCAAGACCAGGCTGTTCGACCTATAGCTGTCGCCCCCCCCCAACTCCACCCATAGCACCTTGAGACCCTCACAGGTGAGATGTGCACTCTACAAAGGATTGATTGATTGATTGATTGAAAGGTCCTTGCAAACACTGACACTATGGGTAAAATATTGCATTTTCTAATGGGTTCCCCCATGTGTCACGAATGTCCTGCGGAATTGACCATCTTCCAAGGGGGACCCATGTGCCAAACATGACCTCTATTATGCAAGGGGCAGTTTGTTGTCATTGTAGCCCACCCCTATATGCTATGGTTGTCCTCCCTCATGCTATAACTATCTCTAATATGCAAGCTCCACCCTTATCCTTGGGTTCTCGTTACACCAATGAGTATCTCCTGTTTACCACTGCCAGGGTTTTTCCACAGGCGATTCATGTACCAAGCACTAACGTTAGTATGCCAGTGTCACCAGTGTGCCATGAGGGTAATGGCAAGCCTATAGGCACTGCTGCCCAGTTGTCTATTATTTCCTCATGATGTAAACACCAGCATTATGCCATGGGTCTCCCGTGTACCTGGTGCTACCTATAGTTCGCGGGGGCTTCATCTGGACAAGGGGGTTCCATATGCCACAAAACTCCTGCAGAATGCTAGTTGCAGCACAGTGCCCTTTGTGCCTCTGTGAGCCAAGAAGGACCCGCGTGTCCAGGCCAGCGGCAGACCCACAGGCATAAGACATTCACACACTCAGGCACACTCTCCTGTGCACTCAGTTACCTTTACTTACTCAGACTCATTCTCCCTCACACTAATAATCATGCATGCCTCTTCACTCTCATTCCCTCATGCTTTTCACTCCCCTGCACACTCATTATCACTCAATCATTCTCGCTAGCTCGCTCTTACATTCACTGTTCTTCTCACACATTCTTTACCGTTCCTTCTTGCTTTCTCTTCCTCACTTTGAGTCACTAATTTTCACTCACAGATGCACTGACTGGTACTCATTATCATGTATTCTTATTCACTCCCACTGACACCCCCTACAGCTCACCTTAGTCATAATTATGCATAATCACACCTGTGCATACACACCCTCACCCCGACATTCGCACACACACACCTACCCACACACACACACATGCATACACACGCATATGCATATGCATATGCATACACACACATGCACACACAAATACACACACTCATCCGCACTAATGTGCATACCATTGATAGCAGTTTTAACCTTCTCGAACAGTCTGTATGGTTCTACTTCAGGTCCTCCGCTACCAGTGATGTATGTTCCCTGGTGCGAGCCCGCAGCCCACTCTCTCCATAAGCCCTGAAGCAGGAAGCTGAATGCAGGAGCTTGCACAGCACATGCACTGGGCGGATGCACCAGCACAGTCTCCACTTCCACCTGGCTACCCACAGTCTCTTGTGTTGATGCATTATTCCATGGTTAAACCAATTAATAATATTGAATTTTTTGACACTAGAAATGCCCTCCCTTCATCGAAGACTTCTGACTTATTTTTGATTGAATGGGACCCCCCCAGCTTTTGTTAGGATGGCACAAGACCTCTGGTCTTTCCTATGCACTTGTGATTTGATGACCCATTTCATGTACTTAGCAGTTTGTTCTTATTTGTTCTAAATACCCTATGTTACAACGTAATTTTTATTTGCCGGCTTGTATTGTCAATGAATGTCAGTCAAGTGAAGTCAGCTTTACTGTATTTGTAATTTGGATCCAGGATTCGGGGCTTGTATATCCGCATTGACTGCTTTGGGACCTCAGTACCTGCTGGGTCGTGTTGTGCTTCACGGGACCCGACAGCGCCCTGCATCGCGAGCCCTCCCACTGCCGCTCTTCTCATCTTAGCAGCCGCCGAGCAGAGGACTCGCTTTCCCTACACCACCTGCGGCGGTGCACCCTGACGCCGTCACTAGAGCGCCCGGAGGCGCATTAAAAGTTCGCTTACCCCCGGCGGAAGCGGGCTTGTATATCCGCATTGACTGCTTTGGGACCTCAGTACCTGCTGGGTCGTGTTGTGCTTCACGGGACCCGACAGCGCCCTGCATCGCGAGCCCTCCCACCGCCGCTCTTCTCATCTTAGCAGCCGCCGAGCAGAGGACTCGCTTTCCCTACACCACCTGCGGCGGTGCACCCTGACGCCGTCACTAGAGCGCCCGGAGGCGCATTAAAAGTTCTCTTACCCCCGGCGGAAGCGGGCTTGTATATCCGCATTGACTGCTTTGGGACCTCAGTACCTGCTGTGTCGTGTTGTGCTTCACGGGACCCGGCAGCGCCCTGCATCGCGAGTCCTCCCGCCGCCGCTCTTCTCATCTTAGCAGCCGCCGAGCAGAGGACTCGCTTTCCCTACACCACCTGCGGCGGTGCACCCTGACGCCGTCACTAGAGCGCCCGGAGGCGCATTAAAAGTTCTCTTACCCCTGGCAGAAGCGGGCTTGTATATCCGCATTGACTGCTTTGGGACCTCAGTACCTGCTGTGTCGTGTTGTGCTTCACGGGACCCGGCAGCGCCCTGCATCGCGAGTCCTCCCGCCGCCGCTCTTCTCATCTTAGCAGCCGCCGAGCAGAGGACTCGCTTTCCCTACACCACCTGCGGCGGTGCACCCTGACGCCGTCACTAGAGCGCCCGGAGGCGCATTAAAAGTTCTCTTACCCCCGGCGGAAGCGGGCTTGTATATCCGCATTGACTGCTTTGGGACCTCAGTACCTGCTGTGTCGTGTTGTGTTTCACGGGACCCGGCAGTGCCCTGCATCGCGAGTCCTCCCGCCGCCGCTCTTCTCATCTTAGCGGCCGCCGAGCGGAGGACTCACATTCCCTACACCACCTGCGGCGGTGCACCCTGATGCCATCACTAGAGCGCCCGGAGGCGCATTAAAAGTTCTCTTACCCCCCGCGTCGCGGGAGCGCCCGGGGCTAAGCCCGGGCAAAGGGCGGGCCGTCTGTGGCCATCCGGGGCTGGCCGAGGCTGGGCTGGCACCCCCCCTTTCGACCCTTAATCCAACTTGCTTTGCGGTTCATATAGACGTAATTATTACTTTTAACTTTATATTTTCCCTGTTAATGTTGTACTATCTTTATTCTTGTACTTTCTTCGATGCAATCACTGTAGTAACATGTATCCTTTAGTGTAAGATTTTAACTATATTTCTGTTTAGTGTATTATTCTTTTATATAGATTTAGATCTATTACTAAAAAACATGGGGAAAAATACTCCAACCCATACAATTGGAAAAACTAAAGTCATTGCTAATGTGGAAAAAGGTACGGGCCGATTACCTTTTTCAAAGTTGCCCAGCGCTAACCGCCTCTGATACCACTCAAGTTACCAAACAAAGAGGCAGGCGCTGGAGACTGGAAGGCAGGAAACAGAAGTTTTTTTCCGACGGAGCAGAACACATCAATTCAGACAACAGGGTATCTTCACGAGGTGCTCTAACCGCATCTCTGAGGCCTGGCCTCTTATACACCGGTTTATGATCTTTATTACAGTTTATTGCATGTGGCATATTGTCGTAAATACTTTGAAGTAGGGAAAGGCATCCTCGGAATCCCCGCTTCAGGCCCGTTCCCACACACATTTACAGTAAAAGTCCCCACCCCGGTCACAACAGGTGACGATTGTTGCGCAGCTGGACATTCCGCTGATTCACGGAATGTATGTGGTCGATCGGATCTCATGGGGTGGGGGCTTTGATCAACTTGTGGATCCTTTGATGGGAGAAGATTCCTACTGTATGGGGGGGCAATAAACATCATCCGCAGGGCCAGGTGGTGGCCTGGGAATGAGTAAGACAATCGAGTACAGAGGAAAGGGGGTTTTATCAAAGGACCGGGGATATTGAAAGGAATGGAGGGAGGTGTTGAGCTGGGAACAGGATGGGGTTCCGAGGCAGGGTTGCCCTGAAGAGGGGTTTATGGCCCAAGCATGTGGGAGCGGGAGTTGTCAGTGCGCGGGGGATGCCTGCGAGGTCAGTAGAGAGAGAGAGAGACGCACTGGCTGTTGGCGAAGGGCAGAGAGGCCGTGGTATTTAAAATGGCTGCCGCTTACGCGCACAAATGGACTCAAAAAGGGGGACAAGATGGCGCCGATAAGTTGACACTGCAGACCAGATTTTAACACTAATCCCCCCTTACCCACACTCACAGCAATAGACCAAATGTTACAGCAGACAATTGGGGTGGTTGCCTCTGCTATTGAAAGCACAGAAAGACGTCTCTCTTTGCCACCTGGCTTTCCTCCCCCTTTATCTAAACCAAATATGTCTACGCTAACCACCAACTCCCAGGATTCCTTATTAGCCCCCTCATTTGTTGCTTTACCCAGAAGAAATAGTATAGCACCAATAAATGATAGGTCTCTCAGGGATTCAACGGATGTGAATGACTTGCTGCCCTCAACTGCACGACTGTCTGTGACTCCCTCCATACGTCCCAGTAATCAGAACAATGATTCCACTCCTCTAAATGAGGAGAACTTAGATAATGAGGGACACGATACCTTAAGGAGTCCAACCTCCATCCTAAATACTAGTGACAACCCCTGTGTGAGAACTAGAGGACAGAAGGCCAGATCTAAGCTAAAACACTCTGCTAGAGCAAGGCAATATAGTAAAACAAACAAAACTAATAAAAGGAACACCAAATTTAAAGAGAGTAAAGTCCCAGAAAATGTAAATGGGAGTAGTGTAAGCGAGGAGAATGGTCAGCCAGTGACTGTCCCCCACTTAATTGTTAACAGGGACTTAACAGATGATTCATTTTGGCAAAGAATGGAAACTCTTCTAATGACTTTCTTGGAACCGATTACGCTAAAGGTTAAAGATATAGAATTGAGGCTAACCAACATTGAGGGCAAGTTAGATAAACAATTGTCTCCAAGTAAGACTAAGACTCTACCTCACTCTAGTGCTACCTGTTCTAAAACTGGCACTCCAATTCCTGCAAAAGTGCCAGCTCCGCCTAAAGTGGTAGCTCCATTTAAAACATTAGCCCCATCCAAAGTGCCAGCTAAATCTAAACATATCAACCCAAAACCTACTGATCGACTTGATCACAAAACATTTAAGAGGAGATTCTATTACCCATGATAAGGGGCCCGTTGACTCACCTTCTGTAGCCCCAAATGCATCTTCGCATATACCACCTCATAAACATAGAACATTAGAAGATCAATTTGAGGAAGGAGTAACACCGAACCTCTTTAACTTAAATCTCCCACCAGAAGCAACACCGTATACTGTGGTCTTGGCAAATGTACCTCCACTCTCACCTAATTCAGACGAAAACTGGGCAACTCTGAGAAATAAATCCCTCTACATTTTGTCATCTAGGGTAGGACTTAAAAATCATCTTTTTACAGAGTTTAAAATGGTTAGACGAGCAAGATGGATAGGCACTTCAACTAAAACACTGAGGGGTGATTGTGTGGTTTTATCATTTCGATCCCCTCAATTGGTTAATACTGTGATGGAGAGAGCGGCCACGGGGATTTACGACCCACATCTTGTTAACATTCTTCCCCTTGGCTACTTTTACCCTCCTCCCCGATTAAATAGACGCATTGCTCCCGTCCGTTACCCTACTATGAACCCTGAAGAACCATGGGCTAGAAGCTATGGAATTCCTACATTTAATTATTTTGATACCCTTAGCGGCTTGGAAAATAATGACTGACTGGGGTTAATTACTAGTGACTTCACTGTCCAAGGTACAGATAAAGATTCTCACAGTGAACTCTGTAGGAGGGAAAATATAGTTGTAGATAGGGAGAGAACACCATTACCAGTGTCAATTATGTGTGAAGATGTGGACCCTGGGGGGGGGGGCGGGTCTGGTGACAGAAGAGGACACGGGCTGGGGGACAACCAGCTAGCCGCCCCCTCGCATGTCAGCCCGATCCCGCTGTCCCCAGTAACCCTGTTTACCCCCTCGAAAGATCCACTTGTTCTTAAAATTTCATCATGGAACATAGCTGGTATCAGATCTAAAATTGGTCACCCTATCTGGAGGGACTTTGTTCAACTGCAAGACCTGCTTTGTTTTCAAGAAACATGGACCCTTGAACCAGTGCACTTGAACGGCTATAGAACTTTTTGTACTGCAGCTGTAGCCGTTCCCCATGGGAGACCTAAGGGTAGACTGAGTATTTATTTATCAAACAAATTAAAGTGTCAGAAAATTACCGAACCTGTTAAAGATATTTACTTTCAACTTTTGGTTCTTGGTCTGGGTTGTGGTACCCCAATTGTCGTTGCTAATATATACAATAATATTCCCGTTGACGATGTTACAAGTGTCTTGAGGAAATTGACCAAGGTCTTACTTAAGCAAGAAAACATTTCCAAACAGAAATTGATGGTTATCATGTTAGGAGATTTTAACTGTAATTTGTGTGAATTATCTAAGGACAATAGGTGTGGCCTAGCACGGGATGAAGGTGAGGGACACCTCCATTTCCAACACAATTTTCTAGGGGAACAATTTAACTACCTGTTAGCCAATTTTGACTTAGGATTTGTTAATGAAATGTGTATCTCAGCTCCCATAGTAGTCCCAACATTTAATGGCAGAGGTTGTTCTACAACTATAGATTTTATTACTATTTCTAATAAATGCAGGAACAGAATCCACTCCTTTAACGTCCTCGATATAGCGTTGAGTGACCACTTTCCACTATGCCTCTCTATTTTGCTACCTACTGCCTCAACATTAATCAGCAATGGAGAATGCATTAGCCTAGATGCTGATTTAACAATTGGCAAAACTAATGGGTATACTCTAAAATGGGCTATGATAAATGAGGCAGAGATAATTAAAACAGTGGTTGAAAAATGTTCCCAAGAAGTGTCTAGAGATAGATTTACCACCTCAAACCTGCCTTGCATCCTTCTTGGTAATATCGAATGAAATTAAAAACTCCCTTACTAGGCAATTTAAGAATAGAAAGAAGGAGGGAGGTTGGTTTGATTCCAGATGTACCAAGGCCTATGCAACTCTAAAAAAGGCCCTACATAATAAACCTAGATCTACCGAGGAAATTCGCAGACTTAGAAAAGACTACATAGAGGCAATTAAAAATAGGAAAAATACTCTGAGGTCGGAAGCATGGGAAGCTCTTCATACAGCCTCCACAACAAATGATAGTGTGAGTTTTTGGAAAATTGTGAGAACCCCCTTTCTTAGTGAAGAGACTAGTCAGAAAATAGATATTGCAATATGCAACTCAGACTGGGTCAGTCACTTCTCAAGAGTCTATAAAGGAGAAGATTATGAAGAAGGCCAGGTGAGGCCTCTGACCTCCCCTGATGATTATCCCCTTAAAGGCCCTGAGTAGAAGTAAGCGCTAAGGCGCCTGGGCCAGACGGGGTTCCCATAGACCTATTTAAGAGTATTCCAGCTCTGTGGACGCCCCTTCTGGTTCAGGTGCTTAACGCTAGTTGTGTTGCTGAATTCCTGCCCACGTGGGTGGAATCTGTAATCGTCCCAATCTGCAAGAAGGGAAATAGACAGGATCCTGCCTGTTATAGGCCTATTTCCCTACTGGACTCATTCACTAAAATTGTGGGCAGAGTTATTCTGGACCGACTTCTGGAGTGGGCTGAAGAAAACTCTGTTCTGTCTTATCTACAGTATGGCTTCCGCCCCGGTCTGGGGACTGTAGAGCAGGGTTTGAATTTGTTCATGCTGGTCGGGAAATACACAAGGGCAAAACAGGGCAATTTGTTTCTGGCCTTTGTGGTCTCACGGCCGCCTTTGATTGTGTGGTACATTTTAAACTGTGGTCTATATTGGAACATCTTGGGGTTGAGCCTAACATTATTTATTATCTTACACGTTTTTTAAAGTAATGCATCGGCCCGAGTACGTTTTGGCCTAAATGGAGAGCGCACAGAGACAATACCAATCAGGAGCGGGGTCAGGCAGGGTTGTGTCCTGGCCCCCTTCCTTTTTAACTTGTACATAAATGGACTGGAAGGTGTCTTGTGCAAAGTTAGTTCGGATCCTCCTTTTGTAGGCGGCCGCCCAATACCAGCTCTTTTGTACGCTGACGACGCTGTACTCATGCCACTTACTCGGGTAGGCTTACAGCGTGTGGTCGACAGCTTTTGTTGCTTTATGAAAGAGTTGGGTCTGAAAGTCAATACCTTAAAGACTTTCACTATGAATTGTGGCAGGCAAAATAAACCAAAGACACCAATCTTCATACAGGGCAAAAATTGGAATTTGCTAAACACTTCTCTTATCTTGGGATACTTTTTGCTCAAAACGAGACGTGGTCTCAAGCTATTTCTGTTAATAAGCTTGAGCTTCTAAGATCGACCGCTGCTCTCAAAATCTTTTCCACTAAGCTAGGAACTATACCCCCTGTGGAATTGACTAAAATCTATAAAGCCAAATGTGTAGCTGGCGCTACATACGGCAGTGGGATCTGGGGTTTTGCTAACCCCGCGCCCATACAGGTTCCTGAAAACTCCTTTTTAAAATATATACTGGCACTTCCCAAAAGCTCATCCAATTTCAACTGTCATTCAGAACTTGGCCTTTGTCACATTACTGACCTTATTAAAATCGAGCCAGTTTTGTTATGGCATAGACTCTGGACCCAAGAAGCGACACACTTAAACAGAGATGTCCTGACAGATATTTTGAAATTGGAGGGTGCTACTAAAATCCCTTGGGTGAAGTATGTTTTTAACTTCTTAAATGATATTGGGAGAGAAGAATATTTATTGAACCCCATAGATATTTCAGCAATTTCACGAAAAGATTTGAAAAAAGAGTGTTTAGCCCTTTTGGACTCCAATAGGACTGCTGCGGAGGTTTTAAAACCTTCTGTTCAGCAGCATCAATTGGTTTTAGCAGCTTTTAAGATTCAGCCCTATTTAATCTATGTAACAAATAACTATGAGCGTTTTTTGTTAACACGCTTTAGATTTAATATCTTCCACAGACTGGTTAGTTTTCCTATAATTAATAACTGGACGCACGATCTACCTCCCTGCCCTTGCGATAATATTTCCCCCCAGAGTACCATTCATGTATTTCTTTTTTGTAAATTATATGATGAAATGAGGAAAACTATTTTATTGCCCTTATTAAGAGAATTAGGTCTCCGTCATTGTCGTGTGGCGATGATCAGTATTCAAGCACTAGATAACCATGTATCTGTAGCAACAACAACTTTGTTTTTAAGAAATGTAATGACCATTAGGAAACGTATGGACATATAACTTGCACTTTATAAATGTAACTGTTTTCCCCTCTTGTATCTGTTTTTAATGAATATAATGAATTTCTGTATTTTTATATAATATGTATTTATGATTTTATCTGTACTTTTATGATGTGACCGAAACAATCGAATAAAGATATTTTGAATTGAATTGAATTCGGATCCACAGTAAAGGGTGTAGCAGGCGTGGTGCCTCTATGCGTATTTCCACAAAGTTAAAAACAAAGGGGCAGATTTATGACGGACTTGCGCCACGTTTACGCCGCCGTTGTGTGACGCAACGGCGCGGAAACGTGGCGCATCCCTGCGCCCTATTTACAACGTGACGCATCTAGGCAGATGCGTCACGTTGTAAAGCCCTGCGCCACATGAAACCTGCGTCAGGTTTCATGTGGGCGTTCTGTCGCAGGGTGGGAGGTCCCTCGTAGGAAAGCCCCGTAAAACTGACGCAGTGAAATCTACAAGATTTCACTGAGTCAGTTTTACGAGGCTGCTGCGTCAAATCCTTACGCCTGCTTGAAGCAGGCGTAAGGAGTGACGCACCACGTTATATATGGGTGGCCTCTGTACATTGCAGGAGTTGCGTCACACTTGTGACGCTACTCCAGCAATGCGCCGCCCGTACACCACAAGATGCGTCACGCATCTGCCCTTCCTTGCACCATGGTGCGCCGCATTGTAAATGCGGCGCATCTGTGGTGCCGCAAGGAGGGAATTGCGTGACGCATCAGTTCTGGCGCATCCCTGCTGATTTGCAGAGATGCGCCAGAACTCATAAATCTGCCCCAAACTGTACAAATATGCTACACTCCGTTACGCCCCTCCCACCTCCCAAAGTCCTTAAAAATAGATTTAAAAAGGAATTACCCAATTGTTTGCCGCCTCCCCTGCATCCGCACATGCGTCAGACATACAACTAGTTTTTTTCTATTTTTAAAGACGCGAGGAGCAGGACGGGGAGTGCGAAGGCAGGGGTGGCGTCAAACAACAGGTAAGTGCCTTTTAAAATAATTTTTAAAGGACTTTGGCAGGTGGGAAGGAGCGGCTAACTCCGCTCCGCACCTGAGGCGTATTTTTTTGTCTACGCCACATTCGGCACCGAGCGCGGAATAGGCACTTCTCCACAAACTCTGTTGGCGGAGCGGAGTTACCCGCCCAGGGTTCATCCACACCACATGCACCTTTTTCTCTACCATGGTTCTTAGCAGGTGTTTTAAATTCTGGTTCTGAGATGTAATGAATTGATGCTCCAATTATACTGCTTAGTTTTCTAACTTTTAAGGAGTTATTTGATTTTATGTACTTTTATGATTTGCATTGATCAAATCGAATGAAGTGAGTTTTGCTAAAAAATGTAAATCTAAATCTGGTATTTGCAAAGCGTAAACTACTCACCCCTAGGAGTCTCAAGGCGCTGGGGGTTGTCGGGGACATTAAGTAAGCTATTGCTCAGAGTCACAGGGTGCTGAGCTGCCGCTGGGGACCCTGTGCTCTGGAGTCAGCCGCTCTGGCCGCTGCGCCACACCTCTCCCTTGACAAAGGAATAGTATAGTGTGAAATAAGGGCAGATAATGGGAAGGACAGAACTCTGAAGCAAATAAGGGCTATCCTGCCCTAGGGCGCACTATGGAAAACCCTGAAGCATCCATATAATGCAATAGTAGGGTAGAATGTGCCACAAATTTGATACTAAAATCAAGGCCTCTGTGAGAAAATGATACAACAAATACACTGACATCAGGGCTCCTTTAAAACAATATTTTCTCAACAAGGTATAATGGACCAGAGAGGACACATTTTGCTAAACATCATCATCACTTTACTGCAAGCGCCCAACCCATGTTTCAGCGAGAGATCTGAGATAACCCAATAATGCCCCCTCCATGAGTCTTATGCCGTGTTCTGGCATTAGTAATGCTTTATTTAAATATTTTCTGGGCTTATTCCGTTGGTTAAGTTAGTGTTTTTTCAAAGTGATAATGTAATAGTCTTGATGGGAATTTGCTGTCTGTTTTTTCTAATTCCTAGGTTGAGGAAGTCATTTTGCTGCATAACACCTTCCTGGCTGCCCTCTTCACCTCCTGGTTTTTCAATGTGTAGATGAGGGGGTTGAGCATGGGGGTGATGATGCTGTAACAGATGGAAAGCAGGTGGTTTTTGTCCAGCGAGTAGCTGGAGAAGGGCTGTGTGTAGGTGAAGATGGAGCTGCCGTAGTACAGGAGGACCACGATGATGTGGGAGGCACAGGTGGAGGAGGCCTTCCACCGCCCGTTGGTGGAACGTATCTTTAGGATGGAGGAGATGATGTACATGTAGGACACAATGATGCACATGAAGGGCGTCATTGCAATGAAGACCCCTATGACCAGTAGCATCACCACGTTCACCGTGGTGTCACCGCACGCCAGAGACAGCAAGGGTGGGATGTCGCAGAAAAAGTAATCAATTTCATTAAGTCCACAAAAAGGCAACTGGAAGGCCAAGCATGTGTGTATGATGGAGTTCAGCAGCCCACTGCCCCAAGACGCTGCCGCCAGCTGCAGGCACGCCCTCTGGTTCATGATGGTGGGGTAGCGGAGGGGCAAACAGATTGCCACATACCGGTCATATGACATGGCTGCCAACAGGATGCACTCCGAACCAACAAAGGAGAAGAAGAAATACAACTGCAGCACACAGCCGGCATACGACATGCTCTTCCTCTGGGACAGGAGCAGCTCCAGCATCTTGGGGACTGTGGTTGAGGTGTAGCAGATGTCCAGGAAGGACAGATTGCAGAGAAAGAAGTACATGGGCTTGTGAAGGTGAGAGTCCAGAAGGACAACAAGGATGATGCCAATGTTCCCGGTCAATGTCATGGAGTAGATGAGTAGGAAGAGAGCGAAGAGCAAGGTCTGGAAGTGAAGAAGCTTGGAGAACCCCAGCATGATAAACTCTGTGATCACGGTATGATTACTATGCTCCATTGTTTCATAGTAGATGAGCTCTGTGAATATCAACAAAAAAGGATGAAAATGCATTGACATGTTCTTCTGGGTGTTTCAGAGCAGTGATCTCCATCCCCATGCATTGCTCTCCATCCCCAGGCAGTGCTCTCCATCCCCAGGCAGTGCTCTCCATCCCCAGGCAGTGCTCTCCATCCCCAGCCGGCGCATCCAACTTCTGAAGCCTCTTTGGATTTTATGCTCTACTCCAGGTGTAGACATGGATTGTGAGGTCACAAACCCTGCAACAAAAACCCTTTTACATATGTTCTAACCCCATTTTACTTCCAGTGTAGGATGGTACCTAATTTGTAAGTGGGGTGACAGCCTCAGGGGGAGCAGACAGAGGTCCAGGGGGCTGCCGTACATGGCCAGATGCAAACATACAGTCAATGAGTGGCAGGAAATTTAGGTGGTTTTTGGATTGTTACTGCATTTGAGTAAAAGCAAAACCATTTTCAAAAGCAAGAGGTCTATTCTTGCTACTAAAGGCTTGGCAAGGGAACATAAGAGCATTGCAGGTATTGTTACTAAAAACCTCAGATGGTTTGATTGTATTGGGGTGCCCAGAGATAAAGGTCTGAATGTCTGTGTCCAATTCTATATAACAAAATTAAGGAGTACCACCAAAGACGAGGCTAGACAGCCAATATTGGTGGAATGAGACACTAGTGTGAAAGAAGAAGTCCTTCTTTGTTTTTAAGGAACCCCTCACTCACCGACCTGGTCGGTGACATGCTTCATCATCGGGGCCACCTTGACAGCCGAGTGGCGTCAAGGTGTGCTGCGACACCTGAGATACAGTGGAGCGGGTATGTGAGTGATGAATGTGAAAAAAGAAAAAAAGTCAGTGAGTTAAAAATTGTCCTGGTATGACTTATCCAAACATTATTTATTCTAAGGCTACTGGACAATATTAAAAACAGTGTATGTTGATACAATAAAGGCTTTAATAGGACCTAGTGTATCTGTGGTATGTGTTAGGTCTACATGTTTCAAACCAAAATGGGAGTTACCGGTTTTTCTTCAGGACCAAAAAGATGTAAAAGGAGTTGGGTGGTCAGGGTACACTAACACCCTGCCATACCTGCAACCCTTTCAGGACCCTAAATAGCAAAATTGCTAAGTGGGTAAAGGTAATTGCAACCCAAATGTGGTTACAATAAAAACTGCAAAAACTCCTCAATGGAGAAATGCTTGCTGCACGGGGATTGAGGGGAGAGGCTACAGAGCTCAAAACGTATTAGTTTCTCTGCTTGGGAATCGGCTAAATAACCTAATTCGCCCCTCCGCGCACCCGTCTACGGGTTTTTGCAGTTTTGCAGTTTTTATTGTAACCACATTTGGGTTGCAATTACCTCGGCTGTCAAGGTGGCCCCGATGATGAAGCATGTCACCGACCAGGTCGGTGAGTGAGGGGTTCCTTAAAAACAAAGAAGGACTTCTTCTTTCACACTAGTGTCTCATTCCACCAATATTGGCTGTCTAGCCTCGTCTTTGGTGGTACTCCTTAATTTTGTTATATAGTTACCTAACCAGGGGATTGGGAGTACCCTTCCGTCCACTTTAGTCGATAAAATCCCTTTGCTCTCTAACCTTGTTAAATATGGGTCCAATTCTAGCCACGTGCCTCACCTGGGGTGCGCTTTTGCCCATTGCAACACACCGGAAAGAGAAGTCTTGACTCCATGAATAGAGGGGGCCATGTCACCATCTACAAATAATATCCTGAGAGACAACTGTTGGTCACACCATGATGCAATACACAAACATGAGACATGAACAGAAAAAATATATGAGCACCTCTTACTTACATTCCTAAGAGTCATTTGAATGACCCCAGCACTTAGACGGATCAGCTAGCCTCCTCCACCCAGCGCCTTGAGACCCTCACGGGTGAATAGTTGCACTAAACCAACCCTTGTTTGATTGATTGAACTCTGATGTAACACTTACAAATCCTTAGTTTTTATATATGAGTAAAACTTACTCTGCATTGGTTTGCTGATTATGACATCTACTGCACATGAATATACTTAGAAACACAATCAGGGAAGAAAGCGACGAATTGGTGGGTGAGTGAAGTAAATTCATGAATCAGGGCCTGGTATTGTATATTCTCACGTTTCTGTCTCCTTCTTTTTTGCTGTTTTCCATGATCTATGCAGTTTATGTTGAAGCAGGAGGGGCAGAGGTATCAGCCAGTCACACATACCCAGTCATAATATAGATGAGAAGCAAAATCAGCCAATCATGGCAGAGGAGAGGACAAACAGGGTGGCCATCATGGTGCAGGAAAAAGTGGACATAGTTTGAAGGATTTCTTGTGAATTTACTTCGGATGGAGTACCACCACCAGCATGCCCACAATGTACTCCTGGTTGTCAGGGGTAGAGGCCACCAGGAGGTATTCTGCAATAGGGATTGCAAACTGAAGAGAAAGAGAAGTGGGAAAGCACTATGAGAGCTTCCAGGATAAAAGTCAAGAACATCCTGGGAAGGTCCTAACAACCCCACTAGAAGCATCATTCCTAGCAAACCCCAGGGCTGATGGGGAGTAAAGACAAAGGTCAGGTTGGACCTCCATGGCCCGCTGGAGCAGCAGCATGGCAGTGAGCACTTCATCTTACACTGAAACCATGAGTGAATGTTATGCATTGTTTTGCGGGAAGGTGTTAAATGCCATATGATGACATAGGCCCACCACAACCCTCAATTGTGACATGCTGAATCCAGACTTAGGCATCCATTTGTGAGCATTTAACAAGGGAATATTCTTAGTATAACGCTTGTGCAGAAGAAGTCACCTCAGACTTGTGCATATACAAATAAAAATGAGATTCAGGTAATAACGCAGAAGCAGGGCCTTGTATGCGCCAGAGCAGCATCTGAAGATGATACAGGGACCCATATGACAACTGGTGGGAGGTGCCTTTTGGTGCCCACACTCACATCTGGTCAGGCACACATAATTAACAGGTTTATGAGAGCTCCCTGAGGAAGGGCTACACCCCAAAATGCATGATGCCCTTCAGTAAATCTTTGTCCTCTTTAACCTGATAAACTTGGTAAATATTTATCATCAAAAATGCTGGCCCATTTTCAAATAAATTGTGAATCTTTGTCTGATGAAGGAATATGCCACAAGTTGGCTGACAAACTCTGAGGCCACATGTGTGCATTTGATGCACAGCTGGAGGCACAGCCAATTATTGGACTTCTGCTGAGACAGACTGATTTTCCATCATCTGCGAAAGAAGGGACCCTGACCCATAAAAATGGGTTTCAGGCTCCCGGAACAGGATTTTCACTCAAACAAAATCTGGTCATGGTGTAATGACCTAACAATCATAAGACATTCTGCCAGAAATTTGATAAGATTATGTAGGCATAAATACAATGTTGATGCTCCTAATTTTCTGAAGTATTGCAGTCAAAACTATTTTTTCCTCAGTGCAACGCCTTAAGTTTGATGATGATTCCCAGACGAGGGTCCAGTGCTCATTGTGTCACAGGAATCAAGCTGCACCCTCCAGATGAGGCCCAACAGGCCAACACACATCTAGGGTTGCTTATTTACTGTTCAGTGTGGGCCTAGCTTGGCCGTCTGGGCTTACTGATCCTATTGCCACAGCTAGAATGACATTGTGAGACAATAAACAGTGGATGCTGGAGTGGGAGACATCCCAGAGACCGGAAATAGGAGAATAATGCCACAGTTCACCTCTTATGGTTTCATCATTTCATCGCCCCAACAGGGATGCCCAGACTTGGGCCTATGCCTGTTCTTCATTGATGAGGCTGAGTTGGATTGTTCCTGCTGGAGCAGAACCAAGCCTGCTTTACAAGACAGAAGTTCAGGACTAGATTGGGGCTCAAAGCTTTTCACTCTCCACCTTGTTGTATTCCTCAGTGTGACACCTCAAGACATGGGCCCTGTGCGCACTGTACCATGGAATCAATCGGAACCTCTTTGTACCAGTAATACTCCTTCTCTTAATGTCTCTGGGTGGCGGCTAAACAGGAGGAAGAGGGACAATAAAGTTCATCCAGCCAAGGGGTTACAGTGGTGTCCACACATCTCAATACCATATATCCTCCTCAACCCTGGCCCACCTGAGGCCCCTCTTACCTTTGTCCCACATTTCCAACCCGACGCTTCATTTCAGCCATTTAGGAGGGATCAACTGGTTGATGGAAAGTCAAACTACCATCCTGAAGGTCCCTGACTACAGGTTTGCCAAACCAGAGCAGTTGTTCAAGGACCTGCAGGTTGCCCATCATTGGGAGATGACTTTCAATCTTCTCCCCAAGCCACTCTATTCCTTGCCACCAGCTCTTTTAGATAGTCCAACCTGTTGCCCTCAGGAAATGTCAAATCTGACCAGAGTAGTAGCAATACCCACTCAGGAAAATGCTGAGTAGGTCACCGTGGCCGAACGCAATAAGCAAAATTACCAGGATTTCTTCTCTGCAACTCAGGAGAGCAAAGATGGCCCCTTGTCTGGGCATGAGGACTGCCCTCTGTCTTCAAATTAGTTTACTTTGGATTTATGTTGGGCTTTTCCTGTGAATTGTAGGATTGACTTATGGCATTTAATGTGTTCTGTTGGCGATGTTTTAGACTTTTGAATTGGGTTGTAGTTTTACTTTGAAACACCCATTCAATTTCCTTCTTTAAACATTTACATGTTTTGCCAACCTCTCCTTGACCTCCAATCAAAGTCCCATCCCCCTCCATAAGCACAGGCGGTACTACCATTTGTTTTCCCCTTCACATTTAAAGCCCACCTACTCTCAGCATCCCTGGACTCCCTGTCCCTACAATAGCTTATTTACATAACAGATTTCTTAACTTTGGATACAGTGGACGCTAATTATGTCGTTTGTTGTTGCTGTGACTGGCCAGATGTGAATATCGTAGTGCAGATAGAAATTTTCCAACACTGCATTGCACATAGATGAGTGTGTGTCCTGTCCTGTGCAGTCTATCATACCCATCCCACATACATTCCAAAGGATCCCACACACTGCATGTGTGCTGTCTAGCATACCCTTCCTGCACACATTCAGAAGGATCCCAGGCTCTGCATGTGTACTGTGCACTGCAGAAGACATGCAATTCTAGTTAGTTTTGTGAAATAAACACATTCCCCAGTGTTAACGATTATTTCAAGATGGTGTTCATTTTTTAAGTAAAGGCCAGTCTAGGCATTTTAGTAGATTGGACTTTTTGTCAGAACCTTTGGGTATTTGCACTCATCCACCCCAGTGCTGCTCTAGTAATGCCCGCTTAACGTAAATTGATCCAGAGTACAGCAAAAGTGTTTTGCAATGTCAAAAAACACCTTTCCTTTACAAAACACCTTTTGTGCTGGATAGTAGATACTGCTGCAAGGATTTGCATCAATTTCTATTTCTTTGTACCTGAACAAACCTTTAATACATATGTGCATCTCTATTTCCCATGAAGTGGTACAGATATAACCCAATGCAAAGTTGAGACAAATGTTTGCACCTAGGTGATTTCAGTTGCACTCTAAATCCCATACTAACACAAACCATCACATCTTAATATGAAACTTGACTTGAAACAAACCTTGTGTGCAGTAGCTGTAAATACTCACTGTGCGGAGTGATTCCAGAAAGAGGAATGACTCAGTGTCCTGTTGCCTGGATTTTATGAGGTTTACCCTCTGGGCAGAAGACTTTAAGACTTCCCATTAAGCCTTCCAAGGGACCCTAATCGGACCCTCGGGGATCAATCAAGGTATACATCTTATAATTGGAATGGGAATTTGTTTTGCAAAGGAGCACTGAGATCATTTGCTTTTTTTGATTCTGATATTTATCTGATTTGGTATGTGAAATGAACATGCATGACTGCTTGAGGATGCTTTTCAAGCTGTCCACAGTATGTGAAGTCACTCTGTTGTCTGACATTTCAGTATAACGTTGTCCTAAGAACAGACATCATTGGGTTTAAATCCCTAGGAATGGCTGATTTGAGCTGTACATGTTTTGCATACTCTTAAATATCTGGTAGCGGGTCAAGCATCAGGCATCTTCCAACAAAAATGAATACAATCTGATCTATTCTTATACACAGACTAAATAGTGCAACATGTTTTGTACGCCCCTCAAGTTTGTGGGTTTTCGTTGTTTTTGTCATAGGGAATGGGTGTTTGCTGTGCAGTGGGGATTCCCTTGTATGTGAATGCAGCATGACAGGAGGGGATCAACCTTGTGGAAGAGGTTCGGATTGATTTGACAGACACTTCAATATCACCTTGTGTGTAGATTAGACCTGGTTATGAAATGATGACTAGGGCTAAGGTAATCTGAGGTGCAGAGAAGAGTCTATAAGACACTGGAGAGCATACTTGCCTCAGTTTGCATGGTTGTGTGCTTTGATTGCGCCACGTGTAGTATCGGGTTCCCAAGGCCTACATGCTCCAAAGACAACCCACTTACATTGGAAGGACTGTTGGCACGGAAACTGAAATTCAAAAGAACAAGTTTATTAAGACCCCATGGGGTGGTGGTACATTCCTACAGCACCCTTCGGTAATGCAAGAAGTATCACACCGAACATCGGTGTGACCCCCTCTTTTATACGTTGTTACAGGTAATAAAACGAACGGGCGGCACACAGTTACAGAACATTCTGTACATATATGGTCATGTTTTGGAACACTGCCAGCTCATTGGAGGGCTTCAAACCCACTGGTCAGTTTGAGACACATTCCTGAGGGGTGACTGGTCAGAGGGGACTGCGCATGTACAGGCTTGACCATTACTAAAAATAGCCTGTTGCTGGGCAAACTCAAGTGGTCAGTGGTACGGACAACGGACTAAAGGGTACGCTGGCCACGAGTACAAGAAAAAAGAGGGAGATCCCCTATATGTCAATATGGGACAGGGTAGAGTAATGTTAAAACACAAGAAATGCCATGCAAACAAGAAAACAAAAGATCCTTGGACACCAGGTCAAATCCGAAAGGGAATGGCATAATAATTTTTAAGAAAATTATTCCCTGTATGTGTAAACCTAGAGTTAATTTATGAACAACTGTAATGAACGAGTATAGGAAAGTTGGTGCCGTTATGACTTGTTTTTTAATAAATGTGTAATGTATTTTAAATTAGGTGAACAATATGTATAGGCATAGCTCGAGGTCTTGTTATAAACTGTGTATAATTGTGGCATTCTCTTTTTAGTGATTTTAAAAACCTGTCCTGAAGAAGGTGTGACACACTGGTCAAGACACCGAAACGCTGCGTCGACTCTTTGGTTTTTATCGTAATGTTTTTGTACAATGATGCAATTTGTGATGTACTGTAATGTGATGAAATTTTAATAAATGATTGTTTTTAATTTACCCATTTACAGTTAGATTCCTTTCTTGAATGCCACAGGAATTATATGTGTTTTATGTTTATTTTTAGTTTATGATGTTTAGTTGACCTCGAGTAGTTAAAACTGTTTCTCATATAGTTATTTAACCAGGCGTAACACAATAATTGTGTTGCAGCCACGCTAGGTCCTTTGGGAACAAGGGGCTGTGACAGAGGGTATTTCCTGACAACTAGGGACTTTCTTGTGTTTTAACATTACGCTGGCCACGAGGCCGCTCATGATCTAAGATGGCCGTCGTAACATACAAAATGGCGTTTTCGAGTATGGCCAATATAACAGAAAACGTGTAGCTACAGCTAAGCGCTAACTCGGCCATTGTCCGATTACGACAGACGACCCTTTTAGCGTTCAGCTGAAGCTACCTCATAGTGAACATAATCTGAGTGTTCATCTTCGATATCAATTAACATTATTTGGGTTACTTCTTTGTGAAGCATCATTTTGTCATGAGCAAGAGTTCGTCTTGATGGTATACAAGCCGTTAGGCACATAGAACACAAAGCTGGACCACATTGAATGCATAGGCATACACCAAACAATATCCCCACAATAACACATAAAATAGTCAAAAGCTTCCATCCCCAAGTAGAGAGCATTGACCAGAACCACCCTGAAAGAGTCCAAGTGCCATTGTCCGGATGTATTTCGGCAGCGATCTTATGCAGCTTGGTAATAGCATCATAAACAGATGGTGAATTGTCAGGTACATATATGCAACAGCTACTTCCGATAATTCTACATGCCCCCCCACGGTCGGCTAGAACTACATCAAGAACCATTCGGTTCTGAAGCGTAACAATCCTAGAAATTTACAGTTCTTCTGTTATATTTCCCAATGCCATGGCAGTATCATTGGCTACAGCTTCAACAACACGGGTCAATCGTCGTATCTTTCTGCTATTCAGAGCAGCCCCCACAAAGGAAAACAGTCCAAGATTAAAATCCACGTACTGCTGTAAAGTAGTATCTGTCTGGTCAATGTCATTCAACACAACAGCACGTTTAGCTCGATTCAAAACAAAGTCGTGATACAGAGTATAGTCATTATGATACATTGGTGGGGCAATGAATACAGGGGGCAATACGAAAGATACATAACAAGTGCCTGACCATCCTAATGGAAGCTGATGATAACCCTTCGTTCCACAGATAAAGTAAGTATTGCGGGATGTTACAAACGATATACCATTAGGACTGTCAAATGTGAGTGTGGTGTTGCATTCGCTTCTCCCAACAGAAATAGTACCTTTATTGCGTATACACAGATCAGCTTTAGTGGCAATAACGTTAATGGCATGTGCACTCGATACATTGATATTCCGTTGATTGCTGTAAACTCGGGGGGCAGATACATTATCGGGGCGGTACTCCTCCCATTCAAATCGAGTACCCTCAGCTCGCGGATACCCATCTTGGTCATGGTAACATACTTTATTTAAACGGAAAAGCACCCCCCCTTTTGTTGGCCATCTCAAAGTAAAGAGCAGAGTGTACCAGGGATTGCAGGATCCATTATGTGAAAACGGGAGAGGAATGAGTGGAGTACCCCCTTTCTTCTGGTGCCCAGGCATCATCCCACACACCCAACAGTTAGATGTATTTGTCATATTGTGCGTATGATGTAGGATCTGAATAAAACTATTGTTCAAATAAGTCTGTCGGTGCCGTTCTTCATGGTAAGGCAAGGTGAAGTGAAAATGTTCAGGCGGAGCCGGGGTAGTCGGCAGCAAATGTTTACGTGCAGGCACCACAAGTTCAACTACCCAGGCTATTACTGCTATCACCACAATCGTTAGGACAAAAAGGACGGCACCCAGTATTCGCTTATCCCGTGATGCAGACGATGCCATAGTTCAATTATAGTTCAAAGTCTTGAATGTTCAAAAAGTCCACAAGTTCACAAGTCTCAAATGTACATATGTGTGTATTATACCTAAAAAAGAAAAATACGGTGCTGAACTCCGAGGTAGCCGTTGTTTTCTTCTCCGGGCCAAGACGGGTGTCACTACACTTGGCAGAACTGATCCCCCCCCCTTGGAATTCCCGGTTTCCGTTTCACAAACCTGGAGCGGTAACCAACCAGTTTCAAAAACAACTCAAAAAAAATTCTTCTTATCGTGGCCGTAGATTGTAGCGCTCTCGTCCAGAAACAGTGTGGTCCGGGAAGGCTCCCTCAGCTTCGGCCGATGTCACCGCTGGGCTCTTTTCTTTATCCAGAATCTCTTTGTAGTCGGTCAACACCGCAGGATTCACCAGATCAGGAGAGACACGACGGCAGTGGGATGAGTGTATCCACCGCTTCCTGTTGGTCACTCGTACAGCCGTTCGAGTAGCCAGGAGGACCTGCTCGGGGCCTCGCCACCTCGGTTGCAAGCTATTCGTCCTCTCAAACGACCTGATCATTACATGACCACCAGGGTGAAGATCATGGCCCTCTCCAGTAGAGTTGTCAGGGAGCGCTTCTCGAACCTGTTGATGAATAGAAAGCAAATCATTTGTTAATCGTGCCAAATAATCGTTCATCATTATACAAGGCACATCATGTATCAATCTCGGCTTGGGCACCCCCCAGATATTCATAGGCCTTCCAAACACCACTTCATATGGTGTGAGGCCTGTTCGTGAGTGGGGCACCGATCTAAGAGAGAGTAACGCTAGCGGCAAGGCATCCGGCCATTTCAATGACGTGGACGCCACGATCTTAGCCAATTTTAGTTTCAACGTGGCATTATACCGCTCAACAAGACCTGCCGACTGAGGGTGGAACACAGCATGAAACTTCTGCTGGATCCCTAACCCCTTCAGCACGTATTCCACGATTTTCCCGACAAAATGAGGCCCATTGTCGCTCCACAAAAATTTGCAGATTCCAAATCGAGGGAAATACTCCTTGAGCAACACCTTAGCTGTTGTCAGTGCTGTATTATCTTTCGTGGGGAAGGCCTCAACCCATTTGCTAAAAGCACATACCACCACTAAGACATACTTCAGGTTATTGCAGCGCTCAAGCTGAATATAATCCATTTGGAGTACCTCGAATGGCGCAGAAGGTGGAACGAACCCTCCTTTCGGAGTATGGGTCCCCTTTCCAGGATTGTGCTGCAAACATATCAGACAGGTCTGCACTACTCTCTTAGCAGTATTAGCAATCTCGGGATGCTCCCAAACTCTCGTTAACAATCGAGTAATTGCAAGAGCCCCCACGTGCGCTAACCCATGTGTCATCTGGACCATCGCTTGCAAGTAAGCTGCAGGCAATTTCCATTTCTCCATGTCCTTGCTTCTCCAACACCCTTCATCTTCTAGCACCCCATCAGTTGCCCATGATGCGAGTTCTGATTCAGTAGCTGATTTCTGAATGTCTAATATTTCCGCTCTAGCATCATTCCATCGCTCTGCTTGGGATTTTGTCACGTACATGGGGGAGTCAGTTTGGGACATAGCCGTTTGTCTCGCTATGCTGTCCGCAAAGGCATTTCCCTGACCTATTTCATCAGTGAACTTTTTATGGGCGCTACATTTAATTATCGCCACTTTCTTTGGGCAAAGCAACGCGTTGAGGAGATCACGCACCAACTCTCCGTGCTTAATGTGTACTCCATGAGAAGTTAAAAACCCACGCTCTCTCCAGAGTAGACCGAAGTCATGTGCTACCCCGAAGGCGTACCGGCTGTCTGTGTATATGTTCACACATAGGCCAGCACTCAATTCGCAGGCTCTTGTCAGGGCTATCAGCTCCGCTGCTTGAGCCGATTTCTGTGGTATTCTAGCTGTTTCCACCACTGTCTTAAGTGTCGTTATTGCATAGGCTGCGGAAGTTGTGCCATCTGGCAGCCTCAAACATGATCCATCAACCCACAGTTCCCCATCCACATCTGGAAGTGGCATATCCTGTAGGTCAACACGACCCTTTGTCTGTTCCTCGGTCAGGAAAACACAGTCATGATGTTTTTCTTCCTGACCCTCCTCGACCGGATAGGGCAATAAAGTGGCAGGGTTCAGAGTAGCACATCTTTTTAGTGTAATATGTGGCGCCAACAGAGTAAGCTCGTATCCTGTTAACCGTGCACTCGTGAGATATTGGGTCTTTGTTTGGTTTAGCAGGGCATCTACTGCGTGAGGAACTAACACCAACAATTTGTGCGATAGCACTATTCCCTCACTCTGCCGTATCGCTACTGCTGTTGCTGCGACTGCTCTGAAACACCCAGGTAACCCTCGTGCTACAGGATCCAAGATGGCTGAGAAGTATGCACATGGCCTCTGCTTGTCCCCGTGTGTCTGCACTAACACTGATAACGCGCACCCATCTTTCTCGTGTACATACAATGTGAAAATCTTCGTGTAATCTGGTGTACCTAATACGGAGGCAGAGCAAAGGGCTTGTCTCAACTGTTCAAAAGCATTTTGACATTCATCTGTCCATTCAAGGGGCATTGGCGTGGCTTTGGACAGTAATGCTAACAAGGGTTTTATAATGTGCGAAAACCCCATGATCCACTGCCTACAAAAGGACGTTAACCCTATAAAGGCGCGTACATCTCTCTGTGTGCGGGGGACTGGTGTATCTAAAATCGCCTGAATTCGATCTGATGTTAATGCACGCCCCTCCTTAGACAAAATATGACCGAGGTAGGTCACCTTGGGTCTACAGTATTGTAGCTTTTTCTTAGAAACCTTGTGATTATTCTGTGCCAAAAAGGAAAGCAGCGCAATCGTACTCTCCTCACATTGTGTGTAAGAATCTGCAGCCAGCAGAAGGTCATCCACATATTGAATAAGGACAACCCCCGACTGCAACTCAAAGGAATCAAGCTGTCTTTTCAGAGCCTGGCTGTAGATACTCGGGCTCTCAGTGTAACCCTGAGGAACACGACAAAATCTATACGATTTATTATTTAACGTGAAGCCAAACAAATATCTGCTATCAGGATGGACAGGGATGGAAAAGAACGCGTTTTTCAAATCAATTACACTAAAGGTCGTGGCTGTTGGTGGTACCAGTGTGAGCAAGGTCGTAATATCGGACACCACCGGATATTGGGGAATGACAATTTTGTTGATCTCTCTCAAGTCAATAATAAAGCGATAGACTTTGTCATCAGTATCTCTTTTAAGAATCGGGAGAATAGGGCTGTTACAGACATTATAAGAAACCTCCTCCACCACCCCAGCAGCAATCAAGTCTTGAACAATGTGAGTCAGGGCAATTTCACCTTCCTTCGAAATCTTATACTGTGGCACTCGTGGCAAAGAGGCCCCCTCCTTAACAGTAATATGAATAGGTGGAATACGCATCTCCCCCACATCCGTATCTGAGATCGCCCATAACGTGTGCGGGAGGGAGGCCAAAGCGGGAATTTCCGATATGGTATAGAACCTATTCGGATCGGGATAATTGTCATTCAGGATAACCCGTACTCCTTCAGGAGCGCACCGTATCGTTGCTCAAAAATATTTAAGCAAATCAAGGCCCAAGATATTATCTGGGGTATAGGGAGATAACAAAAATTGGCCAAAACTAAAAAATTGATCAAGACAGAGTGCAAGGGGTTTAGACAAAGGGCTAGGGGAGGGTGTGCCATCGAACCCTATGCATGTTATCATTTTGCCGGACAGGGGAGCCCTCGGAACCAACTTCTTTGACAATGCGCTACGAGTAGCTCCGGTGTCTACTAGGAATTGATCAGTAGAACCCAAAATGCCCGCTGTTACATACGGACCCTCCTGATCTACCGGCACTTCAATTGGTTCCGCACCCCATCCTACGCAATCCTACGCATGCACATAATCCTGGTGCTCCACATTCTCACCCTCTGAAATCTGATATTGATTCCGTCTATCAAAAGTATTTCGTTCATCCTGGCCACGGCCCCCTTGCTCAGCCCTTCCACGATCACCTCCGCCACCTCTCGCCCCCGCATAACCGCCCCGCGACCTACCACCTCCTCGACCACGCTGACTATGTTGCTCTCGTAGTACCGGACAATCCTCAGCCCAATGACCAAACTCCTTACAATAAGCACATTGATCCTCCGCAATATCCGTACGACCATACGACGTATTTCCTCCACCTCGTCTACCCCTGTCGTTCCCTCTACCCTGTGTTCCACGAACCTGTGCCAACATCACCTTCGTTTTCAATTCTTTCGCCTTTTTATCAACACTTTCTTTAGCTTCTAATTCCTGCCGCTCGTAATACTGAGCCATAGTCAACAAAGACGCGGGGTCGCCGTGGCCCAGGAACTTTCACTCGACTTCAATCATTTAGCAATCTCCGGCAGGAGATTAGCCACATACTTATCTACAAACAAATGCCGACCTGTATCATCTGTTAAAGATTGACCACTGTAATCGTGAAACGCCTCTTCGAAGCGTGTAAAAAAGTCTGAGACCGTTTCATCTGGCTTTTGTTTACACGAAGCTAACATGGTCCAATCTATCTTTTTAGAAGGTACGAGCGTTTTTAATTTAATCAGAATAGCCGTTGGAGGATCTAAGATCAGCTGGCAAGGCTTGCATGCCGGTTTCCTCTCTAAGTCTGCTTGATTTATCTCCTTCCATGTTCCCCCTAATATTGTCTCATCATTATTTTTACGAATTTGTCTCCACATGTCAGGCGGAAGTATTAACCCAAAAAACAAATCTATATCGACCAGAGTCATCACACAAGATGAAATAGCCCCTTCCACCCCTTCATAGAATGCTGCCGGATTTTTACGAAGGTCAGGTAAAGAATTTTTCAACGCCATAACATCCGCTCTATTCCAAGGCGTATACACCCAATTATATACAAAATACCCCTTCGCATCCTTCGACCTTCTATCATCATCTGTACCTTCCCCCTTCGGTGGAACATACAAAGGTGCAGCTTCACGCATAGGCATAACATGCATTGCAGAACTCTTATCTGAACCCCGGAGAGAACACTCCATAGACTGCCCGTCGGATTCCAGCCCGGACTCCTTAATCTTTTTCCGCTCGTCTCGCAATCTGCTAGTCTCATCCCGTAGCTTGATCAGTTGATTGTAAAAGACATCGACATCTGCAAGAACAAATACACCACTTTCTAAATTCTCACGATGAACTGACACATCCTTAGGCTCTAATGTATCTGAAATTTTACGAAATGAGGCAACAACTTCGTCTGCCAAAGTGGACATAAAATACAATAACTCTTGGTCTGTCCAGGTACCCCTCTCAGAAACAAGTTCAGACTGAGAAACAAACTTTGTATTCACTCTACGAGCCCAACTACGTAAATGCGCGGATCTCTCCGCCGTAAACCTGGCAGCAGATATCCCCTTCTTCCCCGACTTATCCTGTCCTTCATCATCCGATTCTGCGAGTGGAGCCGTAGGCGAAACGATCTAATAAAGAAAAATCATCAATTTCATTAGTAAGGACAGGATAAAGCGGTCGACGAATAGGGAATTGACCAGCAGTTTGCAATTTACGTTCCCGTTCCTCCCTGTCTTTCTTTTCCTGCTCCTCTTTTTCCTCAAGCTGTAAAGCCTTATCCCGAGCAGCCTTGCGCTGCTCTTTGTCCGCCAAGGCAACTTCGCGCTTCATTCGCTCACGCACCGCTTTCTCCCACATTCGCACACAAACATGTTCTGTCTAGACCTTCGCTGAAACAAACATTGCTCCACAAACTGTACTTTTCGCAAATCGAACGACCCATGTAGAGGCCATTGCAATTCAGGATCCGATTTGGTATACTTATTCCATAATTTACTGTACATTATAGGTGGAAGGCCATGCTTTATATACATGTCCCTATTTGGTGTTCCCTCTGGGGGAGCCGGCTGTGCTTCCGCTAACCTAATTGTGGTACCATTTCCAAGACAGCACATCCCTCGGAGTGTGCTTAAAACAGGCATGTTCAGGGTGGTACCACGAAAGCGCGATACCATAGAAAAATGGCACTTACAGTACTTCACACAAATGTGCCTCTCAAAGGAAAAAAAACAAAATTAGAGAAACATCTCTACATGCCTGCCTATGTGAAGTGCACTACACATATAGATTCAAAGATCACAAATTCACAAATGTTAGCTAACTCAAATCAAAATCATAGGTCATAGAACTTCGGTAAGCGTCCGAAGACTACCTTACCGCTCACAAATCATAGAACCTCAGTAAGCGTCCGCAGACTACCTTACCGATCACAAATCTTACCCAAAGTATCAAAGGTCCAGGTTCCAACTGCCAAGGTCCTTTTAATCGAATCAGCCAAACGGCGCTTTATCCAGCAACACAGACGATCGAAAACTCAGTCGGAGACCGGCGCCACCTGGAAGGTCAGATCGGAAGGAAAGGAAGAAACACCGTGGGTGCCAAGACTTGGGTCACTCAGTGGCAGCGCGCGTCCATGGCGAGTGTCCAAACCTTCGTCACGACCTCTCCTTTGGGCATCCGAGTCGCCGATGAGTCCCTTCGTGGTCGCCAATTTGTAGTATCGGGTTCCCAAGGCCTACATGCTCCAAAGACAACCCACTTACATTGGAAGGACTGTTGGCACGGAAACTGAAATTCAAAGAACAAGTTTATTAAGACCCCATGGGGTGGTGGTACATTCCTACAGCACCCTTCGGTAATGCAAGAAGTATCACACCGAACATCGGTGTGACCCCCTCTTTTATACGTTGTTACAGGTAATAACACGAACGGGCGGCACACAGTTACAGAACATTCTGTACATATATGGTCATGTTTTGGAACACTGCCAGCTCATTGGAGGGCTTCAAACCCACTGGTCAGTTTGAGACACATTCCTGAGGGGTGACTGGTCAGAGGGGACTGCGCATGTACAGGCTTGACCATTACTAAAAATAGCCTGTTGCTGGGCAAACTCAAGTGGTCAGTGGTACGGACAACGGACTAAAGGGTTTCGCTGGCCACGAGGCCGCTCATGATCTAAGATGGCCGTCGTAACATACAAAATGGCGTTTTCGAGTATGGCCAATATAACAGAAAACGTGTAGCTACAGCTAAGTGCTAACTCGGCCATTGTCCAATTACGACACACGGAATGGATAGTCCATCTCAGATGAATTGATGTGCAATAGCTTGGGGACCCTGACCTGTTTCTGAGGAGAATGTGGGTGAGAATGGGACTTGTAAGGCTCAGAAAGCATCCCTCTGCCAATCTAAATGAGCAAGCATGATTGGAAGTGGTGTTTAGCTACTACAATGAGATAGGCTTCTCAAAAGTGGATTGCTAAGACAATTAATTCCATCCATTCATATTGTCCCACAATGATTTCCATGTCTCTCCCTCAACTCTCTTGTTAAATGTTGAATTCAATATATTTGTAATTATTGTACTCATGAATCCATTTTTTTCTTTTATTCTAAAAGGATTAAAGGATCTTGTACCAAATATCCATCTAAGATGATACCAGCTGCTGAGGTATCCACCAGAACATCACCTTCAGCTTGATGATGTTACAGGAAAGAGTGGTGCAGAAGTAAGCAACAGAGGTGCAGAAAGAGGCAAGAAATGTGCAGATAGAGGAAGGAAACTTGCAGAAACAGGCAAAACAGGTGCAGGAAGAGGTAACAGGGCTGCAGACAGAGGCAAGAGTAGTGCAGACAAAGGGAAGAGAGGCACAGAAATTATCAAGAGGGGTGCAGGTAAAAGCAAGAGCAGTGCAGAAAGAGGCAGGAGGGGAACAGAAAGAGGCAAGAGAATTGCAGAAATAAGCAACAGAGGTGCAGAAAGAGGCAAGAGAGGTGCAGAAAGAGGAAAGAGAGATGCAGAAGGAAGCAACAGATGTGTATAAAAAGACAAGAAAAGTGCATAAAGAGGAAAGAGAGTTGCAGAAACGGGCAAAAGAGGTGCAGAAATATGGAAGAGGGGTGCAGACAGAGGAAAGAGAGGTGCAGAAAGAGGCAAGAGGGGTGCAACAATGTGCATGAGAGGTGATGACAAGAGCAGTACAGAAAGAAACAGGGGTGCAGAAAGAGGAAAGAGGGTTGCTGAAAGAGGAAAGAGGGGTGCATAAAGAGGCCAGAAAAGGGAACAGGGGTACAGAAAGAATCAAGAGAGTTGCAGGAAGAGCCAAGAGAGTTGCAGAAACAGGCAAAAGAGGTACAGAAAGAATCAAGAGCGGTGCAGAAAGAAAGAAAAGATGTGCGGAAAGAGGCAAAAGGGGTGCAGAAAGAGGAAAGAAGGGTTTAGAAAGAGGCAAGATGGGTCAGAAAGGAGCAAGAGAGGTACAGAAAGAAGCAAGAGAAGTGCAGAAAGCAGTAACAGATTTGCAGAAAGAGGCAAAATTGTGCAGAAAGTGGAAAAAGTGGTGCAAAAGTAAGCAACAGAGGTGCAGAAACAGGCAAAAGAGCCGTAGAAAGAGGGAACAGGACTGCAGACAGAGGCAAGAGAGGTGCAGACAGAGGGAAGAGGGGTGCAGAAATTAGTAAGAGGGATGCAGAAATTTGCAAGAAAGGTGAGACAAAAGCAAGAGCAGTGCAGAAAGAACCAACAGAGATGCAGAAGGAGGCAAGGGGGTGCACAAAGAGGCAGGAGGGGTACATAAAAAGGCACAACAATTGCAGAAATAAGCAACAGAGGTGCAGAAAGAGGCAAGAGAGGTGCAGAAAGAGGAAAGAGAGATGCAGAAGGAAGGAACAGATGTGTAGAAAAAGAAAAGTACATAAAGAGGAACGAGAGTTGCAGAAACGGGCAAAAGAGGTGCAGAAATATGGAAGAGGGGTGCAGACAGAGGAAAGAGAGGTGCAGAAAGAGGCAAGAGGGGTGCAAAAATGTGCATGAGAGGTGATGACAAAAGCAAGAGCAGTGCAGAAAGAAACAGGGGTGCAGAAAGAGGCAAGAGGATTGCTGAAAGAGGCAAGAGGGGTGCATAAAGAGGCAAGAAAAGGGAACAGGGGTACAGAAAGAGTCAAGAGAGTTGCAGGAAGAGCCAAGAGAGTTACAGAAACAGGCAAAAGAGGTACAGGAAGAAGCGAGAGCAGTGCAGAAAGAAAGAACAGATGTGCAGAAGGAGGCAAAAGGGGTACAGAAAGAGGAAAGAAGGGTGCAGAAAGAGGCAAGATGGGTCAGAAAGAAGCAAGAGAGGTACAGAAAGAAGTAAGAGAAGTGTAGAAAGAAGTAACAGATTTGCAGAAAGAGGCAAAATTGTGCAGAAAGCGGAAAGAGTGGTACAGAAGTAAGCAACATAGGTGCAGAAACAGGCAAAAGAGCAGGAGAAAGAGGGAACAGGACTGCAGACAGAGGCAAGAGAGGTGCATACAGAGGGAAGAGGGGTGCAGAAATTAGTAAAAGGGGTGCATACATTTGCAATAAAGGTGCAGACCAAAGCAAGAGCTGTGCAGAAAGAACCAATTGAGGTGCAGAAGAAGGCAAGGGGGTGCAGAAAGAAGCAAAAAATGTGCAGAAAGAGACAAGAGGGGTTCAGACAGAGGCAAGATAGGTGCAGAAAGAGGGAAGAAGAGTGCAGAAAGAGACAAGAGGGGTGCAAAGGTTTGCACGAGGGGTGAAGGAATAAGCAAGAGCAGTTCAGAAAGAATCAACAGAGGTGAGAAAGAGGCAGGATAACTGCAAAAAGAAGCAAAAAAGTGCAGAAAGAGGCAAGATGGATACAGAAAGAGGCAAGAGGGGTGAAGAAAGAAGCAACATAGGAGCGGAATGAGGTATATGAACTGCATAAAGAGGCAAGAGAGTTGTAGAAACTGGCAAAAGAGATGCAGACAGAAGGAACAGGAGTGCCGACAGAAGCACGGGAACTGCAGAAAGAGGCAAGAGGGATGCAGAATGATTCAAGAGGGGTGCAGAAAGAGGCAAGAGATGTACAGAAAGAGGCAAGAGAGATGCACAAAGAGGGAACAGGGGCACAGAAAGAGGCAAGAGGGGTGCAGAAAGAACCAATAGGGGTGCAGAACGAAGCAAGAGAAGAGTAGAATGAAGCAATAGGTGTGTAGAAATTGGCAAGAGGGGTGCAGAAACAGGCAACAAAGGTGCAGCAAGAGACAGGAGACGGCAGAAAGAAGCAAGAGATGTACAGGAACAGGCAAAGAAGTGCAGACAGATGCAAGAGAAGTGCAGAAACAGAGAATAGGAGTGCAGAAAGAAGCATGAGGGATGCTGAAATCTGTAAGAGAGGTGTAGAAAGAAGCAAGCACAGTGCAGAAAGAACCAATAGATGTGCAGATAGAGGCAAGGGGGTGCAGAAAGAAGAAAGAGAAGTGCATAAAGAGGCAAGAGAGGTACAGAAGCAGGCAAGACAGGTGCATAAAGAGGCAAGGGAGGGGTGCAGAAACAGGTAAGAGGGATAGTGAAAGAAGCAACAGAGATACAGAAAGAGGCAAGAGAAGTGCAGAAAGAGGCAGGAGAAGTATAGAAAGAGGCAAGTGATGTGCAGAAACCTACAACAGAGATGCAGAAAGAGAGAACGGGGGTGCAGACGAGGGAAGAGGGATACAAAATAACCAAGAGAGGTACAGAAAGAAGCAAGAGAAGTGTAGAAAGAAGCAAATGAGGTGCAGAAAGAGGCAAGAGAGGTGCAGAAGAAAAAAGCAAGAGAGGTCCAGAAAAAGCAAGAGAGGTGCAGAAAGTTGAGTGGTGCAGAAAGCAGAATAGATGTGCAGAAAAAGGCAAGAGAAGTGCAGAAAAAGGAAGAAAGGTGCAGAAAGAAGCATGAGAGGAGCAGAAAGAAGCAAGAGTGGTTTGCACACCATTAGTGCTAATTTGAATCCCACATTTAGCTATAAGTAACAGGTGACCATTCTATGTTTGCAATGGGCCTTCCACCACGCTGTAACACTTGTCACTGCATTTTTTGTAATGTTCGAGTCGTTTGAGCTAGAAACAAGTTTGTTTTGTTCAAATCTGCAGATTATGCAGCAGATGATGGATTATATGGCAAATGCAGAACATTTATAATGGTGCAAATGTCAACACAGCTGAACAGTCACATAATTCCAGTGGCCCTTCTCATACCGGTGACTAGGTCCACAAGTGCTCCTCTGTACTTCCTTCATTTTCTATGTCTCATTGAGTTATACTTTATCTTGTATAGAAACGAGGAAGACTAAACCTGAGGTTACCACTCCACAACACAGACTACCATACCACATAATTAGTCTCCCTGCAACATAATCCCACTCTACATAATTCCTATACACTAAATACCACATAATTCATATCCACACAATTTCACTGCACAACATACCACATAATTTCACTTCACACACATACATCCACTCCACTCCAAAAAAATATTGAAAACTCTTACATTTACAATGTCAATAGCTCTGGCTCTTGCAAATCCGAGACCTAATAGTAGTCGCATTTGCAGAATGGTGGAGAAAGGGGGCTGGGCCTCTGACCAGCGCTCAGGAATTCCACTGCATAGGATTTACAATTGGTACCAGGAGGGCTATTTTGCCCCCAATGTCTCTCAGTAGCGAAGGGGACTTGAACCCCCAACCACTACTTTGCCAGGAGGTGCGTTTGCAGACTGGTGGAGAAAGGTGAGTGTGGCCTCCGAAGAACTCTTAGCAATCCCACTGTGTGGGACTTACTGGAGGTATCAGGAGGGGTAGTTGGCCCCCAAGGACAACCTTGGGGGCCAATCTCCCTTCCGATTACCACCAGTAAGTCCCACACAGCAGGATTGGTTCTCATAGCAGGCCACGCCCCCTTTGCCCACCACTCTGCAAATGCACTCCCTGGCGTGCTCTTGGATGGGGATTAAAGTCCTCTTCATTGCTGGGGGTCCTTAGGGGCCAACTAGCCTACCTTATGCTTCCAGTATAACCCAGATAGTGGGATTTCTAAGAAGTGGACACAGGCTACGCCCCCTTTCTCCACCACTATGCAAACACAACTCCTGGCACCCTCTTGGTTGGGGGATGAAGTCCCTTTGCCTCCTGAGGGTCCCTAGGGGGCCAACTAGCCCTCTGGTTATCTCTAGTAAGCCCCACACAGGTGGATTTCTGGGAATGATCTGAGACCATGCCCCCTTAGGATTCAAGGGGACTTAGGGCCAGATGTAGGTAGGCGTTTACCGGGTGGTAACGGCCGAATTCGGCCGTTACCGACCGGTAAAAGCAATTTGACATGTAGGTCCCTGTATTTTACAGACTCGGTAAATTTACCGATAGGTATATTTACCGAGTCTGTAAAATACCGAGTCGGTATTTTAACGGAATAGGGAAAATTGACATGTAGGTGGGACTCTTCTGAGTCCCACAAGCATTAAAAAATCGGTATTTTACCATCAAATACTACTTGATGGTAAAATACCGTTTCAGGTGTGCATGCACATGTGTGCATGCACACCTATGCCATATGACAGGCAGACCTGCCCTTAGGGCAGGTATGCCTGCCACATGGCACCCGAGCCTCTTTTGGGGGTGCCAGAGGGTGTCAAAGTGACACCCCCTGCACCCTTGTGGCTATCGGTATTTACCGATGTGGTAAATACCGACCGGTAAATGCCCGTTCATTCCTATGGGCTTCAAAGCCCATAGGAATGCATGGGCATTAACTGGTCGGTATTTACCGCATCGGTAAATACCGACTGTTTCCGATTCGGTAATTGCACATCTGCATTTACCTACATCTCGGTACTTTTATTTTCCGACCTCTGAAATACCGAGTCGGTATGACTCGGTATTTAAGAGGTCGGAAAATAAAATTTACCTACATCTGGCCCTTAATGCCTTAACCCAGAACACACCAGGAGGCACGTTTGCATTGAGGGGGCTGGTCTCTGGTGATATGCCAGCTTCTCTTTTTTCTCATCTTTTTGAAAGGGGGGTTGTGTGGCCCCCCTTCCCTTAACACTTTTTGGGCCCTGGGGACCCTATCCCCCAGGGCCTATGCAAAAAAAAAGGAAGGGGGCCATGAGGCCCTGGAGGGTGGCAGTCACAATGGCCAAGGAGAGCTCCTGGAGGGGGGCTGCTCTGTCCCCCTCCCAACATGTATGTAGCCCCAGGGAGGTGGTGGTCCCGGGGGTCTGCAACAGACCCCCGTAAAAAAATTAGTTACCCGGCGAGGTGGTGGTCCCCGGGTTATTGTGGGGAAGTCCGAGCCCCCCACCACATTTTTAAAGCTAGCCCAAGGGAGGTGGCACAAGGCTCCCCACATTTAATCATTAAAACCCCGGGGAGGTTGTGGTCCCCAGGGTTCGGGGGGCCCATGTGGGGGCCAGCACGGCCCCTGAATCTAGTTACCAGATTGCCCATGGACCAGGCCCACCCGGGGTCCTATTAAAATGAAGCACGTTTTTTATTGTTTTTTATTATAAACATGCTGTTTTTGGCCCTAGTGGTCCCTGTCTCAGGCCTAGGCGGTGAAGGTGTTTCCACCCTGCGCCCTTTTCTTTTTTGTAATTGTTTTTTTATTTTTTTTGCTGTTTTCTTGTGACTCGGTTTTACCAAGTCACAAGATGGCTGCCAACACTTCTTGGTTTGAAGTGTTGACAGCCAGAGACAAACTTGTGATCGGGAGGCTTTGCGGATCTACCACAGCATCTAGACATTCAAAAAAAATATTTTTGAATTTCTCAGAAAGTACTGAATGGATTTACACTATTTAAAAAAAAGAATGCTTTATGAATTAAGAGCTACCTTTTTGCCTAAGTTGGTGTAATTCCATTCAGCAGTTCATGCTGTAGCCTGTTTCAAAATTTCCTATCGAAATTAAAATAAAGAAGACGTGTTTTGGGACACCCATTTTTTCTTGGCCCCTGCTTAAGGAATCACCCCAAAACTTTAATGACAGGAGCTGACCGGAGTGCCCCATTAGTTTTGAAAATGCCGCGAACATTCGTCAAATGGCGCCAAAACTATTGGCAAATCAAAAAACGCTTTTCGTATGGAAACTGGGTCCTAACTATAACTACCTACTGGTGACCGCCAGTAGATAACAAATATAATATTATATATTGGCTCACTCACCAATTACTGGTGAATTCAGTGATTTGATGGATTTGACTCATTTCAACACCAAAGTTGTAAATCTCTTTATTTGGTTAAAATATAAACATAAAAGATATGCATGATCCAAGAAAACATAAAAAATATCCCATAAAACAAATATCCAAAACAAAATATTTGTGACAAAAATATGAACATATCTAAAACATGTACATGGATAATTATTACAGTACTTTTCACTTTAGTTGTTTTTAGTCACATTTTGTATAATGCATGCACAAGACCCAGAAACATCAGAGTGCTTTGCATGTGGGCTAATGCTGTTAGATATGTATGGTAGGGAGGAGGAAGGGGAAACAAGGGGGAGATTTGTTGACAGAGGACTCATATATAAATTTGATAACTTTTTTAAAGCCACGTCTGTCCAACTTTTCTTGCTGAGGTGCTAGTTTGGCCTTTGCGTTTAAATGGTTCTTGCTGTGGTGCTGGCTCAGTCTGGCAGTTGAAGAGTATGCTTTTCAGTTCTTTATTTAAAGGTTTGTGTGTGAGGATCTTATGTTGGGCGGTAAGGAGTTCCATATTCTTGGGGTGCACCTGAGAAGGACTGTTTCATCAATCTAGCATTATTCCTTCTGGTAGGGAGTTCCAGTAGCATGGAGCCGGTGCATCTTGTAAAGCTTAACAAAGTATCCTAGAAGATGCATCAGGATGTGATATTGGACTGCTTGCTAATCTCCTGTATAGGCAGGGATTCATGAGCGGGTGGCCTGTCAAACTGTTGACTGAACGACATGGACTATAAAAAGGAGATTGAAAATATTGACATGCAAACTATCTACCATACATAAATATGTCCATAAAAAAAATCAAAGTACACCTAAACCAAACATCAAGATCTTGCTTCTAAATATGTTAATACTGGAGTTAGAATAATAAATTAGTGCAGACCTACAATAGGTAGTATGTGTGTGAGTTTATCATGATTGAGAGTTCAAAGCTCATAAAAATGTCTGTCCAGGCACATTTGTATATAGTGAATAGGTGTTTGCCACCTATATTCTACAGGCACTATTTTAAATCTCTATTTTAATAAGAAAAATCTTGAATGTGGTTAACAAATAATAATAAAAAATGGCCAATGAAGGTAAGTGTTTCAGTCTGCTTAGGAATGCCATAGAGGGAACGGTGTATGTGTGCGCATGATGGAATCCAAATACGATTTTACGTGCAACGAAGTGAAAAGCCCAGTGATGAATAAGGAATAGTTTTACTGAAAAATATGTTTCTAAAATATGCTTCTAATCAGATACCAAAAAATGAAACTTTTGTAGAACTGTTGTTAGGTACACCAGGGCCCGCTCAAAGTTTCCATTTTAGTTTCACATTTTAACTTGACATCATTTTCTAATGGTGACTCTTTACATATTTTACACTTAGACAATAGTGTACTGAGAACCTATTATACCTGCAATTCATTTATTAGCAAGCCTTATTTTCATGTTATTCGTAAATCCGCCCAAAGCTAGGCCCATAGAAGGTGGTGTCCTTGTATTTGGTTGTCCAGTTGGAGACAGCTCTAAGGCTCCAGACAAACCACTGCATCAGTGCTACACCTTTGACACAGTGCGCTTGGAATGATGCTTTTATTATATAAACAGCCTCTGTGCTACATTGGGCAGAGGATCACTTCTGCTGGGATAGTCATGAAACTTGACACACTGTGACTGAGATGCAGTCCTGCTGACTCTGACCTCTATCCTGCAAAGGACGATAGCCTGTTCTGCACAGGCTGACTTCCTGTCACATCATACTCAGGTACAGGGTTAAGGCTAACCCAATGTATCTGGCAGAGGGGGCTTCCACTATGCTCTCATTAGTATAGTTAGCGTTAGATAGGAGTCTAATCATATAGTAATGTTATAATGCTTGAACTTTTTATCATTTTCTTCATTATTCTAAAGCTGGCTACAATGCTTTGTTTCTTCTGCCTAATGATTGCAGATCACTCTTTCTATGCAAGAATACAACTATTTCAATAAATGTTTGAAGAGCCATAGTCATACCTTTCTTGTGTTTACTTTGGGTACGTAAACGTAACAACAATAGGGTATATCTGTTGCCACGATTTCCTTGAGGAATAAGGAGTGGTCTTGTTCAAGGTTGGTTATACCATCCGGTACCCTGGTAAGGTTAGGGGTTCAGAAAGGGCACTGGGAGCGAGCTAGGAACCAGGCTAACATTTCCGGATGAAGCTTACGTTGTCTAGATACACAGTCCTACTTAATTCATAGGAACCATACAACATAACTAGGTGCATAAATGCAACCGATATTCAAATCATAAACTTTTGAATTCTGCAAATACAAAGGATTTCATAATTAAGAAACGTGTTACATTTTATAAGGAATACAGGGTAGAGGCACCTTGGAATTCCACACTGATTGGATGATTTGTCTTTGAATATTCATGAACTGGGTTTCAATGTTCTATGCTCTTTCATGTCTTTCTTTTATTTAGTTTGCCTCCTCCATCACCTTGTTTCCTAGAGATGGTTCTGAAAGTGTGTCTTAAGCCCTCCCTGATCTCCTTGTTCCTCAGGGTGTAAATAATGGGGTTAAACAGTGGTGTGGCCACGGTGTAGAGCAAGGAAAGGGCTTTGTTGAGAGTCAGAGAGTTGCCGGTTGATGGGGCCACATAAAGGGCGATCAGCGTCCCAAAGTACATGGCCACCACCAGCAGGTGGGAGCTGCAGGTGGAGAAGGCCTTCTGTCTGCCCGTGGCCAAGGGAATTTTCAAGATGGTGGAGATAATACACACATAGGAAGTAACGATTAAGAAACAAGGAATTAGTGTTACTGTGAACGATGCAACAAGGCGAAACATCTCAGGCAGGGAGACATCTGAGCAGGCTGCTTTTAGAAGAGGCACAAAATCACAGATGAAATGGTCAATCCGAGGCTGAGCCGGGAAATTTAGCTGGTAAATCAGAAGGCTTATGATCATCGCAGCTAGAAACCCAGATGTCCAGATGCACAGGACTAGCTTAAGGCAAACTGTTCCGCTCATGAGAGAGCCGTAATGCAATGGATAACAAATAGCTAAATATCGGTCGTAAGCCATGAGTGTCAGGAGCACGCACTCGGTGCAAGTGAGCCAGCCTAGGGCATGCAGCTGGACCACACAGCCGGAGAGCGAGACCGTGATGGTGCTGGATAGAAACCCACCCAGCATGGTGGGAGCGGTGTTTGTCGTGAAGCAGATTTCCAAAGAGGATAAATTGCCCAAGAGAAAGTACATCGGAGAGTGGAGGGTGTTACTAGCAGCAACTGTGGTAAGAATTAGTGTGTTCCCTACCACCGTGGCAAGGTAGATGGATGAGAAGAGTAGGAAAAGGAAAAACTTCAGCTCCGGCTGAATCTGGAAACCAAGGACCAGGAATCTTGGGGCATCGGTTGTATTTTCTGAACAGATGTTCATGTTGTGTGCATCATCTAAGAAAAGAATAAACTATATATTAGATTTCTATTAATTCAATATTTGAAACAAATCATGAACATTCTAATTATTTTTCCAATGTGTAGTGTTTAAGAGCCTTCATGATTCGCACAAAGACTATTCAAATGTTTCAAAGGCCAGAAGGCATTTGCTTCTCTTTCTCTTTCAGGACATGTATAAACATATCAGACTGTCAAGAGATATGAAGAGGTCAGATTGTTTCCCTCTCTTGACAGACTGCATTTTGGAGAAGCATTGATACATAGTGTGCATGATTTTATTATATTGATATGACACACTTTTTATACAAGCCATAGTTTCACATATCTCAAGAAGAACCCATGATAAAAAATCTTCTTCAACTGACAAACCAGTCAATAAATCAGTGAAGCCTCTGCTTGCCTCTGGCATTTACACAGCACCTTCATTGATGTGCCTTCCCTACTCTCTGTGAGCCAGATATCTCACAGTATGGGTCCAATTCTCCCTCTAATTGAAGGCCTAACAATCCACTTATAGGCAAAACTTTCCTTTTTCTTGCCCCGCTTCTCGGGTTAATGTAACAGTCTCCTGCCTATTCTGCCCCATATAGAATTACTTGCTCAGGCCTCACTTCTTCACATACTAAAAAACATGATCAGGAAAAGTTATTCCTGTTCCTAATTTCTGAGGATGTTTTCTTAATAGAATGCATCTTTGGCACCTAAACATTTACTTCATTAATGAGTAAGTAACCTAGGGAGACAGAGGAAATCCATCCATCTGAAAGCCCAGAAACTGAAAATCTAACACCCTTTACCTCCACCCTGACGTCCCACCATTCTAATGGTGGGAGGAGACATTAAATGCATCTCCTGTCTGCACCTTGCTCCTGTAAAGCAGATTTATCCAGCTTAATTGTACTGATGGCTATATCTGGCAACCATATATTTAACAAGATATAGAGAGCAAAGGGATTTTTATCCACTCAAGTGGACGGAAGGGTACTCCCAGTCCCCTGGTTTACTAGTTCTATAACAAATAGGAGGAGTACCACCAAAGATGAGGCTATACAGCCAGTATCGGTGGAATGAGACCGTGATTTGTAAGAAGAAGTCCTTCTTTGTTTTTTAAGGAACCCCTCACTCACCGACCTGGTCGGTGACATGCTTCATCATCGGGGCCACCTTGACAGCCGAGTGCCGTCAAGGTGTGCTGCGACACCTGAAAATACAGTGGAGCGGGTATGTGAGTGATGAATGTGAAAAAAAGGTCAGTGGGTTAAAAATTGTCCTGGTATGACTTAATATTATTTATTGTAAGGCTACTGGACAATGTTAAAAATAGTGTGTGTGGATACAGTAAAGGCGTTAATAGGACCTAGTGTATCTGAATTTATGTGATAGGTCGACATGTTTCAAACCATAGGTGGGAGTTACCGGTTACACGGAGGGGCGGACTAGGTGAGAAGTCACTCGTTAAGCCAGAAAACTAATACGTTCTTTTAAGCTTTGCTGCCTCCCCTCAATTCCCGTGCAGCAAGCATTTCTCCACTGAGAAGTTTTTGCCATTTTCAGTAACCATACTTGGTTGCAAGTTTTTTTACCCATTTAGCAAATTGCTAAATAGGTTGCTGAGAGGGTTGCAGGTATGGCAGGGCGTTAGTGTACCCTGACCACCCAACTCCTTTCATTTTTATGGTCCTGAAGAAAAACTTTACTGTATCCACACACACTATTTTTAACATTGTCCAGTAGCCTTACAATAAATAATATTAAGTCATACCAGGACAATTTTTAACCCACTGACCTTTTTTTCACATTCATCACTCACATACCCGCTCCACTGTATTTTCAGGTGTCGCAGCACACCTTGACGGCACTCGGCTGTCAAGGTGGCCCCGATGATGAAGCATGTCACCGACCAGGTCGGTGAGTGAGGGGTTCCTTAAAAAACAAAGAAGGACTTCTTCTTACAAATCACGGTCTCATTCCACCGATACTGGCTGTATAGCCTCATCTTTGGTGGTACTCCTCCTATTTGTTATAGAACTATATCTGGCAACCTTCACAGGATCATATTCCTCTTTGTGTATCGATACAATTTCTGGTTGTCCCCTTCGCAGCTTTAATTCTAATAACAGAAGCACCAGTGATAAATCCCCTTTGCAGACCAATAAGTGCTGAACTTCTGAAAGGTGACTACCAGCTGCCTTCCAAATAACCTCTCACTTATCTGTACTTTGACCAGCTCCAGGAAAGAGTGGCCTGGGATTCACTGCTTCTTCACTGCTTGACTGCCCACCTGTGTGTCTATGATCGAGGGGAGGTAACATATGCTCATTCAAGTAATTACATTATGTTACCATCCCTGAAGAGGTTAGAATTTCTCTGCCTGACAACCTTTGACCCAGTGTTTATAAGTTTGACCTCCTCATCCCACTCCAGGTCCCTTCTTTGCTTCCACTTGGCTTTAACAAATGTGCATTATATTGTGTTGAGCTTTCACAAACTCCTTTCAAAACATTGTACTTCTCTTGCCAGCTGACAGCATCCTCCCATTCAGGTCCTCTGTTCCCTTTGTTAATATTCTTCTTCCAGTCTAAAAAGGCACTAACTTGAATCAAAAGAAATTTGGAAAAGACTTAATGAGCATTTGTCTCCTTCTTCATTGTCAATTATTTTTAATCCTGAATAAATATTCAATACCTAATTCACATCTCCCCTTCCATCCTACTTGCTACCTCTGACCCTCTGCATGATCTCTGGGAAGACCAGCTTTTAGCCTCTATAGGTGTCTTCTTGATTCCATCAGTGGCTCCTGCGATGACCCCATCATAAGCCTTCTTCTGCCCTCTTCTCCGGCCCTTCTTCTGCCACCTCCTCTTCATTTAACTTCTCCTCTGATGCTGAAAGACAAACACATTCATGAGTGACAGAGTTATCATCATAAAAAAAGCGTAATGTCTTCTTCACAGCTGCAATCAATGCTCTCCCCTGCCCCAGGACCCTACATCAGTATTCCTTTCCACATAGCATTGGTCTGTAACAGAAGATGGCAGGACTTCAGAATTTTCCATACCCGCACATCCCTGGTGGACTGTTTACACATTTGAACTATCTTTTTCCTGCTCTCCTCATCGGAGAAATCTCTTCAGTTTTCCAAGCATTATCTACATTTATGTTACTACTAAGATGACTTGGCAGAGATGTTGATTTTTTGTGTCCCCTCCCCCTAGAAACTGTCCTCAGTTTTGCAAACTAGTTGCCTTGTATATGGTGAAGCCGGACTCCATATGGGGACCCTCCATCCACCTGAGTTCCAATACCAAATTCTCAATGGATCTTGATCAAAATAACCAGGTACTTTCCCCATCACAAACATTAGCATACTACCTTTAGGACATTGACTGTTGTGTGTTGAGAAATCAAAAAACTGGGCAAGACAGCACTTATCAACTGTGTGCCCTTTCTTCTTGTATCCTTCCTGACGCTCCCTATGTGCGGATAGAGTCTACTCCCTGAGCCTTTGCCTTCATTATTGCTCAGATGAATGAAGTAGGATTCAGTGTATAAAGCACTGATGTAAGATTATATTGCAAAATCAAATTCTTGATCATTCCTCCTCAAATATTGAAAAAGAAACTATCAATTCCATCATTTCCTTGGTCCATCTCTGACAGGTAATCATCAATCATTTCATGTTAGTGCACCTGTCTTTATTAGCTTCTAACCATTGTGCTCCTCCCGTCCAGGTATCTATGTAGTTATTTTTCAACTACCATGCAGGCTGTCTTCTTGTTTTACTTAGTTCCAGACAAGCATGTATGCAGGGTTGGTTACCTTGTCTTTCTTCACTCCACGTCTCTTTGCCTCTTCTTCTCGGCAGTGTCAAACATGGCTACACTACTACCAATACTACTACTATTACAAATACTACATGTACTTTTTGTACTACCACTACTACTACCAATAATATTACTACTATTACTACAATTACCAATACTATCACAGCTACCACTACCAATACTGCCATCAATTGTACTACTATTATTGTTATTGGCGGTTTGCCTCCTCCTTTTTTCTGTTTCATTAATATTTATTACAATTTATTACAACTACAGCTACTAATAGCAATACTACTACTTCTACCAATACTATTACTACTACCATTACTACTACTCCCAATAATAATACTACCACAACTACCAATACTACTACTACTGCTATTCTAAGTATTAACATTATTACTAGTACTACTGCTAATACTACTACTACTAATAATAATAATAATCATGATACACAAATGCAGCTTTGAGCCTGTATTCATTCTGCACCAACTCCACCACCTTGAGTGACAACCTCGCCAACCTCGGATTCAGCCAGCTTGTCACAACACCCACCTACTCTACCTGCCATACCCTTAACCCGATCTTCTCTGCAAGCTCCCACATCTCCTTCAGCCACACCACCGAACTCCACTGGACCGACCATAGCTGTATCCACTTCACCTTCTGGAAATGCACCACGCACCACCGCACCCAACAGATCCCATGCCGCGGAAGGAGCAAAGTCACCGAAGACCAACTGACCATCACCCTAGCCTGGAGCCCACCCGACGACGCCACCGACCCCGACACCGCCACCGGCAACCTCAGACAGAGGATCAACAACGACTGCGCCAACACTCTCACCCCATTCAAGAAACCCTCCAACAGACACATCAACAAGAAAGCCAGCTGACCCTCCAGGCCTCCAAGCAAACCTGCCAAAAACTAGAGAAGAAATGGCACCGTGAACAGACACTGGACAGTTACGCAGCCCACAAGAACGCCACCTGCAGACACCATCACCTTATCAGATCCGCCAAAAGAGCCTCCTTCAAAGGCCGCCTAGACAACAACGCACACAACAGCAAAGAGCTCTTCAACATTGTGAAGGAACTCTCCAACCCCAGCTCCAACACCAAAGACATCCAACCTTCGCAAGACCAGTGCAACTCCCTTGCTGCTTTCACAAGATCGCAGACATCCACAACAGCTTCAATGCCACGACCACCCCGACAACGACCAAGACTTCCGCCCCCACAACCGCCATACGCGCCGACCCCCTGCACTCCTGGACCAGCATAGGCATGGACAACACCATCAAAATCATGAGCACCATCCACTCCGGCAGACCAATGCCCACACCACATCTTCAACAAAGCCAGCTCCACCACCGCACCCCATCTCCCCAAGGCCATCAACATCTCCTTTGAGACAGCATCCTTCCCGTAGAGCTGGAAGCACGCCGAGATCAACACCTTACTCAAAAAACCCAAGGTTGACCCTAAGGCCTCAAGAACTTCCGGTCCATCTCCCTGCTTCTGTTCCCGGTAAAGGTTATCGAGAAGACCGTCAACAGACAACTGACCCGCTACCTCAAGGAGAACAGCATCCCGGAAACATCCTAGTCCAGGTTCCACAGCAACCACAGCACTGAAACTGCCCTCATCGCCACCACCGACGACATTAGCGCCCTGCTTGACAACGGCAAAGCCATGGCCCTCATCCTCCTGGACCTGTCAGCCTCCTTCGACACTGTCTGCCACCACACCCTACACACATGCCTTCATGACGCTGGGATCCGAGACAAGGCTTTGAAATGGACCACCTCCTTCCCCTCCGGCAGAACCCAGAGCGTCCACCTCCCCCTTTCTGTCCCGAAGCCACTGTGATCATATGCAGCATCCCCCAGGGCTCATCCCTCAGCCTGACATTGTGCAACATCTACATGGCACCTATCGCCCACTTCACCCGACTGCACGACCTCCTACGCTGATGACACCCAGCTGATCCTTTCCCTCACCAAGGACCCCCTCACCACCAAAACCAACCTCCACGTAGCGATGAAAGCCATCGCCGAGTGGTTAAAGAACAGCCGCCTGAAGCTGAACTCAGACAAGACAGAAGTCCTCATCCTCGGCTCCACTCCCTCGGCCTGGGACGACTCCTGGTGGCCAACCGCACTGGGAACAGCCCCTACACCCACCGACCACGCATGCAACCTGGGGTTCATCCTCGACTCTACTCTCTCAATGACAAAGCAACTCAACGCCATCTCGTCCTCCTGCTTCAACACCCTCCGCATGCTCCACAAGATCTACAGGTGGATCCCCACCGAAAAATGAAGAACGGTCACCCAGGCCCTCCTCAGCAGCAGGTTGGACTACGGAAACTCCCTCTATGCAGGAGCCACGACCAAACTCCTGAAACAACTGCAACGCACACAGAACTCCTAGGCACGCGTGATCCTCAACATCCCTTGACGTAGCCACATCACACCCCACCTGAGAGACCTGCACAGGCACCCCATCAAGAAGAGGCTCACCTTCAAGCTCCTCACCCATCCACACAAGACACTCCACAACACCGGACCGGCATACCTCAACAGACAACTCACCATCTACACCCCCAACCGCCAGCTCCGCTCTGCTGACCTCGCCCTTGCCACCATCCCCCGTATCCGAAGAGCGACCTCTGGCAGAAGATCGTTCTCCCACCTTGCTACCAAGACCTGGAACACCCTCCCCACCCACCTACAGCAGACCCAAGACCTGCTTACCTTCAGGAGACAGTTCAAGACCTGGCTATTTGAGCAGTAGCAGCTTCCAGCCCAGTGCCTTTAAACCCTCACAGGTGAGTAGTGCTTTACAAATGTCTGATTGATTGATTGATTGATTGATTGCACTCCCTGCTAGTGGGGTGTTAAAGCCGGCCCTGCACTACCACAGCACTTCAACCACATGTCCTCATCATGTCATTTGGTTAGAATCTGGCCATATGTGTAGTTCTTGCTCATACTCACTGCCAGGAGTTCCTGCAGAAGGAGACACTTCTTTGTGAGTTCTAGGCACAGGCCAGGGTGTTATATCCACTCCCAGGGTTGCAGGTGCACACAGCAGTCCCTCCCCTGCTGCAAAGGGAAGAGTGCTGATCGAGGCCACAGGGACCAATTAAAATGTGACTGATGATTGTGATGGGAATAGAGCACAGGCCTGATTGTGTATCATTTAGACAGTTATAGCGTCTGGACCATACAATGAGCAATTATCGCGTTCTGAAGGCTTGCTACTAATAATGCAGTGATGTTGGCATGTCTATGTCTCCAGAGCATGTCACAATCTGTACTCTGCTTCCCGCCCTAGAGAATGTCAAAGAGGTGGAAATCTCAGAGAATCCAACTCTGGGTACCAGGCCTGTCTGAAAGCCCACCCAATGCTTTGAGAGGGGGTGCTTCAAATTACTGTGGTGCTCAACTTGCAAACATAAGAGTTTGCGTATGGTCGGAATTCTGATTTAGGGAATGTTTAACATACCCACTAATCACGGGGTGAGTTATATACCTCACCCTTCATATTTTGACAGCCTAAGTCTGCAAACCTTTAAGAGGGGAAAGGTGCACTATATTCACCATACTGTGTTAAGGATACAAATCTGGGTTTTTCCTCCAAATCTCAGAAAAACAATATTTATGGCACCTGAGAAATAATGTACTATAGGCTCGTGTTAACTAGCACCTTCATTCCAACAAACTCAGAATTAGGGTCACTTTATATCTGTAACGGAGTAACTTTGTCAAGGGTAGGAGTGGGTGAAATTCCATGTATCCCATCAGTTGCTGCTAGACAGCCAGGTGCAGGGAATGGGTCGTACTTGGCTCAGGCTCTGGGATTGCTGCACACTTGTAGCCCTGATGCTTTCAAGTTTGTGTCATGGCACATTTTTGCTACTTTTTTGTGTTCTCCCTACAGAAAGTTTCAGTTTTCTGTCACATACAATACTACATAGGAAGAGCTTTTGAACAGCCCTTCTGGTCATACCTGGATGGTATTCTTGTACATCTCAATTGCTTGCACTTGATTGTATGGCATTTCTCCCTATCTTTGTGCGTCTCCTGACCCTGGACCATTTTTTCCTTACTCTCACTTTTGATTGGCTGAGTTGTAGCTATCCTCCACTGCTGACATCATGCAACTTTTAGTTTTCATTTGGAGTCCATGAAACTGCATTTTCTCTCTGTTTCAAAAACATAGCAAAGCCTCAAATTCACCAGTTATTGGTCAATGAGCTATAATTAGCATCCCCTCTTACACAAATTACATCATCACAACATGTTAAATGAGATCATTGATGACATCCGTGATAAATTAGGGGTGGACGGAGCTTGCAGAGTTACACAGTGACTGATAGTGAGATTAAGTATGGGCGGAAAATTTGTTCTGCTCACGGAATTTGTGGATTTTTGGCAATGTCACAATCCGCGAATCTTGCGAAATTGCCCAAAAATCCGCAATTCGCGAGTTGTCGATTTTTTTTCTTGTTCGCGCTTCAAAAATACAATCTCACACGTGCGACATTGACTTATCATGATTCTGCGTTCGCTGATGAGTTTTCCTCCCTGTTCGTGTTCGCGTACGCTGCGAGATATTGGTAGCTGGCCGAGCGACGCCGCGAACGCAAACACGTCAATGCGACCCGAAACAGGAAATTGCGAAAGTGACCAAGTCATTGTGACCCAAAGCAGGAAATTGCAACGCAAACACGTCATTGCGACCCGAAACAGGAAAAAGTAATCGCAAGCAGGCTGGTTAAGTGGAAACAACATGTTTGCCACCGTTGCGACCACATTTGCAAGTTCTCGTTCCCGAACTGGCAAAAAAATCTCGCGAACTGGCAAAACATTTTTTCCGCAAGCTTGCGGAATTTGGCGGATTTTTGCGAATCGCGATTACGAATTTGCCCGAATTCGCGTATCGCGAATTTGCAAACTCCGCACATGCTTAAGTGAGATGCACAAAGCTTAGAAATTTGACTCACCCACACTCGCCTCCCCAATTGTTTAGGTCTTTCTGGAACCCGTTTGCCTGTAAACAATCACTGGAGCATTGTGTAGCTCTGAAAGAAAAACTGCACCAATGGTTGTACATATGCAGTGTGAGCGGGAAATCCGTTACGCTCGCGGATTTTGCGGATTTTTGGGAAATCCGCGATCCGCGAATTTTGCGGATTTCCCGCAAAATCCGCAAAAAAAAATCCGCGAACGTAACGGGTTCAAAAGTTGAACCCCCACTCATGCAACTATTTTACAATGGCGCCAGCAAGCTGCCAGCGCCGTTGTAAAATAGTTACAAAGTTAGCTTGCACAGGAACCACTAGATAAAACGAAGCAGGTGCTGCTTTATTTTATCTAAGTGCTTCCTGAGCAAGCTAACTTTGTAACTATTTTACAACGGCGCTGGCAGCTTGCTGGCGCCATTGTAAAATAGTTACAGCTCACAGCTCACTCAAGGGACCCCTGCGCCCTTCGGGACGATTGCATAGTAACACACACATGGACGCTCGAACTAGTTGATGCTCAAATTCAGTGACTCATTCATTAGCCCAAAAACAATCGTGAGCGTCGTCGAGGCTGGACAGGTGTGCCTTCTTCCCAAATCTACAGTGGAAAATCAGCTGTGATGCTGGATAGGCTTTGCATCCTTGACTTTCACGAGCGCAATACCCGTGCTGTTCCTGTGACCAGGAGCTTCTTTCTCTTCATCTGCTGAACTGATCTTTCTCTGACCTTTTATTCACACAAGACGAGGCACATACCCTACTGGGCACATTGTGTTCGCACGGGTTTCTGCAAGTTCGCACGCGTTTTGTACAATGTCGCAATTTGCGAAATTGTACAAAACACTCGCAAACTTGCAGAAACCCGTGCGAACATTAAAAAAAAATCCGCAAATTTGCGGGAATTCGCGGATTTTGCCGATTGCGAGTTCGCAAATCCGCAAAATTTGCGAACGCGAGATTCGCAAAATTCGCCCATACCAGTACACAGCCTCCTGGTTGGGGTCTCAGCTCCGAAGACTTGGTGGAAACGAAAGGTACAGTCTCGTCCCATAGTGAGCTCCTGTAGTCTCACCCGCAGACAACACTGGTGCCCACGGAGAGCCTCTATGGGCAGCAGCGGCCGCACAGAAACCCGCACTGGACTCCCATCTGTTGGAAGCTCAGACCCATGGTGGCGTTTTCAATAACCAAGAGGAAGAACTTTGAGCATCTCAACTAGAAGAGAAATGCCTGCCCTGGAACCAAATAACACAGTCAATGCACCACACCAGAACCATAGCCATGGATGGCAGACTGCACCAAGGGTATGACAAAGAAGGAAAAAACTGTTGAAGACAGACCATTTATGGCTATAGAGGAAAGACTAACTCAGGCTCAGGACTATCCTATGAACACATTCTGTGCATGTTTGCGTGATTTCTCTCACATAAATTCAGCAGTTGTGACACTCATATTTTCCTGCATGTATCAGACACAGAACAGGAAAACATCAAATCAATTTCTGATTCATCACAATCAGGGCATTTAGAACAGTTACCAGTTTTATAAGGAGACTGCCCGTTGACTGAATTAAATGTTCCATAACGGAAATCTGTACAAACAAATATGATATATAAAGTGCTTTTGCCATTAAGCATTTTACATTCTTTAAATAATGTTTAAATAGGGGCACACATTTTAAGCATTGAGAAAAACTCACTGGAGGCCTGGTTTAATGCAGACTAAGATGGCCACGCGCTTCTAAATCTACTATGGGGCCTCCGCCAAATGGCTGTTTTCAACTCACTAAGCCGCTGTCTCAGTTGCAAGCCTTTCTTTGTGCTCAGGTGCTAGAGCCTGGCATCCCTACCAAACACTACAAGAGCCGCAGAAGCAGTGCAGGAAAAACAAGGAGGCTGTGGTCACATAAATCAATCAAGGGAGGGGGCAGGGAGCAGTGAGTGGTACCAGCTGTACCTGTGATATATTACATCAGCAGCTGGAGGTGGGGGCAGGTCCAGGCTGCAGAGAGATCAGGACGTGGTGCCCTAATATATACATGTTGCTGCTGACATACTGGGAGTCCTATTATCAAATAGGAAATTAGATGATATTTTATATATTGTTTATATGTATTTTTATATGTACCTTTATAGTTTTTTACCAACTTATGAAAACTGGATAAAAGGAATTTGACTGACTAACTAGGAATTGATACGTTGTGTGGTAAGCAGGAGTGGAGTGATATTGATGGGGTGGGGAAGTTGTGTTTACATCTTACGCTGTTGTGCATTTTTTTTACAGAGGGGAGATGAAGTACGTGTCTTTATGTCTCCTACGTCCCTTCTCAGGTGCAGGCACATGATGGGAGTGATAGAGCGCCATGCTATCTTGAAAATTGTAGGGGTGCATCATATTCACCCGTAGTTAGCACCCGCATATTTAGAGGACCAAGTTATTGTGTGACATTTAACATGTAGTACTTGGCCGAGGATCAGTGCAATATGTAGTTGTGTGCTTATGCTGTTTGAAGGACTAATGTAGTCCTAAACTAGAGAGAATACCTTAAGTAATGCAGAAATATTGCTTTGTGTTTAAAATGTTGCATTAGATTATGAACATGACAAGTTGCACGTTTAAGTTGCCTAGTAAGGACATGCGTGATGCTCTAACACGAATAGAATAATGAAGTGCAAATGATGAAATGTACTGTTAGACTTGATTCATGAAATGTTTATGTTGGAATTTTGAAATGCGTTTAAATGTGCAAAGGCCTAGACATGAAATTGCCAGCAGAGGCCGAATTGTGATTTTCTTAGCATAACCCGAAATGTAGGTTTGAAAGTTTTCCTTGGGAAAAGACTCTGTTCGCAGTTGATTTTCGAATTGTAACTTAGAGCGTGTACAGGATTGTTTCTCATGTATTTCGTTTGCAGGTGCAAGGCCATGTAGCTAGTTAGGTAGAATAATCCAGTGTTTTAGGAGTTAGGTTGGTAGGAGTGAGGACCGAAGGAGTCTACTGGAATGCACAACTGCAACATTTGGCGGAGAAGGTGCCTGGGACCCAAGGACACAGAAACGGTTTTTGGAAGAAGATAGACCGGTGTTGGAAAAGTACAATTGGCTGCACCTGCTCGAAGGGGGTGTGCCATGGGCGTGATCATTGTTTTGGGATTTTGTATTAGGGAAAGTGTCCCGCGGGAGGAGAGGGAGTCGCTATTGGAGTTAGGGTTAGAGGCAGTTGGAGTCCGACTGAGTCCTGTCTAAGGCAGTCGAATTGGAGAGGCAGTTAGACAGGGGTTTCAGTGGGAACTAGGCAGGAGAAGGAAAGGAGCATCTTAGAACGAGCTCAGTAGCTTTGGCTAACTACTGGAGAAGTGAATGTGCTTCTTAAAGAGCCTTCATAGCTGACGCCTTTTTCTCTTGCCTGGGAGGTATGTTAAGTAGGGGTGTGACCTTAGAGTTAGTGTAGGGACAGACTAATCTTTTCTTTCCCTTGGAACAGATGCAGTCGAGACTTCCATTGGGAACTGCTATTGCTGGCCTAATGCTACTTGAATTAACTTTGCTCTTCATCTTGAGACGTCTGAGGCTCCTGTGTAGGATTAGGTTTGTATTAGTGCCAGTTTATTTCTTGAACCTCTTGCCGAGGTGCCTCTATGTTCAGTTGTTTTTGGCTTTGTAATAAATCTTTAAACGTATCTTCGTAGTCAGTGGTCCTTTGGATTGGGATGTATTGAGACACTTGCAATTTGTCACATGTACGAAATTGGAGGCTTCCTTTACACTTCCAAGCAGACAAAAAGGTTCAGTTGACCAGGGATTCCAAGGATTGATAAAGAAAATTCTAAAAGTGAATCCCAGCGTCAACAGGAGTTTGCATGAGGCAGGATGTCAGGCCTCACAGCCGAGGGAGACTGCAGGAAAGCCGGCCTTCCTGGTAGAGTCTGCGTGTTCAGTCATGTGCACGTCATTTTAAAACAGAATACAGCTCCAATCATTAATAATCTATTCTGGCCATGACTCCACCAAACTTCAGCGACCAATCAGTGGGCCGGGAATGGTAAACTCTGCTGTGCTATGCCAGAGGCAACGTTTCTTTCCCCTCAAACTCCTCATTCCAAGTGGACCACAGAGAAAAGAAATGTCACAAGCTCTGCCAGCCACAGCTACTGATGACATCATTGATGACATCACTGATGACATTATCCAACTAAAATGGCAGTGTGCTATACGCTTTGCCCTCTAGAAGGAATTCAGCAAGCTACACCTAGACACAATTGTGTATTTCTTCTTTAGTGCTAATTTGCATAACCTTTCACAACATTTGGGCCATGATGCATTTCAGTGAATTCAACTACATTTAGTAGATATAATTTTTTTTAACAGATATTCAAGTGTGTAAGAAATATTATGTCTCTTTAGTCATTAATGTTGAATTATTTATTCATCTTTTAATACCATTGAAAGAGTGTTCGGTTATATTTTTATTTTTAGTAAAATCAACCTGTTAAGTACCTCATCTTACATATGTATGCTTTATAAACTGATATGACATGTGCAATGAGACACTATGGACAACCTGTCATAGTTTGTTAAAAGACACTACACATATTGTTGAAATGAGCAGAATGGTGCACACTATTAAAACAATGCCTACAATGCTGCTACAAGTTAAACTGTCTTTAACCCCTTCGCTGCGGCCACGATTTTACCGCTGTGCGGTAAACAAAAGAACAGGGCGGGACCGTGACGAACCACAGCCGTCATCAGCACACGCCCACTGTGGGGCGTGGCGGCTGGGGTTCGTCACCAGCATGGGACGGGTTAAAGAGTCAAACCTCTGTTGCTCGAATATGATGTTACCTTAAATAAATGAAAAGACAAGAGGCGTTTGGTTTTATTAAGTGCAGCAGCCTGGAGAGAATCAGCAAGGGCATGTCTGAAGACAGTCTCAAAGTAAAGAAGTTTGGGGGGCACATATATACATTTTGTGGGTACAATAAAACACTGACATTTCTTGAAAGGTATCATGGTAAAAAATACCCAGAACAACGATGAGATAAGGAAGATACAGGTGGCTCTCAACCTCGGGGAGAGCTAGAGTACTCCAGTGTGTGCATGTCCAGATGTCCGGTGTGGTGATCGTGTGATCACCTGGCGCGATGTCCATGTCGTGTCCCGGTTGTGTGAGAGTTCCTAACTGCCTGTGAGATCTAACTTTTGTGGTATTTTAAGAATGGATTACTTTGGCCAAATGAGTTTTATTAGGGACTATCTCCTAGATCCTGTTTGTAAAGTGACTACCTATCTGTGGGATCGATCAGGGTTTTCCCTGGGTGCAGGTTTGTCTTTGGTCTAAGGAAGACTCCTCAAATGAAAGGAGACTATGGGCGCTTGTAGGTCAAGCATGTTAGCACCTTAAAAGTAGTAATTGTAACAAGAAAGTATGCAGTTCCTTTAGACAAAGTCACAAAATGAGAATATATGTTTGGTCAGTCTGAAGTCCACAAGGGGGGAATGGGAGTCTGCCGGCTGTAGTTTGTGTGCCAGCGCAGGGGAATGCACAGAGATACAACATATTGTTGTAAATATGTTACATCCCTCTGCTTTGAAAGTGCCTCAGTGCGGCGCAGCCAAATAGCTAGCGGAATGCACTAAGTCACTTTCATTATAAATCTGCCCCTTAGTGTTTTTGAGTTTGGGTGAGGAGTTGAGCCTGTTATGAGAGGAGAGTGTGGCACTTGTATAGATTGTTGTGAATTTATTGAGTTTATCCTATTGAATATCTGTCTTTGTAGTACTGTTTAAAGTAGCAACACACACAGTTAAAGAGGATGCCCCATGTACACATTGACAACAGAGGCTATTCTCCACACCTGTCCCTGAGCAAATCAATTGTCCCACTGTGTACATCCTGTTCCCCTTCATGTTTTTCATATTTCCCTACCCACCCTCGCTTCAGTGTCAGTAATATTTGTATACTGCTTACTGTATTTGCCCTACCCGCTGTAACTCATATTGGTACTGGTATTGGTGTGTGAATAGTTTCAAGAATGGTAGTCTGTATTTAACACTGGGTGTATGAAAGGGGATATTAGAGTGTGAGGAGGTGCATCGTATTATCACATGAATTATGTAATCAGTGATGTCATCAGTGATGTCAAATGAGATGTCATCAGTAATGCCATTTGAGATGGCATCAGTGATTTCATCAGTGATGTCACTGACCATGTCATGATTATGTAATATGTGACATCATCAGCAGTGGATTGCAGGTGCGCCATATATAGTTAGTTCAACAAACTATATAGGAGCAATTTCAGTGGTTTTTTTATATGTTAATTCCTAACTATATAAGGCCTGAAACCTATGGTTTTTTTCAGTGAATTTCAATGGTTTTTTGTATGTTAATTCCTAACTATATAAGGCCTAAAACCTATGTTTCTTTCAGTGAATATATATATATATATACAATGCCTTTACTTGAACACTCCAAGATGATTATTGATATGATTAATTTATGTTTGAATAACAATGTTTTTCTGTTTTCTAATCAGCTGTTTCAACAAACCAGGGGTGTAGCAATGGGGGCCTGCTTCTCCCCCAGCTATGCCTGCTTACATATGGGGTATTGGGAGGAGCAGGTCCTGGCCATTTACTTTAGTCCCATTATCAACACCATAATAAAGAGGTGGTTAAGATATATTGACGACCTCCTCTTTATTTGGGACGGGTCCACCAGCGAGGTTGCTGAATTTATTGAAAAACTCAATGTAAATAACTTGAACTTGAAGTTTACCGGCAGCATCAGTGCAGAGTCAGTAAGTTTCCTGGATGTTGAAATAGTTGTGGTTGATGATAGATTGGAGACTAAACTCTTCAGGAAACCCACGGCTGGAAATTCCGTGCTACATGCTGCTAGTCAGCATCCAGCACACCTAATACGGAGCATACCCTATGGGGAGATGCTCCGCATTAGGAGAATATGTAGCAGCGACACTGAATGCCACAAGGCTCAAAGAGAATGCCAGACCAGGTTCCTTAGCAGGGGTTACAACATTGACACTCTGACTAGAGCTATCAACAAAGCTAACTCCAAAGACAGACAGCAACTGCTTTTTCCTACAGTGGATAATGTTCCAATTTCAGTATCTGACAATGAGACACAAATTATTTTTGGCTTTAGTACCCAACACAAGGCCATTCACAGGATTGTGAAAAAACAACTGGTCACTCGTAACTAGTGATCCGGTTCTTGGCCACTTAGTGAAGGGTACTCCTAGTATTACCTATAGGAAAGCCAGATCCATGCAGGATAGTCTTGTTTCCAGTAGCCCGGAAAGTAGAACCAATATATCCTGGCTTGATAGCAGTAGGGGCTTTCTGAAATGCTTTGCTTGCAAAGCCTGTAAAAATGGTATAAGCAAGAAAGAATATACAACCCTTTTCAGTATTGACCCCATTCAAATTCGACACAAATTGAATTGCAGAACCGAATATGCCGTATATATTCTGGAATGTCCCTGTGGCCTAAGGTATGCGGGAAGTACCAGGCCTCAGGTGTACAAACGGATTCTGCAACACCTCAGGGCCATTACTAATGCCGACTCAGCTTACCCTCTGGCACGGCATTTTGAGGAGTGTCATGCTAAAAATGCAAGTGGGCTCAAATACTTTGTAATTGACACAGTACCACCTCAGAGAAGGGGTGGGGACCGTGAAGCCCAGCTACGTAAACTTGAGACAAGACATATCATCCTGCTTGACACTAAAATACCAAATGGTCTCAATGCCAGTGAGGATTGTTACACCTACCTATGAAATTGGTAACATAACGGAGAAATTTTGTAAGAAACCATGTATTTAACTTTGTAGTTTAACAGTACATGCCATGAAACAATGAAACAGATGCCTTCCATAGCAAATTTTAGAGCACAATTTATCCCTTTTTTTGTTATCTCACTGGTAGCACTATTATTTATTATACATACACATGTATTTTATTTTATTTTATTTATATACCATTGCTTGTAGACATATTCATGCATTTGATATGACTTGCGTTGTTTTGCACATAACTTATGGTTAAGCCCACTTGGGCTTAATAAACCTCCCGGTCACTCTCGAATATAGTGACGGAATCGGTTTTAGCCTCCCTGTAAATATGTGTTTTAATTGGTTAGATATGTTGATAGTTTATCATAACTGACCTGATATCTTACACACATTTTACCATGGTTTTAGGGAAGCCAAGTCTTTTATCATTGCAATGAATTGGAATATTTATATTTTAAAACATTTTAGAGAATTATTTATTGTGTTTTATTATTATTCTTAATTGCAAACGATAACCAATATTAACCATGTACACTCTAATTATGTGCAATAGTTAATGGCAAGAAAATGTGATTATAACAATTGCCATGTACGTTATTTTGACGTTAAGACAGCATGTTTACAGTATTTTGTCTATGTCTATGCATAACAATGGCACTGTGCACTTTAAATTGATCAGTCCGCCTTCGTGACGTTGTCATGTGATCAAGGCCTCGCCAGGCCGAAACGCGTCATGGCAGAGTGGTGTTGGGTTGAATAACACGCACTAGATACTGGGTTTGCCTCGTCTTTTTCCGAGCCATTGGTTGCTGAGACGACAACGTACCAAATATATATATATATATATATATATATATATATATATATAGCCAGTAGGTAGGTATAGTTAGAACCTAGTTACAATAGGAACAACCGCTTTTGACCTGGCTAAAACTTTGGTATTGTTTGATCAGTCTTCATGAATGTTTTCCACAAAAGTTTCAAGATAGCTCCTGTGTGTCACAAAAAGTTTGGGCGTGATCCGTGCAGCTGGGACAGAGAAAATGGGCACAAAATAAAGGTGTATTTGTAATGTTAATTCCCATAGGAACTTTTAATCACAGCTACAGCCCAAACCGCTGAACTGACTTACACCAAATTTGGCAGGAGGTAGATGTTGGTTCAAAGAAGTGCCCTGTGCCTATTTGGCATACATCAATTCAGTAGCTATTGATACATTTAAGTTAAAAATTATAGTGATATATCTGGTAGTGAATCCTTCACGAAAAAAGATGAGCTTGTCCAGGGAAATCACCACTCTGTTTGTCTTTTAACACTTTCAACCAGGAGGTGTTGGCAGCCATCTTGGTTTTCGGCTTCACCGAGTCCCACCCCTAAAAAGAATAAATAAAGAAAAGAGGACAGGGTAAGAATACCCTGACCCTCAAGCCATGGTCTGTTTTAAAACAAAAATGCAGGGAAATCATGATATTTGCGAATTTGCAGCAAATATTTTTTTCTAAAGCAAGCATGAGCTCCCACGCTTGTTTTTAAATAATCTCCGGGTGGGCCAGGTGTGGTGTTGTCGTGTCATACCTGGAATCAGGAACACTGCTGTGTTCCGGATTCCATGGATGACAGTTACGACCCAGGCTTCATGTATGGACTGACTTTCTCTGCTTAACAATAAATCATCCTCAATCTACATTGCTGTCCTTGGAATCATCATTACTACACTGGCGACGATTGGGCAAGAACTTTTAAACAAGCCTGGAGTCCCTACCTGCATCTTTGTTTTTCGTTAGATGCGGAGGATCACGGACTGTCAAAGAAAGCTGGCGGAGCTGTCTGCGCGGTGTCACAGACCATAACGGGATCTATCAGGTGAAACCGCTACGGTTTTGTACCCATCTGTGACGGATATTTACTATTTTGGGCATTTTCAGGAATCGAATGCTGGTGGATTGAAACTATGCAAGTTTTGTAGTTCGAGCCTGTGCGCATGCGCGTGACATCACAACGTTTACTTCACGCATTTTGACGCATGGCGGCCATCTTTTGGGACACAATTGAATGAAAGGCAATGAGAATTTGGTAATATCGCGTATTAGCCTTTCATCGATCGTTTTGAAATTTTGGATTTGGTATTAACTTCTGGATTTGGTATTATCTCTGCGTGAAAGTTTGATTTTACCTTACAATATATATATAAAAAAATAAATAAAGCAAAACGACCCTATTCAATAAGAAACACTACAATTCACCTACCAAATTATTTTATGTTTTTGCTTTATCAAATTGGAAAGTTTTTCTGCTCCACCTCCATTTCTACCAAATCCAGGTGAACCTATCCTTGAATGGAAAAGATGGAAAGAAGGTTTTCATGCTTACATTGAAGCTATTGGTGGAGATGATTACACCGATAAACGGAAACTGGCTATTTTAAAACACTGTTTAGGTGCTGAAGGAAGACATGTCTTAAGTCATTTACCTTTATCTGCAGGTAGTGTAACATCTTCTGAAGAAGCGATAGATGTTTTCGAGGAAGCGATCAAACAGTTGGATAAACAATATATTAAGAAAGTCAACGTTGTAGTTGCCCGTCATAAATTCTTGAGTAGAGGTCAATTACCAAGTGAATCTGCTGACTCATTTATGAATGACTTGAGAGTTTTGGCATCTAAGTGCGATTATTCAACCTTTCATGATCAAATGTTGCGTGATCAAATGGTCCACAAAATTGCTGATGTCAAGCTTCAAGGAAAACTTTTAGCCACTGAGGATCTGACTTTAGACAAAGCGTTAGATATCGCACATTGTTTTGAGAACATGAAACTTGGTGTGAAGGAACTTGCAGAAAAAAATATTGCTGAAGTCAATGTTGTAAAGAAATCTAACTTTGAGGAAAGATCTTCATTTAGAAACAGAAACCAATCATTTCAAGAGAGGAGAGAATTTGCATGTTTTAAATGTGGTAGTCCGGATCACCTAGCGAATGATAGAAAATGTCCGGCAATTGGACAAGTGTGCAGATATTGCAAATTGAAAGGTCATTTTAGTAAAATGTGTAAGAATAAGAACAAGTTTAAAAGTAAGGGTTTTAATCAAAAAAGAAGTTCAGATGAGCATGTTAATGAAATTGATGACGATTACTTAGAAGAAGAATTTCTTTTTGCAGTGTATGAAGTTAATGCATGTGATAAAGAGTCTCCTTACTGCACTGTGAATGTTGGAGGGAAGGATATCAATGTTATGGCAGACTCTGGGGCAAAACGTACTCTCATTGTGGAAGAATGGGTAAAAGAGTTTCCGGGTTTAAAATTATCTCCTCCAGACATAAAGTTGCTTGGGTATGGGAAGAAACCCATTGAAATTCTTGGTTTTTTTTACGACATCCCTAAGTTTCAAGGGTAAAACCATTAATTCCAAGGTTTATGTGGCTAAAGATGGCTCTTGTTTATTGGGATGGCCTCAACAGAGGGACTTAATGATAAAATTGGATCCCAATCATCCTGAACAAGTGCTTGGATAGTCTGACCTGGTCATGAGTGTAGAGTCTGATCTCGGTTCTGAATGTGAAAAGAAATTTCCTTCTGTTTTTTCTACATCTGCATTAGGTCTTTTAAAAAACTTTGAACATAAAATCATTCTTAGAGAAGATGCTGTATCAAAAGTCCATAAAGTTAGGAATGTCCCTTTACATTTAAGAGATGCTGTAAAGTCTGAACTCAAAAGATTATGTGATTTAGATGTCATTGAGGAGATAGAATCTTCTGTTTGGTTATCCCCAGTTGTTGTCGCTCACAAGCCCAACGGCAAAGTGAGACTTTGTGTGGATTTAAGAGATTTAAACGGGAACGTATGGGTGGATAGACATCCGTTGCCTAATATTAATGAAATGTTCACTAAATTGAAGGGGGCATCCATTTTTTCTACTTTAGACCTGTCTAATGCTTATCACCAGATAGCGTTACACAAGGATAGTAAGCATTTGACATCTTTCATCACTTCAGAAGGTGCTTTCAGGTACAAAAGGATGCCTTTTGGTCTAATATCAGCATCTTCTGTCTTTCAAAGAGTGATGCACAACCTTTTTAAGGATTTTGATAATGTCTTGTACTTCCAAGATGACATTTTGATCTTTGCATCTAATCCATCTGATCATTCTGAAATTTTGTATAAGGTATTATGTGTGTTGCAAGATAGTGGGCTTACACTTACAAAGGAAAAATGTAAATTTGGTGTGTCTTCTGTTGACTATTTGGGACATACTATTAGTAAGGAAGGCATTTCCCCGAAAATGAATTTAGTCAAGGCCATTGAATTAGCTCCAGACCCTGTGAATAAAGATCAGCTTCGGTCTTTCTTGGGGCTTGCAGAATATTATTCCAAATTCATTCCCCTGTTCTCTGATAAGACTGCAAGCATGAGGAACTTGATGAAAAAAATGTTCAATTTCTTTGGGATGAAAATTGCAAAAAAGAGTTCATGTTGTTGAAACAAAACATTGCATCTGCACCTGCTTTAGCAACGTTTAATGCTGCACATTGTTCATTTATCATCACTGATGCAAGTAATGTAGGTATTGGTGCAGTTTTAATGCAGCGTCAAAAGGGTCAATTGGTAACAATTGGATTCGCATCAAGACCTTTAAGGGATGCTGAGTGCAAATATTCTACTTTAGAAAAGGAAGCTCTTGCTTGCTGGTGGGGTATAGAGTATTTCCGCAAGTATGTGTACGGTACTGTTTTTAAGCTCTGGTCTGACCATCGTCCTTTAGTGGATTTATTTACTACGAAAGGTTGTGGAAAAGCGACTTCAAGGATTGCTAGATGGCAATACAAGCTTCAGGATTTTCATTTTAAAGTGGAGTATATCCCTGGTATTAGGAATGTGCTAGCTGACTGTTTATCTAGATTGCCTATTCCTGATGACAATATTGTTGAAGAAGACAAGGATGATGATAATGTTGTGTCAATTTGTGAAATCTCCAAAGGTTGTGTTGATGAGGATGCATGGAAATTGGCGTGTTGTAGTGACTCTGTTCTTAGTGATATTTGTAATTTTGTAAAAACCCAGTGGCCACGCAAAGTTTTGTTGTCTGATGAGATTCTTCCTTTCTTTCACGCTGCTCAAGAGTTGTCGGTGGTTGAAGGAGTATTGTTTAGGGGTCTGCAATTAGTGGTGCCTCGTGAATTACAACCTAAGATTTTAGAAATGGCTCATGAAGGGCATCCTGGAATGACATCTATGAAAAGAAGGATTAGAAGTGAATTCTGGTGGCCAGCAATGGATAAGTGCATAGAACGGCATGTCAGAGACTGTATGGATTGCTGTTTGAGTGATAAGTCTCAAAAGCATATTTCATATGAACGGTTTCCCATTTCTAGACCTTCACGGGTTTGGGAAAGTGTATCATTGGATATTGCTGGTCCTTTGTCATTTAACAAGAGTGTGATGTATGCTATAATTTTGATAGATCAGTTGTCTCAGTGGCCTGAGGTAAAAATGGTTTCTAACATAACATCTAGTGTGGTGATCAAGTTTTTAAATGAAGTGTTTGAAAGGGAGAGTTTTCCAGAATCTATTACAACTGACAATGGTGTGCAATTTGTATCCCAGGAGATGAGGGAGTTTTTGGAGCGTCATGGTATCAAACATAAACGTGTGTCAGTTTATTATCCCAAAAGTAATGGCATTGTTGAGAGGTGGATCAGGGTGTTTAAGGAAGGCCTTCAATTAGCCTTGCAGAATGGTAGAGATTGTAAACAAACCATTAGTGAAGTCCTGTGGTGTTACAGAAACACACCTAGGAGTATGGGTGATCTGTCTCCTTTTGAGAAGATGAGAGGGAGGAGGAGTGGCTCCAACATGAATCAACCTTGGATGAGAATGCTTGGTACAGGTAGGGCCGTTGAGGTTGATTGTGCTCTATGTAGTGATTCTTCCCAGTTCTGTGTCAATGATTGGGTCCTTGTCAAGAAGTGTAGAAATGTTAAGTCTGGTGAGTCACGGTATTCTAGTCCTTTGATGGTCACGCATGTTGGAAGACAGGTTGTTGAACTTTCAGATGGTAACGTGTGGAGTTTGTCTAAAGTGGTAAAGGTTCCTAGGTGGTTGTGGCCCAAGGAAGTGTCCCCAGAGTCTAGAGTTCCATCCGGCTTGAGGTCTTCCAATGGTGCTAGCAATTGGAGGAAATTCTCTGGTTCTAAAACCCTTCACAGTGTTCCTGAAAACAAGTCTTCCTGTTCTTCTGATGACTATGTGCCTGTCCAATGAGCACAGAGGAAATGTCATGTTCCTGTGTGGTCTAAAGACTATCAACTTTAAATGTGATCTGATTTGTGTATTATGTAATTTGTTCTCCAGATATTCATACTTATGTCTTTTCTTTTCAGAATTCATATTGTATATTGTTTGTTTGTTCTTGTTCTTTATCTATTGCTTATGTCGCTTTATTTTCCCTTACGAAAGGGAATGTATGGTGTTGTCGTGTCATACCTGGAATCAGGAACACTGCTGTGTTCGGGATTCCATGGATGACAGTTACGACCCAGGCTTCATGTATGGACTGACTTTCTCTGCTTAACAATAAATCATCCTCAATCTACATTGCTGTCCTTGGAATCATCATTACTACACCAGGTCCCATGGGCATATAACAAATATAGGAGGGGGCGCACAGGCCCCCCTCCTAGGGCCCCAGGGACTGCCTCCTACCCAGTGCTGTTTCTAGTTATCTGGGGGGCCTCCGGATCCCCCTGCAACAGGGACCATCAGCTCCCTGGGGCTGTTAAAACAATATGGGGTCCTCCCAGACTCCCCTGCCCTGGGCAGCACCACCTCTCCAGGGTTCACATCTTTTTTAAGTAATGTGGGGTGAGGTTGCAGGGCCTCCCCCACTGCCCCTGGGACCCCCACCTCCCTGAGGCTAAAATAAATAACAAAGCATTAGGTGGCTATGGCCCCCCACACGGCCCTGCGGGTTACCACCTCCCTGGGGCAATTTTGAATAAAGGAGGGGGGCACATGGCCCCCTTCCAGGAGCCCTGCACGGCCCTTGTGACCGCCACCCCCAGGGCCGGCTCCAGCAATGTCCCAGGCTGCCCACCCCTGGGACATTGCTCCTGCCAAGCCATAGCAAACACTGCTCCTCATGTGGAAGCTGGAGCATTAAACATGCTCTCACTTCCACGAAGCAGAGCAGAATTGCTTTTGGAAAGATGGAGCTGTATGTAAGCACCTCCCTCTGTCCTAAAACAATGATGGCTCCTGCCAGTGGCAGTGATCCGGCAGGGACCACCGGGTCCTCGAAACTCCCTCTGCAGTCCCCAACAGAGAAACCAGGCCTGGGGTTGGTGTCCCTGAGCCCGAACTTGGCCTCAGTAGGGGAGCAGCGTTGGCCCTTTTTTATACACAAATTTAAAAAATAGGCATGCCCCGGGGGATGGGATCCCGGGGTCGAAAATGGCCGGAGAGGGAAGCTGTTGGCTCCCCCTTTGAAGTTTTATAATAATAAAAATAAAGGCCGGGCCCCAGGAGACAGGATCTCGGGGGCCCAAATGGTCAAAATAAGGTGTGCCACGCAGCCCCCTTCCTAAAAAAGAAAAAAAAAGCCCCCAACTCTCGGGAGGCCCGTCCCTTTTTCCAGTTCTCTGCAAACGTGCCTCCTGGTGTGCTTCTAGTTGGGGGAAGATGTGCCCTTGGCTGCTGAGGATCCTTAGGGACCACCAAGACCTTCTGTTACCTCTAGTATGCCCCATAATGTGGGATTGCTGAAAGGTGGTCGGAGGCCATGCCCCCTTCTAGCCAGCATAGGAAGGCATGTGTTCGAGGGAGACAGATAAGACCATAATCTCCCAGGCAATGAATCATCAAAGTGAACAACAAAAGCAAAGGTTTAAGAAAATACACTTCAAAAAGATTACCAAAAACACAAAAATGGCTCCAATGGAAGAATCTCACAAAACACACAAAAAAACAACAAAAATATTTGCCTTTAGTGGGTACTTGGAGGACCCTGCTGCAGGCAAGGCATGCTATTTTTATACCAGGACCACAATACTATTGCGTGGGGTCTTCATATGCAAATTACATGTATTAATAGTTTTGTATTATCATAAAGTAAGTTATAGTGTAGATGAGACCCTTACTACATAATGTTGTTTATTATGTTAAAATGAAATGGGGAGTTTACTGATATCACTGGATGATGTTATAAGTGATGTCTCTAATGATGTAATTTGAAATGTCATCTGTAATATGCCATTTAACACGATGACCTAAACATTGCACGATGTAGAGCAAGCCAGGGTGAGTTGACTGAACCATAACCAGTGTTTTTTTAGTAACACTAACTGCACTTTTTTGTGTTTTTTCAGTGAATTTTTTTTTGGATTTGCAACTTATTGAGGGGGCACAAAAAAAGCTAGTTGTGGAGGGGGAAAGGGAGGCCCGACGACGCGCTCAGCACCGCCGAAAACATGCATTTCCAGATCCACACAGACCCTAACTCCACCCTCAGAGGAACCCTTGTCTACCGACCCCCGTACCCCACTCCCTTGATTGCCGACTTGATCATCACGCACGCCCTGAATGCCCCCACCGAGTACATCCTCCTTGGAGATCTGAACTTTCACCTTGAGAACAACAACGACAACGACAACAACTCCACAACCCTGATCGATAACCTCGCCAACCTCGGACTGAAGCAACTCGTCACAACGCCCACCCACTCCGCCGGCCACACGCTCGACCCCATCTTCCCCTCAAGCCTGAACGTCTCCGTCAGCCACACCACCGAACTCCTCTGGACCAACCACCGCTGCATCAACTTCACCTGACAGAAACCCACCACACACCACCACACCCAACAGATCTCCAGCCGATGCTGGAGCAAAATAACAGAAGACCAACTACGCGTAAACCTCGCTCTCAGCCCACCCACCGAACCCTTCAACACCGACGATGCTGCCCACAGCCTTGGACGCTGGATCGAGGACTGCGCCAACACCCTCACCCTGCTGAAGAAACCCCCCCCCGCAGAGACACCAGCAAGAGGGCAAGCTGATTCACCCCAGAACTCCTAGCCTCCAAGCAAGCCTGCCAGAAACTAGAGAAGAAATGGCAAGGTGAACAAACTCCGGACAGCCACGCAGCACACAAGGACGCCATCTGCAACCACCACCACCACCTCATCGGTGCGTCCAAGAGGACCTCCTTCAAAGACCGCCTCAACAACAATGCACACAATAACATGGAGCTCTTCAACATCCTGAAGAAACTCTCCAACCCCAGCTCCAACAGCAACGACATCCCATCGTCGCAAGCCCTGTGCTACTCCCTCGTCACCTTCTTCCACTGCAAGATAGCAGACATCCACAACAGCTTCAACACTCAGACAGCCCCAACAGGCAGCAACACAACATACCCGCCGCACACCATCGACCACAACCCCCTGCTAGCCTGGGCCAGAGTGAGCATTGATGACACCATCAAGACCATGCGCACAATCCACTCCGGCTCTCGGTCAGATCCATTCCCGCATCATGTCTTCAACAGAAAAAGCAGCTCCATCGCACCCCACCTGTGCAAAGTCATCAATCTCTCCCTCGAGACCGCGACCGTCCCAGAGAGCTGGAAACACACCAAGATCAACGCCCTACTCAAAAAACCTAAGGCAGACCCAAGAGACCTCAAGAGCTTCCGGCTCATCTCTCTGCTCCCCTTCCCGGCCAATGGTCATCGAGAAAACAGTCAACAGACAGCTAATCTGATACCTCGAAGAAAACAGAATCCTGGACCCTTCCCAATCAGGGTTCCGCAGCAACCACAGCACCGAGACTGCCCTCATTGCCGCCACTGATGACATCAGGAACCTGCTGGACAACGGCGTGACCGCAGCACTCATCCTCCTAGACCTCTCTGCCACCTTCGACACCGTCTGCCACCGCACACTATGCGCACTCCTCCACGCCGTAGGGATCCAAGACAAGGCTCTGGATTGGACCCCCTCCTTCCTCTCTGGCTGAATCCAGAGCATCCGCCTCCCCCCATTCCGTTCCAAAGCCTCCGAGATCATCTGCGGTGTGCCCCAGGGATCCTCCCTCAGCCCGACGCTGTTCAACATTTACATGGCCCAGCTCGCACACGTAGCCTAACAGCACGACCTCAACATAATCTCCTACGCCGACAACACTCAGTTGATCCTCTCCCTCACCAAGGACCCCATCACCACCAAAGCCAACCTCCACGAAGGAATGAAGGTCGTCGCCGACTGGATGAAGACCAGCAGTCTGAAGCTGAACTCTGACATGACGGAGGTCCTCATCCTCGGCTCCAACCCTTCAGCCTGGGTTAACTCCTGGTGGCCGACGGCACTGGGGGCAGCCTCGACACCCACCGACCACACACGCAACCTGGGAATCATCCTCGACTCAACGCTCTCAATGACCAAGCAAGTCAACGCCGTCTCCTCCTCGTGCTTCAACACCCTCCGCATGGTCCACAAGATCTACAGATGGATCCCGACAGATACAAGAAAGACAGTCTCCCAGGCCCTCGTCAGCAGCGGACTCAACTACAGAAATGCCCTCTATGCGGGAGCCTTGACCAAGCTCATCAAACGACTACAACGCATCCAAAACGCCTCAGTACCACTGATCCTCGACATACCACGCCAGGGCCACATCACACCCCACCTGAGAAACCTGCACTGGCTCCCCATCAACAAGAGGATATCCTTCAAGTTCCTCACCCACAAGGCACTCCACAAGACCGGCCCAGCCTACCTCAACAGATGGCTCTCCTTATACATCCCCAACCGCCAGCTATGCTTTGCCGACCTCTCACTCGCCACCGTCCCGTGCATCTAAAGAACAACCACTGGTGGGAGATCCTTCTCCCACCTCGCCACCAAGACATGGAACACCATCCCACTGAGCCTACGACAGACCCAAGACCTGCTGACCTTCAGGAAAATACTCAAGAGCTGGCAGTTCCATCAGTAGCGCCCCCCCCCCCCCCAGCGCCTTGAGACCCTCGCAGGTATGTAGTGTATGTAATGTATGTATAGGCATTTATATAGCGCACTACTTACCCGTAGGGTCCCAAGGCGCTTCGACCGCTGCGAAATTTTTCCTGGCTTCCCAGAGAGATGGTCCCTTAATGGGTATCTCCGGGGTGAGACCAGGCATCCCCGGCGGTCTGGTGGGGCCGTTAGTGAGGATGAGGCAAGCTAATGCCCAGAGTTGCCGAGTGTGATCGCTGATCAGAGTGGGCACCGAGGCGAGAGAATTATCGAGTCCGCTGACCCTGGTCCAGAAACCTGCCACGCCGGGAATCGAACCCTGGTCCCGGGCCGTCCTCTGCTCTCGGGTCTGCTGCTTCTAACCAGTGAGCCACACTACCTCACTGTCACATTTGTAAAGTGTGCTTTACAAATGATTGATTGATTGGTTGATTGACAATACTACAGAAATAAGCAAATTCACAATCACTTTACTTCAGGTTTGCATCACTTTTTAAATACAAACCTGATGGAAAGTGTTGTGGTTGGGTTTACAATCCAACATGAATCATGGTTTTCATTGAATGTTAACCCTAAGTACCCCACAGCTGTGCAATGTGGTGCCAGACTTTACTTTGAGTCAAGGGGGCGCTGCATGGGGGTGCATGGATAGTCCCATGGTACCACCCTTAAGATTTTATGAAAAATCCCTATCTACAAAGACAGAGATTTGCACCACAATCCGGCACATCCTCAAGGCAGGCATAATGAGGAGAAATGTTTTCATTTTCCCTTTTTACAAGTGTAAAGAGCACACATACAAAGTGGGAAATGCCTCAAAGTAAATAATTTATACTAGAAGGGGAAAGCCTCACAAATCTCAAACACCCTTGCAATATGGCGCAAGGGTGTCTGCGTTGGTGTATGGCAGCCAAAGGTGCGCCAGCACAGGGAGATGGTGAAAAAGTACCACATCTTAGAAGATTTGACACTGTTTTGCTGTCTCCGGTTCATCCAACGCAGCACCACAACTTTACTTTTGGAACAGTATTGTGTGAATTGTACATAAATCTAGGCCATGAGGTCCTGATGAGATAGACTGAGATAGAAATTCTATAGCATTTTTTCTACTGCCCATGTAGCCACACAACCACCCTCATTCATACAAATGCAAGCAAATTTCAATTGAAGTCCATGCATCATCTGTACATCAAAACTTTTTTTTGATTTTATCTACCAAGGTGCTCATTTGTTGATTCTTCCCCCATACATCCATCTATCCATTCATACGCATCTTGCCACACCTATGTACCTTACCAGATACCCATTCAATCATCTCCTGCCCATACCAAAGCATAAATCCATCTATCCACCCACACATATCTTCCCACACCTATGTACATTACGTTAATACCCATGCATTCATAATATGCCCACACCCAAGCATACATCCATCTACCCATTCACACACATCTTCCCACACCTATGTAGCTTATAGCCATACAAATGCATTTATCATACACCCATACCCAAACATGCATTCATGTACCCATCAAACACATCTTCCACACCTATGTACCTTACATCCATATGCATGCATTCATCATACGCCCAAACTAAATCATACATCCATCTACCCATCCACACACATCTTACCACACCTTTGTACCTTACGTATATACCATGCATTCATCATACACCCATCCATCTACCCAGCCACACATATCTTCCCACACCTATGTACCTTACGTACATACTTTGCATTCATCATACACCCTTACCCAAACATACATCTGTCTACCCATCTACACACATCTTCCAACAGCTTTGTACCGTAAGTCCGTACCCATGCATTCATCATACACCCTTACCCAAGCATACATTTTATTTACCCCTCCACACACATCTTCCTACACCTGTGTAACTTTTGAATGTATCAGTGTTTACATCATATACCTATACCCAAACATACATCATCTACCCATCCAAACACACCTTCCCACACCTATGTACCTTAAGTCTGTATCAATGCATTCATTGTATACCCATAGCCAAGTATACACCCATCCATCCATCCACACACATCTTCTCACACCTAACTACCTTACTTCCATTCCCATACCTTCATCATACACCCTTACTCAAGCATAAATACATCTACCCATCCACACACACCTTCCCACATCTATGTACCTTATGTCCCTACACATGCATTGATCATACTCCCTCACCCAAGTATACATCCATCTACACATATCTTCCAACAGCTTTGTACCGTAAGTCTGTACCCATGCATTCATCATACACCCTTACCCAAGCATACATTTTATTTACCCCTCCACACACATCTTCCTACACCTGTGTAACTTGTGAATGTATCAGTGTTTTCATCATACGCCTATACCCAAACATACATCATCTACCCATCCAAACACATCTTCCCGCACCTATGTACCTTAAGTCTGTATCAATGCATTCATTGTATACCCATAGCCAAGTATACACCCATCTATCCATCCACACACATCTTCTCACACCTAACTACCTTACTTCCATTCCCATACCTTCATCATACACCCTTACCCAAGCATACATCCATCTACCCATCCACACACATCTTCCCACATCTGCGTACTTTGCAGCCTTACACATGCATTCATTATACTCCGTCACCCAAGCATACATCCATCTACCCATCCAGGCACATCTTCCCTCACCTCTGTATTTTAGGTCCATACACATGCAGTCATTATACACCCTTACCCAAGCATACATCCAACTACCCATCCACACACATTATCCCACACCTATGTAGCTTATGTACATACCCATACATTTATCATATGCCCTCACCCAAGCATACATGCATCTACCCACTGGCACACAAATTGCCACACCTATATTATGTTCATACCCATGCATTCATCCACCACCCTTACCTAAGCATACATCCATCTACATATTCACACACATCGTGTCACGCCCAAGTATCTTACAGCCATACCCATGCAATCATCATATGCCCTTACCCAAGCATACATATATCTACCCATCTACGCACATCTTGCCATACGTTAGAATCTTAGTTACATACTACTGCATTCATCATATACCCTTACGCAGTCATACATCCATATACCCATCCAAGCACATCTTCCCACATCTTTGTACCTTATGTCCTCACCCATGCATTCACTATACTCCCTCAATCAAGCATACATCCATTTACCCATCCACACACATCTTCCCATACCTATGTACATTACATCCATACCATACATTTATCATACACCCTCAACCAAGCATACATACATTTACCCATCCACACATATCTTGCCACACCTAAGTATCTTATGTCCATACTCATGCATTCATCATGCACCCTTACCCAAGCATACATCCATCTACTCATCCACACACATCTTCCCCCACATATGTACCTTACGTCCATATCCTTGCATTCATAATCAAGCTCATGCCTAAGTATAAATTAACCCTGGGCAAAGCACTACGCTACGCTCGCGTAGTTTGCGCAACTTTGCACTACGCGAACTACACGTAGCACAGTGCAAACACGCATAGCGTAGCATAGTGCAGCGGTCATTTTTTGCTTGTTAGCGAGCCTCAATGTCAAGTTGGCGACCGCAAGCAAGCAAAATGACATCCCGGCGAGACTTTTTCCTCATTTGTGATCAGCAACATCAAGTTGCCGATCGCGAGCGTGGAAAATAAACCTCCTGGCGAGATTCTCAACGCGGGGAGGTCAAGTTTCTCAATGCGAGTGGTCGCGTATGTCGCGACCGCTCATGATGAGAAACTACCAGTCCACGTTGAGTAAGCTGCTGCTCGAGTAAAAATCTACTTGAGCAGCAGAAAACTACTGCTCGCACTGTGCAAGATGTCGTTTTCAATGATTGCACAGTGCCGGATGCTTGTCCGCACCGTGCACTCATTGGAAACGGCATCTTGCACAGTGCAAACAGGGTACTACGCAGTTCGTGCAGTGCTACGCATAGCTAGGGTAGTGCGAAGTGCACTTCGAATAGCTACGTGTAGCGCTACTTCGCAAACTACGCCCAGCCCTAAAAGTCCATCTACCCATCCATACACATCTTACCACACCTAAGTACCTTACATCAAATGCATGCATTTATCATCTGCCACACCTAAGCATACATCCATCTGCCCATCAGATAGACCTTCCCACACCTATGTATCTGACATCCATACCCATGCATTCATCATTCGCCCATACCCATCATGCATCCAGACACACACATCTTCCAAACCTATGTACCATACGCCCATATACATGCATCCATTATCCACCCGTCCACACACATTTCCCCACACGTATGTTCCTTATGTTCATACCCATGCATTCATCATGCCCCCTTACCCAAGCATATACCCAGCTACTATTGTGCTTATTCTGTGTCTGTGTTATTCACTTCTGCAGCTCGAGCAGGTCCTGTTCATTGAGGAAGGTAAACAGTGACGTGTGACAGGAAGCCTCACAGCCTCTGCACGTGTGATACAGGACAGGCTCCTGGGGTCATTAATGTCCATCTGTGTCCACAGGTCATTAAATGTAACCTAAGGGGACCCACGCAGTGGTGGCACATGTGTGCACATGTCACAGCCTCCTGGGGTCTTTAGTGGTCCACTTGTGTACACAGGCCATGTTGTGTAACCTAAGGGGGCCCGCGCAGCAGTGGCACATGTGTGTAGATGTCACAGCCTCCTGGGGTCTTTAGTGGTCCACTTGTGTACACAGGCCATGTTGTGTAACAGAAGGAGACCCGCGCAGCGGTGGCACATGTGTGCACGGGCCATGTTGTGTAACAGAAGGGGACCCGCGCAGCGGTGGCACATGTGTGTAGATGTCACAGCCTCCTGGGGTCTTTAGTGGTCCACTTGTGTACACAGGCCATGTTGTGTAACAGAAGGAGACCCGCGCAGCGGTGGCACATGTGTGCACGGGCCATGTTGTGTAACAGAAGGGGACCCGCGCAGCAGTGGCACATGTGTGTATATGTCACAGCCTCACGGGGTCTTTAGTGGTTCACTTGTGTACACGGGCCATGTTGTGTAACAGAAGGAGACCCGCGCAGCGGTGGCACATGTGTGTAGATGTCACAGCCTCCTGGGGTCTTTAGTGGTCCACTTGTGTACACAGGCCATGTTGTGTAACAGAAGGAGACCCGCGCAGCGGTGGCACATGTGTGCACGGGCCATGTTGTGTAACAGAAGGGGACCCGTGCAGCGGTGGCACATGTGTGTAGATGTCACAGCCTCACGGGGTCTTTAGTGGTTCACTTGTGTACACGGGCCATGTTGTGTAACAGAAGGAGACCCGCGCAGCGGTGGCACATGTGTGTAGATGTCACAGCCTCACGGGGTCTTTAGTGGTTCACTTGTGTACACGGGCCATGTTGTGTAACAGAAGGAGACCCGCGCAGCGGTGGCACATGTGTGTAGATGTCACAGCCTCCTGGGGTCTTTAGTGGTCCACTTGTGTACACAGGCCATGTTGTGTAACAGAAGGAGACCCGCGCAGCGGTGGCACATGTGTGCACGGGCCATGTTGTGTAACAGAAGGGGACCCGCGCAGCGGTGGCACATGTGTGTAGATGTCACAGCCTCACGGGGTCTTTAGTGGTTCACTTGTGTACACGGGCCATGTTGTGTAACAGAAGGAGACCCGCGCAGCGGTGGCACATGTGTGTAGATGTCACAGCCTCCTGGGGTCTTTAGAGGTCCACTTGTGTACACGGGTCATAAAATGTAACCTAAGGGGACCCGCGCAGCAGTGGCACATGTGTGTAGATGTCACAGCCTCCTGGGGTCTTTAGTGGTCCACTTGTGTACACAGGCCATGTTGTGTAACAGAAGGAGACCCGCGCAGCGGTGGCACATGTGTGCACGGGCCATGTTGTGTAACAGAAGGGGACCCGCGCAGCGGTGGCACATGTGTGTAGATGTCACAGCCTCACGGGGGTCTTTAGTGGTTCACTTGTGTACACGGGCCATGTTGTGTAACAGAAGGAGACCCGCGCAGCGGTGGCACATGTGTGTAGATGTCACAGCCTCATGGGGTCTTTAGTGGTTCACTTGTGTACACGGGCCATGTTGTGTAACAGAAGGGGACCCGCGCAGCGGTGGCACATGTGTGCACATGTCACAGCCTCCTGGGGTCTTTAGAGGTCCACTTGTGTACACAGGCCATGTTGTGTAACCTAAGGGGACCCACGCAGCGGTGGCACATGTGTGCACGGGCAATGTTGTGTAACAGAAGGGGACCCGCGCAGCGGTGGCACATGTGTGTAGATGTCACAGCCTCATGGGGTCTTTAGTGGTTCACTTGTGTACACGGGCCATGTTGTGTAACAGAAGGGGACCCGCGCAGCGGTGGCACATGTGTGTAGATGTCACAGCCTCATGGGGTCTTTAGTGGTTCACTTGTGTACACGGGCCATGTTGTGTAACAGAAGGGGACCCGCGCAGCGGTGGCACATGTGTGCACATGTCACAGCCTCCTGGGGTCTTTAGAGGTCCACTTGTGTACACGGGTCATAAAATGTAACCTAAGGGGACCCGCGCAGCGGTGGCACATGTGTGTAGATGTCACAGTCTCATGGGGTCTTTAGTGGTTCACTTGTGTACACGGGCCATGTTGTGTAACAGAAGGGGACCCGCGCAGCGGTAGCACATGTGTGCACATGTCACAGCCTCCTGGGGTCTTTAGAGGTCCACTTGTGTACACGGGTCATAAAATGTAACCCAAGGGGACCCGCGCAGCGGTGGCACATGTGTGTAGATGTCACAGCCTCATGGGGTCTTTAGTGGTTCACTTGTGTACACGGGCCATGTTGTGTAACAGAAGGGGACCCGCACAGCGGTGGCATATGTGTGCACATGTCACAGCCTCCTGGGGTCTTTAGAGGTCCTGGGGTCTTTAGAGGTCCACTTGTGTACACGGGTCATAAAATGTAACCTAAGGGGACCCGCGCAGCGGTGGCACATGTGTGTAGATGTCACAGCCTCCTGGGGTCTTTAGTGGTCCACTTGTGTACACGGGCCATGTTGTGTAACAGAAGGGGACCCGCGCAGCGGTGGCATATGTGTGCACATGTCACAGCCTCCTGGGGTCTTTAGAGGTCCACTTGTGTACACGGGTCATAAAATGTAACCTAAGGGGACCCGCGCAGCGGTGGCACATGTGTGTAGATGTCACAGCCTCCTGGGGTCTTTAGTGGTCCACTTGTGTACACGGGCCATGTTGTGTAACAGAAGGGGACCCGCGCAGCGGTGGCACATGTGCGCACATGTCACAGCCTCCTGGGGTCTTTAGAGGTCCACTTGTGTACACGGGTCATAAAATGTAACCTAAGGGGACCCGCGCAGCAGTGGCACATGTGTGTAGATGTCACAGCCTCCTGGGGTCTTTAGTGGTCCACTTGTGTACACGGGCCATGTTGTGTAACAGAAGGGGACCCGCGCAGCGGTGGCACATGTGTGCACATGTCACAGCCTCCTGGGGTCTTTAGAGGTCCACTCGTGTACACGGGTCATAAAATGTAACCTAAGGGGACCCGCGCAGCGGTGGCACATGTGTGTAGATGTCACAGCCTCCTGGGGTCTTTAGTGGTTCACTTGTGTACACGGGCCATGTTGTGTAACAGAAGGGGACCCGCGCAGCGGCGGCACATGTGTGTAGATGTCACAGCCTCCTGGGGTCTTTAGTGGTCCACTTGTGTACACGGGCCATGTTGTGTAACAGAAGGGGACCCGCGCAGCGGTGGCATATGTGTGCACATGTCACAGCCTCCTGGGGTCTTTAGAGGTCCACTTGTGTACACGGGTCATAAAATGTAACCTAAGGGGACCCGCGCAGCGGTGGCACATGTGTGTAGATGTCACAGCCTCCTGGGGTCTTTAGTGGTCCACTTGTGTACACGGGCCATGTTGTGTAACAGAAGGGGACCCGCGCAGCGGTGGCACATGTGCGCACATGTCACAGCCTCCTGGGGTCTTTAGAGGTCCACTTGTGTACACGGGTCATAAAATGTAACCTAAGGGGACCCGCGCAGCAGTGGCACATGTGTGTAGATGTCACAGCCTCCTGGGGTCTTTAGTGGTCCACTTGTGTACACGGGCCATGTTGTGTAACAGAAGGGGACCCGCGCAGCGGTGGCACATGTGTGCACATGTCACAGCCTCCTGGGGTCTTTAGAGGTTCACTCGTGTACACGGGTCATAATATGTAACCTAAGGGGACCCGCGCAGCGGTGGCACATGTGTGTAGATGTCACAGCTTCCTGGGGTCTTTAGTGGTTCACTTGTGTACACGGGCCATGTTGTGTAACAGAAGGGGACCCGCGCAGCGGTGGCACATGTGTGTAGATGTCACAGCCTCCTGGGGTCTTTAGTGGTCCACTTGTGTACACGGGCCATGTTGTGTAACAGAAGGGGACCCACGCATCCATCACCAGGTTAAAGATGCTGAGAATAAACAGATGCCCACAGCTGTGCTATCCAGATGCGTACATTATCCTAAGTTCACGTGTGATCTGCGTGCTGCCACTGTATGGACGCTGGGGGCCTGAGAAGCCACCTTGAAACTCTGACCTCAGAGCCCTGACCTGGTCTCAGGTCCAGCGAGAGATGAGTTTAGTGGAAAAAGACTTTCTTTGTGGACAAAGCGGTGAAAGAAAGGAGCCGTCTCTTCCGGGGTTCCCTGAGCTCAGCCTCCATTCCTCTGCGCTGGAGGGGGGGGGGGGGTGGGGGGGGGGGGGTGGGGGGGGGGTCTTCGATGCTAATTGGGATAAGCGCTGGTGGCCCCCCCGGGGGTGGAGAGAGTGTGGTGGTAACGAGAGTCAGGAGACACCTCTGGGAGGGCAGGGGGGAGCGCGAGCCTCGGTCCCGGGGACCCAGGATCCCGCGAGGACACGACAGACTCGCAAGTGTCTTCAAACCTAATAATGTTACAGAGATAACGAGCTTCGAATGAACTGTAACGATCAGTACAATTAGGAAAGTTTTCTTCCCAGAAGATCTCCAATTAACACTCTGTTTTCATGAAACTGTAACAATGCTTTGGAGACAACAAGCTTTGAATCGCTTCTCAGCACTAATTGCCATGAGGTGTGTTTCATTTCCAGAAGACACGTTAACACATTGTTTAAAAAAAAAAAACAGTAATAGTAGTAAAATTAACAATGATATTAATAATAATACATGAAAAATAAGCACAATAAATACAATATTTGTTATAATAATATGATTAATAATGTGTGACTGCGGTTTTGCACAACAGGTCAGTCTGCGCACACATGACGTTGGGTCAGTAAGCGCACACGTGTACGTGAGGTCGGTCTCCGAACACCGGGGATGTGGCACCACAGCGTGAACGCATTGGTGCGGGGTTCACTTCAGTTGTTGCAGGGATTCTGCACAAACACAGAATTATGCACAGGATTATAGGAATTTGGGGGCAGATTTACAAGCCCAGTACGCCACATTTGCGCCACTGTTGCATCACAATGCTGTGGGGTATTTACAACGTGACACATCTGGCGCATAAGGATTGATGCAGCATGTTAGGCATAGGGGCACCCGAGACTTGCTGGAGCTGCGTCACACTTGCGACGCAACTCCAGCTCTGCATCACCTTTACGGCAGCAGATGTGTCATGCATCTGTCTACTCTTGCCCAAGGTGCGCCGCATTGTAAATGCATTAACACCAAAAACAGGGTCTGGGCTCTCTGGCAATAAGGACAAGCCTCACCAGAATAATGATAAACCAAGAAAAAGTACCAATATTGCCACGTTATTCTACACTGGATCTCGGGTGATCACTCGAATGACTGAATAAAGCAGTAATTCTCAATGAAACAGATTTCAGAATAAATCATTTCTGTTTTATTTTTTGATTTTAGTGCATGTATCTGTTTAGTATGCAATTTTTTGTATTTTTTAATCAAGGAACATTTCGATAGTTCCACACTATTAAACTGAACACAGAACTGAAACAAATAACATTAGGCAAAAACAGTAATTGAACAGACAAAAATCAACTCACACTCGTCAGTCATACCACACAAGACAATCAAGATATATTTACAATTATTTACAAACAATATAGTATCACAGTGGAAAAATAAAGCATTGGAAAACGATAGATCAACAAAATCATTATTTTCTGAAATGGTCAAGGGTTCCTAATGCTGAGTAGAAGAGGTCTACGCGTTTCGATAACCCCTGGTTTCGGGGAAATCTCATCAGGACCATGTGCCTGTGAATGGAGAACGAGATTGAATCAACACGGGGGGGACAAAACCAAACTCCTCACAACGCTACAGTGTGGGGAACAAAAGAACTAATCATACCTCTCAATGGCCGACTTTACTTTTGTGGATGTCACTGTGGGCAAAAAATGAGGTGGAATTAAGCCTCTCTAGTGAAAGCGCCCAAGGGGCAGAAATTCAATCATGACCAGAACATTCATTCGTGTCTACTTACATCTTGTTGCGCCTAATGCGGCTGTTAGTGCGACTGAAGGGCAGCTTGGGTAGTTGCGGGTTGCTGGGGGGGGCAAAGGAAATGGTTTGAGTAAGTTTTGCGGGAAGCGATTGGAGTCCTTATTTCTCATTTAAGACAATGACCACTTACTGTTTAGTAGGTAGCGCAGGGAGTTCACGTTTATCTATGTTGAAGTTGAGCGAATCTGTAACGTGCTCCAGAAGCCTAAAAGTGAAATGGAGCTAGAATCAGGTATCCAAGCAAATTGAAGCGTTCGCCTAGTTAGCGGGGATGTCTTGGTTTGGGTCAGCGTCTTACCTGGAAGCGTCGTGTCCGCTGTCTGCTACAGGGGGTCTGCGCTCCTCGGTCTCTGTGCGATTTGTCCAGTGACCGGCACCTTCCAGTCGGTGAACTGGCTCTGGGGATTGTAGTTTAGCCCGTTGCCATGGGGACGGGCCGCGTTCAGACATCTAAATGGTCTCAATGAACTCTCTGAACTTTATCGCCTTTAATTCGTTGACTTGTCTGAGACCCAAACTGCTGTTTCCCTACTAGACCGTGAATGACGGCTCAACACATTTTAGATGTCTGAACGCGGCCCGTCCCCATGGCAACGGGCTAAACTACAATCCCCAGAATCCTCGGGCAACCAGGAAGTGAGTTTTAACACAACCGAACGCGAGAGCCAGTTCACCGACTGGAAGGTGCCGGTCACTGGACAAATCGCACAGAGACCGAGGAGCGCAGACCCCCTGTAGCAGACAGCGGACACTACGCTTCCAGGTAAGACGCTGACCCAAACCAAGACATCCCCGCTAACTAGGCGAAGGCTTCAATTTGCTTGGATACCTGATTCTAGCTCCATTTCACTTTTAGGCTTCTGGAGCACGTTACAGATTCGCTCAACTTCAACATAGATAAACGTGAACTCCCTGCGCTACCTACTAAACAGTAAGTGGTCATTGTCTTAAATGAGAAATAAGGACTCCAATCGCTTCCCGCAAAACTTACTCAAACCATTTCCTTTGCCCCCCCCAGCAACCCGCAACTACCCAAGCTGCCCTTCAGTCGCACTAACAGCCGCATTAGGCGCAACAAGATGTAAGTAGACACGAATGAATGTTCTGGTCATGATTGAATTTCTGCCCCTTGGGCGCTTTCACTAGAGAGGCTTAATTCCACCTCATTTTTTGCCCACAGTGACATCCACAAAAGTAAAGTCGGCCATTGAGAGGTATGATTAGTTCTTTTGTTCCCCACACTGTAGCGTTGTGAGGAGTTTGGTTTTGTCCCCCCCGTGTTGATTCAATCTCGTTCTCCATTCACAGGCACATGGTCCTGATGAGATTTCCCCGAAACCAGGGGTTATCGAAACGCGTAGACCTCTTCTACTCAGCATTAGGAACCCTTGACCATTTCAGAAAATAATGATTTTGTTGATCTATCGTTTTCCAATGCTTTATTTTTCCACTGTGATACTATATTGTTTGTAAATAATTGTAAATATATCTTGATTGTCTTGTGTGGTATGACTGACGAGTGTGAGTTGATTTTTGTCTGTTCAATTACTGTTTTTGCCTAATGTTATTTGTTTCAATTCTGTGTTCAGTTTAATAGTGTGGAACTATCGAAATGTTCCTTGATTAAAAAATACAAAAAATTGCATACTAAACAGATACATGCACTAAAATCAAAAAATAAAACAGAAATGATTTATTCTGAAATCTGTTTCATTGAGAATTACTGCTTTATTCAGTCATTCGAGTGATCACCCGAGATCCAGTGTAGAATAACGTGGCAATATTGGTACTTTTTCTTGGTTTAGCATTGTAAATGCGGCACATCCATGGTGGCGCAAGAGGTGTCTGCCGTGATGCACAATAACTGGCGCATCCCTGCTGATATGCAGTTATTGTAAATCTGCCCCTTGGTGTGTAGGAACTGGGTCTTCCTGTCAGGACTGACTAGCTATAGTGTCTCACTTGCTCTCCTACTCACTCACAGAGAAATAAATGATGAGACACCCCAGAACACAACACCCCCAGATCTCTCAGGAATCGTGGTAACAAGACTCACCCTTTCGCTTACACTCTTGTACTTGTCCACAATAAGATCTGACAGAGACACAATTTAGTTTAAACTATTTATTTTAACTAATGTGCCCTAACATGCAGTATACGTGTCACAACAAGCAGGAAAATGCATAATACAAATATAGTCAGCATAGCAGCTGGTCCAGAAATCATAAAGGAAGATATCATCATAATAAGACCATAGGGCCTGACCTCCCTCCCCTTGCCAGGAAGCAGTATTATTATATATTGGAAGATCTCTGGCCGTTATCTGCAGACCCCATACCTCAGTCTATAGATGGTAAATCTACATCATAGGTGCGGCCTCGCTCTTCTCCCTGGATATGTCCCTCTCCAAGTGTGTGTCACCTAATTTGTGTACCCCACTGAAAACCAAAGTACGTTGTCCAAACAACAGCGGCATCAGTATGTTTTGCCTATGGGCTAAGGTCTGGCCAGAACACAATAACAAGGGTCATTGTTGTTCCACCTTGCACATAATGTTCAGTCAAAATCTCAGGAACATGCAAAGAGCGACCAAAGCAATGAGTTCTCATGTGAAAGAAACCCTAGAAAACATTCAAAAAATTAAAGGGGCCGATTACGATGGAGGGCGGATCGCCACAAACCTGAATATTCCCACCCCCAAATTAGGATGGTGGTGGGAATGGGAATGGTACCAGGGCAGACGGAAAGTCCGTCAACCGTGGTCCCGCAAGGCGGTCCTTTTCCACCCACCTTGCAGGACACGGTACAATGGGGCAATGACAGCGGTGTCTTGCAGGCACCACCGTGGGCATTACGATGCCTATCTTTTTCAGCGGAGATTCCGCCGCAAAAAGACAGGCGGAGAATGCCTTTGTGGGCCTGTTGCGGGCCCCCAGGGGGTGGGAGGGGGCTGTACTTGGGGGGTACCTATGGTACTCCCCTGCATTTGCATGTACAAGTTTGCAGGCCCCGCAGGTTGCCTGTCACGTTGTACATTCTAATGCACAACATGTATTTTTACATTGCAGCACTGCCCACCGCAATGTAAAAATACTGGATGCCCCCGCCAGTGTGGCAGGCGCATCGTAATTGGTATTGCGGGACTGCCGCACCGATTACGGGCGGTCCCTTTTGCCAATGCGATGGCGGGGGGACTTTGTCCGCCTGCCATCGTAATCGACCCCTAACACATGTAGGGACATGCTCAAAGCAGCAGTCAGGCTGTGACGTGCTCATGGTAACTTTGCAAAGAGGACAATGTCCCTATGGCCACACGAGACAGTGCGCATGCTCTGTCTCCACTGCTGCCACAGTTGACGCAGAAGGAGAGCAGGTTGTAGTCCTTGGATTTTCTGTATGTTAAAGTAAGATTCTGCTGAAGTCATGGGGCTTAAGCCGCAGACGTGAGCTGCTCAAGGGGGTCACTCTCTCTTCCATTTCAGGATCATCTTATCCCACTCAAAGAGCACATTACTCCATTGCTGTTAGGGGTTCATCATTTCCTGCGCGCACAACCCCCAAGTTCACAAACCTACTCAGATTGCACTTTCAAGTCACCATCTTTGAGGAAAATCACCATTTCAGCCTTCTTATTATCTAAAGTCTGCTATGTTCTGGAGAAAGCTGGCTATGGAAAAAACATCCTTTGCCTTCCAGCTGCACAGCCTAGTGTGCCTTTAGAATGTTCTAAAAAATATCTAATAAACATCAATTAACAATGTCCCAATCTCTCCATTTCCTACTCCACATTTAATGTATTACTCCTTAACTTCAATTTGACAACTTCCTGTTTGTGTCCTGTTCAGGTCCCTCTGCCTTTCTCTTGTTTCCACTCTTTTTTTCCTTCTCAATGGATTGCCCAAACCTGGACCAAGGCTGCCTTCCTTTTCTTCTCTCAACCGCCTTTTACTTTCCAATGCTCTGTTTACTATTCACCTAGGGGCATATTATCAAGACAGGCGATCAAATTATTGCCGTTTTAGCAGCAGAAAACTGCCGCTAAAACGGTGATAATGGGCTTGATAATATGCTCTATGGAATTCCAATCGAAGCCTATGTTAGACGCCCTTCACATCCAACATGGGCTTCAATTGGAATTCTCCAGGGCATATTATCAAGCCTATTATCGCCGTTTTAGCGGCAGTTGTCTGCTGCTAAAACGGCAATAATTTTATCGCCTGTCTTGATAATATGCCACCTAGTCTTGTCCTTAGCGAATCCAGGAGCATATTATCGAGAACAGGCGATAAAATTATCGCCTCTTTATCGGCAGGAAACTGCCGCTAAAGTGGCGATAATGGGCTTGATAATATGCCCTGGAGAATACCAATAGAAGCCCAGGTGCTGCTATGGGAATTCACAAGGACATACTATCAAGCCCATTATCGCAGCTTTAGCGTCAGTTTCCTGCTGATAAAGAGGCGATAATTTTATCGCCTGTTCTTGATAATATGCCCCCCAATATGCCACCAGAATGTCCTCCCCTACAGGGCTTACTTCTGTTCCCGCCACCAATAGGGTGCTTAGGAAAAGTTCATGCCAAATTCCTCCCCCTTCAAGTCCCCTCACAAGGCATTCCTCCAGCACCCCCCAATACCCACAGTGTCATCACTGTGCTCCCCTCGAGGTACCAAAACAAGGGTCGTCTCCCCACATTCCAATCACCTCCTCATCACCCACACCAGGTATGTGGTCTCTCCCGGCGTGGCCTTCACATACAACAGACTGCCTGGCTGTTTCTGACCCATCCTGATCCTTTTCTGCCTCACCCCCCCTCTGCAGTCCTGTATGCCTACATCATCCCATTGAAGTATTACAAAAACGGTGTCCCTACTACCTCAGACACTCTGAATGGATAAAAAACACATGAGTGTGAACACCACAATAACCATATGGAATTCACAGGCGGATTGGTTGATGCCAATCTCACATGCTCCACCACGTTACACAATATGTCCTCAGTAATAGGCCATCTCCCATCCATCTTGTTCCAGTGCCCATCCCTCCAGTTTCTGTTTATCCATGTCCCTATATCCCCGGCTCATGGCCCCAATTTTTTTTTTCCGCAAAATGCTCTTCCCACCCGTTTTATGGAGTGAGCACCCTTTCTCAATCATTCCCATCACACATATCACTGCATCTTCCAGTCTGCACTGCATCCTGCCTACTGCTCTGTGCCTTCTTTGTTTCTCCTTACCTCTCAAACTCACTCCAGGCCGTCCAGTCCGCCCACCTCATGGAATCCACAAAAGATCTTTCTATCAGATTGGTAGCACTCAACCAATAACCCACAACTCAAGTGGCAAGCCACTGAAGCCTCGTCCACCTCTGGAGAAAACCCACAAAACCCATCCCACTAAGAGAGACAGTGTGTCAGAGGCTAGATCCCCCAACCCCCTGATATGCCTAGCCCTGAACCCCATGTTACCTCATAAACACAGACTCAGCACCAGCTGGTCTTCTGTGGTCTGTCTGCTCACTACATGGACTACGGCTCAAAGTCATTGTCCTGTCTCGTAGCTCAACTCACGACAGTCCTACAGCCTCCGCCACTGTGAGAATTCCCTGTAGAGGAAACTATAGCCTGCTTTCCTCCATGTTTCTGGCCATGCCTCTGCACACCACCTCCTTCCCCAGTATATTCCAAACCCCTTTTCCAGATGCTGGAGAATATCTTGAGCGCACAAGTTAGTGGGTGGCCATGCTGCTACTTTGGCACGCCATTGTACGTCATCCGGAATGGCTGCCACATCTGTACATCCTCCCAAACTTCTGTCATCATATTTGACCATGGTGCTTTGAGGTCCCCTGCATTGCAAAAGTTCATGTCTCCTGAAGAGCCATCCAAGGGAAGCTGCCCTGTATGCAAAGGTGAAGTGATCTAGTATTTATTGTGGGAGGCACATCTGACCATCCTCTTTGCTTAGTGCCTGCTCCACAAGCTCCCGCAGTGTCCACAATCTTCCTGATGGCAGAAGGTACTGCATTCCAATGGAGTTGACCTCCATGTCCAAAAACATCAGCCATATTTGGGGGACTTTGTTTTTTTCTTCTGCCAAAGGTATACCCAGATGTTTTGTCACTTGCTCAAAAACGGTCATCAGCTCAGCACGCTCTCATTTTGTCTCCTTTGGCCCTATCATGAGAAAGTCATTAAGGTAACCTCCATCACTGCCCACTCCACAAATGTGCTAAATTTCAAGATACTGCGCAGGCCATTGGCATAGAGCTGTCAATATATATTCATCCCTGGAATTGCATTAACAGCAGCTGCATGTCTAACAGGTGAACTGCTAACAACCTAAATACAGATTCATGTCAGTCATATTGGTACCAATCCTATACGTCTGCACAATCCACACCGCCTCATCTAAACCTGTGTATGCCAATTCTAAGGTTTATCAACATGTCTTCCAACAGATGTTATATCACTCTGAAGTCCTCTTGTATCTCTGTTTTAGGTACCTGACGAATTGGTAAGATGATGAGAGTGTCCTTCTGAGGGGCTCTGGAAGGATCTGACTGCCTACACCTTCCACTTTTTAAGTTTGTTTGTGATGTATGATATACCTGGCGTCCTTGGGATGGTTTCCCATAACTTCAGACTTAGAATTCTGAGCACTTTACCACTGTTGACCAGTGATAAAGTGCTTGTGTTCTTTACCTAAAATGTGGTAACTTGTCTTATCGACAATTGGCATATTCAATTACTTATAAGACCCTAGTAAAGTGCATGACATGTGCCCAAGGCCTGTAAATCAAATGCTACTAGTGAGACAGCTGCACTGGTTATGTGACCCACTCATGTTGCCTTTTAAAAATGCACCAGGACTGCCAATGCAGAACTTGTGTGTGCAGTTATAAAACTGGTATGTTGACCTGGCAATGTACATCTTTTGCCAGGTCCAAACTTTTGTTTCAAATTCATATACGTCACCCCTAGGGTAGGCCCTGGACAGCCCAAGGGCAGGGTGCAATGGATTGAAACAGTTGGGCATGCACTTTTAAGTTTTACATGTCCTGGAAGTGAAAAACTTCTAAAGTAATTTTTCACTACTACAAATTTTATTTTATTTATTTATTTATAAAGTTTTATATAGCGCGAACAATGGAGGGAGTGAGGTAACATAATAGCACGAGAGTCAAATAGGGAATGTACAAAGGCAATACAATGGTGCACATAGAAGACTCAAGATGGACCTTGGCTAGGAGTATAATGTGCTATGCATTGAAACAGAATAACAAAGGGGAGCCAGTACAATAGTAAAGAAACAGAATTATGTCCTTTCTTGAAGAGTGAAGGATGCGCTAATAGCTGACCTTCGCTCCTCTTATGAAGGTAAGAACTTGTTCATGAGGAATCGTTTTGCTCCCCATTTGAATGCAGCCTTGGAGGAGATTCTCCGGATCTCCAAATAGAAAGGTATGACTAATTCAAGTTTGGCATCTCTGGAATCACAAATTAAAATCACAACTTATGGTGCAGTAGAATTTTAAATTTCAGTTCTGAAGCAGACATTTTGTATAGCTGTAATTTTCTTACCTTAGCCATTTGGTACCTGATGCCTGTCTGATCACGTCTCTGGGGTGGTTGACAATTGGGCTTTGTGTTGTTCTTCTAGACAGCCACACGCAATGGGAACTTAGGTGCGACCTGATGGGCCATCTGGCAGGATGGGAGATAGGAGAAGGGCACAGACTCACATACACCTGAATATACTGCATAACCCCTGTAGTGAGTCTGGAGCCTGGGCAGAATGGGCAGGGACTCTGTGCAATTCAAAGGCATGTTTTTGAAGTCTCCCTCAGTTGAAAGGCACAACTGGGTAAAAGTACTGGGCGTCTGCAACCACCACTTCAGTACACTTCTGGACCTTTGAAGACTCTGCCAGAAGAAGGACTGCTGTGCTGCTGAAAGAAGTGCCACTCTGCTGCATTTCTGTTTTGTTGCTGCTTGCTGCCCTCGTGCCTGGGTGAGGGGACCGAACCTTCATCACTTGAACCTAGAGTGACTCCAATGACCAGTTGGCTGGCTTCCTGATCGGAAGTCTCAGGGACACAAAATACTTCCAACCAACCTGCTTCTGCACCTGGACTCTGCCATCTTTGAGCCTGCCCTGTCAAGTGGTGCCACTCCAGTACTGGACCCTTGGAAGTGAGTGTAAGGTGTTTCTCCAGCGGAACGACACATCCTTTGCAGAGCAATGCATCTCAAGCAGAATGGACAGATCTCCTTGGCTGAGTGGTGCATCTGCAAAGCAAACATCTCATTGCAGCTGTTGGGTGGATTGGACCCGTCATAAAAGACTTGTATTGCAAATGGATTTTGCATCTTGGAACCAAAGCATCACCTTCGGAACCGCCATTGTGCAACTCTTTTCCCGGTGCTACTTGCATCCATCGTCAATGACAGCCTCACAGTTGACGAACCTCTGCATCACAGCTTCATCGCTCTTTGAAACCGATGCACCATCTCTGCTGTATCACATCCTTGACACCAGCCTTTGCATCGCAAACCCCGTCAACAGGATCCTCAATTTTGTCGCATCAGGACTTCGCAGCCCAGCCTCGTCGCATTTCAGAACCGACACATTACCACTGCTTCATGAAGCATAGTCAATGCAGATCCACACAAATGCTCCACAACTAGGGTTTAAGGTACTTTGGTACCTAGCTGGGTTCCTGTAGCCAGCCTACGCTCCAGTGCGATTAGTCTGAACTTTTGACTTTGTTCCAGTCTGGTGCAATCAGATTTCAATGGTCGGTGCTTCTTGTTTCTAAGCGCTATGTTCCACTTCATTCTTTAAAAATTCATACCTCAAGTTATACTTTTGGGATTTTTGTTGTTTTGATCTTTAATAAATAACATTTTTCTAAACTGGTGTGAAATATTTTTGTGTGGTGTTTTACTGTTTGAAGTTTTGTACAAATGCTTTACACATTGTCTCTGAAGTTAAGCCTGACTGCTCTGTACCAAGTTACCAGTGGGTGAGCACAGGTTAATTTAGGGTTGCCTACCTTTTACCCTGACTAAGATTGTGGTTACTGCTTGACCAGGACTGATGCCCCAGTCAACCAGCAACAGAGTTTCAAACATTGGTGATCAGCGGTGAGAATAGGAGTTGTGTTTGTGCAGTGCCATACAATGATTTGGTGTTCACTCCCATTCCACATGTAAGACCAATTCAACAAATTTCTACTTGATTGGCCGTTTTGGTTTTTCCAGACCTAATCTATCTCTACTTGACTGTTGTGTCTGTGACCTCACCTGCAAAGGTGGAGTTTGACCCTGCCAACCTGGAGAGCTACACCATGGCCCAGGTCAAACAAATGTGTATAGGCCTGGGTGTAAAACTCCACTCTACTCCTGGAGTTTGCAGGATTAGTCAATTGCGCATTCTTTGGAGAATGTGGAGTTACCAATAAACTTTGCACTCCACAAAGGAGCAGGTGATTTTTCTGATGGCATGCTCATAACATTGTTTTGGGCACCCTGGGAGCATGACAAGAGACTTGTCGGGCACTCGTGACCCTCCACAAGACTTTCTAGCCACCCACCAGCTTCCATGAGATTTTGCGTCCACTAGCACAGGTTTAGGCTGCACCAGCAACCTCCAGCACTTTTTTTGTGTAATAGGCAAGTGTGATTGAGAGCAAACTGCAGAAACAGGTAAATCTTATCAAAAAGACAATTTGGAGTTAAAAAAACATTTTAAATAGACTGTTTGCGTTGTTTTTTGTGAGAGGAGCCCTTATTTTATTTGACTTTTTTTCAGTAAGGAGGAAGTGGTCCAACAGGCTCCTTTGAGTGTTTTGTCCACCTTCTGGTCACTTCCTATTTGAATTTGGCACTGTAAAGTACACTGTTTGTCTGCTGCATATATGCCATTGGATTTTGAGGACTTTGTTTTTGTGATATCACATGTAAGTTCAAAACCTGTTTTTTTAGGGTGGCGTTTGTTTGATAGAGTGGATACACAAGGATTTGTTTGTACTTTCATTTGTTCTTTAAAATGTATTCTAGTGGGTGGCCCTCAGTTTCTGGTGGGGCCTTGTTATGTTTTTGCATGTACATTTTATCTATACTACTATTATAAAGAGAGAACTGTGTCCTTTGAGCCAGGTAAACTCGAAAATTACACCACCAATCCAAACACCCAAGACATCTTTCAAAACCTCAGGGCAAGCAGAAGGACATAGGCTATTAAAAATAAAAAATATACGTTGTTTAAAAAATTTAGAAATAGAAATAAAGTAGCCCCTTGCAAGTAGAGCTGGGCGCGATGTCTGCGTGATGACATCATTTGCGCTCCCTGGCAACACTTCCTGAAATGGCGGCGAATCGTGCTGCCCGGGGTGTCCGAGGCTGTGCATCTCTACGGATCGTGCCCATTGACGGAAGATCGCGACCTGCTGGGAGGACTGGCGCGGCCCTGCTTGCTGCCGGGCGAAGTGGCGGCCTGTGCGGGCGGGGCGCCTGGAGTGGGACCGGACAATCCCTTATGACGCGGATGGGGGTGAGTCCTGGAGTGACTGGCGCTGCTTCGTGCGCGGGGAGCGGGAGGTAGCAAACGGTGAATTTCAGGAGGAAAAGCGCCTGGAGCGGGTCCAGTGGCTGAGGTAAGGCTCAGGCTCTCCGGGACACGGGCGGGAGGGGGCTGGGGCGGGAGAGGAAGGGGGGCGGGAGGTTGGCCCTGAACAACGGCAGCTGAGGTAAGGCTCAGGCTCCGGGACACGGACAATGTTGTGGCGGGCGGGCGGGGGCCGGGGCGGGTGTGCACGCAAGCCTGAAATGCTGCCCCCAGCCCCCTTCTGCCCCAGGCAACGCTGGGGCGGGCTGCTAGTTCTTTTATAAAGGAAAAATGTTGCAAAGTTCAGTACATTTTCTCCACGTTTTTGACAAATTTCCTGTATTCATTTAATTAACTGTGTGGCCTAGTCTTCCATTGGGCTTTTCAGGCAGTAGGCCCAGTTCTAGACATAGGTGCATTAAATAACTGTTTATGTGGTGTCTGTTAATTGGGAATTACTGCTACTTTACCATAGTGAGAGTTTTGTTTCTTCCATTTTAAGGTCTCCCGTAGGTGTTGCATCCTCTGTACGAATATTGCACAATTATCAGAAGGCGAACCTGGTGGAGAAAAGAAATTAGGTAACCATTTTTCTAAATTAAGTATTACGTCCTAGAACCGAAATGGGATTAGTTTGTTCTATTTGCAGTTCTAGATTTCGTGTAACATCGTGCGATAGTGAGAGGGAGTCTTATAGTGAATTTTGATAATGATGCCTACAATCATTATATAAACTCTGGGACTCATACCACACTTTTATCATTGACAGAAACGGAATTTTGAACCTGTATACCTATCAGAAATTACCCACATTTGTTGCCTCAAATCAAAATGAGAAGATATATCAACTATTTACCTTTTACAGAATAAAGTAAGTATTTGTGATCTGCTCTGATACGGATTAACAGGTTAACAGGTTAAAAGCCTCTCCTACAGGTAGTCTCTTTAAACAGGTATTTAAGCCACATTAAAAACTGGCGACATTTATATATCCTATCTTTATATATTGCTAGCCTTGTATCATTTTAGGTGTGAAAGTAGTCCTCATGTCCTCACTACCATTATGATTTTTGCCTTATTCAAAATTGTCTCTGAACATTGCTATGAATGCCCAACAAATTCTTAGATTGGCTGGTTCCTTTTCTAAATGAGCACAGAAATCCATAATTTGAACTCATGTGTATTTATGAGTTAGACTTGTCCACAGATGGGCCCTTGACCAATTTTCTTGAATGTTGATATATTCGATTTTAAGTCATATGTTGCATTGTAATTGAGCATAACGACATCTGAAAGATGAAATATGACCATGATTATTTTTTGTTGAATGAAATTTTTTTGTTGATTTTAACTTGAAATTTATGTTGTTTATTGTTTAGGTAATCGAGTGGCTTTTCCTGAAGCAGCCGCTGGTCGCCGAAATGCGCGTCGATTATTTATTATTGTGCCACATATATTTCTCTTTTATACCCTGTTAGGTTTTCCCCTTTTTCCTTTGTATATTTATTGTTTTTTATGTTGATATTTGATGTATAGTTCTTTGAACTATTTTTAACGCTTGGTTTATTAAATCAATGATTTTATTTGTCTGTCGATAACTCACTGATGTGTTGACAATACAAACTGTAATTTCATCTTCGGGAATGGTCTTTTGCCCTTAAATTACTGTCTAAGACAAGCAGTTACGATTGCCTAGGTTGATGTTTACATATATTCTTTGTTTTCAATACTTCCTGCTTGTTTTTTTACTATGTGGCTATTTTGTGTAGGTGGCAAGGGTGTTTTCATCATAGGTCTGCATGTGTTCTTTGTTTTCCATTCCTCCTGCATTTTGTTTAACCATGTGGATGGTGGCCATTTTGGGTAGGCAGCCAATGTGCTTTTGCTATACGCCTGCCTGCATGTGTTCTTTCTTTTCCATGCCTCCTGCTTGCTGTTTGACCATTTAGCTGGTGGCCACATTATGTAGCCAGCCTGTGCGTGTTTGCCACAGGCCTTCATGTGCTCTTTGTTGTGGCCATGCCTCCTTGCTGGTTGTTGTTTAACCATGTGGCTGATTGCCATTTTGTGTAGCCTGCTTTTGCCATCGGCCTGCCTGTGTTCTTTGTTGTGGCCATGCCTCCTTGCTGTTTGTTGTTGTTTGAGTGGCTGACAGTCATTTTGCATATCCAGCCAGTGTGCTTTTGCCATAGGCCTGCATGTGTTCTTTGTTGTGACCAAGCCCCCTGCTGGCTGTTGTTGTTTGACCATGTGACCGGAAGCCGTTGTGTGTCTGGGGTGAGTGTCTGAAAAGTTTCAGCATTCTGTCCATCATCTCCTTTTGTTTGCTTCAACATACACAGTTTATTAAAGAGCACAATCTATTAGACCCAACTCCATTTGGCTTCACATCAGAACACAGCACCGAGACAGCACTCATCAAAGTCACGATTGAGCTTAAAACCATCCTAGATGAAGGCGGCAATGCAGCTTTGATATTTCTGGACCTATCCGCAGCCTTTCACACCGTAGATCACTCGATACTATGCTGTTGTTTAACGTCTATTGGCATAAAGGGTTCAGCCTTAGAGCTACTCAGATCATTTCTAAAGGATAGGGAAAATACGGTGATGCTAGACAGCTTCAGTTCCAACATCTTCTCGCTACGACGTGGGGTTCCGCAGGGGTCCTCGTTCAGTCCCACCCTTTTTAACCTATATGTAGCTGAACCTGCCCGCTGACTCGATCCTTCGGTCTATCACTTATCTCTCACGCAGATGACACACAAACTGTGCTATCTGCTGTAAATGAGTCTATCCACACCAGCTCTTAGCTTCATAACTGTATGAGAGCAATCAGCACCTGGAAGGGCAGGCACTGCTCAAAGTTAAATTTGGATAAGACAGAGATCATTCTCTTCAGAAATAATTCTCACTATTGGACTCCAGATAGCGGGCCATTCAAAATGAGTCCACTCCCAATGCCGACCACTAAAGACAAGAGTTTGGGGGTGACAAGCTAATGCCACTGAATCTGTCTGTTACAATACGTTAAGACCATCAACAAGATATTTTCTTATATATCTATACCTATAGGAAAACAGTCATATTCTTCCTCGTCCTATCTAAAATTGACTATTGAAATGGTTTACACATCAATCTTCAAAAACAATACATTAACAAATTGCCGGCTCGCCAACATTACGCTGCCAGGGTACTCCTTCTTCTCCCTAAACATCGCTCAGTATCCCTTGCCATCAAGGAACTGCAGTGACTCACCATCAGGAATTAGATCAAATTCAAAACCCTCTGTCTCACTTTTAGCGCCTTGCATGGCATGAGTCCTGAATTCCTGAGACAAGCTATCTCCTGGTGTGCCGCTAGCAGGAATCTCAGAACTTTGGGAACCTATAAAGTGATGACCTTCAGATTCAAGAAAACGAAACGGGGTGTCAGCAGCTTCCTTTGCTGGAGCGGCTAGACACTGGAATCTACTGCCTCCCCACATTAGATCTACATCTTCATTACAGGTTACCAAAAAACGTCATAAAACCTAGCTTTCTTAACTTTCTAGTCCTAAATGGTTGCCCATTTAGTCTGTGTAGCTATCAGCGCCAGGACACCCTCAAGTGTACATTACGCTTTATAAATTTTTTTAACATAACATGACATAAGCCCCTCTGTCATCTCTGTGTCGCATTTCAAGAGGTTGCATGTCAGCCTTTGAAAAAATGCTCTGCAGGGAAAGAATCTTAGCCCAAAACAATTCCACCAGCTTAGCTGAGGGGGGAAAAAGATGTTAAACATAGTGAGACTAAGTGCAGAGCCCCGAGGGACTCTAACTGACACCTTTCGACTGGTAGAAGAATAGGGGGGCAGCCAAACTTCCCGTCTCCTGTCCTCAAGAATGGACCTAAGCAAAGCATTATCTCCAATGCCAATCTCACAAAAGTGTGCGAGCAGCATGTTAGGTGGGACTGCCCTGCTTCCTGCATCAATGGTGCATCCTATACAATATGAGACCTACACCAAGGCAGTCTCAGCACTATGCCTAGGTCTAAACCCGACTGGCTTGGATAAAGAAGCCCTTTGGCCTCTAGATATTTGGCAGCTGTTGATAGATACATTTTCCAACTATTTTAGCAGGCGTGGACGAAGGGAAATAGGTCTATAATTGCCTGGGACATCTGGATCCTCTCGAGGCTTTCTTAGTAGAGGAACCATTTTTGCTCTCTTCCAACATGGAGGAACCGCAGCAGTGACAAGGGACTGATTCAACACCGCATTCCGAATGGGGTTGATCATGTCCACACCTAAAACCAAAATGGTAGGAGGAGAAGGATCATTAGGAGAGGCTGATTTAAGGTTTAAAATGGCTGTCCCAGAGTCTTCCAGGGAGGTAGAATTGAAGTCCGAGAGGCCGCAGGAACCCGGTAGAGCCATCTGACCTGTGCAACCAAGAGTCACATCTGAGATAGAAATGACAGGAAGACTGTTCTGTATCACTTGGACTTTGTTGTGGAAGAATAGTGTGAGTTGCTCACACCAACTCATGGATGGATACTGGCCACCGGATTGGTAAAATCCTTCACAATCTTAAAGATTTCCCTGTGTTTGTTCGCAGCTTTTCCTACACACCCCTCACAATACTTTCTCTCTGTGAGGTTTATCAGGGTCACATATTGTTTTAAGCTACTTTGACTAATATTTTTGATTCAAGGCTATCGTTTTTTCTCTATGCCCACTCTGTCTTTTACATAGCTTTTTCTCTTGTATAAGAGCATCAGAGAGCAGGGGCTCGAGATCTCTTTGCTACTGGAGGCGTGAGCGGGGCGAGGGGCAAGTTTCACCTCCATAGTACGCAACCAATGATCATATTGCATCACGGTGCAATCAATGGAACCTGAGAGGGGTGCAATAGTATCTTTCAAAGCCGCCCGCAAATTGTCACCAATAATTTGAGATAAAGGATGAAATAGTGGCCTAGTAACATTGTCCTGTTGGTCCGGACGGGAGGTAGACCAATTAAATTGGATCAAAAAGTGACCTGTTCAGACTAAAGGAATGGAGTCTGACAAGGACAGATAAAAGTTAGAGAACACTAAATCTATTTTATATGTCCTCCTTTGTTAGTGGGCATCGCAACCATTGAGTAAATTCCAAGGGAAACATATGGGCTTGGGATGGGCAGTAACAATTATTTAATTTCTTTATTTGATTTCCCCTGAATTCCCCTGCCTAGCACTGGTGTCCCATGGACTCTGGATGGACATTAGCAATTAATTAATTTATTTATTTGATATTCTCTGAACCTTCTGCCTCCCACAGCAGTCCCATGGACTCTGGAGTGATACCAACCGTTAAGTTAATTACTTAGGTTTTTTCTTCACCGCGCGCCTCCCATAGGTGTCCTGTGGGCCCTGGGTGGGGACCATGAATTATTTAATTCATTTATTTGATTTTTCCCTGAATTCCCTGCTTCCCACATGAATCCTATAGACCCTGGATGGACACTATCAAACATTTCTTCATTTATTCGTTATGTCTCTGCACCACCTGCCTCCAACAGGAGTCCAATGAGCCCTGAAGAATGGACAGCAGAAAAATGTGTAATTCATTTATTCAATGTTCCCTGAACGTCATTACCATCCATGGGAGTCCCGTGGGCCACCGTTGTGTCTTTTTCTTTATGATTCCTTTTTTTGATGACAATGCAGTAACCACCATTTTGTGGAGCCAACAAGTGTGTTCTTGGTGGTCAATTTGTCTTTGTTTTCCATGTCTTCTTCTTCTTCCGTGGCCATGTGATGGATGAGCTACCTATATCAATTTGGCGTTCCTTTATAGTTTTAGTTACCCTCTTTCCTTTAACTTAAAATATTAAACTCCTTTTTTCCCTCACAATTTTCTCCTTTTTTCATGAATTCTAAAGGATCTGTTCCCATCGTAGCTTTTGTTCCCATTAAAAACCTTAATAATTGAACAAATAAAACGTAGCCAGGCACCTTGTCCAACCCTTCAAGAATTGATTGACAGGGCAACAGGCATACCTTGAGAATGGCCACAGACTATGACTTGAATGACAGACACAGCAGAGAACATAGAGCCGTAAAAACTACTGAATGATAACTGTGCATGACATTTAATATAAATACTGTATGATACAATAAATTGAATGGATAGAAACTGTACTTAAACAGGGCACATAAAAATGATTGATAAAACATGTGCAACCAAGTAGGGAATATCAAAAGGGAACCAAAGAGACAATGTAAGATTAGAAATGTATATAACTGTGATTAGAAAAATAATAATTTAAAAAAAATCAAGAATTTAAGGTGTGTAATAGAATCAAGGCATCTGAAAAGGCAAAGGCAACTGTGAATGAAAACCACAAAGAAATATAGGAATAACAGCTGCTTTATATCCATGTTAACAGACTTTGCTTGGATTCTGTAGATTAAGGTATCTTGTGTAGTGCCTTCATCCAGGTCTCCCTTATTTCCTTGTTCCGCAGCGTGTATATGATGGGATTGAGCAGCGGCGTTGCAACAGAGTAGAGGAGGGACAAGGCTTTGTTTAAGTTAAGGGAGCTTTCACTTTTTGGTGTGGCGTAGATTGCAATCAGCGGGCCAAAATATGTACTGACCACAGCAAGGTGGGAGCTGCAGGTGGAGAATGCTTTGTTTCTCCCAGTGGCTGATGGGATTTTCAAGATGGCCGACATGATGTAAACATAAGACAAGATGATTAGCAGAAAAGGAATTGATAAAATTAAAAAAGACATGATGAAAACATACAGTTCAATGTAAGAAGTTTCTGAACAGGCTGTTTTCAGAATTGGAGCAAATTCACAAAAAAAGTGGTCTATAACTTTTTCACCTGAAAATCTTAATCTTTGCAGTAGGATTACTGTGACAAATGGGGGTGCAAACCCTCCAACCCAGGCACTGGCAAGTAGCTTAACACAAATTGCCCGGTCCATGAGAGCGCTGTAATGCAGGGGGAAGCATATGGCGGTGTACCTGTCGTAAGCCATGACCATCAGAAGGAAGCACTCACTGGTCAACAAGGAAACAAAGAAATAGAACTGCATGAGGCAACCAGCAAAGGAAATGGAGCTGCCGTGTGTCAGTAAGCCCGAGAGCATGCTGGGAGCTGTGCTAGTGGAGTACCAGATTTCCAGGAAAGAGAAATTGCCCAGAAAAAAGAACATCGGTGACTGGAGGCGCTCGCTAACAGCTACCGTGGCAACAATGATGCTATTACCAATAATAGTGAACACATAGATGGTGACGAACAGCAGGAAGAGGAGGGGCTTCAGCTCTGGAATGACGTGAAGACCCAGAAGAAGGAATTCGCTGGCACTTGTGACATTTTCTGAACATGTTGTAGGAGTCATGATTGGCTTCTGCGAAAGTAAGAAGTAAAATCTAAAACAATTGAAGAATTCAATTAATAATAGAAATGAAAAAAAAATCCTTTTTAGGCTAAACAAAACATGTGGAGGCCGAATGTAATAGATGACCCCTGTGGTTTCATGACCACATTCGTTTTGGCGAAAATTGAATTAAATGGATTGATAATGGTGACAATCCACATTCCATGATATTCTGTAAAGTGGATCATGACAGGTGCTTCTTTCAGTCTAGCTCAGGGTGAACCCACAGGAGTGCTGACTCTTCTGGGTCCATGAGCACTGGCCACCTTTGATTCAGAGCACGCCTTTAAGAAGGCGCGCCGCACACACAGGGACAGTGCACCCTATACCAATCAAAGAGCTCCATGTTTCAAAGTGCAGGTGGAAGGCCGTGTGCAGCCTGCACGTTAAAGAGCTCCCCTTGCAGGTCACTTGCGTCACTGCACTTACCGAATGGGGGGTGTCTAGGCTGTGCATGGGACACCCTCTGCCCCTCCAGAGGTCTGGCTTAACCTCTTAGCAGCTATGGAACGCCCAGCTCCAGTGCTGAACATTCCATTGTGCAGGTGAGGTTCGAACGTCCAACGGCCCACGGCAGCACTCCTGAGGTAGTGGTGCCGTCGGCCGTTGGAATAGGCGCAGCACCTAAGAGGCTAAAGACTCCCAATGGCAGTGTGTTTCTGAGTCCATGGCCATTATATAGTGGCAGAGGCAAAGTAATTCCCTCATTTGCATGGGGCCACGCACTCCAGAAGAAGAGGGGGTACCCCTTGAAGATAGTGCTGCTGCTACACGTGTGCTGGTGTGATCATTATTACAGAAAGGGTTGCACAAGCGTCTGCTGCCCCTTTTGTAATACAGTAGTGCCCTGGAGTTCGCAAAGCAGGTGAACACGCCTTTTGCACCCTCGAGCACCATGTGTGGTATGACACTTGATATCACCACAATAATTAGAAGCATATATACATTTATCAAAACAAGAGCAGTTCTTGGTCCATGCCAACAAACTGAGGGCAGACATCAGCAACCACTTGGTGTGAGGGGCAAAATAGGGCAGAGTAAACAAGAATGATTTTCCAAGACTAGAAGAGACTTTCAAATACATTTTAACGGAATTCCTGCTGGTTTTAGGCCGGATGTCAACTGAACTAGACCACGGGCAGTACAAAGGAAAGGAGCTACATGTGTGTGCCATGGGGACCTTTCTGAGCCCAGTTGTCATGGCCAGTAGTGTGTGTGCAGCCAATGTTCTGCAACATTTGCAGTAGACCATGCTAAAACACATCAGTTGGCACCCACAGTTTAATGTAGTCTTCACAGACATAAATAGCATTGTTTCATGGCCTCTCTGCACATGAAGATTGCTAGATGTGATTGAGCAATTACATGTGTACAAATACAGACAGAACGACTGAGGGTTAGGGAACACTCTCAAGGCAAACAAAGCTGTTGTGAGAACTTGGGTTCTGGTTGACAGGGGTGTGAGCCCTGGTCAAGCAACAGACACAATCACTAGCAGAGAGAACCACACAAAATCATCAAATCATCAAATTAACCTGTGTTTAACTATAGGCAGCTTGGGACAAAAAACAGGCAGGCTTAACTTAGAGGCATTATGTAAAGTATTTATGTAGCGCACAAACAGAAATAACGCGCAAACACAACACAAGAACAATCCCAAATCAACTTAGAAGAATAGAGTAAATCTCAATAAATCATTTTACACCAAAACAACAAAAATCCAATTAGTAGAACTGGAGTTATGAATTGTTTGAGATTTTAGTGAAATCTAGCACATAAAGATCAGATCGCCAACCATGGCCATCTGCTCGTGTGAGTCTGGGTCACAGTCAAAAGTTAAGGCTGACTGCGATGAAACACGGTTAGGATTCAAGATGTAGATTGGGCCTGGTCAGTGCTTACGTTTGGACTTGGAAAAATTATTGGAGAAACATTTCTTAGAAGGTAGAAATTCAGTAGGGCAAGGCTGCAGTAGTGTACCTGGAGGCAGTATCATTGTCGAATGACTGTGGAGCCCTTTGGCTAAGCACCTCTGAAAAAGATTTGCTGCTGTGGCAAAGAATGTACCAAGAGAAGACGCAAAGTCAATCCGACTGCCAATGCACCTTAAAAGGATATGCAAGCAGGTTGATCCAGGTCTTCTCATGGTTCTAAATCGTCAGGTTTAAAAATTGACCACCTGGGCACCTTTAGCACCACAGGGTACAGGGTACAGGACTGATGAGACACGTCTTGGGTGTTCATGACTCACGCAGGCAGGGTCCAGGTGCAGGTAAATGGTGGAAGTCTTTTTTGTACCAGTGGCTCTGAAAAGGAGGCCAGCAAACAAGCCCTTGAAGTCACTTCTGGCAATCCTGGGCAAAAGTGAAGATGTAGGGATCAACAACAGGGCTTGCCTCTGAGGGGTCAAGGCAGGCTCCAGGCAGCAAAGCATTCCTTTCAGGTACAGAGCAGTCTGGCAGAGTGCATAGCAGGTTACGGCAGCAGGTGGTGCTCTTGGAGTTCATCCACAGGCCCTGTAGAGAACTGAAGAATGGGTTTGAATGCCCCGTGTTTATACCCTGGTACCCCTCTTCTGGAAGGTGGGTGAGGTTTCTGGAAAAGGTTCTTTGAAGTGCTTGGAATTTCCTGACTCCCCTGCCCTGGCTCCAATCTGGCTGCAATGACAATATAGGGTTGTTAGACCTTTTAATGCGTAAGTGGGTCTGTGCTCAACTCCACCCACCCATCCAACCAGTTGATGGTCCATTGAGGCACACCTAATTTGTCCATTGTGTGACTGTCTGGGAGAAATTAACACAGTCTAACTGTCAGCTACACTCAGTCATGTGGACCAACACAGGCTACAGGCACAAAGGGCTAAAGGCAGCAAAATGCATTTTTTTTAAAGTGATGTTTTCTAATTGTAATGGAAAATCTGACTTTACAATTAAAGAGCATTTATCATTACAATTTCAAAGGTACCAAATATGACATATCTGAGTTCTCCCAATTGGAAATTACACATATTAAATATAATAAGGAATCCTCTATGGAGGGGTAGGCCTCTTCACAGGGGAAAATAAATTTAGGAGTTTTTCACTACCAAGACATGTAAAACTTAAAAGTACCAGTCCAACCATTTAATTACACAGCACCCGGCACTATGGGCTACCTGGGGCCTACCTCAGGAGTGATTTATATGTAATAAAAGGGGAGTTTAAATCTTGGCAAGGGAGTTTAAATGGCAAGTCGGCATGGTAGAGTGACAGTGCAAACATGCTGCAAGTGCAGGCCTAGAACTTATAGCTATAAGTGCTACAGTCCCACTGGTAGCCTTTAATTTAAAGGCTCTGCATATATGATATTACCACTCTACAAGGGACTTTCAAGTCAATTAAATAGGCCCCTTAGCTATATGCCAATAAAACCATGTTTAGGAGACGAAGCACTTTAGCACTGTGTTATACTGCAGCTGTTCAGCCTGAGTGCCTGGGAGAGAGAATATGGGTGAATGGAATGTTTGTGTGTGTAAGTGTCAGTTGGAGATGAGCTGAGCAGCAGTGAGGCTGCTCCTTGTGGGGCTCTCATCCTGGAAACATCTTACCTACAATAAATCTACTTGGAAACGTACCTGGACTACTTATTTTATTTACAACACACTGTTTAGCAGTGGTAAAGTGCACAGAGTCATAAGGCCGGCGGATGCAAAAATCCATCACAAATTGGAGGCAAGTAGGCACATGTTATGAGGAAAGACCATCTTAAGTCTGTCCGGTCTAACACTTATTCTCCCAGCAGAAGGTGGGGAGAACTAGCCAACCTCCTGGGAGTTCTCATCACTAAGGCGGAAGAACCTGGAGCAAAAACTTCAGGGGAAGACCACCCTAAGTTTGATAGGTCTAACAGCTGTAATATGTAATCAATCTGCAATTAGGTTAAGATTCCAGCAATAGACAAAGTGGACTGGGTTTTAAGGTTTGACAAATAAGGCAATGGATTCTGTAAGGAATCTTTATTTCAAAAAAATAAAAATGTATTAATCTTTAGCCAAAACGCAAAGATGGCCAACATGTGTTTCGCAACATGTCGCTTCCCGTTAGACCTGGCATCTATTGGCATGTTTCTCCTGTCTTTTTTGCCTTCTGACTTCCTGTTTTTGATGGTATGTTGAACTTCGTTTTTGTTGGTTTCGTGTCTCTCACACTTTTTCACTGCTATTCGGTGCTAAAGTGCAAGTACTCCTACTGTAAATGGTGTTATGATTTGTTTTCCATGATGTGAATGTTTGATCTACTAGTAAGTCCCTAGTACAGGGCACTGTGCGTGCCCAGGGCCTCTAAGTCAAATGCTACTTGTGGGCCTGCAGCATGGGTTGTTCCACCCAAACAAGTAGCTTTTCAAAGGTGTCTCAGACCTGCAACTGCAGTGTCTGTGTGCAGTTTTCAATTGCTATGTCGACCTGGCAATTCCACCCACTTGCCAGGCCCCAACCTTCCCTGTTACTACATGTAAGGCGCCCCTAAGTTAGATGCAAGGTAACTCCAAGGCCTGGTGCTGTTTATGTGAAACGTATGACAAGTAGTAATGTGTTTTACACGTCCTGTTAGTGAAATACTGTGCAGTTCGTTTTTCACTATTGAAAGGGCTAGCTCACCCATAGACTATCACTGGAACTGCAATATAACATTTTACAAGTGTAACTTTCAATTGGGAACAGCTAGAGATTTGAAGTTAGTTAGTGAAGGCGGTTGTTAGATTGTGGTCGAAAATGCTACTTTTAGAAAGTGGGCATTTTCTTAGTAAACAGTCCTGTTTATCTCTGCCTGTTTGTGTTTTCACCTCCTGATTTTGAAATGACAGGAGCTGGGGAGGTGCATTCACTCTAGACAGTCACAGGGGTGTGGAGGGTTTGAGGTGTGTCCTGCCTTTCCTGGGTGACTTATAGCCAGACTGAATAGACCTCTCTGCATTAAGAGTGCTAGGAGGACTTTTTCACTAGCACCTGCATAGGCTGTGTCTGCTCTGCACAATAATGTCTCCACCTCCTATAGTGGAGCTGGACATGGCAGGACAGAACTGGTTTTTACAGAGCCAAATAGACTTTCTGCCTAAGACTTCAAAGGGAAAAGTAGTAGAAATATTGGGGCCCAGAACTCAGTACTTTTGAACTAAAGACCTACCAAGAAGAAGAGCTGTGCGTTGCTTTGTAGGGTTGGCCTGCAAAGTTTCTCAAGGGGCTTGAAGTAGAGCTTTACTCCTGTTGAAAGTCTAAAGCACAGCAAAGACTTCACCATCCTCTGGATACCCGCATGTGGAACTGCGTGTTTCATCTGTCACAGAGGGAAAAGCAAATTGACCCTGTCAATGATGCCGCTGTCAGCTTCATGACCTGTTGGCACCACAGAGACCATGACCAGCATTGCACTGCAACTCTAGACTCACCGATGACGCCACCCGACTCCACCACTGAGCCATTCCTTGCAGGGTGAACTGAGGACACCGCACTTCACATCGCCTTGCTTCACATCACCACCTGGCCTCGCTGATGACGATGTTCCACGACGACAATGATGCAGTTGCCTGCTCTGTCGTCTACGGAGCACCTCTGGTAAGTTACTAAACGTACCTCCCCATCCCACACCATAGCCTTGGCCCACCGATGCCAGCGCCATCAACTACAAATTGTCAACCGACAACTCTGCTTTCGTTGTGACCTGTGGGCCTACACACTGCATGGCCCCACTTCGCACTGTAGCCTTGGGTATACTGACGACAGCACTTCAACAACGACGTTGCCGCTGCTTGCACCTCGATGTGCACAGCAACAAGCACCACCCCACTTGGTACCATTATCCTGGTCTCACAACGCCGCTGAATGCCATCACTGAGTGTCTGTCTGCACTGGAAGCGTACTCTACACCGCACTGCTCTACTTCGCACTGCAGCCCCAATGCCTGCCGACACCGGCACTCCTGACTTCAGCTTCGCGAAGTTCAATCTGTAACTTGTGTTACTTCAATGGCCAGACAACTCCTTCATCGACTTCCGAGACGGACACCAGCCAATGCTGTCTTTTCGGAGCTTATCACAACGTCCACGATGCCCGTCATTTCCGAAGTACTGTTTGCGTGTTTTCTGACACCTTAGCTAGCTAGCAACACCGTGGTTGGCCTGAACTCTTGGATTTGTTTGATCTCGATGCCGTGATAGCCCTGGAGGGAGCTATCGACTTCAAGGAACTGTATTTTAAGTCTATTTTTACAGCATTCATATTTTGATTTCTGTATGTTAGATTGTTATTGTTTTGGTCTTGCTTAACACAGATAAATATTGCCAATTTTCCTAAAACTGGTATGGTGTCCTTTTGTAGTGTTTCCACGGTGTTACTGTATGTAATGTGCAAATGCTTTGCGCACTGCCTCTGAGATAAGTCTGACTGCTCGTGCCAAGATACCAAGGGGGCTAGCAGGGGTTATTTTAGAAGTGCAATCCCCTTACCCTGACTAGAAGGATGGGTCCTTACTTGGACAGGGCAAAAACCGGCCATCAAGAGACCCTGATTTCTAACACTTACCAACAGTACCAAATATTAATCCCCCTTCATATTCTTGAAATAGCGGTCATCCAATTTAACATTGACATTTGTATGTCAGAATGTTAAAACTATTAGCAAGTAAAATAGTTTTTGTTTTGTAACAGTAGCTTACAAAGCCACAAAATCGGAGATAAAACCAGCGCCCTATTTACAAGAGGGTGCAAACATGCATAATCGCATGTTAGCAGCCTTTGTCCCACCGCCTCACTTTGCATCTCTAATGAGATGCAAAGTGGGTGTCACTGGGTGAACCCTGGATGGTCTACCTTGCAAATATCGCTGATGTTTACATCACAATATTTACAAGGCAGCCCACATGATTTTAGCAGACGTTAGATTTTGGCAAAAACTGCAGTTTTCGCCAAAATCTAATGTCTGCTAAAATCCTGACTTAGCCATTCCTGACATAGGGGGTGGATTAGGCTTATGCTGATGCTGTGGGTTGTTTCAGCGAGGTTATCACCCTTTTGCATGGATCATTGCTGGAAAACCAGCGATGTTCCCTGCAAAAGTCGATAACCTCGCTATCTCTGGATTTGTTAATGCCCTGGAGTAACGCGTTGTTAATTACGCGCTACCAGGGCGATAAATACCAGAGATAGGCTGCGATAATATAATTATCGAGAAGCACGGCCATCGATAATTATCACTGGCCGTTGTTAATATGCCCCCACCGCCCCTCTCCATGCTGTCGGAAAGAGAAGAGAAACCAGTCAACTCTTTCCTGACAATGGCTGGATCTACCTCTTGGAGACCCCTTCCACACTGACCTGAACAGCTGCATTCCTTGTCCTGCAGCTGCAGCTGTCCTGCTTAAAGGAGCCCTGAACAGCCTCCTCTTCCTCAGTGGCCTGCAAGGAAGAATAGCAAAGATAAAACAGAAAAGTTGATCAATAACTTATACTGAGCAACAATGCAGCATACAAAGGAGGAAATGGAACCGATAAACTGATGAAACTCACCGAGCTTTAAAATGACCCAGGAGCTTCCATTGCAAGCAAAAGAGCTCGAAGTCCGGCTTCTTGCAATCCCAGGGAGAATCAGCAGGGAATATTACTGACCCCTGCTTATGTGCACCCAGTGTCCCGCCCCTCTGCCCCTGCCAGAGTTGTGTACAGAGCGCTATCTCAGCAGGGACACCTCAACCAGAAGTATCAACACCCCGTGTATCCATCAATCTAGTGCCATCTGCAGAGGAACCCTTCCTGCCCCCCCCACCCCCCCACCCTCCTTGCCTTGCGCCGGGCTCCATTCATGACAGATAGTCTGTGAGTTCCCCCAAGGTCCAGTGCCTCTTGGTACAGAGACCCCGCTCCTCCTCTTACCCTTTAGATAGACCTACAATGTCTTTGCTGCTGGAGCCCCATGACTGTGCTCGATCTTTGGGTTTCACGTAAAGGGGTACTCCTTTCAACTTGAAGTAATGAAGCTGTGCTTAATGTGTGAAATGAAATAAAATAAAAGCAGGGGCTCAAGGATTTCTCAGGAGCCCACCGCGGGTGCTGACTCCACCCCAAGCCTATTTCTTTCACCTGCATACACCTTCTGTCCTTTATCTCTTTTTCATTGCTACTTTCGTCCCCTGTCCCTTTTTCCTATCTTTCTCTTTTACTTCTTTCTCCCTTTTCTGCCTTTTTTCCATCTTTATCAGGTTCAAAGCTTGATGATAAAATTAGGTTCCAGTGCCCAAAATGGAATACCGGTGCCCACCGCCTGCACCTACTGGCGCATCATTGTTGCACACTTCTTTGCCACAGCCATGACACACAATGTTACTTGAGATTGACAAAGCCAAACACATCTTAATGTCATTGCTTTGCGCCATATTTTACACAAAACGAAAAGCAAGGCAGGGCAGTACACTGGTTTGTGGTACCTTGCACCATGAAGCCATGACATGGGGGGAGCCTGGGTGTTCCCATACATGTCTCCATGGATTCTGAAGCCTTGACATGGGGGGAGCCTGGGTGTTCCCATACATGTCTCCATGGATTCTGAAGCAAACCCGGATTGCTTTGGTTCCAGAGATTTGGCCCAGAGCTGCTTGCTGCCAGACCGCTGGGGAAGTGATCTTTGGTCACCTGGTCACCACCCAGTGTCTCCTGGGGCAGTGTGGGGTGCTGAGTGCCCGCTGTTATGGTCAGGGGCATGTCGGCCCATGGGGAGGGCTTTGGCGGTGAAGGCTAGCTAGATGGCGGCGATGCTCAGTCTGGTGAGCCAGGCCATGTGAAGGAGTTGCGCTGTCAGGCATTGGTCCAGTACTGCAGGGTGTCAAGGGTCCCCAAATGTGGTCGAGGGGAGACCTCCAGTCGAGGACCCTTGAGTGGCAGGAGGAGAGGAGTCTGGCCCGCAGAGGCATTGGCAGACGCGGAGGGCTCTTACTTGACAGCAATGGTGCAGAGTTTGCAGTGGCAATGGAGCTGTTGCCAAGCTGGTTTCGGTGAAACGCGTTGCTGTTCCTCTGGTATGGTGAGTGGGAGGATGTAGTCTCCCTTTATGCTGATGAAGTCTTGCTTTCTCTTGCTCAGCTAGTCCGGTCCCAGCCGACGGTGATGGAGATGCTTAGAATCTTTGGGCAGTTGACTGGGATAACTATTAACTGGGGGAAATCTATTATATTTCTGTTGCCCACATGGGGACCAGTGTGAGTGTGACCAGAGTAACTCATATGAACTGACGTCAGCTTTACTTACCTGGGAATCTATGTGAGCACCGATCGAAAACTGTTCTTTGACAACGAAGTGGGACGTATCCAGAGGATCTTCTGCAGGGATGTGGAGCCCTGACATCAATTCCCCCTCTCAATGATGTGTACAGCAGCCTTATACAAGAAGGTCTACCTTCCCAAATTCATATGTGCTGCAGAATTCTTTATGTGTGGTCCCAACAGATTCTTCTGGGCAGTGAAGGTGGAGATTCAGTCCCATTTTTGGGGGATGGGGTGCCCCACGAATCGCCCTCAGATTGTTGATGAGGAGTCTGATGGATGGGGGAATAGCCCTGCATGACCTGAAGCTGTACTACTGGGTTACCAGCCTTCTGACTGTTAATGACTCATTATTTGTGAACCAGAGGGAGGCGGCCTTTCTGGTGGACCGCTGGGAACTGGTGCCCCGCGATTTTTCATGATAGCTTTACCACACAAGGAGCCTAATGACCATTCAGAGGCCGACCGCCTCAGTGGTCAGGGCGTGGAGATGTGCAACTCGCGACACGGGCTGGGCAGATTTGAGAAGTTTGGCTGTACTTCGGTTTGTGTCGGCTACCATCTCTGGGATAGGATTGGGATCTCTAAGTGGGGGGCCTGCAAGGGGATACAGGGTTGCTGATGTTTGTAGAAGTGCATGGCCAATACGCATGCCAGGGGTACAATTATTGATCTCTTTGCAGGTCTGCTCCATCCTACACCGTCGGATCCCCTGCCCTCCAGACCTGGAGGACGAGAGTCCACTGGAGTGTCAGGCACTGGGAGTGCCACGCCATAGGCATGCCACATCCCAGTTGCACTCCTGTGCAATAGTCAGGCCTCATTGCAATAACTGATAGAGAAGTGGTAGAGAGACCTGGGCAGGCTGTAAGACGATCCATGGGGGCTGCCTGTAGGTACCTGGGAGAGGTTGCCATCCTGGTGGGTTTTAGACTTATACAAGTGAAACTGCTGCACTGAGCATACTTTACACACACAAGACTCAATGCCACACTGATTGTTGTCTGAGGGGCTGCTGTCAAAGGGGGACACTAGTACACAAATTGTGGGACTGCCCAAACTGAGGGTGTTCTGGACTGAGGTGTAACTGAAGCTTTCTCAGGTGTTGAGGGAGATTCCTAAGCTCCCCTCCCGGCTGGCCTCTCTGGCGGGGGTGCCCCGGGATGTGATGCATTGCTGGGGGAGTGCTTAAATCCAATTTGGAATGGTGTTAACAGGCTGAGGAGATGATATATTGGACTAGGGACTGCCCCTATTTGCTAAGATATGTGACCCTTGGTCAGAAGGTGAGGATGGGTGAAAGTACAGGACCCAATGCCCAAAATTGTGGAAGGAAGGGAAGCTGGCAGCTTTGAATGTCCTAGGGGAGGGGGAGTGCCAGGGGGTTGATGACTCTGGAGGCCTACACACTCAAGATTGGTCCTGCAGTACCATGGGAATGAGTATGCTTCATTACTATTAAACTGTCACCTGCTTTATCTTGTAGATTGGGTTTGCCTCACTGACTTGGGGTTTCATTTGCTGTACTTCACCTCACATTGCATATATTTTATGTTTCTGCTACGGCAAAATTAATAAAAAAATGATTTGGCAAAAAACGGATTTACTTAAGTAAATTGGAGTTGTGCCAAAATGATGCACCTACCCAAAGGTGTTTAACGAGTGGAAATATGTAACTTTTTCCTTGTTTCTTACTCCTGGTGCTCACACATAAAAAGAGGAATATGTCTCTAAGAACAGGTTTCGTGTTAAAAGGTATCCATTCCTGCACAAAAAACAAACCTTACGACAACCCAGACATCCTTGGACCATGGTGCAAGGGTGTCTGCATTGGTGCTAGCCAGCCAAAAGTGGGCCAGCTCAAGGCAAGAACAGAGGTGCACCATATCTTATATTTCTGCGCATTCCCTTTCATGCTAGGCAGAGTAGCACCTTCACTTGCTGCTTTGTGTCGCATGAAAGATTAGTAAATCTAGGCCTCTTTGTAAATTAACCACAATGTATCAATGGCAACTTTCTGACTGTTGGGTGGGCCTTGTTGATATGTTTTAAACTTTGAAACGAGGGCTCCACTTTCCAGGATAAAAGCACATATTTAGATCCCCCAACAGAAGTGGTGCAGCAAATGTAATTACATGAGTATCCAACTCTGAGCAAAATAAAGTCCTCTGGGCTCCCCTATTTGAATCAAATATTTACATTTTCCTCTATCCACAAAAAATGTGGGCGACCTTTTCCTACGCGGCTTTTCTGCATTCCATCTCCCCCCAAGGATTGTAAAAAGTTGCCTTAGGACCTAAAGTTAGTGAGTAAAAAGTGGGTGATGTGGGGGAGGAGTGGCAACTGTGGGCAATCAAAGAAGAAAGAAGAAACCAAGACAGTCAACATCCAAATGAACAAGATATCAGGAATCAGAATTACTTTTTCAGATCCGGAGCAGCAGCACATCACGGAGTGTGATCCTACTGATTCCCTCGAATGTAATAATTCAAAGCAAAGAAAATATATTAAGCAAGCCTGGAGAGAATTCAAATATATTAAGGCATAATTATTAAAGCGTTACATCACTCTTGCACCACGCAGTGGGACACAAGAGCGATGCAACTCTTATCTTGGATTTATCAAGCCACCTTGTGTGGCCCTGTATGGCTTAGTAAATATAGAGTAATGCAAACTGCGTTACATCACTCTTGCACCACGCAACGGGACACAAGAGCGATACAACTCTTATCTTGGATGTATCAAGCCACCTTGTGTGGCCCTGTATGGCTTAGTAAATATAGAGTAATGCAAACTGCGTTACATCACTCTTGCACCACGCAACGGGACACAAGAGCGATGCAACTCTTATCTTGGATGTATCAAGCCACCTTGTGTGGCCCTGTATGGCTTAGTAAATATAGAGTAATGCAAACTGCGTTACATTACTCTTGCACCACGCAATGGGACACAAGAGCGATGCAACTCTTATCTTGGATGTATCAAGCCACCTTGTGTGGCCCTGTATGGCTTAGTAAATATAGAGTAATGCAAACTGCGTTACATTACTCTTGCACCACGCAATGGGACACAAGAGCGATGCAACTCTTATCTTGGATTGATCAAGCCACCTTGTGTGGCCCTGTATGGCTTAGTAAATATAGAGTAATGCAAACTGCGTTACATCACTCTTGCACCACGCAACGGGACACAAGAGCGATACAACTCTTATCTTGGATGTATCAAGCCACCTTGTGTGGCCCTGTATGGCTTAGTAAATATAGAGTAATGCAAACTGCGTTACATCACTCTTGCACCACGCAACGGGACACAAGAGCGATGCAACTCTTATCTTGGATGTATCAAGCCACCTTGTGTGGCCCTGTATGGCTTAGTAAATATAGAGTAATGCAAACTGCGTTACATTACTCTTGCACCACGCAATGGGACACAAGAGCGATGCAACTCTTATCTTGGATGTATCAAGCCACCTCGTGTGGCCCTGTATGGCTTAGTAAACATAGAGTAATGCAAACTGCGTTACATTACTCTTGCACCACGCAATGGGACACAAGAGCGATGCAACTCTTATCTTGGATTGATCAAGCCACCTTGTGTGGCCCTGTATGGCTTAGTAAATATAGAGTAATGCAAACTGCGTTACATCACACTTGCACCACGCAACGGGACACAAGAGCGATGCAACTCTTATCTTGGATGTATCAAGCCACCTTGTGTGGCCCTGTATGGCTTAGTAAATATAGAGTAATGCAAACTGCGTTACATCACTCTTGCACCACGCAACGGGACACAAGAGCGATGCAACTCTTATCTTGGATGTATCAAGCCACCTTGTGTGGCCCTGTATGGCTTAGTAAATATAGAGTAATGCAAACTGCGTTACATCACTCTTGCACCACGCAACGGGACACAAGAGCAATGCAACTCTTATCTTGGATGTATCAAACCGCCTTGTGTGGCCCTGTATGGCTTAGTAAATATAGAGTAATGCAAACTGCGTTACATCACTCTTGCACCACGCAACGGGACACAAGAGCGATGCAACTTTTATCTTGGATGTATCAAGCCACCTTGTGTGGCCCTGTATGGCTTAGTAAATATAGAGTAATGCAAACTGCGTTACATCACTCTTGCACCACGCAACGGGACACAAGAGCGATGCAACTCTTATCTTGGATTTGTCAAGCCACCTTGTGTGGCCCTGTATGGCTTAGTAAATATAGAGTAATGCAAACTGCGTTACATCACTCTTGCACCACGCAACGGGACACAAGAGCGATGCAACTCTTATCTTGGATGTATCAAGCCACCTTGTGTGGCCCTGTATGGCTTAGTAAATATAGAGTAATGCAAACTGCGTTACATCACTCTTGCACCACGCAACGGGACACAAGAGCGATACAACTCTTATCTTGGATGTATCAAGCCACCTTGTGTTGCCCTGTATGGCTTAGTAAATATAGAGTAATGCAAACTGCGTTACATCACTCTTGCACCACGCAACGGGACACAAGAGCGATGCAACTCTTATCTTGGATGTATCAAGCCACCTCGTGTGGCCCTGTATGGCTTAGTAAACATAGAGTAATGCAAACTGCGTTACATCACTCTTGCACCACGCAACGGGACACAAGAGCGATGCAACTCTTATCTTGGATTTGTCAAGCCACCTTGTGTGGCCCTGTATGGCTTAGTAAATATAGAGTAATGCAAACTGCGTTACATCACTCTTGCACCACGCAACGGGACACAAGAGCGATGCAACTCTTATCTTGGATGTATCAAGCCACCTTGTGTGGCCCTGTATGGCTTAGTAAATATAGAGTAATGCAAACTGCGTTACATCACTCTTGCACCACGCAACGGGACACAAGAGCGATACAACTCTTATCTTGGATGTATCAAGCCACCTTGTGTGGCCCTGTATGGCTTAGTAAATATAGAGTAATGCAAACTGCGTTACATCACTCTTGCACCACGCAACGGGACACAAGAGCGATGCAACTCTTATCTTGGATGTATCAAGCCACCTCGTGTGGCCCTGTATGGCTTAGTAAACATAGAGTAATGCAAACTGCGTTACATCACTCTTGCACCACGCAACGGGACACAAGAGCGATGCAACTCTTATCTTGGATTTGTCAAGCCACCTTGTGTGGCCCTGTATGGCTTAGTAAATATAGAGTAATGCAAACTGCGTTACATCACTCTTGCACCACGCAACGGGACACAAGAGCGATGCAACTCTTATCTTGGATTTGTCAAGCCACCTTGTGTGGCCCTGTATGGCTTATTAAATATAGAGTAATGCAAACTGCGTTACATCACACTTGCACCATGCAACGGGACACAAGAGCGATGCAACTCTTATCTTGGATGTATCAAGCCACCTTGTGTGGCCCTGTATGGCTTAGTAAATATAGAGTAATGCAAATTGCGTTACATCACACTTGCACCACGCAACGGGACACAAGAGCGATGCAACTCTTATCTTGGATTTGTCAAGCCACCGTGTGTGGCCCTGTATGGCTTAGTAAATATAGAGTAATGCAAACTGCGTTACATCACTCTTGCACCACGCAACGGGACACAAGAGCAATGCAACTCTTATCTTGGATTTGTCAAGCCACCGTGTGTGGCCCTGTATGGCTTAGTAAATATAGAGTAATGCAAACTGCGTTACATCACTCTTGCACCACGCAATGGGACACAAGAGCAATGCAACTCTTATCTTGGATTTATCAAGCCACCGTGTGTGGCCCTGTATGGCTTAGTAAATATCGAGTAATGCAAAGCAGCACAAATCACTGCGTTACAATACTCTGACCCAGGGAGGCTTTCCACTGGTGGAGCTTGGGTGTTTCCGTGCATACACCCATGGATTCTGACACATACTTAAATTTACCATTACAGGTAGACCTGGGAATGTGTCAACATACTACACCTCTCCAGGGGGATGTGTAATGAGAAGAGATAACGTTATTTCTCCTTGTTACTTTCTCTTTCTATGTGTGCTGCATCCGGCAGCACACAAAGAAAGAGGAAAATGCCTCAGAGGAGGGTTTTTGTGCAGGAAGGTGCACAAAGACAAACCTGCTCACAATGCGGGTACGCTTGCTCCATCCTGCAGGGGTGCCTGTGCTGGAGCTAGGCAGCACATGGTGAGCTAGCTCAGGGGAAAGACAGGAATGCAAAGTATTATGTTAAATACAGCACTTTTCTCCCCTTTCCCTATCACGCAGCACAGCACGATGACTTGCTGCACTGTCCTGCACTGTGTAATGTTTTAGAAATATGCTCCAGAATATATCATCCAAGAAATATATCTCCACAGGAGGAACTAGAATGGCTGAAAGAGTGATGCTGTATGCCAAATACGAAAGAATTGGAAGCACCGGCCTAAGTGATAATACTGAGATGAAAGCTGTCTTAGTAAAATATACAAGCAGAAGAAGACAAGAACATTGTATTTGTCAAAACTAAAGAAAGAAGAACAGCTGCACAACATTTGATATTTCCATTATTCTTATGACAAATTATTAGCCAAAATGATTTAAAAAAGGAACATAGTAAAGCCAACCCCTGGGGGTCACTAGCTGAATAAATACTCTATAAACCTTATCTTAAATATATCCACACAACGGTGAGTTCTACACTCGCCATAAATGACTCGCCCAGGGAGCCGCTCAAGGATGCGGTTGATAAATAATCATAACTATTGATAGTCATTCAATCTGGCAGATCAACCATCAAAAGAGTTTAATGACTATTAGCTGATGTAGTAAGATAGTTCAAAGAGAGAATAAAATATGACAAGGCGTGAAGAACTACAGAGGCTAGAATGACTGTGACTTCAGCAGCCACTGAATATCTTCTATTTAGGCCTTTGGACCATTGGACATGAAAATCCACCTGATGAGGGAAATACGCTGCACTCTGGGAGCCGCACCCTGCATGGGGAGGTGTGGGTCACCTATGAATCTACAGCCAACACCCAGACCGTAGGTCAAGCTTCTGACAGAATGTAGAAGGAATCATTCCATACCTCATGGCACTCTCTCTTGCCCCCATAGAGGAGGTGGAGACGTAAAGGTTCCTGACTGCAGTGTTGTCTGAGCATGTGAGTGAGATTCTCCACGTCCCCTGGTCTACCCATCTCTGGTATACAGACACCCCTATATAATATCTCCGTAAACCAACAAGCCCTTTCTCCCACCCACTGCCAGTAGTTACTCACATGGGTGCCGTATTGCATTTATACAAAGCCATGTTTGCATTACTGATCAGAAGAGAAACCAGAGTGCAAGATGTTCACCAGTCCAAAAAAAGACTATTCTTGTAATAAAACTAAAGATTGAACTCAAGACTACAGATTCTAAAGACTGTTTATTCACAATCCGAGAGAGCATACATCTAAAGAAAAACAAACTCAAATAAATTCCTATTGCAAAGGTCAACATTTCCAACCCCATTCTTGGTTGACGCCCCAAACTTGACCAAGACTTCTAAACTCTCAGCCACCTACGGTGAATTATGATGGAGATGTCCCTGGAGCTGACAGCAGAGCATACAAGGTTGGGTATCTGGTGCTGCCACAGACCCCACCTTCCATCCAGGAAGTGTCTTGCATATCAGGAAATATTTAGTAAATGTGGTGATCTCTTCTGTTAGTCAGCTGCTGGCTGAACAGGTAATCTGGAAGAGAAACACTTTATACACTGTGGATCACCTCTGGGACATACATGTGCCAAGGGACAACCTTTCATCTTCTTCATAAAATGAGGTGCCCTGGGACTTGTACTCTACCCACCAAAGAACTTGTATCTATGACTCTCAAAATATTTCAGTAATGTAAATATTTTTCATTTCACAGTCCAGAAGCTGTCTACTAGAGAAATAGAAAACTATCCCCCAGATGCATCAAGCACCTTGCGAATTCCAATTTGCAAAAAATACTGAATCGCAAATTGGAATTTGCAGAATAGGATGCATCAAAAAATGCGAAAAAAAATGCGATTCGCAATCGGCCGCAATCGCCGAATGCAAATTTGCAAAAATCGCAGACAATTCGCAGAATCTCCTGTTTTTCCAACCCGAAATTGCGATTTCGCAATTACTGAACTCACAAATTGCGATCTGGCAAATTGCGAGATCGCAAAAATGGGAAATCGCATTTTGAGCACAATGATGACATCACAACCAGGAAGTAGGCAGCTCCCTTACTCATTCTGAACAAAGAGCTGGAGAGAGGAGGAGGCACAGCCCTGAGCTCTACAAGACACACCCTGCAGCCCCACAACAGAACAGACATCCAACACCAGAATGTCCAAGGATGCAGCAGGAGCCAGTGAAACTGGCAGGAAAAGAAAAATAAAGTTTTCAGAACAGGAGCTGGAGTTCCTGATTGAGGGAGTCAGCAGAGACCATGATAAGCTTTTTGGGAAGCTATCCAGAAAGGTGCCCGAGGCTGACAAGAGGCGCATTTGGCTGCGCAACAGGGCGAAGGTAAACTCCGTAGGAGTGACCCAGCGGTCAATTGATGACCTAAAGAAGAGGTGGTATGACCTCAGAGGGTGTGCCAAGGAGCGCATAGCAGAGAGGCTGGGGGAGCAACATGCCACAGGAGGAGGAGACCCCACAGTTGCCACCAATACACCACTTGAAGACCTGGTTGAGGACACCATCAACCCTGCAGCCTGCGTGGGGTCACTCGGCTGGACACCTCCCGACCCACACAACAATCACAAATTAAGAGCCATGCAACTGCGACCACTTCCCCTAAGAATGCCCATGCCCCCGAGCTAGCCTTTGATAACCCCAGTAATGCAGTCCCTGCACATCAGAAACGCACTATTGCGTTGTGGGACCTGTAGTGTGACAATAGTTCCCTGATAGCCATACACAGTCCGAACTGTCAAGCGAAACATATCCCTACAGCCAGTCAGGGAATGCAATAATCTTGCCCCCATTTACATCACAGGTGCTGCATAAGCAGAGACCACAGACAGCGAGGCACTCCATATCAAGGAGACCCCTGAGGAGACGGAGGGAGAGAGCCATCCTGCCCCACAACCTAGAGCGTCACACACACCTGCACCTGCACCAGTACCACCAACTCCACATGCGGACAGGGCCACCCCTGCAGCCACAGGAGGAGTGCAACCACCCCATGTGTTACGCATGGTAGTGGAACAGGCCCCACCACCACCCAGGAGGCAGACACGCAGCACAGCCACTGTGCGGTCGCAGGCAAGCGGCCGGTTGAGGCAGCAGCGCAACGGGGGCATACGAGCAGAGAGGGAGCAACAGGCCCAAGATCCAGGGCTAAGGATCGAACGCCGGATGCTAGCTGTGCACTGCAAGCAGGCACAGCACATGGCAGCCATGCAGCTGCAGCTGTACAAGACTGCGCGCAAAATTAATCAGCTCAATGAAAGTGTGCAGGAGCTGACTGCTGCAGTAAAGGAGAACAGCCAACTGATGGTATCGCAGCAGGACATCACCCGCCGCCACCACCGCCAGCTGCTGACCCATCTATCAGCATACACCAGGTCAAGCCACCTGATCGGGAATGCAACATCCGAACTATCACGCCGGTCCCTGGCAATGCAAATTCAAATGGTGCAATGCAGCCAGGATGTTGCAAGGGCCCTGGAGCAGGTGACCACCGCAATCCAAAACCAACAGGTGTGTGGCCATGCCCATACAAGGGGGGGGGGGTTGATGATGCCAGTGAGGGCACATCCAGCCTGAGCAGCCTGTCTGTGCCTGTGGCACCAGAACGGCGCCGCAGTGCCAGGCCCAGTGCAGCATCACAGCCGGACACTGCCGACCTGGAATTGGAGAGGCGACAGGGTGCGTCCGGCAGGAGGAGACAGTGAATGGCTGAACATAAGCAGCAGTGCCATGCTGATGTACCAAGCACGCCTGCTCTGCATTAAAGAGGCTGTATGATGCAATACAGCAGTTATGTTGTTTGTAAAATACAAAAAAGTTCTAGATCTTGTTCAAAAAATAGAATGAGAATTTATTTTGAACTCAAATATTACTCATGTAATTATTTCATGTGGCTTGCATGAGTGCAGTGTTGTGTGAGGGGTATGGGTGCACTAAAAATAGTTCTGTGTAATGTTGTTGCGGCGCCTGTGTCCTTCTGCAGGATTCTCCCCGCGTGCATGATGCACATGTGCAGGTGGCTGGTTGTCCCCCTCCGACTCACTACCAGAGATCTCCACAGGTATCCTCCGCTTGGTAGCAATATTGTGGAGTATGGAACACACGGCCACGATGCGGCAGCAGACCTTAGGCTGGTATTTGACCAGTCTTGTGTAGGATGCAGAATCGGCTCTTTAACATCCCAAATGTCCGATCAATTACATTTCTTGTGTGAATGTGCGCAGCTTTGTAACGCCATTCCTGTGGTGTAGCAGGGTTGAAGTATGGGGTGAGGAGGTACTCAGAGGCCGTAGGCGCTGTCACCTGAAGGTAGGAGCAGAGGGTCAGTGCCTGTTATGCGCAGCTACATGGTCTTGCCCTACTGTATGTGGGCATGTGTACTTACCTAGGAGATGTCCTTTGCCAAAGTCACCACCGGCCAAGCGGGTGTGTATGCCGCTGTGCCTGAAGATGAACGAAACATGCATGCTCCCCGGGTATTGTGCCACTATGTCAGTGATGAATGTCTTTGCATTGCAGACCATCTGGATGTTTAGTGAGTGGTAGGACTTGCGGTTTCGGGACATGTATTCTGTCTCAGCGGGTGGGCAGATGTGGATGTGGGTACAGCCAATGCAGCCAATTACATGGGGGAATTGCGCAGTGGTATAGAAGTCAAGCTTTGTTTGGTTTAAGTCCTGTTGGGTGGTTGGGAAGGTTATGTAGTGGTGTATCCGGCTCAGCATGGCATCCAGGAAACTCTGTAGGCAGCGTGACAGTGTGCTCTGGGAGATCCCCCCTGCATATGCAACTATCCCCTGGAAGCTTCCGGAGGCCAGGAGGTGCAGTCAGCACAGGACCTGGGCATGGGTGGGTACAACATTGGTCCTCCTTGTTGGGTGCTGCATTAGGGGGACAAGGTCTCGGATGAACTTATTTATCATTGCCCCATTCAGCCTGTATTTGGAGTAGATCTCCTCTTCAGTCTGGCCCAGGAGTGTTATCCGCAGCCGGAAGATGCGCTCCTGGATCCTGCGTTGGTCAGCCTGGAGCTTCAGCCGCCTTGCCACAATATATAGACCTGGCATTGTGAATGTCCTCATGCTCCTACTGTGTCTCCTTAAGTGTGTTTGTTTTACCCCGCACCTGTTTCTTGTTAGAATTATTTTTTTTTTTTACCAATTGTACTTCATGGTTACCACCTAGTTTGACTTCTCCTTAAATTGCGACTCACATTTAGCGATTTAGTTTTTTTTCTCGCAATTTGCGATGTTTGATTAATTGAATTTGCGAATTAATTGCAGAATAAGTGGAAATTCGCTGTTACAGATTCGCTAAGGGGGTTCCACATTGATTCTGCGAATTTTTGTTTGCGAATTAGCAATTTGGTGGTTTTTGCCAAATGGATTGCGGGAGCGGGAATTGCGATCACAATAGTTATTTCGCAGCAATTGCGATCGCAATTTCGGTTGATGAATCTATGCCTTTATGACAAAACCAGTAAGAGACTAATTAAAAATGTGATAGAATTTCTTTTGATTTCTTCCCATCTTTCCTCTTAATCTTCCCCCAACCTGCTCCCTGCAGATGAGTAGTGAAGATTTAGTTTATATGAGAGATGATAAATTACAAAAATAATGTCTGAAAAAATAGTACCTAGAATACCTACAACTAAGAGATTCAGAACTAAGTACATATTTTTAATGTTTTTTTATTCTTAATGCCACACCTGTATACATTGAAGATATGTAAGAAAGCTGGCCTTTTTGCAGATGCCCCTCACTTTTAGCCCCCGTTTGGACTGCTAGATGCTGCTTTTCAACTCTGGCAGGGCACTTTAGCCAGCTAACCAGGCGCCAGTGCTCTATCCCTAAAACTGATACATGTACATTGGTAACACTAATTGGCAAAGGACTTAAGCGAACAAGCCCCTAGTATATGGTACCAGTGGTACCCATGGAATGGGTGTTAAAGGGGTCACCAGGGCCTGAAGCACTGTTTGTGGCACCCTGAGCGACCCAAGTAAACTACTTACAGCAGGTCTGCCATTGCTTACTGCAGGAGGAGTGCAAACTGCTTGAACTCGACTTTGGCCTCACCATCTGTGGTAAAGTTAATGCACTATCTTTAATATATGCCGGGTACCCCTAAGGAAGGCCTCCTGAGCCCAGGAGGCTGGGTGCATAATATTAAAGGTATTTGCATGTAAATGTAAGCTTATATGTCCCTACAGTGGGCTTTGCCATTAAAGGACACTTCAAGTGATAACGGTCCATAGTACAGCATGGGGTAGCACCAATGCAAACCCGAGGTTTGCAGCTCCATTATGGAACCACCTAAATATGTTGTGTTTGGTATCAAACAATGTGCCTCATTCCCCCTGACACAAATCTTGTGTCTAGGACAATGTGGCATTCACCCAGGTGGCTACCTTGGAGGTTGCCCACCTGGTTGCCCCAGTATTTCCTGTGCTCTGGCTGCTAGCCTGCACTTGCTGCTACAAAGAAAGGAACACGACCCCCTAAACAGGAGGTGTGAACTCTTGCAGGAGTCAGAAAAAATTACCTGGATGGGAAGGAGTTATCACCTCCCGCCCAGACAGGATGGCTAGTGAAGTGGCACATCAAGGCAGTGAGCTTCAAAAGCTGTGCAGCTTGTGATATTTAACACTGCTGCTTTCCAAAAGAGGAAGTACCCCTCCCCCTGCCCCCAGCCACATTTGTACCTGGGCAGGAGGGAATATTAGGTATTCAGGAGGAGTACACCCCAGACCCCAAAAGGCTAGCCATATCTCCAGGGTGGAATACCAGGTCTCTACAGCTACTTCAGACTTCTGACATGTTTAACAGTGGTAAAATAGTAGGTTCTGGGTAGGAAAGGTGACCTACACCCCCGAATGTGGTCACCTAAGGGGCACATTAGACGCTGGGGTTAGTAGCCCTTTAACCACTAGAAGCCACACCCATAATGCCCATAAATCTAGACTTTAAGGGATACCCCTGACACCAGAACCTTAGTTGTGATCTGACTTGTAACAAGGAGAAAAGAAGAGACCCATGTCTGCAACAACAGGAGCTGCACAAACGAAAGGCGTGAAACGGCTTGAATGCAGCTTGTCCTGGGCCGAAGTTCAGTTCCCAAAGACAGAGGGATTTCTTTGAGAGCCAAAGACATCACCAGACTCCCCTGGACTAGTGGCACTAGTCCCCTGCAACAGCAAGTAAAAACAGCATGCCTGATCCAAAGAATTGCTGGCCATCGGGCATTTTGAGGGATCACCCAGAAGTAGATGATCGGGTGCATTGTGAAAATTGTAGTCCTGACCTCCAAAACGTTTTACGTTGCTACCATGTTCCCGGGGCCTCTGGATGTGGCAATGACTTTCAGTTGTGCTTACAGCTGCCAAGGTGGGTTGGTCACCAGTCCACAACTACCCCCTTTACTCAACGCTGCATCTAGATGGAACACTGCAAAACTTTCATCTGATGTCAGTTGCCTAGTTGTCAGCTTTTTGCACCCTGTTCCCCACCAGTGCAGTGAAAGAGGTAAAGCCAGTTCTCATGTAGTTCCCATTTTAGCACCAATGACACCCATGACAACTCTGCACCTGGGTTTCTCAAGCCAGGTCAAATTGAATGGACTGTTGTGGCTTGGCCTGGGATCTGCACCACTCTTACCCTGCTTGGGGTACACACAATGCGACCTGCAAGTGACTGATTGTCACTTCCACTTTTGTTTCCCATTGAATACAATGCAAAAGTTCTGCAGTGTTGAATTGCAGTGATTTATGTTTTCTTCTAAATTCCATCGCTCCGGGTATATGTATCTGATCATGTTCATTTTGTTGTATAAATGAATATAATAATCTGCTTATTTTTATAAATCACTATCGGATTTCTTTCCAGTTGTGCAAAACATCCATGTTGTTACCCTGAAATGCTTAACACAAGTTCCCCTAGTAAAGCGTGACTGCTCTTTGGCACCAAACGAGGACAGAGCAAACTATATCCTCTCCAACCAGAAATAACAATAACAATATGGGGGGATTTAACCACCTACTTAGATCCTACATGGATGGCAGTGTGGTAACGGAGTGGCAAGGCAAGCGTTCAGCAGGTGCTATTCATTAAATTATACACGCTTATAAGTTGCGTGATATCGTGAGAGCGCGATATCTGATAGCACAGGAAGGCACACATGTCTCCTCAGTATATAAAACTTGGTACAGATTGGATTATTGGCTGCTCTCTGAGGCGGTGGCCCCATGGGTAAGCGAGGTTGCACATCTTCCACGTACTCTGTCAGATCACTCACCCGCGGTGTTAGATCTGGGGATTCCCACGCATCAGGCCCTCTCATTCCAATGCCTTCAACAGGCATCATCGTTGCTGGGTCCCATATTTAAAGAGGGGGTGCGGGAGGCTATTACTCATTACTTCTTGGACAATGAGGGCACGGTGGAGGGAGCTGGCACACTCTGGGAAGCCTTAAAGGCAACAACGCGGGAGATCTTGCTTTTAATGAATACGTTTTGAGTTTCAGTGCTGTTCTTTGGTGAAAGGTTTTAATCTGACCCTACAAGCTATAGATGAGCCATGTTACACAAAACAGATCCACTTGATGAAGAAAGAGAGTCCTTGAAGACACCACCTCTTCCCAGCCACTGGCACTTTGTTATGGACAAGAAATAACGCTTCTGTTAGGATTACTTCTTGAATAACAATAACGTAAAGAAGACATTGCTTGGTAGTAGTTAATAGCCAGTAGGATTCACATTGAAGTCAATGTTTCTGTGAGTGAACATCTTCTCTAATTGGCGCATACATGATGGATTATGTTAGTGCCATTTGGGTAGCACTAGATCTGCATCCGCATGGCCTTGTAGCACTATCCTTTGCTCTACTTGCTTCACACAGCATGCTGGTGTGGAGCACTAGGGAGAGTAGATTGAAAGAATAATGCTAGAAAATGTACAATTTAGCTCCACTTATTGGCCCTTTTTATCAACACTTGTTCCTGGTGGAACTCTCAAAACCAACAGTCATCTCCTGAGGTCTGCGCCCACTCACTTTTGCCACCAAAACCAGGCAAATCTGTTAAAGCTTCTAAATGTATGCTGTATTTAATGTCACCTGAAAGAGGGGTCTCCTCTTCTTTTTTCTCTGTTTTAGCCCCCTGCCTTAGAATGGCATTGCGGCTTCTGAGACTTATAAGGGTCTCTGTTTCTTGGACCTGTGAATCAGGGCAGGTACTTTTTATAACCGATTGGTGAGAAGCACAATGCAGCAAGGTAAGTTAAATACCAAAGACAAGAGGTACATTGAGCTTGAAAAGCGCATGTCAGGATCTAGGTAGGTGGTTAAATCCCCCCATATTGTTATTTCTGGTTGGAGGGCATATAGTTTGTTTTCCAATCTACTATAGAACATAGGGTCATCAATATTTGGTCTATATGTTGTGATAACAGTAATTTTGTGAAAGTGTTTCAGTTACTATTGCTTATCAGATGGCTTCTTTTGTCCTATATTTGTTTTCCTGCTTCATTCTTCACATTCTGCCTTTCTTCATCCGGGTTACAATCTGATGATGAATATTGCGCACCAGCCCCAGAAATGAGGGTTAGCGCTGCCAGTGTAAAAAGTCGGTCCTGTGTGACAGATACAAACAATGCAATCCTTGCTAGTTTTCAGTGCCTATTAGCAGGTTAAATCAAAGGTAGACTCAAGAGAGGCATAGAAACGTATATAACTGATCACAAACAGGCCTAGAGCGGGAATGGGAAACCCATCAGGCATTCCTTTCCAGGTGTTTATTCTCCCCTCACTGAGGCTGGCTGTGGGCAGGTGGTCATTGCACCTCTAATAATGTGCTTCTGGCTCTGAACTGGAGTCCATCCCGCTCCAGTATCCGATGCGCCCACTCGGCTGCAGGCACAGCGCCAGGCTTTGGATATGGTCAAGAGCTGTGAGTTGCCTGGCTGCAGACCCAGGTGTATCTCCTGCTCTCACAGCTCCCAGCCAGAGGAGGAAGGCTGTCAGTTGTCACTGGTGGACTTGACTCATCGCACACAGACTCTGCTCAGGGAGGATGGTAGCTGTCGGCAGCAGGGCCCGGGGACACTGGCGAGGTTGGCCCCTTTAGTAGTCTTTGATGATAACAGTCTGTGTAGACAGTCCAGTGGGAGCTGGTTCGCACACACCCTTACCTTGGCACTCCGGCTCAGCACGTCTTGTGTTACTCTTTGTCTAACCAAATGTTACAGCTCTGCAGGCAGGCTTACATGACACACATAACATCATGCCTTGCCCTGATCACAATGCAACCTCCAGCAGATGCAGGCATGGTGGTGCTGGCACTAAAGGCAGCCCTGATAAGAATTCCTGTACAAGCGCTACACTGCGCATGGACGCGAGCTCTGCAAGTGAACCACATGGTTTCCGTACGTTTTCCCCAAAAATAAACCAAATGAAGTTTTTGTGCACCACTGTTCTTACCTAAATGTGCAACAAAGCCAGACTCCCAAGATACACCTGCAATTTCAGGGTGACAAGCTATTGGTGTGACTGACCCCCATAGTTGGGTTCGGGGTTTACTCACCGGAAAAACAAGAGCTAAAGTGATACACGATTAGCAAAATGTCTCTAAGATCTCAAATGCCATCTATAATAAGAACATGAGTCTCACATGGCCAACCGTAGTCTTAGCATCTTTCTTTACTTCTGCATTTTTACTTCCCGCCTGCTCCTCCTAGTCACATTGTATGACTCAAAAATTTCTTTGAGGATGTAAGGTAGAAAAATAAAAAATGCACATTTCTTGGTCCAGAAAGAGTAGAGCTGCAGACCCAATAGTGATTATCAAACAAATACTGTTATGATATATAATTGTATAACTTTCCATTTTCCCCCAGACATACGTTTTTCAGTTTATGAAAATACATGAATATTGCGTCTTAATACAGCCTTTTACTTAGATTTTAAAAATAAAATCGATAGCGAAAATCACAAGGTGAATGCTATCATAAAGCAAAGTACAACTTCTTTCTGTAATACAAGGTTTATTTATTTATTAAACTATATCATTATTTACCACTGCCACACATGCAAAGATTCTTCTATTTTGTGTACTTTGCATCACCACTGTAATCATAGAAGCGCACAATAACCCACAAATTACCAGAATTATTTCATGGCCAATGACACAGGAAATGTGAGACAATTTTGGTTGCTGCTCTTGTATTTAGGGACGCAAGTGTTTTTTTTGGGGCAATTGTCAATCACCCCAAAATCACAGACGCCTTCACTGACGGTGTAGGGTCACCCATCAGCGCAAAACTTTGGATTCATCATTTGAAAGCTATTTAATCCTACTTGAACCCTGCGGATTGCAGTTTAGAAGATCCACCCACCTTTCCACTGTCTATCAGATTCGATTTAACAGAGGTGTTAGCACCAGTCCAGCAAGGAAGACACCCAGGCATGGCGGAGTCCAGATGGATCTCTAGAAGGAGAACATTGGGGCATATTATCAAGGGGGTTTATCTCCGCTTTTTTGGCTTTAAAAGCCAAGAAAGCGGAGATAAAATTCTCTCCCTATTACCTAGCTGTCGCTAACACCAGTTAGCGACAGCTAGTAGGAGATAGCGACCATCTTGGGCCCCACTTTGCATGTCAGTGATATTTATCACTAATGACATACCAAGTGGGCGTGTCAAGATGTTAGCGACTGGAAACAGTCGCTAACATCGCTATCTCCTATTACCAACTTTTGGAGATATTCGCGCTAAGCGCGAATATCTCCAAAAGCTAACACCTGCCCTGAGCAGTTCTTAGCCATGTTATCCAATGGGAGGTGGATAACATGGCTAAGAGCATTAGCTCGGTAATGCATGAATATCGCAGACTTTTCAGCGATATTCATGCATTGCGGCCGATTTTTATCGCATTTGCGATAAACCTTGGTAATACCAAGGTTTATTTGCGGTAAAAATCGCCGCAGCTCAGCGGTAAATTTTTGTCTCTAACCAAGCAATAGCGATAATTATCGCTATTGCTTGGTAATATGCCCCATTGATTTTTGGGCCCCGTTGTCATTATAATGGCTAACAGCCTGATTCATGAACGGGCCGTTTTGCGAGGCTCAAATAGCGAATCATAAGGAATCGCTATTTGAGACTCGCAAAACGGTAATCATGAAGGAATCGCAATATTAATTGCGATTCCCACTGATTCCTTATTTGCGATTAGCTAATTGCTAATCGCAAATAAGGAATAACACCCCATGCATTCCTATGGGCCAAAAGGCCCATAGGAATGCATGGGGAGTCATTCGTCATTTGCGATTAGCAATTAGCTAATCGCAAATGAGATTGCGAGTACAAGGGTGCCTGGGGTGTCCAAAGGACACCCTGTAGCACCCCTGCAATGGAAATTAACACAGGTGTTGCACACACACATGTCCAAAGGACATGTGTGTGTGTAACGTGCAACTCAGAAAAATGCATTTAAATGCATTTTTCTGAGTTTTCGCAATTTACCACGAGGTTTGACCTCGCGGTAAATTGCGGCCCGAAATTGAGATTTCGCAATTGTAAAATGGATGATGAATTACATTTAAGGAATCTCAAATAGAGATTCCTTAAATGTAAATCCTCGCAAATATGCGAATTAGCAAATACCGATTTTTGCATTTGGGATGTTGAATCCCAAATGCAAAAATCGCACTCGCAAAGGGCCAGATTCTCAGAATCTGGCCCTTTGCGAGCCGATTTGGCCTTGATGAATAAGGCTGTTAGAGTGCTATTAACAGCGGCTTCCGCGCTCCTGGCACTCAGCCACGATTATCCCCATTTATAAAAAAAAAGGCTGCACACAAGACCCCCAATGCTACAAGACGATCTCTCTTCTAAACTCTATGGCACATTTCCTTCATGGACCCAAGCAGCACTTTTGATAGAGTCAATCGCAGCAAACTTTGGAAAATCTTGTCTGACTTGGGGCTGGACAAGGATCTGGTTGTTTTTCTTTGGGCTGTAGAGTGTGGAGTGTTATCTGTATGTTTTATGCAATACAGCAGTATGCACACCAATATATTATTCTTCAGACCTCTAGCTAGCCATGACACACGTATGCCAGTAGCAAGTGCGTAAAGAACACGAGAGACCAGGGCAGTACCACACCCAAAGCTGTTGTATACACACTGCTCGCTGCTGCACTTGTTTGGCCCCCAAGGCACAGGCTGGGAGAGACTGTGATGCTCACGGAGGGCATGGACGGCAGGGACACCTTACAATAGCTGTGTTTGAGAACTGGACAAAAGGAAGTCATAATCTGGGGCTGGCTTCAAGAACAAGTCCCCCCACGGTTATATTCAGATTTTTGTTTCACAAGATCGCGCTTCTTAAGTGTTTTAGTCAGTTTTTACTGAAGATAATCGAAGACTACAACTCCCAGAATGCATTGCATACCAAACAGGTCTGAACGTAAAATTATAAATTTTTCCTAGAAGATAATTACAGGCCTGTGCTACAGCCAAGAGCCACCGAGAGAGGGCTGCGTGTCACCCAGGTCAGGAGTGCAGGCTTGGGACCCCAGAGACAAAAGCACAGGTGGGCGTCAGAATGATCTGGTGAAGGTTTCTTCCATTATCCTTCTTTGTCTTGTTACCCCTGGGGCTTGTAATGTTCGCGGCTGCTGGTTAGCGGTCTTGTTGGCCGCGCACCGAAGGGTGCGCATACCCTAGCGCGTGACGTCACGCGCTCGCATATATAATAAAGGGGGCGTGGCCGGCGGAGTTAGTTCGGACCACGCGGTAAACTAAACTGCGTGTCCTGAGTCTTATTGCCGCCGCAGCGCAAACGCCACCATGTGCTTGCTGCCTAACGACTCTACAGGGCTCTCAGGCACAGAGTGTCCGTCTCTCTACAACACCGTTACCCGGTCTCCCCGCACCCGTCAAAGCAAAGACTCACCTGGGGAACAGCCAAGCCCTTTCTGAGAGCCGCCATCTTTGTTCCCCCAAAGCAGTAAACAAGGACAAGAACCAGACAGTCCTAAACCACGGGATGTTTGTTGTCGCCTTTACTTGGTGCTAAGCCATGTTCGCTACCACAGGAGTCTTCCTCTAGAACACGGGCCTTCTTTCTTACTTAATGAAGCTCGGTAAAGGCACTGCATTTCACAAAATTCCTATGAAAGTATATTCAATTTTTAAAAATATTTAAATAATAATTTTATTAGTGGGGGATCTGTAAAGTGCAACAGCTCCTCGATGACTGTCGCGGTGCTGACAGTAGACCCAAACATCAGCTAAGAACCGGATTTTGAGGGAACACAAAGCTGTTGCGAGAGGGCATTCGGCTGCTTTGCAGGATTAGGAACTGCAACCCCACTCTTTCCTTCTGAATTGAGGAATCACTGCGAGCAGGACGTTGGAGGCTTGGAGTGATCTGGAAGGATGGTAGGGATTCAGCGTATTGGACCAATACTGAGGGTCAGCGCAGTAGCTAGCCCTGTGTGAAAGAACCCGCCCTTTGACCTTACCCAGTCCTTGATAGGCAGCCAGTGCAGTTCTTCAGGTAAGGTTGTGTGTGGACTCTCCTTTAAGGTTGCAGCAGAAGCCTAGCAGCGGTGTTCTGGACCAGCTGTAGTCTCTTCAAGTGATAGCCCGGCAAGCCCCAGTATCGTCAGTTTACGTAGTCCAATAGTGAGGGGATCACTTTGCTTAATATTTGTGATTTTACAAAAGACATTGGAAATATCTATGCACATGTGACTTATGATGTAATGGTCAATGGGGCTTACATATGTGAGTGCTTAACAAAGGGTTTAATTGTATACATGTTAGAGCATATCAGGGCCTGGATCACTGTTTTTGTTGCAGAAGGGGGAGGAGGTAAAGGAACTTTTAACAGTATTAAATATCCAAAACAGGATCCAACCATGCCAGCCACCTGGGGGGGCAGGGATGCTGTGCTTTTAACCCTTCCCCCCCTCCCCAGATTGAGAGCCGCTGTGGTGGGGGCAGGAGGGTGCAGGACATCATTTGGCCAGAGATCGTTGTCCTAACTAGGAGAAGAAATTCCAAAGCACAAGATTTCTGTTTTTCTTGCATCCATTGAGATGCTGCGGACATGCAGGTCTGAAATTGCACTGTGTTTTTATCCAGAGTGAGGAGCAATTGTCAGTGCTGCAGCTAGAGCCTTTGCCATGTTGAACAGTCCTTGATTTTGCCACCCAGTGATGATAGGTGTGAAGGTAAGAGCAGGTGGGGGTGGCAACAGACAACCAACGAAGAAGAATAAAATAAATATATTAAATAATAAAGAAAACAGACCTTGTGCTCACTGCTACCCCTCAAAAGGTGCAGCCTGGGAGGACTGCCCCACCTAGTTACACCACTGGCAATTGTGCGTCATCAGCATATGATACAATTTGTACTCCATATGATTCAATCAAGGTTGCTCAGTGCAGACCCCTGCACAACCCCATAACCCAGGGGTTTTGATTCTGAGGCAAACTGAGTCACCCAGACAGATTAGGATCTATCTTTAAAAAGGGTGTAACCAAGTCAGTGCAGACCCACAAATGCCTATGGCACTCAGACGATGTAGGAGTGTAGTGTGCAATATCGTGTCAAAAGCCGCAGATAGATTGAGGTGAATCAGCCTCAATGTCCCCACTCAGAGGGGTAAACAGTGGCCCAGTTTCAGCGAGGCAAAGAGGGACATGTCCTGTGCCCTCGGGCCCATGACCAACTGACCACTTGATGTAAATAAAGGAATTGTTGACCTTTTTAAGAAAGAGCGGAGAGATTGTATCGCCATAGCTTGTAAACGGAGAGCAGTGATGCAGTGATCACAGAGCCATAAATTGTTAGAAAAGTCTTTGGTACAGTAGAGTGGGCATACCTCTGGAAGTTATACTACCTGGAATTCCACAGAGTTGCAAAAAAACTCTGCAATATTCTGCGGAGTTTCTCCCATCCCACAAAGCAATGAAACATAATACTGCAAGTTGATTGTCATTGTGGCTCCGACCACTATGTCCTTACAGAACAACAGAAATGGAAGGGAACATGTTTGCATGTCGGTCCCATCACCATCTTCCACAAAGCTCCCTTCGCCTGACCAGCAACTCAGACCAACCGACAACCCATATGGAACACCTCCACCTCCACTTCCAGATCCAGACCAACCCGTAAACCACCCCCGCAGCACCCCCAGCTACAGACCACCCATCTCTTTCACCAATGCCATCGCCGACCTCATCACACCCCAGGCCCTCGCATTCAACAACTACATCTTACTCAAAGACCTCAACTCCGACCTGGACAACCAAAATGATCCCAACATCTCCTCTCTCCTTGAGAACATCGCCAACATATGACTTAAACAGCTACTCCCTTCTCCCTTGCACACAGCAGGACACACACTGGACCACGTCTTCGCTGCAGGAAACAGCATCTCGACCCGCCACACCACAGAACTTCTCTGGACCGACCACCACTGCACTCAGCACGCCCAACGTTTACCCTGCAGAAGCTGGAACAGGGTCACAGAAGATAAATTCACCACCTTCCTCAATGACACATCATCACCGACATCCTCAAACATAATCACCACAGAAGAACACAATGTCCACCAATGGATCACAAACTGCGCCAACACCTTTATCCCCTTAAGAAAGCCACTGGCAAACAGCACGTCAAGAGAGCAAGCTGGTTCACCCTCACACTTCAAGAATCTAGATGCACCTGTAGACTTCTCAAGAAGACATGGTGGAACAACAAAACCCCAGAAGCCCACACCACCTTCAAAGCAGCCACCACCACACACCACCACCTCATCAAAACCACAAGGAAGAAGACCTTCCAAGATGGAATCTCCAACAATTCACACAATAGCAAATAACTCCTCAGCATCATCAAGGAGTTTGCCAAACTCAACAGCAAGGCCACAGACATCCCACCCTCCCAAGACCTCTGCAACAGACTCAGTACCTTTTCTACCACAAGATCAAGACTATCTATGACAACTTTGACACCCAGGATCACATCACCATGCCAGCAACCACCAAAACCAACGTCGACTCACCCGACCAAATCTGTACAGTTGGTCCCCACTCACCACGGACAACACCATAAACACCCCTCCCTGCACTGCATCTTCCACAGAGCTGCTTCTGCCATCGCATGAGAGCTATGCTGAACCATCAACTGCTCCCTCGAGATGAGGCTGCTGTCTTCCCCGATGACTGGAAACACAACAAGATCAATCCACACCTGAAGAAACCCTCCGCTGACCTGACAGACCTCAAGAACTTCAGACCCATCTCCCTGCTACGATTCCTAGACAAAGTCCTATTGACAAAGCCATAAAAGCTCAACTCGCTGAAATTATCAAAACCAACCATGTCCTGGAAATCTCCTAATCCGGATTCTAAAACCATTGTAGCACTGAGGCTGCCCTTCTCGCAGCCACCAATGACATCCCCTCTATCCTTGACCAGGGGGAAACCATGGCCCTCATTCTACTGGACCTCTCGGGGGCCTTTGACAGCATCTCACACCGTGCCCTAGCCGCAAGGCTCCACAAGGCTGGTATCTGAGACAAGGCCCCCAACTGGATCCACTCCTTCCTTACCGGCAGAACACAACAGGTTAGACTGCCACCGTACCTCACAAAACTGACAGAGAGCAGCTGCAGAGTACCCCAGGGCTCCATCCTCAGCCTCACCCTCTTCAGCTTCCATATGCCCCCCTTGCAAGCATCATCAGGAACCACAGGCTCAACATTGTCACCTACGCTGATGAAACCCAGCTGATCCTCTTGCTCCATGAAGAACACACTGTCACCAGGAACAACTTGTATGAAGGTGTGAAAGCCGTCACCTCCTGGATGAAGATCAGCTGCCTAAAGCTCAATGGGACTATACAGAAGTACTCATCCTTGGAGCCTCCCCCTCCACTTGGAATGACTCCTGGTGGCCATTCTGCTACCCTGCCCATCCACCTCCGGAAAACACCCTCGCTGACACAATTAAGGAAGAACCTCAAGTCCTGCCTCTTCAGATGAACTCAGCACTTAGTCTGATACACTGAGTCCCCCCCTCCACAGTGCCTTGAGAGCCTCATGGGTGAGTAGCTGCGCTTTTCAAACCTGGATTGATTGATTGATTGATTGTATTGTTATATGGATAAAAAATGTGCTTGCCTGTCACAATGCAATAACAAAGTCCAATGACAAGCATTTAACAAAAAGCCACAGAGAACTTAAAAATGAGACAATCATGGAGAACAAGTACAAAAATACGGTTTGAAATGATTCTAAGCAAATAAATTCCAATGTTTTTTCTTGTTAAATACAGTTGACTGAGGTTTGGGCAAGAAAACAAAGCTTGTTCAAGTGGGGAAACAAACATATATGGACTTAGGTGCCTTGCTTCCAGAGTCCACGAGGTCACACCGTGGTAGGTTTGGGTTTGCAATATGTTGTTATTGAAAAGTTTAGAGCTAGCCATTTGACATGGCTGCTTGGCCCTGTTGGGTTGCTGCGGCTGTTCTCAGGGATACACTGCACCTTGGTGGAGGTGCGTCTCTAGCATACAGGCTGCATGTGCAGCACAGCAATGCTAGTACTTGAGGCACTAAAAAGGTAAAAACTCATCATTGGGTCCTAATGTACAACAATAGGGCTCTAGCTAGCTGTCCTGTGTGACTTTATGTGGTGCCCAGTTATACAGTTACACCCCACATGTGCTCAGCAGTATTCCTGGGCCTAGCTTTCCATTTACCCATAATACCCATCTTTAACCAACTAGTGCCTTACCCTCTTTAGTTCAACAGTGGCATCTAGATGTAATTCCTAAGCAACCTGGGGCAACTCACAACCCCCTCAAATCCTAATGCTCCATGTAGATGCTCTGCAGCACCCCCTAGATGTCCTAATGCCCTGCTGTAAAGCAATGCAATCAGACAGGCTCCACAGTAGGTTCACCATGGCTTTTGTGCAGAGTAGTCAAAGACACTCACCTTGGACCGCTCCAGTCCACAGGGCTGCACCACCCCTTTGATGTGCAGCACCTGCTGCTTGTTGTCTTCCATTCTCAGGAGGGTCCCTGAAAGCCACATGAACATGGTGCCTGCTCTCCAGGGCACGGCGGATCCGTGTGCTTCACCCGGGGAAAAAGGGGGTTCCTCTGTGCACAGCAACTGTGGGATCCAGTTGACATGGCAAGTAGAAGGGGTTTAGGTGAAAACAACAGTTTGGAACTCAAAACCCCAGTGAAGGAAATGGGAGCTCTGGCACCCCAGTGAATGCGCTCCACCTGGCACAACAGGAGAGAGCCCCAGGACCCAGACCCACAGCCATACACAGCACTGTGGCTCTGAACTGCAGCAACAGGTGCACCAAATGGACTCACCCAGCATTTCACTACAAGGGATTCAGCACTCCTTTCAAGGTCAACAAATGCCAATAGTTACTACTGAAAGTTATAAATACATCGTGGAGTATAGGTATAATGATCAAGCCTCACATCTATTACTTTGTCAATTTTTTTAAGTCGCTATCGTATCATATCATGACTTGGATTATTGCCTAGGATGTAACAATTAATCTCAGATGTCACACAGGAGATCATTTAGGTGTTGGTAATCATTGAGCCTTTCTAAATTGACAATTGATTTACTTAGTAGTGGTTTACCATGTCCTACTTTCAGGCAAGCAATGAATTCACCATAAGATGCAGAGAGGAAATAACAATGCGGGTCCCATATGGCCTATTTGATTGCTTGTATGTTTAGTAAGGTGACACAGATGGGGCAAAACATATGGCTGAAAGCTCACAACCTCAAAATGTTATTGACATAGAGCAATAGGGTTGAAGGTAAATTAGTTGACAGGTGAAATTATCCTGAAATGGGGGGGGGGATTCATGTTTAGAGGTTTGAGATCTCAGAGAAAGCCTCACATTTACAAAAGAAGAGGGATGAGAGATCCCTGGAGTAGGGTTAGAGGAGTGTCTGTGGTTCAATTCTTAGTTTTCTGTACTTTCTTTTTGATTAGATAACATTACCGTATGTCCTCTAAGGTTGTTCTATTCATTCTTGATTTAATTCTGCTAAGAACCACATGGCAGTATTTTTGATTTGTTTATTTTTTTGGCTTAAGAGTGGGAAGATCATCAACAGTGTTGTACTTGATATCATTATAGTTAGCCATACATGGGCCAGCATCAGTAGCTGTGTTGGGCATGTCAGAAATCAAACCTAGCCCTTCATGGTCTAAGTTTTTAAGGTTACAAACAAGACCCCATTCAAATTTCTGTTGGACAGCGATACGGATTTGTACTTAAAATGGAGAGAAGCAAATCTGGAATTGAGCTGACATGTGGAGGTCTTTCAAGAATAAAACTTTTATGTGAATAGTAAATATCACTGAAGTCGCTGTCAGTGATACACGAGGTGAGTTGGGAGACAGAGCTGTCAGTGTAGCTGTAAGTCACCTTGAGTATGTGATTCAATTACTTTAAAGGCCACATGTTCCATATGTTTTCATATGTTTTCATCATGGTCCTACAATGCCATCATCCTTCCATTACTGGTGTTGGCTTCTCTTTGGTGGTTTCTGCTGTCTCTTCTTTGTTGCTCTGTTTGCATTAGGGTCAGCTGGTGTTCTATGCAGAAGAGAGTGCTTTGCAAATGGATGTGATATCATAAATTAGTAACTAGAAGAGATACTGTCTGAATGTTTCAACACCTCTTTCCTTAGAATGTTGTTTTTGTGTGACAAAATACAAATTGGGATGGTCGATCTCCATGACGGCTACAAACTATTTGGAAAGTGATTTTCATGGCGCCCCGGATGTCCTTGTTCCTCAAGGTGTATATAACTGGGTTAAGCATTGGTGTGGCCACAGTGTACAGCAAGGACAAAGCTTTGTTTATATTGAGGGAGTGACCAGTTGATGGTGCTACATATAAAGCTATTAAAGTACCAAAGTACATGGCAACTACAAGGAGGTGGGAGCTGCAGGTGGAGAAAGCCTTTTGTCTCCCTGTAGCTGAAGGTATTCTTATGATGGCTACAATAATGTACATATATGAGACAACAATTAACAGAAAAGGAATTGGTGTAACAGTGAATGATACAACAACACAAAACATCTCAGCTAGGTAGATATCTGAGCATGCAGATTTTAAAAGAGGCATATTATCACAAAAGAAGTGGTCAATCCAATTGTGAGCTGGGAAATTCAACTGGTAAATCAAAATGCTTGTAATCATTGCAATTAAAAATCCAGCTGCCCAGGTACATTGGACAAGGAGTAGGCAAAGTCTTTGGCTCATGAGCGTACTGTAATGCAATGGGTAACAAATGGCCATATATCGATCATAAGCCATCAACGTCAAGAGAAAGCACTCAGTAATTGCAAGCCAACCAAATATATTTAACTGTATGACACAACCAGCCAGAGAAAGTGTGATATTGCCTGATAAAAACCCACCCAGCATGGTGGGCACGGTGTTTGTTGTATACCAGATTTCCAAAAATGACAAATTTCCCAAGAAGAAGTACATGGGAGAGTGGAGGCTGTTGTTAGCAGACACTGTCACAAGTATTAAGATGTTCCCGACCACTGTCAATAAGTAAATGAACAGGAACATGAGGAAGAGGAAAAGCTTCAGCTCAGGCAGAATCTGGAAACCAAGAAGGATAAATCCTGGAACCTCAGTTCTGTTGTCTGAACAAATAGGCTTTGCTCTGTACATCATCTAAGAAGAGGATAGAAGAGGAAATTGATCCATTATTATTAACAATCATTGAAGTTGTTTTAACATGACAATAATAGCACTGATTTAAAAAGTAAATAGCAATTCAACTGACACAAAAGTACATTTTTGTTAATCCTCAATCACAGTTTCCTCAGGGAATGAATATTTCTTTTGAATAAGATGGTAGAATTTAGGAACAAGAGCAGTGTGTGATGGTAAATGAAACAGAAATAGTAGAATTATACTAATCCACTAGAGAAGATCTGAACACAGGTGACATTCGATTAAGGAACTCATAAAATGTAGAATATGCTATGTTTGTGATAAAATATTTGGGAGAACTGTCAGCCCTTGGATGGCCTTCTCCCAAACATTTTCTCTTCACTTTCCTATTTTGTTGAATTGAATTTTGTTGGCTTTGGGGATTTGTGTACTTCACCACTGCTAACCAATGCTAACATGCCTATGCTCTATCCTTAAAACACAGTAAGATTGGTTTACACATGATTACACCCGATTTGCATATTTAATTTATTCATAGGTCCCTAGTAAAGTGGTATGTCATATACATTTACACCTATTAGTGGGCCAGCAGCACCTATTGTGCTGTGCCCCCAACTTAACTAGTTCCTTAAAACATGGCCCAAACCTGCCAATGCAACCTGAATGTAGTTATAAACTGCCAATTTGACTTAGCAATATAACCCAATTTCCAAGCATTAAACTCCCCTTTTATCATATATCTTAAGCCTTAGGTAGGCCCTACGTAGTCCATAAGGCAGGGTGCGTTTTAATAAAAAGGTTAGGCAAGTACCTCTAGGTTTTACATGTCTTAGTACTGAAAAACTCCTAAATAAATGTTTCACTACTGTGATGCCTGGTACTCCCATAGGGTAAAATTGTGTTGCCTTATTTTATTTTATAAGTAGTCCTGGGCAGAGCTAGTGGAGTTTCAGCCCAGGCCTGGGGTTCTGCGGGCAGGCGGAAGGTTACTTGGCCAGTGTTGCTATCCCAAATTGGCAGTGCCTAGGTGTGTGAAGCGTATCAAGTGCAGTCGCACCAGGATACTGCACTGTACAATGAACTTTGGGAGAGAGGACCCTGCCTCACCCCCTTGCTGCAACCTTGAGCTTTGGGCACCGCTGGCTACAGGGCTCACATAAATATGGAGCATACTGCATCCTTTTCCTTAAGTCGAGCATGCCCTGTGCGGAGGACCGCGTGGCTGCTTGCAAGAGGTACAAAGCACTTTGGACTGCAGGACATGCTGTCAACTGTCCCCTTTCCCTCCTTCTGCAACAGCAACAGGAAAGGCAGAGAATCACTTCCAGGACATGGAGAAGTAGGATGAGCTCCATTGAGGGGCCTCCTGTCACCCATGTCTGCGTGATAGCCTGGAATGCATGGTGCGTGCTCTGTCGCAAGCCGCCCAGGTAGAACTTGTCATTTTGGCCTGTCACGGATCAACTGTGGCTAGATTGCCGTGAGCAGCAGCATCCTACTTCATGAGGCTCGCAGGCTGAGCGCTCTGTGTTTCCTCTGCTCCTACGAGTCACTCACAACGTTTCCGCCTGTCAGCACACGGGTGTCAAGGTGACATTGAAACAGAGTGTGGGAACCATGTACTACATAGCTCTTTCTAAGGCAGGGATAATGCAGTAGACATCGTGAACATGGCAGGACCTACAGAGTTGTAATATAGATCTACTTGAGGTCACAAAGTGTGCTCTTTGGTTGAAGTTGTACGGTGTGCAGGAGGTACTGACTAATTTAACTTTTAAATGCATCCCTTTTTCCTTTAAGGAAAATGGCTGCATTTCAGAAAAAAATGCTTTATTTAAAAACCTATTGCAGACATGGTGGTCAACTGACCCTAGCGGGAAACAACCTTTACATCGCGGTCCTTACAACGCGATGCCATTACTAGGCAAGTCATCACATCGACTTGCAGTAGATGGCTCTCTAACGGAAGGAATAGTATAATTTACTATTCCAACACCTTCCCTACTGTTGCGTAGGCTTAAGTTGGAATACTAAATTATATATTCCTAATGTTACGGCGCCATCTACTGCAAGTCAATGTAATGACTTGTGTAGTAATGGCATCGAGTTGTAACAACACAGTTGTTGTAATTACTGCGTTGTTACCTACTCGAAGTAAAAGCATGTGTTGTAATGTGCTATATTTGACCCCAGCAGGACACCATCCCTGTGGTTACAAGTAATTCCCAATGGATCGCAAATTGGGACCTACCTTATGCATATTAATGAGGTAGGTAATTTGCAACCCCAGTGGCAATTGCAAATTTGTCTGGGACACATTAGAACATTTCATTTTGCTACTCGCTAATTGCAAGTTACTAAAAATCGCAATTTGTGAGTTGTAAAATGAAATAGTCGTGGCAAAAGGTCACTGGAGCCATTTCCTCCCGGTCAACTACAAAGATGTAGTGTAGAATAAGCACTGGACATTTACCAAAAGAGGTAGCAGTTTCTACTTAACCAAAAGATAGTACTCTACTTAAGTAGATAATTTGAGCAAAACTGTGGACTCTTGTTGGATAAAAGGCCAGGTGTGGTTCCTTTGTGGCTGAGCCACTCACGCAGCTACTGACACCACACAGAAAATTGAACTCACACACGCAAACACACGCACACACACAGATAGACACACACACACCCACTCACAGATGTACTCAGACACTCATGCACCTACTCATATACCCATACAGTCACTCACACAGCCATTTACAGACCAATTCAGACACTAATGCACCCACTCACAGATCCACTCAGATAGAGACACCCACTCACAGATCCACTCAGATGCTCATGCACCCACTTACAGACCCATTGAGACACTCATGCACTCCGTCATACACACACTGGAACACTCATGCACTCAGTCACTCATTCACACTCAAAGATTACAGGTTAAAACTAGGAATTAAACATTTTAAAACCTTAGAAAGTCACTCAAAAAACATTATAGTTAGGGAATAACATTAAAAACCTTAGAGGTTGTATAGGGGTATGGATTGGTGTCGTTACAACGCAGGCTATTACAACGCCTGCTGTTACAACGCGGTTTTTACATCGCATACCACTACAACGCATAGTGCTTTTAAGCGCTGGATAGTGATTTATTTAATTTACTATTCCAACTCCAGTCCCCGTGGATAGTAGGGAAGGTGTTGGATAGTAAATTAAATATATTCCCTATCCTAGAGCGCCCCCCATCGCAATGCGTTGTAATGGTTTGCGTTGTAATGGTTGCGTTGTAATGGTAGTGCGTTGTAATAAATGCGTTGTAAATGATGTTTCCCAGGTGTATGAGTAGGTGTGTGAGTGGTTCTGTGGATAATGTCATCAGTGTCGTCGGTGACAGTGATGGCATCACTGACCATATCATGATGAGTGATGTAATATAGCACGCCATAAGCAGTGCAGAGGGTCTATATAAAATGCAAGGCTAGACCGCTGCCATGAAAAGGCTGGTGGTGGGGAAACTCACATTATGCTCAGCGGATTGCGGCAGTCTAGCCTTGCATATTAAATTGGCCTTCTGCACTGCGCCATTTCATAAAAGGCCCTCATAATGTGGCGGCTACAGGACCACCGCTACTGTGCCACCGTGAGTACAGGGGTGAATGACTGCAGTTCTCATAATCAACTTGCTAGTTCTTGAAGAGTTTTCTGGCTGACTAATGTCTGGGAATTCCAAGTAGGATGCATGCCGCAGCATTTTGCACCACTTGTAATTTCGGAGCGACTACCAAAGGCGTGCCTAGATAGAGTTGTAGGAGAGTAGGATCGGCTTACAATGGTTACCCCCACTTTTTGCTGGTGTTTCACTGTTTCTCAACTTTAGTCTGGCTGAGGCCCTGCTGTCCAGGACCCCAGCCTAGCAGCTTCCTCTCTAAAATGATTGCATGTACTTTAGATACACTCCAGATTGATTACTGGGTTACCCTTGTGAGTCTCTAGTATATGGTACGTTAGGTACCAAGTGCATAGGTACCCCAGAGGCCTACCGGGGGCTGAAGCATGTATTATGCCACCCCTGGGAAGCCTTACAAAATTGCACCACAGGTCTGCTACTGCAGCCTGGGTAAGTGGTGAATGCACCCCTTAATAAGATATAGGCTACCTATATCTACCTTTAATCACTGACACATATACACCTATCAGTCACTCCTATGGCAGGCCTTATCAATCCTGAAGGCAGAGTACTTGGTTTTGTGTGAGAGGGTGCCCATGCATGAGCTGGACCCCTATGCAGCTTTTGGAGCCTATGCTCTGAGGCTGTTCTGTGATGCAGCCAGACCATATACTCTTAAGTGCATCATAACCTCGTGGTAAATGCTAAATTTTGAGTGGCTGCATGGAAACATGTGGTGTTTGGTGTCAAACACTTTGGAATCCTACCCCCCGCCAGTCCTGGTGGCGGGGGTAGAATTCAACCCTTCTAGAGGGAGAGATATGTACACACAGACCTAACCTGTAATAGGTTGAAAGAACCCTAGCATCATAAAATGGATGCTGCAACCACAGACACAGGTCTGACCTCCTGCTGCTGGACGAAACGCCAGCAGGAGAGACCTGGACAATATGTTTCCTCTCACAGGGAGGTGTAAACAATTTCCAGACAGGCTTTAGTGTATTTGGGCTGGGTGGGTGCATTCAGAGAATGCTTTTCAGACAGTGCATGGGGCACCTGTGCATACCCCAATTCAAACCGGTTACAGGGGTAGTAAGCCCCTGCTCTGGTGCAAAACTGGACAAAGGAAAAGACCGTCCCATAGGTGGCTCCCCAGAGTATGTCCAAACCCTTTCTTCAGTATAAGTAAGGGGCCCCTAGCAACAGGACTTTAGATTATACCTGGACTTAACTCTGAAACTGAATCCTGGAACTTCAACACACTACTAAAGACTAGAGTACTGAAGTATCTCCCTTGGGGTCAAGGAGTGACTCCCCCGTTCAAACAGGCACCAAAGAAGCATCTTGCGGTCTGCCTTTCCGAAGCTCCCGCCACACTCCAAAGTATTTGTGACCCAAGACACAGACTTCCAGAATTCTCAGAGGCCGACACGAGATCCCAGCAAAGCTGAGACCTGCAGCCCTCAGAAGTGATGTGGAACCGGAACTCCTGGACACGGTGCACATTTGCAAGTGCATCAACTTCCTGAGCTTTCCCGAAGTTGTACATTGGGCTGCTTGTAGTCCAAGCCCTGAGCACCATCTGCACCGAAGATTGTGGGCCTACACTCCACGAGTGTTCCGTGAGCCCACTCCTATCATTTCTGCTTGAGGCCCCTTGCGATCCCTGGTTTGTCGACTGATGGGTCCCCATGCAGATAACTCTTCTTTTCCTTGAGCTTCCCTGGTTGCTCCAGACGTGCCCTGACTCCCCAACGAGTGGTTAGTCCCTCAGGCCTTGCTGGTTTGCAGCACGTCTCAGAGATTAAAGCAACCATGAACATAAATGTCTGTGACAGGGAAATTGAAAAGATTAGACTTTCACACTGGGGTAGGTAGGAGGAGCAGGCCGTTAAGGCAGGTAAGGGAATTAGGAGAGGCCTTCAAATCAATTGCAAGGCCCCTCCTTTCTGTCTATTCTATCTTTGAAAGCTAAATATTGGTTTGGAGGAAGTGCCTGAATTATGTCTGGACCTAACTCTGTAAGGAGCCAAGTTCCCTTTAGGAAAAGAATTTAAGGCTTTTTGTTTTCCAGGAAGGAAATGATTTCCCACTTTTGGCACAGGAGGGATCTACAAGTTAAATAGAAGATTTTATATTTGGTCTTAAACAGTGGCATTCATGAGTTCCAGTTTAGGGAGAAGGAGTAGTACTGGAAGTAAGGTCCTTGGTTAAGTCCATTACATGAAGGCAGTTATCTTTCGGCAAACTTCGAACTTGGAGTAGATAGCCCCTTGCATAAGTCTCTGCATTGGGTGTTAAGGCACCGGGGGCCTCATTTATGAAAAGTGACACATTGCTGCGAGAAAAAAACGATGTGTCACTTTTCCTTGCTCCCTCCTTGCGACACCAATAATGCATCATATTTACAGTATGACGCATCATGTCGCATGGAGTGTCAGATACGTCAGTATTTTCTGACGTATCTGTAGGCGCTAAAATGACGCATTGCTGGAGTGTGTTACAAAAGTGACATAACTTCAGCAATGGATCATTTACACATGGGCAAGTCCCATGTGAAAGGGCCTGCGTCAGTCTTACGCTTGCTGTAGTGTCGTTCCTATATCCCTGATAGGCTCTGGTAGGCCTGCTGACAAGTCTGTTTGTTCACAATGGGATGATTTGTGTGGCTGGAGAAGTAAGTTTTCTTATTTACTTGCTGTGTCCATTTGAATATATATTTTCAATTTATCAGCATACCCAGAGTGATTACTAGAGCTAACCAAAGTAGAAAGAAGAATATTCCTAAAACAATCCACAGTTCAATCCATGCTGAAACCAGATAAGTCTTTTTCAGGAGATGAAAAAAGTCTGGTGCTTGTTTTTTGAAAGTTCTTTGTGCTGGCGTTGTTTCAGGTTCGCTGGGATCCTCAGAAAACATATCAGAGTAAATGAAATAGCCAGAGGCAGTTCTGTCAATGGTTGGAATTGCAACTGGATTTGTTAGAATGACAGAGGTTGGTATCTCTTTCCGAGTCTCGATCTCTAACACCCCACAAGGGGAGTCAGAAACACTGGAGCTGGATTCTCTGCGAGGAAGGGTGGCAGCGTCTGGTCAGTGCGTTAGTAGGTGACTGGACTTCCTTCCAAACTTGCCGTGGTGAGCCGTGTTGTGCAAGTAGGCAGTCGAACCGTGGACCGAACTGTGGTTTGCCATTGCAAGTGAAGGCATATTTATACCTTGAAGGTGTTTAGGAATGCCAGTATTGACGTAAAAGTCGGGCATAAGAACATCATGAATGAACCCCTAAGGAATAGATGTTCATGCATAATAAATGAGTTCTTGGAGAAATCAATATCCAAGCAAGGGGAAGTCCTAAAGGCTTAAGAGTCTGGTTTTCCAAGAAATCGTAATGACTTGGATGAACGGATGTAAGTAGCCATGCCTGTATTTGGTTAGCATGAGCAATGCCTAAATACGGGCTGGATTTCTATGCCTAAATAAGGGTAATGTGAATTGTACCTATATAAGAGCATAAATCGGGAAATTCATACAGAATTTAAATCGACACACTACACTGCCATGAGGCAGGCATAAGATATTGATGCATTTGCGTCCTAGAAGTGGCGCAATTAAATCTTATAGATTTCACTGCATCACTTCTACGACCCTTTCTTGCATCGGACTGCCCCCCCTTGCATACATTATACCTGGCGCAGGTATAATGTGGCGCAGGGGGTTACAAACTGACGCATCTACCTATTTTACGCCCGGCGGCGTAAAAGTGATGCACGGCCTCATAAATAAGCCCCAGGGTTTCTAGCCTCTAGACTCATTCAGGCTCAGACGGGAGCAAACAGGCTAGCTTTGGCACCCCTTCGGTGCTCCTGGGGTGGGCCCGCTGCTCTGTCTCCATTGTATAATGCCTAAAGTCCCACTACTAGAGCGATGACGTGTTTGTCCCACTCTATGGTTGTGGTTGATTGCTAAATTGTGTCGTACATAGTGCAAAACTCACTTCCCCCAGTAAATCCCCCATTCACTGTCGAAGTCCCCCCAAAAATCAAGGATAAAAACAAAGATTTGTTTGAAAAAATAACATTAAAATCTACATAAATCTACAAGACAATGTATCTGTCTCGCCGTGCACTCCTTTCAATGCTGATGTCGCAGAAGTTCTGAGACATCTGGCGTGCACTTGCGATCTCACATACATGTGTGTGAATAGCAGCCATTTTGGGAGGTGCATTGAAACCCTGACCTGTGAACTTTGAAAGATTTGAAGTGCTATGAAGCATGCTTGCAGCTATTTATATGGAGCAAGTCCATCTTTCTAGTGGCATACTTGCAGGTATATGTTGCAAGTGTCAATGTACAGGAATAGGTTAGCAGGAAACAAAGGACTCTATTTTACTAGACAATTTTGCTTGTTTGACAAATACTTTGCATGATTTGATATGTAGTAAGTAATAAATAATATAACATTGGGTCTGATCGGTATCCTCTGTGTAGTTTCAAATATTCAATGAAATCACTGCTTATTATATCACAAAAGAAGACCAACATCCACTCCGTTTAGATAAGTACAAACATTTTATCTACTTTCCAAAGTTCCTAAGCAGAGAAGCATGAAATCTTAAAAACACACGAACAAAAACAAGACAGTTTGTTACTGTGAAATGTGCCCCCACTGAAAGAAAGAGAGCCACAACCCCTGAAATAAAATGGTAACACTGTCAGTTGGACACTGATGTTCATCGTGTTCCCAATATACCTTGGGGAAAGACTTCACATCAATGGAGGAGTGAGCACAGTGCTGGCTCCCTCCTCATGCTGGTGGACTCCGGCAGCACAGGAACCAGTGCTATCACTCCAGGTGAGTCCTTATGCTTGAGTGAGTATAGCCTTCTTGATTACCACTGGCAGATTAAACAAGCACATCCTTCACTTCTGTACCAGATGGGATGAGCATATGCCTCTAGTTTAAGGCGGCCTTTATGCTCCCTATCACCAATGTCCTGATGAGAACCCTATATCGAGTTGAGGGTCAAAATATTGAGACAAAAGGTCAAAATAAACTAAAGCTTCAACTCTGTGAAGATTACTAAACGTTGCATTAGTGTCTCTTATACTATATTCTTTTTGGTTGTGGTTCTTTCTTTACTTTCTTTCAATGCATAGAATGCAAACATTGATATCACTGATTATTGGAAACTATGCAAATGATACCAATGAGAACCACTGTTTGAAAATATTAGTGTTTTTCCAGGTTCCCATAGATGTCAGCATCTTTTTCGTATTGAAGAGTGCAACGCCAGTAATGAGCAGACACAGTGGCTCAGATTTACAAACACTTTGCTCCAGATTTACATCACCTTTGTGGTGCAAACCCAGTGCAGTGTTGTTTTGGGATTTATTATAGCCTTATAGCCCTCTGCAGAGCCGGCACAGCTGTCTGTTAAAGGCCCTGAACCCAAGTAATAGGACCAAACCGCAGATGACGGCCTATAATGAGGGAGAGGGGTATTAACAACCACTAAAGCCTGAGGCAGAAGGGATATAAGGCTATTAGAACATTCCACCCAGTGAGGGTGGAATGTTCTATATTAAACAGGGAAAAATATGAAGAAAAACATGAACATTTTGGAGCCCTGGATTTATACCCGCCATTTTAAGCCCGGAACTACTACATTGTTTTCAATGGAGCTCTCAACATTCCAGTGTTCCAACATCCAATACAAACAGGATTTGCCTTGGAATGTACCCCAAAGTAGTGCCCCTTTTTGCTATTTTGCTTCAATGAGACATTCCATGGGTGGTACATTGTTGTCCCGACGCAACCAACAATGTGCTTTGACACAAATTCCTATCTACTAACAATTGTGGTCAAGTGTTTTCACCAAAACCTTACACTTCTTTGAGACTGGCATAGCAAAGAGAAATGTTTTTATTTCTACTTGTTTTTCCCTCTTTGCATATGTGCTGCATTGTATGTCACATGTACAAAACGAGGAAACTATTAAAGGATAGTTTATGTACTGCAAGGGTCCCGCCGGTGTTGGGGGAGAGAAGAAATACCACAAGTTTGACACAAGACTGCGCAGACACTCGTTCTCTTTTTCCTCTGTAAAGAATGGAGCTGTTGGTTGACTGCGGTGTTAGCCCTGGTCAAGCAACCGCCACAATCCCTGGCAGAGTGAACCACAAAAAGTCACTAAACAACCTGTGCTTAACCCTGGGCAGCTTGGCAAAAAAAACAATAGTTAGGCTTATCTTAGAGGCAATGTGTAAAGTATTTATGCAGCCCACAAAACACAACACAGGAAATATTCCACACCAGTTTAGGAAATGGAGCAAATTGTAATACATTATTTGACGCCAAAATGACAAAAATCCAATGATTAGAACCGGAATACTGATTTTGTAATGTATTTAGTAAAAACGAACACCTATAAGATCAAAGCTCCAATTGGGGACATCTAGTAGCACAAGACCCGGTCATAGGTCAAAAGTCCAAAGATATGGCTGACCGCGGGAAAGGAGTGTGTGTCAGATACAAGAAATGTATTGGGGGCAGTCCTCACTTACCTTTAGAAGAATTTTCAGGACATGCTTTGAGAAGGTTAGGTTCAGCGGGGCAAGGTTGCAGGCAGTGTCTGAGGAGGGAGCGTTACCATGGAGGAGCCAATGGATGAAGATGCATTGAAGATTTATGCATTCAGGCTCAGGGCACGATTAGAGCTTGGGGGACGGGTTACTCCGTTACAAGAGTGACGGACGTCCCGTCAGCTGAGGATATAACGGGATTTATATTTCCTCAGAAAGGATATGAGTCACCGTTGTGATGGAGTAACCTGTCCACCAATATCTAGATGAGGCCCTTAGTCACTTTTTTGGAAGTCAAAAACCTCCAGTGAGATGGGGCTGGAGGCTGTAGCTGAACACAGTTCCAGGGGGTTGGATACCCTTTGGCGGAGGACCACTGAACAGGTTTTGCTGCTTTGGAGAAGAACATAGAGGGAGCATCCGCCAAGTCAGGCTGACCAGAGATGCACCCTAGGCAGATAGATGAGCAGGTTGGTCCCAATACTTTCTCGGCCTCTGAGCAGCTTTTAGCAAAACATTTACTAAGTCCCACATTTTGAATCTTGGCTAACTTGGTACGTGTAGTGCTACCACCAAGGTTCCAGGACTGGAGGGCCACAATTTATGGGGTTAGGACTCACACAGGCTGGATCCAGGTGTGGGTACAAGATGGTGGGAGTCTGGTATGTCCCTGTGCCTGTGAACGGGGGGGCAGGAAACTAGCCCTTGCACTCATTCTGGTAAACCTGGTTTCTAGATGAGAAGCAAGGCTGAAGCAGAATTGCAGTGCTCGAAGGGTGCAAAACATGCTCCAGTCAGCAACACAGTCATTCCAGTGCAGCAAAGTAGTCTTGTAGAGTACACAGCAAGCCACAGCAGCAGGCAGGCTCATGAGCATCCCTCTGTTGGCCAGAAAAGTGAACCAAAGAGCGGGTCTTAGGGCCCTATTTTCAATCCAGGTGCCTTCTTTGAAGTTAGGAGAAGTATCTAGAGGTTTCTAGTGCTTGTTAATTCCTAACTCCCTTGCCCTGGCTCCAACCTGGCAGCAGGAACAACGCAGTGGTGACAAGCCCTTTGTGTGAAGGCAGAGCACAGCCTACTCAGTTGTGAGTGGGGCTGAGTCCAGCTCCTCTGCCCTATCCTGCCAGTGGATGGACCATTCAAGCACACGTAATCCCTGTATTGTGTGACTATCTGGGAGGGGTCCACAAAGTCTAACTGTCAACTACACTCAGTCATATGCCCCGGGTGAGGAAGCAGGCACCAAATGGTAAATGGAAGAAAAATGTCAACTGTCTAAAATTAATATAACTGGTAAGAATGTCAAACAAGGCAATTATTCAAGCACTTATAAATACATTTCTGAATATTTTAATATGTCAAAACTTGAAATTACAACTTAATTGAAGGGTATTTTCAAATAGCATGAACACATTTTAAAAGCAGGTATATATATTTAAATAAGGACTTTGTATTGAAAAGGATACATTTTCATATATACAAAAACAGGGGTTCGCAAAAATAAATCTTATAACTTATTGACATTGGTCATTACTTTATTATTTCTATCTTCATTTGCCATATGGCAATGTATCAAACAACCATATCCTATATACATGGATCGAGCCTGTCATAAATATACTAGGCTACAAATAGTATACTATGTTATATAAGATATTACTGGTTTTATACAGACCTAGGTGCCTCCCTTCTTTGGTGATAAAATGTCACTTACACTGCTACAGTGAATATAAAAAGCTGGCACACACAATACAGCTTGCAGTGAAAATGTAGCAAATAAACAGACCAATTACTTGGTGAACATGGAGGGCGTCTGTGACAGAGCTCCTGTGTTGGTAGTAACTCACCCGCATGCCCGCGGATGCTTCCCCGCCCCAGTGTGGGGGGGTCTGTGACAGAGCTCCTGTGTCGGTAGTAACTCACCCGCATGCCCGCGGATGCTTCCCCGCCCCAGTGTGGGGGGGTCTGTGACTGAGCTCCTGTGTCGGTAGTACCTCACCCGCATGTCCGCGGATGCTTCCCCGCCCCAGTGTGGGGGGGTCTGTGACAGAGCTCCTGTGTCTGTAGTAACTCACCCGCATGCCCGCGGATGCTTCCCCGCCCCAGTGTGGGGGGGTCTGTGACTGAGCTTCTGTGTCGGTAGTAACTCACCCGCATGTCCGCGGATGCTTCCCCGCTCCAGTGTGGGGGGTCTGTGACTGAGCTCCTGTGTCGGTAGTAACTCACCCGCATGTCCGCGGATGCTTCCCCGCCCCAGTGTGGGGGGGTCTGTGTTTAGTGGTTCAATGTGGCCCAGCACACACTAGGGCACTGCTGGTGGGGGCACGCGGGGACTGCTGTGCATGTACCCCATGTTCCAGAGCAGCAGGGAGCAGCGCAGTCCTCAGAGCTGTGTGGGCTCCACGGTCCACAGCCCAGGCCTGTCTCTGCAAACTCACAGTTGAATGAACTCTAATTCAAAACAAGAGAGCGCGTTCCAGGAAACTGATGCTGACACCACAGGTGCATCCTGAGTATGTATGCTTAAAGTGCACAAACAGAAAGAAGAAAGCACGTCAGCATGTGATGGTCAGTGTCCATAACACTGAGCATGGAGCACGGGTCACACATTCCCTTGTGATGTCGGTACGCTATAAACATTAAACATAAAGACAGGGGGGACCCAGTTATTAAAGAAAGTGTCTATGTTATAAACAGCACTTTATTGTCTAGGCTCCTAAGAACCAGAGGCAGAGAACACAGTAAATTCTGAGGCCAGAGACCAGCAGACAAATCACGTTGAGCAGATGCTGCTGAAGCTACTAATGGAGCCCTATGGTCCTACCCAATATTGACAAAAGTGCCATACATGTTCCGATGCCTCTGATGCTGGCCGCTCGCACATGCAGAGGCATCTTTCATGTACCAGCCACATGCCCCCACATGTAGCCTTCTCACCACAAGAGGCAAGGAAAGACATTCTATTTGAGCTCAACATTTCCAGGATCCACCACATATTAAGCAGCTCTTCCATATCCTTAAAGAGCCGCTCCCGTCACCGGAAGCTCACGGAATATCCGCCGCCCCTTGTCCAGCTTCTGCTCCCCACTTTGTTACTAATTTGTAGCAACACTTACAATGATGAATGAATGAATGAATGAATGTATATATAAACACAATACATAGACCAGAGTTTCTAACAATCTAAAAAAGAGCAAACCTGTATGTCCTCCCAATCCTAAGGAAATCCCTCCATTTGTACTTGCCTGGGCACGCACAATGCACACCCCTCCTTCACACTGTAAGAAAACAACTGCAATGAAAAGAAACAAACACAATCTCACTGCATCCTGGAGCTGGAGAAGGAAGCCAGCTCTAGTTTGTGATTCATTTGGGTTCTTTGAGAAGGGGAGGAAGGTCACTAGGACACTCTGTGTTGGTGTTTATCGCCTGATCACAGAATCCGCTGCGAGATGCAATACTGTGCAACTCTCAGTGCAAGGCTCAGCCCCCCCATTCTTTGACTTCGCATAAGGGGTGTGCACTCAGGGTCATCAGACTCAATCTCTTGGTAATGCACTGTCTCACTCATTCACACACTCATACATGGGGGCAGGCAGTGCTTTGAAATCCGGTTGCTGCAGAGTGGGGCTGAAGATACCTTTTCTACACGTGTCATGGATCCAAGGCTTCAAACTTAGTCCCATTCAGGAGAATTCTCGATTATTCATATCATACGGTGCTAGAGAGAACAGATAGAAATCAGGAAAAAGCTGCAAAGAGTAAAGTGCTTTCGTGCAAGGCTGTTATCAGGTCACATGCTAAGACTCAGGCGAGTAGTGTGTATTAGCTGCACCCTTGCCTTAAATACACTGCACATAACAGGTGAGTCCCCAGTGTATTACTCCACAATTAACCTATTCAGAAGGGATATTGAGAATTAGACTACAAAGAACACCGCATTATCAACAATACCATTTATAAATATACTAGCAGCCCGCCCAAGCGTTGCCTGGGGCAGAAAAGGGCTGGGGGCAGCACTTTAAGCCTCTGTGCACCCCCCCGACATTGCCCAGTTCGCATCCCTCCCGCCTCCCGCCTTCCGCCCAGAAATTGGCTATACCGCCTCCCACCTTGAGCTTTGTGCCTTGAGCCCCCCCGCCCCGACATTGGGCATAGCGCATAGCGCATAGCGCCTACCGCCTCCCGCCTCGCGCCTTGAGCCTCCCGCCCGCCTTCCGCCTCCTGCCCCGGCTTTGTAACCCCCCCCCTCCCCCAGGTCCCGACTTACCTCATCCGCTGCTCCTCCCCGCGCTGCCACTGCTCCTCCGCTTCTCACCGCTCAGCAGCTCCTCCCGGCGCTCATGTTTTCCCGTATTGCTGTTGCTGGTGAACTCCTCTCCTCCCCTCACGCAGACGCTCCTCCCGGCGCTCATGTCCTGACGCTACTCCCCTCATGCATACGTCGCGGCCGGCGCTACTTGCAAGGGACTACTTTATTTTTATTTGTAAATATTTTAAACAACGTTTTATTTTTATTTTTATGTAGCCTATGTCCTTCTGCTTGCCCTGAGGTTTTCTAAGATGTCTTGAGTGTTCAGATTGGTGGTGTAGTTTTCGAGTTTACCTGGCTCAAAGGTGCAAGTTCTCTCTTTATAATAGTAGTATAGATGGATGGATTGTTTGTTTTAGAAACTATTCCTTTCCACGATTAGGGCATATATTGCTGCTAGAGTGATGTGCTGTCTACCCCACACTCTATCTACAGCTACTCATCTCCCTGCTTGGTTAGCCTTGGTATTTTGTTCCACAAAGGTGTGTTATGAAATCAGCAAGATGTATTCTATGCAGGCCTGCTTGATGGAGATGTGTCTCCTGTTGAAAACAGATATCTGCCTCCAAGTCATATAATTCCCATACAGTGTTCATCCATATGATAGGGTTCTTGAAATACTTGACATTATTGGTTGTGGCTATTAGTGGGTGTGTCCTAGGCATCAACCAAGTGTATGCTGCTGTTCGCTATGTCAGGCATATCTGTGCCCCTGTGAGTCATGTGTGGGCCTGTCTTGCTTCTTTGACTTGCCTGGTTTCTACTCCTGTACCACCCACCCACCTCTAATATGTCCCCAGATTTTGAACATTTCCACCTTGAAAAGCAAAAGGGATTAAACTTTTACCAACTCAGTTCTCTCTTTATAATAGTAGTATAGATTAAAACAAATATTGCCTGAAGCAAGCTCAAATCTATGCATGCGTCCTTAACTTGCAAAACACGTATACGGCATCTATGTAAGTTCAAAACTCTCCTATTTTGCAAACATGGGCATCTTTTAGTACTTTGGAGCAGATTTACAAGGCACTTGTGCCACGTTTATGCCACCTTGCGTGACGCAACGGCGGCATAAACGTGGCGTATCCCTGTGACCCATTTACAACGTGACGCATCTAGGCAGATGCGTCATGTTGTAAAGCCCAGCGCCACATGTGGGCGTTCTGACGCAGGGTGGGCGTTCCGGGGCAGGTGCGCCTCGCAAAAGTGCCTGCGTGAAATCTACAAGATTTCACGTAGGCACTTGTGCGACCCTGCTACGTCAATTCATTATGCCTGCTTGAAGCAGGCGTAAGGACTGACGCAGCACGTTAAGTATAGGGCACAACGGAGCATTGCTGGAGTCGCCTTGCGCTTGCGACGCGACTCCAACGATGCGCCGCTCTTACGTCATGAGATGCGTCACGCATCTGCCTACCCTTGCGCCACGGCGCGCCGCATTGTAAATGCGGCGCATCCGCCGTGACGCAAGGGTAGTTTTGAGTGACGCATTTGTTCTGGCGCATCCCTGCTGATTTGCAGAGATGCCCCAGAACTCATAAATATGCCCCTTAATTCACAGATGAGGGCATATGTTTTAGTGCAAGTGCGTCCGTTCAGTCCCAGTCCAACCATGACTGAAGGTTTCCTCTGTTAAGATTTGTTTGTTGCCTAAACATCTCCGATTTGTGTTTTAAATTAATTTGTTGTGCAGCAAGATCACAGGTATGTAGAAAGGTAATGCTTAGTTCACAGGGATGAACTTGGTTTAGTGGGTTATGACTCAAAAGACATTATTGCTTTTGTCGGTTTCCTTATTGTGTTTGTTATTCGTCGGACACGCATTTCTAAACACTTGTGAACATTCGAAGCCTTTGAAAAAAGTTCCAGTTCCAGTCCCGAACCCAATGCTTAATCCCCAGGTCCCATTTTCCCCGTCACAAACCAGGATGAAAGAGCACGAGTTCTTTTGTTGTGAATCAGTCCTCGCTGCCGAATGCATTAATGTCTGAGTTTGTGCATTGCATCAAGCGAGGTCTCTGTTCATTTCCCCAGAGCGGATCACAACTCATTTGTGTCACTTTGTGTTTTTACCGAGCAGTGTGTGTAGTCGGCAGACTCAGATGGGTCCTGTTTGACGTTCGCTGCAGCACGGTAACATCCGGGCGCGCTGGTTCCCCAACACAACTTGCTAATTGGAATATTTACAGGGCTGCATCTGACAAACGCCCAGAAATGGAGGGAAATAGCTGCACTGAATATTTAGTGCAAGAAGTTGCTGGTGGGACTCGGGTGGAAGAAACCGGCTGCATAGATGTTTATGAGTCTGTCTGACACACCGGATTTCATGCACTTTCATACACATGGAACTGAACTTTTAAGTAGAAAACTTTGCGATGCTACCCTTGCTACCGTCCCGCTTTGCCTCTGAATTAATTATGCAGGCTTTCTTCCCAAGCGTTTTCTTCCCCTATAAAAACATCCACGAAGGAGGCACCTCCATTGAACTTTATGCTGCAGACAGGCCGCAAGATCGATTTTGTTTTAGAAGCCCTCGTGAGGAGGTTTTCTGCTCAACAGAGAGTCGAATCTCTAAAGCAGGATTTTAGGACGGACCATCCTCCCCTCGCTTCACCTACCTCAGCCTGAGTTCCTCGCTCCTGTCCGCTGCTCCTCGACCTCCTCGGGCTCCTGTCCGCCACTCCCCCCACCCATGATGTCAGCACGCACGTTCACGTCGTTAGCACACACGGCCGGCGCTACTTCTTAGGGACTACTTTTATTTTATTGTTTATTTTTTAAATAGCGTTTTTTTTTGTTTTTTTTATAGCCTATGTCCTTCTACTGGACCCCCCATTTCCAACACTGTATTCGGTGTTGCGATTGGTGGTGCACTTTTCAAGTTTACCTGGCTCAAAGGTGCAAGTTCTCTCTTTATAATAGTAGTATAGATATAGATTTAATTAAAGGACATTCAAGAGGGATGAAATGTGTGTTTCAGGAGTAAACCACATCACCTGGCTGAAGCAAGGTTCGACAGCTCGGCAAGACACGGCCTCAAATCATATTACTGTTAATGATAACACAACCTTGTTGTTTGATTTCTGTCAAACCAACCGATGTAAGCGACCATAAGCCGCTCTGTCTCCAAATGAACAATGTCTGGTCGCCCTCTGCTCTAGTCGTTCACACAACCACTTCAATGTCCACAAGAGAGGTAATCCCCTCACACTTCAACAGACGGCTCAAGTGGCTCAGAGTCTCACAGAAAGAACTTAAAATATTAAGCATCAGGGACACTTTGGACCAAAAGATCATTGAGCTTGAAGGTCTGCCAAGAGAAGCAGGGGGCTTACTGCAATTCCCTGTGAGCTATCCAGAAACAACAGATAAGATAGGATCCTTTTTTATTGTCAAAGGGAAACAAGGCCCGAATAGTGGTCCGGTGCGGACCACGAACGTATGGTATACACCTATGTGCAGGGCGAAGAGGCCGGCTTTGACTGAAGCGCTGAAAATGAAAGCCCCCTTGGCGATTCGATCTGCAAGGAAAGCATACCACAAGATACTTGCTGAAGCAAAACGTAGCTGGAACGAGGACCACTGGCAGGAACTTAAACATGCATCCAAATTGAGGAATCAACTCTACTCTGGGATCTACTTAAAAGGGGAGAGATTACAGGGCAGATATGGGCAGCACATTTCACTGAACTATATTCTGGCAATGAAGGTCTCCCCATAGCCCATACGGGGGACGAAAATATTTTTCCTCCACCCCCCTTTCCACCAGATTCGTTTGATCTCCACGAGGTACAACTAGCAGTAAATAGGATCACTCCTGGAAAAGCTGCGGGCCCTGACGGTCTCCCTGGTGATCTTCTCTTGCATGACCTGAAGCCTCGGGCACAGTCTATTTTATCCTTAATGAATGCAATCGCCATGGGGGCTGCAATCCCCGATTCATGGAGAGGAGCTGAGGTCGTCCCAATTTATAAAAAAGGAGATAGGGAGGACCCGGCCAATTACAGGCCGATTAGCTTAATCAATGTGATCCAGAAGGTGGTGGGCAGGGTTCTCCTTATGAGGACAAGGTCCTGGATTGAGGACAAAAAAGTTCTCTCCCATTTCAAAGCAGGTTTTAGGGAAAAAGTTAGGACAATGGACCAGGTCTTTAGATTTATTCTGATCAGTTGGGAAGTTGTGACAATGGAGAAGGGCAGTTTGTACCTGGCATTCATCGATCTAAAAACCGCTTTCGATTTAGTGCCACGGGACAAGCTTTGGCTGGTCTTACAAGAAATAGGTATCTCTCCACAGATCCTACATTTTGTCAAATGTCTGCACAAGGACAACTACGCCAGAGTCAGGTGGGGTTCACAGGGCCAGCTGAAGGAAGGGTATAAGTGAATAGGGGCGTGCGCCAAGGGTGCTTGTTGGCTTCCACCCTGTTCTCTTAGTATATGAACGGGGTGGTAAGCCACCTTAGAGAGGACCCGGCAGATGCCCCCATTTTGGTAAGGGAAAAAACACCAATGCTACTCTTTGCCGACAACACCCTTCTGATTTCCAAAACACCTGGCAAGCAATGGAAAGGGGCACCAAGGGCGTCAACGTCCGTGAGGGCGCCGCTTGCAGCTGTCGCGGAGAACCTCGCAGGTCAAGTCGGTCGCGGAAAGTGACTCAGTCGCAGTTCACCAGTTTGCCACTCAGTCCAGTCGCCACTTAGGTCCGGGACGTTATCAGCTGTTAAGCCCTCCAGACAGAAGAGGGCAACCGCTGCAAGGCAGACTCATGTGCCACCGGTGTGCCAAGGAAAGGTGGAGGAGCAGGGTAGATCTTCCCATGTGGCCTAAGGCAGTCGACTGCAATGACGTAGATGGAGCAGGAAGAACTCTTCAAGTTCACTCCTCGTGCCCCCATAAACCACAGCCTAAGCACAACTCAAAGTTATGTACTCTCACCTCCAGTCACGGGGGGCCTCTTAGTCATTGAAACCCGATCCAGCAGGGAACAGATTATTGTTGGGCGCTCTATCAACGGGCCCGCCCAATCTCCACAGAGATACAACTCACCCCCAGTGTTATCCAGCAGAGCTTCGTAGGTCCCCTTCTATCTCCTATCTTAAGTGTGAGACACACTTAACCTCGATGCACTGTTGCTATATGTAGTTCAAAAAATGAATAACACTGATTTTTAAACAGTTTTAACAAAAATAAACATCAGTCTTTAACTGTTAGTAGTCATCAAATTTACTTCACAAAATTATAAACATAATTATTAGCAGAAATTCTCATATGGACATTCCAGCAACAACTTGAAAATATTTTCCTAAAGATTTTTATGTGACAAGCATTCAGAAGTGATGAATCTTCTCTTGTGCCCAATGCATTTCGAGCTCTAAAAGCTCTTCATCAGGGGCCTGAAACTGAAATAAACAAAATGTCAACTGACTCAAATACAGGAAAATCAGGACTTCACACAGTACATGGCAAATAATTCAAAAAATGAATGAAAGACTCATAAGAAAGGTGAATCAACAAAAGAATAGAACCTTAACCCCCACCACTGTGTGTGGAAAATCCTCTCATACTCACTGTTCCGAAACGACGATAATCATAGTCCTGCAAAAAGAGGATAGTATTGTGAAATTCATGCTATTCATTCACCAAAACATGGTGGTTAGAACCTCACTGCTGAATTTCCTGAAAATCTACTAAACGGTGCGTTGCTCTTGGAGTCTTTTACCAAGCTGACAAAAACACTTGCAGCAACCGTGATCTGCACCCTGTCAACAATGAAGGGAACCAAACTTACTAGCACGATCTAAAAACTCCACAACTCAATACAAAGACTCCTCTCTCGAAACCTTACCTCTTTCTATACGTCAGAAAAGACTACTCCTGTTCACCAACGGACCGTCTCACTATGATTCAATCAACCGCTGCTCACTCCGTTTCCTGCAGCTCCTCTATGATGTCAGTGCTCTAAAGACTGAAGACGGACTGGTACTTATCCTTCATCGGAACTAGAAGCGTGGGGAAGAACTCCACTAACGGTGTAAAACGTAAGAATATAAAAACGGAACCAAGAGCCAAAGCATAAGTACTCACTACAGACTAGTAGTTAAAAAAAAACTCCCTTACTTAGTGCTATCAACGAACTCTGTAGTTCGACCTCATCAAAACCGGGCGCCATCTTAAAACGGGGTGCAAACGAACACACTCGATAGTGAAGGGGTGAAGTATACAAAGAAATAAGGAAGGGAATAACCACATAGAAGTGAAATGGAATATTTTACAGCAATTAAATATACAAGAAACCAATGTTGAGAGCTTGTGGCATATTACCAAATACATGCGACAGCCATGAATACAGACAAAGTGAAAAGGGTCACAAAAAACATGATAAATCTATTTTTTCATTAAGACCTGCAGGTTCTTGTGTTTTTAGAAATTGTATCCAGTTAATCTCTCTCTGGAGGAAGGATCTGGTAAGATCGACCCCCTCATGCATTTTTATGAGTTCCAGTATGGAAAACCTGACCTGGGAAATGTTGTGATTATTATCTGACCAATGTTTAGCTAGCCATTCATACCCCTTCTATCTCCGCCACAGTGGGTGTAGTCGCTGTATCACAGCGTGTGCTGCACCCAAGAACGTGATCAAAACCTAGCACTGGCCTGTCTCAATGCGGGGTGAAGGTGGGGGCAGTCACTCGCGGGGAGAGTGCAGCCTGTTTCGTCGTCTGCGGGAGCAAGGCAGATCTTCACCACAACGCCGACGTCATGAAGCCTCAAAGTGTCCTGCGGTCCCAAATAGCAACAGGATCACTTCCGGTGGGTCGCATGCACAAATGTGCATGCACAAACACTGTCACGGCCCTGCATGCTCGGGGATCGCAGTTCCTATCCGGGGCTCCAGGTGAGTGTCTCACCCCCGTGGGGGGCCCCAGAAAACTGCGGATCTGCCTGATGTTATTTCACAATCCCCCCGAGGGAGGAGGAGTGGGTCACACCTTAACCTCAACTCCTTGGACGGCCACTTCAGCAATCGATGCCCCAGCTTCTTCAGCGATAGGCCGGGGTCATCGATCGGCACAACTCCTGCCCACTTTCATCAATTTCGCCCGGGGAAGTTTCATTCAGCACCGTTTGTGCACCCATAATTAATTATGCATCCTCTGGCTGGATAAGTAGGTTGGATCAGTGCGGTAGGACTGGAGGGGCGCGGAGCAGCCCTAGGTTGCGGCCATGATGGTTGCCGCTAAGCCACGCCTCTCATGCATGAGGATTCTTAGTATAACATCTCAATCTCGTGCCTGCAGGTTGCCATCTTCCTGATAATAAATCTGTGCAAACGTCACTACTATCATCATCCTTGGACGACAGTTCCAAAGTACCATTACACATTTAGGTAGAACCTCTGAGTGTATCTTGTGGGTATAAAAGAAGAACATCTTCACTGGGCAGCCAGACGAGAAACTTCCCTGCTGAAACGAGATGCTGAGATTCCTGTACGCAAAAACCCCAGCATGCAGTGTTCTGACATCCCTTGCAGGGTGTCCAACTCAAGACCAAGACAGGGTCCTTCATTCTCTCCCATCAGGTAATGGGGATGGCTCTTCCCTAGGGGATTCTTGGCTTTACACCCTACATACATGCTAGGTATATTTAGGTACACTTAGATAGGGTTAGCATGTTAGGTGTACACATGGTTACAGCCATGTATGGATATTCATGAATATATTCACTGTTTCAGCAACAAGGTAGAAAGTTACCTTTTAATTGCTCTGTTGGTGCTTGTAATCGTATGTATTTGTTTCTGTCCAATGGTTATCACAGCACACATATTTTATACTGGAATGACAGTGGCTCAATAAATGCTTATTGAAACAGCCTCATCCCTTATTATGTGTATTTCTCTGACACCAATTGAGCATGAGTGACTGAGCAAAAAGTAGTACACTGTTGCCATGATCCCTGAAGGATCTAAGGGTTCTCATGTTCGATAGTTGCCAGAAACTATTGGTTCCTTTCTAAGGTCAGAGGGCACTGTGAACTAGCTGGTCTAAAGGCAAATATATCCTCTTGGGGTGTATGGAATCAGTCTGGACCCCAATCCCTTAGTTTATGTTGTCTAAACATGCATACCGTATATACAGTTAAAGGGACTACCAAACAGTCCCTGACTGGTAGGTATGTATTTTTTTAAATGGTGTCTTTCTGTGATTTCTGTACCAGCTACAGAAATTTACATATTGGTTCCGAAAACTGAATTCAATTCTTAAATAATTATTTTGGGAGGGTGAAACCCCCTTATTGCCCGCAGTAAAAGCTTCCAACAATCAACCTGTAGTGGGGGTATCACTGCAGCGGATATTGAGTTATATTACAGTGCGTTTTATTTGTTGATCATCAATGGCTGACGGTACAATCACCGAGCGCGACCCCGCCTTTGCATCTGAGAAGTGGGCAGTGGCGGACATCCCTCTTGTTTCATATCTATACCATGAGAGATGTGTTCATGGTCTTCATCAGGTGACTATGGTGGTCCTTAATTAGTGGAGACAATCCCTTCATCAGATGGGATGGTGGACAGCGTGCAGGTGGCCTGCTTGCTTTAGCAGTTTGCTGCATTGGGAGGCTTTTGGAGGTGGGACCTCATAGGGTTCAGTTCTTAATTATTTTCAGACCTTGTAGGTGGAGTATCAGCTCCATCATAGTCAGTTTAATTGCTACCTTCAGCTCCACCATGAACTAACCTGTACATTGTAGCCCTGTCTGATCTCCCTGGTGCAAGGCGAGGGGTTGTCTGCAGAAACACAACAAGATATGGTAAGTGTGGATGGATTTTAGAGGCATTGATTTAGAATCTGTCTGTTCTCTGTGACAACTGGTGAATGATGACATTTGAATGCTCATAGGATGAGAGGGAATTGGAAAGGTGCAGAACAAGGGATCAGATTATTAGACTTGTTATATATCTTAATGCTATAATGTAGCTGGGAGTGGGGAGGGGCTAAGTTTTAGTATAGTTCCTATATTCCCAATAGGCTCTGCGCAATAGAATAATATATACTATAGTTTAGACGTAGGACTGAGGTCTAATAGGTCCCTACCAAATATATTAAACTTAATAGTGAGTGCCAGCTAGCTCAGAGGTCACTAGAAACTTTTCTCGAATTCAGAAGAAGGGATTAGTTTCTGACAACCGCATAAACATGACAACTTTGTTTCCCAAGAATAAGAAATCAAATCTCTAGAGTCGCGGAAACAATAGATAGCTATTTTACTCAGTAAATCGTGCATGCTACGTTTCACCAGAGATGCAGAGAATTAGAGAGACGGGCGTTTTCAACAAAAGTATTTATTGAACAGTCTTCTCTCTCAAGCATTGAAAATGAACTGCTACAATCGTAATACTGGTTATAAAGTACAAGGCATATAATACGAACAGTATTATAAAGTAGTACTGTAAAAGCATGATATGGTTTCTAAGCCATAAAAGTGCATAAAATACATACAGTAATAAATAATGACTAATAGTAATCAACTGGTGCTTTTAAAATACGCCTACCCCAGTGTACCTAACCTAAGTCTAGTACTAGGGAGGAAGTAAGTGAGGAGTAGCCTAAGTTTAGTTGTTCTCTGCCAGGAATGTATTCCAAGAATTCTCGAAGAGGTTTAATCAGCTACGTACCTTGGTTTTAGAATGAAGGAGGTCTTGTATCTCTCTCTCAGGACTCGTTTTCCCAGATACCCGCAAGGGTGAGCCGGAAACACTGGAGCAGGATTTCTCGGCAAGAGAAAAGACAGCGTCTCTCTCGGTGCATCAGCTGGAGGGTCAGCTTCCTTCGGCACTTGCTGTTGAAGGGCGTCGGGCAAGTAGATAGTCGATCTGCTCCAAACCAGTGTGTGTTTGATTGGGCAAACCAGAGCATATTTATACTTTGAAGGTGCCGAGTTTGACACATGTTTGGACTTAATATCGTCACTCAAAGGCTAAATTCTTGGAAAACACCAGGAGTTCTTGGAGAACTTAATATTCAAGCAGGGGGAAGTTCCTAGCTGCTGAAGGTGGGTTTTTCCAAGAAATTGTTGTTAATTCTCGGAACCTAGTGGAAGTAGCCATGCCGTATTTGGGCTGTAAGGCTTAGACCAAATAGGGTAGTGATTTCTATGCCTATATAAGGATATGATAAAGTATACCTATATAGGGGCATGAATCGGGAAGATTCGATTACAACACCCACTCCACGATCTTAAGTTCAATTAAGCTAATCAAATAAGCACTGAACATATCTAAAGCTAGTGTTTACAATCCCACCCCAAAAATACAAAAATTACACTTTGAAATGGTTGTACATGAGAAAATATTGAGCATTTCTGCAGTATGCATTTTAAGGAAGTGATGGCACTCTAAGCATATAGTATGGTATCTAAATATGCAAACCGAATGAATCATGAATTTACATTTATAAAAATGGTTCTTAAATACAGAAAAAAAGGTCGAGACCATTTCATGACATAACATATTATTATAATTGTTATATGAGGACAAGGCCAAATATTTTCTCTAGGCAGTGTTCAAAAAGGAAAATAATTTCTTGTTCTCTAAGTATAGTTCTACTTTAAGCAGATTAGTCTATGCCAAAAAAAATCCACGTTTCTGAGATAAAACATTTAAAAGGCTGTGAAAAATATAGTCTCAAAGTTGGAATTCCTTGTTATGAAAAATTGAATGCCGAATTTCAGAGTTCAGGGAACGCTGTGTGCATGAATCAAAAGTTATTCTCGGTGTCAGGAGAAAACATCAGATCATCAAAGCTGGCAAAGAAATCATCTACCACAGTAGGTGAAAGAGGAACCACTTGATCAAGCAGATCAAATGTGCACAGATGAGAAGCATTGTCGTCAGCGCCAGGTGCCGCATTAGCAGTGTTCAAATCAGATAGTACCTGTGTGCCTGTTGATTCTCATATCTCACCCTCAGTTAGACTTACTGGTGAGACCTCAATGAATGCCGTCATCAGGATTGGTACCCATTGGGGACAACACAATGCATGAGCCGTTACAGGACCTAGCAAGGCGTCGACATCCGATGGCAGGACTGATGGAAGTGTAAGACAGATGTCCAACACGCATTCCTCTCCGCAAAGCAGGCATTGTAGAACAGGTAAGATGCAATCTTGCCAGATTGGTCTGAACGATAGAAACCAGGTTGTGTTTCGATCTCTTAAACGAGCCAAGCCAAGAATCTGTGAAATCCTCTCACGATACCTCATGGCAAGGTGGGCCCCTTCCATATTGTTCTGGGTATCGTTGGTTGCCGGACTTGCCATATCGGAGCAGAAGGAATAAAAATATAATTCCTGCTATGAGTCCCAAGATGAGAGGCAGGCCGCCGAACACAGAGTGCACGAAATTTAGAAAAATGCAGAGGACTGCTTCAAATGGTGTTAACAGTCCCGAAAAAGTTGTCTTAAATACATGTGAGATGCCATTGGTATCAGACATTTTTGAGATTTGACTTAACATTTCTGCAAAATGTACATGGCAGTTCGTTGATAATAATGCATGTATCTCTGCAGATGTCCTCGCAACTTGCAGATTATACGTTTCTTTAGACGAGGTCAGTGGCACAGACTTTTGCAAAAGAATGGTTTTTATTCTGCTTAAAGTATCAATTCGTACAGAAGAGATATTCAGTGAAGGCCATAATGCCGTCCCACTGTCTTTCTTGTGAGTTGGATACAATACTTGCATACAATAAGTGACAATGGACGACACACTAACGAGATAAAGTTTTCCTGGCATCATGCCACAGCAGCTGTGATCATTCAACATAACGTAACTGCCGTTGGATAGTTGCCTGAAAATGGGCTCTATCACGGTGGATGGAGTACCATGCAGGTGGCAAGGGTAGTTACTCGCAGAACCGTTGCAGGCTCCATGTAAATTAATACCTTTGCACAAAAGTGTACCACTTAGTGAGTTTTTACAATTTTTTCCACTAAGGAATACCTCTTTTCCCTTGTTCCAACATTTGTGTGTGTAAGGTAAAGTCCATGTTGAATTAATGTATTCTTTACCCAACCTTTCATACAGGCCCGCTGTCATATGCTGTAGACAATACTGAAATTGGAAAATCGTCACTGGTATCATGATGGTGCCATGAATTATCCATTCGATGACAGGCTTCTCAGAAACTGTCAATGGTAATCTTTCCAGTTTTTCAATGCTCAGCACTGTATAGTCTGCTCCTCTTTGTGCCAAAGAGATTTGTTTATATGTAAGGATAAATACAGCAAACAATGACGTTGTGTTGATTAGACGCCATGGCACGTAGCCTGAACGAAGATTTTGCAACGTCCAACCTAGCTGCATTATAGAACGTAATTGAGACTGGCCATGTTGTAACATTAGCAAGTCCTGTTCCATTATGTCAATTGCAGAGGATACAATGCTGTCCAATGAATATATCCTGGAGGACAGAGTCGTTAACCCATTGTCCACTACAGAGAGAGCTTTCTCTAAATTAATACGATCAATTTCTCGTATTCCTTATGCAGTTTCCATTTGCGTTATTTTCCAAGCTTTGTTGTATGCAGCGTATATACCGGCGTATATGAAACGTTTTTGCCGTGGTTTGCGAGGCCCCATTAAGAAATCTCGCAAATCATTGCTTTCTTTAAGTAAAGATAAGTGTTGTTTGATTTCCGGAAGTGTGGATGTCTTTAGTCACTTTTCCTACACTATATGTTGTTACTATCCCTGGATGTTGTCCCTGGGAGTATCTTGGATCTAGCTTGTTCAATTTTAACCCCTGTGTTTTGTTCAGGAATCTATCATGACAGTTATTGGTGTCTGTGGGCCAGATTAATCATTTTCTCCAATCAGGATTAGTTCTGTTTTGCGTTAAAATATATGGTACGTCTACCTCCTTTTCTATAGTGTCATTACTTTCAGAAGTGGGTTTAGGTAAAGACGGTTTATTTAAATCTTTTATCTTAGCCAGGCCAAGACAAGAAGTCTGTTGAACAGTATCGTTTAAAAACATTATTTGTTCTGGTATAATGCAGGCTCTGAACAAGGCCTCTGAACCTTGTACATGCCATTCTTTTGTGCCCCAGACAGTTTTTGTCTCAATGTTGTCTTTCCAAAAGTCGAAAGTTATTGTGGACAGCTGAGAATAAAAGTTTGCAGAATAAATTTGTTTAGTGTTGGTCAACATTGTTTTCATTCCTGTCTCATTTACATTTTTGAAATAAAATGCTTCTGGATTTGTAACATTAAACCCTGAGAAGTATGAAAACTTTTCATGAAATGTTTTTGAGCTGCCTTTTAGTGGCTTGGGACAATGTTCCCATTGAATATATGTAAAAACATTCCTAGCACTTGCAGATTTGTACAAATAGTGGTGACCATAGTGATTAAAACAATATATTTGTTCATAATCTGATGACCCTTCTAAATAGTCATGTTCAGTATATTTTGCAGACATTTCTAAATGTGACATCATATTATTAATAGTCTCAAAGTCCCAATCATCAGAAAATGTGCTGGGTGATACAAAGTCACTTAAAGAAACCTTTAACTGGTGTGGAATCTTCAGCAGCTCCACCGGGCCATAGATGTCATAATCAGTTCTATCTCATGCTATGCCACCAGGTATAGGAACGGCTGTGATGTTCACTGACAACAGGTCTCTTTTTTCATGATGGGATGATTTGTGAGGTTTTAGGACCTAGTTGATTTTCAGACTTGCTGTATCCATTGTACTGTATTTTCCATCTATCATACACCTAAACCAATCCAAAATTCAATCCATGGTGAAACAAGATATATTTTTTCAAGTTGATGAAAGAGTTCTGTTGTTTTTTCTTTGAGAGTTTTCTTAGCCGGCCTTTCTTCGGGTTCACTGGGATCCTCAGAAAATGTATCAAAGTTGATGAAATAGCCAGAGGCAGTTCTATCAATCGTTGGAATTGCATCAGAATTATTATTAATCTTTGAAGTTGCTTCTTCCTTTGTCATATTGGTATAGTCAGAGGCTACATCATTGTAGACAGGTGTTTCTTGACGAACTGTTATTTGGGTCTCAAGAGGTACCAGTTCCATGGCTTCGTTACATAGTCCTTCTTTTCTTACTGCAGGTTTATCAAATGTGATAAGTCTTTCAGTCTGAACCTCTTGGACAGTAGTAAGATTTGGACTTCTGCTACATCCTTGGAGTCCACTGGGCCTACTACTTATTATTGGCCACATGATTGTGGTTTGACCAGGTCGATGGACATGACTCGGTTCTCCTTTTTACCAGCAAGGGGTGGTAATGCTACTGATCTTGTTCCTTGGATTTCTAAGACAGGTAGTGCTTTTCTGTAAGAAGACCCAAATTCCTTCTTTACCGCTATCTTTTCCCTGACTAGATCCCCAATCTTTGGAATCCAGACAGGTCTTGCTGGGACAGGTGGTTTTTCTTCAGTGGCTGTTGGCTTTTGTGTTGTGTTACTCAGACTTCTTCTTGTTTAATTTAAGTCCTGTAAAACAGCCAAACGATCTTTGACATCAAAGGGTTTTTGTTCCACCACTGAAGTTTGACAATCGAGATCTTCGATTATCATTCTAGTACCAAACAGTAATTCATAAGGAGTGATTTGTCATATTGGTATAGTCAGAGGCTACATCATTGTAGACAGGTGTTTCTTGACGAACTGTTATTTGGGTCTCAAGAGGTACCAGTTCCATGGCTTCGTTACATAGTCCTTCTTTTCTTACTACAGGTTTATCAAATGTGATAAGTCTTTCAGTCTGAACCTCTTGGACAGTAGTAAGATTTGGACTTCTGCTACATCCTTGGAGTCCACTGGGCCTACTACTTATTATTGGCCACATGATTGTGGTTTGACCAGGTCGATGGACATGACTCGGTTCTCCTTTTTACCAGCAAGGGGTGGTAATGCTACTGATCTTGTTCCTTGGATTTCTAAGACAGGTAGTGCTTTTCTGTAAGAAGACCCAAATTCCTTCTTTACCGCTATCTTTTCCCTGACTAGATCCCCAATCTTTGGAATCCAGACAGGTCTTGCTGGGACAGGTGGTTTTTCTTCAGTGGCTGTTGGCTTTTGTGTTGTGTTACTCAGACTTCTTCTTGTTTAATTTAAGTCCTGTAAAACAGCCAAACGATCTTTGACATCAAAGGGTTTTTGTTCCACCACTGAAGTTTGACAATCGAGATCTTCGATTATCATTCTAGTACCAAACAGTAATTCATAAGGAGTGATTCCCCCCAGAGAATTTCTTGGCAGATTGTTAAGACTATGTTGGACACTTATTAAATGTTTGACCCACCCATCACCCATACCTAATACCTTAGCCGTTATGGATTGCTTTATGTCACATATTTTTCTTTCCACTACCGCATTACCCTCAGGATGGAAGGGACTCAAATACTGCAATACAACGCCCAAACTAACCATAGCCTCCTTGTAAGCTCGAGAGCTAAACGCAGGACCCTGGTCAGAATATAGCGTGCCGATTGCGTATGTGCCGATAAAGACTCGCAAATCCTTTATAACAGTTCTGGCGTCAGCCGAGCGCTGGGGCCATAACCAAATAAATCTTGTGCAGGAATCCACTGCGACCATAATAGATTTATAGTTGCCATCCCTTGTTGAGGGACCACAGTGGTCCAGGTAAACACACGCTAGTGGTTTATCTGAAATCAGAAGGGGCGTCTGTGCAGGACGTTTCACTGTAGAAACTTTCATTTTATGGCATATTTCACATTCTAGAACATAGTTTCTAGTTTGTTTCCTCATGCGCGGCCACCAATATCTCTGTTTTAATAAAGATACTGTGGCAGAAATCATGCATGTGCAGAGGCGAGCCCTTCATGTGCTGGTAAGATAAGTCCTAACCTATGTTCCATGTTTGGTATTGCTCTGTCCCCCACTCCAGGGATTTGAGCAAAAGGAACATTATTCGCATCAGTTATATATGAGTACTTTACTGGAAAGAATTTCAGTCAGCAGAGGACATTCTTGCTCGTATTGGAGAAATTCTTGTGTTTTCAAGCTGGGGTCAAATCTGTATTCAACGTCTGTTGCAGCAAGAGTAACCCATTGTATCCATCTTGGATGCAAAGCTTTTTCATTTGGAATGCTTGCTTTTGTCACTGCCTCTAAGGCGGGTACAAGTGTAACGATCATTATGCGTTTACCCTGTGCTAGACCTCTCTCTTTTCCTACTGCAGTTTGAACCGCTTTCAGAATTTTCTCAGTAGAAGTGAACTTCATTTCAGCTTGTGTGTACAAGTGTGATTTGTATGCTATTGGTACCGTTTCTCCCTCATTAAAGGTCAGGGACGTGAATCCGCATCTCCCTGGGATGATTTGGATCACAAGGTTGCAAACGTTTTTGCGTGTCTGTAACTGTGTTTTTGCTAACATGTCTGTTTGGACCGAACGCAGAATTTCTGTGTGTGCTTGAGTCCAATTAGTTGGTTTGAAATCAGGTTTGATTAGTTCGTACAGAGGTTTAACCCTTTCTGCATAATTTAGAATGTAAGTTCTTCCAAAATTCATGAAACCTAGAATTGACTGTAGGTTTTTCAGCGTTCTTGGAGTTTGGAGCAGCGCACATTTTTCTAGAAAGTTTGCTGCCAGGCTCTTGCCTTCACTTGATAACTCGTATCCTAGAAATAGGACATTGAGGTGGGCAATTTGTGATTTCTTAAAATTGAATTTGTAACCCTCAGAGGCAAACCCAAGTATTATGGTGTTCACTCTTTCCAAGTGTCTGTCCAAGTCGTCATCTGTAAGATGGATGTCATCGACATAAGATAATGCCTCATCATCGTACGTTTGTAGTAACTCTGTTACCCTGGCTGAAAATAACCCTGGACTATTCTTGAATCCTTGGGGGAGACAGCAAAATTGTTTCTGTGTCCCCATAATTGAGAAAGCGGTCAGGTGCCTGCTTTCAGGTGCAATGTTTTGAAAGAAAAACCCATTTGATATATCTAATGTGATTTTTTATTTTTCGTACACAATGTTATTCATCAGTGCTGCACTATGTGCATTTTGTACTGCAAAAGTTTTGCAACAAGAATTTAAGTGTCTATAATCCAATACTATACGATATGAATTGTCTGGTTTGGAGACAGGAAACTAAGGATTGTTCATTTGAGAGGTGCATGTTTCAATCACCCCTTGGTATTCAAGTTGATTTAAAATCTCCCTGACTTGTTTTTTTGCTTCTTGCTTAACTGGGTACTGCCATTGTGCAGCAGGTTGATTTTTTAACTGGATTTTATGGTGAGGAGAATCCTCATTCCATCCTACATGATTTTTATATAATGCTGGAGCCTGAGGTACTGCCCATTTTCTGGCATAAGTATATTTACTATGAATTGGAATATGATTTGAGAAGGCCAGCATAATTATCTCTTCGCCATGTGGGCACTCCCTGACAAATTCAGGTGGCCAGTCCTGTTCAGCTAGAAGAATGTCATAGCCCTTAGAGAGCTTCTCCCAAAAGAGTGTCTAGTTATGTCCCCTTCCATCCGGAGTGTTACTTCATATAACTTATGGGGTACACTAACCCTGGTGTCAGCAGTTTCAACCTGAATGCATTCATTCAAGTCCACTGTCTCCAGATGATCCTTCAGGATCCTGCAAACTATGGTCACTTCTGCTGCGCTGTCTAGCATTGTTTGAGCCCACTCCCCGTTCTTGAGTCGTGTCCTCAAGATCCTCGGCATGTCTGATTTTTATGCTTGCCACCTTCTTTTTAGGAAATTGAGCTTTTTTACTTTGTTGAACGGGTTCTTTGTCTTTTGACTTGACGCATTCTTCCTTGTGTTCTGACCGTCCTTTTCTTTCCGGTTTCTGCGAGGAAGTCTGAAAAGATCGAGAGGGACGTGTATCATTATCTTGATATCTGTCAGGTTTCTTCAAATGATCCCTATTCCTAAGGTTATACCTTTTTTCAGAGGGCTCCCGTTGGGGAGACCTACCTCCCCTTTGGGGAGATCTTCCTCTGGGCTGACAACGTTTCTCTCTAGGAAGAGTCTGTTTAATGTTTTCCCACTTCTTTTTAGGAGTAGTGAGATTATATTTAATAAATACCTTTTCAGGATTTTCTGTTAATTCAGGTTGTACTGGTTTCCCACCCAAACTATCTCTTTCTAATTCTTCATAAGATTTTTCAATAATTCTAGCAAGCTCATATGGTTGATCTGTTATATCTGTTTCTTTTAATTTTTGGCGGATTGCAACAAATGCTGCTTCACCTTTATTGTTAGCTAATAGTATAGGCGAGGCCTGTTTGAAACCCTTCAGTAATTTCATACCTAGATTTAAGGCCGGTTCTGGACCGTATTTATTTTGAATCTGTCTCAGAACGTCTGGTATTACCGCCATGGACGGTACACCATGTGTTTTTCTGTAGATTGAAGCAAAGACTGTACCCCAAGTTTCACAGTCCTCCACATGTGGTGCTATCCCCATTGGTGAACAGATTGTCAGGATTCTGTGTTTCTCATGAGGTGTGCTATCAGGGAATACTGCCTCTATTTGAGTAATTTCTTCAGCTAACCAGAAGGAATTTGTTCCCTCTTTGCGGGTAATTTACCAATGACTGATTGTATAGTCTGTAGTGTAATTTTGTTTGTGTACCCCTGGTGAGTGGTGTGCTGTGCAATCCTTATAGCCAGTTGGACTGTTAAGGTCTGCATGACATATTGAACCAATTGTCTATGTATTTTAATTAACTGTTTCAGCTGAGCTAACAGTTCTGGATCTATAATTCTGTTAATGTCAGGATGTGATGTATAGCTGGCTAGTACCGGCCATGTTGCTCTCTGTCTACCTAGTGGACCGAGCCTGGTAATGTGATTTTGATGATGTAGGGCGCCTTTAAACCAGAACTGATGCTCTTGGTAAGTTAGTGGAATTTCAACGTCCTCGAAAGGAATGTATTCCGCTGGTGGTTCCTCTGCTTTGTAGTAGTGGAACTCCTGTGTTACTGAATTTGCTTGTGGAAAAGTAATCTATGAATAGAATACCTCTGTCTGCCGATATTCATGTGCCTCTATAACAAATAAACTTTACCACCTCTCGATGATACCCCATTTTCTATAAGTTTTATAGTTATGGTTTCCCTTATATTTGCTGGGGATGATTATAGCATCATCGTCTTCTTCATTAAACCCTGTAACGTAAAAACCCGGTTGATTTGCATCTACTGCAGCTCCACCGGGTGCGTTGTTGTCGCCGTTATTCGACATTGTTTAATGAAAGTTTGCAAAACAAGTTTCAAGGAAACAAAGATTAGGTGCACAATATTTTGGAACACTGTATCCTTCAATGTTGAATAAACCAAAAACTAATACATAGGATTTTAGTCCTACTCAGTTCTGGCGGATATTACCCTTTTACCCGCTACAGACGTCTATTGGAGTATTTTACTGGAAAAAGGGGTCTGTGTGATAAGCACGACTGAGTTAGTCTAGTATCTAGCCTTAAATTATCGCCTTACAAACATTGGGCACCATGTTGTGTAGTTCCTATATTCCCAATAGGCTCTGCGTACTGGAATAATATATACTGTTGTTTAGACGTAGGACTGAGGTCTACTAGGTCTCTACCGAATATATTAAACTTAATAGTGAGTGTCAGCTAGCTCAGAGGTCACTAGAAACTTTCTCGAAATTCACAAGAAGGGATTCGTTTCTGACAACCGCATAAACATGACAACTTTGTTTCCCAAGAATAAAACATATCTCTAGAGTTGCAGAAACAATAGATACGTATTTCACTCAGTTAATTGTGCATGCTTTGTTTCTACAGAGTTGTAGAGAAATAGAGAGACAGGCGTTTTCAATAAAAGGTTTATTGAACAGTCTTCTTTCTCATACAAAGAAGTGAACTGCTACAATCGTTAGGCAGGCTGCAAAGTATAATGCGTACAGCGTAAACAGTAGTATGAAATAATACTGTAAGAGCATTGTATGCTTTCTAAGCCATATCAAATTACATACATAAATAAATAGACTAAAATTCTCAACTGGTGCTCCTAAAATACGCCTACCCCAGTGTACCTAACCTAAGTCTAGTACGCGGGAAGAAGTAAGCAAATATATAGCATAGGTTTAGTTTTCTTTGCCAAGAATCTATCCAAGATTTCTCTTAGGGTCTAATCAGCTCCATACCTTAGATCAGAATGAAGGAGGTCTGGTATCTCTTTGTCTCAGACTCGATTTCCCAACACCCTGCAAGGGGAGCTTGGAAACACTGGAGCTGAATTCTCAGAGAGAAAGGACAGCTTCTTGATCAGTGCGTCAGCTGAAGGGTCGGCTTCCTTCGGCACTTGCTGTTGCGAGCTGCGTCGGGCAAGTAGATAGTGGAACTGCTCCAAACCACGGTGTGTTTGCTAGAGCAAGTGAGGGCATATTTATACCATGAAGGTCCCTAGTTTGACTGAGGTCTAATAGGTCCCTACCAAATATATTAAACTTAATAGTGAGTGCCAGCTAGCTCAGAGGTCACTAGAAACTTTTCTCGAATTCAGAAGAAGGGATTAGTTTCTGACAACCGCATAAACATGACAACTTTGTTTCCCAAGAATAAGAAATCAAATCTCTAGAGTCGCGGAAACCATAGATAGCTATTTTACTCAGTCAATCGTGCATGCTTCATTTCACCAGAGATGCAGAGAATTAGAGAGACGGGCGTTTTCAATAAATGTATTTATTGAACAGTCTTCATCAAGCATTGAAAAGGAACTTCTACAATCGTAATACTGGTTATAAAGTACAAGGCATATAATACAAACAGTATTATAAAGTAGTACTGTAAAAGCATGAAATGGTTTCTAAGCCATAAAAGTGCATAAAATGTATAAAATACATACAGTAATAAATAATGACTAAAAGTACTCAACTGGTGCTTCTAAAATAGGCCTAGCCCGGTGTACCTAACCTAAGTCTAGTACTAGGGAGGAAGTAAGTGAGGAGTAGCCTAAGTTTAGTTGTTCTCTGCCAGGAATCTATTCCAAGAATTCTCTAAGAGGTCTAATCAGCTCCGTACCTTGGTTTTAGAATGAAGGAGGTCTTGTATCTCTCTCTCTCAGGACTCGATTTCCCAGATACCCGCAAGGGTAAGCCAGAAACACTGGAGCTGGATTTCTCGGCAAGAAAAAAAACAGCGTCTCTCTCAGTGCATCAGTTGGAGGGTCAGCTTTCTTCGGCACTTGCTGCTGCAGGGCGTCGGGTAAGTAGATAGTCGATCTGCTCCAAACCACCGTGTGTTTGACTGGGCAAACCTGGGCATATTTATACTTTGAAGGTGCCGAGTTTGATGCATATTTGGACTTAATATCGTCACTCAAAGGCTAAATTCTTGGAAAACGCCAGGAGTTCTTGGAGAACTTAATATTCAAGCAGGGGGAAGTTCCTAGCTGCTGAAGGCGGCTTTTTCCAAGAAATCGTTGTTAATTCTCGAGACCTAGTGGAAGTAGCCATGCCGTATTTGGGCTGTGTGGCTTAGACCAAATAGGGTAGTGATTTCTATGCCTATATAAGGATATGATAAAGTATACCTATATAAGGGCATGAATCGGGAAAATTACACTAGGGTCCTAGATTTGATTACAACAAAGTGAGTAGGTATTTGCTTTTGTTAATGCCTTTTGTTTCTTATATTTCTTTACTTTGATATGTTGGCCCACTGGGCTATGCTCATAATTTAAAACCAATACAATTTGTTCTAAAAAAAATTCTGATGTAGCCTCAACAGTCACACAAGATTTTCTGCACCTATGCAATCCTTAGGTAGTTGATCCAGATGTAGTTCCAAACATATTTCAACGAAATAGTCCATGGGGCAAGTTACTCATCTCACTCAATGAAGGCTACTTTTCTAAATGACAACAGCCATTCTTCACTGATTTCAGTGAGGTATTTACTACCCAAGTGGTTTGCTGGTCTCTCTCAGCACAGCTGTTCCTGCGGGTACGTCATTTCCATTTTGCTTTTTGACATGGCATCCATTGAAAATGAAGAAGATGAGGGCACCCCACAGTCAATTATTGAAAATTCTCAAAAAATACTGAGGAATAAAGAACAAAATAATTAGGGTATTATTCCCAACTCAGTCTTAAATCCAGTCACTTGACCAAAATCGGTGCTCTTGAAAAAATACAAAGCACCATTTGTACTGTGTCTTAAAAATGTGGTTAACCAGGTCAGCAAAGTGTGTTGGATATTGTGGCCTGAGCAGTGTCTGTATGTATGAAGAGGTGCAAGCGGTTTGTAAATCAAAAGTCTCTGTCGCTGATGTTAAAAACCATGTGCTTCTGGAGCAGAACAGCAACACGCGTGACAAAATGTATGATTTGGGTTCGTGTTTTGGGTCAAGGGACATCTTCAATGATATTACTAGGCAGGGGCAGAAGGTTATTCCACAGCATTTTATCATCTTTGATACTGTTACAAAAAGGTTCCCCCCTCATTCACAATGAGAATTTGTTAAAAGCAGATATGACCCATTTGTCAATAATGTATGAAATGTTACAATATTCAATGTCCCTGAAAGAAAACACAATAATCCTAGCAATGATCCATTGCAAAGACAATGAAGAGATATTGAATCCCACTGCAGCAAATAGCCAAGAGGGTATTTACAGCTGCAGACACTTACACAAATCTTTTTGTCTTTTTCCGACACTTGTACTCAAATGGTAGTTTCTACCTCTGATGTAGAAATTAATCCTACATTCTACAAATTCTTTTGTACAATCCCAAGGAATGATACCTTTGGCAGTCATAGATATGAAGCATTGTAATAGGAAGCACTATCCTTCAGTGCAAAAGCCTCACTGCAGCTGGTGACAGCCACTGAGAATGGTATTTGATCTGATTGATCAACTTTTGATGATGTGTATGTGAATTCTTTTTCCATGGTCCTCTGTGTAAAAGTCAAAGTGTATGGTTCAAATGTTTCTGAAATATTCAGAAATGGCCAAGGAACATGCCCAGGAGGCAGTGTTTGTAGTGCTCAATTTAATTGAGTTACAGCTCTAAATTGAGCCTGGCTATGCTCTTGTCATCCAGTATTAGGTCAAGTATGGAGGACACTATTTTATTTACTGAAACATGCGACATGACAACATATTCATACAACTATTTGCAAAACCGTTTAAAAAAAGTTTTTGTCAATTTGTTGAATTCTACTAGCTGCTTCTTGCTATGACACTTTCTACAACTTAGACACTGAGAGCAGCTTGGCTTTAATGTCCAGCTCTTTAAGTCTTACTGCATGAGCCATTCTCTTTTCCCTGCAAAGACCTTTTTGCAGCCATTTTTAGAAGAATCATCTGCACCCTGAGCTCCCTATCTGCGTCCCTGTCTTCCAGCTCTTCTGGGGAGCTGTGCCTGCTCTGGATCGGTCATTGGTCCTCACTGCTGTAGGCCCTCCTCTCTCCTTTGAGTGCAACAATCAGGGGGTGTTCATCCTTCCGTCCATGTCATCCTCTCGCTCCTCCTCAAAGTCCACCTTCTCATTATCCTCATGCTCCTGTGCTGCAGAATGTAACTGGCAGACCCCTTCCAGGCCCTGAGGGCTTTCTGCAGTTCCTGCTTCTTAAAGCTTTCTTTGCTAGTAGCTCACTCTCCTTGCAGAATCCCTTGAGCTCAGCCACAGTGTAGATTCTCAGGCTCTTGAGCTCAAACTCGGTACTAGCAGGCAGAGTACAGGTACAAAACATCAGGTGGAATGGAAGTGAATTTGGAAAAAGCAAAAGAACCAATCAGGGAAAATGTAAAAAAGTTAAATCTGTTATAACCATATTTATATGGGATTTTACTGTTAAAAATTCACGGAGTCGCACCACTAAACAACAATGCAAGAAATTGGGCTAATTTTTGAGAGAATGAAAGCCCTACTCAGGCAACAACCACAATCCTTGCCTGGGTGACCCAAAAAAGTAACAAAATTAACCTCTGCTTAACGCTCTAGTAGCTTGTCACAAAAACAGTCAAGCTTCAGCCAGAAGCACTGTGTTAAGCATTCACATAGCACATAAACAGGAATACAGTAAAAACACAACACAAGAAAGATCCCAAGCCAATTTGAAAAAATTGAGAGAATGTTCTTATAGGAAGCTGCCTCTCTATACAGTGTACATACATGAAGTACACTGTGCAGAGTACAGTGGGCCCCTTATTTGTTTACGGAGACAAAAGTAGATAATACAAACACATTTTGTGTGGTAGTATGGGCGAGCATTTGGGCTTACCGGAGAATAGTGCTAAGCATTTGTTGCACCCACAGAGGCAAACAATGAGACACATACTCCAAGGATAAATCTGAGACCAAATTAGAAAAATAACACTTCTTTTTATTTATGTTTAAAAACCAAGAACTAAGTTCAAAGGTAAGTATACTGTTTAAACCTGTGCACTTTTATGCAGAATACTATCCTAGGTGAGTAAAAGTCAAAGATGCATAAAGGTAGGTACAGTCGGTTTCAGGGGTTCACCTGCAGGATTCGGAGGTGTAATGGGCCAATGTCCACTTCTGTAACTGTCAGGGTTCTACCGGGAGCAGGATGCTGGTGCAGTACGGTGAAGGGGGCCACCCAAAACAGGCTTCTAAGGGGGACTTGTGGACAAATCTGAGGGCACTTAAATAGGGGGCTTAAGTCGCAAGGGGTTTGGATCAGGAGGGCACAGCCGGATCATCAGGACCTGGGTCAGATGGCTTGGGTGCAGTGTGGCTACGCCCGCTGGGTCTGGTGCACAAAGATGCACCTCGTGGTCAGAGACCAATAGCTGGCAGGGGTAAAATCAAAGCAGCTGGCCGCTCTCAAAATGGGTCTCATTGATGATGATGTCTCTCAATCGCTGCTTGGTCCTGGTGCAGTGAAAATCCAGACTGGACTCTCACTTTAGGTGTTTGGTGCAGGGTGTCCAATACCCCCGGGGTTTGGTCCTGCATGGCTCCAGTTGGTCCTGGTGTCTTCTCACTGGGTGGGAAGACACATCTGACCCTCTAGAGCATGAGTACACTCTCTTGGTCATCTGCAGAATCAGTCAGGCCATGGAGCTGCAGAGCAGTGGACCAGACTCTGCTTGTCGGTGCCTGCAGACTGCAGGGGAGTAGTTCCTCTGCTCCAAGGGAGATTGTCGGTGATTTTCGAAGTGCTGCCAGGTGACCCATGGCTTTGGTAGCACTCCAGCTTCCAGGACTAGTAACTCTGTTCAATTGTTGAGTAAAGGCTGAGGACGGCAGGTTTTCGCACCAAAGTCCAAAGTTTTTCAGTAGTTCTTGCCAGTCAGAGACTCTTCTTCATCCTTTTTCTGTTGATCCATCAAATCTGAATTCTTGGGTTCAGGGGTGCCACCTAAAAAACTCAATTTAGGGGCAGTTATGGGGAGAGACAGGTAGTAGCCATTAGACTACCTACCTAACTCTGACCTTAGAATGCTAATTCAGATTAAAACAACATGGACGAACCTAAAACATGGGGTCCCCAACAGCTGTCCCACCCTAGGAATGGTGCTAGCTGAATGTGGGCACCCTGATCTTACTAATTTTCCCACCTGTCCTGCCACCAAAAAGTGGGGTAAGGGCAGGGGAGTAGGCACCTTCACTATCTGGAGAGGACCGGGATCACAAAACAAAGGTGACAGGGCCTTTGAGCTTCCTGCACTGGAATGCTCATCCTGCTTGGAGGAGATGTGAACGCCTCCACCGAGAACAGGCTTTGTTCCTGGCCTGCAAGAGTGAAGACTCTCACCTTAAGAGGTCAGAAACCTGTCTATGCTGACTGGCTGGTCAACACTAGCCGGTCCACACACTAGTAGTTAGTGCACCTCTAGGATGCCCTCTTGGTGCATTTATTAATATATCCAGCTCTGGCATTACTGTGGATTTATTAAGACGAGGTGTTTGGTACCAAATACCTTGGGGTATAGAGAAGTCAACATATAGCTAGGCAGAGAGGGGTGGCCAGCCCATGTACTAGTTATGGCTTCCCTGTGCACTAGTAATCTCTAAGGCCCAGGTTAGCTATCCCAGTGACATATCTACTCCTACTCATGCAGACATGCCCACACATTGCGCACCCTTCCTTAGGCCTGTGAGGCCTGTTTTAGGGGTGACTTACCTATACCACATGCAGTGTTTTGCTGTCATGGCACAAAGGGGTGTGTGCCAAGTTGACTCTTTGGTTTGCCCTGCACTCAGGCTGTGGTGGCAGTTTGCATGAGCTTGGCGAGGGGACCCTCAGGGTGACACAATTTATGCTGCAGCCCTTAGGGGCACATTTTAGGTCCAAGGCCCTAGGTGCCATTTACAAGGGAATAACATTGTGCCTAAAGGGGGTGCTAATTGTGGAACAATGGTACAGTTAGGGGAAAGACACAGGTGCTGGATACCCAGTTAGCAGGAACCCGGCACCCTTTCGGTCAAAGTTGCAACATATACCAGTAAAAAAGTAGGGGGCTACCATGTCAAAAGAGCCACTTTCCTACAGTAATTAAATAAAACTTGAAAAATACATCAAGAAACTAGTCAGTAGGACTCAAGGTATTGCATTTTAAAGGTTTAATATAAATTGTGCCAAGAAGCACAAGGCACTAATTATAGGTATCTGGTCACACTGGACCCAGACAAAGTCACAAATTCAAGTGAACAGCGATGGAGCGCAGGTCAGGCACAGGATCAAGTTTAGCCCACTGAGAGGTGTATCTGATGTCGTTGCTGCGAGTTCTGTGTGGCGTTGCTTTTCAAGGCTTTGCATCGCTCCGAGTTGGTTCCACATTAGGTTTTCAGCTATGTGGTGAGGGTTTGCATGGCTTTCTGTTGCTCGGTGCCGGTTCTGATGAGACTTTCAGCTGGGAAGTGAGGCTTTTCAGGGCTTTGCATCACTCTGTGTCCTTTCATTTGAAGCTTATAGCATTGAGGGGCTTTGCGTTACAATTACACCATTCCAATGGAGCTTTAGGTTGTGCAGTGAGGCTTTGCGTCGCTCCCTGTTGATTCCAATTAAGCTTTTAAGCTGTCCAGCAAGGCATTGCGGGCCTTTGGTTGCTTCATGAAGAATTTCATGGAACCTTAATTTAGGCAAGAAGCAGTTCTCTCTAATTACAGCCAACAGCCCAGGACCTTTGGGGGCACCTCTTGGGGATCAGGACTCACTCCAGCAGAGGCCAGTAGGGCTCAGGCAAGTGCAACTGCAGGTCCAGGTATGACCAGTACACCAGATCATTTAAGGAGTTGCATAGAAGCCCCTGGAGCTTGCTTTGTCACTGTAGCTCAGAATAGGAGTTCAGCCAACTGACCCTTGGAGTGACTCAGGTAGCCTGGGAACCATGAGATGATCCCATTCTCTTTCAGTAAGGCAGGCCTCAAGCAGCAGGACTTTCCTCCATAGGTTCAGGAAGGTATTTTGCAGCAGGACAGTACTCTGGTAAAAGCAGGGCAGTTCAGTAGGCTCCCAGGTAAGCCTCTAGCCACAGGACAGTCCCCTGGGGAAAAATGCGGTTCTTCTGGAGTCTCCTACTGGTCCAGGTGAGTACTGATGAGTTGGCCTTAGGGTTCAATATTTATACATTGTGCCAGCCTTTAAAGTGTGGGGTCACCCCGGCCTAAAACCACATCTGATACTGATAAGTTTCTTTCATCCACTGTCAAGGCTATAAAAACTCTAGGGTCACAAATGGCTGGTGTTATGTTTCTTTGTGTGTGCTGGAGGATGTCCCCAATGAAGTGCAAGTGGAGCATAAAGCAGCCCTGCCCCCACCTATACTGACAGGATAGTCCATCCTGCCCACTCTTAAGCTCTATTGTCTCTCTGTCTGGGAGGAATGCACAAAGCCCAACAGAAGACCTATGTGACCAAGGACACTGGCAGCAAGCACCATGTAGAGGAAGAAAATGCCAGCGTTGTAATATTTTTGAATTTTCTGAATTGTGACTAAAATACGACTTTTCCATTAAAGAGGATTTTAAAGTACAATTCATTTGAGACCAAACATGACATTTCTACCTGTTCCCTAACAAACATTAGCAAATATCATATTTAATAAGGAACCAATTGGTATCATATGGGAGAGGTAGGCCTTACAGTAGCGAAAAATGGAAATCAGAAATATCATCTGTGATATCATCAGTGGTGTCATTTAAGATGTCATTAGTGGTGTCATTTGAGATGTCATCAGTGATGTCATCAATGGTGTAATTTAACCTTTCCTGTTTGATATAAAATGTGAGGTCATAAGCAGTGCATGACAATGGAGCAAGTTATGGTCGATTTAATGAACCATAACTTGCAAATTTCAGCTTTATTACTAAGATTTAATTTGTAACCATAAGAGCATTTTAACTGTGGTTTTTCCTAGTGAATTTGAGAGGTTTGTTAAGCATACGTTTTGGTGTTATAAGCATAGTTAACTTTAATGTCACTATAGCGTTTTTTTTATTTCGGGGCATGTTGTATATATGCGCAAAATATAATATGCTATTTACTACGATTGTAAATTGCCTTAATTCCATACATTGCATTAATGTTATCATGGGGAATAATTTGGCACACCCTATCTCAGGAAGAAATATACAGTTAAGGCATACAGCAGATTGCAACAATCAAAACGTCATATATTGCAATAAATGCCCATGTGGCAAGGCCTATGTAGGCAAAACAGAACGTAAAATCTAAGTTAGACACACTGAGCGCAAAAGTACGATAAGGACCAAGATTAAGACATCCAGTTTAGTAGTACATTGGCAGGAAGCGAACCATTCCATCTCACAATTGAGACATAAAATAATTGAGTATGTAACTATGTCACCTGGAGTTGACAACAACAAGAGGCTGCTCCAAAGCAAGATCTATTGGATCAATCGATTGGATACTTTACTACCAAAAGGACTAAATGACAGGATTGACGTGAGCTGTTTTATAGGATTGTGTAATTGTTTCTACACTCAATCCACAACAGGATTTTGATTGGTTAGACATAGCCAGATGAGCCACAATCCACATGGTGGACATACACTACATCTACATAAAGCACATAACTCATTACACAATAAATACATTATTTTCACTTCAACTTAGTAGGCTACATTTTGGTGGAGGGCACTGTCAGCGCGATCTTATGACCACTTGATCGTTAAAGTTTGTTGAAATTTTTTCAATGTTTTGAGTTTGACACGTTTGTGCAAACTGTGACATATTTTGAATTTGGGACAGCACGCCGTTAGGGGATGTACATTCAACTTACTGGAACATGGCAAACAGATGTGCATTTTATTCTATGTAACGTCAATTGACATAATGTTGTCACACTATGATTCACAATATAGCCGGTTTTACCTTTTTTATGTTTCTGAAAGTTACATCATTTTGTTTCTTGATAGTCTGTTTTTATTGAGTTTATCATAGTTAGCACAAAGCCATAGCAGGCATCTTGAACTCGGGTTTGAGAAGCGTTTAACCAATAATGTTTATTCAAAGATGGCGACCGTTATGAGGTTATGAACTCGGTTAACAGACGAATGGGGTGTGTTTGTATTGTTAACAACTTGGGCTTCATTCTATGTGGTTCAGTTACAGTGAGTTGAATTCATAGCTTTGTATTGCAGTTTTTCAGGCAATGGCCATTTAATGAATCGCAATATAGCTGAAGCAACTTGGTGATTTCTTCGGGGAGTTTCATCATAGAACAAATTAACATTTGCTTTATTTTCTGATTGTTCAGCAGAAAAGATAGTTTACAGCCCCTTGAGGAATTTCAGAGTCGGGTGGGACGAACATTGTAACCTTTATTGAATACTTCAATATGGTGGTCATGACTGTGTAAGTGAATTGGTTCAACTGACGAACATTGTTCGTCGTCTCTGTTACTAACGTGGGCTTACTTCAACGTGGTTGAGAACACAAGTCACTTCACCGGACTGAGGTGAATTGGCTAGTGGAGACTACGCATTGTTATTACCAGTAAGCGGGCAGTGGGAAGTTTGTCTTTAGTATTTAAGAGGATTATTCATATGCGCATGAAGGTATGCAAGTCTAGTTGCTACTGGTTAAATATGGATTTTGTTTGTCTATTGCAGACACAGAGACTGAGGTAATATTAGGAATACATCTGATTGGAATGCTCTCTCATCTTGGAGGTGACCACGCACAGGTGTATAGTGACATGGTTGTTTTTGGATAATCTATTGTCTGAAAGGACCTCTATCAGAAATATTAAATCACTTTTTTGGCATATCTATACTACTATTATAAAGAGAGAACTTGCACCTTTTGGCAAGGTAAACTCGAAAAGTACACCACCAATCCGAACAACAAAGACATCATTGAAAACCGCAGGGCAAGCAGAAGGACATAGGCTATCTAAAAAAAAAATAATACGTTGTTTTAAAAAAAAATTATAAATAAAAAAAAGTAGTGCCTTGCAACTAGCGCCGGCCGAGACGTCTGCATCATGACATCGGGAGCGCGGGGAGGAGCGGCGTGGAAGCAACAGGAAGAGCGGCGCTGGAGAATGCAGGAGGAGCGAGGCTGCCTACAACGCAGTAGGACTCCGGAGCAAGCTGGAGCTCAGGCAGCGCGTGATGCAGTCTCGCAGGAAGAAGGAAAGGTAAGTTCTTCGTCACCCCTCCCCCCGTGGTATCCTGCTTTGGATGCCATGTGAGAAATCATTAGTAACGAAGGTGCAGGCGAAATCAAAGTTTAACATTCCTCCAGTAGGTGGCAGTAAGTATCCAATCATGCCGGTAGCAATGTTCCAAATCATAATTCACTGACTCAGTTGACGGTACTGCTTTTCTGAAATGTGTGACGCAAGGCAGTAAAACGGCCAGACAAAACATTCGCAGCACAGATGAACAGCAGGGCACACAGGCGGAACCTCGCACATTTCAAATGTAGGTGACAGTAACTGGAACACATCACAAGTGTGCAAGCGGGGAGGGAGTTGTACACACAGATATGAGAAAGTAATTGGCACACTTCACTTGTGTGCAAACAGGAACAATGGAACAAAACCAGGCAGCATCAGTCTTTGCGTTCATGAACTGTCACATCCTGGTTGTCAGGTATTTCAAATAGGGACATGGTCTGAGCCGCTCTGCTGGTGGGTGAAGGACGACGAGGCTGAAAGATAACACACTCCACTCGGGGCAATGTAGGAGCGTTCGGGGGTCGGGGCGGGCGGGGGCCAAGGCCGGCGGTTAGCCCTAAAGCCTCATTACCCCCAGGCAACGCTGGGGCGGGCTGCTAGTTTTGATTATAAATTGTTTTTAGACTGATTGGCCACAATATTGTCACGGATCTTCCACTGAGTAGCACTACATGAGGTAGGACTGGTTAGAATATGAGTTATTACCTGAGTATGTGAGTGATACACAACGGGTGATTTAAAATAATGCCAGCTTGTCTAAGGTCCCTAAGGCATGATCGGTATTTTGCATGAATACCTAAACACAAAACTGATTCTGCATACCAGCAGTCTTTGATTGATCAGGTTAAGCATGTAACAAGAAATGTGATGATAATAATGGTTCATGAGAACCTTCAACACACGAAGGGTTGTTGGTCGTATATGATACTCCATGTATTCTATAATTGTTTAACCCCTTAAGTGCGGGGAACGTTCAGCGGTCGTCGCGTGCACTACCTCGCTAGTGCTGCGCACGTTCGCTGAACGTTCCATTCCCGTTAGCGCAATCGAACGTCCGCACTGGGGCGGAATTTTCGGCGCGCTTAACGGGTTAAACATTGACATTTTGTTTGGGTTTTCAGATATGCCTCTGAGGAAGGGACCTTGCTGTCCCAAAATGCATCGGACATGAAAATGTATAGGATATGAATATTTTGTGTAATGCATCAAATGTTATGTTCTCATGTTTATGTTAATATTTTGTATAAGAAACTGTGATATAAAGATTTAGTTGTAAGGAACAAGGTGCTAGAAGTATGGTACCAAATACAATGAAATTATAATATACAATGAAGAAATAAATATATGTGTGAGAATGCAGTAACAAGCAGATTGTTTGTTATATTGTGATTAACAGATACATATATGTGGTTTAAAGTGAACAGTGCACACCGCATTCAAGTCTGTGTACTTGTTTTATGCTGAAAGTGGAGGGCCACCACATCTCACAACTTGTGAATGCCATGTCTAAACAGTCTGCCAACTTTGAAGGGACACATAAAGGCAGATGGAGATGGTTGGGGAGAGAAACAAGAGAGTGTTGAATTATTTGCTCAATGACATGAGAAACAAAGCTGTCTGCTGCCCTGTTTCTACACTTAAGCAAGCACCATCAGTGAACTGCTACATGCCACCCGCTCACCACAATTCAAGTCCTGCTCATCTTGGTCAGCTCTAAGAATGCATTAGTTTGTCAAATAAAAGCACAGGACTGGAAACATGGTGCCCAGCTGACCTGGACTCAGATGGCAACTCATGTGGTGTCTTCCTTTTAGTCCCTGCTCATGCTGATCCATCCACCCATCCATTCATCTATCCACCTATCCATCCATCCATCCATCCATCCATCCATCCATCCACCCATCCATCCATCCATCTGGCAATGTAGCCATCCATATAACTAACCATCTATCCATCCATCCAGGCAACCTTCAACTCACACTCATGCACCATGTACCATCTAACCTTCTACTTGTATTTATATACCGAGGAGCTCATCTGTTGCTCCTTGCGTTTAGGCAGCCATCTTCCCACAATGTCTACCCATACCTATGTGTTCACCTTCACCCTCACCCAAGCTTTATCTATCCCCACATACCTGCCCCAGCAATGCAACCATGGCTGTATTCATGTATTCATGTATTCATGCATTTTTGACAGTTATCATCATGTACCCGTAGTAGTGTTATCTGCATGTGTGTATTCAGAAGGACAATCACATGGGGTCTTTAATAACCCATGTGTGTCCATTAGGTCATGTTGTGTAACAGAAGGGGACACACGCAGCAGTGGCACACGTGTGCATATTTCACAGCCTAATGGGGTCTTTAATGGTCCATCTGTGTCCACAGGTCATTTTGTGTAACTGCAGGGGACCCACACAGCTACTGTACGCATGTGTATGCAGGAGGAAAGTCTCATGGGGTCTTCAATGGTTCATCAGTGTCCATAGGTCATGTTGTGTAACAGAAGGGGACCCACACGGCCACTGCACACTTGTGAATACAGGAGGACAGCCTCATGGGGTCTTTAATGGTTCATCTGTATACACCAAGTCATGTTGTATAACAGAAGGGGACCCACACTGTCACTGCACATGTGTGTCTTCAGGAGGACAACCTCCTGGGATCATTACTGGTCCATCGGTGTGCACCAGGGCATGTTGTGTAACAGAAGGGGACCAACACAACCGCTGCAGGTGTGAATGCAGAAGAACAGTCTCATAGGGTCTTTAATAACCCATGTGTGTCCACGAGGTCATGTTGTGTAACAGATGGGGACACACGCAGCGGTGGCACACGTGTGCATATTTCACAGCCTAATGGGGTCTTTAATGGTCCATCTGTGTCCACAGGTCATGTTGTGTAACAGTGGGGGACCCATACAGCTACTGTACGCATGTGTATGCAGGAGGAAAGTCTCATGGGGTCTTCAATGGTTCATCAGTGTCCATAGGTCATGTTGTGTAACAGAAGGGAACCCACACGGCCACTGCTCACTTGTGAATACAGGAGGACAGCCTCATGGGGTCTTTTATGGTTCATCTGTGTACACCAAGTCATGTTGTGTAACAGAAGGGGACCCACACTGTCACTGTACATGGGTGTCTTCAGGAGGACAACCTCCTGGGATCATTACTTGCCCATCTGTGTACACCAGGGCATGTTGTGTTACAGAAGGGGACCCGCACAACCGCTGAAGGTGTGAATGCAGAAGAACAGTCTCATAGTGTCTTGAATTACCCATGTGTGTCCACCAGGTCATGTTGTGTAACAGAAGGGGACCCAAGCAGTGTTGGCACATGTGTTCATATTTCACAGCCTAATGGGGTCTTTAATGGTCCATCTGTGTCCAAAGGTCATATTGTGTAACAGAAAGGCACCCACACAGCTCCTGCACACATGTGTTTACAGAAGGACAGCCTCCAGGAACCATTACTGATCCATCTGTGACCATAGGTCATGTATGTAACAGATGGGACCCACACCACCACTGCACATGTGTCTGCAGAAGGACAGTCTCATGGGGTCTTTAATAACCCATGTGTGTCCACCAGGTCATGTTGTGTATCGGAAGGGGACCCACACAGCGGTGGCACATGTATGCATAGGTCACAGCCTCATGGGGTCTTTAATGGTCCATCGATGTCCACTGGTCATGTTGTGTATTAGAAGGGGACCCACACACCATGGCACTTGTGTAAACAGGAGGAAAGTCTACTGGGGTCTTTAATGACCCATGTGTGTCCACCATGTCATGTTGTGTAACATAAGGGGACCCACAGAGCTGCTGCACACGTGTATGTAGCAGGACAGTCTCATGGGTTCTTTAATAACCCATGTGTGTCCACCAGTTCATGCTGTGTACCAGAAGGGGACCCACACACCATGGCACACTTGTGTATACAGGAGGCCAGTCTCCTGGGGTCTTGAATAACCCATGTGTGTCCATCAGGTCATGTTGTGTAAAAGAAGGGAACTTACGCAGCCTGCGCCAGATGAAAGATGCTGAGAATGCATAGATTAGTGCCTGTAATATCCAGAGGTGTAACTTATCCTACGCTCACGTGTCATTTGCTTGCCTGCATCAGTATGACACGATGCTGGGGGCTTTGAAAAGCTATGTCAAAAATCTGACATCAGAGCCCCTGACTTGGTCTCCCAGGTCCATCGAGAAATGGGTTTTATGAAAAAATACTTCATTTGTGGCCAAAAGAATCAAAGAAAGGAGACGCCTCATCCGGGGTCCCCTGGCACCCTCTGAGCTCAGCCTCCCGCTCTGGGCTGGGTTGGCAAGTCTTCGCTGCTAATTGGGATGAGCGCTGTTGGCGCCCCCTAGGGGTGGAGAGAGTTTGATGGTAATTAGCATCAGGAGACACCTCAGGAAAGTTGAGGGAGGAGCCGCGCCTCTGTCCCAGGTGTCTAATTTACAGGAACCTGGGATCCCACAAGGAAACACCAGACTCGTTAGTGTTCACCAAAGTCTTTAAAATAATAATGTTACAGAGATAACAAGCTTCAGATAATTTACCAACACTGGAGATCATTAGGAAAGTTTTCTTCCCAGAAGAGATCCAATTAACACACAGTTTTCATGAAACTGTAATTCTTGTAATAATAACATGAATCAGTGCTGAAGACGATAATAATATTAATAATACAACTAAACAATATTAATCATTGTAATACAAATACTACTACTAATAATAATATAACTTGCCTCACATGTATTATTATTATTATTATTATTATTATTATGAATAACACTAATAATGAAAATAATGATAACATTATCACTTGGTCTACATTTAATAGTTCCAACAATCAGAATAATAATCACAATATAAAAACATGCTCTACATTTATCATTATTATTATCATTATTAATATTATTTAAAGTATTATATATAATAATGGTATTATTAGTTGTATTATTATTAGTAGTAGTATTATTAGTATTAGTATTATTACGATGACTGGTATTAATAATAACCAATGTAATAATAATAATAACAACAATTGTATTGTTATTATTATTATTATTATTATTATTATTAACCCGTTCCGTGCTTCGAACGTCCAACGGTCGTCACGTGCACTACCTCGCTAGTGCTGCGCACGACCGTTGGACGTCCGAATCCCGTTAGCGCAATCGAACGTCCGCACTGGGGCGGAATGTTTGTGCGCGCTTAACGGGTTAATAATAATAATAATAATAATAATAATAATAATAATCATAATCATAATCATAATAATCATAATAATGATGATTATAACAACAACAATACATTGTGTATTCTATAATACTATAAATCACTTGGTCTACATTTAATAGTTTCAACATTAAGAATAATAATCACAATATAAAACCATGCTCTACATTTATCATTATTAATATTTACATTTGTATAATTCCTAATAATATTGTTGTTATTATTATTATGACTGTTATTAATAATAATAAAAAGCATGGTAATAATACTAATACTACTAGTAATAATAATAATCATGATAATGATGAAGATGATCATAACAACAATACATGGTGCATCCTATCATAATATAATCACTTTGTCTACATTTAATATTAAAATAATAAGAATCATAATGTAATCACATGCTCTACATTTATTAAAATGAATACTATTGCTAATATTAATGTTATTATTCCTATTACGACTATCTTTGTTATTATTATCATCATTATAATTATTCGCCATTGTGTACATCAGTATCGCCATCACATGTGAACCTTGTGGTGCAGGCTGATTGAGAAGTCTGAATACGCCATGACTCAGGTTTGCACACACGTGGGTTACGGCACCACATGTGACGTGTCGGTGAAGGGTTCAGCTGAGTAAGAACCCTCCACCTCGAATAACAGAGTCGACATCACACAGGGTACACTTTCTGCTTCTTGATTTTGCTTTAAACACTTTAGAGTTCACATTTGTGGATCTTTGAGGTCCCCAGGTCAGAATGTGGAGAAGAACCAGACGACTGACTCTGAGCAGCTGGCGTGGGCTGACCAGTGGTCAGTGAGGGTTACTGGAGAAGTGTGGCTCACCGGTTAGAGGAGGCAGACCCAGAAGCAGAGGTCGGCCCGGGACCAGGGTTCAATTCCCGACGCGGCAGGGTTTGGAGCCCAAATGTCCATGGACCTGATAATTCTCGCTTCGGTGCCTACTTGAATCAGGGGTTCACGCTCTGCAACTCTGGGCAATAGCTTGCTCAATCTCCACTACGGCCCCAGCGGCGGGATGCCTGGCTTTTACCTTGGGGGTGCCCAGCTTGGCTATCCCACAGGGAAAAACCAGGACGGGTTCCCAAAGCAAGCGCCGAGATATCCTTTGTGGTGATACGTGCGCTATATAAGAAACTACATTACCATTTTACCATTACATTACCATTACATTCTGTTTACAGCTCAGGGCCAGTTCATCCTCCACAAAGAGCGCATTACTGTCTTTCTTCTAGGGTGCTAGACATGACTTGTTTTATCCCCTGAATTCAGATTTCTCATGTGCGCATGCGCCAGGGTCGCAAACCTGCTCAGCTGGCGCATTCAAGTGGCTCTGTACGCAATAAGACTCACCTTCCTGAGGACAATGATTGTCCACAGGGATTTGCTACTGACATCCCATACAGCTCATATTATGTCACAGATTTTCAAAGGTTTTACCCCTGTTTTATGTTACTTTTTTAATACAGACCCGACGCAGAATCCATTTTGGGACTTACAAACGAATGCAAATAGGTATTTGCATTGGTTTGTGAGAAAAACTAATGCAAGGCAGCACGCAGGGCATCAAACGGGGCATCCCATGGGTGTAGATGAGCATTTCTGCGAAAACACCCATTGTACTATCAGTAGATATTACATCACTGATGACATCTCAAATGACATCACTGATGATATCATCTAGTGACGGTGTAGATGGGCATTTCTGTGAAAACACCTATTGTACTATCAGTAGATATTACATCACTGATGACATCTCAAATGACATCACTGATGATATCATCCAGTGACGGTGTAGATGGGCATTTCTGTGAAAACACCCATTGTACTATCAGTAGATATTACATCACTGATGACATCTCAAATGACATCACTGATGACATCATCCAGTGACTGTGTGTTTCAGTAAAGTTTAAATATGTTTTATATATATATTGGCCAAGTTGTATTGGAGAATGAGTGGGTGTATAAGTGTCTGGATGGAGGATTTAGTAGGTGCATGACTGACTGTATAAGTAGGTGATTAAGTGTGTCTTACTGAGTGTATGGGTTAGTGACTAAACTGTGTGAATGTCTATGTCAGTCTGTCTATTGCTGTGTGAGCTGCTGCATTGGTTGGTGAGTAGCTACATGAGTGTCTATATGGGTTATTGATTGGTTGCGTGAGTATTTGTATGGGTGCCTAAGTGTGTGTGTGGGTGGGTGGGAGGTGTGTGACCCTGTGCATAGATGTGTGAGTGCATCATTCACTGGGTGTATGGGTTCAAGAGTGCATGTGGAAACAGCTGTATGGGTGGGTGAGTGAATGGATATCTCAGTGCTACATGTCCAAGTAACTACATATGTAAAACACTGTGCATGTGAGAGTTGGAGTATATAAATGACAATTCGTGAGAGTCAGTGATTGTGAGAGTGGCTGTATGGATCCGTGTGTACTTGTATCGGTGATTTTATAAGAGAGTAAGTATATGTTAGTATCTGTATGAATAAGTGAGGTTGTGTATGTATAACTGTATAGGTGAGTAAATTGAAGTGTGGTTGATTCTTTGCATGACTGACTAGATGTGTGAGTAACTCTTGATGAATAGCGGTGTGTGGTTGTTTGTATAGGTGTATGAGTTCCTATAATAGTGTTGTATTGATTTGTAACTGCATGTATGAGTGACCGTATGGGTGAATGAGTGGATGTGTGTGTAGACCTATGAATCAGTGAGTGCGTACGTACTAACTGGTATTGGTGTTTCTATTGTTTCAAAAATGGTAGTCGGTATTTTATAGTGGGTGTATCAAAGGTTTTTTTAAGGTAGGAGGAGGTACATCAGATTTTCCCATGAATTATGTCATCAGTGATGTTATTTGAGATGTCATCAATGATGTCATCAGTGATGTCACTGACCATGTCATGAATGATGTAATATGTGATGTCATCAGCAGTGCATTGCGGGGGCGCAAGTTATAGTTAGCTCAACTAACTATAACGGCGTAATTCCTATGGTTTTGTACGAGTGAAATGTCCAACTAACTATAACAACCATGAAACCTATGTTTTTTTCCGTGAATTTCAAAGGTTTTTTTAAATGCTAATTTCCAATTATAATCTTCATTAAACCTATGGTTTTTTCAGTGATTTTAAATTATCATTCCATTCTCAACCTAGTGAAAACAGCTGATATCCCAAGTTTTCCAGCAATAGGATCAGCAAAAAAAATTGCCACAAATGAGAGCAGCAACTAACAAGTCAAGTCAAGTCAAAAATACTTTATTCGATTAATTAAAATCATAAAAGTATACTACAAACACAGAAACACATATAACAATGAAGTAGGCGTACATTTCATTCATTTTTCACCAAGACAGTACATTATGTAGTATACATTTAAAAGATGTTAAAAAGGACGTTAAAAAGAACATTTATGCAGGATGAATCGGGTTCAGGTGTTACTTTTAACTTTGTGGATAGATCAAACCCCTTGATTAAAACATCACTTTTATATTCTAAAGGTAGTTCATTGCCATATTCAAAACAAATTAAAACTATACGGAGCAAAATTAATTATGCAAATCATGAGGAAATATGTTTTATAATATGCTACATCTCAATATTTACACGGTTCATTCAGCTGTTGAGGTATTCAGTGATCTAAGTCGTTTAGCTCTCATGGCTGCAACCAAAAAACTAGCAACCCCAAACATTACAATAGGGGTCTCCATAATTTGTAAAAACAGCAATGCGGGTTTCACTTGCATAAATCCCCTGTTTCTCAAAAGCGGTAGTAAATATTTTTCTCTCCCCTCCGCAAAAAAAGGACAAAAAAATACAAAATGGATCTGGTCTTGGTCAGAGAAAGAATCGCATTTACATGGGGCATGATCCCTTGGCTTGTTCCATTTCGGATAATCACCCAGAAGGAGGTGCATCTGATTGAAACGGAATTTTGTGAGAAGCCACCGGTGGTATGGCCTATTCACTACCCTCAAATAAGGCTGGATGGACATGGTTGAGACAACAGTGTAGTGAGCCCTAACAGTTGTTTTCTCTATTTCTTGGGCTTCACGAAGCATGTTCCTAGACTCTGTAAAATGTGTTTTAATCCATGTGACATCCTCTTTACATAGCCTCTCGGGATTACTATACAAATCAGGACGACCCAAATGAGTAGCAACAGACTTAATATAGCTTAGCCATTTTATATCTTTAACTCTGTCTCTCCCCATGCAGTCCGTAATAATTTGACGGTTTAGCATCAGGTTCGGGTTCAGCCACATTTTCACCCAAAGAAGTAGTGGGGCCAGGTTAAGGGCATCCTCAATGTATCCTTGCCCTAATTCTGTCAAGACAGAGAAGATGGGTGTAGACTGTGGTAGGCCTAATAGTGAGCGCAGGGACCTATTCTCTTCCTTCTGAATCAGTGCCAAGTCCCTGAATCCCCAAATCCCAGCCCCATATCTAGCCAGAGCCAGGGTTTTGGCTCTATACAGTTTGAGGATGGCTTCAGTTGGTTTACCCCCCAGTCTCTTAGCAAAACTCAGTATCGCTGCAAATGACCGCCGTATAGCCATTGCTTTATTTGCAACCTGCGGGGTCCAGGTGCCCATGTCATCGAAGATGACTCCAAGGTATGTAAATGTTTTGACTTTGGATAAAATCACTCCATTGCATCGTAGGGTTTTTGTGGTGTTTTTACCTTTCCCAATGGACATAACGTGCGATTTTTCCATATTTACAACCAAGTCTAGATTTTCCATAAAAGCCCCAAACGAGTCAAGAAGCAACTGTAAACCATTGGGGGTTCTGGCAATGAGGACTGTGTCATTGGCATACATCAGTACCGGCAACGGTGACCCTCCCATATTGGGTATGTCTGGGGTAGCTGTTTTTAAAACAGAATACAGAGAGTTAATATACAAAGAAAATAACATGGGGGCCAAAATGCACCCCTGTCTAACCCCTCTTACTGATCTAAACCCAGTGGTACACTTGCCTTCTGTAGTCATCCGTACTGATGCAGTCAGGTCACTGTGCAAGAAAGCTAAAAAGTTAATCAAAGCAAGGTCCAGACCCAGCTCCGCAAGAATCGTCCACAGCTTCAACCTATTTACTAGGTCGAACGCTGTGGACAGGTCCATAAAAGCTAGGTGGATAGACCCGCTGGATGCGACAGTGTATTTACAAACAGTCATGTATAAATTAAGACACTGCTCCTCAGTCCCCCTCCCTGTTCTGAATCCATATTGAGTGTTGCATAAAATTGCATGTTCCTTTTCCCACAAATTAATTTTGTTTAAAATGACTTTACCTAGAATTTTAAATGAGGAATCAAGTAGCGATATTGGTCTATAACACCTGGGATCACCCCTTTGCCCCTTCTTAAAAATTGGAATGATAACCGAGTGTGACCAAGTGGTCGGAATGTCAGACAAATTCATACATGCTAAATTAAAGACATTCGCAAGTACTATAGACCATATGTAGGGATGTGCTTTATACAAATCAGCGGGAACCCCATCCGGGCCTGGGGCTTTCCCGCCGGCAGTATTTTCAATTGCGTTTAATACTTCTTTTACCGTTACCCTTAGTGGAGTGTCTGTAGGTAAGGGATCTATAGGAGTAAAAGGGGTAGTAATGGTCTTACTTCCGTAGATGTTTTCGAAGTGATCTAGCCATTGCTTCTCGGTGATATTAACTTCTAATGGCTCATTCTCTTTGCCACTAAACAAAGGAGAGTTCACTATAGACCAAAATTTTGCACTATCCCTTAAAGTAAGATTGTCATAGAGTGCTTCCCAGGCTGTGTGTTTTATTTCTCTTTTACGGGCCTCGGTCGTACTCCTATATTCTTTCCTTAGTTGGGACACTTCAATTATGTTACGTGGCTTACATTTTAGGGCTTCTAAGAGTTTTTTATGTGCCTTTGAGCAATCGGCATTAAACCATCCCTGTGCCCTTCGTGGCTTATCAGCCGGTTTGCTTGTAAGGGCCTTAGCAACATTTTTACATATGGTTTCAAAGGCTTTTGTGACATTTCCTCCTGTGGTCAAAGGGTCCCTGCATATATTTAGTTCCACACTTACTTTATCACACAAATTAGTAAAAAATTCCTCAACGTTAATCCTAGACCAATTTAACTCGTCTACCTTGGTCATGGGCCCGGATGACAGTAGGGTAGGTTAACTGTTGGTCATGATTTATTATGGTTGGATTTAAATTAGTCAGTTCCATAACGACCGGATTATGGTCGCTAAATGCCGTTATAATGGCATTGTATGAGATGACATTTGTGAGAACACTAGGTGACCCAAAAATATAATCAATGATGGTATTGCTCCCTCTTGCACTATAAGTTACCACTCTGTCTTTCGGGTTCGCAAAGGCGGGTTCAGACATATCCATATCAATCAACAGTTCTTCTAAGGCGCCCCCTTTTGCAGAGTGTTCGAAGTGCAGATGGGTCAAATAGTCATCATCATAGGAACTGCCGTCATAACAGTTGAGTTGACAGAGGTGTGTGTTAAAATCACCAAAAACAATATAATAAACCAAAGTAGATTGACTCTTCTTATAATTGTTTAAAAAATCAGCCAACATTAGGATATTTTCGCTTCCTTGTAGCCCTTCTGTTGAATTATAAAAATTTACATATAAGAGTTTTTCCCCCATACTCATCGAGACCTCCAAAATAAGACAGTTAGGGGAATTGATATTTATAATTTTCATCGCCCCCATGTGGCTTACTGAGATTAAAAGTGCTAGGCCTCCCTTACTTCTGCCCCTATTAGACTGTTGAGCAGCTTTAAAGTAGGATACATATCCTTCTACCCAGAAGTTACATTCAGTGTCCCAAGTCTCTTGTAGTGCAATCACATCCTGTTGCTTAATGATTTCGAGCCATTCTTTATCATCTCTTTTGGCTTGAAGGCCGGAAATGTTCCATGTCATTAGCTTAACTGATCTGTTAGCCCCTTTAGATCCGGGAGGTTCCTGCAGCCCCATCTTGGTGCCCAGTCAGGTGTTAGTATCAAGGTTTGTAAGGGCATCAAAACGGTTTCTAAGCTCCAGGCCAGGGGTCTGAACTACTTGGTGATTGCAATCTAGGGACAGTTGGGAGCTAAGTGGTTGAGTGGCCCAGTTGGCTAGTTGCACTTTGTGTCTTGGGGTATTATTCCTATATGCTATATCCCGGTTGGCTTGTTGTGTTGGGCGGGGATAGAAAAAGCCCAGTGGGACCGCAGCAACTAACAGTAGTAATATGCAGTGTAGGCGTTCCCCTGCAAAAATAACACAAAAACACCACTTCCCAATATATTCAAGGAGCAGCCAAATCTGGGGTGCGATCAAAAAACAGGCAATAAGCTTGGTTAGCAATAGGAATCTAACATTTGCCTTTTACTGGAGTATACGAAGATGACTACGTACAGTGTGAAAGAGAGCCCAGCCCACAATCACATCTGAAGAAAAATACATGTCATAAAGTTACTGATCATGCAGCTCTGACACCCATTAAGGCCACAACACTCACTGCCACCAGCCTCAGAATGCCCCCTACCCGGATCACCCCCCCACCCTCCACCCTACTACCACAGAGGCAGCGCAGAACAGGACAGCGGACCTTCCCAAAACAGCATGGTCCCTCAGCCACACAATGCTTGAATGTTGGCAGATGTGGCAACTAAGCATGTGTGAAGTGTGCAAGTCACCCATCAAAAATAATTCACACAATTCCAAGTGTAGCGGTTATGTGCTCAACAGACCACACTATGCATAGCACAAACCTCTCCATGTGTATATATACTGCTGGTGCTTGTAGTGTTGTGGACAATAGATGCAACCATGTTACCTCAGGCAGTGGGGAAGATCTCGGTCCTGTAGCTGTGTTGTCCCCCCCTGAAAGTGGAAGTGGAGTGGGCTGGTCCAACGTAGGCCACACTAGCATAGGAATATGAATAAATAAGCCGGGGCTCTGGGCGTGGTTCACTTGTGTGAAGGCCAACACGTCTGCAAGAGCTGCAGCCCTCATCCTGCCATGTGGCTGCCACCATGAATGGGGGCCTCCTTGACACAGGCCCCCTGCAAAACCTGCGGCACAGCACCGCAGACTTATGTCTCGACAGACTACTGCCTTCAATCTACACTGCAGACAGCAGGTCTAACAATTCAGATGGAGTGGCAATCCAGATAACGAAGTCCAGTGCGTAAGACACATTGCTCCCAGTGTGGTCCCCTGTATCATGCATCATCTCAGGCTGAGCACACGCTGAGCGCCAAAGGTACCACTAACTCAGTGCGCCAGAAGTCAACACCATGTGGACTTGTTAAGGTAGAATTAATTTGACAAAAGACATTGCTCCCAGTGCGGCCCATCAGGACTACGCATCATTGCAGGGTGTACACACGCTGAGTGCATCAGGTGCCACTAACTCACTGCACCATAAGTCATCGCCACATAGCCTTAGTAATGCAGAATTCAACAGACAAAAGTCATTGCTCCCAGTACCGTTTGCCCGTACCATGCATCATCACAGGGTACGTACACGCTGACTGCTTGAGGTGCCACTAACTCACTGAACCATAAGTCATCGCCAAGTGGCCTTTTTAAGGCAGAATTCAATAGACAAAAGGCATTGCTCCCAATGTGGCCCACCCGGACCACGCATCATGGCAGGTTACGCACACGCTGAGTGCTTGAGGTGCCACTAATCACTGCACTATAATTCATCGCCACGTGGCCTTATTAAGGCACAATTCAATAGACAAAAGACCTTGCTCCCAGTGCGGCCCGCCCGGACCATGCATCATCGCAGGGTACGCACACGCCGAGTGTTTGAGGTGCCACTAACTCAGTGCACCACTTATCATCGCTGGCTGCACACACACTGAATTGTCAATACGATGCAGCTCAACTCAATGCCACGTGACTGTGGGCGCTTGCTGACTGCTGCCTCCTGCCTACACTACAGCCATCAGGTCTCACAATTAAAATTGAGTTTTCATTCATTAATTACAGAGTGCAGTACTAAATACAACGTCCCTAAAACCTACATAATATCCTTTTAGTATCCTTGCTTTAAGAACTTTTTTGATATCAATTATAGCATCATCGCAGGGTGCGCACACGCTGAGTGCTTCAGGAGCCACTAACTCTGTGCAGCACAACTAATGGACTCTTTATGATACAACATTTTGATATTTTCAACAAAATAAATTACTGCATGCAGTTCGTACCTGTGGTCATTGTTATGAAGTGAAACATGTCTCTCCAATTGAAAAAGATAAGATAGTTCCTAGAAATGTTGAACAAGTAATAGCTGAGGAAGTTCAAGGGAGACTTACCCAGGCTTCAGTGTTTACATGGGATTGTTGTAGTATTTGTAGTACACATCAACGGACCATTGATATTTTACTAAATTTCTTAAGACAATATGGAAGAAAAACTGTGAAACAGAAGATTAAGATATTAAAAGAACTGGATCCTTACAAAGTGAGAAAAAATACAGGGTTGCAAGGTCATTCTTTGGCTTGTCTTTCTAGGAAAGTGTGTCAAAATCATTTTCATCATTTAAGAATGTTAGTAGTACATCATTCCGAAATGCGAAAGTTAATTAGAAGATTATACTACGTGAAAAGTCCTGCATTATGTCTAAATGAAATTAATACAGCCCTTTTCCATGGTTCAGTGTTGGATGTAAAATAAATTGTGACGATATAGACTTACGTTTCTTTGCTGGTCCAGAGGAGTCTAGAAAAAGTAAGAGTTTCATAAGTGTAGGTGTTGACCAAGAGATGGAAGATAGTACTGACGTGAAGTTTGAAAAAGAAATAACAACGTTTAAATTAGCTTCTGGTGAAAATCCCAACTATGTTTGTATTTGTTGTCGACATACTCATTATAAAATTCAAACTCGGAATGTAGATGTGTTTTTAAAAAGTTAAAACGAAAACAATCATAAATGGAAAGAATTTGCTGCTTATCTGTTTGTGGAAGGTCGTTTCGAGTTAGATACTGTACAGTGTATTTGTAAATATTGTTACAATAAATTAGAAGAAAACAAAATGCCAGCTAGAGCTGTCCATAATGACTTAGAGTTATGGGAAACCTTTTTAATCAACATTTGAGCTGGGATTCACTAATAATGGCTAGAGTACAAAAAAGCACGCGATCTATAGAGGCCCTTTTTCGTTTTTCAAGTAAACTGGGTCAAAAACCAATTGCGGAACTGAAGACCTTGTATAACGCTAAATGCTTGCCTGTCGCCACTTATGGGGCAGGGGTGTGGGGGACACATAAATGTACCCAAATACAAGTAATGGAAAACAAGTTTTTAAAGCGTCTCTTGTCAATCCCAATAAGCTCACCAAACACCTTTTGTCATACCGAGATGGGTATAGAATTTGTGAGTGACAGCATTCATGTTTCACCATTACTTTTATGGATTTATGGAAGAAAATTTGGCAATCTGAGGATCTGCAGCTCTCGAAAGATATTCTGAAAGATTCCATGGTTGTCGTATGTGAAGGAATCTTTCCATAAAATCGGCTTAGGACATATTTATGAAAACTCAGAATCTATTGAGCAGGATACAAAGGTGGTAATTAAGAATGCTTACCGTAATACCTTGGGCTTGTTAAAAAATGACGAACAAGTAATATATCGCTTTGGTAAATTGCAGCACCAATTTTATTTTTCATTTACTGCACATACACAATGGCGTTTTTATTTAACGAGATTTCAACTTAATGTATTGCATTTTTTATTTGCTTTTCCGAAGCAAGGGGGTTGGTGTGAGAGGCAACCCCCTTGCCCATGTGATAACAAATCTCAATAATGCACCTTGCGCTTTGTTCTTTTTTGCTCTCTTTATAAAAATCAGAGAAACCGGTTTATCTAACCTATTTTAATGGATATTAGACCCTGCAGTTACAAAGAAGGATATGAGTACTTAATATCGTTGCATACTACTGCTATATACAGTGCCATGCTTAGTTTAATTAGATTGGCACTTATTATCAGGAAACGATATTGAAAATATGATCCTGTTTGAAAAAAATCTGGTTGCTTTAGTGGGAACACTGAGAAAACACTTATTTAACCCCTTCGCTGCTCATGACGAGCTCAGCTCGTCATGCAGTACACTGGTCGTGTGCTTATGACGAGCTAAGCTCATCATGAAACAATGGTATTCAAATAAGCTCAGCTCCCAGCGGGAATCGCCTTAGCAGTCAAGGTGTTAAAGAGTTCAGGGCAAAATAAGCTGGATAGCATGAAAGGTTGAATTGGCTTATATATGTGATACCCACATTTTTAAACTGCATAATGCACTTTACTACTGTACATTTTGTCCTTTTCGGATCTTTATGAATTTTGTTAACTTTTTTTATATATGGATTGAATTTTTTTGGGGTAATGTGTTGAAATGTGGTTGAAATTCATTGTATGATAATAATCTGAATCTATAGATTTGAAAACCATTTGTAATTCGTGTTTTAAAAAATGTACACTTTTATGATTCTTCTCGTGAATCTAAATAAAGTTTATGACTTAGAGTTAGTAACTATACCTTCTGAACTTAAAGATTTAAATACATATGAGGCCATCTTTATACAATCTATGCACTCTCTTCAGGATATAATTCGTATGGAGCCTAAAACAGGTAAGCTGCCTCCAACAGATCTACAAAGAAGAGGTTTAAAAGGAAGAGTTGTGTATTTACCTTTAGATTTTAAGAAAAATGTTGAAACTGTTGGTGTAGAAAGAGAGGATGCTGAACCTGTAGTCATTATTATTATTGGTGTACCCACAAAGAGTCAGAAAATATGACAAGAGTTAGTAGATGTCACGAAAGTCCAAAAGGCTGCATTATAACTGCTGCAAAACAATATTTACTATAAAACTGTAAATGTAGAAGAAAAAGAAATGACTTTAGAAGATGAAATACATATTTCAAGTGGACAAATAGAAAAAGTGGAGAATTAAAGAAAAGAAGACATTTATGAACATTATACTATACACCCTCTACATTCAAAAGAACTGATAGGAGACACTACTGAATTGTTCCTGATGAAAAAAGCAAAAGGAGCTGCCATGAGTGTGTGGGAAAAAAGTTTGGAAGCTCGTTGTTTTCCACAGCTGTTTCCTCCTGGAAAGGTGGACGATATGATGAACGACCAGTCCAGCTTCAGAATACCGTACTTTACAACTGTACTCAGAAGAACCATGATTTCCTCAGTGTATTCCATAAATGTTTCATCTTTTGTTCCATACACCTACACTGCGGTCAGCCGAGCTCACAATTTAAATTGAGACATGATTTATTTATTGCAGAGAGAATTGTACTCTATGTCCTTGAATTTTGTGAAGAGGTAGTGACTAAAAGCATTCCACCATGTCTGTGCTGACTACTGCCTTCGATGTACACTACCGATAGCTGGGCTCGCAATTAACATTGAGTAGCGATTACAGATAATGCAGTCCAGAAGGCAACAGACATTGCTCCCAGTGTGGCTCGCCCGCACTATGCATCATTGCTGGTTGTGCACACGCTAAATGCCTCTGTTGCCCCTATCTCAGTGCAGCACAACTCATGGACCCTTTATGATGCAATATTTTGTGTATAACTTCACATATGCTGCCCCTACCTCAGGGTACCACAAGTCATGGACTCTTTACAATAGAATCTTTTGTGTATTTTTTCACATCTGGTGCCCCTACATTAGTACAGCACAAATCATTGACCCTTTATGATTGAATCTCTATGTCTGATCTAATGATTACTGTTGTACTTGTTGCCAACACCAACCATTCCCGGAGAGTTGGCTTAAACTCACCCAACACGCATCCAGCACAGACGTCACTGGACATGTGACCCTGGTAATAAAAAAGAGTTGAGCGCACGTGCCCGTACCCAGTTCCACTATCTATCTGTGTCCGTGTGTTTGTTATGTATGCAACATGCTGCCCCTGGGCCCTACCATATTACATTTTGCTCTGGACAGGGTATGCAACCAACTTACCTTTGACAGTGGGGGAAAACGTTGGTATGTAACTTTGTCTCGGTCATTGTACAAGTACGTACGTAGAGACTGCATCATTAGAGTACTGCAAGGAGAGTGTATAGTGATTTTATAAGTGCGTGGGGATTGACAGAGTGATTGTATAAGTTCATATGTTGGCGCAGCCTAACTCTGACAGCGAGCTTGTCTCTAATTGGCTGTCCTCCATATGTAGTGTAGTTCCTATATTCCCAATAGGCTCTACACATTGGAATAGTACATACAATAGATATGACGTAGGACTGAGTTCGACTACGTCTCTATCGAATATTCTAAACTTAATAGTGAGTTCCAGCTAGCTCAGAGGTCAATAGAAACTTTCTCAAATTCACAGGAAGGGATTAGTTTTTGATAAAGGCATAAACATGACAACTTTGTTTCCCAAGAATAAAACATATCTCTAGAGTTGCGGAAACAATAGGTATTTCACTCAGTTAATTGTGTATGCTTTGTTTCTACAGAGTTGTAAAGAAATAGAGAGACAGGCGTTCTCAATAAAAGGTTTATTGAACAGTCTTCTTTCTCATACAAGAGAAGTGAACTGCTACAATCGTTAGGCAGGCTGCAAAGTATAATGCGTACAGCGTAAACAGTAGTATGAAAAAATACTGTAAGAGCATTGTATGGTTTCTAAGCCATATAAAATAACATACATAAATAAATAGACTAAAATTCTCAACTGGTGCTCCTAAATACGCCTACCCCAGTGTACCTAACCTAAGTCTAGTACGCGGGAAGAAGTAAGTATATACCCACACCATTCAGCACAGGCATCACAGGACACGTGACCCTACTAATTAAAAGACTGGGCGCATGTGCTCTACGCCATTTTAGAGTTGCTCGCACTGCATGCACTGCAGCCGGAAGAGTCACACCGCCATGGAGATGCCCGCCCCAGTGGTCCGGACACTTCATGTTTTGTGTGCCCTGCTGCAACGCTGTGTAGGCCTGAGCCATGCAACAGCGGGGGCCTACCACCATGTGCGTGGCCTCACTGATTACTGAGTTAGTAGCACCATAAGGACTGAGTCGGTGTGCAACCTGCGATGATGATGGGTGCACTAGTATGTCCTTTGCCATGGCAAAATCAAGACACAGCACCAAATGTAAGACTTGTTGGCTTGGGAAGCGGGGCTCCATGATGTGGAGGGTGCCCTGTCCGCGAAAAGGTGAGCAGTGAGGCCTGGGTGCACAGCAGCGGGCACATACCTCTGGGCGGCGGGAGTGGATGGGGTGCAGCTGCCTGGATGCACAAAGGCGGCACAGCAATTTAGGCATGCGCAGTCGTATATACTCTGCCATTACTAATTCTGTTCTATGTTTCAGATGTGAGAGCTTTAGAGTTCCACTAGGTCCTGGCACATGGTTGGAGACAGAGCAGTGGAGTAAAGGTAAGCTTTGAGGGTTTTGTCCACAGTGTGGGCACTCAGTGTCTCTCCTCATCTCTTCCTTTCTCTGCCTCATACTCTTTCTCTCTCTGTTCCTCTTACACTGTTTCTCTCTCTCTCTCTCTTCCTCTCTCTCTTCCTCCGTTTCTCTGTTCCTCTTTCTCACACTCTTTCTCTCTTTCTCTGTCTCTTCCTTTCTCTCTCATGCTTTCTTTCTCTCTCTTAGTCTCTCTCTCATTCTTTTTCTCTCTTTCTTCCTCTCTCACTCTTTCTCTCTCTCTCTCTCTTCCTCTCTCTCACTCTTTCTCTCCCTCTCTTTCTCTCTCTCTCATACTGTTTCTCACTCTCTTTTCCTTCTATATTATTCTTTCTCTCTTTCTCTCTCTCACTCTTTCTCTCTTTCTCTGTCTTCCTTTCTCTCTCTATGTCTCTGTCTTCCTCTCTCTTACTCTGTTTCTCTCTTTCTCTCTTCCTTGTATCTTACTCTATCTCTCTTTTTCTCTCACTCTTTCTCTCTTTATCTTTCTTCCTCTCTCTCTCTCTCTCTCTCTCTCTCTCTCTCTCTCTCTCTCTCTCTATCTCTCTCTTTCTCTCTTTCTCTCTTTATCTTTCTTTCTCTCTCTCTTCCTCTCTCTCACTCTTTCTCTTTTCCTGGACGCATGACGCACCATCTTATCTTTCTTTCTGTCTTGCAGGCTGTCATTTACAAATGGTCCAGCGATGACACGCCACGGCTGTACATAGTTTTATTTGTTGTTGTTTTGGTTTTAATAAAATGTTTTATATGTAAATCCATACATGACTAAGATTCTTATTTGTCCAACCTCACAAGCATCTTCTTATTAATAATTGTACAACATTACCCAAGTTTTTTACGTTCCAGATTCCCTAACATGACTGTCACATTTGTTTGTTTGATGGGGGTGAGGGGGGATGGTGGACAAGGAGCTCCTGATGGGGGATGACGGAGCAGTGTTGGGTGTCTGACCTGCATGATCGTTGCCTCCATTGCATCTGTTCTCAGAGACTTACAAGCCGGCGGGCTGGCTCGTAGATGAAGAGCTGCAAACCGACTGGCTGGCTCATAGAGGAAGAACCGCGGCCGGTCAGTTCGCAGGGAGATTGCTGCAGGCCAGCTCGCAGAAGAACACCTGCGGGCCGACTTGAATAGGGAAAGGTGCGGGCCGTCGGCTTCCAAAGGGATAGCTGCGGAACAGAGATGTGGGGAGAGGGAGCGTGAAGGCGGTGTCTTGCAGAGAGAGACCTCTGCTATATTTCCAGTCTTGGCTTTACAGATACAACTGTGGGCCAGAGAAGTCACACCTGAAGAGCTGTGAGCCGACAAGTGGTTCGCAGAGGGAGACTTGCGGGCCCAAGAAGCATATTGGGGGTATGCTGGTGATGTGGGAAGAGGGTGTGTTACCTGCTGATGTGGGGAGACGCAGCGTGAAAGGGGTATCTCGCCCAGACAGAGCTCCGGTTTGTTTTCAGAGATGTCTCGGACAGATGTCAGCTGACGGACTGAATCACAAAATGGCTTTTCAATGCTCATATAGTGTGACTTATGAACAGTTCGCATCCAGGCTTGCAGAGGTACAACTGCAGCCCGTGGGCTTGACTCGCAGAGGGAGAACCACGGGCCATCTGCTCCCAAAGGAACAGCAGCGTAGTAGCTCGCAGAGGTAGAGGCACAGCAGCGTACTAACTCGCAAAGGTATAGAGCTGCGAGCCGATAGACTGGCTTCTAAAGCCATAGCTGCAAAGTGGTGATGTTGGGCAGAGGGAGCATGAAAGGGTTATCTCGCAGAGACAGAGCTCCTGTATATTAAATTGCCCCAGGGACCTTTCTTTTATATTTTCACTCAATGCGAGGCACAAGATGGCTGCTAACGCTTCCTGGTTTGAAGTGTTAGCAGCCAATCAGAGGACACTTCCTGATTCGAAGCATTAGCAGCCAATCAGAGGCAAGCTCGTGCTCGGGAGTTAGACATGGCCAAATATATATATATATTTTTTCCTTTAATATGTCAAAAACTACTGAATGGATTTACACCGTTTTAACAAATGCGCACTTACTGGACCTAGACCTTTCTCCCTGGCAAATTTGGCATAATTCCGTTCAGCAGTTGGACCTGTAACCTTGTCTAAATTTTCCTATGGAAAATGCATTGAGAAAACACGTTTTGGGTCCCCCCGTTTTCTCAGCCCCCCCCTTGACCAATCACCCCTAAACTTTCAAGATAGGAACTGATCAAAAAATAAAAACTTTTTGGAAATTTTCGTAAACATTTGGCAAACAACGCAAAAGTTATATGCACATGGAAAGCTCCAGGAGAGGGGCCATGCAACCCCTCCCTCCCAACATGAGTGAAGCCCCAGGACTGCGAGGACCCCAGCAGGCCCCCGCAACCCCAGCGAGCCCCCGCTATTATTAAGAAATTCCCCCAGAACCTACCCACCCCAGGGCCTCATTAAAATAAAACGCGGGAACTCACAAACCCAGCGCGAATTGCTGTACATTTCTTTTTTATAAAAATGCGTTCTTTGGTACTGGGGGTCCTTCTGGGGCCCCCTGAGCAGGCCTAGGGGGTCAGGGTTTTTCTACCCTGCCCCCTTCTCTTTTTTTATACCTTTGTTTCTCTGTTTTCTATTGACTTGCTTCTACCGAGCCACAAAATGGCTGCAAACACTTCCTGATTTGGAGTGTTGGCAGCCAATCACAGTGAAGCTCCTGCTCGGGACTTAGCCTCCGTCCAGATATCGAAACTTTGATTTTTCTAATTTCTCAGCAACTACTGAACGGATTTACACCATTTAAAAAAAAGATTGCTTTCTGATCCAAGCACTACCTTTTGCCAAATTTAGGGTAATTCGTTCAGTAGTTTCAGCTGTAGCCTTGCACAAAGTTTCCTACGGGAAAATAGTTTTTTGACTCTTATTTTTTGAATTTCTCAAAAACAACTGAATATATTTACACCATTAAAAAAAAGGTCGCTTTCTGGACCAAGCTCTACCTTTCTGCCAAATTTGGGGTAATTCCGGTCAGCAGTTCGGGCTATAGCTCGTCACAAAATTTCCTATAGAAATTAACATGAGGAAAACTCGTTTTGGGGTGCCCCTTTTTTCTCAGCCCCCGCTTGACGAATCACCCCCAAACTTTCAGGATAGGAGCTGACCTGGATAGACTTTTTTTGAGGAGAATTTCCAATGAATCGTCAATTGACGCCAAAGTTACTAGCAAATCAAAAAAATGCTCTTTCTAGAGAAACTAGGTTGTAACTATATCCATTTACTGGCAACCGCCAGTAGGTATTACCTCCTGGCGGTCACCAGCAGGCAGTATCGTTAGGACCTAGTTTCCATAGGAAAAGCGTTTTATCTTTTCCTAATAACTTTAGCGCTGGTTGACGAATCTTTGCAAAAATGTTAAAACTAGTGACCCGCTCCAATCAGCTCCTGTCTTGAAAGTTTCGGGGTGATTTGACAAGCGGGGGCCGAGAAAAAAGGGGGTCCCAAAACGTGTTTTCCCAATATTAATATCCATAGGAAATTTTAGACAAAGCTACAGCCCGAACTGCTGAATGGAATTACACCAAATTTGGCAAAAAGGTCGGTCTTGTTTCAGAAAGAGCCCTCTTTTTAAATGGTGTAAATCCGTTCAGTAGTTCCAGAGAAATTAGAAAAAGAAAACATTTTGATATGTGGACGGAGCCTAACTACACATCTCCTCCTGAGCACGAGCTTGCATTGATTGGCTGCCAACACTTCAAACCAGGAAGTGTTGGCAGCCATGTTGTGCCTCGGACGAAGAGAGAAATAAAAAGGTAAGACAAAGATAAAAAACAAGAAAAGGGGGCAGGGTAAACACACAGGGACCCCCAGGCCCAGAAAAAGATTTTTTATTTTTTTTTATTTTCGGACGGGGTCGCGCAGGGTGCAATAATGCGTCCGATTTTTTTTTTTAATGAAGCATGGTCTCCCGTGGTTTTTTTTTAAAGCCCCCGGGTGGGCCAAGTCCCAGGGCAAATATTTATGTAGCGGGGCCATGCAGCCCCGGGGACTACCACCTCCCCGGGCTTGTTTTTTAAAGCCCTTGGTACTGCCATCCCTGGGGCTTTTCTTAAATATGTGCTGGGGCACACAGCCCCCACGGCCCCGGGGACCACCACCTTCCTGGGTCTGTGAACAAAAATGCGTAGGGGGTCCCAATCCACCCCACGCTGCCCTGGGGGCCACCACCTCCCTGTGGCTTTGGAATGGTAGGGAGGGGAGCCTTGCAGCCCCATCGTGGAGCCCTTCATGGCCCTGTGGAGTAGCATCCCCCAGGGCCGGCTATTGCCGTTTCCGGGAGTGCCCATGCCTGGGACACTGCTGTTTGCTGTGGCAGGGCAGGAGCTGTGCGGCTCCCGCCCGGCCATAGCAAACTCTGTGTTATATTCTTGTCTTCTCCTTCTCTGCTGCTCAGCCTGTGTGTGTGATGTCATTAGAATGTTCGTGTATGCATGGTTTGAATGTGTGATCAGTTTGAGTGGGTGGGGCTGAGCAGCTGGATGCTGCTCCCGGTGGGGCCTTCCTTACTACCAACTATGTCTAATAAACCAACTTAAGAATACCTACTATTATTGGATTTACTTACTTTACAATGTACATTTAACATTTTAACAATGGCGACGAGGGAGAAAGAACTACGTGTGCAGGAACTACATTTGAAACTTGAAACATGGAACTACAAAAATGATTGCAAATTAACTGTGGAAAAAGCTTTAAGAAGACAAGCAACGCTTTTGATGCCCCACCGGTGTCATGTTACATCTGACAGCCATCCATAAAGACATCCATAAAGGTATGTTACAAGCGTTATCTGGGTTTTAAAATATTAGATTTAATTTTCTGGACCGTCGGACTTTGACATAAAAAAGGAGGAGTTTCAGCCTGAAGCTGTATTTCAAATTGTGGGGCTGGTATGCCTGGAAATCCATTGCCATTTGTAACGTACTGTACTTTGCCTACCGTCATTTCCAACTGTCTTTTTCTTCAGCTGAAGATCTGTTTCTTCCCCGGCTGAATGCTGAATGATGACGCAACAGAATACTACCACAGTATTGGTGATTCTGTGGAACATGTTGACATCTATGGACGTGCGTCAGCGTCATGAAGGGTCAAGTTCACGCAGTGTTTATGTGCACGTATGTGCATCATTGGCAACAACTGCCTTGGCAGGGTCAAAGAGCCTCGAGATTACGGATGACTGACTGCCTAAATTCTTTCATTGTGCTCCTGTCTTCTCAGTAACATCGAACGGATTTTCAGAGTGTTCTTCATGAGAAAGGTACTGTGTTAATAGACATTTTGGCTGAGATTGATTTTGAAACTGACACAGATTGCTCACCGGAGCTGTTTTCTTCGGAAACTTCCAACATTAGGTACTGCATACATTAATTCTGTTTCATCTGCGCCATCCAGTGTCTATTTTCCATTATGGCACGACTACAGGAAATGATCATCCATTCGATTTAGACACTGTGGATTCAATTCTTTGAATGTCATTTACCTGCCTTGCTGAAGAAGTTTAGCTGTTTGTCGTGAATGTCTGACAAAATATCGAAATCAAAAATATCGAAATACAAAAATATCGGAACAAAAATATTGAAGTCAAAAATATAGGAATCCTATCCCTAACAAGGTAAGTACAAAAATATCGAAAAAATAATATCGTAGTACAAAAATATCGAAATTAAAAATATCGTTTATTTAAATGTATTAATAATAATGTAAAAATAATTATAAAATACATATAATGTTACAAATATTAAATAAAAATATTAAAACATAATTTAAAAATTAAAACTAATACATATACCTTTAAAATAAATTAAAAACTTAATGTAATGTAATTTTATATTTTTTAATTTCATTTAATTTATTTAATTTAAATTTATTTTATTTTTACCCTGTACGACTGTACCCCAAAAACCCAAAACTGACCCTGAACCCTAAAAATACCCCTTTACCCAAAAACTGAAAACTGACCCTGAACCCTAAAAATACCTCTTTACCCAAAAACTGAAAACTGACCCTGAACCCTAAAAATACCCCTTTACCCATGAACTGAAAACTGACACAGAACCCTAAAAATACCCCTTTACCCAAAAACTGAAAACTGACCCAGAACCCTAAAAATACCCCTTTACCCAAAAACTGAAAACTGACCCTGAACCCTAAAAATACCCCTTTACCCAAAAACTGAAAACTGACCCTGAACCCTAAAAATACCACTTTACCCATGAACTGAAAACTGACCCTGAACCCTAAAAATACCCTTGTACCCATGAACTGAAAACTGACCCTGAACCCTAAAAATACACCTGTACCCAAAATTAATTAATATTATTTAATTACCAATTAATTATTAATTAACAATAACAATAAAGTAAATATATTAGCACATTTGCTGTAATTAATTTAATTTAAAAATTAATATTATTTTGCACAATTAATCAATTAAGAATAACAATAAATTATATATAAAAAAATTACTATAGTTAATGTAATTAAATAATTAATAATAATTAATTGCCAACTAATTAATAATTATAAATATGTAAAAAAAATATAATAATTAATAAACTAATTAATAGAAATTAATTACCAATTAATTATTAATTAAAATATGTACAAACATATATCAATTAATTAATTATTATTAAATTACTTCCCACCCTATTCCCCTATAAACCCATAACCCGCTACAGAACATATTTAGCAATTAATAAATTAATTAAAAATAATTAAAAATTAATTCTCAATTAATTAATTAATAATTCCTACTAATTAATAATTAATTTAACATAATTAAATTACTTCCCACCCTATTCCCCTATAAACCCACAATCCGCTACAGTAGTAAAAGACAATATTTAATAAAATAACATTAAAAATAAATAATAAAACATAATAAATACAATATAATATACACTAAATTTATTTAAAAATTGATATTAGTAACATCAAAATTATTAATTTCGATATTATTAACATCGATATTTACAACTTCGATATTACTGATATCATACCAATATCGATATTTAGACTGTCGATATTACTTACCTTCGATATTTTTGTATATCGATATTTAAACTTCGAGATTTTTGCATATCGATATTTAAAAATCGATATTTTGTCTGTGTACCGTTTGTCGTGACAACGGTGACTACTTTTATTGTTTTAGTTTCTTGTTTTGAATTATTTGCTAATCACATGTGTACTTGTGATGATATGTTTACGCTTGCTTACATGTTATGTGCAGAGAGTCTGATTTGATTTACTTTTACTGCATGAACTGTTTATATGCTGAGATGTTTGTTAATGTGCTCCTTTAGTGTCATTTTAATAGATTAATTTACATATACTGAATTTAGCTACTTATGTACTGAAACTTTTTTTTTCAGGTGCTCATTTGTTTTCTTTAAGTGATGATTTTTAGTGGTCATGTTTTACTACGCAAAGTCGTGGAAGTTTTAGATTTTTCTTTTATAGTAATGAACCACATTTGTGCTCATTTTATTTGAGGAGTTCATTCTTTGTAGTATTTGCTTTAATTTGTTGAGCCATAGGAGTGCGCTATTTGAGTTGGGATGCTCAATTTAATTTATTTCCAGTGATTATTAGCAGGAGCGTGTGATTCTGCTATATGTTTTGGAACTACTATTGGCGGGTGTTGAGATTTATTTTGCTGTATGTTTTTGATGTAGCACTTTTCTTAGTGCTCTATTCTAATAGAGGAGTTCACATTTTTACTGTGAGGAGTTGTGCAGGGGCTACGTTTTTCTTCTATTGCATTGAACTACTTTTAGTGCTCAAAATGTTGAGGTGTTCAATCCTAGTGTGAATTTTCTGAAGATTGGTTTTCCAGTTTGGATTTTTAGTGTGTATCTTTTGCGGAGCCACATAGGTGCTCATTGTTTGAGGTGCTCCATCTGTTTCAGGTTAAATTATATGGGACTGCAGGGTCCTCAGTTCTGTTCATTCATGATTTATATTGTTGAACCACGCAACTGCTCTTTTCAGTTAGAGGTGTTCAGTTTTACAGAGAGCTGCTGGGGAGTCATGTACCCCATGCACTAGGTGTTATGCGCCTTGTCCTGTGTGTTTTATTTTAAGTGTGTTTCGGGTAGCGTGTGGGGAATTCTGCGTCCTATTTTTGTTATTCTATTGAGACGCCATTGTATCTAGTTTGGTTCCCTGTCTATTGCTTTTTGTGACAGTCTGGCCAACTGGCATGATTTGTGATATTTAGGATTTTGGTTTGTTATGGGGGATGGTGCTTATGTGAGGTCTATTTTGTCAGATTGTTTTGTTAATTTCAGAATTTATATTTGTAGTCATTCATTTATTTGTGTTGACTGCTTATTTGATATCCTGACCTTGTCATCGGCAGGGCATACTGTATTTATTTCCTCTTGCTTTCTTTTATTTTCTTTGTTTTAAAAGAGGGAGATGTGTTATATTCTTGTCTTCTCCTTCTCTGCTGCTCAGCCTGTGTGTGTGATGTCATTAGAATGTTCGTGTATGCATGGTTTGAATGTGTGATCAGTTTGAGTGGGTGGGGCTGAGCAGCTGGATGCTGCTCCCGGTGGGGCCTTCCTTACTACCAACTATGTCTAATAAACCAACTTAAGAATACCTACGACTATTGGATTTACTTACTTTACAATGTACATTTAACATTTTAACACTCTGCTTTGGATTTTTAAAGCGAGAGATGGTTTCCTGCTCTCTCTTCTAAAATCCAATGCAAATTACTTTTCCACGGGGGGAGCTGCATGTCAGCAGCTGAAAAAGCAATGCTGACTCCCGAAGGAGGCGGGGAGCTGGCAGGGACTGCGGTCCTCAACGGAGTGGCCAGGCCCCAGGGGATGGGGTTCCAGGGGCAAAAATCAGCCTGGGAAGGGGGGCTGTAAGGCCCCCTCCTCTAAATCATAATAAAATAATAATGGCCAAGCTCCGGGGGATGGGGTCCCCAGGGCCAATAGTGGCCCCCCTCTAAATATAAATACAAATATAAATTGGAGGAATAATCCCCCTTTAATCCTGAGGGTCCCTGGTAGCCAACTAGCCCATCAGGTATGTCCAGTAAGCGCCACAGAGCTGCGTTGCAGAGAGCTGTAAAAAGGGGCATGGCCTCGGACCACCTCTCTGCAACACAGCTCCACAGCTCTGTGGCACATACTAGAGGTACCTTGGTGGGTTAGTTGGCCCCCAGGGACCATCAGTATTTACGGGGAATTTATTCCCCAACTTACAATGCACAAGGGGGTGCGTTTGCAGAGTGATGCAGGGAAGGGGCGGGGCCTCCAGCACAGTGCTGGCTTTTTTAAAATGTATTATTTTGAGAAGGGGGCTGTGTGCCCCCCTTCTTTTACAATATCTGGGGCACTGGGGACTCCATTCCCCGGGGGCTGACCAAGTTTTTTTCTAGAAACAAATATGGGAAGGGGACTGCGCAGACCCCTCCTGAGGGCAATTTCTGCCCTGGGGACCCCATCCCCATGGTGCATAGCCAAATATTTATTGTTCGAAAAAGGAATTGAAGAGGGGGCTGTGTGGCCCCCTCCCGAGGCCTCTATTGGCCCCATGGAACCCATCCCCAGGGGCTGTGCCTCTTTTTTGATTTTTTTTTCTTTTTTTACTCTATTTTATTGAGGGAGGGGTCACGTGGCTCCCCTCCTGGGCAACTTCTGGCCCCGGTGACCCTATCCCTGGGGCCGATTTGCTTTGCGTTGGGGATCGTGGGGGGAGCCCTAATGACCCCACGGTCCTGCCGGCTTCCTGACCCCTTGCTTTGGAGCAAGGGGAGCTGCCGACATGCAGCTCCCCTTGCTCAAAAGCAATACTGCTTTGCGGCATTAAAGCCAAAGCAGGTTTCCCTGGTCTCCCTTCAATGAAGCAAAGCAGAGTTTGCCATGTCAGGGCGGTAGCCGTGCTCCTGCCGTGCCATAGCAAACAGTAGTGTCCCGGGGGTGGGCATCCTGGGACACTGCAGGAGCCAGCCCTTTTGGGGGGTGGTCCCCAGGGTCATTAAGGGCTTCTGGAGGAGGGCTGCACGGCCCCACTTCCATTGTTTTCAAAGCCTCAGGGAGGTGGTGGTCTCCGGGGCCCAGTGGTCCATAAAAGACCCCCTCATTTGAATAATTAATGCCCGGAGAGGTGGTGGTTCCTGGGGCAGTGTGGGGTGGGGCAGCACCCCCACACACTTTTATTTTTCAACATTCAGCCCCAGGGAGGTGGCCGCCCCACCTTTTAAATTTCAGGGAGGTGGATGTCAGTGTGGGGGGTTGGGACCCCCCCACGCCTATATAAACAAAGCCCCGGGGAGGTGGCAGTCCCCAGGGGCTGCAGGCCCCCGCAAATTCATCACTCATTGCCCCTGGGAACTGGCCCACCCGGGTGCTTTTTGAAAACGAAGTGCAGGAGCCCGCATTTCATTTTTTTTTATTTTCACAGCAGGATTCTCGACCCAAATTCGTAAAAAAAAAAAGGTTTTTTGCCCCTGGGGGTCCTTGTGGGACCCTCTGAGCAGGCCTAGGGGGTCAGGGTGTTTCTAGCCTGCCCCCTTTTCTTGTTTTTCAACCTTTTTTCTACTCTTTTCTTGTGACTCGGTTACCGAGTCTTTAGATGCCTGCCAACACTTCCTGGTTTGAAGTGTTGGCAGCCAATCAGAGTGAAGCTCATGCCCAGGAGGGTGCACAAACCCAACTTGGTTCTCAGATATTAATATTTTTCTCATGAACTACTGAGTTACACCATTTACCAAAAAGGGCACAGTCCAAACCAAGACCTACCTTTTTGCCAAATTTGGTGTAATTCCGTTCAGCAGGTCAGGCTGTAGCATGTAATAAAGTTCCTGTGGAAAATAACATGGAGAAAACTCGCTTTGGGACCCCCCTTTTTTCTTGGCCCCCGCTTGACGAATCACCCCGAAGCTTTCAACACACAAACGGAAAATTTCAGGAAGATTTGTCGAATGGCGCCAAAGATATTGGCAAAGTGGCAACCACCAGTAGGTAATATATATTTAATATATACAGTGAACAAGCCGAAAGGCGAAACGCGTTGGTGTACGGGTGAACCTTGCCATTAAAATTTAATGCAGCAATCTTGGGTGTCCTGGAGTATTCTTTGAAGGTGGAAGAATTAGCGAGTGGATTTGTACTGGCAGCCGGGCCCGATCCATTGATATATATATGTGTGTGTGTATATATATACATATATATATATAGAGAGGACCGAGATATTCTATCTCAATTGGGCACCTAGTCTCACATATGACTGCCCCCACCCTACATGCTACCTGATGCGACTGGTCGCTGCAGTCGGAGGGGACTCAGAGGGAACGCTGCCATTTCATCTGTTCCTCGATCCGCCCTACTCACCTGCAATACTTGCACCGATCCCATGTTCACTCACTCCTCTACGCGACCATCTCAACAATGCAAACACACTGCATGCTGGGACTAGTAGTTCGCTACACTCAACACGAACTCTGATTGGTCAGCCGATTGCCAGGGGAAGGAGATGTAGGTGCGAGCAGAGACTTAAACAGGAGGAGTTAATGAGGGACGGTATCCTTACAGCATGGGGCGCCGAAGAAGGCTCACTCGCCGAAATGCATCCGCCACCGCTGGGACCCTTGAAATAAAGCTGTTGTTTTCACTGAACTCCCCTCTTGGCCTTCGTTTCTTCTCCTTGGAAAAGAACCACCTTCATATATTCTGTGCTTGCCAAGGCACAGTCCGAAGACCCTGCAGCATCCAAAAGACCCAGAATGAACTTGGCATCTCGCTGCTTGCAGCTACCTTGTCTCCAGGGAACTGGAAATTCCGAAGTCTGCCAGAAATGTCAGGAAGACGAGAGAGGACCGAGATATTCTATCTCAATTGGGCACCTAGTCTCACATATGACTGCCCCCACCCTACATTCTACCTGATGCGACTGGTCGCTGCAGTCGGAGGGGACTCAGAGGGAACGCTACCATTTCATCTGTTCCTCGATCCGCCCTACTCACCTGCAATACTTGCACCGATCCCATGTTCACTCACTCCTCTACGCGACCATCTCAACAATGCAAACACACTGCATGCTGGGACTAGTAGTTCGCTACACTCAACACGAACTCTGATTGGTCAGCCGATTGCCAGGGGGAGGAGATGTAGGTGCGAGCAGAGACATAAACAGGAGGAGTTAATGAGGGACGGTATCCTTACAGCATGGGGCGCCGGAGAAGGCTCACTCGCCGAAATGCATCCGCCACCGCTGGGACCCTTGAAATAAAGCTGCTGTTTTCACTGAACTCCCCTCTTGGCCTTTGTTTCTTCTCCTCGGAAAAGAACCACCTTCATATATTCTGTGCTTGCCAAGGCACAGTCCGAAGACCCTGCAGCATCCAAAAGACCCGGAATGTACTTGGCATCTCGCTGCTTGCAGCTACCTTGTATCCAGGGAACTGGAAATTCCGAAGTCTGCCAGAAATGTCAGGAAGACGAGAGAGGACCGAGATATTCTATCTCAATTGGGCACCTAGTCTCACATATGACTGCCCCCACCCTACATGCTACCTGATGCGACTGGTCGCTGCAGTCGGAGGGGACTCAGAGGGAACGCTGCCATTTCATCTGTTCCTCGATCCGCCCTACTCACCTGCAATACTTGCACCGATCCCATGTTCACTCACTCCTCTACGCGACCATCTCAACAATGCAAACACACTGCATGCTGGGACTAGTAGTTCGCTACACTCAACACGAACTCTGATTGGTCAGCCGATTGCCAGGGGGAGGAGATGTAGGTGCGAGCAGAGACTTAAACAGGAGGAGTTAATGAGGGACGGTATCCTTACAGCATGGGGCGCCGAAGAAGGCTCACTCGCCGAAATGCATCCGCCACTGCTGGGACCCTTGAAATAAAGCTGCTGTTTTCATATATATATATATATATATATATATATATATATATATATATATATATATATATATATATATATATATATATATATATGTATATATATATATATATATATATATATATTTGCCAAGGTGTATTGAAGAATGCATGGGTGTAAAAGTGACTTAATGGAAGATTTAGTAGGTGCTTGACTGAGTGTATATGTGAGTGATTAGACATGTCTTACTGAATGCATGGGTTAATGACTAAACTTTGCGAATGTCTTTATCAGTTGGTTTGTAAGCAGCTTCATGAGTTGGTGAGTAGCTACATGAGTGTATATATGGGTTAATGATTGTTTTTCTTAGTATCTGTATGGGGACCTGAGTGTCTGTGTTGGTGGGTGGGAGTAGGGGTGACTCCCTGTATGGATGTGTGAGTGGGTGAATCACTGAGTGTATGGGCTCATGAGTGCATCTGCGAGGGGCTGTATGGATGAGTAAGTGTGCATATGACTGTTGGTGAGGGAATGGATGTCTCAGTGGTATATGTGTGAGTAACTACACTTGTGAATGGCAGTTTATGTGTATGTCAGAGTATATAAATGACTATATGTGAGAGTGAGTGATTGTGAGAGTGGCTGTATGGATGAGTGTGTGCTTGTGTCAGAGTTTGTATAAGAGAGTAAGTATGTGTTAGTATCTGTATGAGTAAGTGAGGTGGTGTGTGTTTAACTGTATACATGAGTAAATGGGAGTGTGATTGATTCTTTGCTTGACTGACTAGGTGTGTGAGTAACTCTATGGATGAATGGATGTATGCGAGTGTCTGTATAGGTGTATGAGTGCCTATAATAGTACTATATTGATGAGTGACAGCATGTATGAGTAAATGTATGGGTGAATGAGTGGACGTGTGTGTGGACCCTGGATTCAATGAGTGGGTATGTAGCAACTGGTATTGGTGTGTCTATGGGTTCAAGAATGGTAGTTCGTATTTTAGAATGGGTGTATCAAAGGTTACATTAGTGTGTGAGGAGATGCATCAGATTATCATGAGGATGATGTCATCAGTGATGTCATTTGGGAAGTCATCAGTGATGTCACTGACCATGTCATGAATGATGTAATATGTGACATCATCAGCAGTGCATTGTGGGGGCGCCAGTTAAAGTTAACTCAACTAACTATAACAGACACATTTCTCTGGTTTTGTATCAGTGAAATGTCCAACTATCAAGTCCCTGAAACCTATGGCTTTTTCAGTGAATTTCAAAGGTTTTATACATGTTAATTTCAACCTATAAAATCCCTGAAACCTATAGTTTTTTTAGTGAAAATATACATATTAAAAATTGGAACAGGTTATAGCCTGAACAGCTGAACGGAATTACACTACATTTGGTAAAATGGAAGGTCTTGGTCTAGAAACCATGCTTCTTTTTTTAATGGTGTAAATCCGTTCAGTAGTTTCTAATAAATAAAAAATATCAACATCTGGGTGGAGCCGAACAAAATATCTCATTGTGAGATCTGATTGGCTGTCAGCACTTCATCCTGGAATTGCTGGCAGCCATCTTGGCACCAATATACATGACAGCACCCCATTGAAATTCATTGTAGTGAATAGAAGGTTTTGAGGGTCACCAAAAGGAGAACTATAAAGGGTCATAACAGACTTTAGTTACATTAGAATTCAATTGTTGATGGTACCATACTAATTTTAGGAATTGTGGTGTGCTGTAAGGTGATTTTACCCTGTGAAAAACCTGCTGCTGGGATATCATGAATTATGTTTGTGAGAAAACTATTTTCTCATGCTTGTCCCATAGAGGTTTGGAAGGAGCTCAAGAAGCTAAAATGAGAGCATATTTTCTGTAAATTCACATAATCGTTCTCAGTCATGTGAGAATGAAGTCTTACATTCTCAGTAAAACTTAGAAATGTCCTACTTTACATTAAGGAAAGTTTCAATTTTATCAAGGATGCGGAGGCGAGGATTATTTCTCCACTCTTTATAAGCATTTTTAAAGATAAAGTAAAAAAACACATCGATAAACTACAACTCCCATGAACACTGGGAGTAACCATGGTCACCAACAATCCAATCTTATAACATTCTGATAGTCCATGTATTATAATCAGCATCATAGTCCTTCCACTTTCTGCGCTGAAGGAAGTGCAGCCTGTTGGACCTTAGTCACTTTAGAGTCTGACATAAGATGAAAGGCAAGAACGTTCATACTCTCCCCTAAACGGTTCTCAATAGGCCTGGGTGGAAAACTACGCTACGCTCGCATAGTTTGTGTAATTGGTGCAACTACGTGAATTGCATGTAGCACAGTGCAAAAATGCTTAGCGTAGCAGGCATTTTTTGCTTGCTTGCGGTCCTCAACGTCAAGTTGGCGACCGCGAGCGAGCAAAATGACATCCGGGCGAGACCTTTTCCTCGTTCGCAATCAGTAACATCAAGTTGCCGATCACGAGCAATGAAAAAAAACCTCCCGGCGAGATACTCAACGTGGGGAGGTCAGGATTCTCATTGCGAGTGGTTGCATATGCTTGCGACGGCTTGCAATGAGAAACTACCAGTCCGAGTTGAGAAAACTGCCACTTGAGGATAAATCTACTCGAGAGGCAGAAAATGACCGCTTGCACTGTGTAAGATGCTGTTTGCAATGATTGCACAGTGCGGACAAGCATCCAGCGCTGTGCAATCATTGCGAACAGCATTTCCTACCGCACTACGCAGTTCGCGTAGTGCTACACGCAGCTCGCGTAGTGTGAACTGCACTTCGCGTAGCTACTACGGGAACTACGCCCAGGGTTAGTTTTCAACATAGAATCCAAACATTCCAATAAATAGAGAATTTCATACACCACGAAATCACTGATCTGTAATGAACACAAAATAGTTCAAAGAATTCCAATATACATAATCAGTGTAGGAGAACCATGCAGTAAACAGTTATCAATAATAATACATTTCTGTTTGCCAAGCATATCAATAAATCCATAGCAGAGATATAAATACATTTCTCCTTGAGAATCACGGGATCCCGTCAATGACGGCCATAACATAAGTCCCCTGAGAGAGGGAGGCATCAGAAGAGTATGCCCGGGGGATAATCCTCACCTCTGCCTCCTTAATAGAATTGAAACTTTTCTTCACGGAAACTAGGAAATTAATCATTCTATGTCAGGACCAGATGTGAGGATTAAGCATTTTCAAAGCTTACTTACCACCAGAGAGGCTGCGGCATGGATTGGTTTGAAATAAAAAAAATGTACAGTGGAATCAGATTACCAATCCGCCACATTCATGATATCTTCGGCCCCCCACCTGGATGGCCTTGGAAGCCATAGCCCCTCTAGCAAAGTGTGCCCCAAACTCGCTAGAATCGATGCCAGCCTCTGTCATGATCCATCTCACCCACCTAGCGATGGTCGGTGATGACACAGCCTTGAAGCGTTTCTTCATGGCAATTAGGAGTTCGGACCTCCAAAGTCATTTCCTTGTAGGCCTTTAGGCACCTGACCAAACACAATTTTGGATACTCTGGGAAAGCTGGATATGATACAGCCCTTATACTTGTTTTTGTTCTTCTTGAGGTGCTGAATGTAACCCCCTCTGGGGTAAAAATTCTATCCGAGAGGTCCAAGGCTCTCACATCTGATGATCTCTTACAGGAGAGGAGACAGAGAAACATGGCTAGCTTTGCTGAAATCTCCTTTCTGGACAGGTATTGGTTGTCCTGCCAAGATGACAACAGGTGCAGGACCAGATTGACATCCCAAAGACCCCTGTAACAGGGTTCAGGAGGATGGTAAATCCTGATCCCTTTGAATAACTTACACACCCAGGGTTATTCCCCCACAGGAACGTTATCCACCGGTGTGAAGGAATTGATGGTGCAATAGGCCGATCCTTCATGAAAAAGTGCTGCCAGGAAGTTCACTATATCGATAATGCTGGCTCCCACGGGATCCAGGTGTCTCTCCACACACCAATATACCCATCTCCTCCAGGCCGATCTATATCTCTTAATGGTCCATGGGGCCCAAGCCTGCTGGATAAGAAATTCAACCTTCTGCGAACGTCTGACATCCTGCCAGTGTCGCTTGAAATCCTCCATGTCATGAGGTGAAGATGGCCCTGGAGAAACAGAGGATATGGTTGGCCTAGAGGGTCCACCAATATCTGATTGTATGATGGAAGATGTACTGGGGCGTCCCAAGCCAGCTTTAGGAGAGAGGGGAACCACACCTGTATTCGCCAAATCAGAGTCAACAGGATGATCGATGCTTTTTGGCACCAGGTCTGCGCTGCAAGCTGCTGGATGAAGAGAAAGGGATGGAAGGCGTAGGCCAGAATTGCAGTCCAATCCTAAAGGAAGGTGTCTACAGCTTCCGCCCCTGGGTCCTGTCTCCAGCTGAAGTAGCGGGGCAACTGGGCGTTCCTTCTGGATGCAAACAGGTCCACCTGGCGAAGACCCCAAAGCGTTATTGCTCGAAAAACTACCGGATCAAGACTCCAGTCGCTGGCATCCTTAAGGTGCCTGGCGTTCCAGTCCGCTACTGAGTTCTGGGTTCCAGGTAGGTACTCTGCTGTCACTGAGATATGACGGTAGAGGCAGGAGTGCCAGACGTCTTTGGCCAGCTCTGCCAGGGCTCAGGAATGAGACCCACCCAGCCGGTTGTACTGTACCGCTGTTGTTTTGTCCATCCGTAGGAGTACACAGCATGAAACTCTGTCCCTAGTCAGGGACCAAATGGCAAAAGAGCCCACCAGAAGCTCAAGGCAGTTGATATGGAGAGACAGCTCCTCCTCTGTCCATCTGCTCCCATGGTGATCGACCGACACCTGGTGCCCCAGCTCATGCGACTGGCATCCAACTCTATCACTAGGTCCGGTTGAGAGCCAAAGATCGCCCGACCGTTCCACACCTCCATGTGATCGATACATCACTGGAGCTCCATTCTGGCCTCTTGTGTCAGAGCCACCAGTTCAGAGTAGGTGAGACACCTCCGGAGGTAGGATGTTTTCAATCTCTGCAATGCTCTGTAGTGCTGCGGTCCTGGAAAAATAGCCTGTATCGAAGATGATAACAAGTCAACAATCCAGACCAACTGCCATAGAGATATACTGTCCCACCTGAGGAACTTCCTCAGCTCCTTCTTAATCTTTGCAATTTTCTGTTCCTGAGATTTAGGGTCGCCATTGTGGTGTTGATTCAGAAGACCAGGAAAAGCATGCTCTGCTGCAGAACAATGTCCGCTTTCTGCTGGTTGATGGTGAACCCCAAACTCTGAAGCAGAGATATGGTGGTAATCGGATGGGGAATCAGTCGATCTCGGGACTGATCTATTAGCAGCATGTCATCCAAATAAATAATGAATCTGATGCCCAGGGTATGTAGATGCTCCATCACCAGGTTGAGGAGCTTGGTGAAGCACCAGGGTGCTGATGAAGGCCGAAAGGCAGGGTCCGAAACTAGAAGATCTGCCCCCTCCACTCAAATTGGAGAAACCTGCAGTGGGGCAGATGGGGACAGATATGTATGCGTCCTAGAGGTTGAGACGTGCCAACCAGTCATCCTGCAGGACCAGTTCTCACAGCAGGTGAATCCCCTCTATCGTTGAAAGACCTGAGATTGTTGACTGGGTGGAAACCCTTTTCCATTTTCTCCACAAAGAACAGATTGCTTTAAAAAACCAGGGGTGCAGCTCTGAGGGGCAAATTGCCCCTTTGGCCAAAAGGTCCTGGACCTCTCGATCTATAAGGGATTTGTTCAGAGAGGAAAAAACCAGTGGACGGGGTCTGACTGTTTGCACTGGAGTTCCATAAAACTCCATGTGAAACCCCCCCACTGTCTCTAGGACCCAAGGGTCTGAGGAGATCGCTACCCATTTGTGAGAAAACATGCTTGTTCTCCCTCCTAAATGAAGAGGAGATAAAAGACTGGTGCTTACCACTATATCTGCTGGAGTTGTTGTGGGCCCCTCCGGGCCACGGTTGTTCTTGCCTCTGCTGCCTTGAGAAGTATGTAGTGTTCTTGCATCCTGTTTATGCTTTGCATGTTATCTCCCTCTCTACTCCTGCTTGTAGAATGTTGCAGCAATGATGCTTTGTAGAATGTTGGGGCTCTGTGGGCTGTGGATGACAGTTGGCATTGGGCTGAGCATCATGCTAGATGTTCCTGGTGGGGTGTTATTACCATCTTAACTACTTGACTACTAATAAACATCTCTACATCATCTTCTGTGTGGACCTATTCACTTCATTATTCATGGCGACGAGGATGGGATGTAGATGCCTTAAATTAATATTAGATGTTTTTCCCTTTCCGCGAACATTCAGTCTGGAGGGGTTGAGCTACAAGAACATGCTACCTCCATATCTTACAGGACATCTTCTTCCCATTTGAACTTTGTGTGCAACTTGTCTTAGACCGCAGCCATGTTGGCAATACAATGCACCCGGACAACCAGTTTGGATGCCTCCCACTCCGCAAGCAGAGGGAAACCAGGCCCTAATTTTCAGCGAAGTAAGTGAGATTGTCTCTCACAAGTCTGATTGGAACATGAGGCCATCCAAAGCAGGAACATTTTGTTTCCAGGACTGTATTGGGGTTCTGACATTGCCCTACGCACAATTCAGAAGTAGTGGATTTTGGTCAGAGTGGGTTTTTGCAAGATACTCGGTTCGGGTCACTTGAGTTTATAAGGAGGTAGAACATAAGAAGGCATCTAGTCAGACAGAAAGGCAATGCATACTACAGTAAATAGAACAGATAGTGCCCTGCGAGTTATAAGGCCTCCAAGTATCAGTAAGGCCTCATTCCACTAACCAACTGTGGAACATTCAAGCACCCTAATGACTAATGAAGGGAAGGAGGTGATGAGACATGTCAAGACTCACAACAGTTGTGCAGTTAATATCCCCTTTGTTGCACATACCTTAATAAAACCGATGTCTTCACCATCCAAACTTTCCCCCCCAGTACTATGTAGCAGCCCTCTGGCTCAACACCCCCCCGACGGGGAAAAGGGATTCCAGGAACCACCCAAATCAGCGCACCCCTTGCAATGAGGCATACTTAGTGGTGTATATCTTTCCCCAACAACGTTTTTGTAATGCTTGATTTTTCATTTGCGTAAGGTGGGTCTCTTGGAGGAGCAGAACCTAAACATTCTGTCTTTTGAGGGAACTTTTAATTCTATATCATTTATATGGAGAATTGATACTACACACATTTTAGGTGATCTCTTTAATTACGGGGTCATTTCCGCCATGGGGAAGAGCATGGGTCTTGGATGGAGAAGGTCCTGACCTCAACACCCAAACCTAGTAGTCATATATCTATACTACTATTATAAAGAGAGAACTGTGCCCTTTGAGCCAGGTAAACTCGAAAAGTACACCACCAATCAAAACACCCAAGACATCTTTTAAAACCTCAGGGCAAGCAGAAGGACATAGGCTATTAAAAATAAAAAATATACGTTGTTTAAAAAATGTCGAAATAAAAATAAAGTAGTCCCTTGCAAGTAGCGCCAGCCGCGACGTCTGCGTGATGACATCATTTGCGTTCGCTCTCCCTGGCAACACTTCCCAAAATGGCGCAGAAGATCGCGACCTGCTGGGAGGACTGCCGTGGTCCTGCTTGCTGATGGGCGAAGTGGCGGCATGTGCAGGCCGGGCGCATGGAGAGGGGCGGCCTGTGCGGGCGGGGCGCCTGGAGATTGGCTGCCTGTGCGGGCGGGGTGCCTGGAGAGTGGCGGCCTGTGTGGGCGGGGCGCCTGGAGAGTGGCGGCCTGTGCGGGTGGGGTGCCTGGAGCGGTAATCGGCGGCTAAGGTAAGGATCAGGCTCTCGGACACGGGCGGGAGGGGGCCGGGACGGGAGGGGGCCAGGACGGGCCGGTGCGGGAGGGGGCAGGAGGGGGCCAGGGCAGAAGTGCACGCAAGCCTCAAATGCTGCCCCCAGCTCCTTTCTGCCCCACGCAACGCTGGGGCGGGCTGCTAGTTTCAAATAAAGGGTTAGCAGACACAACAGCAGAAAAGGCGATTGGCAACCCACTCCAGTGGGGAAACAAAAATTAAACTCCCCGACAAACCCTCCAAAGGCAGTTGTGCTGTGGCACTCCGTCCAAACCATGTGGAACTATAACAAATTTGAGCCACTGGTGGGTTCACTACTGACCAATCACATCAGGTATATTTACAAAAGCCTGAGCGATTGTTATCAAGTGAAAAGAATTCCAGTAACTAGCATTTTCCTCAGGGTCAAGAAGGGGCGTGTGTAGGCCTTAAATATTGTCATTGTCAGTTCCAGGCATGATATGAGGAAGGAAAACTCTGGAGTCAGAGCCTTGGCCACTCTCTGAACTGTAGTCCTATGCAGAGGAGGCCCCAGTTTCCCTATTCCGCCTGGCGCCCCACCAGTGTTGCTACAGGGAGGGCCTAGTCTCTTTCATCACAAGGTTTTTTGTGATGTGGGGTGCGCCGCACTTTGTCTTAATTAACAGGGCTGTTTACATCTGGCTGATGTGTAAGGGGTCACTCTGGAAGTGTGTGTGTGTGTGTGTGTTGTAGGTGTCTACTCAGCTCCAGGTGTCTATGGGAGTGTTAGAAAATGTGGATTGTCTGCCAAGGTGGAGCCGCAGTCTAGCAGAGAGAAAAGAATGCAAGGAATAGATAGTTCTAGCAGCTGCTGAATAGTCATTAAATATAGAGACTTTTGCTTTCCCCACCTGGAAGGGGCCTGTGATGTGGGTCTGACAGAGCAGGGGATCTCTGTCATGAAAATGAATGAGGCGAGCCACCACTGGTCACGGAGAAGCTACTGATGTTGGAGGACAGGGTGGGCTCTTGTGCGCATGTTTGAGTGTGTAAAATGTTCAGAGGCCCTTCAGAGTGAGTGCCTCCTGCAACCAATCCTCTAAGAAGATGACCATGGATTTTCTTTAGATGTTTTTGGGGAGTCCAACCAGCCAAATGTTCTTGAGTTTGGCCATGCCCTCTATATCTTCGATTCTAACAGCAAGGGTTTTTACATGAACTGCCATGTGAGTACTTTGAGATGGGTGGCCTTCAAGGCAGGTGTTAATTCAGCTTTGGTGGTTTAAAATGTCTGGACCCGGTCAGACATTCTTCAGTGGTCATCTTTCAATTGGTTGAGATCCACCAATGAGTCTATTTTGGAATCTAGGGCTTTTCTGGTGGATATTATTGCAGGTAGAATGACATCACACTTGTCGCTGGTGTCCGGGGTGAACCCAGTTAGTGCACAGGAGGCCTAGGAGTTGAGGGTACATCCCCCAAGACTTAGGAATCCTAGGTAGCCCTCTTTTGCCCCGTGTATGCCCCATGGTGCTTTGTCAGAAAACCTGGGCGACAATGCCAGATTTGCAGTCTGTCAAAGTAAGGGTGTGAATAGTACCCACGGTTCTCAGAAGTAATGGATGTAAATAGTGTCCCTCAGATCCTCCATGTGGATTGGTGCTGCAAGCAATCTTGGTGACATCACCTGACCACAGGGGAAGGAGCCAGGATCAATAATGTCAAAGGGAGTAATCAAATCACATCAAAATAGCTTTATTCGGTGTAAATAAAACAAACACCATAAAAGGATGCTAATACAGTAAAAAAGAAAAACATTCACATATTGCATCATAATCCATAATTAAAGTTAAAATCAGATTGACACATTTAGCTTTTCATGGGGATCAACTCAGTATAGAATTAATAGGGTATTCATACATCAATACATCATGGAACAGAAATACAATTCCTGCTGTATATACAATGAGGTGCTAGTGATTATAAATTCATAAACATTTAAGGAAACATATGTGAAGAAATTACAGTTGATAGTCTTGTCTTTCGTATAACAGTACATACAAATATGCATATTCTTTTCTCTTCCTAATCGAGAGTAGTACAAAACAAATGACAGAGCTTAAATTTTCACATTATCCAAACAGCAAACAAAGTTAAAAGCATTTTTATAATTACAAAAGTCTGTTTCTTAAAATAAAGGGGTTTTAAAAATGATTTCCGGATACCCATATAAAAAGGACAAATGAGTATGAAATGCAAAGTTGATTGTAAGGTTTTACGGTCACATGGGCAAGGTGGTAATGTGTGGCACCATTTTTCAGTTTTTGGAAAGGCTATTAAATATTGTAAGGTGCCAATCCTTAGCCTTGTCAGGTAAAATCTATATTGTATATTCCTTACCAATGTCAAGTATAAATGAGTGCCCCTCATCAGCGGTCGTTCACAATAACTAGCTATACTCTGTTTTTGACTGGCAACCCTTTCCCGTTCCTGCTCCATTGCAGTTAAGTATCTTAATTTGAAATCACTTTTACTATATTCATGTATGAAAATAGGATTGTTTTTATCAATATTTACTTCACATTTCATTAAAAGTTTAAAGATGTACTCCAGCCATGGCATTTTAAAACTGTGGTCAAGGGCTAAGCAATCCTTTATTAGATCTTTTGTAAATTCAGTTTCTTCCTTTGCCCATAGCCCTTGCCACAGTGTAAGACCTGCTATGTTTATTATATCGCTTAAATGTAATACAGATAATTCCTTGTGTACAATGATGTTTGGAGTAGCGCTAGGGACAGCCAACAGTCTTTTTTAAAATGTATTTTCCTTGATTTCTAGTGCACCCGTATTTTCTCTCCCCCATATCGCTGCACCATAACAAACCCCGGAGACACACTTGCTCCTTTATAATGATAACATTTCCTGTATGGGTTTATTTCCCAATTTTGCTGCGAATCTAAAAATGCCCTCAGTAGTTCCTAAAAATGTCATCCTACAACAGTCAATATGCTTATTCCAGGTACCATTTCTACTAAAGAGCATCCCTAAATATGAAAAAGTAGACACTCTATTAATAATAATAATAACCCCACCCACATGATGTTGTCTGGACTTTGGCCTCTTGCCCACACAGGTTATTACAAAAGTTCTCTTTAAATTTAATTGTAAATCAATTTCCGACATGTATAAGGCAATATTTTCTATTAAACATTGTAGGCCATTTACAGTCCAGCATCATCTGCATATAATAAAACAGGTGTCAGGCGTTTTCCTACTTTCGGGGCATCTGCAACAAAAGTTTATAAAAACAAATCCACATTATTTATATATAAGGAAAATAAAAGCGGAGCTAAAACGCATCCTTGTCTAATACCACGCTTTACCATAAAATCAGGTGTACATTCCCACATCTTGCCTAATCGTACCCTAGTATGCATACATTTGTGAAAGGAATGAAATTACATCAGTAGGAGCCCCTAGCTCCTTCAGTATTTGCCAAGGTTTTTGATGGTTACATCGAAGGCCCTAGTGAGATCTACAAAACATAGGTGAAGTGCCCCCTCCTTGGCTAATGTGTACTTCCCTATTAATAATCCAACATTTAAACATTGCTCTACCATCCCAATGCCTCTTCTGAAACCATACTGGGCTTCTGTCAATATTTTGTTCTCGCTAGCCCAGTCTTCTAGTCTTTCTAGCATGATTCGACCCATCAACTTCGATGAGGAATCAAGAAGGAGTATTTGGCGGTAGCAAATTGCCTTTCCTCTGTCCCCTTTTTAAAAATGGGTATGATAATACTTTCAACCCAAGTGGAGGAAAGTGCACCTCCCAGAGCAGCATTAAAAACATTCAACAAAATAGGTGTCTAGCAATTCTTTTTTACACCTAAAAACATCTATAGGCACCCCTTCAGGTCCTGCGGCTTTTCCCTTTGCACTTTTTTATAGAGCTAATTAGATTTATCCTATTGTTATTGGCAGTGCATTTACTGGATTTACTTTTATAAACTTTTCCCTATTACGATCTATTATTTTTATACATTCGGGGTTAAACATATTCTCGAAATGTAACACCCAATCTTCTGGTGGCTCTACGGTATCGAACTTTACTTCATTATAATCTTTAAAATACGGTTGAATAATTATCTTCCAAAAAAGGGCAGAGTCTTTCAGCTCTGCGCCTGGTTTTATTTCTCCCAAGCCTCCTCACGGATCTCCCTTTTTCTTTTTTCCAAAGTTTTTTTATAGTCTTTCCTTGCGGTACTTATCCTGTGAGGATCTCTAGGTTTTTGTTGAAGGTCCAAATTCAATTCCCCATTCAACCTTGTACACTCATGGCCAAACCATCTAGGGTTAGGATCACAGGATTTTTTCCTCCTTTTAGTTATCTGCGATTTCCTTAGTAATATTAGAAAAGGCAATTTTGGTAGATATTTCAGTAGAAGAGCTATTCAAGCAGATTTCTAAATCTTTTTGCATTTTTTCTTTAATGTTTTCTATGAATATAACTGGATTAACTCCCGCCCATTTTATGGAGACACCATTATTACCTTGGATATCAATATTAGCCTCAACTGTCTTCAATTGTAATTTTTTTGCCAAAAGTATTTTCAATGTCGCACTTAAAGGGTAATGATCACTAAACAAGCTAGTATTTATAAAAACTCTTTCAACCAAATTTCTACCATTCGCTAATATTAAAATATGATCTATATCAGATGACAACCTTGCTCCTACAAAAAAAACGAGCATGTTTAATTCCCCTTCTGTTATGTTCGGTTCTAAAACAATTAGATCGTATTTATGTGCCACCTTGTTGATAGCTTCCCCATACAAGTCAAAGGGAGTAACCTCTCCATGTATCCCATATATCCTTTCTGTTCCACTCCTCAGCATGGTACCCTTTTGATGGTGAGCAGGGCCTAAGGCTTTAATCAGTGTGCAGCATCCAACAGTCAGTGCCAGTGGGGATGGGATGCTTCCTTCTGGATGTACTGATGTTAAGTTTGGTGGTACTTGTAAATAAAAGGAAGAGAGGTATGCCTAGTCCTGCGGCATCTCCTCCTGGGAGCTACAAAGTCACTGCTTTGCCCCTCAGGTTGCCTCCAATCTCTTGACAAGACCTCTGTGCACCTGCAATTCTACTCAAGGTGATGGGTTTAGGGGAGCTCTATAAGATGGCTCACCCATTGCAACAGTTCTTGTAGGGAGGGGCGCAAAAGCCTCCCCAAGTAGTGTTGCGGCCAACTCAATAGGTGGAGTCTGTTAAATCCTAATAGGCACCACATCAAAGATGCCTATGGCCCATGAATCGGTGGAGAGAAGTCAGGGCCGGATTGGGAACCACAACCAGTCCCGGGAAAGTGCTCGGCCGGCCCCCCGCCCCACTCAGGGGGTAGGAGGTGCCGCAGAGCTCTTTGCCGAAACTGCCCTGTAACAAAAACGGCCCCCAGGGGCCCAAAACCAGCCCCCATCCGTGTGGCGCACCGGGGGATTGCCCGGTGCCCGCTATGCCCAGTCCGGGCCTGAGAGAAGTAATGTAGAACTCAGTCTTACCTCCATTGAACTTCAGGGAGTCTAATTTAAGCCAGTTGGTTATGTCATTTATGCAATTGCAACTGTGAAAGCCTACAAGGTTCCCCTTTGACAGGCAGAATTACCTGAGTATCATCTGCATAGTTTACCAGGCTGATTTTATGAGATTTAATAAGTGAGATCAAAGGGCCCCTATAGATAATACTGAATCACAAAAAGATATTTAAAAAAACTAAATGACAATAGCAAGTATAGAAAGAGAGTAGACTTTGAATCCATTGCTTTCAGACAATATCTTTTATTTTTGTCATGATTTGCCACTGCTCGAACAGGAGCCCGTTAAAGACATTGCACTCTCAGACGTGCTGTTTTTGCCCTTAAACTCTTACATCTTGATGGTGGATATGCCTTGCTCCATGGCAGTCCAGACTCCACACTGGCACACTTTAGGGCATCCTAAAAACTGCAGCAAGTCTCATGCAGGACCTGAATAAATAGAATCAGATCATCCCCATCCTGGTTACACTCCATTGGTCCCCCTTGGTGGCCCACACCATCTTCAAAACCAATGCATCATTTACAAAGTCAACACAATCAGCAACCTCACTTAACTTACAAACACGCTCATCCTCCCTGACGGTTCTCACTACACTCATAACCACCACACTCATAACAATTCTCAGATTAAGAAGTATAAACAAGATAAAATAAGACAATAGGCTTTTTCCATCTATGGCCAAAGCATCAGGAACAAAAAACATAAGCCCTCATGGAAAATACTACGACTATTGGATTTGCCAGTGTTTGTTTTGTGTTGTTTGCCATGTTTTCCCAGACTTCAGTATTATTCCTCTGAAGTACTAATTTTTCCTTCTTATACTTCCTTCCTGCAAAACACATCTTTGATGACTTCATATCCCTTGCGGCTCCTATATCTATATTTGTGTTTAGTGGAAATACACTGTGGCTCCAATATCCATTTTCTTTGCCTATTTAGCTTTGCTTCAAAGCCATTCTTTCCTTCTTCACTCTGTGTTCCTTTACAGTTTTAGTTACCCTATTTTCTATAGCTTTAAATTATTCAACTCCTTTTCTTTACCCACATCTCTTTTTTCCTTAGGGATGTTTCTTTTTTTCATTATTGTTTTATTGTCAATGAATTCTAACTATTTTATTAATTTATTATTTGAAAGGTTTTATATAGTGCTGGATAGACCCAGAGGTATCAGAACGCTTTACATGAGTATCAGACCATAGTTGCAGGATACATCGTTACAAAGGTAACACAATTAATAGAACATAGCTACATAGTTACATGTTAGGTCGAGATAAACAATAAGGACATATGCGTAAGGGAATAGAGAAAAAGCATGTAGGGGAGAGATTCAGGGGAGAGGGGGTCGGAGCATGGGAAGTAGACAGTGAGTGAAGGAGGGAAAGCGGGGGGAGGGTGGGAGACATAGCATGAAAGAAGAGGGGGAGGGTGATGGGGACACAAACCGGTATATGAGTAATAGCTGCGTCCAAAGTTCAGTAATCTTTGATCCCAGGGGAAGTGGTATCATTCCCCCAACTCCGATGCAAGAGGTTCCCTTCATGCAGTGGACTCTCTCAGTGGGGTCTCTGAGATTTCAAGGCCTACCTACTGGATCCTTCCCCAAAAAGGGGAGAGGGAGTGCTTTGGCAAGGGGTGCCATACCATACCTCAACTGTGAGTGGCTCCCTTGGCGCTGTGGACTCTCTCAGAGGGATCACTGAGACTACAGAGTATAAGTAATTAGATCTTTCCCCAACATGGGGAGAAGGAGTGCTTAGTTAAAGGGCATAGGGGGCTAGACGGCGTAGCATGCAAGGGGAGAGATTCAGGGGAGACGGGATCAGAGCAGAGGAAGTAGACAAAGAATGAAATAGGGAAAGCGATGGGGGAGGGTGAGAGACAGAGCATGAAAGGGGGGGATCTTCCTTATCTCTGCTAGTTCTTTTGGTTTCGCTCCCTCCGTTGGGTTTGCATTAATTCTTCCATCTTGTATCAATGCCAGATCCCGCCACCTGATCCCAGCTGGTCTCTGGGTCTGGCAGTGGCAGTCTCAGGAGTTCCATCGCTTCCTTTAGATCCGCTACATGTCGAGCTTTGTTACTGAACTCAAGCGTGAGGATGAAAGGTTATGTCCACCTATACCTAATGTATTCCAGCTTTTAGTTTTTCGGTCACAAGCCTAAATTGCTGGTATCGCTGGAGGGTAGCCTGTGCTATGTCTTGCCCCCACACAGTGTCCAATGTCTCCTATTTTTGTGATGTTTCGGCCGCCATTTTAGGGTCAGGCATCCTCGCTTGCCAGCCTTATTGCATTTCTACCTGTCTTTACTTATGGTGCACTTCCAGTGCATGGCCTTCGTTTCAGCCGCTCCACCTCTGCTATTGAGCTACAGCCTTTCCCCCAGTGCCAGTCTCTGTAGCCCAGCTACAAGTACTCTGAACTTATTGTTTTATTGTCAATGAATTCTAAGTATTTTATTAATTTGTTATGTGAAAGGTTTTATATAGCGCTGGCTAGACCCAGAGGTATCAGAGCGCTTTACATGAGTATCAGACCATAGTTACAGGTCAGGGGCCAGGCAGTTTAAACAACATTTCAGGTGCTGATCAACCGGGCAAGATGTCTACCTTGAGAATAGCAACCTACTAGGACGTGTACGGTAGACAACATGTGACAGAAATAACTGATTGATGATATGTGTATGGGAAATTGAATTTACCTACTGCATGTTACAATATATTGAAAGGATGGGAACTCTATATAATAATGGCCACATAAATAGAAATGTTCAAGAGAGTAGGGAATAGCCAAAGGTGGCAAATGTACAAAATGAATACAGTGAATTACACCCGGCTCTATTAACTGTCCATGTGAGGGATACAAAGCCAACAACTTCTGAGAATATTGATACATATGTGGAAGTCTACAGTGCATGGATTACTAGTGTGATAGATTCAGTTCTCCCTTTTAAGTGATACATTTTTCATCGCTCTACTCTTGGCACCCATTTAAATACCTGATTTGACCATAGCTAAAAGGAAATGTAAAACCCTACAAAGACTCTGGCATTGAGAGTGCAACACAGACAATAAACTTGTTTATGCACATGAGCTCGAGCACTACAAAAGAACCGGCTAGAGTGATGTTTTCCATTTACACATCTTCCAGATTTCTTCCATGATAAGATCGAGCATCCTCTAATGATGTTTCATTGCGCTACTCACTCAACTAACTTGATTGATTCAATGTTTTCCTTCACTTCTTCTGTAACCTTAGCATCATGGTCAAGTCTATCAGCTTCTGTGCCCTAAGAAATATCACAGGAGGGTGGCACCTCTGGTGGCTCCCGATCTTGCCTCACTTTGCAATACTTCTTTTGTCTAAGATCTTTTTCCAGATTTTTGCTGCTATCATCCCATTATTGAAGAACCCCAATCTAGACCCCCAAAAACTGACCAATTGCTGCGGATCTCACTCCCGCCTGCAAATACCAAAATAATAGAAAGTCATTTACTATCTACCAGTCGGAATGTTGCCCTTCATTCGGCACTTGTGCAGTGTTGACGGCCACTAGCAATAGGATTTGGGTGATCTTGGGTAACGGGGGCACTGGGGCCATCATTCTCTGTGGTCTATGAGCAGAATTCAACCTGGTCTCACATCAGATAAGATCCACCCATGCAGTTCAATGGATTGGGTCTGCAGGGGAAGGTGTTGAGCTTTCAGAGCTCTTCATTGAGCTCAAGCTTGTTCAATACAATGTTCATTTTTTTTTCCTCCGATGGGTTTGAATTCCATTCATATGCTGATGACACCCAGATTATTCTGCAGGTAGAGGACAGTCACACATCAATCCAAGTCCAATTTAAATCTTGCCTCACATCAGTTGCCCATTGGATGGAGGCCAACTCCCTAAGGCTAAATGGTGACAATATGAAGGTCTTAGTGTTTGGTAACCCCCCATCTTATCGCATACTTGGTGGCCACAATGTCTGGGACCCTGTCCGGCGTCCATTGGCTGTGCACGCAACTTGAGTATGATTTCTGACTTTGAGTTCCATATTACCAAGCTGACTGTGGTGTATTTTTACCTGCTAAAGATGCTTCTTTTGTGCCAATCTCCTATGTGGACACCTTTGTTACGTGCAATAGTCATCAGTTGTTTGGATTTTTATGACATTGTTTTTCTAGGTGTTCACTCCTTTTTGATACACTGCACCCAACTGGTACAAGATGTGTAAGAAGGGTTGATATCTAGACTTCCCAGATCAGCCTGTTAGGAAACGCTCTACCTTTAAAGGTTTGTGCTATTCCCAGGGCACAAGCTGAGGGTACACGCAGATAGATGGCATCTACCCACTTTTTGCACAGGTTGGAAGCTGTCTCCCCTGCCAATAAGTTGGGCCCCACAGAAATATGCTGAACTTGTCACAGTGTAATTTTCAGACACCCGGACACATTCAGTAGGGCCTGCATGTTGTCTCCTTTTATTCTGAGCAGCAAAGTGCAGGTGAGGCTGGTTTCATATTGCACACTCCAGCTGGGCCCATAGCATAAGCTTCACTTTAGTCCTTCTGTTAATTGAGGATCCTGGTTGGGAGCTATTGGGAGCATCACACCTAGATTGAAATGCAATAGAGGGGAAACCAAGGACTTACAGCCTGTTATTGCTTCACAAGTAGTTAAGAGAGGCAGGCTTTTGACTATGTTCAGGCCCTAGACATATGCATGCACCATAAGAATGTCAGATGTGTTTGTCCTAGTATTTACACAAAAACAATTTAAACACCACTATTTTGCTTTAATCTTTTATAGCACTACTCTTCCCATTCCATGGTGTCAAAAAGCTTTACGTTTCACATATACATTATACATTGACAATACATCATATGTGTGGAGATCAATATACAGGATTTCTTACATAAAACAGTGAGGGTTACAAGGTGTAAGAGTCACATGTCCTTCATAGATCACTGTGCTATATTGAAAGAATTAGAATTTATAAACTACACGTAATAAAAGGATCTCTGTATTAAAAGCAGTAAAGCACTCACCCATCAACATAAAACAAAAACCCATCACCTGTGTGTCACATAATATGCTTTGCAGGGGACACATTAACCATCTATGCTACTTGATTCACAACTGGTTCTAGATAACACACAGATCAATCCAGCAGGTGCATTAACCTCCAGAGTTATCTTTACCATTACTATTATTATACATTGGGATTTACTGGATACACACAGATCTATGCTGCAGATGCCTTAACCCCATGAGATATTTTAAAATGCAGGCTTTGCAACCAATTAACCATGTTTTCCTTGTTACAAATCTTTTTGTCGCAAAGTAAAAAAAATACAAGTATTAGTTGAGGCACAGATTTTGCTTCAGGGTTGCGTCACTTTTTTTGTCGCCACCTCAACGTAAAATCTAATTTGTTAAATATTGTAATGTGTTGCTATATGGCGGTGTACTGGGCAGGATGCCTGAATTATATTTGACACGCCTGGTCACCACCACTAGGTCACACTACTTTGGTCTTCAACAGCCTTGTTGGTCAGTGAACCAAGGTTTCATGTAAAGCACATAGGTGGTTGAGCTTTCTTGGTTTTCACGACTTAGAGCTGGACCAACTTTCATTTTCTTTCCGTGCTGGGTCTTGTCTTTTTCAATTTCAAAAAGATTTTAAAACACATTTCTTTTGTTTGTAGCACTGCTTTCCCATTTGTCTGCTTCTGTGATTCGCACCAAACTCAGGGTACTCGCGCTAAAGAATTACAACATAAACAGATACATATAAATAGCTAATGATGTTAAATTGTACTGGAATGTGTAAATAAAGTCTATTTGGCAGCATAGCATTGAGATGGAAATTGTGTTTAAATAGAGTTAGAGAAAGAATGATATAGGACATTAAGGATATAAAGTCTGCAATAACATTTTTAACATGTGATGCGGGTGGCACTTGAAAGGGCAGGCTTACTTAAAAATACAAACACAAAAGGTCAATGAATACCCAGCAGTATGGCATCATATCCAGGGCAAGTGTAAGCTGGGCTGGCTTGGATTAAGGTGTCTTGTACAGCACCATTATCCAGGTTTCTCTTATTTCCTTGTTCCGCAGAGTGTATATGATAGGGTTGAGCAGCGGCGTTGCAACTGTGTAAAGGACAGACAAGGCTTTGTTTAAGTTAAGGGAGCTTTCACTTTTTGGTGTGGCATAGATTGCAATCAGTGGGCCAAAATATGTACTGACCACAGCAAGGTGGGAGCTGCAGGTGGAGAATGCTTTGTTTCTCCCAGTGGCTGATGGGATTTTCAAAATGGCCGACATGATGTACACATAAGACAAAATGATTAACAGAAAAGGAACTGATAAAATTAGAAAAGACACAATAAAAGCGTACACTTCAATGTAAGAGGTTTCCGAACAGGCTGCTTTCAGAAGAGATCCATATTCACAGGAAAAGTGGTCTATCACATTTTCACCTGGGAATTTTAATCTCTGCAGTAGGTTTACTGTAACAAAAGGGATTGTAAAGCCTCCAACCCAAGCACCAGCAACTAGCTTAACACAAAACGCATGGTGCATGAGAGTGCTGTAATGCAAGGGGAAGCATATGGCGGTGTACCTGTCATAAGCCATGACTGTCAACAGGAAACACTCACTAGTCAACAATGAACCGAAGAAATAGAATTGCATCAGACAACTGACAAGGGAAAATGAAATGACATCTACCAGTAGCCCAGAAAGCAGGCTGGGAGCAGTGGTTGTGGGGTACCAGACTTCCAAGAAAGACAAATTGCCCAGAAAGAAGTACATAGGTGAGTATAAGCGTTTACTGATGGATACTGTGGCAACGATGAGGCTATTACCAGCAACAGTTAGCATGTAGATGGTGATGAACAGCAGGAAGAGGAAGGGCTTCAGATTTGGAACGACTTGCAGTCCCAGAAGAAGAAATTTGTTGTTACTTGTTACATTTTCTAAACAGTTTGCGGGAGCCATGATAGTATTCTGTGAAAGAAAGAATCACAGTTTTATACAATTGAATTCACGATTTAATAACGGGATTGAAGGAGTTATCTATTATGCTAAAGATACTGGGGTCGGCCTGGGCAGTGAACTCCGCTCTGTTCACAGAGTTTGCAGGGTTTTCTGCACTCCTTTCTCCGCGGAGCTTGTGGAGTGCAGGAAACTTCACTCTCCATAGTGCAGTGAACTTGTTTCCCCTCCCACACTTGCCAACAGTAAGTTGGCAAGTGTGAGCTGGCACTCAGGTAGAATTTCTACTCAAGCAGCAGGAAGATAAGCATGAATGGCAGTTGGCGCTGCCCCCACCACCAGCAGAACTCTGGTGACTTTTTATGTCACTGCCACATAGCGGAGCTCCAAGAAATCTGCCCAGACCCACTCTGGGGCTCATGTATGAGCTTGTTCTGCAGTGCAGCGCAGCGCAGCCACTTACCTTGCCATGCTGCACTGCGTGGCAGGGAAAGAACAGGATTCCACTGTATTTAAGTTAATGGGGCTGATTCCTGTCCTTTCTGCTGCAGTTACACCTTTTAGCAGCCTAGCACCAACTCAGGCATCCTTGCACCTGGGTGCATGGGTGCCTGTGCTGCACGTTGGATTTGCTTTGTGCAAACAATCCTGGGAGTCATATTACTTTTCCCTTCTGTGCTGCAGAATGCAGCACACATAGAAATGTAAGAAGCATAGAGAAATAAAAATATGTCTTGTTAACCATGTAAATCTGGGAAAGTGTCAAAATCCATGGGTGTTGTGTGGGGACACCCACACCATAGCCCAGGAAACCCCTTCCCAGCACAGAGTACGCAATGCTTTGATTTGCTCTGCTTCAGACTTTTGGAGCCACTCAAAGCCATGCAAAGTGATTTTGCATGGCTTCAAAAATCTGAGGGTGCATCATGCATGTATTACGTTGCGTGCTGCAAACGTGATGTAACCCTGTCATACATAAACCCCACTATGTGGATACAAGACATCACATATGAACCTTTTGATCTCATTAGCATACTTTCTGATCCTTAGTAATACATTTTGGGGACCGTTTGAATGAAGCGCAGCAATGAATGCGGCAAATTACAATCAATCACATTCCATAAAGTGTCTCATAATGGGTGATTTTTGCTAACTTATTTAGCAAACTCTTCTGGTGTACCCACAATGATTAGAATTTATTGAATCAAGAGCGCAGCTCATACTGTGTCGTCTACAAGATGCTGGCATCAGCAAAGGCTTGTACGGGTCTGAAGAGGATAAGAGGGAAAGATAGTTCAAAAGACCTTTGCAGAAATACATTCTAATGTGATGTCTGCTGACTTTAGGCCTGACACCAATGCTCGACCACAACACTGAAAGTGTTAAAAATGATGCATTTCTGTGTCGCTGGGACTTTTCTCAGCCTAGCTGTCATGGCCAGTAGCATGTGGGAGGCTGGATTCGGCAAATCTGCAGTAGGTCATGCTAAAACACATACTTCAGCAGTTTAGAAAGAACCAACTAGAGGTCTTTCCAAAGATTGATAAAGAAAGGTTTTACACGGACTTTGACCTTTCTCTTCTTTTATTATACTTATGCTGAAAAACAGAAATGACATTGATGTGATTCCTGACAGTACCCCTCTCAAAGACTGATTTATCGATCCAGGTTTGAGAGGACACTGTAAGTGAAACCGTCTCTTAGTTGAGGGGCATGAAAATGTTCTGTTGGCTCTCACGATCTGTCTTCTGGACCATAACCTCTCCAGTCAAAAAGATAGTAAATTTTTCCTTTGATTCTTTTAGACTTTAAAATTCCCTTCACTACATATTCAGGATGTCCATTTAACGAAAGAGGGCCATAAGGCTTGGATAGTCCTGTGTTATGTACAGTTTTCTTTTGAAGGGCTACATGAAAGATGTGATGAATACCTGAATTAGGATGTATTTTCAGTTTGACAGTGACTGGCCCCCAAACTTGCTCAATGGAATAGAGTCCTAAAAAACAGGGTTGAAATTTCCTATTGCCTTTTAATTTTAGATGACAAGACAATAACCAGACCTGATCAAGCACTTGGTACTCTGGTGCTAACGTTCGATGTTTATCTGCGTATTTCTTGTAGCTTACCATGGAATTCACGAAATTCGATTCTGATGACTTATGAATAATGGTTAGATCCTTCTTTAAATCCCTTACGGCAGGCACCTAAAACTCTTCTTGACAAATAAAAGAGTTATAGTGTCCATAGTTCAAAAAGAAAGGTGAGTACCCAGTAGAAACATTCTTAGCATTGATAAATGTGAATTTTGCCATCCATAACAGCTCAGACCATTCACCCCCCTGATCCAGAAGGAACAATTGGAGATACTGCTCCAATTTGTGGTTTAGTATGCTCAGTTTTACCGTCTTTCTCATGGTGGTAACTGGTGGACTGTCTGACTTCTACTCCCAAACCATGCATAAAGGCCTTCCAAAATGGGACAACAAATTGGGAACACCTATCTGAGATCACAATTTTAGGAACCTCATGAGCTTTTACAATGTGTTCACTAAACTGTCGACTTCTGAGCAGATTGAATCCATGTTAAAGGGACAAAATGACTCATTTTAGTAAATGTATCCAAAAATTCCAAAATGGTATTAAACCCCGACTTTAAGGTAGTTATACTATCAAGTCCATAGTGACTGTATGCCAGGCATGAGATGGGGTGGGCTCTTGCTGTAACAATCCCTGGGGTGCCTGTCTAACAGATTTTACATGAGCACAGAGTTCACACGTCTCTACATACAATTTGATATGAGAGTTCATTTTTGGCCACCTTAAATAAGGTTGAACCAAATCCATGGTCTTAAGTAGCCCTTTATCCCTGCTAAGGGTTGATCATGGCACTCATGTCGTGCCTTTTCCTCAATGCCCTTCATCAGTAAATATAAGGCCCCATTACAATATGACACCTGGTTTTGTACCTTCCTTCCAATTCCTTGTGAATACCAATCAAACATTTCCTCCAGAGTCATACTCTTCGGAACTTCCTCTTCAAAAGAAACAGTACAAATAATTTTGGACTCTGGAATTATAGGCTGCGGATCTACTGAATGTTCTTGCGTATCTGTTTGGATCCAGGAGAAGGCATCCGCTTTACCATTCTTATTCCCAGGACAATATGTTATTACAAAGTCAAAATCAGTGAAGTAGAGAGACCAACGGAGTTGTCTAGGAGTCAAGGTTTTCGCCGTCTTCAAGAATTGAAGGTTCTTGTGGTCTGAAAATACAGTTACAGTGTTTCTGGCTCCCAATAAGTAATGCTTCCAGTCTTCAAAAGTATTCTTAACTGCTAATAATTATTTTTCAGTAATGGTGTAGTTAATCGCAGGGGGGGGTACATTTTCCAGATCTATATGCCATTGGTTGCAGCTGGCCTATGTTTATGTATGATGCTGCAAAAACACTCCACCAATCGCTTCATCTGGTGCATCAGCTTTCAGAAAGAGGGGATCGGCTGGGTCTGCATGCAGCAAGATAAGAGCAGAGGTGAAACTCTTCTTTAAATACATAACCACCTACTCTGCCTCCTCAGACCATTGGAAATGTACTCCCTTCTTGAGGAGTTGTGTAATAGGAACAATTTTTTGTGAGTAGCCTTGAATGAATCGCTGGTAGAAATTGGCAAGGGCGAGAAATCTTTGGACTTCTTTAACATCTTTTGGCGATGGGCAATTGACTACAGATTGCACTTTTTTAGGATCCATGGTAATCCCTTCTGGGGACAGAACAAATCCCAAAAATTCTACAATTTGGGCACAGAAAACACAGTTTTTCAATTTTGCATTGAACTGATGGAGGCGAAGTCGATCAAGTACCATTCTGATATGAGCTGGGTGTTCTTAAAGAGCTTTAGAGAATATCAAAATGTCATCCAGATAGACCACTTCAATTTTGTCAATTAAGTCTCTCATAATTTCATTGATAACATGTTGGAATGCTACTGGAGCATTGCAGAGGCCAAATTGTATGACTTGGTATTCAAATAGGCCATATTTTGTCCAAAATGTATTCTTTCATTCACAACCTTTTTTCATTCAAATGAGGTGATATTCAACACAAAGATCCAATTTCGTGAACATTTGGGCTTCCTTGATTTTATCTAGTAGAACAGAAATCAAGGGTAGAGGATAGAGAATCTTGATAGTGATTTGATTTAACGCTTGATAGTCTATACACAATCCTAAGGACCCTTGTTTCTTTGGTATGAAAAATAATGGGGAAGAAACTTGGGACTGTGAGGGTCTAATGAATCCATTAGCAAGATAGCGATCCAGATTTTCCTTGAGATAACTGTTTTCAGCCTCAGTCAAAGTGTAAATTCTGCTGCAAGGGAGAACTGCTCCTGGTTCCAAGTCAATCGTACAATCATATGGACGATGAGGAGGCAATTTTTTGGCTACTTGTTCACAAAAAACTTCTTAGAATTCGTGGTACTCGGTAGGAATTTTGATGGAATCAATTACGCCAATAGATTCTCCTCCTAGCGACAGCAAAGAGGCTTGGGAAGGTCCTTGTAGGAAAGTAGGACCTGCTTACTATGGTTACGCCCACTTTTTGCTGTGTTTCACTGATTTATCAATTTTAGTCTGGCTGGGGCCCTGCTAACCAGGAACCCAGCCTAGCTTCTTCCTCTCTAAACTGATTTCAGAAGGAAAAATATTACGTAACTTAGCTTCTGTAAATACTGCAAATTCTACGTCTTCGTTAAGACGAGAATTTGGTCTGCGCAGCTCTCGGGCCCAGGCAGCTGCTAGTGTGGTACGTTGGGTTTTCAATATTGCTGGAAGAACGCCTGGCACCTTGAGATATTTAATAAGAAGTGAGCTGTTGGGTTCCTTTAATGCTTATTCCTCTATTGTAAGGAATTTCCGACAGGCTGTTACCTTACTACAGCTAGATGAACAAAACCTATTTTTACAAACTGCTGCCCAACTAAGGTTATGCTTAAAATCTGCCTCTTGGGAGTTGAGCTTTAGAGTTGATAGTAGGTCAAGTAAAACTGCAAGCAGAATGTTCCCCATTGGTAAATTCTGTGAAATAAAAACCCCCCAACCATACATATGTTGGAACCTCCCCCATGGAGTTAGGCGATTTATCCTTTTGTTAAGGTATAACTTACTTCCTCTGAACTGTCTTCTGTCCAAATGGCATGGTGGTTCAGATATTTGTAATTTCTGTAATTGTAATTCCCAGGATTTGTACCATGTTGTCTTTGTTTGTCCGGCTCTTATGGCATTTAGACGCAAATGGTTGAGACCTATGTGCCTCCAATTGGGTATTTCTACTGCTTATGATTTTATTGAAGCAATGCTTAATCCTCCAAACGAAATGTTTTGTTTTAAATTGTTTAACTTTTTAAAATGTTTTTTAACATTATATTGATAACTGAATATTCTGTAAAACTTCTTTCTTGTGTTCTCATGAAATTTGTTGTTTATTCTTTATTGAATTTTTATGTGGACCTCAATTGAGTTCCGTTATCATAAATAAACAAATTTGAATTTGATTTCATGTGCATTAGGTACACTCCAACTTGGTTACTGGGTTACCTGTGTGGTACCTAGTATATGGTACTTTAGGTACCAAGGGCATAGGTACCCCAGAGGCCTACCAGAGGCTAAAGCACATATTATGCCACCCCTGGGAAGTCTTCCAAAATGACACCACCGGTCTGCTACTGCAGCCTGGATAAGATGGTGCTTGCACATTTTACTTAGATATAGTATAACTATATCTACCTTTTAAAACAGACACATATAAACCTATAAGTCACTCCTATGGCAGGTCTTGACAATCATGGATGCAGAGTGCTTGGTTGTCTGTGAGAAGGCGCCCTAGCATGAGCTGAGCCCCTCTGCAGCTTTCAGAATCCCTTCCTTATAGCTGTTCTGTGATACAGCCATACCATATACTATTAAGTGCGTTATAACCTTGCGGTTAATGCCAACTTTGGAATGGCTGCATCAAAAGATGCTGTGTTTGGTGTCAAATACTTTGGAATACTACCCCCCCCCCCCCACCAGTTCTGGTGGTGGGGGTAGCATTCCACCCTTCTAGAGGGAGAAGACATGTACACACTGCTCTGCCTGGTAAAAGTTAAACAGAGCCCCAGCATCACAAAATGGATGCTGCTGCCACAGACACAAGTCTGACCTCCTGCTGCTGGACAAAACTCCAGCAGGGGAGGCCTGGACAATAGGTTTCCTATCACAGGGAGGTGTAACCACCTCCCCAGACAAGCTTTAGTGTATTGGGGCAGGGTGGGTGCATTCAGTGAATGCTTTTCAGACAGTGCCTGGGGCACACAAGGTGTCCCCGTGCATTTCCTAGTTCAAAATGGTTGCCGGGGCACTCAGCCCAGCTCTGGCATGAAAATGTACAAAGGAGAAGGGGTGGAACCACCCCCTCCCCAGGTCCTCCCATAGGTGGGACCTTAGAGTTAGTCCAACCCCTAAACTTAGTATAAGTATAGGAACAGTGTCCCCAGGACTTTAGATTACCCTTGTTGAAACTTTGCAACATATATCTTGGACCTTCGACATTCTATTTCAAGTAGAAGACTGAAGAAATCTCCCTTGGGGTCAATGAGTGATTCCCCTGTTTAAACAGGCACCAAAGAAGCATCTTGCCGGTCTGCATTTTCAAAGGCTCTCTCCGGATCCCGAGGATTCTGCAACATAGGACATAAACTGCCACATATCCCCGAGGCAGACACGAGTCCCCAGCAAAGCTGAGACCTGTAGCCATCACGAGAGACGTGGGACCGGAACACCTAGACATCCAGCAAATTTGCTAGTGCATCAACTTCCCATGGTTTCCTGAGGTTGTGCATTGGGATACTTGTAGTCCAAGCCCTGAGCATCTTTTGCACCAAAGCTTGTGGGCCTACTCTCCATGAGTGTTTCGTGGGCCCTCTTTCTGTATTTCTGCTTGAGGCCCCTTCACGATCCCTGGTCTGTCGACTGGTGGGTCCCAACAAAGGAATCTCCTATGTTTCTTGGGCTTCCTGGTTGCCCCACACATGCCCTGACTCCTCTCCATAGGGTGAGTCCCTCAGACCTTGCTGGTCTGCACCAATGCCAATCTTTTTATTCTGCGTGGGTTGCTGTTGCCAAGGCTTCTTGGGTCCAATCCGGATACTGACACTGCAGCACTTGACATCTGGCTTGAGACAGCTGAAATCTAGCTCCTGGTTGTCGTCGACACCTCCTGGTCCTTGTGGCTGAAGAGTCAAGCTTCACCTACATCACCTGAAATCACCGACATCGGCTGGCATCTTCCTGTTGCCTCCCTGGTCACTGGCAAGTGACCAAGACTCTGTCCCCTCTGCTTTCAGGTTCTTCAGATCTTCGATCCACCCTTGGATCCATCTGGACACTCTTCATCTGGTCGCCTGCAGCACTTCTTTGCAGCTCTCCATAGGAAACGATTACGAAACCCGACACAAAAAGACACTTATGCACCCGGCTTCCCTGAGTGAGGTAATACGAGTACTTTGGTGCTCCCGGGGTTTGCACCTAGTCTACTCCTAAGTGTCCTTAATCTTTACAAATCTAATTGCGACTTTCTACATAGAAGTCAATGGTGATTCGCGGCTGTGTTTAGACACTTAACACGTTCCCCCATGGGTCTCCTACGGACCTACCTTGGGAGGCTCCTGTTTTCCCAGCGGTCCTACAGGCCCTAGGCCTTGCTTCTATCTCTCTCGTGGTTCTTACACCACTTTCTTAGTATATGGTTTGTTAGGCCCCTAGGGCAAAACGTATACTATGCTAATTTACTGTGTGCTACTTAAGTAATTGTATTGTACTTTTGCCTCTAGCCTCGAGGGGTGTGTTTAGAATAAATACATATATTTTATATTTATATACCTGGTGTGGTTCTCCTTTCATGTGATCATTCATGATATTATAGACTGGTAAAACAAGCTGTTTTACATTCCTTCTCAACTTAGCCTAAAGGCTACTCTACACAGCTTCCACTAGGATACCATCAATAAGGGGTAGTTTGGACTGGTGCAAGGTGCCCACTAGAATAGTGGACAGCATATGCCAGACCAACTTCTCACAGTCCTGAGCATTTGTCTGGGGAGTGGTAACAACATGCTGAACAATATGTGAATTTCATTTCAACCGTTCTATTTTCCCAGTTGATGGTGGGATTGTGTACAGACAGCCAGGGCAGACCCAACATTATTTGGAATTGTGGGCATCCATACGAGTGAATTGAAGGATCTCAAAATGACAATCCGACAGAATAAATTCCATAGGTTCAGTATCACGGGTGATGGGACAGGAAGAAAGATTAGTTCTGTCAACTTCTTGAGGATAGCCTTTACCCCAATACTTTGGGCGTACTTAATATCACAAAAATTACCAGTGGCCCCAGAATCAATCTTTTATTTATTTTTTTGTAAAATGTGTTTATTATTTTCAAACACCCACAACAAATAAGAGGATGGGCTGTTGCCTCTACATGGAGCCCAACCATTAGGAAGAAGGAGATAGTGACATCATTACACAATTAAGGTTAATCAACGATCCCCAATCAAACCAGGTGCAGATACACCTCAATACAAGTATTGTCACAGTGTCAAGGTTCCTACATTTCTCTGTGCTATTATGGTTAATGTCTTCTGCATCAAAGCCCCATCCTACTCTTCCTCAGATGCCTGCCCCAAAATCACCCTCCCCTCCCCCGCCCGCGCTACTGCCTTAAGGCTAAGTGGGATCAAATGGTGAGTCATATTGTACGGGTTCCCCCGGTGACCTCATTTTAACAACATTCTTAAGCATCCTGACTACTATGGAAGCCGGAAATCGCTTCACGCTCTGTGCCTCAATATGCAGATATCTAGTCTACTGGTCTCCCTCAGCCGTTAATGCGCTCGCCTCTTAGTCAGTTTCTAGATCTGTCGCTTTCAGCTCTGTCACAAGGGCCTCCCAGGCTCGCGCCGCCTCTAATGCCTTGTCATTATGGGATCTATGGGCTTGCTGTAATCGAACTGAGCTCTCGCTGTTTGCCCACTTAAGGAATGCAGATTTCCACCTTATATAGCTAGGACCCGCCGTTGCTTTCCAGAGGGATGCAATTTCTCGTTTAGCAAGCACCAATCCTAAGTCTATGAATTTGCTAGTTAACTTCGTTTTGCTAATGTGCAGAAACCAATGTAGCAGGCAAGTCCCCCCATCCGGTGTGATCTGTCGCCCCGTTATATTACAGAGTAAAGCGGTTATCTCTTCCCAATATGTCCCCAACTGCGGGCAACCCCACAGCATGTGCAAGAGATCTGCAACCTCTAATCTACAACGGGGGCAAAGAGCCGTATTAACATGAAAATATTGATTGATTTTAGCCGGCGTAAGATATGCCCTGTGCAATGTAAAAAATGTAATCCGCTGGAATCTAGAATTTCTGGTGCCCTACCATGCCCTTTTAAGTATCTGCGACCAGGCCGCATCAGGTATCTCTTTAGCTAAATCCACCGCCCACTGCTCACGTAGCCTCTGCAGCTGTGCCAATCCCTCTCCCAGCATACATTTATGTGTGTGTGTTATACAGTGACCGCCTTATACATGCCCGCTACCATCACATCATATTGACACGCCTCGCTCGTTTGCGGTTCCGAAAGGCCAGTACCCCAGTGCTTCTGGATGGCGGCAACCAGGGCTGCATGCAATAAGAAGTGACCCCGCGGGAGTCCAAAGGTGTCCTGTAATGCACCAAAAGGTAAAAGTAAACCATCTCCAAATAAATCGCCCACCATCTGGAGTCCCAGTGATTCCCACTCCGCGAGGGCAGACCAATCTCCGCCATGTGGCAGGGCCGTGCACATGCCCAACGGTATTTCCGGGGCGTAAGGTCGCTGTACCCCAACTCTGCTGTGGTAGCGTTTCCAGCAATGTCTCAGGACACATTCTGCAGATGACAAATCGGTAGCCCGCAACCTTTGCTGCAGTACCGCAAACAATAGAACATGCCGCCGAACATCCGGCTCAGTCCCTCGCTCTGGCCCTTGAAACTCCTGTGCCACGCCTGGGTGAGGTGTTGAAACTGTGCAGCTAAATAATATAATTCAAAATCAGGGACAGCTAGGCCTCCCTTGGTTCTTGAGTGGATCAGATTATCCAACGCCACTCGGTGCCTCCCTATTCCCCAAATATAGCCCCCACCATAGAGCGGAATTGCAGGAATAGTGCGACGGGTATACATATAGGCAAGGTCCGGAAGAAATTTAAAAGCTGAGGGAGCGCTACCATTTTCAACCATGCTACTCGGCCTGCCACCGATAGTGGCAGAGTCCCCCAGAAATGCATGCTGCCCTTAAGCCCCCTTAGAGCTCTACCTATGTTACCTTCAAGCAGTTCTTCCTGCCTATGATACACGTGCGTCCCCAAATAGGGAAGGCACCTAGGTACTCATACCGAATCAGGCGGTAGGTCAGGTTGGACACACACTCTGGCCACCGGAAACACACATGTCTTTGCCCAATTGACTAGCAGGCCAGAGATATCCCCAAATCGGCTGAGCAAGGAACGCGCTCCGTCCAATGCGCCTCACACATCTCTCAAAAACAGCAGCAGATCATTAGCATATAATGGGATATAATGTGACTGACCACCGAGCCTCAAGCCCCAGAACGCCCTCCCCATCCTGGCCCTCGCCGCTAATGGTTCCATCGCTAGGGCAAAGAGCAGCGGGGAGAGTGGGCAACCCTGTCTAGTACCACACCCTACTGGATATGAAGAGGATACAATTCTGCCAACCCTCACTCTGGCGCTTGCCGACTATTATAATATTTCAGTCCAGCGTGTATATCCCTCGCCAAGCCTGAAGGCTTTCATGACTGAGAATAGGTAGGGCCATTCCAAGCTGTCAAATGCCTTAGCAATGTCCACCGAGAGGACGACTGCGTGCCCCTCCGCTCCATGGTCCCCATCCAGTATCCGTATTAGTCTGCGTATGTTGCCAGCAGTATTGCGAGTGGGGATGAAGCGGGCCTGGTCTGAGTGCACCAGTCACGTCATTAAGGGAAGGAGTCTCATAGCCCATACACGACTCAGTATTTTACAGTCAGTGGTTTGCATAGATAGAGGTCGGTATGAGGAGGGGAATGATGATGGCCTCCCTGGTGGAGGTCGGCAACATACCCCGCTGCCTAGCCTCTTTAGATACCATCACCAGTCTGGGGACCAGGAGGTCGATATATGCTAAATAGAATTCTATGGGCAACCCATTGCTGCCCGGAGTTTTGTGGCGTGCCAATTGTTTAAGGGCACAACGAACTTCAGTGAGTGTGATGTCCCGACCAAGGGACTCCGCCTCTTCCACCACGACGGTAGGCAGTTCGAGGTCCTCCAAAAATGCCTGAACATCCATCTCCCCTGTTTGTAAGCAACTAGTATATAAGTCCACATAGAAGGGCCTAAACCGGTCATTTATTTGATGTTGCGTACATTCCAGTTGTCCAGACGATGAAGTCAATGCCAATATGGGTACACACCTAGGGGCAGGATCAGCCAACCATGCCAATAGCGTACTCACCTTATCCCGTTCAGCATGCGTGCGGGCAAAGTAAGCTCTGTGTTGAAACACCATAAGCGCTCCAAGACCACTGCTACTGCTTCCCTCCGGGCCTGGACTATGTCCCGGTCCTCGATGCCACCAGAGTGGGCTCTTTCAGCCTCCCTAAGGGCCTGTTCCTCAGTTTCAATTTCTTGCAACAAAGCTTCCGCACACCCACCCATTTATTAATACAAATCCCGCGAATCACTACTTTAAAAGCGTCCCATTACAGGGCAGTCGTTGAGGCCGAACCTTCATTTTCTGCCAAATACCACTCAACACCAACATCCAGTTCAGTACGGAAGGCTGGGTCTTCCAGCAACTCTTCTTGTCGACTTACCTGCTCTCTTCTAGGTCGCTGCGCTTTTTGTGTGGGTCCGACATTGAAGCAGCGTTTCTTCAGTCCGGGTCATCTCTCGGCGGCATCTCTCGGACCCATTTCATTAACCTGCACAAAGGAGAAGAAAGAAAAGACAAGTCAAACCTGCATTGACGATGTAGACGGAAACAGCTCTCTCGCGCTGAACCTCATTTTATATATTTCGTTGCTACTTACCTGATCCTGCTCCTGGTTCTATGAGGATCTGTTCCCCTTTTTTGGCATACCTATTGAAGGGAAAGATAAAAGTAACAATCAGATTACCTGAATACAAGGTTTATTTTTGTTATTTTTTCGCTGTTAAACACAGTAGCATTTTGAGCATTATTTTCACGAGCAAGATCTGGCTTATAGGTAGGCTATAGCACCTCCACAGAATATTACATTTTAGCTCCTTTCTCAAGTAACCCTCAGCTCAGCATTGTCTCATTATTATTTTTTAGAACCAGGCACAAACTTTTACATCTATCACTCATTGTATGGAGGAAGGGCTATATCAAGGTAGGGAGTAGTACTATAAACAGAATAAAGGGATATAGGAGGAACATTCCTGCATGCTAATTTTTTCTCTGTGATTCTCTCCTTGCTCACAGCCTTTTGTTTTATCCTGACGGGTCCTGTGCCACTTGGGTTCGACATGGGATATCTTCCCTTTTTCCTTGTTTTGTTTCCCTTCTTCCCCGGGTTATCATTGTCACTTTGACTTTGTTGGGTGCAATAGGTGGCTTAGGGAAGTTGTGGACCTTGCTTCATGTTCATGACGTTACTGCAAAAATATTGTTGAACCTTGACAGAAACTGTCTCAGGAATATCCACCGTAATGCTTTATTCCTGGATTTCCTGGCCAGGATTAAAATGAACATAGGATGGTTGCAGTCAATGATTTTCAGTAGCCCTTCACCCCTCCTAGCTGCATACATGCAACATGCTTCTGACAATTTGATATAGCCCTACCATATGTCACTACAGCTTTTGTCAGGACCTATGATCCCCTATATTCCCCTTTTTTCCTACCTTGATTCTGGTGGTTGAGGGCAGGCCCACTTTAGTCTGGGGCTGCTCAAAACACACAGCAGTAATACCGAGTTTCAAAGTAGTAGGAGCTCGAACAGGCGTGGGAGTGATGGCGGCTCCATGTAGTCACACATTCGTCAGGGTGAGACCACTGTCCCTGCACTTACCTCCTCCTAGTGTTAAATCATATACTCCTACTGCTCTTTGTTTGTGTAGATATTTGTCGGGGAGGTTGAGGTAGGATTTTTTTTCCTCTCCTTCTTTCTGTGTTATTCAATCGATCTTTGCTACCAAGGAAATTAGTGACAAATCTGAGCCTGAAGCAGGACCGTGTTCTTTCTCCACAATTATTCAACTTGTTCTCAGCTGACCTCTCGATCATATTGATCCTATTATATACAATGTTATATTGGTCAGCTGTAAAAACATCAGGCTGCAATGACTTAGAGACTGGCTATGCATATATTCATCAACAAATGGCATGACAGTTAACTTAAAGAAAATAAAGATCATGGAGGGAAGCAGAATAACAAATTAACCAAGCAACAACAAGGGTTTTGGCTGAAGCACAGTAAGGCTACACCAGTAAATGAGTTAACAAGAAGGTTGCCAGTACTGTGCGGTGAATTAATATTTAAAGGGCCCGAGCTACAAATCGCTCATTGCCACAGACCACTCTTTCAGTCAAAGTTTTTTAAACAAAGTTCAATGATTTTATTTATTATTTCTCTTTTTGAGGAGAGGTTTTTTTTCAGATGTATATAAAAAAGCCCCCGCTCTACGGGACTATGTGAATCTCCCACCAATCACTGACCATCGGAAATGTGGCACCTGTTTGTACTGTTCCTCCACCATCGAAGGGAATCTGTTCCTATATGAAGGCATATCATGGAAACATGACCAATTTACAAACTGTAAAACGAAGAACCTGGTTTACGGTTTAATCTGCCCATGCAATAAGCTTTATATTGGGAAAACGAATCAGGAAGCCAGACAAAGGATGTCACAGCACAAATCCAGGATAAAGAATAAGACACTTACAGCTCCCCTGGTCCAACATTGGATTGACGAATCCCATGGGGAAAACGATTTAAGATGGACAATAATATCAAAGATCGAACCAGACCCAAGAGGTGGTGATGTAGAGGCCAAACTGAGACAGCGAGAAGCAATGCTGATTCTTAAATTTAACACCACCATTCGAGGCTTAAATGAAATGTCTGAACTGCACAACCTTTAAACTTTTTCGAACGTGCCGTCCTTGAATTATGTCGTAATAAATTTAGAGAATCCTACTGAAATCGAAAAGAACTCCTGATCCTTTCTTCAAACATTGTAGCAATCATTAATTAGGGTCCTACCCTCTCCTCATTTTCTACCATACAACAATTAGACAATATAGATGGGGTACTCCTGCTCCACACATAATGATACAATAATCTAGAAGCATTTAGTTTTTTACACAAGTCTCCACAAAACAAATAACACAATGTGCGACGATTTCGCAATGTCCACGTTTGACAATGTGGCATATTACCCAACCGAGTCACCTTTATAATTATTCACCAGATGCGCGAAGTTTTCATGCGATAATATTATCAATCCAACCAAGAGGGAGAATACCAATTTAAGAATCAGTCGATTTTCCTATGAACATAATCATTCTTAATAAACACACTTGAAATGCCGGCATACACAACCTGATTAAACTACTAATCCCGGCAACGCGCCTACGCTAACCCGGAAGCCAGCCTTCCATTTTAAACAAGATGACCCGAAACTAGCTAATGGCGTCTGCATTGATGGCGGAGATGCGTTAAGGAGGATACCAAAAAAGACTGAAGGTAAACCCGCAAGACTTAGCCCCTAATATCTTTGCTAGGCAACCTCATAAATGATGCACGCGGCACAGACTCGCCAAGAACTATTTAAACGCGTGGCGCTTGGCCAATTTGTAACTACGAAAAATGGACAACAATGGGCATTCATGCGTTAATCTTGATAACCTCTCAAGCGACAACCGTGAAACGAGAATAACCAGTAGCGCCGCCGGCATTGATATAAATGATGTTAGCGACATAATGCTGCCAAAATAAGTTTAAATACGAATTGCCAAGTGAATGTTTTATAAACAAAACGGATCACAACTTGTAATCTTGCACCAATCCCGCAAATCAGATATGAGACAATACGTTTCCGACATCTTGAAATGGTCACTCCTTATGAGAGCAGAAAACTAGCGCCGCCAACAATTACATTGAAAAGATGAGCACAGCGCATAGAGAATTATAGTCCCCACCTGTATCAATCCAGTTCACTTTTCAACTTTAGATCTTACAAGAAACTTTCTTTTCCTTTTTTTAGAGATATAAACAATTGAAAACAAAACATAAAATGATACAATGGATTTGGGATCTTAAAAAACCCAGTAGATAAAGTAGAATTCACCCGACCAACCTTCAAGTAAATACAATGACCAACAGCTCTCCTCATGAGAAGCCTCATTCGAAACAACGTTAGACAAATCTTCCACTTTTTCTTTTTTAGCTTCACGGATGTGAAGACAATACATAGAAGCCCGGGTATGATCTGAGTATATGCAGAACCGTATGTAAGTTGAGAGTTGCCCATATAGATGACTGACAGTATGTTCTTGAACTTGTGTCTTTCAGACTGTGTTGTTTGGTCCTGAAGAGAATCCCCCGATTCTTAGGGATTCGAAACGCGTCAACCTTTTTGTCATATTCTTTGCTTGTATAGACCAATCGTTTTCAAATATGTTTTTGTAAATATAACAATAATTGATGGTCTATTTTTTTAATATAATTGTAAAAGTGTATCCTTCCATTGAGTGGAGTAGGTTTTACCTGCCAATATAAATAGTACCTATGCAGGGCCTATAATATAAAATCAATCCCTGGTTGAAAAAACCTCCCCTTGTTTCACCACCCATTTGTATTGTCTGTCGTCAAATGATGTCCAAGAGTGAAATGTGTTAAATGTTCAATCTTTCTTCTCCATTCCCTGGCATTCTTGCCTCCTTTTCCTTAAAACCCGTTTCACTTCCATAATTTTTTTTTGCCATTGTTCCTCCTAGATTGTTTACAATGAATGTATTAGACTGAAGCTAAAACCATACATTCTGTTGTTTACAATTTTTTTATATACATTTGAAAAAAACACTCTCCTCAAAAAGAGAAATAATAAATAAAATCATTGAACTTTGTTTAAAAAACTTTGACTGAAAGAGTGGTCTGTGGCAATGAGCGATTTGTAGCTCGGGGCCCTTTAAATATTAATTCACCTCGAGGAACAAATTAAAGCAATTGATCTTGCAAGCCAACTTACTGAGCAGACAACAACTGACAGGTACCTGGGAGTTCTTTTGATGGTAGGGCCACTTTCAAACAGCATAGAAAGGATTTGAAGAGGGAAGTTGTTTCCTTGACCCAGGCATTACGTACCCTACAAAGAGTATTAAAGGTCCAAGCTGTGAACCACAATTGAAAGTCATTGCAGCAAGACTGTTTCTGACATTACATATGGTAAGAGAGCAGAGATGCAGCACTTTTAATCTCTTTTAAAGTATTTAGATCATTGTTCCAACTTCCACTGAACCCATCGCCAGCCCAGATCAGACTGGAGTTTGGGCTCATTAATCGATTAGCAGTGAAGAAAGGTGCCTATGCAAAAACTTGGAACAGAATAAGGCCAATCTCTGAAAGTCAATTATGCCAAGTTCTGTGGCAGGAGATACAAAGGAATGAAATAGCACCAGCCAGCCTTTAATTGGATCCAGGGATCAAGGAACTGGGAATCCAAGCAATATCAGCAAATTCCCATCCTCCTTCTGCTTTTAAATCTATAGTAAAGAAATTATCACTTCTCAACAATAAAGAGAAATAAAACAGCTGATTGCATGCCTGATCCCTGTTCAATGAATATAAAATACTCAAGTGTCAACCATCTCCAGAAGCTGGATGGTAAAAAACTAAAAAATTGATTTTATGCATTTCCATTTCATATGTGCACTGTAGAAAATCATACAGGCTCTTGAAACTGCAGCAATAGTCCTGTTTTTATACACGTAACAGTAGCTCATATTTTATAAATATCATATTTTTTAATATAATGTCTTTTTTAAATCTGCTCATAGCAAGACATGAAGAATCACATAGATGGTGATTTATATAATCTTATTTTGAGGTCAAAATTTTGATTTTTTTATCATAAGAATGTTGTATTAAATGTAATGTTAGTGCTTTGGTTTTAAATACCTATGCATGAATAAACTTTACTTACTTACCTCCTCTGCTCCAATGGAGTAGCCACCCCATTGAAATGTATTATGATATTATTGATTACATTCTGGTGACACCTGAAATTACATCATTTACAATGTCACTGTGCAACAGTAAACACAACCAGTGCCCTGACGCTGAGAGAGTAAGTAAAAATAACATTTCAGCTTTAAGTAATTTTAACTATTGCTGAAATATGATAGTCATAAAGTATTTAATCAAATTTGGCAACATTTTATTGTCAATATCAACTCATGGCTAAGTATGATAGTTTGAAGAGAGATTAAATACTTTTGCAGAACAAAATATGGGAGGGAGCTAACTGGACCTGAAGGGGTGAGGAATTACACAGACATACATATTACACAGACGTACAATTGAAGGGAAAAATGGTGTGAGGGTAGACACTTCTGATGAAATTAGCAGATTTCGTAACATAAAATGTTTTGATGGCTGTGACTTCAGCACCCACCTAACATCCTCTATTTAGGGGCTCCATATTTTGGTTGATCATTAGATAGGTAATTGCACCTGATGGGAGAAATATGCTGCACAGTAGGAGTCACACCAAATTCAAAATAAATATATGGAAAGAAGAAAAACTGAAACAAAGTCTTATTATGTAGGTCAAGATTTCCAATGGTTGCCACCCCAAGCTAGAACGAGACATCTTCTAGACTGTCAGCCGTTTACGGTGAATTATGACATAGATGTCCCTGGAGCTGTCAGCAGAGAACACAAGGGTAGGGTATCTGGTGCTGCTACAGACCCCACCTTCCACCCAGGAAGTGTCTTGCAAAACAGGTGATATTTTGTAAATGTGGTGATCTCTCCTGTTAGTCAGCTGCTGGCTGAACAGGCAATCTGGAAGAGCCATATTTTATATACTGTGGATTACCTCTGGGACATACGTGTGCCAAGGGACAGCCTTTCATCTTCTTCAAAAATTGAGGTGCCCTGGGACTTATACTCTATCCGCTAAATCACCTCTATGTGTCTGAAAATATTTCAGTAACATACATTTTTTTTTCATTTGACTGCCGAGGAACTGTGTACAAAATGTTCTCATTTTCTCCTCTTTTTTACCTTCTCTTAATCTTCCCCAACTTTTTCCTTCCTGTGTGTAAATATTCAAATTGTACATTGTATGTGAGATTATTCAGTACAAAAATACTGTCCAACAAAAAAAATGTAGCTAGAATGCAGATATCCACACAGAAACACTCTCCCCCCGTCACAGATCTGGGTTTAGTCCATCATCGTTCTTCAGCTCACTTCGCCTCCCCAGTTCAGACCCAGCTATATGCAAATCAGTCTTGACCCTGTTCCTTATGGGAACAGTCCAGCCCGGACTGCCAAGCCAGGTCTTCTCTGGACCGGAAACAAGCATCCTGGGAGCGGTTTCGAGGTAATTATTAACAGTAAAATTTGAGTAGTTCAGTTGTACTTTCTCAGACAATCCTACTCATATTTTTCGGAGATGTCTGAAGTGGGAAGGTTAATCCGCCTACGCTGAGCAGGCACACCCTGCGTATTGGCTGAAGGTTTAAGACAAGCTTGTAAAGGACTAAAGGTTCCCTATCATGCTAAACCCTTTCTCTTAAAACTTTTCACTTTCTTCTAATTTCAAAATGACTGACCCCGCAAATGGCAGTGGAGGCAAGGAAGGAGACAAATTTTCAAATATCCTTAACATTTCAGAAAACTGCTGAAAGGCAGTAACTCTTAAATTATTAGAACATGGGTTACCTGCAACAGGTGGCCATGGTACCTTCGTGATTGAGGCACACGAGGTGTTGAGAACAGAGGTATTCTATTCTTCGGTAAAATCCCACCTGCAGATCCTTAAACACACATGTTCTATGAATACATTGAAGTGGATCCACCAGAAGAATACATCCCATACGAGGACATAGAAGTCCTGTTAACCTACCAGCAACATAAAAACTGGTTTAAAGGCACCCTAAAATACACAACGTCAGTCGTAAGACTAGGTGCGCTCAGCATAGAAGGGGCGACATGGCCAGTCTTAGTGCCTTACACTCCTCATCCTGAGATAGACAGACTCCCAGTAGGGGAAGTGCGTACACTTTACAAAGAAGTAGTCAGGCTATACAGACATATTGTTCAGTTTGTCATGCGAACACTCACATTACAACCTGCGAGAGCTGCTCCATCTGGGACAGTCAAGACCCAGCCAACACCAATAATTAGTCCACAAACACTAAAAGCAATAATGGGTGTGTCCCCATCAAGAAGGGATCAAGTACCATTCTGGATTGCTAAAAAAATAGCACAGTTGGAAGCAGTATTTCCACATATGGGTCCACAGGAAAAGCACAGAATGTTAACAATTTGCTTGCCATTGGAACGGTTCCCTCAGTTGAGGATTGTACCACATGGGAAACAATCTTTGCTGCGTTATACATTAGAATACATGGTACCCCAACAATATCAGTTATTCCTGAAGTATAAAAACAGATACAGATTGAGTACAGGGCAGGACCTGCCTTGGACTTGGGGTTGACCAAGTCTTGGCAATTATGCTGATCAACATCAAAGAGGAAGCAGCAGCAGTGGTCATATGCCAACGCCTAAGGGAAACAACTCCTGAAAATGAGGGGCGGGCATTACCAAAAAGTATTGACGACATCTAGGCAGAGATAGTTTGGGAGCAAAACTCGGGAAACCTCTAGTGGTGGGTAGCTCTGAAAAAGAGAGCTCAAAGCAAGCACCCACTTCTTCTAAAAAGAAGTGGGATAATAGTCACCTAAAATAATTAAAACAGAAACATTTAACAATCAAGGGGTGGGTCTCCCCAATGGGAATCCTCTGAAAAGAGGTACAACCTTAGGGATTGTGATAACATTAAGAAAGCTGACAGGTATCAGGATACTGATGCACATTCCTTTCGTTCCTTTCAGGGTTCATCAAAAACTTCAGAAAGGCAAGGATGGTCAGAACAAAAAATTGAACACAGACCAAAGGGAACAAGGGAGACACATTGCATTTCAGATTTGATTATCAAACAGGACGAGCAACCTAAAACAATGACTCCATTTTATAAAAAGAAGGTAGCTGGCTTAAAAAATAGAAATGCCCAGCTTACTGATGACTCAGCTTCTGAATGGGAAATGGGCTCTGATGATGCTAGACAGTAAGGAAGTAGGAATAATAGCTCACCAGAACCTAAAGGAATTTCTGGTGACAGCAGGATTGAATGAGTATATCATGGTAGAAACACAAGATACACAAATTTAATCTGCAAATTGAGGGAGACTTCTCAAGAAACATTAAAGATCTATTTTGGGAAAATTCGACATTTGGATTTGGCATCCTGTTGGCCGAAAATGATCGGCCGCCTGAATTTATAATGGATTGCCCAAAGGGGGAAAGCATAATTTTGCCTGCTTTCCCCAACCTCATTCCTGTTTCCTTAAAACACTGATACGCAAGGAAGTGGGTGCAAGCACTAGCTTTGGCATTATACTGCAACCATGCAGGGTGGGACGTGGAGTTAAAACACCACAAAATCCTACTAAAAACAAATCCAACACCACAGAGAGAGTACCCGATTAAAATTGAAGCAAAAAAACAGGTCAAAGACATCTTAGACCAACTTGAATACGAAGGTGTGAGTGAAACTTGCACATCATCAATGAACAACCCTTTATTTTCCGTAATGAAACCTGACAACACATATCATTTGGTTTTAGATTACAGGCACTTGAACTCATCCACAAAAACATTTTCAGTTCAGAACGCAGACAGTGCTGCATTGATAAATGACATCGTACGGAAGAAATACAAATAAATACTACATATCTCAAAAAGGATTTTATGCCAAAATATAGCTCCTGAAAGCAGATATTTGACCGGATTTTCAGCCTTTGGCACTCAGAGTCAGTTTTGTTGCCTGCCCCAAAGCTATAAGAACAGCCCAGGTTATTGTCAGTAAGGGTATCAAAGCTCTTACAAACATACGATGAAGAGGCAGTGTCCTATGTGGATGATATCTATCTGCCGGTCGATGTATTACCTGTTCACGTATGCAGGGTGAACGACATAATTGTTGGTTTTGCCAATTTGGGCTACAAATTTAACTTCTAAAAACCAAAAATTGCCCATCTCAATGTCCTTTTTTGGAATATGAGCTGTCAGGTGAAGGCAAAAGCCTTGCCACAAATTTTCTAGAAAAATATGCGCTAATATAGCCTCGTAAAACTCTGAAAAGTTTACAGTCCATATTAGGATTCCTAAATTTCAGCAGAACATACATTCAAGACTATGTAGAAAGAGTCAAACCTTTCTATGTCTTAATCAGACCATACTTCACAGCAAACACATACTGACACTCTTAGGTCAGTTCAAGCTGACATGATAGCTTCAAAACACTTGCAGACACAAGTAAACGTCTGCAACCTGGTAATACAGGTTGTCACTTGCTTATCAGGGTATACCTACATCACGTTCAATGAAGGTGAGACTGTCCCTATAGCATACAAATCTCACCTGTACACTAATGCTGAATATAGATTTGCAGCAACAGAAAAAACACTGACAGCTGTACAGGCTGCTATAATGAAAGAAAGAGCACTAGCACAGGGGAAACACATCATTGTTGTAACTCCGATACTGACTTTAGAAGCAGTAACTAAAGCCAGCATTCCAAATGCAATCCACGATGGATACTATGGGGTAATTCCTCTCACTGCAACAGATGTAGAATATAGATACAAATCAAGACTTAGAACACAAGCATTCTTGAAATACGAACAATAATACCCTCTGCCGAATGAAATCTTGTCTCTAGATCAGTACAAATACATAATTTGTACTGACGGTTCTGCCTAACCTGCCATAGGAAGCAAACAGCAGTATAGTGCTGAAAGCGCTATAGTGAAAGGTCGGATGCAGGATGGTAAGTTCCATCCAAGCAATAGGACTAGGCAATCTCTCGGAGATTGTACAGCTCAGCTAGCAGAATTAAAATCCCTGATTATAGTGCTATAGTATATGGATCAGGATTTCCCCACACTGGTTATGTGTGATTCATTCTACTGTGTGCAATCTTACAATGAATTTCATCACTACTGGGGCCAGAATGGATTTAGAGACGCCAAGGCAAGCACAATAAAAGACAAATTGTTATCTTACCAAGTGGCAAAGCTGAAAGCAGGCCTACCATGGGCTCAAGTTATTCACACTTTTAGTCATCAGCCTGTTGGCTTACACATTGAAGGAAATTCACTGGCTGATGAAGCCGCCAAGGTGACAGTGCAAACTGCTGCTGTCGCCGCAATCACTCAGTCACACACAAAAATAGACAGAGATATAGTAGTAGCCATCAATGCCTCAAAGAACGGCTCACCCGTCCTGCCAAAAGGCTTTCCACTCAAGTACTCCTACAAGTTAGATGCGCATAACAAACTGTATGCTCAAATTCCAGGAGTGGGGATAGAGTAATACCAAATAAAGATCACAGATTAGGTTTAATACTAGCTGGACCCAAGAGTCTTGGCTCAGCACACGCAGGAGTCATTGCAACAATTTCATTATTGAATCAGTGTTAATGGTGGTCGGTGCTGACAAAACAAACTAAAGACTATTTCTTGAAGTGCGATAGTTGCCAGCAGATGAAGTGTTCCACCATTCAGAGGCTGCCACAAACACCATTACTGATTTTCAGACAGACCGCTAGCATGTGTCTATATGGACCACTTCGGCCCCTCAAATTCTGACGGGGCTTACAAGTACATATTGGTGGCAGTGGATTCATGCTCTAGATTCCTATGGGTTTGGCCCCAGTGCTCAGCTGACGCTCGAACTGTTATAAAGGATTTGAGAGTCTTCTTCGGGACACGCACAATTGGCACATTACATTCCAAATGTTGTCCTGTGTTTAGCTCTAGGGCTTACAAAGAAGTCATGGAAGGTATGGGCATGGCCTTGCAGTACTCCTTCCCCTACCATCCTGAGGTAAATTCAGTGGTGGAGAGGAAAAACCGGACATAAAGCAGTCCTTAACAGCATGGGTATTAGGCACGGGCAGGACATGGGTCAATCACCTATATAGGGTCCAGAGGGCACTTAATAACATGCCAAGAAAGTCCTTGGGAGGGAGTACCCCTTATGAAATCCTGTTTGAGACAAGAATGTGGGTACCTGATCTCGATTGTGCCAGCACAGTGGTGGATGCAATACCATTTGAACTGAATGACCGCTTGGCTGTTTTTTGCAGGAACTGAAGGAATTCCGAGTACTACAAAGCAATGTGCAAGTCAAATGCACCACCACTTGGGAAGTGAAACCAGTTCCCTGGGTTTGAGTCCACTTGTTTGCTGTAAAGTCTGGTCTGACCTGCCTGGGTCCTGCAGATTTGGAACCTGGTCAGGAAAAAGATTGTAGTTTGGGCCATCTTACAGAACAGCTATACCTGTCCTAGCGGTAGTGGAAACAAGAGCAGTACTACTTCCACCTCTTGGCGGCAAAAAAGGAAAAAAGATTTGTCCCCATTATACTGATCAAACTGCATTATGTGGCCGATTCTCAACAGTAGGCCGTGTGGGGTCCTGAGTAGCTGCAGATCTCCTTTTGCTACTATACAGGAAAATCAGATGGAAAGACTGATAACCTCTCAAGACTCCGCAACACAGAGTGATGGAGCAACGAATAATAGAGTGCAAATCACACCAGTTGAAATTATAAAACATCAAGAAGAAACAATGATGCAAGTTGCAATTTGGCCCACTACCATTACATCACATGATTTTATAACACATTTGAAAAAACTATCATTACAACACATTCCATTACAACGCATACCATTACAACCCATACAACTTTTGGGGCAGCAGTGGGGTAAGTGTGGGATAGTGTAGGGGTAAAAAGTACTATTCCCATTCCAGGGAATGCAACAGTAGGGAATGTAAGTATAGGGGTAAAAATTACTAGTCCCATGTACCCTGAAACCCATACCCACCCTAAAACTAAAACATCTCCATTACTTACCTTATAATGTGTTGTAATGGCATGCGTATTAATGGTATGCGTTGTAGTGACTTTAGCAGGCGTTAGGAAAAAATATTTACATTAGACAACATCTGCTTGCTAAATGTCATTGCAGAAAAGTACACTTTAATTCGAGGGGCTAATGAAATTAAATGGAATGAAAAGACCATTTATATAGCTCGATAGCTACCCTTTGTTGTACCAGCTCTGCATGACTAATGCCTATGTGGCATTCATAGATTTTTCAATAGCCTTTGATAAGGTAAATTGGCAAACATTTTGGAAAAAATAGAGAAGCTGTGTCTGCTTAAATCTCTTCTTTCATTCTTAATTGCCCTGTCCAGTGGCTGCTGGCCCCACAACATTTTCCCTATATGTTTTGTCTTTCCCCAGTGCTTTCTATTTAAAACGGGGGATGCTGTGAACATTGGCAGCCACCCATGCTTGTTGGATGCTGATGATATTGTAATACTGGATTTAACACCTTACTGTCCTTCCTACAATATACTATCCTACATTATCTGATGATCAATGCCTCTAGAGCACAATCTGGACCTTAAAATGCAGACAGTTTGGGAAGATTACTAATGATGTCTGAAGAATAGGCTCAGAGAAGATTGAGATCATGAAGTCATATCCCTAACTAAGGAAAATAGTGGCTGGCAGGACACAGGATAAAGCCCATAGTGAACATGATTCTTCTAAAGCCTTATCACGTGCTAACGCATTATGTTCATTTTGCAATGCAATGGGGCGAAGGCATTTTATGCAGATGATCTCTGTTTCCAAAGTGATAGTCCCATCCACAGTACCATATGCAATATTATCAATTGATGTGACTATTTGGGGCTTCCTTTAGAAAATAGGACATATTTTATTTAAATTATGGCATTTTAACTCTGTCTCATCCTAAGCAATGAGGATGGAGTTTGGTTTGACAAGCTCCGATGTACAAAGATTGGCTAGAGTGATCCGCTAGGGTTATCAGTCTACAAGAAGAGATGGTGATTTCCCTCAGGCTTTTTAAACTGTGAAATATGTGTTTTTTCTGACTTCCGTCCATATGAATCTGCTCCTGTTAAATGATTTAAATGCTAACTGGTCATCCTTGGAGAAAAAAGGAAAGATTTTTATTTGTGTGAATTAAGGACTCAGATCTCAACCATGTTATTTTGTCTGTCTGGCTCCTTCAGCGCCATCTGCTGCTCTGGCCAATGTCTTTACAGAAGAATGCTAAATCTGGAGTAGCAACATAAGAGATTCTGTTCCATCCAAAGAATGAAATCATTTGCACATAAATTTCAAAAATGTTCAAGGACTTCTTGAATTTAGTTTAATATGGTCTCAGAATTGCTGCCAGATTGGTTGCTTCTTAGGGAGTAATTTGCACAAAATGGCTGCTGCTATTTTAGGGGAGGCTATTTCCTTGGAATCGATGATGGAGTAAATTGATAATATGTTTAATATTTCTGAGTCCTTGAAATCGGTATCTGGTATGAATTCAATCTTACTATCTGGAACAAGGCCTGCAGTAATATTACCATGCAACTATACAACTTTTAAAACATTCCATTAAGAAGACGTCTTCAACCTTAATTACACTTCACAAGGAGAAGAATTTCACAGTGACAAATTCCCTCCAAAAAAGGAACAAAATCAAGTGATTCGAACCAGTAAAGAGTATAAGCATGCCATCATAAAATTGCTAAGAAGAGATACACATTAAGCAATGATAAACATTGCAGCCAATATATGAAAAATTATATACATAAAGATAATCAATATGTAGCTTTACCCACATAGGTGTGGTGGGTGGGATAATGTTACCCTCCATTGTCTTTAATGAAATCAAGATTCTCACTGTATGTTAATTGGAGAATCGCCATTTCATTACAAGACCTGAGGCTACCATTGAGCATTTTTAAAGCTTTTCAATGCCAAACTGCTCACATTCTTCCCAAGCTTAAGCTAAAAGCTTGCAAAGATTGAGGCACTCAACCAGTCTGCCACTGTCAATATATCTGTTATTAAACCTCCAGCCCAAAACACCTTGCTGGTCACTGAACCCCAAGAAGAGTGCGCTCCAAATTTGGACAAATCTACTCCTGCTTCCAACATAACTGTTCTTATCCATCTTGAAATGGTAGCTGTAGACATCTCCTTATAGGGTTTCACAAAAGATATTAGTAATTGATCCTCACCATCTGGTCTAACATTGATCATGCTATGTTCATCAGCTTTCATGCAACTCACTACACTCAATGTCTTATATTCAACAAAATGAGAATAAAAGATATTCTCAAACATTGCTTTGGTTCTTTTCCATATTTGAAAGTGAACTCCATCCGGGGAGTAGTACCTATTACAGATCTCTAACACCTCAACATCCGACACTATTCTAAAAAATAAATATCAGAGTAAAGGTGCTAATTTGATAGATAACTGTTTTCTTGAAAGATAAGGATTATCAGGCCATAGAACAAATAGGTCAGAAATAAGGTTATCATTTCATAAAGACTCGTATCTAGCCCTGGGAGTGCATCTAAGCCTTACTCCTTTCACTGCTTTGCAGATTAAAGGGTCACTGGCAGCAGACTTTTCGGGCCAGATGCATCAAGCATCCATTTTGCGATTCCTTATTAGCGAAAAATAAGGAATCGCTAATAAGGAATAGCAAAATGGAATGCATCATGCAATCACACAAAAAATAGCGATTCCTTAATTGCGACTCGCAAATTGCGAGTCGCAATTAATGAATACCTCCCCATTCATTCATATGGGCCTAGAGGCCCATAGGAATGAATGGGAAGACAATCTCAATTTGCGAATCGCAATTAGCGATTCGCAAATTGAGATTGCGAGTTCAAGGGTGCAGGGGTGTCCAAAGGACACCCTGTTACACCCCTGAATGTGATCTGTGCACATATGTTGCGCACACACATGCCCTTAGGGCATGTGTGTGCGCAACATGAAACTTTGAAAAATGCACAAAAGTGCATTTTTCAAAGTTTTTGCAAATTACCATGAAGTTGTACTTCGTGGTAATTTGCGTGCCCTATTAGCGAATTCGCTATTTTTGATACTTTCATGCATTGCATTTAAGGAATCTCAATTTGAGATTCCTTAAATGCAAACAATCGCAATTTAGCGAATTCTCTAATTGCGATTTTTGCATTTGGGATGATGCATCCCAAATGCAAAAATTGCACTTGCAAAGGGCCAGATTCTCAGAATCTGGCCCTTTTGCGAGCGCATTTCGCTTGATGCATCTGGCCCTTCTTTTTTTAGGCAGTGTCCTGCCAAGATGCCTGATCTGTAAGAGTTGACTGGTCTATAACATACACCTGATCTAAATAAACCTGTGAGGTAATTCGTTCCATCTACTACAGGAGCGTCCATGGGATCCAAATCCATTTCCTGGCACTGACTACACCACTTCCTCCATATGCCTGTACTTCCTTTCCTTGTTCCTGGTGCCCACAACTCATGCAGTAGACTTTTAGCCTCCTCGGAAAGGGCTGAGTATCTTGCTGGATCTCCAGAAATTCACCAAACAAGAAGGCTCATGTTTCAATCTAGTAGAAGAGGATGTGCTTCCCCTTCTTGGCCTGAAATAAGATCTAAGCTCCCTGGGATCAAATGCAGAATGCTCACTGCCTGTTTCATACCCCCAGAAACCATACTTGGGTACTCCAAAATGGAGTAGTTAAGACAATGCTGTAATGCTCTGTCCGTAGCTTCAGTAATACTATCTGAATTAATGAAAACGGATGTAACGCATAACAATTCTCTTCTTTTTAGATTTGGGGCAAAGCATCCAGTGCCAAAGCCTTGGGGTCTTGTCATCAACTGTAATACTGCTCTACCAGAGAAGGCAGCCTGCTGGCAAACAGATCCACCTGAAATGCACCCCATTTTTTTGGAATCCTTTTGAAAAACAATGGGTTCAGCTTCCTGATGCTTGAAGCCCCTAAAAACCTTGAGTTCCAATCTTCTCTTTTTTTTAATGGCCAGTAATAAACTTTGCCTTCAACAGAAGTTTCTGACTCCAACTGAAATACCAAATCTTCTAGGCCAGGTCTGCAAGTATCTTTGACCTTGCACCCCCCAAGCAATTGATATAAGAGACTGCTGTAAAATTGTCCAGTCTGATCAGGACAACACTGTTTCTTAGAGCGGTTTTGAAGCTCATCAAAGCATTGAAACCGACCATCATTTCAAAACAATTTATGTGAAGTGGGTGTTCCTCCTGTGACCACTTCTTCCCTGTTTTTACTTGTCCTAGCTTCGCAACCCAACCAAGGTTTAGTGCTTCTGACTCCACCAAATGATCCAGGGTAACCCCAAATATTGCCTTGCATTTCCAACTAGGTTGTTCCTCCACCACGGAGGTCTTCTCCAGCCCCAGTGACAAAGCGATCATATCTGTGTACCATAGATCTTTTCTCAACCCCAAAGATTTCAGTCTCTGTAAAGCCCTGTAACATATTGGACCTGGGGAAACTGCTTGAATGGAAGAGGACAGAAGACCAACCACTTTTGATAGGTCTCGTAAAGTCACCACTTCTTTTGATGAAACATAAGCTACCTCCTTCTATATTTTGGACAGTTTCTTTAGTGGTAATTGTAGGTGAGCCGTAATGGTATCTACCTGAAACCCTAGAAATTCTAGATTCAGTGTAGGGGTCATCACAGATTTCTCGACATTGATAATAAATCCTAACCCCTGTAAGAGAGCCACTGTCCATTTCATGTGCTTTAGGCATTCCTCCTGGTTTTGTGACATCAGTAACACAATCATCTAGAAAAAACACTAACCGTACACCCCTTTCTCTCAGAAAGGCAACCACTGGTCTTAGAAACTTGGTGAAGTACTTGGTACGGCAACTGGTTTAACTGTATCTTGAACCCTTTTACAATATTCAGCAGCCAGAAATCGTTTGTTATTAGTGACCATTTTTTGCAGAGTAAACACAGTCTTCTTCCTAGCTTTGAATAGGAAAACCAACAGGGGGTAACACCCTTACCTTGATGTTCAGGTCCCTGGAATCTGCCTCCGTCACCACTTCTTGTGCGAGTGCTTCAACCTCTTTGTGGGAAGAAGATAGTATTGGTTCCACTGAAGTGTATTGCTTGACCATGTTGACTTTGTTGGCATTACATGGACCTGTGGTGTCCATGGCTGGCAGCCAGGCATATCCTGACAGCCCTTCCAAAAACCCTACTGCCGAACATGCATCTCATGTGCGTCTGAGTCTTACTAAAGGCCAAGTAAGTCAAGACATACTTCCATGGCATTTTAATAAACTTTTCTCCAAAGAGTAGGCAATTCAGGTTTTCCTGAGTATCTTTGTTAGCAAAGGTCACCCAGTTTGAGGTTTATTCTCATTAAAATACCTCTCTTAAGTTTGGCAGTTAGCCCTGCATTGGTGTTACTGAGGAGGCATAGAGCTTGTAGATTCCACCCCCAGAAGAATTCAAAATCTACAGGGGAACCCTCAAGTGAGGCTTCTTCTGCCAAGTCCAAAATTCTAGTGATGGAGCAAGATTGCGAAAAAATAGACCTGCTCGGATGAATACCCCCTTATTATGTACTAACAGTAAGTAGTAATAGAAAATTAATGTGCACCTTACATAAACATGAGGGAAAATACTTTGCACATGCATGCACTAACGTGAGATAGGGAATGAAAGAACTACAAATGTATTTACATTCTGCTTTAAAATAATTGAGAAATAAAGCGTGGCGAGGTCGCATGTACATTTCGTAGTTTGCATGTTGCATCTTGCTTTGAAATAATAATTAATACTGCTTTTACTAAATGCCCATGCTATGAAAGCGCTAACAGGGAATAGTGCGAAGGTGGGTGGTAAACAGTGAAATGTGCATAACCAAACAATGAATGAATGTTCATGTTCCATTTATTACAGTGAGTTGGATGAGACACCATTATGCTTAAGTTAGCAGGATAAAGGAGGGGCTGGGATGAAACTGAAAATTACATGACAGAACAGCCCGAAGTGCTGAGTGCTGCAAAGAAAGATCCAGGGTACAAGGCTGATATGCTGAAGGAGAATGTTGAGTGCCTGCCAAGGGATGTGACCAAACGTGGAACCAAATACTCCTTCCGCGGACATTGCTGAAAATTATGAATAAAATGTTTAAATGTATCATGAGTCAAAAATTAGGATATGGGAATAGTTGTAGAGCAAAGAATATGTCCAAAGTCTGAATGAAGTCACAGTGGTGTGACAGACCACCTAGTAAGTCCAACAATCAACTTTTGAGTTATATGTTTCAACTGGTGTCAGACGGTCATTTAGGTTTTAGGGTATAATGGTGGTGCCTTTAGGAGTGTGGTGTTTAGACTTGCAGAGAATAAGTGAAGAAGGGTGGTGCATCAATGTTCATCAGTGTGCAGAGAGCCCTAGCTGTTCCTGTCCCTATCCCGCTCCTGGGTCCTGAAATCTTTGTTCCCTGATTCTATTTCAGGGGACCCTCACCAACACCTTGGCCCGGGGGTTGTTTTCCTCAGATCCTTTGGGTTAGTATTATTCTGACTCGTTTGTGCAAAGTTACTTGTAATTATATTTTTATTTCTTAAACTTTTGTCTCTTCACCTATCCACTCCGCCATAGGTATTTTTGTCACGTATTATTTAGATGAAACTTATGTCTCTTCATCTTTCCCCCCGTTACATGTATTTTCTTTCGCATTTATTGTTGCTGAAACTGATGTCTCTTAATCCATACACTCCTTCATGGGCATGTCATAATTGAAGTTTGTTTCTATTTGAAATTGCTGATGTTTTCTCTCCCTTTGTGAATTTCATTGTTTGCATCAGTGACCATATGCATCGAGCATTTAATCTGAGATAAAAGCTTTATTAATGTTACCGAGAGTCTGCGGTTATTTAGCTGACTGAAAAGTTAGTTAGATAGTATTATCATTACCATCAACTATTCAACTAATTGGTTTATCGACCAAGTAGAAGGAGAGTCAATGTATAAGTTAGATATGTATTCTGTAATTCCACATGTGAATTTCGAAGGAAAAATAATTGATCGTCTATAAATTGACCCCAGCAGATCAGGGATTCTGGGCGAATGTTTTTGGGCCATGGTTCTGTGATATTACTGAGTATAGATCCCGGATCAGGTATTTGTTTTGCGCTGGATCACCAGCAAGTGGCTCTAGAATATTCAGTACTTTGCCTTGGGACTGCTTGAGGCAATGCTCAAGTCCCTTTCTGTGTTACCTTCCTGTTTTAATTAGAAATTTCAATAATTCAAAGTAAGAGTCAAATGGGCTATACTTAGCTGTCGAGGAGCAGCCAATAAAAGAGGATGATACCTAGTTACCATGACATTACATGTTGTTTTAAAGTTCTTAATGGAATGTTTTATTCATGCTGCAATACATGTTCTTTAAGGGGCTGCATTTAGGGCAGCAATAAAAGGTTATTGCATAATGGTAGCCTCCGGTCTTGCAAAGAAATTCCCCATTGATGTAGACTATTGAGTATTTTTCACACAATCACAGTATTCTTGTGTATCATGAATTGCTTTGTCCTTAAAGCTCACACTTTTTTAAAGAAAGATTTATCAATATATGTATTTGGCTTTAGGTGTATTCGGGGCAGGAGGTAGAAAGCAGTTTACCATTCACTATGGGCACCTTGCATATAATATTTACTATTGTGTCATTGGAAGAGTTTTATTGGACATTAATTGGAATAGTTTTTATAAAAGATTTATTTTCTAGACCGATATGAAGTGTGTTAGGCAAAAGTACATAAAAGATCACTACAGAATTTTTTTTTATGTGTAGTCATCTCATACTCACTAATCTTGTTATTGTTTTTAAGCTGTAATGTAGTTGTATTTGGCTATTATATTGTTGTCTTTCTGTGCACCGCATTTGAGATCCAAATATTAATACAAAATTGAATTGAATTGGGTCGAAATGTCGACAACTACTGCTCTGTGCTGTCATTTTAAATTGATTTGGGATTTCTGCACTCCCATTCGGGATGCATAATGTTACACCTAAATGTTCAAATCAGTCACATGTACACATTTGCATTTGGTATCTCGCTTACGCACTATCCACTCACTTTGTCACTTTCACTGCGCAACTACAACAATATGAGAACCTTGTAATGTGATTATTACTTGAAAAGCCTAAACATTTTGCTCTTGCTGATGGCGAGACATGTTTATGTTTGTGTATTACCAAAAAAATCAGTTAATTGCACCCTAAACCTTATTAATGAATGATTTTGTAACTATGGCCCGGAGGTAGAGGACTACATTCCCCCCATAGGGACCACCTGTGGCTTTATTTATTTATGAATTATATGATAGGCCGTTCACCACCACTTGGCCACACTACTTAGGTGTTCCACAGCCTTGTTTGTCAGTGAACCAAGTGTTCATATAAAGCACACAGGGGATTGAGCTTTCTTGGTTTTCACAATTCAGAGCTGGAACAAATTTCTATTTTCCATCCATGCTGAGTCATGTCTTTTTATATTTTGCAAATCTTTTAAAGCACATCTCTTTTGTTTGTAGCTCCGCTTTCCCATTTCTCTGCTTCTGTGAATATGCACCAAAACTCAGGGTACTTGTGCTAAAGAATTACAACATAAACACATAAAGATAAATAGCTACTAGTGTTAAATTGGACTAGAATGTGTAAATTGCCGATTCTTGGCAGCATAGCATTCGGATGAAAAATGTATATAACTAGAATTAGAGAAACAACAATATAAAACATTAAGGATATATATATGGGCTGCAATAGAATATTCAACATGTGACGCGGGTGGGACCAGAAAGGTCAGGGTTACTTAAAAATACAAACACAAACAAATACATCAATACCTAGAAGTGTGGCATCATATTCAAGGCAACTATAAGAAGAGCTTGCCTGGATTACATTTAATTTTAATTTGGAATTTGAATTTATTGTACAGTTAATTAAAACTCACAATATAAAAAAGACAAAAGATTAAACGTTGAAGTTAAAATTGTGTACAACCTTAACTTTGTACAATTACATTTAAAAGTGGTTAAATCTTAAGTTAAAAATCGTATCTGACAAAATTTCATTGTCTGTGCAGTCCATTTCGAGGGTGATAAAGTGCTTGTGCTTCAGAATGCTGGCCTTGATTTTAGCTGACCTGATTCTAGACGGGCTGCCTCTGTGATTAACAAAAGTGTCTTAGCTGCGTGCTATACTTCATGCACCTAGTCTTTGATTCTGCTGGCCACTATGTCAAAGTACTTTGTTAATCAGCAGTTTAGTTGAGTTTCCTCTGGATTGAAACACAGCTTCACAGCTTGCCTTCAGCTTTTTATGCCCTTTTCGTTCCATATTACTCGTAGTAAGGCACACCTTATGTCCACCAGGTTTGGGCAAATACAGATTATGTGAGTTCAGTCCTCTTTACCCATCCCACGGAGGCGGCAGGACTGTTCTCATCTCTCCTTTTCCAGGGTGCCATGTGAGGAAGGATTGGTAGAACACGGACGCTTGGATTAATGTGTCTTTTGAAGTACCGTTATCCAGGTTTCTCTTATTTCCTTGTTCCGCAGAGTGTATATGATAGGATTGAGCAGCGGTGTTGCGACAGTGTAAAGGACAGACAAGGCTTTGTTTAAGTTAAGGGAGCTTTCAGTTTTTGGTGTGGCATAGATTGCAATCAGTGGGCCAAAATAAGTACTTACAACAGCAAGGTGGGAGCTGCAGGTGGAGAATGCTTTTTGCCTCCCAGTGTCTGATGGGATTTTCAAGATGGCCGACATGATGTAAACATAAGACAAGATGATTATCAGAAAAGGGACTGATAAAATTATAAAAGACATGATGAAAACATACACTTCAATATAAGAGGTTTCGGAACAGGCTGCTTTCAGAAGAGGTCCTAATTCACAGGAAAAGTGGTCTATTACTTTTTCACTTGAGAATTTTAATCTCTGCAGTAGGTTTACTGTAACAAAGGGGATTGAAAATCCTCCAACCCAAGCACCAGCAACTAGCTTAACACAAAACGTGCGGTGCATGAGAGTGCTGTAATGCAAGGGGAAGCATATGGCGGTGTACCTGTCATAAGCCATGACTGTCAACAGGAAACACTCACTAGTCAACAATGAACCAAAGAAATAGAATTGCATTAGACAACTGACAAGGGAAATTGAACTGACATCTGCCAGTAGCCCAGAGAGCAGGCTGGGAGCAGTGCTTGTGGGGTACCAGACTTCCAGGAAAGAGAAATTGCCCAGAAAGAAGAACATAGGTGACTGGAAGCGTTTACTGATGGATACCGTGGCAACGATGAGGATATTACCAACCACAGTTAGCATGTAGATGGTGATGAACAGCAGGAAGAGGAAGGGCTTCAGATTTGGAACGACTTGCAGTCCCAGAAGAAGAAATTTGTTGTTACTTGTTACATTTTCTAAACAGTTTGCGGGAGCCATGATAGTATTCTGTGGAAAAAAGAATCACAATTTTATACAATTGAATTTACCATTTAATAACAGGATTGAAGGAGTTATGTATTATGCTAAACATACTGGGGTAGGCCTGGGCAGTGAACTCCGCTCTGTTCACAGAGTTTGCTGAGTTCTCTGCAATCCTTTCTCAGCGGAGCTTGTGAAGTGCAGGAAACCTCACTCTCCATAGTGCAGTGAACTTGTTTCCCCTCCCACACTTGCCAACAGTAAGTTGGCAAGTGTGAGCTGGCACTCAGGTAGAATTTCTACTCAAGCAGCAGGAAGATAAGCATGAATGGCAGTTCGCGCTGCCTCCGCCACCAGCAAAACTCTGCTGACTTTTTATGTCACTGCCACATAGCGGAGCTCCAAGACATCTGCCCTGACCCACTCTGGGGCTCATTTGTGAGCTTGTTCTGCAGTGCAGCGTAGCCACTTACCTTACCATGCTGCACTGCGTGACAGGGAAAGCACAGGATCCCACCGTATTTAAGTTAATGGGGCTGATTCCTGTCCTTTCTGCTGCAGTTACACCTTTTAGTAGCCTAGCACCAACTCAGGCATCCTTGCACCATGGTGCATGGGTGCCTGTGCTGCACGTTGGATTTGCTTTGTGCAAACAATCCTGGGAGTCATATAACTTTTCCTTTCTGTGCTGCAGAATGCAGCACACATAGAAATGTAAGAAGCATAGAGAAATAAAAATATTTCTTGTTAACCATGTAAATCTGGGAAAGTGTCAAAATCCATGGGTGTTGTGTGAAGACACCCACACCATAGCCCAGGAAACGCCTTCCCAGCACAGAGTACGCAATGCTTTGATTTGCTCTGCTTCAGACTTTTGCATGGCTTCAAAAATCTGAGGGTGCATCATGCATGTATTACGTTGCGTGCTGCAAACGTGATGTAACCCTGTCATACATAAACCCCACTATGTGGATACAAGACATCACATATGAACCCTTTGATCTCATTAGCATACTTTCTGATCCTTAGTAATACATTTTGGGGACCGTTTGAATGAAGCGCAGCAATGAATGCGGCAAATTACAATCAATCACATTCCGTAAAGTGTCTCATAATGGGTGATTTTTGCTAACTTATTTAGCAAACTCTTCTGGTGTACCCACAATGATTAGAATTTATTGAATCAAGAGCGCAGCTCATACTGTGTTGTCTACAAGATGCTGGCATCAGCAAAGGCTTGTACGGGTCTGAAGAGGATAAGAGGGAAAGATAGTTCAAAAGACCTTTGCAGAAATACATTCTAATGTGATGTCTGCTGACTTTAGGCCTGACACCAATGCTCGACCACAACACTGAAAGTGTTAAAAATTATGCATTTCTGTGTCGCTGGGACTTTTCTCAGCCTAGCTGTCATGGCCAGTAGCATGTGGGAGGCTGGATTCGGCAAATCTGCAGTAGGTCATGCTAAAACACATACTTCAGCAGTTTAGAAAGAACCAACTAGAGGTCTTTCCAAAGGTTGAAAAAGAAAGGTTTTACCAGGACTTTGACCTTTCTCTTCTTTTATTATACTTATGCTGAAAAACAGAAATGACATTGATGTGATTCCTGACAGTACCCCTCTCAAAGACTGATTTCTCGATCCAGGTTTGAGAGGACACTGTCAGTGAAACTGTCTCTTTAGTTGAGGGGCATGGAAATGTTCTGTTGGCTCTCACGATCTGTCTTCTGGACCATAACCTCTCCAGTCAAAAAGATAGTAAATTTTTCCTTTGATTCTTTTAGACTTTAAAATTCCCTTCACTACATATTCAGGATGTCCATTTAACGAAAGAGGGCCATAAGGCTTGGATAATCCTGTGCTATGTACAGTTTTCTTTTGAAGGGCTACATGAAAGATGTGATGAATACCTGAATTAGGATGTATTTTCAGTTTGACAGTGACTGGCCCCCAAACTTGCTCAATGGAATAGAGTCCTAAAAAACAGGGTTGAAATTTCCTATTGCCTTTTAATTTTAGATGACAAGACAATAACCAGACCTGATCAAGCACTTGGTACTCTGGTGCTAACGTTCGATGTTTATCTGCGTATTTCTTGTAGCTTACCATGGAATTCACGAAATTCGATTCTGATGACTTATGAATAATGGTTAGATCCTTCTTTAAATCCCTTACGGCAGGCACCTAAAACTCTTCTTGACAAATAAAAGAGTTATAGTGTCCATAGTTCAAAAAGAAAGGTGAGTACCCAGTAGAAACATTCTTAGCATTGATAAATGTGAATTCTGCCATCCATAACAGCTCAGACCATTCACCCCCCTGATCCAGAAGGAACAACTGGAGATACTGCTCCAATTTGTGGTTTAGTATGCTCAGTTTTACCGTCTTTCTCATGGTGGTAACTGGTGGACTGTCTGACTTCTACTCCCAAACCATGCATAAAGGCCCTCCAAAATGGGACAACAAATTGGGAACACCTATCTGAGATCACAATTTTAGGAACCTCATGAGCTTTTACAATGTGTTCACTAAACTGTCGACTTCTGAGCAGATTGAATCCATGTTAAAGGGACAAAATGACTCATTTTAGTAAATGTATCCAAAAATTCCAAAATGGTATTAAACCCCGACTTTAAGGTAGTTATACTATCAAGTCCATAGTGACTGTATGCCAGGCATGAGATGGGGTGGGCTCTTGCTGTAACAATCCCTGGGGTGCCTGTCTAACAGATTTTACATGAGCACAGAGTTCACACGTCTCTACATACAATTTGATATGAGAGTTAATTTTTGGCCACCTAAAATAAGGTTGAACCAAATCCATGGTCTTAAGTAGCCCTTTATCCCTGCTAAGGGTTGATCATGGCACTCATGTAGTGCCTTTTCCTCAATGCCCTTCATCAGTAAATATAAGGGCCCATTACAATATGACACCTGGTTTTGTACCTTCCTTCCAACTCCTTGTGAATACCAATCAAACATTTCCTCCAGAGTCATACTCTTCGGAACTTCCTCTTCAAAAGAAACAGTACAAATAATTTTGGACTCTGGAATTATAGGCTGCGGATCTACTGAATGTTCTTGCGTATCTGTTTGGATCCAGGAGAAGGCATCCGCTTTACCATTCTTATTCCCAGGACAATATGTTATTACAAAGTCAAAATCAGTGAAGTAGAGAGACCAACTGAGTTGTCTAGGAGTCAAGGTATTCGCCGTCTTCAAGAATTGAAGGTTCTTGTGGTCTGAAAATACAGTTACAGTGTTTCTGGCTCCCAATAAGTAATGCCTCCAGTCTTCAAAAGTATTTTTAACTGCTAATAATTATTTGTCAGTAATGGTGTAGTTAATCGCAGGAGGGGTACATTTTCCAGATCTATATGCCATTGGTTGCAGCTGGCCTATGTTTATGTATGATGCTGCAAAAACACTCCACCAATCGCTTCATCTGGTGCATCAGCTTTCAGAAAGAGGGGATCGGCTGGGTCTGCATGCAGCAAGATAGGAGCAGAGGTGAAACTCTTCTTTAAATACATAACCACCTACTCTGCCTCCTCAGACCATTGGAAATGTACTCCCTTCTTGAGGAGTTGTGTAATAGGAACAATTTTTTGTGAGTAGCCTTGAATGAATCGCTGGTAGAAATTGGCAAGGGCGAGAAATCTTTGGACTTCTTTAACATCTTTTGGCGATGGGCAATTGACTACAGATTGCACTTTTTTAGGATCCATGGTAATCCCTTCCAGGGACAGAACAAATCCCAAACATTCTACAATTTGGGCACAGAAAACACAGTTTTTCAATTTTGCATTGAACTGATGGAGGCGAAGTCGATCAAGTACCATTCTGATATGAGCTGGGTGTTCTTAAAGAGCTTTAGAGAATATCAAAATGTCATCCAGATAGACCACTTCAATTTTATCAATTAAGTCTCTCATAATTTCATTGATAACATGTTGGAATGCTGCTGGAGCATTGCAGAGGCCAAATTGTATGACTTGGTATTCAAATAGGCCATATTTTGTCCAAAATGTATTCTTTCATTCACGACCTTTTTTCATTCAAATGAGGTGATATTCAACACAAAGATCCAATTCCGTGAAAATTTGGGCTTCCTTGATTTTATCTAGTAGAACAGAAATCAAGGGTAGAGGATAGCGAATCTTGATAGTGATTTGATTTAACGCTTGATAGTCTATACACAATCTTAAGGACCCTTGTTTCTTTGGTATGAAAAATAATGGGGAAGAAACTTGGGACTGTGAGGGTCTAATGAATCCATTAGCAAGATAGTGATCCAGATTTTCCTTGAGATAACTGTTTTCAGCCTCAGTCAAAGTGTAAATTCTGCTGCAAGGGAGAACTGCTCCTGGTTCCAAGTCAATCGTACAATCATATGGACGATGAGGAGGCAATTTTTTGGCTACTTGTTCACAAAAAACTTCTTAGAATTCGTGGTACTCGGTAGGAATTTTGATGGAATCAATTACGCCAATAGATTCTCCTCCTAGCGACAGCAAAGAGGCTTGGGAAGGTCCTTGTAGGAAAGTAGGACCTGCTTACTATGGTTACGCCCACTTTTTGCTGTGTTTCACTGATTTATCAATTTTAGTCTGGCTGGGGCCCTGCTAACCAGGAACCCAGCCTAGCTTCTTCCTCTCTAAACTGATTTCAGAAGGAAAAATATTACGTAACTTAGCTTCTGTAAATACTGCAAATTCTACGTCTTCGTTAAGACGAGAATTTGGTCTGCGCAGCTCTCGGGCCCAGGCAGCTGCTAGTGTGGTACGTTGGGTTTTCAATATTGCTGGAGGAACGCCTGGCACCTTGAGATATTTAATAAGAAGTGAGCTGTTGGGTTCCTTTAATGCTTATTCCTCTATTGTAAGGAATTTCCGACAGGCTGTTTGTTACCTTACTACAGCTAGATGAACAAAACCTATTTTTACAAACTGCTGCCCAACTAAGGTTATGCTTAAAATCTGCCTCTTGGGAGTTGAGCTTTAGAGTTGATAGTGGGTCAAGTAAAACTGCGAGCAGAATGTTCCCCATTGGTAAATTCTGTGAAATAAAAACCCCCCAACCATACATATGTTGGAACCTCCCCCATGGAGTTAGGCGATTTATCCTTTTGTTAAGGTATAACTTACTTCCTCTGAACTGTCTTCTGTCCAAATGGCATGGTGGTTCAGATATTTATAATTTCTGTAATTGTAATTCCCAGGATTTGTACCATGTTGTCTTTGTTTGTCCGGCTCTTATGGCATTTAGACGCAAATGGTTGAGACCTATTTGCCTCTAATTGGGTATTTCTACTGCTTATGATTTTATTGAAGCAATGCTTAATCCTCCAAACGAAATGTTTTGTTTTAAATTGTTTAACTTTTTAAAATGTTTTTTAACATTATATTGATAACTCAATATTCTGTAAAACTTCTTTATTGTATTCTCATGAAATTTGTTGTTTATTCTTTATTGAATTTTTATGTGGACCTCAATTGAGTTCCGTTATCATAAATAAACAAATTTGAATTTGATTTCATGTGCATTAGGTACACTCCAACTTGGTTACTGGGTTACCTGTGTGGTACCTAGTATATGGTACTTTAGGTACCAAGGGCATAGGTACCCCAGAGGCCTACCAGATACTAAAGCATATATTATGCCACCCCTGGGAAGCCTTCCAAAATGACACCACCGGTCTGCTACTGCAGCCTGGATAAGGTGGTGCTTGCACATTTTACTTAGATATAGTATACCTATATCTACCTTTTAAAACAGACACATATAAACCTATAAGTCACTCCTATGGCAGGTCTTGACAATCATGGATGCAGAGTGCTTGGTTTTCTGTGAGAAGGCGCCCTAGCATGAGCTGAGCCCCTCTGCAGCTTTCAGAATCCCTTCCTTATAGCTGTTCTGTGATACAGCCATACCATATACTATTAAGTGCGTTATAACCTTGCGGTTAATGCCAACTTTGGAATGGCTACATCAAAAGATGCTGTGTTTGGTGTCAAACACTTTGGAATACTACCCCCCCCCACCAGTTCTGGTGGTGGGGGTAGCATTCCACCCTTCTAGAGGGAGAAGACATGTACACACTGCTCTGCCTGGTAAAAGTTAAACAGAGCCCCAGCAACACAAAATGGATGCTGCTGCCACAGACACAAGTCTGACCTCCTGCTGCTGGACAAAACTCCAGCAGGGGAGGCCTGGACAATAGGTTTCCTATCACAGGGAGGTGTAACCACCTCCCCAGACAAGCTTTAGTGTATTGGGGCAGGGTGGGTGCATTCAGTGAATGCTTTTCAGACAGTGCCTGGGGCACACAAGGTGTCCCCGTGCATTTCCTAGTTCAAAATGGTTGCCGGGGCACTCAGCCCAGCTCTGGCATGAAAATGTACAAAGGAGAAGGGGTGGAACCACCCCCTCCCCAGGTCCTCCCATAGGTGGGACCTTAGAGTTAGTCCAACCCCTAAACTTAGTATAAGTATAGGAACAGTGTCCCCAGGACTTTAGATTACCCTTGTTGAAAGTTTGCAACATATATCTTGGACCTTCGACATTCTATTTCAAGTAGAAGACTGAAGAAATCTCCCTTGGGGTCAATGAGTGATTCCCCTGTTTAAACAGGCACCAAAGAAGCATCTTGCCGGTCTGCATTTTCAAAGGCTCTCTCCGGATCCCGAGGATTCTGCAACGTAGGACATAAACTGCCACATATCCCCGAGGCAGACACGAGTCCCCAGCAAAGCTGAGACCTGTAGCCATCACGAGAGACGTGGGACCGGAACACCTACACATCCAGCAAATTTGCCAGTGCATCAACTTCCCATGGTTTCCTGAGGTTGTGCATTGGGATACTTGTAGTCCAAGCCCTGAGCATCTTTTGCACCAAAGCTTGTGGGCCTACTCTCCATGAGTGTTTCGTGGGCCCTCTTTCTGTATTTCTGCTTGAGGCCCCTTCACGATCCCTGGTCTGTCGATTGGTGGGTCCCAACAAAGGAATCTCCTATGTTTCTTGGGCTTCCTGGTTGCCCCACACATGCCCTGACTCCTCTCCATAGGGTGAGTCCCTCAGACCTTGCTGGTCTGCACCAATGCCAATCTTTTTATTCTGCGTGGGTTGCTGTTGCCAAGGCTTCTTGGGTCCAATCCGGATACCGACACTGCAGCACTTGACATCTGGCTTGAGACAGCTGAAATCTAGCTCCTGGTTGTCGTCGACACCTCCTGGTCCTTGTGGCTGAAGAGTCAAGCTTCACCTACATCACCTGAAATCACCGACATCGGCTGGCATCTTCCTGTTGCCTCCCTGGTCACTGGCAAGTGACCAAGACTCTGTCCCCTCTGCTTTCAGGTTCTTCAGATCTTCGATCCACCCTTGGATCCATCTGGACACTCTTCATCTGGTCGCCTGCAGCACTTCTTTGCAGCTCTCCATAGGAAACGATTACGAAACCCGACACAAAAAGACACTTATGCACCCGGCTTCCCTGAGTGAGGTAATACGAGTACTTCGGTGCTCCCGGGATTTGCACCTAGTCCACTCCTAAGTGTCCTTAATCTTTACAAATCTAATTGCGACTTTCTACATAGAAGTCAATGGTGATTCGCGGCTGTGTTTAGACACTTAACACGTCCCCCCATGGGTCTCCTACGGACCTACCTTGGGTGGCTCCTGGTTGCCCCAGCGGTCCTACAGGCCCTAGGCCTTGCTTCTATCTCTCTCGTGGTTCTTACACCACTTTCTTAGTATATGGTTTGTGAGGCCCCTAGGGCAAAACGTATACTATGCTAATTTACTGTGTGCTACTTAAGTATTTGTATTGTACTTTTGCCTCTAGCCTCATAAAGAGACTAGAGGGGTGTGTTTAGAATAAATACATATATTTTATATTTATATACCTGGCGTGGTTCTCCTTTCATGTGATCATTCATGATATTATAGACTGGTAAAACAAGCTGTTTTACATTCCTTCTCAACTTAGCCTAAAGGCTACTCTACACAGCTACCACTAGGATACCATCAATAAGGGGTAGTTTGGACTGGTGCACGGTGCCCACTAGAATAGTGGACAGCATATGCCAGACCAACTTCTCACAGTCCTGAGCATTTGTCTGGGGAGTGGTAACAACATGCTGAACAATATGTGAATTTCATTTCAACCGTTCTATTTTCCCAGTTGATGGTGGGATTGTGTACAGACAGCCAGTGCAGACCCAACATTATTTGGAATTGTGGGCATCCATACGAGTGAATTGAAGGATCTCAAAATGACAATCCGACAGAATAAATTCCATAGGTTCAGTATGACGGGTGATGGGACAGGAAGAAAGATTAGTTCTGTCAACTTCTTGAGGATAGCCTTTACCCCAATACTTTGGGCGTACTTAATATCACAAAAATTACCAGTGGCCCCAGAATCAATCTTTTATTTATTTTTTTGTAAAATGTGTTTATTATTTTCAAACACCCACAACAAATAGGAGGATGGGCTGTTGCCTCTACATGGAGCCCAACCATTAGGAAGAAGGAGATAGTGACATCATTACACAATTAAGGTTAATCAACGATCCCCAATCAAACCAGGTGCAGATACACCTCAATACAAGTATTGTCACAGTGTCAAGGTTCCTACATTTCTCTGTGCTATTATGGTTAATGTCTTCTGCATCAAAGCCCCATCCTACTCTTCCTCAGATGCCTGCCCCAAAATCACCCTCCCCCTCCCCCGCCCGCGCTACTGCCTTAAGGCCAAGTGGGATCAAATGGTGAGTCATATTGTACGGGTTCCCCCGTTGACCTCATTTTAACAACATTCTTAAGCATCCTGACTACTATGGAAGCCGGAAATCGCTTCACGCTCTGTGCCTCAATATGCAGATATCTAGTCTACTGGTCTCCCTCAGCCGTTAATGCGCTCGCCTCTTAGTCAGTTTCTAGATCTGTCGCTTTCAGCTCTGTCACAAGGGCCTCCCAGGCTCGCGCCGCCTCTAATGCCTTGTCATTATGGGATCTATGGGCTTGCTGTAATCGAACTGAGCTGTCGCTGTTTGCCCACTTAAGGAATGCAGATTTCCACCTTATATAGCTAGGACCCGCCGTTGCTTTCCAGAGGGATGCAATTTCTCGTTTAGCAAGCACCAATCCTAAGTCTATGAATTTGCTAGTTAACTTCGTTTTGCTAGTGTGCAGAAACCAATGTAGCAGGCAAGTCCCCCCATCCTTTGTGATCTGCCGCCCCGTTATATTACAGAGTAAAGCGGTTATCTCTTCCCAATATGTCCCCAACTGCGGGCAACCCCACAGCATGTGCAAGAGATCTGCAACCTCTAATCTACAACGGGGGCAAAGAGCCGTATTAACATGAAAATATTTATTGATTTTAGCCGGCGTAAGATATGCCCTGTGCAATGTAAAAAATTGAATCCGCTGGAATCTAGAATTTCTGGTGCCCTACCATGCCCTTTTAAGTATCTGCGACCAGGCCGCATCAGGTATCTCTTTAGATAAATCCACCGCCCACTGCTCACGTAGCCTCTGCAGCTGTGCCAATCCCTCTCCCAGCATACATTTATGTGTGTGTGTTATACAGTGACCGCCTTATACATGCCCGCTACCATCACTACATATTGACACGCCTCACTCGTTTGCGGTTCCGAAAGGCCAGTACCCCAGTGCTTCTGAATGGCGGCAACCAGGGCTGCATGCAATAAGAAGTGACCCCGCGGGAGTCCAAAGGTGTCCTGTAATGCACCAAAAGGTAAAAGTAAACCATCTCCAAATAAATCGCCCACCATCTGGAGTCCCAGTGATTCCCACTCCGCGAGGGCAGACCAATCTCCGCCATGTGGCAGGGCCGTGCACATGCCCAACGGTATTTCCGGGCCGTAAGGTCGCTGTACCCCAACTCTGCTGTGGTAGCGTTTCCAGCAATGTCTCAGGACACATTCTGCAGATGACAAATCGGTAGCCCGCAACCTTTGCTGCAGTACCGCAAACAATAGAACATGCCGTGGAACATCCGGCTCAGTCCCTCGCTCTGGCCCTTGAAACTCCTGTGCCACCGCCTGGGTGAGGTGTTGAAACTGTGCAGCTAAATAATATAATTCAAAATCAGGGACAGCTAGGCCTCCCTTGGTTCTTGAGTGGATCAGATTATCCAACGCCACTCGGTGCCTCCCTATTCCCCAAATATAGCCCCCCACCATAGAGCGGAATTGCAGGAATAGTGCGACGGGTATACATATAGGCAAGGTCCGGAAGAAATATAAAAGCTGAGGGAGCGCTACCATTTTCAACCATGCTACTCGGCCTGCCACCGATAGTGGCAGAGTCCCCCAGAAATGCATGCTGCCCTTAAGCCCCCGTACAGCTCTACCTATGTTACCTTCAAGCAGTACTTCCTGCCTATGATACACGTGCGTCCCCAAATAGGGAAGGCACCTAGGTACTCATACCGAATCAGGCGGTAGGTCAGGTTGGACACACACTCTGGCCACCGGAAACACACATGTCTTTGCCCAATTGACTCGCAGGCCAGAGATATCCCCAAATCGGCTGAGCAAGGAACGCGCTCCATCCAATGCGCCTCACGCATCTCTCAAAAACAGCAGCAGATCATTAGCATATAATGAGATATAATGTGACTGACCACCGAGCCTCAAGCCCCAGAACGCCCTCCCCATCCTGGCCCTCGCCGCTAATGGTTCCATCGCTAGGGCAAAGAGCAGCGGGGAGAGTGGGCAACCCTGTCTAGTATCACACCCTACTGGATATGAAGAGGATACAATTCTGCCAACCCTCACTCTGGAGCTTGCCGACGAATATAATATTTCAGTCCAGCGTGTATATCCCTTGCCAAGCCTGAAGGCTTTCATGACTAAGAATAGGTAGGGCCATTCCAAGCTGTCAAATGCCTTAGCAATGTCCACCGAGAGGACGACTGCGTGCCCCTCCGCTCCATGGTCCCCATCCAGTATCCGTATTAGTCTGCGTATGTTGCCAGCAGTATTGCGAGTGGGGATGAAGCGGGCCTGGTCCGAGTGCACCAGTCACGTCATTAAGGGAAGGAGTCTCATAGCCCATACACGACTCAGTATTTTACAGTCAGAGGTTTGCATAGATAGAGGTCGGTATGAGGAGGGGAATGATGATGGCCTCCCTGGTGGAGGTAGGCAACATTCCCCGCTGCCTAGCCTCTTTAGATACCATCACCAGTCTGGGGACCAGGAGATAGATATATGCTAAATAGAATTCTATGGGCAACCCATTGCTGTCCAGAGTTTTGTGACGTGCCAATTGTTTAAGAGCACAACGAACTTCAGTGAGTGTGATGTCCCGACCAAGGGACTCCGCCTCTTCCACCACGACGGTAGGCAGTTCGAGGTCCTCCAAAAATGCCTGAACATCCATCTCCCCTGTTTGTAAGCAACTGTATATAAGTCCACATAGAAGGGCCTAAACCGGTCATTTATTTGATGTTGCATACATTCCAGTTGTCCAGACGATGAAGTCAATGCCAATATGGGTACACACCTAGGGGCAGGATCAGCCAACCATGCCAATAGCGTACTCACCTTATCCCGTTCAGCATGCGTGCGGGCAAAGTAAGCTCTGTGGTCGAAACACCATACATGCTCCAAGACCACTGCTACTGCTTCCCTCCGGGCCTGGACTATGTCCCGGTCCTCGATGCCACCAGAGTGGGCTCTTTCAGCCTCCCTAAGGGCCTGTTCCTCAGTTTCAATTTCTTGCAACAAAGCTTCCGCACACCCACCCATTTATTAATACAAATCCCGTGAATCACTACTTTAAAAGCGTCCCATTCCAGGGCAGTCGTTGAGGCCGAACCTTCATTTTCTGCAAAATACCACTCAACACCAACACCCAGTTCAGTACGGAAGGCTGGGTCTTCCAGCAACTCTTCTTATCGACTTACCTGCTCTCTTCTAGGTCGCTGCGCTTTTTGTGTGGGTCCGACATTGGAGCGGCGTTTCTTCAGTCCGGGTCATCTCTCGGCGGCATCTCTCGGACCCATTTCATTAACCTGCACAAAGGAGAAGAAAGAAAAGACAAGCCAAACCTGCATTGACGATGTAGACGGAACCAGCGCTCTCGCGCTGAATCTCATTTTATATATTTTGTTGCTACTTACCTGATCCTGCTCCCGTTCTATGAGGATCCGTTCCCCTTTTTTGGCATACCTATTGAAGGGAAAGATAAAAGTAACAATCAGATTACCTGAATACAAGGTTTATTTTTGTTATTTTTTCGCTGTTAAACACAGTAACATTTTGAGCATTATTTTCACGAGCAAGATCTGGCTTATAGCTAGGCTATAGCACCTCCACAGAATATTACATTTTAGCTCCTTTCTCAAGTAACCCTCAGCTCAGCATTGTCTCATTATTATTTTTTAGAACCAGGCACAAACTTTTACATCTATCACTCATTGTATGGAGGAAGGGCTATATCAAGGTAGGGAGTAGTACTATAAACAGAATAAAGGGATATAGGAGGAACATTCCTGCATGCTAATTTTTTCTCTGTGATTCTCTCCTTGCTCACAGCCTTTTGTTTTATCCTGACGGGTCCTGTGCCACTTGGGTTGCGACATGGGATATCTTCCCTTTTTCCTTGTTTTGTTTCCCTTCTTCCCCGGGTTATCATTGTCACTTTGACTTTGTTGGGTACAATAGGTGGCTTAGGGAAGTTGTGGACCTTGCTTCATGTTCATGACGTTACTGCAAAAATATTGTTGAACCTTGACAAAAACTGTCGCAGGAATATCCACCGTAATGCTTTATTCCTGGATTTCCTGGCCAGGATTAAAATGAACATAGGATGGTGCAGTCAATGATTTTCAGTAGCCCTTCACCCCTCCTAGCTGCATACATGCAACATGCTTCTGACAATTTGATATAGCCCTACCACATGTCACTACAGCTTTTGTCAGGACCTATGATCCCCTATATTCCCCTTTTTTCCTACCTTGATTCTGGTGGTTGAGGGCAGGCCCACTTTAGTCTGGGGCTGCTCAAAACACACAGCAGTAATACTGAGTTTCAAAGTAGTAGAAGCTCGAACAGGTGTGGGAGTGATGGCGGCTCCATGTAGTCACACATTCGTCAGAGTGAGACCACTGTCCCTGCACTTACCTCCTCCTAGTGTTAAATCGTATACTCCTACTTCTCTTTGTTTGTGTACATACTGGTAGGAGAGGTTGAGGTAGGAGTTTTTTCCTCTCCTTCTTTGTGTGTTATTCAATCGATCTTTGCTATCAAGGAAAATAGTGACAAATCTGAGCCTGAAGCAGGACCGTGTTCTTTCTCCACATTTATTCAACTTGTTCTCAGCTGACCTCTCGATCATATTGATCCTATTATATACAATGTTATATTGATCAGCTGTAAAAACATCAGCCTGCAATGACTTAGAGACCGGCTATGCATATATTCATCAACAAATGGCATGACAGTTAACTTAAAGAAAATAAAGATCATGGAGGTAAGCAGCAGAACAAATAAAAGCAATTGGTCTTGAGAGCCAACTTACTGAACATCCAACAACTGACATGTACCTGGAAGTTCTTTTGATGGTAGGGCCAATTTCAAACAGCATAGAAAGGATTTGAAGAGGGAAGTTGTTTCCTTGACCCAGGCATTACGTACCCTACAAAGAATATTAAAGGTCCAAGCTGTGAACCACAATTGAAAGTCATTGCAGCAAGACTGTTTCTGACGTTACATATGGTAAGAGAGCAGAGATGCAGCACTTTTAATCTCTTTTAAAGTATTTAGATCATTGTTCCAACTTCCACTGAACCCATCGCCAGCCCAGATCAGACTGGAGTTTGGGCTCATTAATCGATTAACAGTGAAGAAAGGTGCCTATGTAAAAACCTGGAACAGAATAAGGCCAGTCTCTGAAAGTCAATTATGCCAAGTTCTGTGGCGGGAGATACAAAGGAATGAAATAGCACCAGCCAGCCTTTAATTGGATCTAGGGATCAAGGAACAGGGAATCCAAGCAATATCAGCAAATTTCCATTCTCCTTCTGCTTTTAAATCTACAGTAAAGAAATTATCACTTCTCAACAATAAAGAGAAATTAAACAGCAGATTGCATGCCTGATCCCTGTTCAATGAATATAAAATACTCAAGTGTCAACCATCTCCAGAAGCTGGATGGTAAGAAACTTAAAAATTGATTTTATGCATTTCCATTTCATATGTGCACTGTAGAAAATCATACAGGCTATTGAAACGGCAGCAACAGTCCTGGTTTTATACACGTAACAGTAGCTCATATTTTATAAATATCATATTTTTTAATATAATGTCTTTTATAAATCCGCTCATAGCAAGACATGAAGTATCACATAGATGGTGATTTATATCATCTTATTTTAAGGTCAAAAGTTGGAATTGTTTTATGATAAGAATGTTGTATTAAATGTAATGTTAGTGCTTTGGTTTTAAATACTTATGCATGAATAAACAAACTTTACTTACTTACCTCCTCTGCTCCAATGGAGTAGCCACCCCATTGAAATGTATTATGATATTATCGATTACATTCTGGTGACTCCTGAAATTACATCATTATCAATGTCACTGTGCAACAGTAAACAAAACCAGTGCCCTGACGCTGAGAGAGTAAGAAAAAATAACATTTCAGCTTTAAGTAATTTTAACTATTGCTGAAATATGATAGTCATAAAGTATTTAATCAAATCTGGCAACATTTTATTGTCAATATCAACTCACGGCTAAGTATGTTAGTTTGAAGAGAGGTTAAATACTTTTGCAGAACAAAATATGGGAGGGAGCTAACTGGACCTGAAGGGGTGAGGAAGTACACAGACATACAAATTACACAGACATACAATTAAAGGGAAAAATGGTGTGAGGGTAGACACTTCTGGTGAAATTACCAGATTTCGTAACATAAAATGTTTTGATGGCTGTGACTTCAGCACCCACCGAACATCCTCTATTTAGGGGCTCCATATTTTGGTTGATCATTAGATAGGTAATTGAACCTGATGGGAGAAATATGCTGCACAGTAGGAGTCACACCAAATTCTAAATAAATATATGGAAAGAAGAAAAACTGAAACAAAGTCTTATTATGTAGGTCAAGATTTCCAATGGTTGCCACTCCAAGCTAGAACGAGACATCTTCTAGACTCTCAGCCGTTTACGGTGAATTATGACATAGATGTCCCTGGAGCTGTCAGCAGAGAACACAAGGGTAGGGTATCTGGTGCTGCTACAGACCCCACCTTCCACCCAGGAAGTGTCTTGCAAAACAGGTGATATTTCGTAAATGTGGTGATCTCTCCTGTTAGTCAGCTGCTGGCTGAACAGGCAATCTGGAAGAGCCATATTTTATATACTGTGGATTACCTCTGGGACATAAGTGTGCCAAGGGACAGCCTTTCATCTTCTTCAAAAATTGAGGTGCCCTGGGACTTATACTCTATCCACTAAATCACCTCTATGTGTCTGAAAATATTTCAGTAACATACATTTTTTTTTCATTTGACTGCCGAGGAACTGTGTACAAAATGTTCTCATTTTCTCCTCTTTTTTACCTTCTCTTAATCTTCCCCAACTTTTTCCTTCCTGTGTGTAAATATTCAAATAGTAGATTGTATGTGAGATTATTCAGTACAAAAATACTGTCCAACAAAAAAAATGTAGCTAGAATGCAGATATCCACACAGAAACACTCACCCCCAGTCACAGATCTGGGTTTAGTCCATCATCGTTCTTCAGCTCACTTCGCCTCCCCAGTTCAGACCCAGCTATATGCAAATCAGTCTTGACCCTGTTCCTTATGGGAACAGTCCAGCCCGGACTGCCAAGCCAGGTCTTCTCTGGACCGGAAACAAGCATCCTGGGAGCGGTTTCGAGGTAATTATTAACAGTAAAATTTGAGTAGTTCAGTTGTGCTTTCTCAGACAATCCTACTCATATTTTTCGGAGATGTCTGAAGTGGGAAGGTTAATCCGCCTACGCTGAGCAGGCACACCCTGCGTATTGGCTGAAGGTTTAAGGCAAGCTTGTAAAGGACTAAAGGTTCCCTATCATGCTAAACCCTTTCTCTTAAAACTTTTTACTTTCTTCTAATTTCAAAATGACTGACCCCGCAAATGGCAGTGGAGGCAAGGAAGGAGACAAATTTTCAAATATCCTTAACATTTCAGAAAACTGCTGAAAGGCAGTAACTCTTAAGTTATTAGAACATGGGTTACCTGCAACAGGTGGCCATGGTACCTTCGTGATTGAGGCACACAAGGTATTCTATTCTTGGGTAAAATCCCACCTGCAGATCCTTAGACACACATGTTCTATGAATACATTGAAGTGGATCCACCAGAAGAATACATCCCATACGAGGACATAGAAGTCCTGTTAACCTACCAGCAACATAAAAACTGGTTTAAAGGCACCCTAAAATACACAACGTCAGTCGTAAGACTAGGTGCGCTCAGCATAGAAGGAGTGACATGGTCAGTCTTAGTGCCTTACACTCCTCATCCTGAGATAGACAGACTCCCAGTAGGGGAAGTGCGTACACTTTACAAAGAAGTAGTCAGGCTATACAGACATATTGTTCAGTTTGTCATGCGAACACTCACATTACAACCTGCGAGAGCTGCTCCACCTGGGACAGTCAAGACCCAGCCAACACCAATTATTAGTCCACAAACACTAAAAGCAATAATGGGTGTGTCCCCATCGAGAAGGGATCAAGTACCATTCTGGATTGCTAAAAAAATAGCGCAGTTGGAAGCAGTATTTCCACATATGGGTCCACAGGAAAAACACAGAATGTTAACAATTTGCTCGCCATTGGAATGGTTCCCTCAGTTGAGGATTGTACCACATGGGAAACAATCTTTGCTGCGTTATACATTAGAATACATGGTACCCCAACAATATCAGTTATTCCTGAAGTATAAAAACAGATACAGATTGAGTACAGGGCAGGACCTGCCTTGGACTTGGGGTTGACCAAGTCTTGGCAATTATGCTGATCAACATCAAAGAGGAAGCAGCAGCAGTGGTCATACGCCAACGCCTAAGGGAAACAACTCCTGAAAATGAGGAGCGGGCATTACCAAAAAGTATTGACGACATCTAGGCAGAGATAGTTTGGGAGCAAAACTCGGGAATCCTCTAGTGGTGGGTAGCTCTGAAAAAGAGAGCTCAAAGCAAGCACCCACTTCTTCTAAAAAGAAGTGGGATAATAGTCAACCTAAAATAATAAAAACAGAAACATTTAACGATCAAGGGGTGGGTCTCCCCAATGGGAATCCTCTGAAAAGAGGTACAACCTTAGGGATTGTGATAACATTAAGAAAGCTGACAGGTATCCGGATACTGATGCACATTCCTTTCGTTACTTTCAGGGTTCATCAAAAACTTCAGAAAGGCAAGGATGGTCAGAACAAAAAATTGAACACAGACCAAAGGGAACAAGGGAGACACATCGCACTTCAGATTTGATTATCAAACAGGACGAGCAACCTAAAACAATGACTCAATTTTATAAAAAGAAGGTGGCTGGCTTAAAAAATAGAAATGCCCAGCTTACTGATGACTCAGCTTCTGAATGGGAAATGGGCTCTGATGATTCTAGACAGTGCGGAAGTAGGAATAATAGCTCACCAGAACCTGAAGGAATTTCTGGTGACTGCAGGATTGAATGAGTATATCATGGTAGAAACACAAGATACACAAATTTAATCTGCAAATTGAGGGAGACTTCTCAAGAAACATTAAAGATCTATTTTGGGAAAATTCGACATTTGGATTTGGCATCCTGTTGGCCGAAAAAGATCGGCCGCCTGAATTTATAATGGATTGCCCAAAGGGGGAAAGCATAATTTTGCCTGCTTTCCCCAACCTCATTCCTGTTTCCTTAAAACACTGATACGCGAGGAAGTGGGTGCAAGCACTAGCTTTGGCATTATACTGCAACCATGCAGGGTGGGACGTGGAGTTAAAACACCACAAAATCCTACTAAAAACAAATCCAACACCACAGAGAGAGTACCCGATTAAAATTGAAGCAAAAAAACAGGTCAAAGACATCTTAGACCAACTTGAATACGAAGGTGTGAGTGAAACACCCCTTTATTTTCCGTAATGAAACCTGACAACACATATCATTTGGTTTTAGATTACAGACACTTGAACTCATACACAAAAACATTTTCAGTTCAGAACGCAGACAGTGCTGCATTGATAAATGACATCATACGGAAGAAATACAAATAAATACTACATATCTCAAAAAGGATTTTATGCCAAAATATAGCTACTGAAAGCAGATATTTGACCGGATTTTCAGCCTTTGGCACTCAGAGTCAGTTTTGTTGCCTGCCCCAAAGCTATAAGAACAGCCCAGGTTATTGTCGGTAAGGGTATCAAAGCTCTTACAAACATACGATGAAGAGGCAGTGTCCTATGTGGATGATATCTATCTGCCGGTCGATGTATTACCTGTTCACGTATGCAGGGTGAACAACATAATTGTTGGTTTTGCCAATTTGGGCTACAAATTTAACTTCTAAAAACCAAAAATTGCCCATCTCAATGTCCTTTTTTGGAATATGAGCTGTCAGGTGAAGGCAAAAGCCTTGCCACAAATTTTCCAGAAAAATATGCGCTAATATAGCCTCGTAAAACTCTGAAAAGTTTACAGTCCATATTAGGATTCCTACATTTCAGCAGAACATACATTCAAGACTATGTAGAAAGAGTCAAACCTTTCTATGTCTTAATCAGACCATTCTTCACAGCAAACACATACTGACACTCTTAGTTCAGTTCAAGCTGACATGATAGCTTCAAAACACTTGCAGACACGAGTAAACGTCTGCAACCTGGTAATACAGGTTGTCACTTGCTTATCAGGGTATACCTACATCACGTTCAATGAAGGTGAGACTGTTCCTATAACATACAAATCTCACCTGTACACTAATGCTGAATATAGATTTGCAGCAACAGAAAAAACACTGACAGCTGTACAGGCTGCTATAATGAAAGAAAGAGCACTAGCACAGGGGAAACACATCATTGTTGTAACTCCGATACTGACTTTAGAAGCAGTAACTAAAGCCAGCATTCCAAATGCAATCCACGATGGATACTATGGGGTAATTCCTCTCACTGCAACAGATGTAGAATATAGATACAAATCAAGACTTAGAACACAAGCATTCTTGAAATACGAACAATAATACCCTCTGCCGAATGAAATCTTGCCTCTAGATCAGTACGAATACATAATTTGTACTGACGGTTCTGCCTAACCTGCCATAGGAAGCAAACAGCAGTATAGTGCTGAATGCGCTATAGTGAAAGGTCGGATGCAGGATGGTAAGTTCCATCCAAGCAATACGACTAGGCAATCTCTCGGAGATTGTACAGCTCAGCTAGCAGAATTAAAATCCCTGATTATAGCGCTACAGTATATGGATCAGGATTTCCCCACACTGGTTATGTGTGATTCATTCTACTGTGTGCAATCTTACAATGAATTTCTTCACTACTGGGGCCAGAATGGATTTAGAGACGCCAAGGCAAGGACAATAAAAGACAAATTGTTATCTTACCAAGTGGCAAAGCTGAAAGCAGGCCTACCACGGGCTCAAGTTATTCACACTTTTAGTCATCAGCCTGTTGGCTTACACATTGAAGGAAATTCACTGGCTGATGAAGCCGCCAAGGTGACAGTGCAAACTGCTGCTGTCGCCGCAATCACTCAGTCACACACAAAAATAGACAGAGATATAGTAGTAGCCATCAATGCCTCAAAGAACGGCTCACCCGTCCTGCCAAAAGGCTTTCCACTCAAGTACTCCTACAAGTTAGATGCGCATAACAAACTGTATGCTCAAATTCCAGGAGTGGGGATAGAGTAATACCAAATAAAGATCACAGATTAGGTTTAATACTAGCTTAGGTTTAATACTAGCTGGACCCAAGAGTCTTGGCTCTGCACACGCAGGAGTCATTGCAACAATTTCATTATTGAATCAGTGTTAATGGTGGTCGGTGCTGACAAAACAAACTAAAGACTATGTCTTGAAGTGTGATAGTTGCCAGCAGATGAAGTGTTCCACCATTCAGAGGCTGCCACAAACACCATTACTGATTTCAGACAGACCGCTAGCATGTGTCTATATGGACCACTGAGGCCCCTCAAATTCTGACGGGGCTTACAAGTACATATTGGTGGCAGTGGATTCATGCTCTAGATTCCTATGGGTTTGGCCCCAGTGCTCAGCTGACGCTCAAACTGTTATAAAGGATTTGAGAGTCTTCTTCGGGACACGCACAATTGGCACATTACATTCCAAATGTTGTCCTGTGTTTAGCTCTAGGGCTTACCAAGAAGTCATGGAAGGTATGGGCATGGCCTTGCAGTACTCCTTCCCCTACCATCCTGAGGTAAATTCAGTAGTGGAGAGGAAAAACCAGACATAAAGCAATCCTTAACAGCATGGGTATTAGGCACGGGCAGGACATGGGTCAATCACCTATATAGGGCCCAGAGGGCACTTAATAACATGCCAAGAAAGTCCTTGGGAGGGAGTACCCCTTATGAAATCCTGTTTGAGACAAGAATGTGGGTACCTGATCTCGATTGTGCCAGCACAGTGGTGGATGCAATACCATTTGAACTGAATGACCGCTTGGCTGTTTTTTGCAGGAACTGAAGGAATTCCGAGTACTACAAAGCAATGTGCAAGTCAAATGCACCACCACTTGGGAAGTGAAACCAGTTCCCTGGGTTTGAGTCCACTTGTTTGCTGTAAAGTCTGGTCTGACCTGCCTGGGTCCTGCAGATTTGGAACCTGGTCAGGGAAAAGATTGTGGACAGAAGTAGTTTGGGCCATCTTACAGAACAGCTATACCTGTCCTAGCGGTTTGGGAAACAAGAGCAGTACTACTTCCACCTCTTGGCGGCAAAAAAAGAAAAAAGATTTGTCCCCATTATTCTGATCAAACTGCATTATGTGGCCGATTCTCAACAGTAGGCCGTGTGGGGTCCTGAGTAGCTGCAGATATCCTCTTGCTACTATACAGGAAAATCAGATGGAAAGACTGATAACCTCTCAAGACTCCGCAACACAGAGTGATGGAGCAATGAATAACAGAGTGCAAATCACACCAGTTGAAATTATAAAACATCAAGAAGAAACAATGATGCAAGTTGCAATTTGGCCCACTACCATTACATCACATGATTTTATAACACATTTGAAAAAACTATCATTACAACGCATTCCATTACAACGCATACCATTACAACCCATACAACTTTTGGGGCAGCAGTGGGGTAAGTGTGGGATAGTGTAGGGGTAAAAAGTACTATTCCCATTCCAGGGAGTGCAACAGTAGGGAATGTAAGTATAGGGGTAAAAATTACTAGTCCCATGTACCCTGAAACCCATACCCACCCTAAAACTAAAACATCTCCATTACTTACCTTATAATGTGTTGTAATGGCATGCGTATTAATGGTATGCGTTGTGGTGACTTTAGCAGGCGTTAGGAAAAAATATTTACATTAGACAACATCTGCTTGCTAAATGTCATTGCAGAAAAGTACACTTTAATTCGAGGGGCTAATGAAATTCAATGGAATGAAAAGACCATTTATATAGCTCGATAGCTACCCTTGGCGTACCAGCTCTGCATGACTAATGCCTATGTGGCATTCATAGATTTTTCAATAGCCTTTGATAAGGTAAATTGGCAAACATTTTGGAAAAAATAGAGAAGCTGTGTCTGCTTAAATCTCTTCTTTCATTCTTAATTGCCCTGTCCAGTGGCTGCTGGCCCCACAACATTTTCCCTATATGTTTTGTCTTTCCCTAGTGCTTTCTATTTAAAACGGGGGATGCTGTGAACATTGGCAGCCACCCATGCTTGTTGGATGCTGATGATATTGTAATACTGGATTTAACACCTTACTGTCCTTCCTACAATATACTATCCTATATTATCTGATGATCAATGCCTCTAGAGCACAATCCGGACCTTAAAATGCAGACAGTTTGGGAAGATTAATAATGATGTCTGAAGAATAGGCTCAGAGAAGATTGAGATCATGAAGTCATATCCCTAACTAAGGAAAATAGTAGCTGGCAGGACACAGGATAAAGCCTATAGTGAACACGATTCTTCTAAAGCCTTATCACGTGCTAACGCATTATGTTCATTTTGCAATGCAATGGGGCGAAGGCATTTTATGCAGATGATCTCTGTTTCCAAAGTGATAGTCCCATCCACAGTACCATATGCAATATTATCAATTGATGTGACTATTTGGGGCTTTCTTTAGAAAATAGGACATATTTTATTTAAATTATGGCATTTTAACTCTGTCTCATCCTAAGCAATGAGGATGGAGTTTGGTTTGACAAGCTCCGATGTACAAAGATTGGCTAGAGTGATCCGCTAGGGTTATCAGTTGAAGAACAGTGAAAAGGATTACAAAAGGGGCTTTTTGAACTGTGAATATTTGGCTCAGATTTGGGAAAATATTATTTTTCACGTGATTTCAACCTGGCACTGAATTACTTTGGTCTACAAGAAGAGATGGTGATTTCCCTCAGGCTTTTTAAACTGTGATAGATGTGTTTTTTCTGACTTCCGTCCATATGAATCTGCTCCTGTTAAATGATTTAAATGCTAACTGGTCATCCTTGGAGAAAAAAGGAAAGATTTTTATTTGTGTGAATTAAGGACTCAGATCTCAACCATGTTATTTTGTCTGTCTGGCTCCTTCAGCGCCATCTGCTGCTCTGGCCAATGTCTTTAGAGAAGAATGCTAAATCTGGAGTAGCAACATAAGAGATTCTGTTCCATCCAAAGAATGAAATCATTTGCACATAAATTTCAAAAATGTTCAAGGACTTCTTGAATTTAGTTTAATATGGTCTCAGAATTGCTGCCAGATTGGTTGCTTCTTAGGGAGTAATTTGCACATAATGGCTGCTGCTATTTTAGGGGAGGCTATTTCCTTGGAATCGATGATGGAGTAAATTGATAATATGTTTAATATTTCTGAGTCCTTGAAATCGTTATCTGGTATGAATTCAATCTTACTATCTGGAACAAGGCCTGCAGTAATATTACCATACAACTATACAACTTTTAAAACATTCCATTAAGAAGACGTCTTCAACCTTAATTGCACTTCACAAGGAGAAGAATTTCACAGTGACAAATTCCCTGCAAAAAAGGAACAAAATCAAGTGATTCGAACTAGTAAAGAGTATAAGCACTCCATCATAAAATTGCTAAGAAGAGATACACATTAAGCAATGATAAACATTGCAGCCAATATATGAAAAATGATATACATAAAGATAATCAATATGTAGCTTTACCCATATAGGTGTGGTGGGTGGGATAATGTTACCCTCCATTGTCTTTAATGAAATCAAGATTCACTCTGTATGTTAATTGGAAAATCGCCATTTCATTACAAGACCTGAGGCTACCATTGAGCATTTTTAAAGCTTTTCAATGCCAAACTGCTCACATTCTTCCCAAGCTTAAGCTAAAAGTTTGCAAAGATTGAGGCACTCAACCAGTCTACCACTGTCAATATATCTGTTATTAAACCTCCAGCCCAAAACACCTTGCTGGTCACTGCACCCCAAGAAGAGTGCGCTCCAAATTTGGACAAATCTACTCCTGCTTCCAACATAACTGTTCTTATCCATCTTGAAATGGTAGCTGTAGACATCTCCTTATTGGGTTTCACAAAAGATATTAGTAATTGATCCTCACCATCTGGTCTAACATTGATCATGCTATGTTCATCAGTTTTCATGTAACTCTCTACACTCAATGTCTTATAGTCAACAAAATGAGAATAAAAGATATTCTCAAACATTGCTTTGGGTCTTTTCCATAATTGAAAGTGAACTCCATCTGGGGAGTAGTATCTATTACAGATCTCTAACACCTTAACATCCAATACTATTCTAAAAAATAAATATCAGAGTAAAGGTGCTAATTTGATAGATAACTGTTTTCTTGAAAGATAAGGATTATCAGGCCATAGAACAAATAGGTCAGAAATAAGGTTATCATTTCATAACAACTCATATCTAGCCCTAGGAGTGGGTCTAAGCCTTACTCCTTTCACTGCCTTGCAGATTAAAGGGTCACTACCAACAGACTTTTCTTTTTTTAGGCAGTGTCCTGCCGAGATGCCTGATCTGTAACAGTTGACTGTTCTATAACATACACCTGATCTAAATAACCCTGTGAGGTAACTAGTTCCATTCACTACAGGAGCGTCCATGGGATCCAAATCCCTTTCCAGGCACCGACTACACCACTTCCTCCATATGCCTTTACTTCCTTTCCTTGTTCCTGGTGCCCACAACTCATGCAGTAGACTTTTAGCCTCCCCGGAAAGGGCTGAGTATCTTGCTGGATCTCCAGAAATTCACCAAACAAGAAGGCTCATGTTTCAATCTAGTAGAAGAGGATGTGCTTCCCCTTCTTGGCCTGAAATAAGATCTAAGCTCCCTGGGATCAAATGCAGAATGCTCACTGCCTGATTCATACCCCCAGAAACCATACTTGGGTACTCCAAAATGGAGTAGTTAAGGCAATGCTGTAATGCTCTGTCCGTAGCTTTAGTAATACTATCTGAATTAATGAAAACGGATGTAACGTATAACAATTCTCTTCTTTTTAGATTTGGGGCAAAGCATCCAGTGCCAAAGCCTTGGGGTCTTGTCTTCAATGGTAATACTGCTCTACCAGAGAAGGTAGCCTGCTGGCAAACAGATCCACCTGAAATGCACCCCATTTTTTTGGAATCCTTTTGAAAAACAGTGGGTTCAGCTTCCTGATGCTTGAAGCCCCTAAAAACCTTGAGTTCCAATCTTCTCTTTTTTTTAATGGCCAGTAATAAACTTTGCCTTCAACAGAAGTTTCTGACTCCAACTGAAATACCAAATCTTCTAGGCCAGGTCTGCAAGTATCTTTGACCTTGCACCCCCCAAGCAATTGATATAAGAGACTGCTGTAAAATTGTCCAGTCTGATCAGGACAACACTGTTTCTTAGAGCGGTTTTGAAGCTCATCAAAGCATTGAAACCGACCATCATTTCAAAACAATTTATGTGAAGTGGGTGTTCCTCCTGTGACCACTTCTTCCCTGTTTTTACTTGTCCTAGCTTCGCAACCCAACCAAGGTTTAGTGCTTCTGACTCCACCAAATGATCCAGGGTAGTCCCAAATATTGCCTTGCATTTCCAACTAAGTTGTTTCTCCACCACGGAGGTCTTCTCCAGCCCCAGTGACAAAGCGATCATATCTGTGTACCATAGATCTTTTCTCAACTCCAAAGATTTCAGTCTCTGTAAAGCCCTGTAACATATTGGACCTGGGGAAACTGCTTGAATGGAAGCAATTTTGCTAGGTCTCGTAAAGTCACCACTTCTTTTGATAAAACATAAGCTACCTCCTTCTTTATTTTGGACAGTTTCTTTAGTGGTAATTGTAGGTGAGCCGTAATGGTATCTACCTAAAACCCTAGAAATTCTAGATTCAGTGTAGGGGTCATCACAGATTTCTCGACATTGATAATAAATCCTAACCCCTGTAAGAGAGCCACTGTCCATTTCATGTGCTTTAGGAATTCCTCCTGGTTTTGTGACATCAGTAACATAATCATCTAGATAAAGCACTAACCGTACACCCCTTTCTCTCAGAAAGGCAACCACTGGTCTCAGAAACTTGGTGAAGTACTTGGTACGGCGTCTGGTTTAACTCTATTGTGAACCCTTTTACAGTATTCAGCAGCCAGAAATCCTTTGTTATTAGTTACCAGAAATGGTTTGTTATTAGTAACCATTTTTTGCAGAGTAAACACAGTCTTCTTCCTACCTTTGAATAGGAAAACCAACAGGGGGTAACACCCTTACCTTGATGTTCAGGTCCCTGGAATCTGCCTCTGTCACCACTTCTTGTGCGAGTGCTTCAACCTCTTTGTGGGAAGAAGATATTATTGGTTCCACAAAAGTATATTCCTTAACCATGTTGACCTTGTTGGCATTACATGGACCTGTGGTGTCCATGGCTGACAGCCAGGCATATCCTGACAGCCCTTCCAAAAACCCTACTGCCGAACATGCATCTCATGTGCGTCTGAGTCTTACTAAAGGCCAAGTAAGTCAGGACATACTTCCATGGCATTTTAATAAACTTTTCTCCAAAGGGTAGGCAATTCAGGTTTTCCTGAGTATCTTTGTTAGCAAAGGTCACCCAGTTTGAGGTTTATTCTCATTAAAATACCTCTCTTAAGTTTGACAGTTAGCCCTGCATTGGTGTTACTGAGGAGGCATAGAGCTTGTAGATTCCACCCCCGGAGGAATTCAAAATCTACAGGGGAACCCTCAAGTGAGGCTTCTTCTGCCAAGTCCAAAATTCTAGTGATGGAGCAAGATTGCGAAAAAATAGACCTGCTCGGATGAATATCCCCTTATTATGTACTAACAGTAAGTAGTAATAGAAAAGTATTGTGCACCTTACATAAACATGAGGGAAAATACTTTGCACATGCATGCACTAACGTGAGATAGTGAATGAAAGAACTAAAAATGTATTTACATTCTGCTTTAAAATAATGTGCATTTCGTAGTTTGCATGTTGCATCTCGCTTTGAAATAATAATTAATACTGCTTTTACTAAAAGCCCATGCCATGAAAGCGCTAACAGGGAATAGTGCAAAGGTGGGTGGTAAACAGTGAAAATTGCATAACCAAACAATTATTGAATGTTCATGTTCCATTTATTACAGTGAGTTGGATGAGACACCATTATGCCTAAGTTAGCAGGATAATGGAGGGGCTGGGATGAAACTGAAAATTACATGACAGAACAGAACAGCCCGAAGTGCTGAGTGCTGCAAAGAAAGATCCAGGGTACAAGGCTGATATGCTGAAGGAGAATTTTGAGTGCCTGCCAAGGGATGTGACCAAACGTGGGACCAAATACTCCTTCCGCGGACATTGCTGAATATTATGAATAAAATGTTTAAATGTATCATGAGTCAAAAATTAGGATATGGGAATAGTTGTAGAGCAAAGAATATGTCCAAAGTCTGAATGAAGTCACATTGGTGTGACAGACCACCTAGTAAGTCCAACAATCAACTTTTGAGTTATGAGAAATGTTTCAACTGATGTGAGACGGTCATTTAGGTTTTAGGGTATAATGGTGGTGCCTTTAGGGGTGTGGTGTTTAGACTTGCAGAGAATAAGTGAAGAAGGGTGGATGCATCAATGTTCGTCAGTTTGCAGAGAGCCCTAGATGTTCCTGTCCCTATCCCGCTCCTTTGTCCTGAAATCTTTGTTCCCTGATTCTATTTCAGGGGACCCTCACCAACACCTTGGCCCGGGGGTGGTTTTCTTCAGATCCTTTGGGTTAGTATTATTCTGACTCGTTCGTGCAAAGTTACTTGTAATTATATTTTTATTTCTTAAACTTTTGTCTCTTCACCTATCCACTCCGCCATAGGTATTTTTGTCACGTAATATTTAGATGAAACTTATGTCTCTTCATCTATCCCCCCCGTTAGATGTAATTTCTTTCGCATTTATTGTTGCTGAAACTGATGTCTCTTAATGAAGTTTGTTTCTATTTGAAATTGCTGATGTTTTTTTTTCCCTTTGTGAATTTCATTGTTTGCATTGGTGACCATATGCATCGAGCATTTAATCTGAGATAAAAGCTTTATTAATTTTACTGAGAGTCTGCGGTTATTTAGCTGACTGAAAAGTTAGTTAGATAGTATTATCATTACCATCAACTATTCAACTAATTGGTTTATCGACCAAGTAGAAGGAGAGTTAATGTATAAGTTAGATATGTATTCTGTAATACCACATGTGAATTTTGAAGGAAAAAGAATTGATTGTCTATAAATTGACCCCAGAACATCAGGGATTCTGGGTGAATGTGTATGGGCCATTGTTCTGTGATATTATTGAGTATAGATCCCTGATCAGGTATTGGTTTTGCGCTGGATCACCAGCAAGTGGCCCTAGAATATCCAGTTCTTTGCCTTGGGACTGCTTGAGGCAATGCTCAAGTCCCTTTCTGTGTTACCTTCCTGTTTTAATTAGAAATTTCAATAATTCAAAGTTAGAATCAAATGGGCTATACTTAGCTGTTGAGCAGCAGCCAATAAAAGAGGATGATGCCTAGTTACCATGACATTACATGTTGTTTTAAAGTTCTTAATGGAATGTTTTATTCATGCTGCAATACATGTTCTTTAAGGGGCTGCATTTAGGGCAGCAATAAAAGGTTATTGCATAATGGTAGCCTCCGGTCTTGCAATGAAGTTCCCCATTGATGTAGACTATTGAGTATTTTTCACACAATCACAGTATTCTTGTGTATCATGAATTGCTTTGTCCTTAAAGCTCACACTTTTTTAAAGAAAGATTTATCAATATATGTATTTGGCTTTAGGTGTATTCGGGGCAGGAGGTAGAAAGCAGTTTACCATTCACTATGGGCACCTTGCATATAATATTTAATATTGTGTCATTGGAAGAGTTTTATTGGACATTAATTGGAATAGTTTTTATAAAAGATTTATTTTCTAGACCGTTATGAAGTGTGTTAGGCAAAAGTATATAAAAGATCACTACAGAAAAAAACTTTTATGTGTAGACATCTCATACTGACTAATCTTGTTATTGTTTTTAAGCTGTAATGTAGTTGTATTTGGCTATTATATTGTTGTCTTTCTGTGCACCACATTTGAGATCCAAATATTAATACAAAATTGAATTGGGTCGAAATGTCGACAACTACTGCTCTGCGCTGTCATTTTAAATTGATTTGGGATTTCTGCACTCCCATTCGGGATGCATAATGTTACACCTAAATGTTCAAATCAGTCTCATGTACACATTTGCATTTTGTATCTCACTTACGCACTATCCACTCACTTTGTCACTTTCACTGCGCAACTACAACAATATCAGAACCTTGTAATGTGATTATTACTTGAAAAGCCTAAACATTTTGCTCTTGCTGATAGCGAGACATGTTTATGTTTGTGTATTACCAAAAAAATCAGTTAATTCCACCCTAAACCTTATTAATGAATGATTTTGTAACTATGGCCCCGGAGGTAGAGGACTACATTCCCCCCATAGGGACCACCTGTGGCTTTATTTATTTATGAATTATAGGATAGGCCGGTCACCACCACTTGGCCACACTACTTAGGTGTTCCACAGCCTTGTTTGTCAGTGAACCAAGTGTTCATATAAAGCACACAGGGGATTGAGCTTTCTTGGTTTTCACAATTCAGAGCTGGCACAAATTTCTATTTTCCATCCATGCTGAGTCAGGTCTTTTTATATTTCGCAAGTCTTTTAAAGCACATCTCTTTTGTTTGTAGCTCCGCTTTCCCATTTCTCTGCTTCTGTGAATATGCACCAAAACTCAGGGTACTTGTGCTAAAGAATTACAACATAAACACATAAAGATAAATAGCTACTAGTGTTAAATTGGACTAGAATGAGTAAATTACCGATTCTTGGCAGCATAGCATTCGGATGAAAAATGTATATAACTAGAATTAGAGAAACAATAATATAAAACATTAAGGATATATATATGGGCTGCAATAGAATATTCAACATGTGACGCGGGTGGGACCAGAAAGGTCAGGGTTACTTAAAAATACAAACACAAACAAATACATCAATACCCAGAAGTGTGGCATCATATTCAAGGCAACTATAAGAAGAGCTTGCTTGGATTACATTTAATTTTAATTTGGAATTTGAATTTATTGTACAGTTAATTAAAACTCACAATATAAAAAAGACAAAAGATTAAACGTTGAAGTTAAAATTGTGTACAACCTTATCTTTGTACAATTACATTTAAAAGTGGTTAACTCTTAAGTTAAAAATCGTATCTGACAAAATTTCATTGTCTGTGCAGTCCATTTCGAGGGTGATAAAGTGCTTGTGCTTCAGAATGCTGGCCTTGATTTTAGCTGACCTGATTCTAGACGGGCTGCCTCTGTGATTAACAAAAGTGTCTTAGCTGCGTGCTATACTTCATGCACCTAGTCTTTGATTCTGCTGGCCACTATGTCAAAGTACTTTGTTAATCAGCAGTTTAGTTGAGTTTCCTCTGGATTGAAACACAGCTGCACAGCTTGCCTTCAGCTTTTTATGCCCTTTTCGTTCCATATTACTCGTAGTAAGGCACACCTTATGTCCACCAGGTTTGGGCAAATACAGATTATGTGAGTTCAGTCCTCTTTACCTATCCCACAGAGGCGGCAGGACTGTTCTCATCTCTCCTTTTCCAGGGTGCCATGTGAGGAAGAATTGGTAGAACACCGAAGCTTGGATTAATGTGTCTTTTGAAGTACCGTTATCCAGGTTTCTCTTATTTCCTTGTTCCGCAGAGTGTATATGATAGGGTTGAGCAGCGGAGTTGCAACCGTGTAAAGGACAGACAAGGCTTTGTTTAAGTTAAGGGAGCTTTCAGTTTTTGGTGTGGCGTAGATTGCAATCAGCGGGCCAAAATATGTACTGACTACAGCAAGGTGGGAGCTGCAGGTGGAGAATGCTTTTTGCCTCCCAGAGTCTGATGGGATTTTCAAGATGGCCGACATGATGTAAACATAAGACAAGATGATTAGCAGAAAAGGGACTGATAAAATGATAAAAGACATGATGAAAACGTACACTTCAATATAAGAGGTTTCGGAACAGGCTGCGTTCAGAAGAGCTCCTAATTCACAGGAAAAGTGGTCTATTACTTTTTCACTTGAGAATTTTAATCTCTGCAGTAGGTTTACTGTAACAAAGGGGATTGTAAAGCCTCCAACCCAAGCACCAGCAACTAGCTTAACACAAAAAGTGTGGTGCATGAGAGTGCTGTAATGCAAGGGGAAGCATATGGCGTTGTACCTGTCATAAGCCATGACTGTCAACAGGAAACACTCACTAGTCAACAATGAACCAAAGAAATACAATTGCAATAGACAACTGACAAGGGATATTGAACTGACATCTGCCAGTAGCCCAGAGAGCAGGCTGGGAGCAGTGCTTGTGGGGTACCAGACTTCCAGGAAAGAGAAATTGCCCAGAAAGAAGAACATAGGTGACTGGAAGCGTTTACTGATGGATACCGTGGCAACGATGAGGATATTACCAACCACAGTTAACATGTAGATGGTGAGGAACAGAAGGAAGAGGAGGGGCTTCAGCTCTGGAATGACGTGAAGTCCCAGAAGAAGGAATTGGTTGGTACTTGTTACATTTTCTGAACAGTTTGCGGGAGCCATGATAGTTTTCTGTGAAAGAAAGAATCACAATTTTACACAAGTGAATGTATGATTTAATAATGGGATTGAAGGAGTTCTCCATTATTCTAAACACAGTGGGGCTCATTTATGAGTTTGTGATGCCGTGCTGCAAGGCGTGACAGGGAAAATGCCGGAATGTGCTATATTTACATCTATGCAGTGCTTTCTTGCCTTTTTGCCTGCTCTGGCACCCTTTAGGAAGCTGAGGGCCAATGCAGGCCCCCTTGGACCATGGTACCAGGGTGCCTGAGTTGCATGCAGGATCGGTTTTGTGCACAAAAACAATACTTGGAGCAGAATGAAGCACACATAGAAAGAGAAAGAAATAAGAAATAGATATACTTTACCTCGTTACGCCTCCCTTGCGAAGGAGGAAGATTTTGCCTCATCCTCAGGTTCACAAGTTCTAGTAAATCAGGGGATGCATCACAATTCATGGGAGGTGTGTGGGAATACCCACTCAATGCTGTGGAATGTCTATTCAGGGCACAATCATGCAACAGAGGGATTCGTGACGTATTACTCCAGAGTTTCGATGTCACTCAGAGCCAGGCAAAGTGGCTTTGCATGGTTTCAAACATCTGACTTAGAGGTTTGCGTCAAGCAAGTGTACTACAATCCTCTCATAAATAAGCCCCACTATGTGGAAACAGGACATTTGATATGCGCCCAATGTTCTCATTAGCGCACTTCCTGATATTTAGTAATACGCTTTGAGGACTATTTGAATGAAATGCAGCAACAAATATGACAAATTACAATCAATCACATTCGGTAAGATATTTCATAATAGGTGAATTTTACAAACTTAGGGGTAGATTAGGATTGCGGATTTCCCGCATCCTCCGGGCCGGCGGAATCCACCGCCGGCTCAGAGGATGCGGGAAAACCGCCGCGGATGCTGGCAAGACCCACCGCCAAATTAGGATGGCTGGTGGGTCTTTGAATCTGTCTGCCGCTTTTCCGCCGCAGTCGCCTTCCGACCGCGGCGGGAAAGCATTAACATGGCTGGCGGTGTCTATCAGACACCGCCAGCCATATTATGATGGAGTACAAAGTATGCTTTTCCACGGCGGCTGACGGACTCAGGCGGACGGTGGCGGACGGACTCAGGTCCGTCCGCCATCATAATCGGCCCCTTAATCAGGGTTAATGAACAAAATTGCAAACTCTTCTGATGTACAGCACAATGATTAGCATTTATGGACTCAAGAACACAGCTTGTTCGGTGCCTCCACACAAGAGGCAGCCATCAACAAAGGCTTGTACGAAGGTCAGAAGAGCGAAAGATAGTCCAGAAGATGTTTTCAGAAATAATTTCTAATGTGTTGCCTGCTGAATTTAGGCCTAACATAAAATCCAGACCACGGCAGTGAAAGGGTTAAAAATGCTGCATTTCTGTGTTGCTGCGACTTTTCTCAGCCTAGTTATCAAGGCCAGTAGCATGTGGTAGCCTGGATTCTGCAACATTTGCAGTAGGTCATGCTAAAACACAAACTTCAGCAGTTCCATACAGTCTCTGCAGACATACATGGGGCCAGATTTACTAAATCAATGAGCCGCAGCAAAAAACATAAACCAGAAACTAAATGTGTACATATGCAGCTAATAGTGGTGAGATTCAGAGGTCAAACCCAAGGCACATAAAGCTGTAGCATGCACTCGATGTGCAGGTGGTCTAAGATTCCAGGAATGTTGTTCCTCAACTGAACGTTTGTAGATAGGATAGCTCCAATATTCATAACCTCATGGAAGCACCACTTGTTGCAGAGTTAGAGGCTGGAACAAGTCTTGCACTCCATCCCAAGTGCAAACACTCCCCATTCATTTATTTTTGGCCAAGAGGTTGTACTTTCACAAACTGACAACTAGCTCTCCAGGACCCATCAACCGATGGCCATAAAGTGCCCATCATTACACAGTCACATGGGCCGTCAAGCAGTGAAGTGAGGCATAACAAGTGCAGTATTACAAGGGGATTGTGCCACTGGAACATCACTTTTACCGAAGTTCCAGTGGCGCAATGCTGTGCTCCATATTTACAAAGTGGTATTAAGCCACATTGCGTGGGTTAACGCCGCTTTATGAATGTGTTGCCCTGTCATGCAGTTTTCTGTATGAAAGCGGCGTGCAGTGGGTGTCGCTGTGAGCGTTCTACCAATACACCCATTGCTTTTTGATGCTGCCCCAGATTTACAAGGATCTGTAAATCTGTGGCAGCACCAAAAACTGCAAAGGCAGGCGTTAGAGTGGCACAACTGGGAGAAACGCTTCGATTTCTCCTTGTTTTTGCTTTTTCTAAATCTGTTGTATTCTGCAGCAAACCTAGAAAGAGCAACACACCCTTATCAATTGTTTATGCGAAGAAAGGGTCACCTTCCTGCACATTAACCAATCCAATCCAATCCAAAAATTCTTTATTTCGGTCATTTAGACCATAAAAGATACAATACAAAACACAATAAAACTTTAGCTTATTAAAAACACATTTCTTGCAGTTCTTACAATTGATTTTCCACCTAATCAAGGCACAAAGAGTTGAAAAACAGATCATGACAGTGTGCACACATTAGAGGATTTTTTTTTCCTGATCTGCCAGACTGCCATTAGAAATGTGGCCACCGCAAACACAATATGGGCGAGAGTGCTGGTTTTCATTACTTTATATGCATGTAAATAATTACTAAACCCCAAATTTCTACAAAGAGGCGCTAACCAATATTTCCTGGATTTGTTGCAGGCAGGGCAGACAAACATAATGTGAAGTTCATCTTCCTCGTGAGTGTTGCAGCATGGACAGGTTTTATCAATGCCCTTTAGCCATTTCCAGGTGAATGTTCTAGTGGGCAGAGTACCTAGCCTCCATTGTACAAACAGTTTCCTCGCAAAGAGGGGAAAAATAAAATCCATAAAACTTTCAAATACATAGGAATTTTTGGATTCCAAGAACCGGTCTGTAAGAGTGCCGCTATTTTGTGCGTTCAACAGGAGTGCTATTCTATTGTCCTTGTAAATTTGGACCAGACTTTTGCGCGAAACCCTTCGGCAGCAGTGTTCGGGGTCCACCCATAGCTCGGATAAATTCATTGGAGTACAGTTCTTTTTTTTACAAAAGTAAGCCAGGAGATTTTATCACATTGATTCAGGTTCATGACATGAATAAGGTCCTGCCTATAATGAACAAGTTCATTAGTGGACCAAAGTGTATGCCAGAACCTCACCGGCTTTGACTCTAACTCCTCAGCAATGGAGGGGAGGCCCATGTCTAGTCTCAAGGGCAAGAGCAGTGTACCTCAGGGAAGGGTCAGGAGGCGTCTAAGGAAGTTATTTTCCACTCTTGCTAATTCTTGGCCTGCTTTATGCCCCCATAATTCACTTCCATAGGTTGAATCTGCCTTGGCTTGGGTTTGGTACATTTCAAGTGCCGGACTGATAGGCTTGTAAGTTGAAGTGTTTACCACCTTCAAGATTGCACCCGACAGCTGAGACAGTTTGAGCCGCGATCTTACTATCTGGGGGTCCCAGGATAGGTTTTCCTGTAGCGTTACTCCCAAATACAGAAAAGTTGTTACCCTCTCAAGGCTGGCAGTACCTAAGGTGGGATTAGGTCTGGCTTTTTTAGGTGGATTAAAAATCATGAATTTGGTCTTTTCTGTGTTGATCTCTAGACCATGTTGTCTACAGAAAAGACCAAATCCATCCAGAATCCTCTGAATCCCCATCGGGATTTGGAGAGCAGGAGGGTGTCGTCGGCAAACATAATTGCCGGCACCCTCCTGCCTGCCAGACGTGGGGCATCATTGTCCTTGACATTTTCCAGATGGGAGATAACATTGTTAATAAAGAGGCAGAACAGGGTTGGCGCCAATACGCAGCCCTGCCTCACCCCTCTACGAACAGGGAACCTCGATGACAGGCTACCATCCCTCCCGCACCTAACCTGCGCATAGTTATTTTCGTGGAGCCTAATTATAGTGTTTAATAACTGAGCGGGTACCCCTAGCTTTTTCAAGACCTCCCAAAATTTCTTACGTGGGACTATCTCAAAGGCTGACTTCAGGTCAACGAACACCATGTACAGCCTTCCCCCCTCTAACCTTACCGTCTTCCAGTAAAGCAGGACGAGGCGGAAAATCTGATCCATGGTGGACGTATTTTTCCTGAAGCCAGCCTGGAGGGGGCTCAGAATATCATTGGCCTCGACCCAGTCTAGCAGGTGGTTCAGGATGAGGCGAGCGAATAGCTTTTGGGGGACATCTATAAGGCTGATCGGCCTGTAGTTGGCTGGGAGCAGAGGAGAGCCCTTCTTATATATAGGGACAATCTCTGCCCCCAGCCAAGAACAGGGGATCGCCATACCTCCTAGGATGGCATTAAAAAGGATAAGGAGGTACGGGCCCCGGATCTCAGGATGGTGTCTGAAGAGATCCCCAGGTAGTCTATCTAAACCAGGGGCCTTCCCCATCACCAATCTCTCCATTGCGCTCATCACCTCTCCAAGGTTAAATTCCAGGCCCGCTTCCGAAGAAGCAGAGACCTCGAACGCCACATCGTCAGATAATAGGGTAATGTCTTGATAGAGTGTCCCGAAGTGGGCCATCTCAGACAGAGGGCGCAATGTTAGGCTCCACTGCTGATTTGGGTTCCCCTGTCCCAGTGTTCACCAGGGCCCAAAATTTCCTAGAGTCTTTGGCATCTAAGGCATCAGATAGATCATGCCAACGGTCCCAATCCCACTCAGCCCTGGCAGTTTTCATTGCCGCTTTGTAGTCCCTCCTAAGTTCTGCAACCTTGCCCTAATTGGAGCCAGCTTTTATAGTGCCAATTAGCTCGGAATTTATTTTCTTACAAGATGAGCTGTACCAGGTCGGAGTTCGGGTCTTTTTCCTACGTAATGGTACCACTGGATAGAAAACCTCGGCAAGACCACTCACTAATTCCGCATGAATTTGAGCTAGTTTATTATTATAATCTGTGGGTCTCGATTGATCTATAAGATCATCCACTTCTTTAAACCTGGGGAGTGCTATTTCATATAATTTAGTCATGCTGCCTTCCGCATTTAACAGCTTCCCCCACTTTACACAACGCCTATATGTGGTGAGAACCAAGTTCCCAGGGTCGTCACTAATAGTGGAAATTAAAGACCCAGCTACAGGTGCGGGGTGTTGCATCTCCAGTAGGAGCGCATTGTGGTCGCTGTCTATTCTAGGTACCACCCTGAAATCCTGGACTTTGGGCCACATGCTAATGTCTATAAAAATATAATCTAACCTCGACGCATGGTCCTTCCTATTGAAGGTGCACAATGAGGGGGTATCGGACGGAGTACGCCCGTTGCAGGCCCTTATTGCGAAATTTAAGGTGAGGGACATGATCTGTACTGCAAGCGGGGGCCAGGTTTTGGGGTGGGGGATGAGCATGGTGGGACTCCCCAGAAATCGTCCTCAGAGGTGAGGGCGCCCTCCTTTAAACCTTCTAGGGGTTCGAAGTGACTATTAAAATCCCCACCCATCACTATCTTGTAGTCACCTGACAATTGACCCAGAAAGGATGATAAGTCATCAAGAGTAGAAGATTCCATGGCCACAGCAACTGGGCGCAAGTATACGTTAATAATTGCCAAAGTTATTGGGCCAGGCCATCTGAGCAGCACACACTGGATGTCCTGCAAGAATGTAGGCATATTTACCGCTTGACATCCAATGTGACTAGCTACCCAGATCGCCAGTCCACCCGAGGGCCTCCCTTTACCACTCCACCTGGCCGGAATTTCAAAGATTTCATAGCCCGTTCTACTCAGGGGTTCCCTCGCCCACGTCTCCTGAAAGAGGCAGACATCACTGCCCTCTATCAGGAGATCCCAGTCAGTTGAGTGCACCTTATTTACAATCCCCGCCACATTTCAGGAGAGGACCTTCATACATTGGATGCATGCCCTAGATTCTACCCCATCAGATGTAATTGCTGTAGTGGCTATGGGAGGATCAAGATTTTCAGGGACAATTAGGGCAGCTGGTGTGGGGGATGGGGCACACACGGCTACCGATATCAAATTCAAATTAGTACCCGTCAAACTCTTTGGTGAATTGACTGCTTGGTCCCTGGGGCTTCCAAGTGATAAACTTCTCCTTTCGGGGGATTCCTGTACCCAGGTGTTAATCTCACAAATAGCTCTTACCACCCCCATACTTGCATCCCTGATGACAATTTTTTGGGAAACCTGTGAGGTAACACCCTTTTGTGGTCAGTCAACCTGGTCAAGGCAGGAAAACCTGTTTGGGTGAATAAAGTTACCGTGAATAGGGAATGCATTGTGCCTAGGCCTATATCGTGAGCCATCCACTGCAAAGCCCACTCTGGTCCAGCCCTCGTCCCTCCTCATAACTGAATTGCATGCATTTGGATAAAAATATGAAAGAGGCACCAATTCAATGGAGGTATTGCCCACACTACCAAGCCAGTTACAAATGTATGGGGCAACCTGCGGACTTTTAAAGCTTACGATTATACAATCCCCCACACATTTCTTGGAAGAAAGCCCAATCCATGGGACCCTTCTAACCATAAGAACGTCTCCTTTTAAATGGGGTGGGAGTGGCCTATGGATATTTAACCAGCTGATTACCTTGTTGCGCAGGGAATCCTGCGGTTCCGTTGCGCCACCGGTAAGCTCTGGTACTCCCACCAGGATCGCGGTATAGGCTACTGCCTCAGGGGGCACATTAACTGTCCTACGCCTGGTGTTAGGGCTAGTAGGGCAGCCAGTTGCCCATTGACTGGTCTCTCCTGTCTAGGTTGATGTGACGGAGCGGGTTGTTTTGACCTTCTGGGAGCCGGTACCGGGGGCCTCGTCACTTGGGACACTGGTGGAACCGGTGGGGGGGCTGATCCAATACTATTATTGGGGACTTCCCTCAACTGGGCTATTGGAGGATTTGGGGCCTGGGTGGTTAAAGCAGCAGATGAATGACTAATCCCAGCACTAGACCTAGGGGCCCTGTGTGAATTTACTCCCAACCCAGAATCAACACAATTGTTAGTACAGAATTTTTCTATGATCGTCAGTCTGGCCTCTATAGAGTCCAGTTTGGCGGACAGGGGATTCAGGAGATTTCTGATGATATCCGTAAGTGAGCTAGTGAGCAAATCTGTGGTGTTGGAAGGGACCCCACCAAAAATAAATGGCCCAGTGCACACAGGTAGGGATGAGGCAGGTGGGGGGCTGGAAAGTACCATCCTATTCCTCGTGGGTGAAACCCCAGGAGATGCCACAATGTCTGTATTGTCATCATGGGCGGGCATTGTTAAGTCAACTTTAGCCCTTTTGGCGCCTTTTGGCTTCCTTGACCTCTTCCTTTTGGACGCATGATCCCCTCTGCTACTCTTATGATCTGTTAAAACTACATCAGGTTCCCCCTCCTGTGTCTCAGACTCTACAGAGTCGGCATTGGGGGAGGGCTCTACCACCCCAGACAGGCGTAATGAGTCTCTATCCCTGTACGAAGTTGAAGGTGTCCTTAGTTGTTGTAGGACTGACTCAATGGTCTGGTCAATGCTGTCCATAAGCGACAGATGGGTGGCATCAAGCAGTAGAGGTGTACTGGCATTAATTGAGGAACCTGGAGAAGGCAAGGACAAATTATCTGCACCCTCCTCAATTTGTCTTTCTAGCACAGTAAGTCCTTTGTTGACCACAGCGTTAGCCTTGGAGAGAAATTTATCCATAGTACCAGAAACCTGATGGGCAGCCTTGCTTCTGGATTCTCTGGTGGCCATTTTTATATAGGGTGCCTTCAGGACGTGAACCACAGGCAGAAGGAGAAGAGAGGGGGCAGGACGTCAGAGGGGTGGCCCGGTCCGGTCTCTACCGGCCTCTAACGGCCTAAAACGGCCCGCCCCTTGCCCAGGCCTAGCCCGGCGAACGCCCGCACGCGTCCCGCGATGCGCGTCTGTGGGAGTGGTTTTGGTAGTACTGGGCGGGGGGGGCGTGCCCAGCCGGGAAGAGTCTTCAGGTGCGGCGTTTGCTCAGCCGCTTGGAAACCTGGGACTCACAGTCCCGCTGGTGTGCTGGTGCTGGTGTAAGTATCCCCGCTGCAACCTCAGCTATACAGGGCACAAGAGTCCAAGTTCCTTGCTGCTCCTCGCGTCTACGAGCGGCTCCCGCGAAGCGGGGGCCGCGAGTCGCGGTTTTGGTAGCACTGGGCGGGGGCGTGCCCAGCCGGGAAGAGTCTCCAGGTGCGGCGTTTGCTCAGCCGCTTGGAAACCTGGGACTCGCAGTCCCGCTGGTGTGCTGGTGCTGGTGTAAGTATCCCCGCTGCAACCTCCGCTATACAGGGCACAAGAGTCCAAGTTCCTTGCTGCTCCTCGCGTCTACGAGCGGCTCCCGTGAAGCGGGGGCCGCGAGTCGCGGTTTAGGTAGCACTGGGCGGGGGGGCGTGCCCAGCTGGGAAGAGTCTCCAGGTGCGGCGTTTGCTCAGCCGCTTGGAAACCGGGGACTCGCAGTCCCGCTGGTGTGCTGGTGCTGGTGTAAGTATCCCCGCTGCAACCTCCGCTATACAGGGCACAAGAGTCCAAGTTCCATGCTGCTCCTCGCGTCTACGAGCGGCTCCCGCGAAGCGGGGGCCGCGAGTCGCGGTTTTGGTAGCACTGGGCGGGGGGGCGTGCCCAGCCGGGAAGAGTCTCCAGGTGCGGCGTTTGCTCAGCCGCTTGGAAACCTGGGACTCGCAGTCCCCCCGCTGCAACCTCCGCTATACAGGGCACAAGAGTCCAAGTTCCTTGCTGCTCCTCGCGTCTACGAGCGGCACCATCCCTGCAATGCAGGCCCCCTTGCACTATGGAGCAAGCGTGTCTGTGTTGGCGCTAGGCAGCTATTATTAGCACCAACACTGGGGGAAAGACAGGGGTGCGTGTATCCGTGTGAATACAGCACATCCCTGCATTTTGGAAATGGCGCTGCACCGCAAAACGTGGTGCAGTATCCTTGTAAGTATGCCCCAGGTGCGTTAAAGACAGTTTAGTGACTCTCAAAAAGCTTTCCATTACACAACCTGGAGAGTCAAAGTATAGTGCCGCAATGCAAATAAAAGCACAGCATTGCACAACCACAAGAGTCAATGACAGTGCAGCAACACACAAAAAATCCCACATCACCCAGCTAGGTGAGTAAAACAACAGTGCAGTGATGTACAATGAGCACATCATAATACAACCATACAAATCAAAAAACTGTGCTGTGACACACAAAAAACACAGCATTACACAAACAGATGAGCCAAACAACATTGCATTGATGTACACGGAGCACTGCATTACAAATCAGACTACTCAAAGCGCAGTAATGCACAAGGAACACAGAACTGTACAGGATGAGTAAAGAAAACTGTGCAGTTTCACTAAAAATGCAGAACATTTCACAACCTTACAAGGAGTGCATTGATGTACAAAAAGCAAAATATTACACAATCAGCCAAGTTGAAGAACAATGCAGTAATTTACAGCAAACACAGCATTACACAACCACCGCATTGGTCAAACAACAGTGCAGTGATGCACAAGCGGCACAGAATTATGAAAACAGATGTATTGAAGAACAATGCATTGAGGCACAACAAGCATGGCAATACACATCAACAGGAGTCGATGAACAATTCATTAGCACACAAAATGCACAGCATTACTCAACCACATTAGTCAAGGGATAATGAAGTGACAAACAAAAGCAAAGAATTACACAACACTAAAATCTACGAACAGTGGAACAGTCCAGAAAAATTGCATTACATAACATACAAATCAAAGAAAAGTACACAAAACTCACAGATTTGCACAATCACATGACACATAGGAGAGTGCAGTGAAGCACAAAAAACACAGCATTACACAAAAAGATGAGTCGAAGATTAGGTAAATAATGTACAAGAGGCACATACATACACAACCTGATGAGTCCAATAGCTGTGCAGTATCACTCAAAAAGAACATATGATTCTAAGAGCAGAGCAGTGATCTACAAAGAGCGCAGCATTACACAACCAGATAAGCTAAAGAGCAGTACATTGATGTCCAAGGTGCTTAGCATTAAACAACCATATGAGCACAAAAAGCATAGCATTAAGTAACCACATGAGTCAAAGATCAGTTAAAGAATGTACAAGGAGCACACACTTCCACACACAGTACATTATCACTCAAGAAGAACATATAATTTAAAGAACAGTGCAGTGATATACAAATAGCGCAACACAACACAACCAGATAAGTTGAAGAATAGTGCCTTGATGTGCAAGGCGCTCAGCATTACACTACCACATAAGCCAAACAATAATGCAGTTCAGACGAAAGCACAGCATTACAAAACACATGCATCTAAGAACAGTGTAGCAAAGCACAAAAACACAATATTACATAACACACAAATCAAATAACTGTGCAATGATGCACAAAAAGCACAGCATTAACCCCCCACATGACTCAAAGGACAATGCAGTGATGCACAATGCACAAAATGGACAGCATTACAGAACTAGGCTGCCTTTGGCCTGCTAATCGAAAGGTTCAGACTACCGGTGAAGATTGTCCATTAATGCGTTCTCCTGACAATGTCTGCTAAATCCTCTCCCCTCTTGAGCGTTCTATGGTGTTTCGATCAACTAGCTAACGTCCAATGCCCTCACTTTACAGATGATCTTCACTGACACTTTCAAAGGTGTACTGCTGCCTGACCAACATCTACCTACTTGTAAAAATGAATATGATGAGATCTAAGGACATCCTCTGATCTGCAGCATACCTCAAGGCTCATCTTGCAGCTGACGTTCTTCAACCATTACATAGAACCTTTTGGTAAAGTCCTGAGTGCCATTAAAATGAATACCTACCAATGTGCAGAAGTCATGTATGACATTGATCCCTTCTTCGTCATTCAAGTTTGCATGTCAAAGACACTTGAAGCTGGACCCCCGAACCACACTTCACCATCAGTGGCAACATACCTGCTAGTTATCAGATTGCCTCAGAGGAAAGAGGCCTTGATGTGCTCACTCCTTCTGCCTCTAACAGATTTCATCAGCATATGTTACTTCCAAGGCCACATCACAAACATGACTCAGACATCATGCTCCTGGTCTCACTTCTTTGCAGAAAGATTTCATACCTTCTCAAACCTGACTTCAGAAGCAGCATTCAGGCATTGGTCTTCACCTACATGAATGAAGTCTTGTCCCTACTCACTAATATCCTGGAGTTCCACCGTCACCTCTGAAGTATATCCTCCACACAGCCATATATATTATCAGTAAACTGAGAAGTAAGGTCAGGAACACACACAAACTTCACAGACATATCTGCCAACACTTGCCTGACCATGTCCTGCAGGGTTTGGTGCATCTTCTTGAAGGCTGTGATCTCCACTATGCCACCGATCCTGAGAGGTTAATACAACAGCCACAACTGTCAGAACCCGCGCCCAGAAACTAAAGATCTTCCCTCATATCATTCTCACACTCTCCCCACCTTCCTTCGCCACCTGGTTGCAAGACCACTTGCAATATTCAACTGTTTGTAAATATTGAGCGGGCAGTTACATCATTTTGAGATCCTTGTTGGGCTTAAGAAGTCCTCTTGGAAGTCAGCGAGTGTCTCACTCTTGAGATTTCACACAAGACCCCCAGATCAAGTCCAGCTATTTTAGGGAAAGAACTGTGCTTCTTTCTCAGACAGTGCTTCTCTTTGAAAGATTGAATTAAATAACTGCTAGATGTACCTCTTCAACAGACCTACAAAAATGCCTCCCATAGTGACCTAAAAGCCTACAGCCATCCACCATGATGCAGCACACAGAATGACTTCTCTTCAGATTGGAATTCTTGACCTAATTGAGTTAGCTAGATTGGAAGACCCTTAGGTAGACTTGAAAATGATTTCCAAAGTGCAATTTGATTTCTAGGGAACGCGTCACTAGCTATGGCCTGTATCCCTCTTACGGTGGACATCTTTTTTCATCCAGGGAGTGAACATGCCATCCTTCACACAATCCAGGAGTTATGGATACAGGAAACAACAGCAAATTGGAAACAGACAATGGCAAAGAACCATTGACTTGAGACAGGGAAAGATATTTTTTACTTCCAAAAAGGCCGATTAACTGAATAAATCAAATCTTCCCATATGGAACTGGTACATGGAAAAAAAACTCTCATTGTACACAATGAAAATGTTATCACTGCAGTAAAAAATGAGATATGGACAGATAATATGTTATTAAAAACCAAGAATTTATCTTGAAAGATCTTTATTGAATAGGAAAATATCTGCGGAAATAAATATTCTTATTTGTCTTCAATTCGTGGAATTTTCCCCCTCGAGACATAAAAAAATTCAAGTGCTCTGGAAGGAAAAGATTCACCTTTCCCTAAAATGAAAAGCAGCTAATAAAGATTGGTTCAATCTGCAGCTTCTAATAAGAACTCAAACTTGTTTTGGAGTTTAATTGTCAAGAGTCTTAGTAGCCCTTCACTCTTCACTCTTCCACATAGTACAGACAGCTGATGGGTGGAAACAAAGGGCCAACTCCCAAAATGCATTCCAAGAAAGGCCTGAAACACGGTTGCCTTTTGGCTCCTCTTCTCTTTTTACATGATTTAACAGCACAATTTGAGGACATTAGAAATGTTCTGCCTTGCATTACAGCTCCTAATTTGCATGTGCTGATGTATGCTGATGATGTGGTTTTATTTTAAGAGACCCCAATGGATCTTCAACAAAATGTGAGTGCCCTAAACACCTGCTCTGAGAATAATTGTGTAAGCATTAATGTATCTAAATCTATAGTATTAGGTTTCAGGGGAAGGAAAAACCTTTGTTTCTTTTCCTGGAAGCTTGGAGGAAGCACTATGGAAAAAGGTAAATCTGACACATATATTGGTAGAGTGTTATCCCAGAGTAAAGATAATACATTGCAGCCCTCTAATCTAGGAGTTAGGGCTTTTGCACAGAATAGTGTTTTAAATAAATTCTACACAGTTTGTGAAAAGAGACACATTATTTATTTGTTAAAAATGTATAGAGTTAAAATTCCCTCATGCTCGCCATCGTAATGGACGCCTGATGTGAAGGAAGTGGTCAGCCATCCAGAACGTTCCGTATCAGTTTTAGGATTTTCATTGCATCTGCTTTGTGTCAGTTTCTACTTCAGAGAGTCAATTGTCTACATTTTCATGCTTGACCAGTGCGTATCAGCCATACCCTAGGTTTTTATTGTACTTTATTTCAATTAACTTTCCCCAGCTTTACATTTTAAAACTGAGAATCCATTTTTACTCCTCTTTCTTTTTAAACTACTACTGCTTTTATTCGCCACTATACAGCAATTTTGTAATCCCTCCTACCCCACTGTTAGAGAACACTTCCTATGAAGTGGAGCAAATGAATGTGATGATATAATAACTACATGGTAGCAATTAATCCTAATTATTTTACCTCTGTTACAATAAAGGCATTTGTTGCAGAGTCTCAAGATATATTTGATCACTTTCTTCCTATTACTTCTCCACAAGTTGATCTTGCTGATGATTCTGATCAATTTACTGAGCTTCTGACCAAACTTAATGTACACTTTACAGAATCACCGCATGTGGTGATAACGTGTTCACATTTGTATTCACGGCAACAATTGTCATCTGAGCCCATCGATAATTAAGATGCTTCTTTATGCAGTTTGTCGGCCAATTGTGAACTTTGCTTGATCACTAAGCAATATACATGTGATAACAATATAATGTAATGTTACAATAAAATAGTATTGGAGCAATTACTCAGACACAAAGCCCATCATTATGTAAAGTTATTGAAGTTGCCAAAGGGATTGAAAAACCCAAATGTCTTTAAATTTGTTAAATGGAAAAGCACATACATGTGGTTATGATTCACAATACCACAAATATAAAGTGATAAAAGCAAAAACACAAAGCAATAGTACTGAGAGAAAAGTTGTTGATGTGGTGTTAGATTACACTTTAAAATACTCAGGGGGATATGTTCAAGAAAGTGCCGGAGTGAGCCGCTAGCCGTCATGGCTTAACGCCTCACTCCACCGCTTCTGAAACGCAAGGCTGCACCAAATTTACAAGGATACTGTGCAGCCCTGCGTTTCGCCCTACGCTGCTGCTACACGTAGCAGTGAAGCGCTAACACAGCACCCTTGCACCATAGTGCAAGGGTGTCTGCGTGCAGGGGAAAGATTGTTTATGTGCAGTAGGGTCCTCCTTCCTGTACATAAACAATTGTTCAATGCCATTTTGTCACTTCTCTGTGTGCTGCTTAATGTAGCACACATAGAAGCCAAAATATTGCGTTTTTGTTAAAGATTGTTTATGCACAGGGTTACCTTTCTGTACATAAACAATACAAGAAACAAGGGTGGATGGGCCCAGTGGGAAGGAGGGTAGGCCGGGCCACAACTATGTATATACCAAAGGGATTTTGCCTATGCCTCCAAATTTCAAATTAAACACTAAATGGTGAAGGATAAACAAAACTTTATTAGTTTACCCTGACATTGATTTATGTCCATTAATTATCACTTTGTTGTAGAAAATTGTTTTTTCTTATACAAACAAAACAAAGATCGCCTTCAACTTCATTTCTGGCCATATATAGTTTGAAAAAACAGTATGTGCATATATACAGTGCAAATAAAATCAACAATGAACAAGTGAAACAATATACATCAACAGTAGGTGCGTGATTATAACATGGACTGATGAGTCATAGACATTGTGAATAACATAAGTTATGAACAATGAAACAATTACAATGAAAAATGCATAACTTGGGAATAACAGGAGAATTTTTCAAAATGACATCCCAAGACCTGAGAGAAAATGAATCATTGCAATGCAGGTGAAATTGCCCATTTTTGCATCAGTAACGTTAGCATAATTGTCAAAAGAGGGAAAAAAATGCCGACGCGTTTCGAATCCCGTTACATGGTTTACAGGATTCTCATCAGGGCGGTTTGATTCGGGTCCATGGGAACTTATTTAAATCTTGCCCAAGGTTGCTCCCTTTTATTAAGGGTTCGTCTATGCCGTGGAATTTGAGCTTTGCTTCTCTTGGTCCAGCGGCAAGTGTGCCGGTGCCCGGGAATAAATCTGTGGGTTGACCTCGTTACATTTTTGTGAAAAAGTCTGTCGGAGCGGGAAATTTTCTCCGGTATTTGATTCTGTATGTGGTCGTGAAATCGTGCGTTAAGCACCACCGGTCTGTCTCACTCCAGCACGGCACACTCTGTTTGTACAACTTGGCTAAATTATTCGTCCACACAGAGTGCCAAAATAACACAGGTCGGGTGCTAATAAAATCAGATATAAAATGTAAATGTAGTTCTTTGTGTAAAATATAATTAGGGGTAGAAATTGGTACGCCCAGCAGCTTTCTACAGAACCGGTTTTCTTCCTGCTGTATACACTGGTTCTTTGCCGCGCCCCAGACTTCAGCCCCATAAGTAGCTACAAGGATGCATTGTAATTTAAAAATCTTAACAATAGCTTCTATAGCACCCAGATTCTTCAGTCGGGGGATACTTAGTTGATGGCCTTTGAGAATTTGCTAGTGGACTGGGCCAAATGCCCAGTCCACAAGCCATTCGTAGCAAAGACCATCCCCAAATATGGAACATTATGGGTGGAAATAAGTCTATTATCCCCTACTAGTATGGAATTAGGCTGTCTTTTCCCTGGGCCGCATGACATGATAAAAGAATTTTTTAAATTAACCAGCAAATCTAGTCCATCCATATATTCTGTAAACATTTTTACTAAAATACGCAGGGAATTTGGGGTCCCATTAGGACCGCATCATCTGCGTAGAGAAGTACGGGTAGCAATTTGCCATTTATTATAGGAACGTCCGGGGTGGACTTTTCCAGGTGATTGCTCAGGCCATTAATATAGATAATAAAAAGCAGGGGTGCTAAAACGCACCCCTGTCTAACTCCCCTTCCTATTTTAATTGGTCCTGAGAATTCCCCTCCCATCCCTATCCTCACTTGTGCTTTGAGGTCAGTCTGTATAAATGCTAAAAAATGGACCAATATGTGGTCCAAACCATAGCTCAATAAAATAGACCAAAGCGTGGACCTATTAACTAAGTCAAAAGCAGAAGACAGGTCCATAAAAGCTAAATAAATAGGGGCAGAGCAAGCAATGTTGTATTTGTCAATAAACAATTTAAGGTTTAAACATTGTTCGACTGTGCCATCCCTGCTTCTGAATCCCAATTGGCATGGGGATAAGATGCCACTTTCCTCTGACCAATCAAGGATCCTGTTATAAATGGCACGACCTAAAATCTTTAAAGTATTATCTAATAAAGAGATCGGTCTATAATTAACAGGATCCGAGCTGTCACCCTTTTTGTATATAGGGACAATTACGCTAGTTCCCCATGTTTCGGGCATGGATGCCTGAGGTAAGCTATTAAAAACATTCACAAAGATTGGTTTCCATTTTATAAGGTCTATAGGTAGCCCGTCTGGAACTGGTGCCTTATTACCAAGACTCTGTGTGATTGCCTCTTCCACCTCAACCAGAGTTATCTGTAGGTTACCAGTCCGTTCCTGCACATAGTGGTTCGAACTATGTGGTGGTGGAGCATAAATTTTTGAAAAATGGGTTTCCGAGGAGCTTCTAACAATAGTACAGCTTACCGGTGTTAACTGTTGGCCCATATTTCTGAGATCTTTTACTGCGGGCCAAAATGAATTACCGGGCTTCCCTGCCGCTGCTTCTGCGAGAGCTTCCCATCGTTTTCCCAGAAGTATGCCCTTCTGTTCATTTAGTGCTATTTTATAGGCTTTCCGTGCGGCACTGACATTTGCCCTACTTTTAGGTATAGCTGTAAGGGCCTTTCGCAGTTTCCTATTTGCTTCAGAGCAGTTATGGTCAAACCATTTCGGATCTTTTGGGCCCTGGGATAGTGGCACTGATAGGAGAGTTCTAACCGTGGTGCATATTTTGGTAAAGTCTTCGATTACATGGGGGCCTCTAGCTGTAGTCAGTAGGCAAGAATTAATTAATATCTGTTGCTCCATTAGTAAAGATTTAGTTATCGCGCCACTATCTATCCCTTTCCATTTCAGCCTCAATCTAACTGTAGATAGAGTTATCTCCCTCGCCCCCTGCATGGTTGTGTACACAGGCCATTGTGCTACAACCTCTGTGGCCAATATACGGTCCGCCAGACCGGGGAGACGAAAATAAAATCAATAGTTGTGGTGCTAACTCTACCTCTATGTGTTGGTACCGACTGAGTTATAGGTTGTGGGCCTAGGTCCATTATATTACTCAAAATATGTTCGTCGACAAAGGATCTCAGTTCGAGTTCCCTTCGTATGGCTCGATCTGCCTGTCTTGTACCTTTATTTCGAGTATCTTTTGGAAGTTTGGCATTAAAGTCCCCGCCCAAAAGGATCCCCATACCTTCACCTGTGCCCTGACTTTTCCCCAATGTGGAGATAAATTTAAAAAGCGCTATGAAGTTCTTGTTTGGAATAGAATTGAAATCGTTATTATAGAAATGTATTAAATAAAAAGGAACTTGACGCTTATATTCTATAGCTTGTATGTTGGGGTTGTTAGTGTTTATAATCTTAAAGCTCCCCCCAGCTGCTATACTGAACCCAATAAATAGGCCCCCTACTGCCCGGCCAAAATGTGACTTGGTGGCCACTATACAAAGGCAGTAAAACCCATCTATGTGCAAATTATGAGGCACCCATGTTTCCTGAAACATTATTATATCATACAGGGAAACTAAATTCTTTGTCCGCTAGTCTTGGTTCGAGACCGGCAATGTTCCAACTAAGTATTCTAAGGTCAGAATCATTATTGTATTTATTGCTGGTCTGAGGTGTCTTGACTGTTGACCCATCGCTAAGTTTGTCAATACTAGAGCCACCCTTTATCTGCCCCTGAGGAACAGTGGTAATTGTTAAAGCCTGTGTATTCACGCTCCCCAGTAGATCTTGCTCCCTGCTCCGTACCAATGTGGGGGGGCATGAATGCGCTGGTAGTAAATTATCATCTGACAGCCTGCCTAACAGTCAGTCTTGCGAATCAAGGTTAGAAAGAGCTGGTTCAAACCGATTGAAAGTTGCAACATTATACTCATACCTCCACTGATTAGGAACACTAGTTAGAAATTGGCTTCTAATAGTGGGTAAGGATGGTTGGGTTCGGTAAAAGAAGCCCAAGGGTAGAATGTGTATTGCCTCTCCGTCCATATACCTTGTCCCCGCTCTCTCCAGGATGTTATGTACGATTTCTATTGAGCTAAAGGTTAATACTATGCAATCACCTCTGCTAGTTTTGATCGATCTGCCGAACCATGGGACCATTCTTGCCATTTTATATTCCTGGAAGAGGCGACTCTCCAGTCCCGTCTTAGAATCCAATAAATGGAGTGCCCTATTTCTTAAGGAGCTCCAGTGTTCCACTACGTTGGGGGCTAACAGTGGGACATTTGAGAGGACAACAACATAGGGTGTGCATTCTGGGGGTAAGTTCAGGTACTCATTAATGGGAGTGGTATGTGCAGTATTTAAACTGCCTTTATTCATATTACTATTATTATTGTTGTTATTGTTGAAATTGGTCAATCAAAACCAATCAGGGTTTATCCCCGGTCACAATACGGGGCTAAACCTGTGCCGACTCCATGGAGTTTTGGGTCGGGAAGGTGCAACGATCCTGTCTCATGACGCACGCATGGCCATTGATACCATGGAGTGGCGTATCACTTTGCTGTACTTTGACACATAGGCTTTGGCCCGGAATTTTTATTCTGGTTGCAACTACTCTACTCAGAACCTCTGGCATGCGTGGTAGTGAATGGTAGAGTGTCCAGGATTTTACCCCTCCATCGAGGAACACAGCAGGACTGTCCCCTATCTCCCCTAATATTTGCATTGACTTTTGAACCCTTGGCGGCATGGGCCAGATAGGACCCCATTATCCAAGCCCTACGGTGGACAAAGGGTTGGGAGGACAGAATCTCCTTACATGCTGACGATATTTTCTTCCATGTGGCCTCCCCAAGATCTTCCATCCCCAGACTAATGAATATCATGTCAATCTTCCGGGATACTCCAGATATGCGGCAGATGAGAGATCTGTGTATGAAAGTATGGGATACCCACAAAATTGGGAGAACATTTGGGGAGAGTGGAATGTGAATATGGGGAGCCCATGTACCTCAACGAGGTCTAACATACGAGACCCCTTATCCCTTGAAACGTGACATGATTAGATTTTAGGTATTGGAAGCATTATCCTTCTGCTTGTTATTTGTTGGAAATGTGATTCTGACTGTTGACTTTCTAGCGGATCCTCACCAACTGTATAACATTGATCTTTGTTGGAAATGTGAATCTGACTGTGGGTTCCCTGACAATGATTGCCAATGGTATAACAATGTAACATATGTAATGTGGTTGATAACTTTACGGTAATGAACAGAATAAAACAATAATCAAATGTTCCTATTCCAATAAATCTTAAGAAATGACTCACTTTTGCCTTGAATACAAAATATTCACACTTTAGGTTTTTAAATGTTTCCATGCTTGCCAGCTATTGTAGCCATCAAAGTGTATGCTACTACATCCATCACAGCGATGGTGATACACCTTCTGATTCATTACTCAAAAGATTTGCATTTGATTTAGAGTCACACCCACAATTTATGCCAAAGAAACGTCTGGTTTTGTGCAGACTCAGCGGTCCAACTCAAATTCCTCTATCCTGCATATGGTCTTATGATTTTGTCCCACCAGCAGATCAAGAGGTTTATCTTTCTCCCCCACATCAACCTTTATGCATGCTTCCTCGACATGGGGCCTGATTACGACTTTGGCTCTGTCCGCTGTGGGACCACCAAACCTTTGGTGAGACCACCTGGCATACTGAACAGGAAGGGGGATGCAGATTATGGGGAACACTACATGTGCCCCCAGACCAAATTCCGGCAGGCAGGCCTTACCCTTTGTTGCCATTCTACCACCCTTTTCATGACAGGATCAAGGTCATGGAAAAGGCTGCCAAATGACAACTCAGAATATGCTTGTGGAGTCGGCTGCAGCACCACCAGACAATTCCTGCCAGGGAAAGACTGACGGCCCTGTGGAATCCTTGATCTCGGCGGTGCCGGCAGTCTTGTGGCGGGCCCATCACCGCAGTTGTAATACTGTGGATGGTCTTGCAGTGTGGCGGTTGTCGAACCGTCACCACTGATTCTCCAGTCCTATGGCCCGACAAACTCTTAGTCAGCCACATAGGATCTTCCAGAATTGGTTGAATGGTTGTTTTCAATAATGCAAGGACTTTTCTCAGAAACACTTTCAGAAATGCTTTGAACCTTTTTGATTTATGAATACATGTGTGGCCTATTATGAAAATTGTATTCAACTGTTTGGTAATATCTGTGACGTTTGTATTGAAAAAAGCATACCGCAAAAACAAAATGATGCTACTTATTTTGAAATATTTATGAAATTGATACTCAAGATTGTACACTTACTTTAATTAAAAAAATCTTTTACATTATAGCTTCAGTACACCTTTCATTTAAATTGCTTTGATTTCATTTTGTTTAATTATATTTTAAAGATTTTTTAAACAATTGTTTCAGAGGATTTTTTGTTGTTCACTACTTGCATTAACAGCTCGATATGACTTACCTTGGCTTTCTAAAGTTGCCTGAAAATTAACAACCATTGTTACAACTGCATACATAACATAACATAACATAAAATAGCAAAGCATAACATAGCATAACATAGCATAGCATTGTGATCCAGCTCCCCGGGGCACCCGACCCCTAGCCGACCCCTCACCTTTGTTACCATCTCACCCCGCATCATGCCCGCGTAGACGAAAAGGGTCCACAACAACCGCGTCCATGACGACAGAAATCCCGCCCCTCTCTCCCCTGCAGGATCCAATCCAGTGGAACGGGGAACCGGAAGGACATTCCTACGACCCCGGAAGTCCCGCCTCCTTACAGCCAGCCGGAGATAGAAAAGACGGAAGGAGAGAGACTGGCGGCGTCGAAGGATCGTGGCAGGAGCTTTCGGCTGGAGCGGTGACGGACGGAGAAGACGGGAACGGCGATAGCGAGGAGTGGACCGAAGAGTGGTGGAGTCCCACGGAGGTGGCTGAAGAGCGGCCGTAACTCGGACGAGAGTTACGGCGGAGCGCGTGAGTACCAGTTCCATTTGAGAGCACATTAGGTGCACTGTGTATATAGTAGAATCCCCTCTCGCTGTAAATTGTTCCCCGCTATCCTAGGCACGTCACCACTAGGCACTAGACCGTTTGTATATAGAAATCCACCTAGCACTGTATAAAGAGCACACCCCTCCCCACCACCCTGTGCACTTCTTTGACTCTACCTTCCTCGACTCTTACCCGTACCTCCCTCACTCCCTTTTCGTTTCCCCACACGACCCGGGTACCGGTGACGGGATCAGACCACGAGTCCAGTTTATTAACGGCTCCCCTCTCTTCTCTTATTGCCCTCCGAGGTGTTCTCCGACCACCCAGAGACGGCTACACGCAAGACCAGGACACCCATCTGCCCCTCGGAAGATTTGGAAGAAGAGAGAAGAAGACACGCCGCCGACCCCAACACTGGACCCGACCCCTTCCTTGGTCACCACCGCCCACTGTGTATAGACTTAATAAAACACTATCGCTCACTATATCCGGCCTCCTCGCCTGATTTTCCAGTCCGCTGTCCGCCCACGATCACATCTGGTGTCAGAAGTGGGATTAACTGGAGGTATGGAGGCCGTGATGAAAAGGATGGCGGAGTCCCAGGAGCAGCTGGGCAAACTCATGGAGCAGTTCCTAAAAACAGCGGAGGATGACCGTGGACAACTCCATGATGTCTTAAAGGGACAGGGTACCACACATGTAGAAGCCATGGGGAAGTTGACCGACGTCTTAGGACAACCGAGACCAATGTCCTCCCTCCCGTCGGTGGTTCTCCAGAAGTATGTGCCGGGAGAAGACCCTGACTTCTTTTTTACCAACTTTGAACGGTTAGCACAGGCGGCCACCTGGCCAGCCGACCGATGGGCTCATTATCTCGGACCTCTGCTAACAGGGGATCTACAGGCCGCCTACCAACAAGCGAACATTCAGGGCAACACGCCATATGCAGATGTTAAGAAGTGCATACTTGAACGTCTGGGTATTGACGAAGAAACGTACCGAGTACGACTACGACGGGTAAAGGAAGGTCCCCAGGAGACTCCTCGAGCACTCTCCTTTCGTATAAAAGACTTAGCCAATCGCTGGCTAAAACCTGACACCTCCACTAAAGAGAACATTCTCGAAAAAATATACTTGGAACAATTCCTATCATCCCTACTCCCGAACACCCAAAGGTGGGTACGCCAGCATGCCCATCTGACCTTGGACACGGCAATTGAAATTGCAAGCGCCTACAGCAGGGCCCAGGAAGTTCAGAGGGGAAGAGAAGAACACTCCCACCGATCACACCCTCCTAACGGTCCCCGACCTCCTCGTCCCCCTGTTCCCAGAAGGCCTGACCCACCACTTGTGTTCCCCGTTCCAATGGCACCCCGTCCTGTCAATCCCGGACCACAATGCTACAGCTGTGGAGGATTTGGCCATATCGCCAGAGTTTGTCCGCACAAAGAAGAGCCGATGGAAGTTGGGCTGGCACGTAATTATGTGTGTTCCGTACCGGGGAGCACCCCTCCTCCATTCAGATGTCCAGTAAATTTTGATGGACAAACCCTCATGGCCCTAACCGACACCGGGTGTCGACAGAGCGTCCTAAGGCCCCAGGCCTTATCACACCCCGTTCAACCTACTTCCAAAACGGTAGCCATTCAGTGTGTACACGGGGATACCAAGACCTATCCGACCACCCAGGTAAAGGTCCGACATGACAAGGATCCCGGTACCACTCTCACTGTGGGATTGATCCCTACCCTACCGGAACAGGCGATTCTGGGAAGCGATTATGCAGGATTACCTGCATTGCTTCGAGATACCACCGAATCCTTGACCCATTGGTGGGAAGAAGCACCCTTTCCGAATGGACTGTCCTCCCCTGTACAGACACGCAAACCGTATAAAACCAAAGCACAGAAAAGAAAGGAAAGAAGAGAATATACAGGCGCCTATCCAGCGATCCCAGAAGACCATCCTTGGCACACAGACCGGGAGTTCAGGGCAGCCCAGCTGGAAGACCCTCTATTACAGGAAGCCTGGGGAAGGGCTGTGGAACAAGAGGATCCCCTTATCGTAGGTCCCTATTTTTTCAAGAAAAATGGGCTGTTATATCGCAAGGGTGGGAACCAACAGAACCCCCAACTCCTGGTCCCCGGACCCTTTCAGGAGAAGGTACTTTTCCTGGCCCATAGTCACCTGCTGGGAGGCCATTTCGGAGAGGAAAAGACTAGTCAGACAATTCTGGATAAATTCTACTGGCCTGGGATTTTCCAACACATCAAAAGGTTTTGTAAAGAATGTCCAGTATGCCAGAGACATAGCAGATACAAACCCCCTAGGGCACCGCTACAACCCCTTCCCGTGATTGATGTCCCCTTCAGTAGGGTAGGGATGGACATAATTGGGCCCCTGTTACCCTCCCGCAGCGGATGTCGATATGCCCTGGTCATTGTGGACTATGCAACCCGATTCCCTGAAGCTCTCCCCTTGCGACAGCCCACCACCCAGAACATTGCAAAGGCCCTCATTTCAGTCTTTACTCGGGTAGGGTTTCCCCGGGAAATCCTAACCGATCAGGGTACCCCTTTTGTCTCTGCCTTGATGAAACAGGTCTGTTCCCACCTAGGAATCAAACAAATCCGTACCTCTGCATACCATCCCCAGACCGACGGGCTCGTCGAGAGGTACAATGCCACCCTGAAACAAACCCTTAAGAAACTGCTGGGGTTGGAAGCCAAACGATGGGAGGATATGCTACCCCTGGCCCTGTTTGCCATCCGTTGCGCCACCCAGAGTAGCACCGGATACTCGCCCTACGAGTTGTTATATGGGCGACCCCCTCGTACCCTGTTAGACATGGCTCAAGAAGCTTGGGAAGCCGAGCCAGACCGTACTCGGCCTCTGCCCGAGTACATGGAGAATCTGAAAACCCACCTAGCAGTCATCAGAGACATAGTACGCCAGAACCTTGAGAACGCCCAGAACAAACAAAAGGGACAATATGACAAAGGCACCAAACCCAGAACTTTCGTAGCAGGCGATCTAGTATTATTAATGCTACCATCTTCTGATCAAAAACTCCTGGGACAGTGGCAGGGCCCTTACCCCATCCTGCGTCAGGTGACTCCCGTCACCTACGAGCTAGACATTGATCATGTCCGTGGGGTGACACAAATATATCATGTCAATCTTCTGAAGAAATGGGAAGGCCCCCGTCCAGTTTTATCAGGAACACCCGACCCAGACCTCCTTTCCTTCAACCCCTGTATTGACCGAGATGTCACGTCACAACAGAGACAGGAACTAGAGACAGCCCTTTTTCCGTTGCGACATGTATTTTCCTCTTCCCCGGGACACACGACCATCACCGAACACAGTATACAAACAATACCCGGGAAGGTAATCAGACAAAGGCCGTATAGAATCCCTGAGGCCCGCAGAGAGGTGATACGAAAAGAGACCGAACAGATGGTAAAGATGGGAATCATCGAACCATCCACCAGCGAGTGGAACTCCCCGATAGTTCTGGTACCCAAACCGGACGGATCTGTACGTTTCTGTATAGACTTCAGGGAGGTCAACAAAATATCCACATTCGATACATACCCATTGCCCCGTGTCGACGAAATGGTCGAACGTATAGGGAAGGCACGATATATCTCCACGTTAGACCTCTGTAAGGGGTATTGGCAGATCCCGCTTAGAGAAGAGGACAGAAAAAAGACGGCCTTCTCCACCCCTGATGGCCTGTATCAATTTCTCGTCCTCCCTTTCGGTCTTCATGGCGCCCCAGCCACTTTCCAACGGGCCATGAATACCATCCTAAGGCCTCACTCCCTATACGCAGGCGCGTATCTTGATGATATTGTCATTTATAGTGACCACTGGTCCCAACATCTAGAGCATCTTCAACAGGTCATCACCTCCTTGGGACATTACGGTTTCACTATAAACCCTGCGAAAACCACTCTAGCCGCACAGACCGTGAAATATCTGGGCTTTCTCCTGGGTGAAGGGTTGATAAGACCCCAGGAGAGTAAAATTGATGCCATTCACTCCCTCCCTTTTCCTCAGACCAAAAGAGACCTCCGTGCTTTCCTAGGGCTATTGGGGTACTATCGACGTTTCGTCCCCAACTTTTCCCAAAGAGCAGCACCCCTCACGGACCTTTTAAAGAAATCAGTGAAAACAGATGCCCTTCTTAAAACGCCCACAGCGGTCTTGCTACATGCGTTTTCTGATCTGAAAACTGCTCTGACCTCCCATCCTGTGTTAGTAAGCCCGGACTACACCCTACCCTTCATACTACAAACGGACGCCTCCGAAAAAGGACTCGGGGTGGTTCTTTCACAGAAAAACCCTCAGGGAGACGAGAAACCAATTCTCTTCCTAAGTAGGAAACTGTTCCCACGAGAAAAAAACTATGCCGTGGTAGAGAAGGAAGCACTCGCCATCAAGTGGGCCGTGGAAAGCCTTCGCTATTACTTAGAAGGGAGACAGTTCACCATCTACACCGACCATGCTCCCCTAGAATGGATGGCTCGGAATAAAGGGCACAATGATAGAGTCCTTCGCTGGTTCTTGTCCCTCCAACCTTACCACTTCACAACGATACATAGGAAGGGTTTAGAACAAGGTAACGCTGATTATCTGTCTCGATACCCTGTTTCCTCACCGGGTACAAGAAAGACAGCTAGGGGAAGGGAATGTGATCCAGCTCCCCGGGGCACCCGACCCCTAGCCGACCCCTCACCTTTGTTACCATCTCACCCCGCATCATGCCCGCGTAGACGAAAAGGGTCCACAACAACCGCGTCCATGACGACAGAAATCCCGCCCCTCTCTCCCCTGCAGGATCCAATCCAGTGGAACGGGGAACCGGAAGGACATTCCTACGACCCCGGAAGTCCCGCCTCCTTACAGCCAGCCGGAGATAGAAAAGACGGAAGGAGAGAGACTGGCGGCGTCGAAGGATCGTGGCAGGAGCTTTCGGCTGGAGCGGTGACGGACGGAGAAGACGGGAACGGCGATAGCGAGGAGTGGACCGAAGAGTGGTGGAGTCCCACGGAGGTGGCTGAAGAGCGGCCGTAACTCGGACGAGAGTTACGGCGGAGCGCGTGAGTACCAGTTCCATTTGAGAGCACATTAGGTGCACTGTGTATATAGTAGAATCCCCTCTCGCTGTAAATTGTTCCCCGCTATCCTAGGCACGTCACCACTAGGCACTAGACCGTTTGTATATAGAAATCCACCTAGCACTGTATAAAGAGCACACCCCTCCCCACCACCCTGTGCACTTCTTTGACTCTACCTTCCTCGACTCTTACCCGTACCTCCCTCACTCCCTTTTCGTTTCCCCACACGACCCGGGTACCGGTGACGGGATCAGACCACGAGTCCAGTTTATTAACGGCTCCCCTCTCTTCTCTTATTGCCCTCCGAGGTGTTCTCCGACCACCCAGAGACGGCTACACGCAAGACCAGGACACCCATCTGCCCCTCGGAAGATTTGGAAGAAGAGAGAAGAAGACACGCCGCCGACCCCAACACTGGACCCGACCCCTTCCTTGGTCACCACCGCCCACTGTGTATAGACTTAATAAAACACTATCGCTCACTATATCCGGCCTCCTCGCCTGATTTTCCAGTCCGCTGTCCGCCCACGATCACAAGCATAACATAACATACCATAAGATAACATAACGTAGTATAACATAGCATAGCATAACATTATATAACATAACATAGCATAGCATAACATAACATACCATAACATAACATAACATAGCATAGCATAGCATAACATAACATGACATAACATAACATAGAATTGGATAAAATGGCATAGCATGACATAACATAGCATAGTATAACATGCCATGACATAGCATAACATAACATAGCATAGCATAACATAACTTAGCATAACATAGCATAACATACTATAACATAACATAACATAGCATAACATAACATAACTTAACATAACATAGCATAACATAGCATAACATAGCATAGAATAACAGAACATACCATAGCATACCACACCATAGCATAGCATTCCATAGCATTACATAGCATAGCATAGCATAACATATGATAACATAACATAACATAGCAGAACATAGCATAACATAACATAGCACAACATGACATAGCATAGCATAACGTAACATGACATACCATAACATAACCTAATATAAAATAGCATAACATAGCATAACATACATAGCATAACATAACATAGCATAAGATAACATAACATAGCATGACATAACATAACATAACATAACATAACATATCATAACATAATATAACATAACATAACATAACATAGCATAGCATAGCATAACATAACATAGCATCACATAACATAATTTAACATAAGATAACATAACATAGAATAATGTAGCCTACCATAACATAACATAGCATAGCATAACATGACATAACATAACATAGAATTGCATAACATAGCATAGCATGACATAACATAGCATAGCATGACATAACATAGCATAGCATAACATACCGTGACATAGCATAACATAGCATAGCATAACATAACATACCATAACATAACATAGCATACCATAACATAACATAACATAACATAACATAGCATAACATAGCATAGCATAGCATAACAGAACATACCATAGCATACCACACCATAGCATAGCATAACATAGCATTACATAGCATAGCATAGCATAACATACCATAACATAATATAACATAACATAGCATAACATAACATAACATAGCATAACGTAACATGACATACCATAACATAACCTATTATCAAATAGCATAACATAGCATAACATACATAGCATAACATAGCATAACATAAAATAGCATAACATAATATAACATAGCATAACATAACATAGCATAGCATAGCATAACATAACATAGCATCACATAACATAATTTAACATATTGTAATATCGCAAAGCACAACATAACATGACATAGCATAGCATAGCATAGCATAGCATAAAATAAATGCTGCTGAAAAAGGATTTGAATTCCATTCCACGCACCCACTAACTTAGAGTGACCATATGGAATAATAAACTTTGAAAGAGTCTGGTGACCAGGATTATTTAATGAATTGTGCAGCTACTGGCAGAATTACTTGAGTTCTCCATATGACCCCAGCAACCTTCAGCCTGTAAGATTGAGGGAATGCTTAGAAATCAGATTGTGATGCAATCCTTGGGGGTTGTGTAGGAGGTTTGCGAGAGGAAAGGATGAGAATTGGAAAGTTGTTACATAGCTCCATTAGAGTTGGGATCTGAACCTGAGAAGTCCACACAGTATTATTAACACTAGACTTGGTTTGCATCTGACAGTAATACAAGATCTGAGGATGAAACAAAAATAGCTGTTCTGTTCCAAGCTTCCAAATGATCTAACCGGTGTTACATATCTGTAGGATAGGCCTTTTGGAGGCCTTTAGTCTTTGTTAGGCTCTTTGATGGAGGGCACTTGGAAAGATTGCCTCTTTTAAGATGACAGAGACCCACTATCCGTCCTAGTACACTCCAAGAGATTGTGAACTTTTACATAACTGATTAAATCTCACTTGGAACAGCTTTAACATTCTACTGAGGCAGTTGTTAGATTGATATTTGAGAATTCACAGGAAACCCTGTGATTAGAGCAGATTTTTCCAAATTGAATCTGAATTCTAGAGATTTATGTAGGGAGATTGTTATTAATAGATTTTAAGGAGCTGAAGATGCGCTTTGAACAATAATCAAAATGTTGCCTAAGTAAATTATTATTCTGACACCTTGGGCTCTTAGTAAGACAACCACATGTTTTAATTCCTTCAAAAAGTACCAAGGTGCATAAGTTAGTCTTAAAGAAAGACAAGCAAATTGGTAGTCCTACTTAAACCGAGGCTATGTCATGTAATTCTCGTGTATGGGAAATGTCATATATGCATCTTGTGAATCTATGTCACGCAACCAGTCTTCTTGAAGGAGTGCATCTCTTGATTACACAAAAGTTTCCATTTTGGAATTTGAATAAAATACAAATTGGTTGAACTGTTTGAGGTTTAATACAGGACACATCTTTTTGTTTTTCTTTTAGTCTAAAAACACATTCCTTAAGAAACTTGAAGGATTGGAAATAGGTGGTTAAATAGCTCCTTTGAAAAGTAAAGTATTAACTTCTTGCAATGATATGAGGCTTAAGATTTGAGAGAAACATAGTGGATGAGGCAGAAAGGGTTGAAATTAAGCGTAGGTGGAGTTTACAGAGTTTTACTTAGCAGAAGTCCGCGAAGTGGCAGAAAAACTCTGCCGCACTCTGCGGAATTTTGCCAGTCGCAGAGTCTATAAAGTCACAGTTGCTCACAGTGATTTTTAGTGGCAGGGTTTTGTCCCGTGCTCTAAAATCAGCAAGAACAGCACTACATGTCCCGCCAGAGGACGCTGCTGTTTTCTGCTGCTCGACTAGATATTATACTCGAGCGGCAGCTTCCTCAATGCTAGTGGCAGACTTCTCAATGTAAACAGTCGCCACCTGCCGTCACTGTCCACAATGAGAAATCTCACCAGGAGGAGCTCTAGCACATTTTTATTTCTCGTAAACATTCGCCACTTACTGTTGGTCAGCCGGTCAATAGAGAAAACTCTGTGTTACTTTGCCGAGTTTTTCTGAACTCCTCATGGATCCTGGTGTGGGCAAAACTCAGAAAAATCTGCCAGCGCAGCAGAATTCTTCCCCCACCCCTAGTTGAAATGAGGGGCATGCAATTTTATTACATATCCTGGAACTGTTGATTGAACCCATAGATCTTTTGTTATGGAATTGCATGCATTCAGAAACTTTGGAAGTTGGCCTTGCGAAAGAAGATGACCAGAACGCACATTTTTAAAATAACATCAGATGCCCTTTTTATACCTGGAGAATCTACCTCTGAATCCTCTTCTTCACTGATAGTAGAACTGAGGACTGAACTGAGTGGTAGGAACCGCTGTAGAAATTGAATCATGAGCTGAAACTGCCAAATAGAAACGTTTCTGCTTCTACCAGCCCTCGTAAAAACACTTTGTTAAAAAAGGTAACAGATTTGCTGACTTCTTTAATAAAATAGTCATCAAGCAATAGACTTTAGCATGTGAGCCAGCCTTACAACTCACCGGGGGGCATATTATCAAGGAACGGCATTAAAAGTATTGCCGCTTTAGCGGCAGGAAACTGCCGCTAACACGGCGATAAGGGGCTTGATAATGTGCCGTAGAGAATTCCAATAGAAGCCCAAGTTCTGGTGTTAACATGGGCTTCTATTGGAATTATCTACTGCATATTATCAAGCCCTTTATAAAATTATCCTGCTGCTAAAGCAGCGATAATCTTAACGCTGCTCCTTGATAATATGCCCCCATGACTCCTAGTTTCTGATCAGTTTTCAAAGAAATACAGTTAACCTCTCATGACAAATTTCTGCATTGGCCTCTTCAGATTAACAAATTTCCTTTTGAGTAAAGTTGGAAAATAATTCTGTATCCAATAATTTGTTTTCCAGCCCGCTTCTCCAGCAATATACAATATTCACATAAGAGGACCAATCATGTCAAGTAGTTAATCTTGGTACACATACCTGGTTCTTTCTATTACCTTTTTAGTTTCCTTAGCTAATTTTCAAAAGAATACCTGCATAGTAAGGTTGATGGACGGATGCCGTTAGGGAGAGGGACGGGGCATGCAGAAAGTCATTTTGAATGAGTTGGCTTGTCTAAGGGATTTCTGATTTTGTCTGAGACATATTGTCCTTCATTTTACACATCTCACCTACAAGCTGTGTCTTTTATTTCCCCACAATCAGTGCAGGAAATCAATTAATCTAAAAAAATGTGTCTCATTTTCTCAGAACCCACATATTTCTAAGAAACAAAAGACAAAAATGCAAATCAAGGATTAAACAAAGAGCAAGTAGAGGATTTGCGCAGGGCTTCAATTCAAGAAATCAGCAAAGAAATACAATCACAAAAACGCAAGAGGACGTAGAACCCAAAAATAAGGATAAACCCTTTGTAAAAAACTATAAAGCCTTTCCTGATCCTAAACAAAACACAAGAAATACAAAAAAAGATGAACATACATGTAAAAAATCTGGATTCAATCAATCAATCAGGGGTTTGTAAAGCACACTACTCGCTTATTAGGGTCTCAAAGCGCTGTTGGGATTGGGAGATAGATCAAGTAATATCAGCGCCACACAAAGAGGCCATCATTAAAAATAACCACCTCGGCAAAGAAATAGACGATAAGGAGAGACAGCCCAAAAGAATGCAACAAGACACAAGGTCACGGCACAAAAGTGGTGGATAACCAAACCCTAAATGAAGCCAAGGGTAGGGTAAGTCCTGACCAGGCGGAAACTGGACCAACCCAAAACATAAAATCTATGTGGACAATTCCACTGGGAAAAAAAAGGATATGGAAGACCACAAGTGAACCAGTCCAATATGCAATAGAAATTTACCATTACAAAATATGTTTACGCCTACATACCAATCAAGAGGAAGACATGATATTATGAATAGAGGACACATTCGTAAACTTCTTCAGGCAGTGCCCTCCCTAGTAAAAATGTCCTCAGTGGAAATAAAAATTATTGAATTTACAGGCTTGTCAGATAATAAAATGCAAGAATCAACCCTTTTCACGAGGGCATGTAGCCTAATGGCTAAAATGGTAGTTCAACCTGGGGTATCCAAGTTGAAATGGTCCCTTTACCCACCTATCCAGCACCATTTGCCTCAGTAAATCTGGTATCAATAATAAATAATCAGGGAAACACAAGAGAGCCATACTCAATTCTGACAAACCCGGTAGGGAGTACATCCGCCACATCATCCCCCTGAGAAATAAACAAATTAATATAGGCTGGCTAACCGATGCCTTGCAAGGGAAGAACTGCTTATGATATCAGAAGTCCTACAAAATAGAAGAATCCCAAACTGCTAACAAAATATGAGTTAACAATTTGCTGTTGGAATATCAATGGTGCACTAACCAAACGTCAGGATATAAAATCTTATGGAACTCCTGAAAAATAATCATATAATATGTTTGCAAGAGACATGGGCATTACAACTGTTCATAATAAATGGCTACATATGTATTTTTCTACCTAGCTAGAAAAGTGCACAAAGTGGGATGCTCAAAGGGAGGTTTGGCCACATTTGTAGCAATTGCCCTTCAGACACAACTAGAACTTATTGATACGCAAGATGAAAACATCTTAATATTAAGACTTTCAAAGTGGCATAAAACACAAAAATCCTCTTTTTCTGGTTAATCTTTAAGTGTCACTGAGTTTAAGGACAAGGACATCAATGGTATCTGAGCTCCTGAAAGTAATTTTTGAAAGCTCCCAAAAAGGGCCGCTTCCAAATATTCTAATAACGGGGAATTCAATATGAAATTGTTAAAATATTTTCTGCTAGATGAGCAAATAAATCAGCAGGACTCTATGCGGTCTGTACCAGCACAGGCTATGTAGGATACAAATAAAAGATTGAGCGATGCATGGCAATTGCACTAATAAAATATTTTGAATGTCTCAGTTTAAGAATTCTCAACTGTAGATATCAGTTAGACGCTTCCGGAATGGATCCATTATACCACGTCTTCAAATTCTATTCTAGATTATATGTCAGCAACTCTCCAAGTGACATATTTCAGAGTACTAAAGGAGAGAAAAGTGATCATGGTCAACAGATAATATAAATTTGTGTCCAAAAGTGTCTCCACCAGAAAATACGTTCGTACCTGGGGAAAGGAACTTCAACCAACTACTAAAAGCACCCATAAGTAAGAACAAAATACATTGCTGAAATGGTAGCAAATGAATGCTGTAGTAAAGATTCCCATAATCCAATAGTAAAGTAGTCCCTCTTCACTGGGAACATAATTAACCCCTTCTATGCTCACGATGGAGCCGCTCCGTCATGAGCCTCGGTTGAGCTGTGCTCATGACGGAGCGGTTCCGTCATGGCCCGCTCGGCACGCCTGCGCGGCACGAATTCCGCGCCTGCGCTGGACGTTCCATTGAGCGGGGCGGGCCATGACGGAGCCGCTCCGTCACGAGCATGCGAGCGCCGCTCGGCCCCCCGCCCCCTTAGCGCTGCAGCGGAATTCCCGCCGCAGCGAAGGGGTTAACAATCACCAAATTATCATGTGTGCATAGCCAATTAGAAACAAATCCAACATAGATGAACAAAGGAACATTTTAATTTTTATATATTTTTGAGCTCTTAGAACTGAGCCGATCTTGGAGACTGGCCAAGAAATTTCCAGAAAATGTAGAGGTTTTCAGAATTTCAAATAGTATAAACAAAAACTACAGAAATACAGTGTGGGAGGAAAAATCAAAAGGAAAACACATTTTTTGGGTGAAGATCTTATTTCTCTCTAAGAAGACATTTCTGGCAATTAGGTAACGGTATAAATGTCTCCAATCTGACAGAAACAATCTGGGTAAAGTTCTTGATGGAGCACTTTCAACCCTCCATTAAGTTAGCCAAATCGTATCCATACTCACTGAGTCATGAAAAAGTAATCTGTTGTGCTCACAGGAATAGGACCCCTATCAGTACTCGTAAGATCAAATAGGCAAAATAATAAAAGAGGTATGAAGGATGGGGCCCCTGGTCCAAACAGGCTTCCACAAACTCTTTTGAAATCAAATGAAGTGTTTTGGGCAAGTATATTAACTTTGGTATATATCTGTGCACTTCAGCAACAGATGATTCCAGACTCATGGAGGGGATCAACAAACAATCCAATCTTCAAGGATGGCAATAGACAACAGCTGGTAAAATTATCACCTAATTACCTTACAAGACGTTCAGGCTAAATTTTGTTGTCAATCTGCTACTTAGTGTTCTGCTGGAATGGGAAAAGGATAATAAGATCGTACCCACAAACAAAACAGGATTCCCCCACAAACCAGGCACAGAAACAACTTATTGACTGTATCACTAATAATGGACAACTTAAACATTAGAAACAGGTGCTTGGTGTATGCTACATGGATTATAAGTCTCCTTCTAGGACGACAAAGGGGTTTGACAGGTGGGACATGATTGGCATCTCGTGGAATAAACCCCTTTGGGAGAAGGGAGAAATTAAAACATTTGCTGCCCTTCAAAGCCAACATGAACTGGCTGCCTCAGAGCTCTTTCGTTACACACAGGTACACCATGTCTTATGCACAGCCCTCCCACTTGTACCTCTCCTCCGGAGTCCTCCCCATTGGAGGATAGAATATTAGATGGCCACCTCCCGGAAAAGACCGTTTCACTGATCAATAACAAACTAATATATAACATGGAGGACCCCCTTTCCCTGTCATGGCAAAAATGGGTGGCGGACGGGATTGAGATGGATGATGAGTGGCAGGAGGCGGTGTCCTCCCCCCGGGCTGTCCTACTGGAAGGAGATACATGAAGTAGTGGGGGCGGTCCTTGCCGTTCCTATCTACCCGGAAGCACGTAGATGTTTGCTGAACATATGAGAACCAACCGATCTAAACACACACCAGACACAATGTGGCACCCTGGGGTTCATGCTAGCAAAACGGAACATTGCCCAGGCCTGAGGGGCGATAGCACTGCCCAAACTAGCAGACTGGAAGTCAAGTATGAACTGGTCCATCCTCTGTGAAGAGACAGTATATATTGCTCATGGCTACCCGAAAAAGTGATCCCGACTATGGATGCCTTGGAACTCATACCAAGGAGATATTTGTGTCCCTCCACAGCAACTTGCCTTAGTTGACCTACTTTCACCATGATTTGTCCTAACAGTGTGTAATGTGAATGATTATTGCTGTATTGTGTCATGCCTACTCTAAATATTTAACTGTTGCTCTTATCGGTTGTATGCCGATGACTGTTAATAAAAAAATATTTAAAAAATAAAGTCTTCTTTTGATTGTGTGAGTCGTAACCTTTTGAGGCAAAAGCTATCACTCTTGGGTATCTCAGACCCTTTTTCTAAAAGCAATCAATCAAGCTGTTATATACAAACACTTGGGAGAGGGTAAGTGTTTGCAATAGATCTATTCTATCTCGGAATACAGTGACAAATCTATCCCTGAAGCAGGGCTGTGTTCTTGCTCCATATTTATTCAACCAGTTCTTAGCCAACCTCTCAATCAAACTGGATGTAGTAAATTCTCATGCACCAAAAATAGGATCTATGGTCATATTGAACATATTAGATGCGATTGATCAGCCAGAAACAAATCGGCCTGCTGTGACATTTAGACCAGCTTTGCATATATTCGTCAACAAAAGTCATGATGGTCAGCTTAATGAAAACAAAGATTATTGAGGTAAGTAGCAAAATAAATGAAAGTCCTAAATGGTTCTTGTGCTGCAACTTACTGAGCTGACAACAACTTACAGATATCTTGTAGTTCTTTTTGAAAATAGGGCCACTTTCAAATAGCACAGGAATATTTAAAGAGAAAAGCTGTTTCCTTAACTTAGATATTCTGTACCCTACAACGAACTTCTGATGGTTTAAGTTATGCACCGCAATTTAAAGTTATTGCAGCAAGACTGTTTCTGACATTACATATGTTGGTGAAGTACTGGAGTTTGTGCTCATTAATCAATTAACGGAGAAGAAAGGTGCCTACATTAAGCCTGGAATATAATAAGGTCAGCCTCCGTAAGTCAAATATGCCAAGCTCTGTGGCAGGAGATACAAAAAAATCGCACCAGCCAGACTTTATGTTATATCCTCTTAGGTGTCATTGTATGTAATCCAGCTGAGCTGTCACCAGGTTGCTCAGCCAGAGTGATAGAGGGTAATGGAATGTTGGTGCGACTGTGATGAAGGGAATGCCTGGGGCCTGGGTGGATGAGTGGGGACAGTGGAGGATGGGCTGAGCAGCAGGGAGGTTGCTCCTGGTGGGGCTGGAGAGATGGCTGACAACATGAATAAGGACTGATGTACATATTTACTTGTATCATTGATTTTTATAGTGGGTTTCATAGTCCATCTGGCACCGTATTCATACCTTTCTTAGTACTGCTTATAGGCATTTTAATTATATATATTATTGTACTTGAGAGACATTTTAGTTATCTGTGCAAAAAGCTTACCTTTTTATACATTAGGGTAACAAATGATTTCTGTTTAGTCACTTTTTTTGTAACATAGATTAGTGTTGGTATCATGACTAAAATGTATAGGAAGGAAAGTTGAAGAAAGCAAATAGTATGTAGAGTGAAGAGTCGAGGTTGTACTAGATGTATGACATACCTGCTTTATATCCATTTTACTTTTTATTCGTTATGTACTTCTTAACCGTGTGTTTTTGTTTATGGTTTTAATTGACTAATAAACTAAACTAAACTGGTACTTGGAACCAATAAAGAAGTCTACAAAACTCTACCTGGCTACCTGTGTCTACCTGTGTGTAAGGGCACAAAACTTTACTTGTATTCAGCAATCAAAGAACGAGGAACACCAAGCAAAATGTGCAAATTCCCCTTCTACAGCTGCTTTTAAAAAGTTAGTTAAAACTACAGTAAAGAAATTATCACTTGTCAACAATAAAGAGAAATTAGCCAACAGATTGCATGCCTGGTTCGTGATCAATGGTTATAGCATACCTTGTCAACCATATCTAAAAATGGATGATAAAAAACGTGAACATTTTTTTTGTTATGCATTTCTGTTTCACATTTGGTACTTTTAAAAAAAGATACAGGGTTTTAGGCTCTTGAAACGGCTGCAATAGTCCTATTTTTATACAGGTAACAGTAGCTCATATTTTATAAATATTATATTTTTTTAATAATCTGTGCATGTCAAGACATGAAGAATCACATAGATGGTGATTTATATTTTGGAATTATTTTATGATAAGAATGTTTTATTAAAAGTAATGTAAATGCTTTGGTTTTAAATAACTAAGATTAAATAAACTTTACTTCCTTCCTTCCTTTTCTCTCATGGGGGAGCCGAGCTGCCCCTGTTCACATGTATCATGATATTATTGATAACATTTCTGATGACATCTGAAATTACATCATTAACGTCACTGTACAACAGTAAACAAAAACAGTGCCCTGATGCTGACAGAGTAAGTAAAAATAGCATTTCAGTTTTAAATAATCATACCTACTGCTGAAACATGATAATCATAAAGCACTTCATTAAATCTGTCAAAATGTTACTGTCAATATCAACTGATGGCTAGGTAAGATAGTTTAAAGAGAGAACAAATACTATTGCAGAACAAAATGTAGGAGGGAGTTAACACAGACCTACAATTGAAGTGAAAAATGGGTGTGGGGGCAGACACTACAGGTGAAATTACCAGATTTCGTAACATAAAATGTTTTGAAGGCTGTTACTTCAGCACCCACCGAACATCCTCTGTTTAGGGGCTCCATATGTCTGTTGACTATCAGACAGGACACTGCAACTCATGGGGAAATAGGCTGCACATTGGGAGCTACACACAATTTTAAATAACTATATTTAAAGAAGAAAAACTCAAACAAAGTCATATTATGTAGGTCAAGATTTCCAACCCCATTCTTGGTTGATGCCCAAATCTAGACCAAGACTTCTAGACTCTGAGCCATTTACAGAGAATTATGATGGCGATGTTCCCAGAGCTGTCAGCAAAGAACACAAAGGTAGGGTACCTTGTGCTGCTGCAGACCGACCCAACCTTCCGTCCAGGAAGAGTCTTGCATATCAGGTGATATTTGGTAAATGTGGTGATCTCTCCTGTTAGTCAGCTGCTGGCTGAACAGGCAATCTGGAAGAGCACATCTTATACACTGTGGATCACCTATGGGACATACGTGTGCCAAGGGACAGCCTTTCATCTTCTTCATAAAATGAGGTGCCCTGGGAATTGTACTCTAACCACTAAATCACCCCTATGAGTTTGAAAATATTTCAGTAACATAAATATGTTTTTTTCATTTTACAGCCTTGGAGCAGTGTGCTAAAGAAATAGAAAGTTTGTTAACAAAGTCAGCATAAAAATTAATTTAAAATATGCTACAAAAGTGTTTGCTTATTTGGGAATATTCTCTCTTCTGTTTTTCTCCTCTCTTTTATCTCTTCTTAATCTTCCCCATCCTTACCCTTCCTGTGTGTAAATGGTCAAATTGTAGGTTGTATGTGAGATTATACAGTACAAAAATATCATCCTACAAAAAATTGTAGCTAGAATGCAGACATCCACACTTTCCAGAAGGCAAGTACATATATGTAAGTATAGGTTTTCAATGATTAATACCTGGAAATTAGATTTAATCATCAAAGTAAATATATATGGAGTTTGGAAAAGTAAACCTATGATTACCTAGGTATACCTGCGTTCACAATATGGTGGTAGTTGACATTTTTGCTATGATAATTTTGTAAGAAGATATTACAACACAATATTCTATGTAAAGTACCACTTTTGCATTGTTCCACTGATTCACACATAGGTGGAGTAGGTGAATGTCTGTGTCTAGCCTTGAAGACATCTTGTTGCCATCAACCTGAATAGTGCAAGTATTCGATGTAGCTGGAGTCATCTTTTCAGTCACTAGTGGAGTCTGGGCTGGCAGCAACCTAAATATCTGCTGTTTCCTCAGGCAACGAAATACTGAGTGAATAAGTCATTCCCACTCTCTCATTGTTCACCAGAAATATTGAAATATTGGTGTGACTTCCGATTGAGCCTGCCCAGTTCACTCTGTGCCTAGGGACACTAACCTAACTGTTATTACATGCACCCAATGTCTACCTGCTTCTTAGTGGCACTAATGTTGTTGTAAAACTAAATGAGTCCCATTGGTACCAGCCTGGACTGGACATTCGTACTACTGTTATTTGAGATTCCTTTGCCTACACTACACTCAGGTGTTCCTGGCATGTGGCATTTAGAAGTGAGGCTCAAACCCAATTGATTGGTTTATGAAATGGCCCTGCAAGATTAACACCACCTCAGTCCCTGCAAGTCTTCCAAAAGTGGCCCTGTACATGTCCTGCTGAGCTATTTAGTGGTAGGTCTTCAGGATACAAAGTGGTGCTTTGAATAGTACATAGGGTCAAAGTGGTGGTGATAAAAAACAATTGCCATTGGAAACAAAGTGATGCTGAAACATATTTTAACAACAACATTGTGTCTTAAAACCAATTATATTAGAACAGATGCATTTTGATGATTCGTCAGAAAAAAATTGACTTTTGGATTGAGCTGTATGAATGTAGGACTAACCTTTGACTGACAGAGAGGAGTGCAAGCTCCCACAAACCAATGAGGCAGCAGGTAAAGATGGAGGGATCTCCCTTTGAAGTTGTGAGGCAGTTTGGAAATGTTCCAGTGGGAGCTTTTGCCATTGGTTTGCTGGGTTATTTGGATTCATGTTATATATACTTTGGATTAATGATATATAATGGATAATACAGTATCTAGAACCTGAACTATATATATTCCATAAAAAAATTAAGTTATTACAAAATTAAGGTAGACTAATATCTTTATAGTGACATCATTATATAAAAAAAACAATTTGCAAGGTAGGGTACTACCTTCATCTCATTAACCCAAACCACCATCCTAAGCCAACCCTGACGGTCACCCTTTCAAATTGCTTTAGAATGCTTACAACATGATGTGTTTTTGTCTTGACATTGTGGTTAACTTATCTTCCTCCGTGAACTGCACTGCTAATACTGTTACTGAAGTAGATTAACTCCCAGTTGAGAGAGGAACACTCAGCGTGCTGTTGTCTTCAACCTGAAGATAGTAGCAGATGTATTTTGTGATCAATACTGTCAGAGTGGAATGTTTGTAAATGCCTAATCATCTTTCTTATGTCTGGACTGCAATGGCAATGATGTTTCCCACATTTAGGGATATTACCACTTTGTCACTAGATCACCCCTTTGGCATGGTTGTGATCTAAATAACCAAAGGTTCTGAAAATTGAAAGAGCCCAGAATCAGATGGTGCAGCACCACCGGCTGCTATTTCTGTGGATAAGTTGTTGTTATTTGGAATAGATTCTTCAATCCTATCCTCTGCTTTTAGATAGCAGAAGTTCATCACTGATATTGTGGTTCTTTATTTAGTCCCCAATTCTAGGGTTTTCCCATGTGAATCCTGCTGCAAGGTTTTATTTATGTCCCGTTCTGCCTTGTCCTGGCACCTTTCTTTATTCCTGTTAGATTCTGTTTTTTCTTGTGCAGTGCTGTCTCTGCCCCTCTCTCCTTGGCAGTGCTGGTAGGGTGCTTATAGATAGAGCCGATTGATCCAGTGGCCATTTCAGAGTCCAGATTGGCAACTGGATGAGGAAGGGGAAAGGAAGTTGACTGAAGAAAAAAGATCTGGAAGTACAGAAGCACAAACAAATCTGAAGATAAGCAGTTCTATAGGAGTGAGCAACAAGTTGTACCAGAGACACTGTGACAAAATTGGCAAATCAAACAACCTCCTCATGCCCAGCTACCATCCTTCCATCCTTCAGTTAAGGCTGTTACCACTGCTCTGAGCTAACATCTATTTGAAATAAAAAAAACATTCCTCACAATTGTGATGGAAAGTTTCAATTCTATTGAGGACAAGCAGGCAAGGATTATGCTTAAACTTTCTCCACTGTTTTTTAGTTTTTCTCACAGCAGCTAATGAAACAAACCACAGTGCCCAGCAGCTAGGTTTAGAAAGTAACTCCAAAGATATGATGCAAAACTGTCCATTCGTACCATCAGTAACCATACAAAATGCTCTCATTACAGTAATTGCTCCTTTTTCTTTGCATGAGGAAGCTGTCATCAACCGAAGTTCTTCTTTCCACCTTTGTATGAGAATGTACATTTTTTTCATGTCTCATTATCTATCTTCTGTCACTGAGCAAGAAATGACGGAATGAAGATATCTCTGTCTGGACTAATGCAGTTACAATGTTGTTTTAAACCAACAAAGTACACAAAAAAGTGTTTCTATTGCAATTTGAACAACAATAAGCATTCAATTTACCAGTTGAAAAATACTTTGGGTGGGTCCAGAAAGAGCCTCCTTTTGGGTGAGATAATCTGTGCCTCCGTGTCCTCAATAGAATTGAAACGTTCCATCTCAATTGCTAGGAAACATTTCATTCTATGTCAGGACCAGGGGCTCAGCTTGCGCTAGTTTAAAACTTACTTGCTACATACATAGTCATGTCCTTAATTAGTTGGTAGGTAGATTTAAAAAAAAACAGTCCATGTGGCTCAAGATATCTTCCAGTCTGGCCTCAAGGATCATCACCTTAGAATACATTTTGTTTCTAGTAGAGTAGGCTCTGAATCAGGAAGTATGATGTCCTGCCTCTTGCATCAACCACCTATCTAGCTAGTGTGGGTGACAAAACCATGTTCAGAGGCTTCCTTAAAGAAAATCAAAAAGTGATTAACCCTCTTTAGGTCTCAGCTATCAGGAAGCACATCTTTATTTGTCAAAAGACCTCACCTCAACCGAGGCAGGGGTATAATATCACTCTGGTAGTATTGTGTAATTCCTATAAACCTATATAGGATCTGCGTGTTTAGACAGCATACACTGTAGGATTGGTGTCAGACTGATTCTAAACACCCCCACTGGATATTTTAGCATGTATACCAGCTAGCTCACAGTTCCACTAGAAACCCCACTTACCAAGGAGAGAATAGTTCTTGGCAACTATCGAACATGACAACCCTGATCCCTCAGGATCGTGGAAACAGCATATTACTTTTCGCTCAGTCACTCGTGCTCACTTCGTCTCACAGAGATGCACAGAATGAATGGTGGGGATGTTTTTCAATAAGCATTTATTGAACCAGCGTCATTCTAGTGTAAAATAAGTGTGCTGAAACAACCAATAGACAGTAACAGATGTAAATGCGTATAAGCACTAAAAGAGTAAAAGGATGGTAGATTTCTACCATCGTGCTAAAATAATGAATACAGGCTAGTATATAAAATACATGACAGTAGAATGTGTACTCCTACGATGTGACCCTAACTAGATGTACATACATGTACCTAGCATGTGTGTAGGAGTAAAAGCCAAGAATCCCTCTAAGATAAAGTCAACCCATTACCTGAAATAAGAGACTGTGGGACCCCGTCTTTGATCTCGAGATGGACACCCTGCAATGGATGTCAGACAACTGTGAGCCGGAGCTTCTGCGTGCAGGAGCCTCAGCGTCTCTCGTCAGTGTTTTGGCATGGAAACCCTTTTCTCCTCTGACTACCTCTGCAAGATATAGTGTTTATATACCCATAGTTTTAACCTAAGGGGTCCTACCTTGCTTTGTCATGTCTGACTTAGAATGACGATAGGAAAGACCCTTGTACTTAGTTATTATGCAGGGGATGTTAGTCCTGTTGAGTTTGCAAGAATCATCATGCATAATGAATGAGGCTAGTTTTCAGGGAAAACCCCACTTCCTGTATGCTGTACCATAACCAGGTAAAAGGTCAGTACCAAAAACCGTTATGTAACATATGGTAGGGAGAATATAGGTGAAAGGTTAGGTGACTACCTGAGCCTATATTGGGGAACCTATATGAAATATAAACGTAGATCCAACGCTCGCATATCCTGAACTATTTTGAAAGAAATGCGGCACAGAAGCATAGATAATTTGGTAATGAGCTGCTTTCAAGACACGTCTGGATTGTCTAGCCAATTGGAGAAAAGCCTCAGAAGTAAGTTAACCTGATACCTCTCATTAGCATTGTTTGTTATTGGTGCATGCCCTTTTAAATGTACCGTATTTTCCGGCGTATAAGACGACCCGGCGTATAAGACGACCCCCTACTTTCATTGACAGACTGTAGGTTTCATGCTATATTCGCCGTATAAGACGACCCCCACTTCCTAACGTCCTACAGTCCCCTTTCTATCTCCATGGACTGAGATCATGTGGTACTGACGCTCCTCTCCTTCCGATGAGCGTAAGAATTACGGAAGGAGAGAGAGATCAGCACACGTGGAGGAGCGCCTCGTCTGCCTGGGGGATGTGCAGCTGCAGTCTAGGTAGGGCTCACGGCGCCATTTGTTTTAGTTTAAACCTTGGGGGGATGTGCAGCTGCAGTCTAGGTAGGGCTCACGGCGCCATTTGTTTTACTTTAAACCTTGCGCAGCGTTTGAGTTGCCTCTGGCTGGCGACGGGCTGTAACTGTACAAGTACGGTAATTTATTTTCAAGACCGCCGACGGGCTGTTATTGTGTTGTTGCACAGTGCAACCATCGCCTACGTTCTTTGTTGTTGTGCTGGAGTTCTCTAAGCGCCACCATTTTCAACTGAGGAGCGGTCTGACACCTTCGGGTGAAGTCCGCGCTATGTGAAATAAACCGCCAATTTTTGTATCCGGCGTATAAGACGACCCCCGACTTCCCAGAAAATTTTAAGGGGTTAAAAGGTCGTCTTATACGCCGGAAAATACAGTACTGATCTGTAGGAGTTAATTGGAAAGTAGGATCTACCACTTTCTGCCAGTTAGATTAGATATTCAAAACTGGGACAACGTCCACTCCATTGGATCCACGTGACTCTCCACACCCCAACTACACCATGCTGCCCAGCCGCGGCCGCTGCAGGTAATAGCGGCGGGATGGTGGGGCTGGCTGGGGGGGTTTCCAGAGATGACCTTGAGGGAAATCCCCCCAGCTTTGCCCCACTGCACTTACCTGCAGCAGTCGCGGCTGATGCTGCCCATGCTAATCTGTATCTCCTTTGAGTGTTTCCCACCGAAAACTGTTGTTTATTTGTTTCAAGAATTATTTGAAATGCACCATGTCATGAGGGAGAGAAGGTTGTCCATTACCATTGAATGGTGCTCCTCTCGAAGACCCCTGAAAGAACTGAGAATGGTTGCATATAATTAGTAGAAGCAGTGGGTACCAAGGTTGAGACTTCCAAATATGACTCACCTGAATCATCCCCACCTCCTGTTCCCAGGCTCAATCTGCTTCTCTGGCTATCAGCATAAAAGGGGAAGGGCATAGCTGAGATCCCTTCTTCAATCCTGCAGAAATGTATCCACCAGATGTACCCCGGAGCCACTGTCCAGCTGAAATATTGTGAAACTTGAGTATTCAACCTGGAACCAAGCAAGTCCATGTTCAGCGAGCCCCATCTGAGGCACAGTTGTTGAACTGTGGGTGAAGTTGCCGGTTACTGGAATTCTTCAGGAACTGGGAATTCTAATACACAACTATATTGACCAGCTCTGGTGGGTGAACTGCTGTGAAACGTATCCCCTTCCGTAGGCATTAGTTCCATAAATCTCTTGCAATCTGCCTCAGCACCTTCAACTTGGTACTCCTCAAATTGTTGATGTATTGTACTGCCAAGGCAGTGTCCATCTTCAGAAGGATTTAACATCTGACCCTGTCCTTTGCCAAACTATTGTGAACGACCTCATCTGAAGCTCCAAGCACTTGATGTGAAGTGATAACTCTTCTGGAAACACAATCCACCAATGGAAATATCACTGCTGTGAGCTCCCCAGCCTTAGGGGCTGGCATCGGATTCTATCATCATTTCAGGTGCCAATCCGAAGACTGTTCTGCCGTTCCATGCTTCCATGTGGCTCAGCCACCATATCAGTTCAGTTCTGGCCTCTGAGACAAAGGGATCTCTCCTACGTATGATAATACTTTGAGCTTTATTTTGAGGCATTGGAGAGAACTGTTATGCAGGGATCATGAGAAAATCACATTAATTGAGAAGGATAGAAGTCCTACTATCTGGCAAATCGAGCGGATGACATTTTGTGAGGTGATAGCTCCAAGGAGGTGGCATTAGAGTTTATATTAGAACCCAAGAATTTCATGCTTTGCTTGAAACATAGGTCTGACTTCTCCATGTTTATTATGGAGTCTATCTAAATCCGAACATGTTGTAGAAGTACTTGCTGCGCGTCTGCAATCAGGATTAGATCTAGATCTAGAATTTGAGTCTGCAATCAAAAGATCAAAGACATGCCTCCTCAGCCAAGAGAAGTTTGGAAGAACTTCACAGAGCTGATGATAAACCAAAGGGCAGGAATTTGAATTTGAATACCTGATGTTTTCAAATGAACTGTAAAATGATCTTGTGGTGGGGATTGGGGCATGGGAATACTGGAATTTTCAGATAAGCATCCTTCATATCCAAGCATATTATCCTGGTGCCCTATGTGAGAATTTCCCTAAAAAAACGGATCCCCTCCACTTGAAATTATAGTTCCTTATGTTTGTCACTCTCTTGCCTTTTTTACCACAAAAAGGTTGCTTAGGAAAGCTCCTGATTGAAAGAAGAATTCTTCTATTGCATCCTTGAAATTTGGTCATATTGGTTGATGGGGAGTACCCCTAAACCTTATGTGAAATCTCTGTATCATCCGGATAACCCATGCATTAGATGAGATTTCCCTTCATCTGTGCAGGCATTCTGTTTTTCTGACCCCTAGTCATGATAGTGAAGAATACCTAAGCCTTACCTGACACATTTGTGGTTTTTCAGACAAAACCTGTTCCTGAGTTTCCCCTCTGATACTTGTTCCAGGACGGGGTGTAGCTCTTCTGGTCCAACCAGTCAGCTCTCCTTGGACCATGGTCCCCTTGGGGACTGTAGGAGAGATAGCGCCAGGACGAGCATTCAATGCCACGTCAGCCCAGCCAAAGCCACGGGGGGTGAAGACTCTCTTTAATGAGGACTATCCCTCATCTAGTTCCATGAAGGCTTGAACAAAGTTGGACTTACCTTCCGACCCATCTATGTAATTGGCAGCTCCCGTAGTTTGGGATCTAGTCTAAGAAGGATAGACTGCCTGTGTTCTTTAGATGAGGCACAGTTTGCATTTCCTAACATGCAGACAGCTCTGTGCACCCACCCTGGTAACATTTCAGGGTCAATAGGACTCCAAGACTCCTTAACTGCTTATCACATCGATCTGACTGACTGTGTCTATCTTTAAACAATGTATAGAGTTAATGATACTATGATGTTCGACAAGTACCACTGTAATTGTTCTTTATTTCTGTATTTCTTTTTTTCTATTCTGTTTCTGGTTTATAGACATGTAAACCCACCTGACTCCAGCTTATCCATCAATATCTTCCGGGAGTCCCTTGGGCTAGTCAAATAGACCAGCAGATCATCAGCATACAATGATACCACATGAGTCTGGATCCAAGTCTGTATCTTCCATTCATTCAGTGTCTGTGCCATTTGACAGGCCAGCGGCTCCATAGTCACAGCAAACAACAGGTATGATAGTGGGCATCCCTGTCTGCTACCTCTTTTCAGTTCACCACCAATAGTATTCCTAACTATAGCCCATGAGAACAAATACTGATGGTATTGAGAGTTTTTTTCTGTGTCTGAGAGTAGTGCCAGTTAAGCCTCCCTGGTCTCTTTGAAATATTCAGTGTGGTGCATCTATCTGGCATGAACATATTTGGTCTACGTGGAACAGGCCCCTACGTACCTTATTGAGCCTCTTAGCCAGGAGTTTCCCGATCTCCTAAAATCAGTATTTAATATGGACAATGGTCTGTAGTCTCGACACTCCAACTGATTTCCACCCCATTTTAATAACACTATGATACCGATCCTCTCATGGTTTAGGGCAATTCTTCCCTTACCAGTGCTTTTAGAGGAACCTGTTATAGTTTGTCAGTTTGGTCTTCAGAGCATGCCTGAGTCAGTCTCTAGCCCATCAGAGCCTGGCGCTTTGGAAGTGTTAAATTATTTTATAGCTGCCTTAATTTCAGCTGGAGTTATCGGTTCTTGAAGGAAGCTACACTGTTTGTGTGTTAACTGTCAAATTGTTTGTCTGGCTAGTATTGGATATTCCAGTTCCACTTACCTGAGTATCAAGTCTCCTGTACAGTTTTTGGTAAAAAATAAGGAATACCATGTTAATGTGCTCTTGCATATTTACCACTGTACTATGATCATTAAGATTTGCTGTAATGTCAACTGGAGCTTTTTCAGCTCCTCTCAACTTCTCAGTTACTCAATCAATCAGAGATTTATAGATTGTGGCAAATCATCTGTGAGAGTCTCAAGGCGCAGGAGTAGCTGACTGCTTCTTGGTGATTGTTCATTCGCACAGCGAGGTCTTGAGATTCTCTGGGGTCCTCCAGTGAAGTATGAGGCGATCCATTTTGCTGCAGTCCAGGAGGGCCCTGATGTCATCAATGGCTGCAATCAGGGCTGTATCTGATTGCAGCCATTGAGGTATCTGGTTGGCTCAGAATACGGATTGATCAGGGGGCCAGGAGCTTGTTGTGGTCCAGGGGTTCAGCGAGTTGCTGGTTTGATTGCCTTCTTGAGATCCTCTGCTGGAAAGGGGAGCAAGGAGGTTTCTTCGGGAGAGGACTCACTTCAGTGTGTTTTCAGATCTCGGGGAAGGAGGCCAAGGTGATGGAGGTGTTCAGGACTTTCTTGGGCTTGTTGCCAATTGTCTTTCTCCTGAGGTCAAAGATGTAGTTGGGATAAGGGTCCATGTGTGCTCCCGAGTCCAAGGAGTTCATGGTGGAGATTGTGTCTTGCCTGGGCCCCTATCATTCCATCTCCAGGGCGCTCACTAAGGGGGTGCCACAGGGCTCATGCCTAAGCCCCACATTATTTAATGTGTATGTAGCCCCCCTTGCTGAGATTGTGAGGAAGTACGGATTCACACCGTGTCGTACGCCGACGACACTCAACTCCTCTACCCTTTCCATGCCCCTAACTCTAATGTTAGGGAAAACTTTGCGGAAGGTATGAGGGCCATCTCCAACTGGATGGCCTCCAATTACCTCCAGTGTAATGTCGGGAAGACAGAAGTGATGCTCTTTGGGAAAGCTAGCATGCTCTGGTCTCCTGACTGGTGGCCCCAGGATTTGGGACCTGTACCCTCCCCAAAACCAACCATCAAAAATTTGGGTGTGAAACTGGACCAAAACTTAACCCTAAAAGATCACGCAAATGTAATTGCAGGAGCCTGTTTTCACACCCTTGGACTACTCAGGCGAGTTTTTCCTCTTTTACCGGACACCTACAGAAAGACCCTGGTACAGGCCCTTGTAATAAGTCGCCTTGACTATTGCAATGGGCTTCTGATACAAGCCAATGAGGATGCCATCAACCGACTACAGGTGGTCCAGAACACGGCGGCCAGATTGATTCTGAATGCCCCCCCAAGAACATCTTCTGGACCCCTGTTGAGAGAACTACATTGGCTCCCAATACGCCAACGGGTTAAATTTAAAATCTGCTGTACTGTCCACAAATGTCTATTTGGAAACGGCCCCAACTACCTAGCTCAACTACTACAGCCTTACAAACCGGAACGAGATCTACGGTCAAGTAACCAACTCCTGCTTAAACCACCTTTTATTAAAAAGACCAGACAAGGCGGCCGAGCCCTCTCCTCAGTGGGGCCGACTTTGTGGAATAACCTGCCGCTCAGCCTCAGACAGACCTCCAATCACCTTACATTTAGGAAAATGTTAAAAACTAATCTGTTTATGGAGATATAACTAATGGCTGTCACCTCTTGCATTCTCAGATTATCTGTAAAGTAGTTTTCGCCACCTGTTGTTGCAGTCAAAGCGCGGAGATAACCCAACCGGGCTCGATTCTTGCGCTATAGAAGCAAATAAATAAATAAATAAATAAAATAAATAAATAAAAATAAATTGTGGGAGGGACCCACTGGGTGAGCAGGTGTTCAGGGTTTGTGGTTGTAGATGTGAGCAGGCTGATGCTGTCAGCGGTAGGGGGTTGAGGTTTGAAGTTTTCGTAGAAGACTGAGCCTGCTGCTCTGTTTTATTTTCAGTTGGTGTCATGACTATATAGACCCCAGCTGTTGTTCTTTTATGTTGATTATTTTGCCAATGTCTTTTGTTCTATGGGTTGCATTGGCTATTACCACCCTTTCATTACAGCAGTCATGACGTCCCAGGCTACTTGAACTACTACCCTTCTTTTTTAAGTACTACTGTATTCTATTCTGCAGTATTTTTCTAAATGCTCTATCTTGCGGAATTGCCACTAGAACCCCCCAGATGGGTATTACTGAATTTCTGGCAGATATATCAAAACTTGAACGGGAAGTAGTTTGATAGGACCCTGTGTTTATAGTTTATGTCTTGTATTTGGTGTACATTTCCCTATCCACAGTGTGAAATGTAGTGTGGAGCATGTGCAATTTTCTGGTTCAGGAAGTGAGTACTGATTTCTATGCATATTCTGTTCTCTCTAGACATCTATTAGTTCTGAATGTGAGATGACTTGTAATCACTGTCCACCACATCTACAACAGAAGCAAACCCAACCTCCGCAACAGCATTCTAAAACAGGATTGGCAACCACCAACACCCAGAAGTGTGCTAAAATGAATATTCATTTTGCAAACTATAAAATTTGGCAGCAAATATAAGGACTAACAGGCACATGCATCAACGATTTTTGCATGCGCAAACGGTGCGATTCGCAAAAATCGGCCGTTTGCGAATGCAAAATCATGTTCTGAGATGCATCATGCATTTTTGGGAAAATCGCTATTTTTAGCGAATTCCAAAAATGCGATTGCTTTTAAGGAATCGCAAATTTGCGATTCCTTAAAAGCAATGCATGATTAATTTAAAAATTGCGAATTCGCAATTAGGGGGTGCAAATTACCACGAGGTTGAACCTCGTGGTAATTTGCGAAAATGTGTTAAAATGCTCGAATTTGCATTTAAAAACACTGTCATGTTACAGACACACATGTCCTTAGGACATGTATGTTTGAAACATGCACTCCAAAATACATTTTAGGAGTGCAGGGGGGGGTCCTTTGCACCCCCCCTGCACCCATGGAATGCATCAACATTTTGCGAATTCCAATTTGCGAATTCGCAATTTCCATTGATTCCTATGGGCCTTTTGGCCCAGGGGAATCAATGGGAATTGCGAATTCGCAGATTGGAATTCGCATAATATTTGCGATTCAGTAAAAATTGCGATTTTTACCGAATCGCAAATTTTATGCAATTTAAATCATGCATCCCGTTTTGCGATTCCTTATTTGCGATTCCTTAAAAATCGCTAATAAGGAATCGCAAAACGTTTTATTGATGCATGTCACCGTTAGATTGTGCCTATGTCAAAATGGTTATTTTACACGTATTTTTCATTTTATTCTGATTTTAAATATTTTTAGCTTAGCATATTTTAACATTATTTTAGAATAGGATATTTTAGATAGTTTACCTTATTGTGTACACCAGTAGGATATTTTATATGCATGTTTTAGAAGGAATGGTTTAATGTCATAGCATGTGTTTAGTAGTATATATATGGGCGAATGTTTAGCTTAGTGTTGCATGTGTTTTTAGATTTTAGTGTAGATTAGGTTTAGGTAATGTTCTTCCTACTCATAAAATGACAACATAGAGCAACACAAAAATAAGTTAGGGCCCCAGTCTACAAAGTTTCTGCTTTGAGTTTATGTAATTTTGAAAATGGTGAGCCAATTCAAAAACATGTGCGTTATTTGAATTAGAATACAAAAGGCTGGTTGCATTGATTTGAACACAAATGGTACACAACACAACACATGTTGCTGCCTTTCACTACTTTGCATTAGGTAGGTATTCCATGGGTGTTGCCTGGGCGTTCCAGTCCACCCAACCAGGTATTTGGATGTAATGCTAAATGCATAACGACTTTAAGACATGGATTTTCCACAAAGTACTGTGCATACCTGAGGCTGATGTAACAAGGTGACATTAGTATTTGTAACCTTTATATTGTCCCTTTGCATGAGCCATCCTTTCTGTAGCACAAATACATAGAGGCACAGCATCCTGCACATATACAGACATCAATGCAGACTCCCTTCCACTATGACGTAAGAGGAACTGCATTGGGGCAATGAGAGGATTAAACTACACAACCTATTTGTGGATATAATGGATTTCAGATTAATTCAACTATTTTTGGTATTCATTGTAAATTACCATGCTTCACAAGGGCCAGCTCATGCCCTGAAGCCCAAACAGTCAGCCTATTTTTGCTGTCTTGTTTGTAGGACAGTAGGCTTACCACTTTAGAACTGAGCTATCCGTAGTAGGGATCACTATATGGTCCTGATGAGTAAGCAGTAGGGGACTGCTTACGAAACATGTCGACTTGGTAGCAAGCTATTGTTCTACCTCAAAATCCCCTTCTTAATATACCCAGCTAGAGAAGTGAATAAAATGAATTTTTTCTACCAGCCAGGGAATTTTTAACCTTTTGTATTTTTGCACTCACTTGTTAGGTCCCTACACTTCACTGACACCCCTACACCAACACATAGCCTCTGTCACAATATAAGTGCTCCCGCGTAGTCCGTTTGGTCGCAGCGCGCCCCGCCCCGTTATAGGGACGGGAAGACCCCTATGATGAAGCATGACACTAAAGGACTTTTTAGTGTGTGAGGGGTATTTAAAAAGCACATAGTGCTCTTGTCTTTCTAGACCTAAGAGAGAGCCTAGTATCTCACTAGACCCAAAAATAAAAACACCTAAAAATTATCACCACTTCACATTGATAGAATCTCTTTGTTTACTTAAACAATCTTCCCCTGCAGACAGACTCCCTTGCACTATGGTGCAAGGGTGTCTGTGATGGTGTTACACTGCTAAGTGTACCAGCGCAGGGAGAAACACAAGGCTGCACCATATCCTTGTAAATATGGTGCAGCCTTGTGTTTCGGAAGTGGCAGAGTGAGGCGTTAAACCATGACAGATAACACCTCACTCCGCCACTTCTTTATAAATATACCCCTGGGTGTGTGACATTTGGGTTGATATAAGTGTGTGTGAGTGAAATAATCTTACCCACTGCATTATCAGTTCCTTAAGCTTAAACAGTACATCATAATTTGTCTAGAACAACAAACCCTAAGTTCTTACAAACTTTAACATATAAAAATGCATAATTTGAAAAATAGTAAGTATTACAGTCTTCACTCAAGCCTGTGTTGTCTATGCAGGATTATGTCCGGCTGAGACACTAGAAAATTCTTTGTATTATTTGAATTTCAGTTCCGGTGCACCTGTACTAACACAGTTTTATTTGACAGACTGATCTATGAAAGAAGGACCATGGCCACGTGTCAGAGGCATAGTAACTGAGCCTGCCTAGGGCTCATGTGCGCCTAGTACAATGTCCATACTGTGAAAGTAAGAACAACACATCAACTCAGGCAAGCACATCATCATGGCTTGTAATCTTAAAGCTAGGATTCTGTTTGTTGATGCTAATTACCTTACATAGTCCTTTGAAAATTAAACAACTCATGTGAATAAGGGTTTTCCCAAAGTGTAGATTTTCTACATAATCTTCCATGAGTCAATATATGAACTCAAATCGGTTTGAGAAGGCAAAGCATATTTACTTATTTATTGGATTTAATATAGCCCCAGCTAGATTCAATACTATCAGACTGCTTTACAGTTTGTGATAGAAGGTTTACAAGAGGTATGAGAGGGGACTCAAATGAGTCAAAAATTTGGAACAAGACAGCGTTAAGTGGATAAGAGTCACACAGGTATATAACCGGGAAGTCAATAGGAGACAGAAGAGAGACTGGTAGAGTTATGCATCCTTCTAGGTGACTTGAGTCAATGAGGGAAGTGTAAAGCAGCTTGTGCATGTGCTGAAGTAGTTGTTGAGCAATGGAGATTTGAGTTTCCGTTTGAAGGAAGGAAAAGAGGGGTTGCAGGGGATATTCTTAATGAGTGAGTTACAGATACCTGGGCATTTCCTGAGCTGGAGGTGTCTGGGATGATTTCTTCTTCAAATTATGCGGAATGAGAAGAAGAGAGTTGGAGCTTCTCAGTGCCAGGCCTCTTCCTGCTCTCGATAGTTTGGTTTCTAGGTATTTGGAGTTGTTTTATATGGAGGGCTTTGTGGGTGACACAGGCTGTCTTGAAGAGGCACCCTCCATCAATTGGAAGCCGGTTAAGACTCTTGAGGGTGTGAGAGATGTGATAAAAACATTTTATTGCTGTGAGAAGATTGGCCGCCAAAATTGAAAAATGCTCTAAGTGGCCTAAGATGACATTTTGGAGTGCCTGTGAGGATGGCATTGCTGTTGTCCTGTTTCAAAAGGACAAGTGATTGCCCTTCTGCCTTAAGATCATCTGGAGGAATAACTGGTTTGGTTTCCTTGAGATGTCTTAGTGTGCAGATCGCTTCTTTGATGTTGATGTCCTCCTTTGTTGTCATGTTTTTATCCAGGGTGAAATCCAGGACTTAACGGCGTTAGAAAGTGAAAGGGAGCAGTGTAACACATCCCCACTCTTGATCCATGTTTTGATAGGTAAAGGATTATTTTTTGGGGAGAAGAGTAATAGTTTTATCTTATTGGGGTTCAGTTTAAGGTGGTTGGAGTTTAGCTTGCCAGGTCAAAAGAGATACATTCTACCAGTGGGAACAAAAACATCTGTGTCTGGTAGCTGTAAGATGGTTAGAGGTCTGTCGCTGTATGGTGGTAGCCTTCACAATAAGAGGTTGCCCCCTTGAATGGTCCCTTCTATCTCCAAATTGTCATGGCTGTGTAGGTCTAGGGTAGTCCTATTTTTGTTTTGGTTGAAAGGGAAGTCATCTTTTGATGTATATTACTGTCAGAAAGAGGGAGAGGAGCCAGTCTAAGTGATTTAACATTGCCCCTGGGACCGGATATTATTCTTGTCCCAATGAATTCCAGAGTTTCTGAAAAGAGCTCATTATTTTTTTTTTACCCAACTCTACTCCCCCCTGGTAGTAAAGATTAGTTCTGGGTAGATAAGAGCGTGGACAGCGCTGTATATAAAACTGCGCTCCAGTGCAGCTAAATAACTTTTAATTTCAGGCCCATAGATAGCAGCTAAACTGACTCATACTTACAGTCCTGCAGAAATAGTGCCAAGCATTCACTGCACTGGTGTTGTCCTTATGGGACAGATAGGTGCCGTGCCTCCCTTAACTAGCACACACTACAACCATGTGTGGACAATTGATGAACTATATATGCGTCACCCTCTAGATTGATCCATGCGTTGAAAAACTTTATTTGTGAATGTATATTATCAACGTAGCGTACAGTTTTACCACAGACATGCAATACATCTAGATTGATCCATGCGTTGAAAGTGTGATTTAAATATTTTGAATGACCACCACTATCTTTCTGGTTTGATTAAAAACATAATTACACATTTTTGGGCCATTACTCTGTGGGTTAAAAAATGGAGTAATGGGTCAAGACTGAAGGTCATATCCTTGTTCACCTAAAAATTGATGAAAAACAAAAATAGAAATGTGTTATGTATACATTAAACTATACCTAAAATATAACAAAGAAGAAGACACACAGGTATGTTTCATTACTTAATACTCTATAAACATTTGCAAGATTACATGTGTAATCTTACATGAAATATAATATGACTGTTAATGTGGGTTACCACTTGTATCTCCTTAGTATACAATGCATTAGCATTGAAGAAATGTGTCTACTAATTTTGATTATAAAAAAATATATATTGTAGAAAATAGGCACATTTTGGTGCATAGAAATTGAGTATAAAAAGATTTATTTTAATAAAACATTTTATCTTGATGGCCACGTCATGCATATTAAAATATGGTGGAAACACAGATATAAATATATCACCAATGAGTAGTTATAGTTAAGACCAAATTTCTATAGGTAAAACTTATTTGAGTTTGCTAATGACTTTGACATGATTTGCTGAATCTTCACAAAACTTTCCAAAGACAGAGTTCATCCACCTCAGCTCTGTATTGAAATGTTTTGGGGTAATCTGTCAAGTAGGAGCATAGGAAAAGGCAGTGGGAACCCCAAAACACATTTTCCAGTGCAATTTTCTATATGGAAATTATACAGGGATACCATAAAAAATGCTGAATTGAATTACATCAAATTTGGCAAAAGCTAGATCTTGGTGCAGAATGAGTGTTATTTGTGATTTGGTGTAAATCCAATCAGTTTTTTTAAAGATATTGAGGTTCAAATTATTTGTATGTTTCATGCCACAGATGATGTGTGAATCAGACAGATCTTAACCCCTTCCTTGCTGCCGTCGGCCGTTGGCCGACGGCAGCACCACCTCCCCAGTGCTGCCGTCTGCCAATGGTTGACGCGGCCCCACCCGGTTTTTAAAACGGCCGCACTGCGGGAAAATCGGGCCGCGGTAAAGGGGTTAAGACAAGATGTGATTGGCTTCCCCACATCAACAAATACATGGCAATAGTCATTTTAGGACTCAGTGACTCCTGTCCAAAAAAAAGTAATTAAAAAACATATAGATGAGCAGGATAGCAAATACCTTGCCCTCTCCTACGCAGGGGGGGGGGGGGGCAAAGACGGACAAAAATGTAAATTTTAAGAGGGTCATAGATCTGCAGATCCTTGGATGCTCTGTTGATCTGTGGTTCTGTTAAAGAAAGAGCCCCCCTGGTGGTCAAGGACCTGGGGGGCTGACACATAGTATTTGGTGGGGGAAGGGGGCATTCAGGCCCTTTTAAGGGCCACTTGGAGGCCCTGGGGCTGATATTATAATTTTGCGGGAGTGGGGCATACAGCTCCTCTTCTGAAAAATTAAAAGGCCCTGGGGGACCTAATTTCCCAGGGCTGAAAAACATATTATTGGGGGAGAGGCATGCAGCCCTCCAGCCTGAGCCTTTAAGAGACCTGTAGATCCCATCCTGTGAGGCTGACTTTGATATTTTGGGGAGGTGGCATGTAGCCTTCCCTCCAAGCCATAGGAGAGCCCCCGGGACCATATCCGATGTGGCCAGTTTTTTTTTTAGAAGTGGGCTTCGGGTCCTCAGAGCCTGATCAAAACAGTGTTCCCTACAAGGAAGAGTGTGGACAGGGAATTTAAATGTTATTCCCTACCAGCAATCTCCCTGGAAGGGAACACAGCTTTGCTTCCACTGGGGCGGAAGCACAGAAATGAGTTACTCCCACACGGGCAGGAACAATGGAGAATGAAGTGGCTCCTGCCAGCAACCAAGATGAGTGGCAGCTATGGAGCCTGCAGAGTCCCCCAACCTAAAAAAAGATGTGGTTGCTGCAACACTCACTGTTAAAAACCACAAAAGAAATTGCTGCGTCCCTCCAGCGTGCTAGCTGGGTAATCGGCAGGGGCTACAGCAGCCGCAGGGTTCCCTCTCCATCCGCCTACTTAAAAAAATATATTGGTGTCCTGGGTGGAGAGCAGGGCACCCATAGAAATATGCATATATTAATAAAAGAATAATAAATCAAATATTTACTGCTCCTTACAAGGAATGCCCGATAATTCCCTACAAGGGCTTTTGTAAATTGTATTTATTTTTGCTGGTGGTTCCCCAAGAAGGCACAGGGTAACCACCAACCATTTATTTATGTTGCGTAGGCCTGTTTACATTAAACATTAAAGCTGTAGGAGAGGTTACCATATTTGCTTTAAGAACTAAGAACCAGAGCTGTATGGTTTTCAGCTGTAGTAGTGCAATGACTCTTTATGGTTTGTTCTACAGCTGCACTTTGTGGCCTCAAAAATTACCCAAAGACATGTTAATGGTTTTTGTGAAAATTGTTGTTATTAAACATAGCAATGTTTGAATATATGAAATATACATTTAATTATAGTAGTCAGTGACTTTTTGACAAAGCCTGCGGGGCGTTGGGCAAAGGCCTGGCCACACTGCTAATTACCTTACATATTACAACACTCATGACATGTTCAATAACTGCATTGATAATATCACTACAAAATCTGTAATATATCATTAAAGATAACACTGACATGAATTATAACAAATGGAGTACTGCTCTGATCTTCACATGTGGGTGGGATTGCAGAGTTGGTCCAATTTTGTGGTGTAAAGCAAAGATATTCTCTTTTCTCTAGCTGTAGAATTTGATGACCCCCAACTTCCTTCGGATCAATGATCCTGGCTCCCCCATATCCTTTCGATCAATGATCCCCCACCTCCTTTGGCTCAATGATCCTGATCTCCTCTACCTCCTTTGGATCAATGATCCTGATTCCCCACCTCCTAAGGATCAAAGTTTCTGATCCCCCACCTCCTTCGGATCAATGGTCCTGATCTCTCACCTCCTTTGGATCAATGGTCCTGATCCCTCACCTCCTTCGGATCAATGCTTCTGATCCCTCACCTCCTTCGGATCAATGCTCCTGATCCCTCACCTCCTTGGGATCAATGATCCTGATCCCCCCAAACGCTTTGGATCAATGATCCTCACTCCCCCCTACCTCCTTTGGATCAATTTTCCTGATCCCCACCTCCTAAGGATAAATGTTTCTGATCCCCCACCTCCTACGGATCAATGATCTTGATCTCCCTACATCCTTCAGATCAATAATCCTGATTTCCCTACCCCCTTTGGGTCAATGATCGCCCCACCTCCTATGGATCAATGATCCTGACCCTCCCACCTCCTTCAGATCAATGATCCTGACCCTCCCACCTCCTATGAATCAATGATCCTGATCCTCCCACCCCCCTCGGATTAATAATCCTGATCCCCACATCCTTTGGATCAATGATCCTGATCCCCCCACCCCCCTCGGATTAATAATCCTGATCCTCCACAACCTTTGGATCAATGATCCTGATCCCCCCACCCCCCTCTGATTAATAATCCTGATCACCCCATATCCTTTGGATCAATGATCCTGATCCCTCACCTCCTTTGGATCAATGATCCTGTCCTGATCCCTCACCTCCTTTGGATCAATGATCCTGTCCTGATCCCCCACATCCTTTGGATCAATGATCCTGATCCCCCCACCCCCTTGGATCAATGATCCTGATCCCCCCACATCTTTGAGATCAATGACCCTGACCCCCCACCTCGCTTGGATCAATGATCCTGATCCCCCCACATCCTTTGGATCAATGATCCTGACCCCCCACCTCCTATGTATCAATGATATTGATTCCCACATCCTTCGGATCAATAATCCTGATTTCCCTACCCCCTTTGGGTCAATGATCGCCCCACCTCGTATGAATCAATGAACCTGATCCCTCACCTCCTTCAGATCAATGATCTTGACCCTCCCACATCCTTTGGATCAATGATCCTGATCCCTCACCTCTTTCAGATCAATGATCCTGATCCCCCCACATCCTTTGAATCAATGATCCTGATCCCCCCACTTCCTTTGGATCAATGATCTTGATCCCCCCACATCCTTCGGATCAATGATCCAGATTCCCCACCTCCTTCGGATCAATGATCCTGATCCCCTTATCTCCTTTGGATCAATGATCCTGACCCCTCATCTCCTTCGGATCAATGATCCTGATCCCCCCACATCCTTTGAATCAATAATCCTGATCCCCCCACATCCTTTGGATCAATGATCCTGATCCCCCCACTTCCTTTAGATCAATGATCCTGACCCCCCACATCCTTTGGATCAATGATCCTGACCCCCCACCTCCTCTGGATCAATGACCCTGACCCCCCCCCACGTCCCTTGGATCAATGATCCTGATCCCCCCACATTCTTTGGATCAATGATCCTGACCCCCCACCTCCTTTGGATCAATGAAACTGATCCCCCACATCCTTTGGATCAATGATCCTGATCCCTCACCTCTTTCAGATCAATGATCCTGATCCCCCCACATCCTTTGAATCAATAATCCTGATCCCCCCACATCCTTTGGATCAATGATCCTGACCCCTCATCTCCTTCGGATCAATGATCCTGACCCCCCACGTCCTTTGTATCAATGAAACTGATCACCCCACATCCTTTGGATCAATGATCCTGATCCCCCGCCCCCTTTGGATAAATGATCCTGACCCCCCACCTCCTCTGGATCAATGACCCTGACCCCCCCACTTCCTTTGGATCAATGATCCTGATCCCCCTACTTCCTTTGGATCAATGATCTTGATCCCCCCACATCCTTCGGATCAATGATCCAGATTCCCCACCTCCTTCGGATCAATGATCCTGATCCCCTCTACCTCCTTTGGATCAATGATCCTGACCCCTCATCTCCTTCGGATCAATGATCCTGACCCCCCACGTCCTTTGTATCAATGAAACTGATCACCCCACATCCTTTGGATCAATGATCCTGATCCCCCGCCCCCTTTGGATAAATGATCCTGACCCCCCACCTCCTCTGGATCAATGACCCTGACCCCCCCACCTCCCTTGGATCAATGATCCTGATCCCCCCACATTCTTTGGATCAATGATCCTGACCCCCCACCTACTACGGATCAATGATCTTGATTCCCACATCCTTCTGATCAATAATCCTGATTTCCCTACCCCCTTTGGGTCAATGATCGCCCCACCTCCTATGGATCAATGAACCTGATCCCTCACCTCCTTCAGATCAATGATCCTGACCCTCCCACATCCTTTGGATCAATGATCCTGATCCCCCCACTTCCTTTGGATCAATGATCCTGATCTCCCACCTCCTTCGGATCAATGATCCTGATCCCCCCACATCCTTTGTATCAATGATCCTGATCCCCCCACATCCTTCGGATCAATGATCCAGATTCCCCACCTCCTTTGCATCAATGATCCCTCCACCTCCTCTGGATCAATGCCCCTGACCCCCCCCCACCTCCCTTGGATCAATGATCCTGATCCCCCCACATCCTTCAAATCAATGATCCAGATTCCCCACCTCCTTCGGATCAATGATCCCCCACCTCCTTCAGATCAATGATCCTGATCCCCTCTACCTCCTTTGGATCAATGAAACTGATCCCCCACATCCTTTGGATCAATGATCCTAACCCCCCACCTCCTTTGGATCAATGAAACTGATCCCCCACATCCTTTGGATCAATGATCCTGATCCCTCACCTCCTTCAGATCAATGACCCTGATTCCCCCACCTCCTCTGGATCAATGATCCTGACCCCCACCTCCTTTGGATCAATGATTCTGATCCCTCACCTCCTTTGGATCAATGATCCTGATCCCCCACCTCCTTTGGATCAATGATCCTCCCACCTCCTTCAGATCAATGATCCTGACCCCCCACCTCCTTCGGATCAATGATCCTGATTCCCCCACCTCCTCTGGATCAATGATCCTGACCCTCCCACCTCATTTGGATCAATGATCCTGATCCCCCACCTTGTTCTGATCAATTATTGTGATATTCTGAAGATAAATGATCTCCTTCCACCCTCTTTGTAGATGGTATGGTCACAAACATTCTCTCCCTCACACCAAATGATGGCTCAAAATGGTTTAAAAAGATGATTGAGATCAATTCCTTTATTTAGTAATGTAATTTAGTGCCTTTTTGCTCCTGTTATGACTATTGGGCATTGCAGCACACTGGTGAAGCTGTGTGACATTATACAATCCTTGCATTGCACTTGCAATGAATTTGCTTCAGAACACACACCTTGCACATGAAAACATCTGACCTTGTGCCATGGAGGTTGAGAAAAGACACCTTCCAAACACAGGATAGCTTTGAAATCTAACTTAAAAATGTTTTTGCTTTGAATTGCCTTGTGTTGACTTTCACAGTTCATGGACAATGCAATAGGTTCCAAAATCTTGGCCAGAGTATGGAACAATTAATGAAATTAAATGAAATGACATTCACTAAGAAGGAAGTTGTATGGGAGAACTGGTGAGAAATCTAACAAGAAAGGAAGAGAATCACCACCCGGCCATCATGACTGGAGGGTTGCAGAATGTAAGCTAAAGCAGAGGAATAAGTAGGTCAGCAGGAGTAAATTGAGTATTTAGGATTTAGAAATGCAGACACACTGGAAATGCACATGGAAGAAATGGTAAAGAAAAAAAATGATTTGTTAATATGTACGAGCATTTCAGAGATCAACTGTTTTTTTTTGCTGTCATCAGTCTGTTATGCAAAATGTAATTTAATTCATATTAAATTAATGTTAAATAAAAAAATCCAGAAATTAATTATATAACATATGCTACATAGCTACATGTTACTATTAAATTGACAAAGTCAGAAACTATACATGTGTAAATTGCCACAATGCTAAAGATATAATTAGAATTTACATTCAACAGGAATAAAATAGGCCTCAAAAACGAAATTGTGTACTTTGTAATAATTATGATTAACATACAAAATGTTACAGCATTTTCCTTCGAAACATTGTATTAGATATTTAAAGGCATTCACATCATATGAGTGAATTTGGTTGTTGCTGAACTAAACACACATTATAGAACAATAGATTTGACTGCATTGAAATGCCTCAGTTTTAAATAGACTGTCACTGTGCTTACCTTTCAACACTAAAAAAAAGAAGCTTTCCAGCAGATGTGTTTAACTGTTTCACTGAAAAGCAGCTGTCTGACACAAACTAATGGAGATTACACTTTACCAAGACATTAGAAATACAGAAAAAGGTTTTCTCTCCTGAGAAAGGCTTGAGAATTTGACCCCTGTTGCTCAACCAACAGCTGCATAACTAGCACGTGGCTATTTTTATTTGCATGGCCAGAGAAAAAATGCTGAAGTCATCTAAATCTTAAGTCAGTGCAAACACGATATAAAACCCTGCATTTCACATTGCTGTTTTAAAAGTTAGACATACAGGTTCATTATTTTGGATAACAGGAAAACATTTAAAGTAAGGATTTCCTTTCTTAATGCCTTTTTACATAAGCACATCTGTGGTTTTGATGTTAAATAATGACTGTCCTTTAAAAAGTGGCACAGATTTTTCATGTTTCAAGTTAGGCTCCTGTGCTTAGGGTAAATGAATGCATCTAAATATGATAGGCAAGAGATGAAGCTTGCTTTTCATATGTGGAATTATCAAAATGATTGGTAATATAAAAACAAAATTATATGAAAAAAAATTATTATTGAAAATAAGTGCAATATATTTGTTTTGTAATCTTTATAAAGCTTAATAATTATACTGTGAACTCCTAGCATTAAACTTGAATTTAAGCAGTGCTATACCGCAATATGAGGAAAGTGTATACATTATATATTTCTGATATCCCATCTCTGGAATGTGTAGGGGACATTCTGGGGATGACTATTATGCAAAAACATTGTAGGATATTACATTTTAAGTGCCCAAATATCAAAGTCGAAATTGGATAACATTCACTATTTAAAAGCACTTCTGCCATTCAGAGAAGCTTTAAAACGTCTCTCAGATTTCAGTAAATGCACACATTTAGGTATAACACAAATAGCTGACCTCTACACTGCTAGAACAGTATACCGCACACTGCTTACAATTGAAAATATTTATAAAAACCAGCAGAAGTTATTAAGCTTACCTCTGAATTGCTGGCAGATAGGAATGGAGTGTGTCTGCTTGTTCAGCTATCAGTCTCCAGGATCACTTTGAATTGGGGAAAAGCAGCATGCAAAGGCTTGCATACAAAATAGGACAGCTGGTAAAGGGTTAAAGGTCGAGTTCTACATTTAGAAGCCTAGCATGGCCCAGAGCAAGATTTGCTTTGACATTTTGACCTCTGAATTTTTTTGCAAGACAAGATGGCAGCGCAGGGAAAGAAGGAGAAGTTTTTCTTACTTTTTTTTGTTAGCAAAAGCAAGTTCTTATGCACTCATATGAATAAACAGCAATATAATTGTATATGTGAGCTTTGATTAACTGATAGATTTGCCATATATACAGCACTAATGCTTTTAGTTTGAAGATTACTGAACAAGGGCTGAGGCAATGGGATTTAGTTTTACTTCATGTGCCCTCATGTTTTAACTAGAATACTGCTGAAGGGATTGGTGGTTGGTTATTCATGTTCTTTAGCTAGTTCAATGTGATATTTTTTACCTCCTCAGAGTTTGTTTATGTCCAGTTGCTACAATTAGGGGTTGATAGTGTTGACAGAATGAAACTTGTTTCAGGTTTCCTACTGTCAACACGGGGGAAGGAGGCTAGCTCCTCTACAAATTAAGAATAGGAAACTTTATGTTTTCTCTCTTTTTTTCTAAACAATTTTTAGACTGTCTATTCAGCAATACTGTTTTAAACATTGTTAGCATTAATAAAATTATTATATAAATATGCTATGTTACTGCCCATCCTGTTTGATGAAATTATGAAAGGATGAGATGTCTAGACTGCTGTTCCCTTGTTTGACCTTTAAGGGGAACTAGATGTGGGTAGTTTTTGTTCTACAATTCTCAGGTGATAACACCATTATTGTGTGTTATTCGCATGCTACATTGTTTTGCAAAGGCATTGCTAGTTTTCTATTAGCTAGTTTGTGTAAATAAACTGACAGTCCTTATTAGAGCTCATGTTGCACAGTTTGGATTGTGAAAAGTAGAACGCAGGGAAGATGCCCATGTGATCCTTAGCAAACATTTTTGAAGAAAATATTGTTTTATTGGAGTTTGTTTGTCACAACATGTTCTGCTGGAGAAAATGTAATCCCTGTTAAATTAGCAGTTTTAGATTTTCCTGTTGCTCCTTTAACATGAGAGCATGGTCTTAAGTGTACAATGAAGGTGCCTTTATTAAGAGAAATCATTTTAGAAGTGTCTGCAGTCCTGTACAAGTAATGTAAAGTTTATGAGCAAACATGTAGAACATTTCCTTTTTTCTTGAGGGTCTTCAGATTAAAAACATACAGATGTAAGGATTTTAAAGTATGTCTGTATTGTTTTTCTCTTTTCCTCAGAATTTAGTAAATGAACACAGACTTCCTTGGCTGCTTGGGATTGGGTGACGTATTATTCTTGTTAGTTCACCAAATCGTTCCTTTTTATACTTGCCAGTAGGTCCAGGCTGTTGTTTTTTTTACTCTTACATAGATAAATTTAGTGCTTCTTGGATGCCTTGCTAATATATGGGGCGTCCCAAGACTAGGAAGTATTCTGAGACTGTTCTCTCTGTTGGTAGATTATTTCTGTGCCTTGTCTAAAGACCTTTTGTTCTGTCCATATATAGATATTTGCTGCCTTACAACCATTGCCAGAGGGGCTCGAACATCAGATCCAGCTTGGGGAGTCAGCACCAGTCCAGCTTGAAGTCAAGGTGAAGGTAACCAGCACAGGCACTGCTGGCACTAGGACCTCAGTGAAGGCAGAAGCCCTGGGATGAATTGTGTACCCCTGCCACTGTCTTGGGCGAAAGAAGGGGTCACAAATCAGAAAGGGGAAATTGTGGATCAAGTTTTTGATGCCCAGCTGAGAGAGTCACAGACCGACCAGAAGGGAAAGGAAGCTTTGCTTGAGGTTACCCCTTTTGAAAGAAGGGTTGCTTTAGAGATCCTAGCATCAGGCCTCTGAATCCTGGTCCCAAAGTGAATGCAAGTTTGCACCTTTGTTTGTTGGTCAAGAGATACCTGGACACACTGGATGCAATGTGTGGCCCCAGCAAAGAGCAGTGCGCCAACAGAGTAATATTGGAGTTAGGGAAGGACTTGAGTTTAGGGTACAGGTGCTGTGCCTCTGGTGCCTGTTAAATTGAAGTGAAGAAAACTGGTGTACTGCCTGAGACACTGTACAGGATCACTGAGAGAATTTGCTCTGGTGGGTGATTGCCTTATCCTGAAAGAAGAAACTTTTCCCTTGAAACTGGGCCGTGATTCTTGAGTTGCGAGTTGTGCAGCTCCACCGTGGAAAGAACAAGAGCCTGCCTGTGAGGCTCAAATGGACACAGGGAGAAGACTCCCCTCTGGCTGGTTGTACAGCGGCTTCAATTTCCCAAAGACTTCTTCTTATTAGCAATGTTACTTTGCCCTCCTCCTAAAAATAGCCCTCATAAAAGAAAAACTGGAAAAGTTTATTGAAAATGTTTTTATTAGATATGTGCTGTTGGCTATTCTGAAATTGAAATGGAAGGTCACTGAAATGGATAGGAGCCCTTACAATGTTTTTACTAGATGATTCTAGGATTTGCTTTTTGCTTAGGGTGAAAAAGGCAATGATAATTCTGTTTGTGATGATAGTCATTACTCTCTCCTACTACTACCTGTATGCTAATTATGACTCAATGGTTTGTTCCCTTTGAACTCTTGCGTATACCTTATATGTACCCGCTTAATGAAATGTTTAGAATCGAAAATGCCCACCTACCAATGAATTAGGATTGATACATTTATAAAAATAAATTTGCAAATATTTTCTATGTTCCTACTGGATCATATGAATGTCTTTAGCTCATGCTAAAAGGACTATCTGTTAAAGATTAAAGGGATTTGTTAGCATGGTCTGAAAGCCATTTTAGTTAGCCATGTACTCACCGTGTGCTGTTTCCCTCTTCCAGAGCCTTGCACCTGCTCAGAGGGGCCCAGCTAGTAGAATGCACCTGCTCTTATGTTATAACTGTCAGGCTATTCTTGCTGATGTAGGGAGAAATGACTCTCCTCCCACTTTGTTGAGCAAGCAAATCTTGTATGCCCATATTAGTCATTCTGCATGCTGGTATGTGCCAGGACCACCCCTTGGTTTTATGCTGCCTAATGTAACCTAAGCATATATAAGGCCCCTGTTTTCTGCACTCCTTAGAATGCCTCCTACAGTTCCCGAGGGTACTGTGTGACGTAGTCTCCCTCATCTGAGGTGAGTAAAAGATGTCTTTTATATTACAGCTTCTGTGCCAATCTCTTCTTTGTTGGTTTAAAGAAGCAGGTGTATCAGTGAGACCCCTGAGAAGGTGTCTATTTTATACACATGAAGCTTTGCCCGGGTTAGGGATGAAAACTATGTTGGCCTCCAACAGCATTGGAGTCATTGATTTGAAGTCCTTAAATATTAAAACACTCTAAACAGAGAACTAGTTTTGGTGCAAAGATTTAATTAAATGTATCTGTGACAGTGCTTCCCAAATGTTTGCAGCCCACCTGAATGTAATGAATTAGAAGCAGGCATTTTTTACATGTAGTTTAAGCATAGTATGGTAGTGGGATATGAGTTACAGAGAGATCATTTTCCACTGAAATGGCCACTAGATTTGCAGAGACATACAGGTTTAATGATAAAACAACATCGCACACAAATGATAATCAGGTTTAGTGCATGCTTTTCATTTGATATGTTTTTAGTCTGTTAAAATATTTGTTTCTATCACACTTCAGAATGACAAGAAAATTGCTTCATTTTTGCAAGCCTAACTGCCAAATGAGCATAATTCATTTACAGGTATTCACATGTTACAGGGCTCCAAAACATGACATCCTACCACTGTTCCTTTCACACTCTTTATACCCCAGCAACATTGTTACACAATTTCATTTAGTTTTCTTTCTCTGACTGACAAGTGAGAAGAGTTTGTAAACACCATTCTACATGTTAAAAAAATATGTTAAAAAAATAAGCAACAATCTTTAAAATGACATATCCTGACCTCTGACCTCTGTCTTTGATGTGCAGCACATGTAAGAAGATAAACACAGAATTTAAAGACATCTTTATTGATTGCTTGGACTTTCGTGAGCCACCACAAATAGGCTTGCGACCCACCTCTGGGTCAGGATCCACAGTTTGGGAAACACTGATATATGAAACGGCTTCTGGGGGATTCTGCTCCTGCTGTATAACCTTGACATTTCCCTATAGCTACCACTGTGAAGGTCCTTTCCGACCTTAGAAATGGAGTCTCTGTTTTGCTGTGCCTTTAGGTTGATGGCTAGCTACTTGAGTGTTTTGTCACGCATCTCATAAACCAATTAACCATCAGCTAGCCCTAGAGGCTGCCCTGGGGCCTGCCTTGGATCATGATAATATCTGTCTAGCTTCTGTCCCTACCAGTTCCTTCTTAGAATAAACTCTATTTTAGCGGCTAGTTCACTCTAAACTACTTGATGAGGGGGTCACTGAGGTATCGTACTACTCTATGTAGTCCCTTAGGGCTTTAGAATCTTCAGCGATACTTACAGTATGCTAAAGCAAATGTCTTCCTACACCCTCCTGCCATCTCTGGGGCCTGTGTAAATTGCCCTAGCAGTAACTATCGATGGGTGAGATCAAAGGCTGTTATAGTGGAAAGTGTGAATATACCACTGATTCCATGGGACTATCCAACAGAGACATTAATATCTGTCCTAGGATGCATGTGGCGCATCGCCCAATAACACTGCTAATCACGGTCTCTTGAGCACAGCAATCTCAACACAACCATTAATCCCAGATCCTTTGAAGTCTATAAACAGTCCACTGGTGGTGCCCAGATTAGTGTTTAATGACATTGCACCTCTCCCGCCCGTGGTGCCCTCCTAGACAGAAGCCACCGGATAGGGGTCGCTCTACAACGATGCCATCTGTGTCAGACATTTAGTAAGAATTGACCTAGACCCTGGTTCAGGGCATCCATCACAACTATAGTGCAGTGCTCTGTGTTTCTTTTGCCCTCTACCAATGCACACCTCCACATCTGATTGATGATGGACTCCAGGATCTAGCTAGAGTATTGTCTGGATGGGATAGGATTCTTCACACGTTACCTATTCTATGAACCTTTGCTGATGGGAAATGAACAGCCTTTACATTATGTTTTAAGACTCACCACCTTCTCATCTTATCTTCTAGGCAGAGATGTCACTCAGTCTAGGTGCTGCTCTCCATCATCCCAGCTACTCGTACACATGTATTCTTTCTCCACAAATGTTATCCTTATCTCATCTTCTTTCTCTAGGCTTCCCCTTGCAAATCTCTACATAATGGCTGTTGTTCATTCTATTCATTGTTATTAGCATGTCAGATGGCTGGGTCAGTGTGATGATACCACCAGCAGATCACTCAACCGGATACCACCATTCCTTTCATGATGGCCAGTACCTTCCAGCTCACTATGGTTTGAGGGTCCACATTTGAGAATGGTTCAAGTGGATGGACATGTTCCCATGTGAAAATTACAGCTCAATAATTGACCCACAGCTGTGTTTTATGACATGGCCTGGTATTTATTCATTTTTAGAAAGGATTGGCTTTCCAAACGTCACTTTTCTGAAATGCCCTATATTACAGAATTAAAGCAACATAATATTTGCCATGAAATATGTTCTGATGCTTTTCTCATTATTTTCCCTCCAGTTGTTGGGATTATGAAACAAGATTTATTTTGCAACCTGTACATTTTGAAAATCAACAGGTGAGTTCCAGTGATTCAGCTTAGAGAACTCACAAACTGGCAAAGATGCACCTGAACATGAGACACTCCTGTGGCTTACCACATGTGCAGACCGATCTGCTTCAATTAATCTGTAGTTCAATGAAAGAGGTGCATGTAGGATCTGACAGCGTTTCTCCTTTCAGGCTCTCTTTAATTAAAACATTTAAATCACATCACATGCAGGCATGCATGTGGCAACTTTGCTGCTACAGTGAACACTCACATCCTAAGGCAAAATGTTTGGATTAATTGAAGCAATTGGACTTAAAGTTAGGTAGCACAATCCTTAGAACAACTGATTGCTTTCTTGTATGCTGCCAAAGAAAACACCTCTGGATCAGTTCTAAATTCCAGCACCTTCTGCTTAGAACTCCACGGCTTGTTTGCGTCTCCCCCACTTCCGTAGGGCTGCCTTCATCTCACTGTTCCGAAGGCAGTAGATCAGGGGGTTGAGCAGGGGTGTGATGACTGAGTACAGGACACAAACCAGCTTGGTGCTCTCTGAAGAGGATATCTTCCTCGGCCTTGCGTAGATGAAGAGTGTGGTCGCGTAGAAGATTATGACCACAGTGAAGTGGGAGGCACAGGTGGAGAAGGCTTTCCTTCGCCCTCCAGATGTTGGAATTCTCATCACTGCTATAAGGATGAAGAAGTATGAGATGATGATGAGTAACAGTGGAATGAGGATCACCACAATGGCAAGAACAAAATCCACAAGCTCAGCCATGGACCTGTCAGTGCAGGCCAGGTTCAACAAAGGTGAGATGTCACAGAAGAAGTGATTCAACACGTTGGGACCACAAAAGGATAAGCTGGATATGAAGGCCACCTTTATCAATGCAATGGAGAACCCACCTACAAATGACCCCACTGACAGCTGAAGGCAGAGCTGAACCGTCATGATGGATGGGTAGCGAAGCGGGTTACAAATGGCTACATATCTGTCAAATGCCATCACAGCGAGGAGGATGCACTCAGTACAAGCCAAAGAAATGAAGATGTAGAGCTGCGCCATGCATGAGTGGAAGGAAATCCTCTTGTCCTCACTGAGAAAGTTGGCCAGCAGGTTGGGGATGGTAACTGTCACATAGCAGATCTCTAGCACAGAGAGGCTCCCAAGGAAGTGGTACATGGGTTTCTGGAGGTGAATGTTGAGACGTATCACGACGATGATGATAAAGTTCTCAGTCAGCGTCACCAGGTAGGCGACCAAGAAAGCCATGAAGAGCAGATATTGTAGGCCCGGCGAGGTGGGAAATCCAAGTAGAATAAATTCTGTCAGGTTGGATTTAATGGTATATCTTCTTTCCATAGCAATATCATTTTAACCTTAAAAAAGAAAGACATTTGAAACTTGCAGTTGCTTCACAGATAAGTATTTTAGCTTCCAGTATTAGACACAGAAAAGTCATTGCAGCAGAGAGCTTGATTAGTTAGGTAGGTGGAAAGTTGAATATTTACAAAACAGTCTCAGCTATTACAACATTTGCACTAGCAACCGTTTGTTGTTCATATTTTTTAATCAATGCTGAGTAATTCATAGTAAATAAACACTTTGGGTTCCAGGCCAAGATGAATGGAATACCTCACTTCTTTTTCCAATGAAGGAGTATTTTACAAAGTTGAAGAAAAACAACTTCCTGAATAAGTTAATACCGATTTGTAGTAGGAGACCACAAGTGCTCCAAAGCGTATATCTTTGCTTGCTTTTGGAAGTTCAGGAGAAGAGAGGAATCAAAGACCAAAGCAGACACTTGTGTAAGCTGTTTGACTTCAGCCCTGTACTTTAATACATACAGGAGAAATGAAGAACTTTTTCCTAAAACCCTTATTTATTTGTGTGGTTAAGAGTCTTAACTGCTCATGAAATGCACCACTGACCCCATCCTGCTTCACTTAAGTGGCAGCCAAGGATCCTTTAAATAAATTGACAGGAGCTTTTCTCACTGACCTTCTGGAAATGATTCTACATAATGAAGAATCGTGCTTGCTACTGAGTAAATAAAACATCTAGGCAGATGAGGAAGAGAAGCTATTGGTTTAAACAAGTGCAGTGGTTTCAAATGGTCAATGTAAGAAATAGTTGTGTTGCTTGGATGAAGTGTTGACCCTTCTCATGCAACAACCACATTTCCTGTCAGGGTGAACCACTTAAGTCACTTAATTAACCTGTACTTAGCCCTTTAGTACTTTGGAACAAACACAGTCAGGCATAGTTTTGAGGCAATGTGTAAAGTCTTTCTGTAGCACCCAAACAGTAGTAAAAGGAAAACAAAACAAAAGAAAAATCTCACATCAATTTAGAAAAAATTTAGTTACTTTTAATAAATTATTAGTTTGCAAAATAAACAAAAATCCAGTCAGTAGACCAACGTTATGAATTTTTAAAATTTAAGGTAAAAACTATCGGCTAAAAGATTAAAGAGCCAACCACAGACATCTAGTCACATGACATAGGGTGAAAATAAAAGAAAAATGGAGATCGCGATGGAGTTCAAGTCGGACTAAAACAGTGGTTTTGGTCTGGTCAGCGCTTACCTTTGGACGTAGAAGACATTTGAAGACAACATCTCTGAGAAGGTAGAAGTTCAGCTGGGCAAGTCTGCAGGCAGTGTCTGAGGAGGAGGCCTCATCGTCAGGGAGTCGCTGGCCAAAGTCATGGTTAAGATTTTACGTTCATATTTTGTCTCTTTTTTGGAAGTCAAAATTCTCCAGTGGGAGAGTTCAAGGAGGCTGGATACCCCTTTGGCAAAGAACCGATGAACAGGATTTGCTGCTTTGGAGAAAAACATAGGGGGAGCTGCCACGAAGTCAGGCCGACCTGCGATACACTTTGGGCAGATAGACGAGCAGGTTGGTCCCAGTCTCATCTCAATTCTCAGAGCAGTTTTTAGCCAAAATGTTCACAAGCTTTGGATTTTGGCTTCCTGGGCATAATATACCGGTGAGCCATAGGGTAGTCTTGCCCCAAAATATTTTCCTGGTTGCCTCACTTTCTGCTGATCTCTTTTTGTTAGCCTTAGGACTCCGGGCACTTTACCACTGCTAACCAGTGCTAAAGTGCATGTGCTCACTCCCCTAAAATAGAGTAATACTGGTGTATCCACAATTAACATGTTTAATTTACTTTTAAGACCCTAATAAAGTGCATAATATCTGCCTAGGGCCTGTAAATTAAATACCATTAGTGGGTCTGCAGCACTGATTGAGCCACTCACTTAAGTATCCCTCTAAACATGTCACAGGACACCCACGGCAAAGCCTGTATTTGCAGTTTGACTGCCATGCCGACTTGGCATTTAAAGCCCCTTGCTAAGCCTTAAACTCCCCGTTTATTACATATAAGTCATCCCTAAAGTAGGCGCTAGGTAGCCCATAGGGCAGAGTGCAGCGTAAATAAAAGGCAGGGCATTTATATTTCAGTTTTACATATCCTGGTAGCAAACAAATTCTGAAATTCGTTTTTCAGTACTGTGAGGCCTACCCCTCTCATTAGATAACATTGGAGATTCCTCAATACATTTAGAATTCCTGATTGAAAAGGAGTAGGACTGCTGTGTTGGCACCTATGGACTTGTAATAATAAATCCTCTTTAATGGTAAGGTAGGATTTGTGATTGTAACTTTAAAAATGCCACTTTTAGAAAGGTGGCATTTTTCTGCAATTAAACCCTGTGTGCCCATGCCTGTCTCTAATACACATCTAGCATAGAAGACAACTGGGCTTTTTGCATTCCCTCTAGAAAGTCACACACAAAGGGAGCTGAGGTGTGCCTCATGCGCCATTCACATCTTGGTTAGAATAGAGAAATAGGCTTTTGCATTGTTTTATGTAAGGTTAGAATTCGCAGCACTATTTTGTGTATGGTCGCCATTTTGAAATATAATCAAAGCAAATCCTTTGCCATTTCCGAGAAATGGCCTTCTCTAGGTTATGTTTCTTTAGAGCTGAGTTTTCCTACATTAATGAATGCCCTGTTCTTTTTAAAGCATACCTTTCCTTTTAGATGTAGGCCTTCTCCCACTAGTCTAGTGGTGGGTACAGGCAGAGTGACCTTGAATAGTAGATAATGTGTGCCCGGCCTCAGAATCTAATCTTACCCCATTGAAATGTACTGTTCAGCTCCATCTCTTTGGAAAATTGCATGGTGACGTGCTCTCATTGGCTTCGAAGTATACATAAAATATCATTATTCTTGCTGATGTCATTCCCACTGCAGCACTCCTAGCGACTGGGCAGATTGGGCTCCACTCTGAAGGTACCTAAATAAATAGATATTTGGGGGCAGATTTACAAGCCGCTTGCAACACTTTTACACCGCTCTAGCATCACTTTTCTGATGCAGCGGCAGCGTAAACAATGTGCGACTATGCAACATATTTACAACATGACGCATCTAGTGAGATGTGTTACGTTGTAAAGCCCTGCGCTACATTATACCTGCGTCAGGTATAATGTATGCAGGGTGGGCATTCCATCGCAAGGATGCCCCGTAAAAGTGACGCAGTGAAATCTACAAGACTTCACGAAGTCACTTTTACGCCCCCGCTGCGCCAAAACCTTACGCCTGGTTGTAGCAGGCGTAAGGAGTGACGCAGCACAGCAAGTATAGGGCACCCCTGAGAAGACGCTAGAGTTGCGTCGCGCTTGCGACACAATTCCAGCACTGCGTCACCTTTACGCTGTCAGATGCATCACACATCTCTCTATCCTTGCGCCACGGTGCAGCCATTGTGGCACAAGGGGTTTCAACCATCACGCAAAATAACTGGTGCATCCCTGGTGATATGCAGTGATGCACCAGTTTTTGGAAATCTGCCCCTTGGTTTGTATTCTCTACTGTCTGACCAACTCTTCATTTGGTATGGAAGGCTGAGAGGTGGTCGTGAGTGACCGGGTGACCCTAATCAGGCCATTTCCTTCATCTTGGCAGGTCATCCTGGGCAGGATGGGAGGGAAGAGCTGACACTTGCACCTGAAAGGACAGTGCCTATCCTCACACAAATAGCTATGTACCCCTGTAGTATGTCTGGAGCCAGGACAGGATAGGGAGGACCTGAGTGCACACCAACGCACAGCTTTGAAGTCTACCCCACTTGAAAAGGCACCACTGGGTATAAGATTTGGACTTCTAACCCCACCAAATCAGTACAATTCTGGATCTGTGGATGATCTGCTAGGAAGAAGGACTGCTTTCCTGCTGAAGGGCTGCCACTATGCTAGACTGCTGGTCTGGAAGAATTTATTTTCTGCTGTGCTGACCTGCCTGCTGCCTCCTGCCCTCTGTGCTTGGGTGAGAAGGACTGGACATACACCACTTGAACCCAGATGTGTCTCCAAGGGCTTGTCTGCTTGCCTCCTGTTCTGCAGTCTGAGGGACAACAAAGACTGCCTGCAACTCACCGACCAATACTTGTACTCTGCCATCTGTGAGTCCTACCCTGCCAAGTGGTGCCAATCCAGTCCTGGGCCCTTGGAAGTGGGTTTTCCTGTGCTGCAGCACCATATACCACACAGTGCCGATTTTGTGCTTGTCAGGATAGATGCATTCACATTTGTTGCGACATCACCACTTCGAGGACACCACAGCACTGACAGGGCAGCTCGACAATTATGCATTGCCTCCATCACCCAGAGTTCAACAACGACGCGCATCTTCACAGTGCAATTCGGAACTGACCATAGCCTACAATCCTTCAGATTGACAATAACGCATTGCCACCAAATGCTCCATGCAGCTGCTGCTCGATGGTGACACTTTCAACGGGACCTGTGTGGCCCTTTTATCCGACCCGCACTCCATCATGGTCGACCTAGCTTTTCAGATTTGATCCGTCCCAGTGAGACTAGATAGCCTCGGTTGGTGCTTTCACCCCTTTGCCGCGGCCGCGATTTCGCGACAGTGCGGCACTTCCGCAAAACAGGCGGGACCGCGTCGGCCGTTGGACATTCGTAGCACCAGAGAGGTAGTGCTCGCAACGGCCAACGGCTGACGGCAGCAGGGAAGGGGTTATGAGCAATATTGATGACCATTGTGGTGCAGGGCAGCTGTGCTACCCTGCATCACAGGGAAAAGGTAGGAATGTGCCATATTTATCCAACAAAGCACATTCCTGTCCTTTCCAGTTGTGCTACAGCTGTTCTGTCAGCCCAAATGCAGGCACCCTTACACGGTGGTGCAACAGTGCTTGCACCATGGGGCAGGGTTTCCTATGCTTTAGGCAGGATTTTTTTTGTGCAGGAAGGGACACCTTCATGCACAAAAACAATCCTGGAAGGCTTTTACCTCTTTCTATGTGTGCTGTAGAATGCAGTACACATAGAAAGAGGAAACAACAAGGGGAAATAAAGATATTTCACCTCGTTACTCGTTACGCCTCACATGGGGGGGGCGTATCTTTTTGGCACATCCCAGGATTACCATATTTGGTAAATCCGGGAATGCATCAAAAACCATGGGGGTCATGTGGGAACACCCACCGCAACGCCCAAGAAACGCCCACAAATCGCCCATGGAACACCCACCGCAACGCCCAAGGAACGCCCAAGGAACACCCACACAACGCCGAAGGAACGCCCACACAACACCCATGGAACACCCACCCAACTCCCAAGCAACACCCACACAACGCCCAAGGACTGCCCACACAACGCCCAAGGAACGCCCACACAACGCCCAAGGAATGCCTACACAACGCCCAAGGAACACCCACACAACGCCCGTGGAACACCCACACAACGCCCAAGGAACACCCACACAACGCCCATGGAACACCCACACAAAGCCCAAGGAATGCCCACACAACGCCCAAGGAACACCCACACAACGCCCAAGGAATGCCCACACAACGCCCAAGGAACACCCACACAACGCCCATGGAACACCCACACAACGCCCAAGGAACACCTACACAACGCCCATGGAACACCCACACAACGGCCAAGGAACGCCCAAACAACACCCATGGAACACCCACACAATGCCCAAGGAACGCCCACCGCAACGCCCAAGGAACGCCTCTCTTGAGCAGAGAAATGCAGCTCCGCGAGTTGCTCTGTGTTGCATTACTCCATACTTCATGCCAGGGGTGTATTTTCACATCATATAAATTGGCATAACAGGAAGGTCAATTGTGCCAATCAGGTGTAAGACAATTTTGATCTGTTTAAAGTGGCAGCACATGCAATTCATTCCTGGTTAACAGCTTTAAGGTGCAAAAGGTTCTGAAGCCAGAAAGACAGATAGGGCACACATTGGACGGAGTGTTGAAGGACACCAAGCAAAAGATGTGAATTTCCTACAGTTATATTGTGATATTTTTGTTACTTTTTTCCCATTTATGCAAGCCCATTGGAAAGTTCATCTCAAAGCTGTATGTATATCCTTGGTGGGGGAGAGGCAGTCCTTTTGGCCTTCAAATTATAAGCAGATGGCCAAGAAATAGAAAGTTTCACAAATATAATAACTTTACCCTTGTATAACTGGTGCTTTACTCAGTAACAACTTTTTGCCATTTTTTCTGACTTATGCTACAATTTGTATGTGCAATGGCACTTTTCTAATTTAATTTTTGCAGTTTTGCATAGAAAAAACTAGACCCAAAGACATTTGAGGGCTTTTATTTGATCACCAGTTACATCCAGAACATCACATTCATTTTTCAGGCATGAAGAGATTAAGGGATCTGTCCAGAATCGAAGCATGCTGCGCCTACACCAAGACCAGACTGGTTTCCCAGTTCCAAAGTAAGAGCTTAGCTGTAATGCCACATTCTAATGTTTTTTTTCCCCATAGATGGGTGAATGTCATTGCAAAGCTACAAATGTTTAAAAAAATGTTATAAAAATCTGCATGTGATAAACTACAGCACAAAGGAAGTCCAATCACTATTCAGGATGACTTCCACCAAATTACCTCATACACAAAAATGAGCAACCAAGCAAATGAGGGTGATTCAGGAAAAGCTGAAAAGACACTCCCCTGGTCTGGACTAGTTTCCTGCAATAGTCTTCAAACAATCTACTGGAAAAAGTGTCCTCTCTGCTCTTCTGTTCCTGTATCTTGCCAAGTATTGGCTCTTAATATATTGGATTGATAAAAAACGAAACTGAAAGGACCCATCCCACTAAGGGCTCTTAGTAGGGGTCGGCAAGATTCACGTAATTTGCTTTCTGGTAATTTCACAAAGTTACATGAAATTCTGCATAATTATACGGAATGAAAATCTGCCATGCTGATCTATATTTTACCTCAAAATGCATTCTTGAGTAAAACATTTTTAAGCAAGAATGGATGTAAATAAGAGCAGGTAGAACAATAGCTGCGTGTCGTTCCCGTGTGCTCACAGTACATTTTTACCATGTATTTTGACCTTCACAGTAAATATTTACAGCAAATGCCAGGTAAAGACACAAACTGGAATTATGGGAATTTCTTGTAACAAGTGTAATGCAAAATTCCTAAAATTACATGAAAGACACCCAGGTAACCATCAGCCTGATTCATGTAGCTAAATTGCACTCGCAAAGGGCCAGATTCTCAGAATCTGGCCCTTTGCGAGCGCAATTTTTGCATTTGGTATTCATGATACCAAATGCAAAAATCGCTATTTAAGAATTCGCATATTTGCGTGGAATGGCATTTAAGGAATCTCTAATAGAGATTCCTTAAATGCTATTCATGACACACAACAAAATAGCGATATTGGACATTTGGGGCCGCTATTTACCGACAGGTCAGACCTGTCGGTAAATAGCAAAAACTCAGAAAAATGCTTTTAAAAGCATTTTTCAAAGTTGCATGTAGCACACACACATGTCCTTTGGACATGTGTGTGCGCAACACCTGTCCAAAAGTGCATTTTAGGGGTGCTACAGGGCGTCCTTTGGACACCCCTGTCACCCTTAAAATCGCTATCTCAGTTGCGAGTAGCAAATTGCTACTCGCAAATCCCCATTCATTCCAATGGGCCTCTTGGCCCATAGGAATGAATGGGGAGTATTTGCGAGTAGCAAATTGCTACTCGCAAATAAAGAACATGTAGGAATCGCTATTTAAGTAGCAATTCCTACATGAATGCCGTTTTGCGTGTCCTCAATAGCGAATCGCTATGATTCGCTATTAGGGACACGCAAAACGGCCCGTACATGAATCAGGCTGTAAGTTTTGCCCATGCCTAGCTCATAGCCTTTCTGGAAGTGGAGGCCAAATATTATGCTTCACTGTTCCCTGATGACCTTTGTGAATGGGCATCTATCCCAAGTCCCTGGTCCCAAATGGGGTTCAGAGAAAATAGTGGAACAGCAGACAATACTGTGTCTCTGGCCCTGCTTTCACACAACTCAACAAGGAAGGGCTGATCCATCCACTCATGCTTAATCAGTTTTAAAAGGCCACCCAATGTCATCAACAGAAGACTTCTTTAAGCCAAATTGAATGGGTGAGGCCTCCTCCATAAAACTCTGGATGCAGCAAATTATCTTTACACAAATAACTGGATGCAAGTGAAACAAGACACTTGTAAACATTGGACTGGGTCAAGGCTGTGTCCTGGCCCTGATTCTATTGAATGTATATGTTTCCAATAAACAGTCAACGGCTTGAGCCAATGTGCACACCGCTAGAATTCTATCTGACTTCCTTGCCTTCATGCTGTACAGCGCGCTTTGATCTCCAAAGCGCTATGAGCCCTTATGTATACTATTGCATTACTGTGTGATTTCCTTGATACATATGTTGTAAAGCACTCTGATACCCTCTGGCTTGGCTAGCTGTTAGATCTGGGGGTCTCTAGTTGGCAGAGGTAGGTACCACTGTCCAAATAACGACCCTTGCTTCTAGTCAGGGCAAGGAGGAAACCCTCTGAGAGAAACCCTGCTCACCCTCTAGGTAGCTTGGCACGAGCAGTCAAGGCTAATCAGAAGGCAATGTGTAAAGTATTTGTACCAACACTCACAGTAACACAGTGAAAACACCACAAACTGACTCCACAACAGTTTAGAAAAATAAAGGTATTTAATCTAAACTACACAAGACCAAAACGACAAAAATCCAACATACACAGTTGAAGAATATGGTTTCAAAAGAGTTCTTAAGGTTGCAATGAAAAGTTCTTTAGGCTGCGATAAAATAATCCACAGTTGCGTGAAAAGTTCAAAGTTGCTTCACGTTTCAGACACAGTACCTTTAGTTGTGACAAAGTTCCAAAAGCAGAAGCTGGTGCGATAGAAAACAAGCAATGCGTTGCTCCTGAGACCTTGGGGAGGTGATGCGACAGCCCCGCTGCAGCAGGGGGCGTGTTTTGACGAATCCGGTCTGTATGGGGAGGAAGGCCACTTGTATGGATTCCGGTGCGTAGGTTCTGTAGGAAGTTTGGTCTCGCAAAGGCACAATGCGACGATCTTTGGAGTTGCGACGATCTCCGGGGCGACGATGCGCGGACCAGCGGTGATCTTCTCTCTTGCAGCTCCTCAATGCGATGGCTTCGGCGATGACTCTCGCAGTGACGTGATGCGGTCCGCAAGCAGGCGTTGCTGTGATCTCACCCAGCGACCACAGGCTCTGCGACGACACTCGCAGCGATGTTAGACTTCCCGCACCGATCGGGTGCGTCTCGCAACAAAGGATGCGACATCTCTGACAGCGGCAACAGGCGCTGCGACGATCTCGACCTTCGTAGCGGCGGGAATTTCCTCGCACTGTCGCGGATGCGCTCCGCAGTGAGCGATGTGCTAACTTTTCTGTAGCAAAGTCTCTCAAGCTTAGTTTCCAGCTACCCAGCACAGGTACAACTTCCAGAGGCACCACACATGGGCCACGCACTCCAGGAAGGACAGAACTCTCTCAGTAGAGCTCAGGGGAAGCTGGGGGTTGAAGTCCTTTTGTTCCTGGGACTTCAAAAACAGGGAGCCAGCTCTTCTCAGGCCCTTGGAGATTCCTTCAACAAAGGGGACACAGCACAAAACAAAGTCCTTCCCTCTCCTTGGCAGCAAAGCAACAGCAGGGCAATCCAGCAGAGCAACAGCTGGACAATCTTCCTTCTTCAGTTTCAGCTTTCTCCTTGGCAGAGGGTCCTTCTTGATTCCAGGATGATCTAATTTTCTGCTGTCAGGGGTCCTGTACTTATACCCCTAAAAGTCTTTGTTCTCTTTGTGCATGTGGGCCCTGAGCCCGGTCTGAACCAGTTCTGGGTGTTTCTTGAGCACTTTGTTTTCCTGGCTTCTCCTTTCCTTTCAGAGTGAGGGGCGGGGTCATCAGCCGCCCAGCAGGAGGTGGAGCCAGCATTGTGGAAGGCAGGTCCAGCCCTATTCAGGCCCAGGTGATATCTCCTCCCACCACTCAAGTTGCAAATGCAGTCATTCAGCCTAGGGCTGACTCAGCCAGCCTCCTGGAGAATCCCCAGCCCCTGTCACTCTCAAACCAGACAGTCAATACACAATCAGGCCAAGGCACACAGAAGGGTCAGACAAGAGAACAGCAACTTTCTAAAAGTGCTGTTCCCAAACACAGGATTTAAAAAACAACCTTTCCTAAAAGATTTGTTATTAAATTCTGAGTTCAGGGATACTAGACTCTTATGTCCTATCTTGTTCCTATGGGAGGAAATGCTGGTAGCCACTGTAGCCAGCATCCCCCATGTTAACCTATGGAGCAAGATAGCCTTACAATAGTGAAAAAAGAAAATGGATGTAACTCACTACCAGAGCATGCCACCTGCACCAGTACATGCTCTACCTTTCGCATACACTGCACCCTGTTCAGGTGGGTACCTTGGGCCTTCCATAGGGGTGACCAATGTGCACAAAAAGGGAAGGGCTAGGCCTGGTCAGTGGGGACACTGACCAGGAGGACATGGCAGTTAACAGACTGCGCACAGGCACTGCGGTGGCAGGCCTGAGACACCATTTTAGGGCTACTCATGTGGGTGTCACAATCAGTGCTGCAGGCCCACTAGTAGCATTTGTCATCACCCGACCTGGCACACCCAGTGCACTTTACTAGGGACTTCATGGTGATACAAATATGCCAATCATGTACATCCAATCATACTAACAATTTACACAGGGAGCACTTACACTCTGGCACTGATCAGCAGCGGCAGAGTGTCCCAAGCATCTAAGCCAGCAAAAACAAAATCCAGCACAGCATAAAAAATACAGGAGGTAGAGGCCAAAAAGACAGGGAAACCACACCAAATATGCCAGGTCTAACACTAGCGCTATACAAAACTCTTAACATAAAATAAAATAAATAAAATAAATTAGCAGCAAGTCTACCCTGTGTGCTTGCTAAGGTGACACAACTGCATGGACTATCTCTAAAACCACTGCCCAGACTATTAAAGGTGATTTTTTTTATCAACCCTAACCTAAGGGCTGGGAGCATTTAATGGCAAATTAAACTGCTGCTGAACCAGGCCCAGGACTAACTCTATAAATTAATTTTTTGATTGCCAAATTCAGCATGTCAAGATCACATTCAATTAGAATCCATCCTAGTATAGCTACTAGAGAAAAAGCATAAACAAAATGCAGCACCACTCCGTTGATGGGCTAAACTGAAACAATCCAAAAAGAGCTCCTTCGAAGACCACCTTTGTCAAGAAATCGAGAGAGGACAAACCACCCATCATCCCTAGCCACCAGTACTATACTGAAAGAGCTTTAAATGACACCACCAAGGCACTCCAACATATATGGATCCTTCAAACGGGTGTCAATAAGGATAGTATCACTCACATTTAAGTGAAATTTAAATGATGCTGATGAAATTCATGTAATTTGAGAATCACACATTACGCTTCCCAAAATTATACCATTACACAACCTTGAGCCAAGAATGAAACTTATCTGGCCTTTACACCATAAGAAAAAAGCTCTGATTTCCTATGTTTTTAGAAAGTACTATAAGAACCTGCTTTTCGGCAATATTTCTGTGTTTCAGTACCAATGATCACATCCTGAGCCGATGAGGCACTGCGCCCAACTACGCACCACGCACGGCGATGGACATCTTACTTTACATTCATAGAAATATAGAAATCCAATGAAAAACGAAAGGTTAAGCTGACGTTATAGTTAGAAATTGCGTAATATTTTACTTTGCGTTAAATAAAAGCTTCAAAAGTAACTGAAAAAACAAAGGTTATAGGGTCTTTTTATTTGGGTGAAAATGTCAATTAAAACATACCATATTTAAAGTAACAAAGCCACTGAAATTCACCAGTTCTAATCATTGCTAGTCAGTATAACTAATGCACTCACCATGCAACGCTAATAACCTCACACTTTACATCACATACATGTGCAGGACATCATTGATACATCGCTGCAACATCTGATAAACAATCCTGCCCGTAATGAGGGCACCCGTGCAGCATGACATCCAGGCTTGCTTTGGAGATCGACACTACAAGTGCGACGTTCCTGCCTGCAACGAAGGCACCCGAGCAGCATGACGTAAGGGTGCCTGCTCTGGAGCTCGGCAGGCACAAGAGCGACGTTCCTGCCTGCAACGAAGGCACCCGTGCAGCATGACGTAAGGGTGCCTGCTCTGGAGCTCGGCAGGCACAAGAGCGACGTTCCTGCCTGCAACGAAGGCACCCGTGCAGCATGACGTAAGGGTGCCTGCTCTGGAGCTCGGCAGGCACAAGAGCGACGTTCCTGCCTGCAACGAAGGCACCCGTGCAGCATGACGTAAGGGTGCCTGCTCTGGAGCTCGGAAGCCACAAGTGCGATGTTCCTGCCCGCAACGAAGGCACCCGTGCAGCATGACTACGGGGCCCGCTCTGGAGCTCGGCAGGCACAAGAGCGACGTTCCTGCCTGCAACGAAGGCACCAGTGCAGCATGACTACGGGGCCCGCTCTGGAGCTCGGCAGGCACAAGAGCGACGTTCCTGCCTGCAACGAAGGCACCGGGGCAGCATGACTACGGGGCCCGCTCTGGAGCTCGGCAGGCACAAGAGTGACGTTCCTGCCTGCAACGAAGGCACCCAAACAGCATGAGTAAGGGTGCCTGCTCTGTAGCTCAGCAGCCACAAGTGCGACGTTCCTGCCCGCAACGAAGGCACCCGAGCAGCATGACGTAAGGGTGCCTGCTCTGGAGCTCGGCAGGCACAAGAGCGACGTTCCTGCCTGCAACGAAGGCACCCGTGCAGCATGACGTAAGGGTGCCTGCTCTGGAGCTCGGCAGGCACAAGAGCGACGTTCCTGCCTGCAACGAAGGCACCCGTGCAGCATGACGTAAGGGTGCCTGCTCTGGAGCTCGGCAGGCACAAGAGCGACGTTCCTGCCTGCAACGAAGGCACCCGTGCAGCATGACGTAAGGGTGCCTGCTCTGGAGCTCGGAAGCCACAAGTGCGATGTTCCTGCCCGCAACGAAGGCACCCGTGCAGCATGACTACGGGCCCGCTCTGGAGCTCGGCAGGCACAAGAGCGACGTTCCTGCCTGCAACGAAGGCACCAGTGCAGCATGACTACGGGGCCCGCTCTGGAGCTCGGCAGGCACAAGAGCGACGTTCCTGCCTGCAACGAAGGCACCGGGGCAGCATGACTACGGGGCCCGCTCTGGAGCTCGGCAGGCACAAGAGTGACGTTCCTGCCTGCAACGAAGGCACCCAAACAGCATGAGTAAGGGTGCCTGCTCTGTAGCTCAGCAGCCACAAGTGCGACGTTCCTGCCCGCAACGAAGGCACCCGTGCAGCATGACTACGGGGCCCGCTCTGGAGCTTGGCATGCACAAGAGCGACGTTCCTGCCTGCAACAAAGGCACCGGGGCAGCATGACTACGGGGCCCGCTCTGGAGCTCGGCAGGCACAAGAGCGACGTTCCTGCCCGCAACGAAGGCACCCGTGCAGCATGACGTAAGGGTGCCTGCTCTGGAGCTCGGAAGCCACAAGGGCGACGTTCCTGCCTGCAACGAAGGCACCCGTGCAGCATGACTACGGGGCCCGCTCTGGAGCTCGGCAGCCACCAGTGCAATGTTCCTGCCTGCAACGAAGGCACCCATGCAGCATGACGTAAGGGTGCCTGCTCTGGAGCTCGGCAGGCACAAGAGCGACGTTCCTGCCTGCAACAAAGGCACCCATACAGAATGACTACTGGGCCCGCTCTGGAGCTCGGCAGGCACAAGAGCGACGTTCCTGCCCGCAACGAAGGCTCCCGTGCAGCATGACTAAACTGTGCCTGCTCTGGAGCTCGGCAGCCACAAGTGCACCAGGGCCCAGAGACAGCAGAAAAGCTTCACATCTTTGTAAATATGGTGCCCTTCTCCTGTCTCCCTTTCATGCAACGCTGTACAGTAAGTATATCTGGCCCCAGATATGTAATGTCGATCACCCTGAACAAACTGACCATCCCTACTGTTGATCAAGGGGCTGTGGAGGCAGAATGTCACTCATCCAAGGACCCCCCCCCCCATCCCAAAGCACCTGCCCCTCCCACTCAGTTCAAGCAAAGATTCTGCAATCTAACATGCCTTAAGACGTCTTCAAAGCTGAGTGACCCCCACCTCCCCACCCCAAAGAAGGGGCGTCCAGCGCCTTCTGCCACAAATGCGCTCTCTTAAACCGCGATAAACAAACATCTGTAACAGGATCTTTTTACACCTGTGCAGAGCGCTTTGAAATGGCCTTTGGCATCATCAGCGCTACATAAAACAATAACAACTTAATTAAAACAGTTGACGGACTGAGAACACGATTGGGGCACACCCTGCAGATTATTGCACTGATTAAAACATGCAAATGTCTCCTCGAGGCCTAAAACACTGCAAGCTGACAATTCACACAACATTTGCACTTTTTGCTTCTATGCAGTAGAGAATGAAGTAACTGGTCTCCCAGGGACTGTACACAATCCATTAGCTTGAAGCTGTGTTTGGTGTGTTAATCTATCGTAATCATTAGAAGATGAAGAAAGTGAAAGTTGGGACCAAACCTGAGGCAAAATTGCTTACTTAATTTCTGATACATCAGTAGCTAAAAAGAATGCAACATCAGTTTCCTTTTTCTCTTTTTCACATGAAATGCTCCATCAGACATGGAAACACGTTTATAATCCAAGCATGGAGTTTGATCAACATTAGTCCTGTCGTTACCTTTCTATACGTTACTCTTTGCACTGGTTCAGAAACATTTCTGTAATACTGAGGGGTTGATTCACAAAGGACATTTGTACTCATGGCGGAGACCCCGCAGTCATAGAGGAGTGCCCACTCTCATGACATGGACCCCACAGTCGTAGTGGTGGCCCGCTCTCATGGTGGAGGCCGCAGTTGTGGGGGTGTTTCTGCACTCGTGGTGGATGCCCCGCAGTCATAGCAGGGGGTCCGCAGTCATAGCGGGGCCCACTCTCATGGTGGAGGCCCGCAGTCATAGTGGGGCCCGCTCTCATGGTGGAGGCCCGCAGTCACAGCGGGGCCCGCTCTCATGGTGGAGGCCCGCAGTCACAGCGGGGCCCGCTCTCATGGTGGAGGCCCGCAGTTGTGGGGGTGTTTCTGCACTCGTGGTGGAGGCCCCGCAGTCATAGCAGGGGGTCCGCAGTCATAGCGGGGCCCACTCTCATGGTGGAGGCCCGCAGTCACAGCGGGGCCCACTCTCATGGTGGAGGCCCGCAGTCATAGCGGGGTCCGCTCTCATGGTGGAGGCCCGCAGTTGTGGAGGCGTTTCTGCACTCGTAGTGTAGTGGAGGCCCCGCAGTCATAGCAGGGGGTCCACGCGTGTTGTGTGCAGGTTCTCACGCTCTTTAACAGATTAAATAACATGGCATAGAAGGGAAAGCACTGGCATGGGTTACATCCTTTTTGGAAAGCAGGGAACAGATCATCCGGACCAATCCATTCTCAGCCACAATGCCAAGCATAAAGCTGGGAGTTCCGCAGAGCTCCCCTTTAAGTCTTACTCTATTCAATCTGACAAACATGTCACCACTAGCATCATTAGCAGAGGCACATGGCGCAAAAATAGTGTCTTATGCTGATGATACACAGCTGATTTTTTCATGGAAGAAAGGGGAGGATTTTTTGGGGATGCAATTAGATCCTGCATCATCAATGTTTTCAAATGGCCGAAGTAGAACCAGCTGAAGTGCGATCCCGACTTAAACCAAGATCGTATTCCTTGGCCAACCAGTGGAGGACAATTGGAGTCGGTGGTGGCCCGCAGATCTCTCTCCCCCCAGCACTGCCCAATCGACTGTAAAAAACCTGGGTATTTACATCGACAACGAGCTCTCGATGTGGTCCCAAGTTCAAGCCCTAGTAGCAACCTGTTTTGCAGTACTGCGGATGCTGAAGATATTTTTGCTGCTTCTCCCCTGGTTTCCAGGAGGACAGTGGTTCAGGCTCTGATCACGTCCAGACTGGACTATGCTAATGTCCTCTATCGCGTCTGCCGGAGTTTCTCCCCCAGCGTCTCCAGGTAGAGCAAAATTCAGCAGCAAGGGCGATTCTCAAACTGAAACCCAGATCACATATGACCCCCATTTGAAGTCTCTACACTGGCTCCCAGTAGGGGAAAGGATCCAATTTAAGGCTCTGGCCATCTTTTTCAAAGCCTTCCGTGGCACAGGCGCCGCCTATCTCAGAAAACGAGTCAGCCGATATGTGCCCACCAGGACACTCAGACCGTCCACTGCCGACCTGGGCTGCATCCCCAAAGCTCGTCTGGCACGCAGAGGCAGCAGATCTTTCGGCTTCCTGGGAGCCCACATCTGGAATAAACTGCCGGCAACTCTGAGAGCATTAACAGTGCTCTCCCACTTTAAAAAACAGCTGGAAACTTGGCTATTTAGAAACTGAGCCTCGCAGGGAATGCACATGTGAACTGTCAGGGCAGGGACACTCCGGACGGAGCCGCTGTGCACTATACAAAGACTGGTCACTCATTCATTCATTCATTCATTCATCCATTCATTCATTCATTCATTCATTCATTCACTCATTCATTCATTCATTCATTCATTCATTCACTCATTCATTCATTCATTCATTCACTCATTCATTCATGCATTCATTCATTCATTCATTCTTTCTTTCACTCACTCATTCATTCATTCTTTCACTCACTCATTCATTCATTCATTCATTTATTCATTCATTCATTCCTCCATCAAACGCATCTCTGCTGAAACCTCCCAGAGTGCCGCCTCCTCTTGCTTCAGCTTTCACTGGTTCACAAACACAAGCCCTTCTACTCTTCAGAACATGAGGATGTGTTCTTGCTGGACGGTTAGACCCAACCACAGCAGCAGTCTTCTTGATGTGCAGTAGAGGGTGGGCGGCCACTAGGGATGCGTCATATCCGGGCCACATTCACGCACCCATGCGTCAGCACTCACCTCCCAGCAGCAGAAAGTGTTCCTCGGGCTCCGCACTGCTGAGTCCTGCTAGTGATTCAAGGAGGGGCCCTTGTCCTCATGATAGGGGGGCACCGGGCGTTCTTGGAGCAGGCCTGAGCCAAGAAGGGATGCTGATGAGAGGGTCATCATTGCTGCTAGAAAGAACCTCGTCTGCTCCCTGGAAAAGCTTCTCCCACCGTGGGAACCGCTCGGCCTCCAGCACAGCCGGCTGCTCGGGTTTTTATGCCCTGTGTGCACTCCCAGGGGTGAGGCCCAAAGCACTGAATGTTCACTCCCCTCCACCAGGGATGACGCTGCCCAAACTCGAGTGACAGTAATCACATTCGAGTTCTAGCCACCCTAGAAATGCCCACGGCAGAATACAAATTACAAAAAAATGTTCCTCTGGGGATACATGGATTGTTTTAGAAAACAGTAACAATTTAGGACCTCTTTACGAGTTTGTCAGACTTTGAAGGAGAGATATTTCAATTACCATCAGTATCTCCCAGGGGCCTCCCACCCCCTCAATAAACTGTTGGGTTCAGGAGGTCTCAGTCGGGCCTTCTCACCTGGGATTTTTAAATAAATAACACACCCTCTCTCCTGTCTGATTTTAAGGTCTTAATAAAAGTTTATTTTACCAAATACCGTGTTTAAAGTGCCCTCCACAATCTCAGGCACTCAACTATTACGAGTTTTTCCCAAAATGGAAACATCAGGTCAGACCCAGTTTGGCGTTTTTCTCAGTTTCAGCATAAGATCACAGACATGTTCTTCACCGAGATGGAGAGGGGCTGCCTGACTGCTGAAGGGGGCTTGCGGGACACCGGTGAAGGGCCTACGTGTGTCTCTCCTGCTGGGAGGCCCCATCACAACTCTTAAAGCCCCAGGGGCCTGTTTACAAACTTGTCGCACAGCGCAGCACAGCAGAGGGAAGGTGCAACGCGGCACATTCCTGCCTTCCCTCTGTGCTGCCTGCTTTATGGCTCCAACTGCCAGCACAGGCGCCCTGCACCGGTGCCTGTGTTGCAGGACTGATTTTGTGAAGGAAAGAGCACCTTCCTGCAGAAAAACAACCCTGCGAGGCGTGTTCTTCTTTCTATGCGTGCTCCAAATACAGGTAGTTCTCCTCTTTTCGCCTCTCCTGGGGAGACGTCTCTTTTTGGCGCATTCCTGGGGCTAAAGGTTCTGGTAAATCTGCGAATGCGTCAAAAACCATGGGAGGTGTTTGGGAACATGCGCACAACACGCGTGAACACCTTCATGAGAGGTGCGTGGGAACATGTGCACAACACGCGTGAACACCTTCATGAGAAGTGCATGGGAGCATGTGCACAACACGCGTGAACACCTTCATGAGAGGTGCGTGGGAACATGTGCACAACACGCTTGAACACCTTCATGAGAGGTGCGTGGGAACATGTGCACGACACGCGTGGAACACCTTCATGATAGGTGCATGAGAACCTGTGCACAACACGCGTGGAACACCTTCATTAGAGGTGCGTGAGAACCTGCGCACAACACGCATGGAACACCTTCATGAGAGGTGCGTGGGAACCTGCGCACAACACGCATGAACACCTTCATGAGAGGTGCGTGGGAACCTGCGCACAACACGCGTGGAACACCTTCATGAGAGGTGCGTGAGAACATGCGCACAACACGTGTGAACACCTTCATGAGAGGTGCGTGGGAACATGTGCACAACACGCGTGAACACCTTCATGAGAAGTGCGTGGGAGCATGTGCACAACACGCGTGAACACCTTCATGAGAGGTGCGTGGGAACATGTGCACAACACGCTTGAACACCTTCATGAGAGGTGCGTGGGAACATGTGCACGACACGCGTGGAACACCTTCATGATAAGTGCATGAGAACCTGTGCACAACACGCGTGGAACACCTTCATTAGAGGTGCGTGAGAACCTGCGCACAACACGCATGGAACACCTTCATGAGAGGTGCGTGGGAACCTGCGCACAACACGCGTGAACACCTTCATGAGAGGTGCATGGGAACCTGCGCACAACACGCGTGGAACACCTTCATGAGAGGTGCGTGAGAACCTGTGCACAACACGTGTGGAACACCTTCATGAGAGGTGCGTGAGAACCTGCGCACAACACGTGTGGAACACCTTCATGAGAGGTGCGTGGGAACCTGCGCACAACATGCGTGGAACACCTTCATGGGAGGTGCGTGGGAACCTGCGCACAACACGCGTGAACACCTTCATGAGAGGTGCGTGAGAACCTGCGCACAACACGCGTGAACACCTTCATGAGAGGTGTGTGAGAACCTGTGCACAACACGCGTGAACACCTTCATGAGAGGTGCATGAGAACCTGTGCACAACACATGTGGAACACCTTCATGAGAGGTGCGTGGGACCCTGCGCACAACACGCGTGGAACACATTCATGGGAGGTGCGTGGGAACCTGCGCACAACATGCGTGAACACCTTCATGAGAGGTGCGTGAGAACCTGTGCACAACACGCGTGAACACCTTCATGAGAGGTGCATGAGAACCTGTTCACAACACGCGTGAACACCTTCATGGGAGGTGCGTGGGAACCTGCGCACAACACGCGTGGAACACCTTCATGGGAGGTGCGGGGGAACCTGCGCACAACACGCTTGAAGACCTTCATGAGAGGTGCGTGAGAACCTGCGCACAACACGCGTGAACACCTTCATGAGAGGTGCGTGAGAACCTGTGCACAACACGCGTGAACACCTTCATGAGAGGTGCATAAGAACCTGTGCACAACACGTGTGGAGCATCTTCATGAGAGGTGCGTGGGAACATGTGCACCACACGCGTGGAACACCTTCATGATAGGTGCATGAGAACCTGTGCACAACACGCGTGAAACACCTTCATGAGAGGTGCGTGAGAACCTGCGCACAACACGCATGGAACACCTTCATGAGAGGTGCGTGGGAACCTGCGCACAACACGCGTGAACACCTTCATGAGAGGTGCGTGGGAACCTGCACACAACACGCGTGGAACACCTTCATGAGAGGTGCGTGAGAACCTGTGCACAACACGTGTGGAACACCTTCATGAGAGGTGCGTGAGAACCTGCGCACAACACGTGTGGAACACCTTCATGAGAGGTGCGTGGGAACCTGCGCACAACACGCGTGGAACACCTTCATGGGAGGTGCGTGGGAACCTGCGCACAACACGCGTGAACACCTTCATGAGAGGTGCGTGAGAACCTGCGCACAACACCCGTGAACACCTTCATGAGAGGTGTGTGAGAACCTGTGCACAACACGCGTGAACACCTTCATGAGAGGTGCATGAGAACCTGTGCACAACACGTGTGGAACACCTTCATGAGAGGTGCGTGGGAACCTGCGCACAACACGCGTGGAACACATTCATGGGAGGTGCGTGGGAACCTGCGCACAACACGCGTGAACACCTTCATGAGAGGTGCGTGAGAACCTGTGCACAACACGCGTGAACACCTTCATGAGAGGTGCATGAGAACCTGTTCACAACACGCGTGAACACCTTCATGGGAGGTGCGTGGGAACCTGCGCACAACACGCGTGGAACACCTTCATGGAAGGTGCGTGGGAACCTGCGCACAACACGCGTGAACACCTTCATGAGAGGTGCGTGAGAACCTGTGCACAACACACGTGAACACCTTCATGAGAGGTGCGTGAGAAACTGTGCACAACACGCGTGAACACCTTCATGAGAGGTGCATAAGAACCTGTGCACAACACGTGTGGAACACCTTCATGAGAGGTGCGTGGGAACCTGCGCACAACACGCGTGGAACACATTCATGGGGGGTGCGTGGGTACCTGCACACAACACGCGTGAACACCTTCATGAGAGGTGTGTAAGAACCTGTGCACAATACGCCTGAACACCTTCATGAGAGGTGCATGAGAACCTGTGCACATCACACGTGAACACCTTCATGGGAGGTGCGTGGGAACCTGCGCACAACACGCGTGAACACCTTCATGAGAGGTGCATGAGAACCTGTGCACAACACGCGTGAACACCTTCATAGGAGGTGCGTGGGAACCTGCGCACAACACGCGTGAACACCTTCATGAGAGGTGCGTGAGAACCTGTGCACAACACGCATGAACACCTTCATGAGATGTGCGTGAGAACCTGTGCACAACACGCGTGAACACCTTCATGAGAGGTGCGTGAGAACCTGTGCACAACACGCGTGGAACACCTTCATGGGAGGTGCGTGGGAACCTGCGCACAACACGCGTGGAACACCTTCATGGGAGGTGCGTGGGAACCTGTGCACAACACGCGTGGAACACCTTCATGAGAGGTGCGTGGGAACCTGTGCACAACACGCGTGGAACACCTTCATGGGAGGTGCGTGGGAACCTGCGCACAACACGCGTGGAACACCTTCCGGGGCAGAGAACGGCAATGCAGCGGTTCACACTGAGCTGGCCGGCTCCAGATTGATGGAGCCGCTCAGCGTCACGCAAGGCGGACTTCGATGACTTCATAAATCTTACTTAAGGTTAGCATCATGCATGTACCACGCGGAGTGGCGCAAACACGATGCAAACCATTTCAAACTGAGCCCCCCAGGATCTCCTGGACCTGCACTATCAGGTTCAGACGTTTTACACCTGATAATTCCAGGACCGGACACACTACCTTCACCCGGGGTTATTGCTCCTGACCGAATACCCCACCTCATAATGAGATCCTGAATGTTGTTATCACTTGCTGTTTTTTTCCTTCCTATAATTAGGGTCTCATCAATGAGATGGTGACACAGCACAGCAGTCACCTTGCTGCACTGCGTGACAGGAGAAGCGTGGCTCAATGGGTGGAGAAGCGTGGATCAATGGTTAGAGCGGCAGACCCTGAAGCAGAGGTCTGGCCCGGGACCAGGGTTCAATTCCTGCCTCTGCGGGTCTTGGGCTCAATTTCCCTGGACCTGATAATTCTCGCCTCGGTGCTTAATCTCCACAACGGCCCCAGCAGCGCTTGGATGCCTGGCTTCACCTTGAGGGTGCCCAGGAGTGGACATCTCACATTAAAGCCAGGAAAGGTTCCACAGCGGTATGAATACAGCGCTACGAGACCTCAGGGTAGAAGTGCGCTATATAAATACAAACACACATTTACAGGGCAGGAATGCAGCGCATTTAAGGCAATTGGGCGCATCTCTGTCCTTTCAAGGTGGTGGGGAGCTTTTGGCAGCTCAACGGCAACGCAGGCACCATTGCCCATGGTACAAGGATTCCTGTGTTGCATGCAGAATTGTATGCGTGCAAGAATCCCTTGTCTGTGTGTCCTGCTGACTGCAGCACACATATGAAGAGGAAAAACAAGAAGAAACAGAGATATTTCTACTTGTTTCACCTCCCCTGCAAAAGTGTAAGATTTTGGCTCATCCGCAGGTTTACAAGTTCTTGTAAAGATGGGAATAAGTCAGAATCAAGAGGAATTGTGCCGGAACACCCATGAAGCCATTGGAGCATCTTCCCAATACAGATTGATGAAACAATGTTTGGTTTGCGCACTGATACTCCAAATGTTTTAAGTTACTCAGAGCCATGCAAAGTGGCTCTGCGTGGCTTCAAAAGTCTGACTCACAGGTTTGTGTCATGCATGTACCATGTAGCCTGGGGCAAATGTGATGCAACCCTCTAATAAATACGCCAATTTTTTATGCAGTTTTGTCATTTGAAGACACAATTATTAATAGCACCAGAAGTGCATTAAGCCTTGTGTTGAATTTGTAAGCATACACCATTATTATAGTGTTAAAATTTGCACTACAAGGTTTCTTTGCAGAGGAATTGTAGGATAGCATGGCTTTGCTCCTTTCTCTTTGAATAGTGAAACGCTACTTTTTAAATGTATAGACTTTCATAGCCCCTTGTGTTATGGTATTGACTCACTTTGCCACTGGATTCAAGCTAGCCTGGCTGGTGAGTGGTGTTACCCAAAAACCGGTACCAGGATGCTTGTTTCTGCTTCAGGTAAGACCTGGCTTGGCAGCTCGGGCTGGACTGTTCCCATGAAGCACAGGGTCAAGACTGATTTGCATATGGCTGGGCCTGAAGTGGCGAAGTGAGCTAAATAACATTGATGGATTCACCCCTGATCTGTGACTGGGGGTGAGCTAATCAGTCTTGAACCTGTGCCTCATGGGAACAGTCCAGCCCGAACTGCCAAGCTAGCTCCTCCCTGGACTGAAAACAAATATCCTACAACCAGTTTCTGGGTTTCACCCCTCATCAGCCAGGATAGCTTGAACCCAGTGGCACAGTGAGCCCGGACCCACATCTGGGCATACCCGGGGCACATAGGTCCAGGGAGGACCTGGCTTGGAAGAGAGATGAGGTATTGGATGATACGCGAGGGAAGGGTTTAACCAGGCTTGTTTTGGGGGCTCTTAGTATTACAAGAGGTTTGAGATGATAAAAGAAGGGATAGAGGAGAGAGGAGTCTAGAAATAGTTATTTTGGAGCTCATAGTAGTAGAATTGGATTCTGGATGAGTCCGAGCGTGAGGGTAGAGGATATGTTGAGAGAGTTATAAGGTGAGAAATAGGGTAGTGAATTGGAGCTAATGTTGAAATGAGATTTAGAATGAGTCAAAGAGGTAAGTTAGAGGATATATTGTGAGAGGTATAGGGTGAGATATAGGATAGAGCATTGGAGATGCTGAATTCGGAGTAAAGTAATAAATATAAAGATGCCTAAGTACATGGGAGGTATATATGAATCAGGAAAGAAATATTCCTAGATTTAAATTGTATTTAATAAACTCAGACTTTCATGTGTTGTTGTACTTTAAGCTAATTTATTTATGTATTTCCCTTTTAATAATTCAATAGTGAAACAATTGTAGATAGTTATGATATGTTTATTTGGTAAAAAGAGGAGGAGGGTGTTGGTAGATTAAATGATAGAAGGTTGAGTATAGGTTTGGTGGTGACAGAAAGGGGTCTGTTAGGAGTATGGAGAGGGTAGAGCTGGCTCTTTGTATGAGCAGGGAGAGTGTGGCAGGTGGGATATAATATTAATAATTATACAATCTTTATTCGACAAAGCATACAGCCATGAAAGATACAATACATTAAAAAAAAATGCTGAGTCAAAAAAATGGGCTAATTCATGTTGTCATCACTCTGAGAGCAACAGCACAATATACAGTCCTCTTGCGGGGCCTCTAGATTAAGCATCAATCTCAATGCTACTGTTTTTACTCAATGTCTTAATTGAACTTTTAACAATTTTCAGAACACAACCCTATGTCTTAATCATTCCTAGATTTCCTGGATCTCACCATTTCTCTTAAAAAGTGTGTAACGACAAATAAAATGCATTCAGTCTGTAGGAGTTGCATGTGCAAAAGTGCAATTCGAGCCTGTCTAAAACCCATGGCTTTTAAATATGGTTTAAGATAAAGTTGCCGGGGATGTGTAAAATATTTACATAAAAAAGACAAAATGTCAAATGTCCTGTGGAGACCTTTTGTCTCAGCCACAGGGTCCTTTAGCTTCAGTTCTCACTACAAATCCGATAGGGAGAGCAACTAAATGATGGAACATATTAATTCTAAAGCAAGTAATTAAAAAACAGTCATTATCACTGGTTAGAATAGTAAGATAGTGTTCAATTCCTTGCACTGATTTCACTAAAGCATGCGCTCTGACTGACGGTTTTAACAATTCCTTGTCTTCTCGTTCCATGCTGACCTTGTTTAAAAAAAGATCATTGATTAGTTTCTTATCACCTTTCTCCACTGATCTTAAGTTTGTAAACATGCCTGGTCTTCCTAAGCTGCACAACATATCTTTAATATATCTTAGCCACAGTATTCTAAGTGCATACTCCAATGAGAGGCAATCCAGGATTATCTCCTGATTAAGGGAGTCCTCCTCCTTTGCCCAAATATTCAGCCAGCATTGAAGGGGTTTAACTGCAACTAGATCTGCCACATGCATCACCCCAAGTTTTCGTGGACTGAGTAGGCGGGCGTACCTTGAGGGACCTTTACTAACTGTCGCAGGTATTTATTATGCTTCCTCTGAAGCTCTCCCATACTTTTATAGCCCCAGATTTTACTCCCATACACCACCTTAAAAATATAAATTGATCAATATAATTTTAAAATCACCCCAGGTGACCATGTGCCTATTATATCTGCAAAATTCGCAATAGCCCACATTGACTTCTTCGCATCCCCCACCTTCTCTTCTTTCAGGGTGTTCCAGTTTAATTGAGCATCAAATAAAACCATGAGATATTTAAAATATGGGACTCTGGATATGCTATGGGAGCCTGCCTTGTAAAAAGTATTATTACTCTTCCCTTGACAGCCCACTTCCATCACAAATGACTTCGCATCATTGGGGGACAAATCCAGTCCGTTCATAAAGGAAACACATCCATCAATGAAGATTTGCAATGCTCTTGGAGTTCGTGCTATGAGCACGGCATCGTCTGTGAAAAGCAGGACTGGTACTGATATAGAACCTATTCTCGGTGTATCAGCATTGAATATTCCAACAATGTAAATAAAAAAGGGGCAAGAATACAGCTCTGCTTTGCCACACCCCTCTTGAACATTTAAAACTATTCGTGAGATTGCCCTCTTGAGTGAAACGTACTGCCGCTGTGGTATGGGCATATACGGACATCAGGGCATGGATGGGAAATAGATATGTATAGTGTGCATTTGGGTTGTGCTGGAGATGTGTGGATTTCTTAGTGGTATAGGATAGAGTAGTGTTTTGTGTGTGAGCGAAGTTGCCATTGTGAGATAGTTGGGGTAGAATGGTGTATAAGTGTGGTTTGTGGTGGTTTTTGTGACAATGACAACTGGTTAGGGTTTGTTTAAAGTAAAAGAGTGGAGTGCGTTTGCTGTGAGTGTGTTAATGTGTTTGTGGATGTGGATGGCTTAAGGTGGTTGCTGGTAAATGGAAAGAAGGGCAGCATTTCTGGCCCAATTAATGTGCTGGAGCACTGTGCTGGTCCGTGTCTTATGCTGACTGCCAAAGTGATTTGGGCAGTGATGAGACTGTGCCTTGACAAACCAAAACTGCCTTAATAGCCTGCAGTCGGGGTCCCTTTTGCACTGGAGGTGTTGATGGTCCCGGCACTGATGCTATTGAGAGAGAGTGCTGTGCTCAATGGGCACTGAGGCCCTCTGGTCCATTGTTTGCTGATGGCTTCTAAATCCCACTGACGCTGACTGAGGCACTGACAGAGCGGTGGAGGAACTCCATGCCGGATGCTTGTACAACCCTTCTCCCCAGACCACCCTCCTCCGCAGAGGTGGAGCTCCCTTGGGGTAGGTTCCAATACTGATGCAGCCAGCTGCTTGTGCTGCCCTGAGGCAAGCGGGCCAGTGGGTGTGTGACTTTTCTGGCAGATTCTCATCGCAACACTCACCGGCTCATCATTGAACTACTTAGCTGTGGGGGCACGGTCCTGGAGTACATCTTGTCTCTATTGCTGCTACTTGCTAGTGCTGCCCAAGGCAATCAGGCCAGCTAAATTGTATATCTGTCCACCACAGTGAGAATTACCTTGCAACAATTAATGGGTTGTGATAAGCCCCCATGCAGAAACCAGCCCAGACCAATATGGACCAGTACACCTCTTCTAGGCCGGATACTTGAGGGGCTGTGGGGATGCCCCCTTATACCTCGCCCACCCAAAACCATGCTAACCTGGCAACCATTCTTAAGGCCATTCAGGAATCTAGAGAGGCAGTGAAATCTAAAGTGGACAGTGTCCAAATTGATATCTCCTTCCTGAGTCAAGACCTTCTCAGAGTGGCATAGAGAGCGACAGAAGCTGAAGTCCGGGTCTCAACAGCTGAGGATGAGATGGCGACTCTCAAGTGCCAGGTTTCCAAGCTGATATCAATGACAGCTGTCCTACAGTTAGCAGGCAAAGTATGTGTAGAATTGATCCGGAAGAAACAACTTGTGCCTCATTGGTTTCCCGGAGGGGGTGGAGACCCCTGAGAGGGAAGGCTTTTGGAGGAGTGGTTCTAGACCTGGGTCCCGCTGGACAAGCTGTGATGTTTTGTTGCAGAGCAGGAGCACCATGCTGTGGCTGTATTGAATAGGACCATGGGGAGATACTGGTATTGGCACATTCGGCCGTTAGCAAAAGCTGTACAATGGCGGATAACAACGCAGCGCCAGACTAATGGCAGTATTAACTGAAATAGAAAGACTTTGACATTCCTCCCATTTGGCCAGACAGTAGCCAATCAGAATGGTGCTCACGGCATTTAAACCAGTCAAGTACTGTATGATAAATGATCTGCATTCTCAGCATGGAAGAAAGTATCACACTGAACAGTGTCTATAGGGAATATATGCTAATAAATATTTTAAAGTAACCCAGTGACTGCTTCGTACCTTTCTGAAACACAGGGAAATTCAGCAGTTATAGTTACCTGAGCTAACTTTAACTAACGCTCCAGAAATGCACTGCTTATGACCTCACATAGTATACCTTGTGTACTATTAATCAGTGATTATGTTTATTTTTTACATAGTTTTTGTGAATCACTGTGTGACTATATACACGTGTGAATGGATGTCTGAGTGGCTTTATTGGTTTATAAGTAGGTATGTTAGTAGGTTTGTGGGTGGGTGAGTGGCTGTATGTGATGATAATGGTGAGTGAGTGGGTATATGAATGGCAGTGTGTGAGTGAGTGGCTCATGAGTGGCTATACATGTGGGTTAGTAGGTGTGTAAGTGACTGTATGGGTTAGTGAGTGGGTGTCTAAATATGTGTATGAGTGAGTGACTGGCTATGAAAGTGTCTGCATATGTGAGTAAGTGGCTGTTTGGTTAAATGAGTTGGTGTGTGAATGAATGTGCTATAGAGCAATGGTCTGTGTGAATGGATGTATGGGGGAGTATGTGATTGTGTGAGTGCTTGTATGAATGTGTGAATGGGTATGTAAGTGGTAGTGTGGGTCTGTGAGTAGGTTTGTGAATACTTGTATGGGTACGCGAGCCGCTGAGTTGAAAGGTTGTACGGGTAAGTGTGTGTGTGTGTGTGTGGAAGCATAGGTGAATAAGTGGGTGTGTGAGTAGCCATATGGGTGAGTGTGAGGCTGTGTGGGCAGCTGTATGAGTAAGTAAATGGTTGTATTAGTAGCTGTATGGGTGGGCGGTTTTGTGAGTACCCGTTTGAGTGAGTGAGTGGTTGTGTGAGTTTTTGTATGGGTTTGTGAGTGGTTTGTGTGGGTGTGTAAGTGGGTAGGTGAGTATTTCTGTGGATAATGTAATCAGTGATGTAATTTGAGATGTCATCAGTGATATCATGGGTGATGTCACTGACCATGTCATGAGTGATGCAATATGTGAAGTCATAAGCAGTGCATTGCAGGGGCGTAAGTTAGAGTTAGCTCAGGTAACTATAACTGCTGAATGTCTCTGGTTTTGTATGAGTGAAATCTGAGCCTAACTATAACGTCCCTGTAACCTTTTTTAGTTAAGTGAATTTCTAAGGTTTTTTGATTTCCATTTCCTAACTATAACATACCTGTAACCTTTGTTCTCATTAAGTCAATTTGTAAGGGTATTTATTATTTCCTAAATGTAACTAACCTGTAGTGAGTGTATCAATGGGTGTGTGAGTGGGTCTGCGAGTGTCTCAATGAGTGTATGAGTGGGTGTGTAACTGTCTGAATGGGTCTGGGAGTGGCTGCATAAGTGTCTCACTGGGTGCTTGAGTGGGTGTGTGAGTGTTTCAATGGGTCTGTGAGTAGGTGTGCTACTCTTAGCAGGTCTGTTAGTGGGTGCATGAGTATCTGAGTGGGTTTGTGAAGGTCTGCATAAGTCTCTAAATGGGTCTGGGAGTGACTGTGTTAGTCTCTGAGAGGGTCTGTTGGTATGGGTATGTGGCCAAATGGGGGAGAGGGCCATGCCTCCCTCTTCCTGTGGCGATTTTGGCCCTAGGGACCTCATCCCCCATGGCTTGGCCATATAAAAATGAGGGAAGGGACCGCATGGTCCCCTCCAAAGGCTGAATCTTACCCTGGAGACCCAATCCGCCGGGCCTCCGGCTTTAAAAAAAAATGTTTAATAGGGGAGGAGTGTCTCGTGGCCTCCCTCCTGGGCCAATACCAGCCTCATGAACCCCATCCTCTGGGGCCCAGCCTTTTTTACAACACTTTTGGTAGGGGAGTGGGTTTTGTGTCTGCCCTTTACAGCTGATTTCTGCTCCGGGACCCCCATTCCCAGGGACCTGGCTTTTTATTCTTTTGTATTAGTAGGAGAGGGAGCTGTGTGACTCCATCCTAGGGCCCGGCCTTTGTAACATTTTATTTTTAATATAGGAGGTGGGCTGCATACCGATTTGGCCCAACAGGGAAGGCACCTTTCGGAGGCAAATGGTATTCACACTGTCCTTTTTTTAGGTAGACAAGCTGGAGATGGGGAGAGAGGGGGGCAACCAATGTCCAAACTGGTTTTAATGTGAACAGGTACCAAACTTTTAGTGTGGGATATCAAGCTCCTAACAGCCAAGGAAGGGTGCTAATATATTGGGAGTGGGCAGAATATTAAACAAAGGGATTGTTAGGTACATCACATTGCCGGATAACCGTTACCAGAATGAAGGGTTCATGGTAGTCCTTTGCCTAGTGACCGTGTGGCTCCCTCTGGGCACTTTTCTGGGATGAATATGGCACCCCTGGCACCCTGATTCTCAGATCACACTGAAATTGGAAATAAGACTGAAGAAGGACTGCCATGCTGCCCTTTGAACTGCACAAAGAGAGGCTGCACCATCTGCTGGACTGCACCTGCACGTTGGGCTAGCAAAGTTTTGACTGTGCCCGTGGCTCCTAGCTTGGGGAAAAGTTGATCCACGGACAAGAGAAGTGACTCAAAAAATCTGTTTCTGCTCTCCTAGAACTAACTCCATGGACAAAAGAACTGAAGTAGTCCGAACTAGCATGTTACTAGCCACCAGAGAACATTTGCTGCTAGTTGCCACTGGGTACCCCAGGAGACCAATCATTAACTGCCAAAATGTTGCGTTGAGTCACCCAGACACAGGGGTGCTGTCAGAGTATGAATTGGTTGCTCAAGAAGGATACTTGCCACCATTAAAGGATTTGGCTCCAACCGCTGCATCCTCTGATCTGAAGCCCGGCTGCCAATGCCCTTCTACCCCCAGAAAGAGTACTTCATGGGACCCTGACTTCTTCGGCCAGACTTGCCCCCATTACCCGTGGACCGAGGACCCACCACAAAGGCAACCCTATTGAGTCCACTACAACCAGAGCATCTTTGACCATCTTTTTCTCCTGCATCCCCAGTGTCAGGACCATTCCATTAAAGTCATTGGAGGTTGTGCTGTAAAAGTTGGAACTGGACTGGAAAACAATCTAGTGAAAAGATAACTGTACAAATCCAACTCATTGGCCCCCCAGGTGCTCATTCTAGTAGATGTTGTCATTAAAGCTGGGCCGGAGCAGTCAAACTAACTTTCACAAACTTTAAAAAAAATACAAAATTGAGTGGCTTTCTTATTTTGTTGTTAAATGCTTTACACTAAGTTTCTTTTTTTAAGCCTTGCTGTTCGAAAGCCATAGCTTCCAGGGTTGAGTATTAGGTTATTCAAACATACTGGACTCAATAAAGGTTTTGTAAGTGTATTCCACGATAAGACTACATAGCCCTATCATATAAAGGACCTCGAATGTAGAAATCGTCCTAAGGGATAGGGACTTTGTGTTAAGTCCTTGCTCAAGTGTCTATGCGCCCTTCAGGCAGTGGCAATGAATCAGTTCCTCGTTTGTAGGTCTTGCAACATATATACTAGTCCCAGATGATAGTTGTAGAGAATATTGGTGAGTTGGATCAGTACAGCAACCCTTCCCAGTAGAAGTTGGGAATCCTGTGGGCCAGCAGCCAAAATGAGGAACTGAATCATTACCACTGCCTGAAGGGCGCATAGACACATGAACAAGGAGTAACACATTTTGGCACCAGGAACTTAACGCATAGTCCCTTTGCCTTAGGGCGATTTCTACTTTTGAATTCCTTTTGGGACAGAAGTACAACCGTAATTAAGGCTCATCACAAAGAGAGTATATCCCTGAAGAAGTCAATGCTCACATCAGTCGAATGCGACAAAACACGTGTTGGCTAAGGCTTTGAATACGTTTGACCTCGAGAGGAACAATACATTTTGTCTGACCAAGCAATGGATCAAGAATGTTTTTACACAATAACTAATATGTTTTATATACTCCTAGCATGTGCAGGGGATTGTTGTGTTGTTCTGTCAGTGGTTTTCCATGGTTTGGGGAGGAGGTGGCTGTCCCTACCCTGTTGCACCGTTTACATATCTCATTATATTTTCACATGGTATGCGACTGCCTAGGAGCACCATTGCCCTACCAAACTACAGAACGAGGAGCCTTACGTTCATGGTTTGACATCTTACTGCATGCACTTGGGTCCTCAAACAATTCCTTGTGGCCTATTTCAGTCAGAGATTTATCCACATACTGTAGCCAGTTTTATGGGAGATATCTAATCTAAGGTAGTCTTTTATGATTGACTGTGTTAGACTCACAGTGTCCCTACGCCAGAAAGAGTGCCATAGCATGATCGGTGCTATCATGGAACCATCGGTCACATAGTGCAGGCCCAGCTCTAATTGGCAAGTATAATTTAGTGAAGATTTGGGAAGAGAAGCTATACCCTTGAAGAAATTGTCTTCAAATTGTTGTAGTTGGTCTACGGGTTCCATACCCCACACACCTGCTCTATAGGAGACAGCAGATACTGTACTTGCTTTATAAACTGTTTTAATTGTTTCAAGGGGTTTTAATCCCAACTTTCTTGCAAAGGCCAAGATCTATCCCATGCTCCTGTCCATCTCCAGGGCCCTGTTTCTGACCATTTTCGCCCAGGACTGTATTTTATCAACCAAGACCCCAAGGTAAGGAAATGATTCTACCGCCTCCAGTCTACGTGTACCGATGTGGAAACGGGGTATTCTTTTGCTCCTAGATACCCCTAATGTAAGAATAAAGGATTTTGACTCATTCATCCAAATAGGCCATGAATGCTGCATATTCCTTAATTAGGCACTGAAGTGCTGTTCCTGTTCTGGAGAATAGGCCTGCATCATCCGCATATACCAATATTGGTACGTTACAGCTATAAAAAATGGGGACTTCTGGTGTTGATCCACTAAGTGCTGCCTCAACCCTGTTTGTATAAATTGAAAATAAGAAAGGTTCAAGGACGCATCCTTGTCTTACCCCCCCCCCAGGTGATCTTAAAAGGGCGCATGCATTCCCCGTTTTTACCATAGCAGACAGATGCTGTTGCGCTTGTATATCATTGGAAGATGACATTTATTATAGCGGAGTGGATCCCCACGGAGTCAATTAAGTTCAACAGTTTTGTGTGAGACACAGAGTCAAATGCGGCACTGAAGTCCATAAATGCCATAAAAATCTGACCGCCTTGGCTCTGGTGTATTTGTCGATTATCAAACTTAAATTCAGGCACTGATGTATTGTTCCTTTCCCATATTGGAACCTATATTGCACTTAAATCAGTATATTTTTCTCCCTAGCCCACTCCTCCAACCTATGTAACAGTAGGCTCCCCATTAACTTTGCCATTGTGTCCAGTAGGAAGATAGGTCTATAGTTTATAGGGTTTGCCTTGTCTCCATTTTTAAAAATCAGAATATTAATGCCATGAGGGTAGTGAGCCTTTTTTTGCAATTGTATTTATCACATTTGTAAGAAGGGGGCCCAGAGGTCCTGATGTGTTAAAAATAAATCAATGGGGGCCCCATCTGGGCCCAGAGCCTACCCTTCTATTGTCAGGATCAGTCTAACACAAAGCAAACAATCAAGAATAAGAGAGACATTGGACACAAGCGTTTAATTAGAAAGCATGCCTTGACAGTTACTAGACTCTTTTTAAGGTGTTGTCTTTTGATCATACAGAAAATTAACATGGCGCCGACTAGCGTCAAAGATGTAATGAAGTCAGCATCCCAGACCTCCAGACGCGCGGTTGAACCAGGTGTTCGACGCGCGAGCAACAATTAGCTGCGCACTTCAACCGTCACTTTTTCAAAGTCAGTAGCTTTTTCTTGTGTTCCGTGAGGAACTATCTTTAAGGGTTCAAAATTCTAGTTTTTAGTTGCGTTGATAGTAAAATATCCAACGTGTATTCATAGTTTGTTCCGAGTATCCAGTCTTCAATTTTTGACAGAAAATCTTCAACACATGCGGAACGAGGGATTCTTGCTGTGTTGTCGACAACAAAGAGATTCTTAAAAAAAGGCTGCAGTGGAGAACTGTCAACTTCTATTCAGTGGTCGCGGTGGTAAGAGGTGTCAGTTGACACCGCCTCTATTTACCGCTAGTTCACCAGTAAATTATTTCTTGAGAGAAAATTCTTTATGTTCCAGTTGACTAATGCTACTTAGTTAGTCATTGCATTCTAGAGCAGAATCCAATTGCAGTTTCTACAGATGTTTATCTGGTATATATATACACGTAGCTGGTGTTAAATAGAATATAATTCAGGTCCGCAATTCAATGAGTTATAGCCTGTCAATTAAATGTGTTTCAGACGTTATAACAGAAAACCATTCAGCCTAAAATAGAGAGAAGCAATAGCCACATGGTAATTGGAGTTTGCATTTTAGAAAATATAAATTCCTTACTGCATGTACTATGTAGGTTTTCATGTAGCTCTAATTACTACAGGTGCAGATAAGAAGGTACCAGCAGAGCTGAACCAACATCATATGCTACGTCTACATATCAAGGCTGTCTCTCTCTTGTTATCCACTTCCCCTTTCCCCCCTGCTAGTGTGCTGTCCGAAAGAAATTTATTTATTTCGGGCGGTGTGTTGGTGGCGGAGCATTGGGTCCATCTTCGACTCTTGTGGTTCGGACCTGGTCACTGACAGATTGAAGTGCCAGTATATTTTCGACCGAGTCAAAATGGCTGAAGGATTGGATCTCAAGACTTTAGCAAATATATTAGATGGTCTACAAACTCAGTTGACCCAATCTGCAGACGAGAATCGAAGCTTAAGAGAGGAAGTAAGGAGGTCACAGAACGAAACACAACAGATTAGGTTAAGGATGGAGGAGTTAATTGCAGAAACTACCTCTTTACCTAGAGGGGGCTCGGATAGGAAGTCAGCCTCTGAGGTGGCCACGCAAGTGATAAATTCTGTAGCGCCAATAATTTCCATTAGCCACTCCAGAAAGATTTACAGGTGACCCACACAAGGCCCAAATTTTCCTCACACAATGTTCTTTACATTTTTTGTGTAGATCAGTGGTGTTTAAGGAAGATCAAACCAAGGTCGCATTCATGCTGTCCTACATGAGTGGTGATGCCGCTGCCTGGTCCATGCCCATGATATCACGGAATGACCCGGCATTATTTAATTATGAACTTTTTAAGAAAGAATTTCTGCAAATTTTTGATAGGAGGACCGCAAATCAAGCCACTGACAATGAGCTATTAGAATTTAAGCAAGGCAATAGATAATTGGTGGCCTACATATCACAGTTTAACAAATTAATCATAGAGACCAAGTGGCCTGAGAACAAGCGTGCAGCAATTCTTTACCGTGGCTTAAAGGATGAACTGAATGACGCGTTAGCCCAAATACCAAACAGACCACAGGAAATTTCAGAATTATTTGATTTGGTGTTACAAACTGAACATCACTTGTTCGAAAGGAAGTCTGAAAAGAAAAAAGAATTTTGAGCCTTCATCCCTCGATTTGATCGAGTCAAATCAGAAAGTAACAAGTCCAAAAATACTTCAAGTGAAGAACCAATGCAAATAGGGTCTCCACGAGGACCTCTATCGAAGGATGAGAAGGAGTTGAGACGGTCAAAAAACTTGTACATGTATTGTGGAGCATCAGGACACTTTGTACGAGATTGTCCTATGAAGCCAAAAAATAATCAGGGTTTAAAAGACTGATCCCATCAGTAGAAGGGGTTGCCCTGGTGGGATCTGAGGAAAAGCCAACTCAAGGATCACAACAACTAGCAAACACCTTGGAATCAGCAGAACCTCACTTAATTGTGTGTTGTACTTTAAAATGTGGATCTTGAGAAGTTAGAGAGGTCTCTGTAATGATTGACTCCGGTACCACAGGCAATTTTTGCGATCTACAATTTGCAAATAAAATTGGTATATCAGCAATAAAGAAAAAACATTATGAGGTAGTAAAGGCAGTGGACGGTTCAGACCTCACTGGTGGTCCCATTACGGAAGAAACGGAAACCCTAGAACTGTCTGGTCTGCAAGGTCATCGAGAATTCATCAGATTCAATTTGATAGACGCTCCACAATTTCAGCTAATTCTGGGTTTGCCATTGTTTTCAGAGCACAATCCCAAGATTGATTGGGAAAAGAAAACCGTCCAAATGACCTCAGATTACTGCAAGGAAAACTGTTTCATTCACAATGGCCGAGAGGTTGCAAAATCACCAGCTTCTGAACTAGCTCAAATAAACCATTGTTTATGTGTTGTGGAAGCCAAAGAAATTCCAAGGGAGTATCAAGACCTAGCCAGTGTTTTTGATAAGCGCAACGCAAAACGACTGCCACCCCACAGAGAATACGATTGTAGAATCGAATTGGAGCCTGGCGCCATTCTGCCGTGCCGTCGTATATATGCATTAACTGAGGCGGAGAATACCCATCTAAAGTAATATTTAGAAGAATATCAAAGAATAGGGCTCATCCTGCCTTCACAGTCTCCGGTTTCGTCACCACTATTTTCTCGACCAAAAAAAGATGGTACCTTGCATACATGTATTGATTATAGAGCTTTGAACTTGGTGACAGTTAAAAATCGGTACCCGTTACCTTTGATTTCTCAACTTCTAGATCAAGTTAAAGGAGCCAAGGTATACACCAAACTCGATTTAAGAGGAGCCTACCATTTGGTGAGAGTCGCCGAGGCGGCCAATGGAAGACGGCCTTTCGCACCAAATATGGTTTATTTGAATACCAGGTGATGCCCTACGGATTGAGCAACGCCCCAGCTGCCTTCCAACATTTTGTTAACGATGTTCTTTGTGAATTTTTGGATCACGTGGTTGAGTGTATATTGACGACATCTTAATCTTTTCTGATTGCATGGAGGATCATGGGAAGCATGTGAGAGCCATATTACAAAAGCTTTTGAAAAATAAACTCTATATGTGAAGTTGGAAAAATGTTCTATCCACACGGAGAACGTCAAATTTTTAGGGTTCATTTTGTCGGCTGATGGAGTGAGCATGGACCCTGCTAAGGTACAAGTCATACAAGATTGGCGATCTCGTTCTAATGTGAAGGAAGTTCAAAGTTTCCTTGGGTTTACCAATTTTTATTGGAGATTCATTCCAAATTTTTCGGCCAAGGTCTCACCCATTACCCATCTGCTAAAAAAGGGAAAAAAAATTGTTTGTTCCTGCGATGCCGAAGCAGCATTTCAATTTCTTAAGCAGACATTTGTCACGGCTCCTATATTGACTCACCCAGATCCTGAACAAACCTTCTTTATAGAAACTGATGCGTCTGATTTTGCTACTGGTGGAATTTTGTCACAAAGAAACAAACAAACTAGGCAACTTCACTCCGTTGCATATCGATCAAGGAAGCTTTCAGAACCAGAATTAAATTACCCAATTGCCGATAAAGAGTTGCTGGCTGTGAAGGAAGCTTTCAGGATTGGCGGCACTACTTGTTAGGAGCAAAACACTGCGTCACAGTGTTTACTGATCACCGAAATTTGCAGTTTCTGAAATCGGCCAAGACGTAAACAACACGTCAATTGAGATGGTCACTGTATTTCTCCGAATTTGATTTTGTGATCACGTTCAAACCCGGAGCTAGAAATGGTAAGGCCGATGCGCTATCCAGGTTGAACATATCGGAAAAAGTTAGAAAGTCATCTGAACACCCCATCATACCATTGGACAAGATTATTGGAGTCATCCAATTAACTGAGTTCGCCAAGGAAATCCATGAACTATGTTTGCAGCAGAGTTTACAAGATTGGGCTAGAGATGATAAAAAGAAAAAACTCGTTCAGGAACTTCCCTATTATGAAGATGCATTGTATCTACCAACTAAACAGTTACAGAAAAAGGCTCTGCAAATTTGTCACGATGATCCTTTGGCGGGGCATAAGGGCAAGAAGAAGACTTTGGATTTGCTTAGGAGACATGTTTGGTGGCCTGGCATGGCGGCTCATGTGGCACAGTATGTTTTGACCTGTGAGTTATGTACTAAAGGGAAACCTAGTAGACAAGCTCCACAGGGATTGTTACAACCCCTTCCAAATGCACCTTATCCATGGCACGCAGTGACTTTAGACTTAATAGTTGATCTTCCACTTACCCAGGGCTACACAACTATTTTAGTGTTGGTGGACACGTTTTCCAAGATGAGTCATTTTGTTCCCCTCAAGGCTGTCCCAACAGCTTCTCAATTGATACATCTGTTTAATCAACATGTTATACACGCACATGGGGTTCCACAAGTTCTTATCTCAGACAGAGGAACGCAATTTGTGTCAAAGCTTTGGAGGACGTTTATGCAGGGATTAGGTGTAGAAACGTGGTATTCCACCAGTTTCCACCCTGAAACCGTTGGGCAAACAGAAAGAGTAAATCAAGAGCTGGAACAGTATTTAAGACTCTACCTGTTGGAACAGGATGGTGATTGGTCAAATATGCTTTGGACAGCTGAATTTGCGTATAATAATGCTAAACATGATTCCACGGGTTTTACACTGTTTTATTTAAATTCAGGCAGACATCCTAATCTAATGACAGGGAAAAAAGATGAAACTGTCCCAGCAATCACAGACTTGTTACAGCAGTTAGAACACCCTCACAAATTAGCGATGGAGAATTTACAGAAAGCTAAAACCTCATATAAAAGACAAGCTGACAAAAAAAGAAGGTTGGGTTCAGAATTAAATGTAGGCGACCAAGTTTGGCTATCTACTAAACATTTGAGATTGAAGGGGAACCTGAAGTTTCAACCCCGCTTCACAGGCCCATTCAAAATTAACAAGAAAATTAACCTAGTAGTGATGAAGTTACAACTTCCAAAACAACTAAAGATACATCCAGCCATCCATGTTTCCCTTCTCAAAAAGAATCCTCCAGATATGAGATTGAAAAAAACTCCTGCACCAATAGCTGTTGAATCAGGTGAAGAATTTGAGGTTAGTAATATCTTAGATTCAAAATGGTCTCGAGGGAAGCTGAATTATCTGGTAGAATGGAAAGGTTATGGTCCTGAGGAACGGTCATGTGAGCCATCTAATAATGTTCATGCCTCAAGACTTATAAGAAAATTCCATACAACCTATCCTGCCAAACCAAAAGAGATGGGAGCGCCTTTGGAGGGAGGCCCTGCCCTGGCAGAGACCCCAAGAATCCACAGAACCAGAGCAGGCGGAAGAGCCTTCTCCTACGTTGCAGCCAAGGCCTGGAACGAGCTACCTGTCAACATCAGACGCTCCCCTACCCTGCACACCTTCAGGAAGAACCTCAAGACCTGGCATTTCGACTGAGCCACAGCTGCCCCCCTCCCCCCGTACCTTGAGACTCTCAGGGGTGAGTAGCGCGCTCTATAAATCCCTGATTGATTGATTGATTGATTGATTGATTGACTACTAACCAATCCCAGTCCTTATTCCTCTCTACCAAAAGAATGTGGAAATGGAGATCCAGGCGTTGGAAATGTTTAATTTTCAGGGGCAAAGTGTCCGTAATCGGGGTCAGTAGCCCCCCCCCCTTGCTCCACCTGAGGTAGATGGAAGTGCCTCTGCTTTAAATTATTGGAACACGTCTATAAAAATAGGATTAGTCGCCCACGTCTCTTGTATACATAAAAGATCAAGATTTTGCCAGTGGGCTAGCCCATCAGAACTGGATAGTTAACCAATGCCAGATATGTTCTCGGTGCCTATGTTTTGGGTTTGTACACACCCCCTTGCTACAACCCCCCTACCTTGACATTTCTTAGTTATTTTTGGGCCCCTGGTATTTACGGTGTTTATTGACTCCCGTGGCTTGGACGCGGCTTTCCCTCGCGGTCAGTCACATGATTCTCAATCTGTCAACTTGGACAGAGGCACAGATCTATTTGTTAACTTCAGCCCACTCTTATCCGCATCTCCTAGTGTTGTATCGCCCACCACTCTAAGCTTGGTGGTCCTGTGTCCCTTTTGTGTGGGATGTAGAAATATTCCAAAGGAAGGACAAAAATCTGTGAACTGATAAGGGGCATTCCTGTAATTGATGCAGTAAGGGCCTTGTGACATTTGTGCTGTAAACAACCCCCCCTGGATTACCCTGGTTGAAGGATCCACCCACCCCGCTTTCCTAGCCATGATGATGTGTCTGGCCAGAATCATGACGTCATTAGGAGTTCTGTTTTTCATCCGTTTTGTTCCCTCTCTGCGGATGGGTCATTTGTTGTTAAATGAACATTTTAAAGAACATTTACAGTTCAAGGAATACATTTAAAGGTACACATTCTCGAACCATTATTATTACCTGTCCCATAACATTGGGTGTAAATGTGCCAATCACCCCCTGACAATAGAAATCATTTAATAATGTGACCAAGAAATGTGTTTCTTTTCAGAAAACCACAGGATTGTTCAAATACTTCACTACTGTAGCCATATCCTTTGTTAAAGTGAGCGTAGAGACCATGGGGCATATTATCAAGATGCTGTGAAAAATATCGCAGAGCGAGCTTAGCGCAAACATTTCACTGCGCTAACGCTGTATTAGCAACAATTAGCACCATGGTGATATATATTCCAGTGATAGCGGTAGGGAAGGGCCAACATTGCGAGACAAACAGCGATGTTGCATGGGGAAGGTGGAAAACCTTTACTGATATGACTCTGTGGTCGTATCAGCATGATCCACCCCCCCCTTGTTAGGTATTGTTAACTCCTGATATTAGGAGTTGTTAAAAAACCGGCGATGACCCCTGTTAGCGTGACTTTTTACGTCGCTAACCATGGCCAGGGCCTCCTTGCTAATAGGCGATAGGCCTGTTAGCAGCTGTTTTTCAGGTCTGTTGGTCGGGAACACCTACTTTGCATGCCATTAGCGATAAATATCGCTGACATGCAAAGCGGCACCCCATCCGGTCGCTTTCGTCAGAAAGCTGTTGCTGGCTGCTGGTAGCGACAGCTTGCTGATAGGGTGATATAAATATTGCCACTTAAGTGGCAAAAAGTGCTGCTAAAGCGGCGATATGGCCCTTGGTAATATGCCCCCATGTTCTTTATCTGCATCTTTTGTTCAGAGGTTTCCTTTTTCGAGCTATGATCGTACCTGTTCAAACAACGCTTTGCCTTTCTCATTGATGAGTTTGTTGATCTTAAAGAGACAGGCATCCTAAACTGGGAGGAAGAATGAGAGCGAAAAGAGCGACATGGGGAGACCCATCACTGGACAGATCATATCCTAAGCCACATCTGCATACGAGAGGCCACATACAGGGGGAGCTCAACCATCCATGTGCACACAAACTGCCCACACACCTCTGGCACTCAGGGAATTGTCAGATACTTGGTCATGATGGACTAAACAGATTTTCTAGGAGTACCCAGTTGACTACTTCCTGTTACTGGGTTGCAGGCAAAGAGGCTTGTAGGCCTCAGATATCAGAGGGCTGCCTCCAAGGGTCAGCTGCCCTAGGGCCTGTGCATGTGGACAGCTGACGAAGTGACAGCAATCTATTGTGCAAGAAAACATATTGGGATTAGTTGACATAATCTATAGCACATGTAAATTAACTTACACATGGACATGGCTGAACTTACAGCTGCAAGAGTTCACAGTTGTAAATCTTTTAGTCATGTACATAATTACCATACATTAGTGTAATATTGTTCATGAATAAATCCCACTTAAACCTGGTGTTTAAGGTGTTTTAAGGGGTTTCTGTACAAGAAACATTCTTTCCAAGTAAAGAAAAAAAGAACATAAAAATACTTTCACACAAGGAACAGCCTTTCAGCATGTGTAATTGTGTACTGTGAACAATTGTTCCAGTGAAGGTGCTAACACTCGTTTGTAGCCAGAAATGTACAAAACGTGTCCTAAGCAACTCCTGGAAAGCTAAAACTGGCACAGCTTTCTTGTAACCTCAAAAGTTTCTGTGAACTGGGGCCATTGTAAATGTTCACCCATGCCAGGCTGCTGACCTGCAGATATATGGCTTTTTACCTTATGCAAATGTGAGCACTGCATTTTCAAAATAGTAAAATCAGGACCATAGGGTTTTAAAATCAGGACCATAGGGTTTTAAAATCAGGACCATGGCATCATAGGGTTACTGAGTTAGGGATGTCCAATTCCACACATGGTTGGATTTCCAATGGAGTCTAATGGATTTTAAAGTGTATAATTGTTCTAATCTCCTCTCTTCCCACCATCACAATTCTCATGTTGCACACTTGAGGTGGAGTAAAGGCTATATGGGATAGCCATACAGAATAAATAATCGTTCTTACAATCCATATAACTAAAGCTACAAAACACTTTATTTTTTATTTTTACAATTTTAGACCCCTCTTTGAACTGTTCTATATCTTACTTTGGTCCATCCATTCCACAAAGGAGCAAGGTCCCACTATGCCACATGTGTTGAGTCTACCAGTCAGGATTGCAACATTTCTTCTCTCTCTCTTACTAATAATGTTTGCAGTTTCACCAGTACAGTCAGGCTTGATTCTTAGACTATAAAAATACACAATCACCTAGGACACCTTGGATCCCTTCTGGAAGAGATTACATTATTTTCAATATCTTTGCACCAGTGAAGCTTTTTAGATCTTCTGGAAGACCATGTGCACCTTGATCTAGATCAAACAATATTTTGTTTAAGCTTTTGTCTATGGAATCAGACTGCAACGTATGACAATCCACATATGTGAGCGATGGATAAAGTGGAGGTTGTCTGTGATGTGTCCTCAATATATAGAAACTACTGATGTTCCTATTTCCTGACCCTTGGCAGTGGTGGCTTAATGCTGCAAATCCTTAAGCCTTCTCCAGGACTCCCTGATCCCATTGCGGATGACTTGTCTTTCTTATATTCATAGGTTCTACTTGCATAGATCCATCCATTTTACACAGAAGTTTGGTCTGATTACATCATCCTTGTTGAGAATACCCTTGAGGTTCACAATATTTCTTCTATCTCTGTGACCAATAATGATTAAACCGTGTAGCCAGGCTTGATTCTCAGAGTACAGAATTGCACAATCACTTTGGCAGTGGTAGCTTCCTCCTGTAACGCCTTTTCCAAGACTCCCTGATTTCCTTATTTCTTAGTGTGTAGATGATTGGATTGATCACTGGTGTGGCCACAGAGTAGAGAAGGGACAAGGCTTTGTTCAGGTTGAATGTGTGGCCAGTGGTTGGAACCACGTACATTACAATCAATACACTAAAGTATGTGATGACCACAGTGAGGTGGGAGCTGCAGGTGGAGAACGCTCTATGTCTGCCTGTAGCCGAGGGTATTCGCAGTAAAGCTAAGATTATGTACACATAAGAAAGAATTATCAGTAAAAAGGGGATCAAAAGAACAACGAAGGACAGAGCAAAGACCTCCATTTCCAGCCAGGATGTGTCCGAGCAAGCTGCTTTCAGAAGCGGTGCTAAATCACAGAAGAAGTGATCAATTTCACTGTGATCTGGAAATTGGATTGTGCAAAGTAAAAAGCTCGTGAAGGAAGCTATCACAAAACCTGCCACCCAAGAAAAGGCAGCCAGCTGAATGCAAAGTCTGAGGTCCATCAGTGTAGAGTAGTGCAGGGGAAGGCATATAGCTACATATCTATCATAAGCCATCTGAGTAAGAAGGAAGCACTCGGTGGTCACAAGGGAACCGAAGAAATACAGCTGTGTGATGCAACTTGCAAGAGAAATGATACTGCCCTCCATGATCAGGCTGTCCAGCAGGGTGGGAATGGTGGCGGTGACATACCAGACTTCCAAGAGTGAAAGATTGCCCAGAAAGAAGTACATGGGGGAGTTAAGGCAGCGGTCAGTGCACACTGTGACCACAATTAATATATTCCCAATAATCGTTAACACGTAAATAGTCAAGAAGTTCTCAAAGAGAAACAACTTTAGTGTTGGAAGATCCTGGAATCCCAGTAGGAGGACCTCACTGATACCACTCATATTTCCTGAACACGCTCTGGTCGCCATTTCTACAATCAGATGTAAAGGAAAAAGATAATAAATCATTAATGTTGCCAAACGGACTGGATCCACCTGCAATAAATACATAAACAATAAGTTCATTTTGTTTTATTTATTTACAATAAATTACCAACAAATAAAGCTTGCTCAAATTGCTCAGATTTGCTTTAAATGTTTGAACATGAATTGATTGAAATATTTACCCAAAAATGCTATGAAGTAACAAAATTGCAGCAAAGGGTTGGGAAACTTTTGTACAGTTCACCAATCAAACCTTGATATCTTTCAACTTGATATGTTTTTATCTTCTGAAAACTGCTGCTATTTAAAGCATTACTAACTATAATTTCTTCATTGATGCTGTAGGTTTGGGGAAATGGGGTTGTTGGTGTCCTGCTAGGTCCTGTCTTCCTAAGAAAACATATCCATTACATTGTGGGAGTCTTAAAACATCCCGCCCCACACACATATCCTCCAATGACCCAGTGGCACTTTGATACTGTGCATTGAAGGTTTCTGAAATGCAGACCAAGACCTCATATGTAGCCCATGTTCACAGTCAATACCATAACATACATTTTTTTCAGTAGCACAATTTCCTAGTTGCACACCTATCACAGAGTAGTGTCCTTGTCTACTGGATTATCACAGCAGGTGTTGTAGGCAAAAGAAGCTTCTCTGATCCTGAGGTGGTAAGATTTAAATTCAGATCCTGAGGCAATGGGGTCAAAATCTGATTCTGGGTGTTTGACATTAGATTCTGATCCTGAGGTGGTGGGAATCATATTCTGGTCCTGATGCAGTAGGCAACAGGTTACAATCTGGAGGTGGTGGATTTCAGATTGTCATCCTGAGGCGATAGACTACAGAAATGTAATGTGTAGACCATGTGCACTGCCACATTCATTGCCAGACTAAGGAGCAACACTACTTGGAATTGTAATCTTCTAAAAAACTAGACACGATACAACAAGTTATTTGTAAAAAGTCAACATAAAAACATAAAATTGACACTTTGTGCATGTTCCTATATATATATGGACATTGATTGACTTGGCTCTCTCTGCAATGTCACCCACAAATGTTTTGGCAATGTCACCCCCAAATGTCCTGGCTTCACCCCTCCTGTTTTACTGAATTCATTTTTGTTGGTTTAGGACTCCGTGCACTTTACCAATGCTAATCAGTGCTAAAGTGTTTGTTGTCTCTCCATAACCATGATAAAATTGGATTACAATGATTGGTTCCTCTATTTTACTTATAGGTCCCTACATTACAGACCCTATACCCAGGGTCTGCAAATTAAATTATTCTTCCCACCTAAAGGAACCCTTTAAAACATGTCTCATGCCTGCTTTTTGGCCCTCCCAAAATAAGCCTTTTGCCAGGTATAAACCTCTCTTTTAATACATATGCATCACCCATAAGGTAGGTCATAAAAGCCCATAAGGCAGGGTGCATTGTATTTAAAAAATAGGACATCTTTTAAAAGTGTATGTGTCCTAGTAGTGACAAATGTCTAAATTGAGTTTCTCTAATGTAAGGACTATCTCTCCCTTTATATGATATTAGGTTACCTTATTACATTTAATAAGTGCTAACTTTTGATTGGAAGCAGATAGGGATGTCAAACTTGAACTCAAATAATTTGTAATTTCAACTCTTCTTTAATGTAAAAGTCAGATTTTAGATAAAAAAATGTAAATGTCACTTTTAAAAAGTTGGCATTCTCCTGCTCAAAACTCTGCTCAAAACTTCCTAAGGCCTTCTAGGGTTTTGCAGCTGCCTAGGCCTGTTAATAGGTCCTCTATTATGAATGCGTATTGAGCTCCGACAGTGAACAATAGGGGACGTGGGGTTGGCAAGGAGGGTCATAATGCCAGGATGACTGTGGGCAGAGCTGTTGCCTGCCCCACTTATACTTCAAAGGGCTGCATTTGTTTAAGGGTCACTAGGAGTCTCCAGTACAATTGCTGGTTTGTCATTTGCTACCCCTGGCACTGCCCTTGCAACGACTGGCCTCATAGGTCACAAAGCAAGCACAAATCACAGAGAAGTTGAACATCAATCAATCAGGCATTTCAATCAGGGGTTTGTAAAGCTGCGAGGTAGGAGAAGGATCTTCTACCCGTTCTGGTCCTGTAGAAGCGTGGGACGGTGGCCAGGGAGAGGTCGGGCGATTGGAGGTTTTTCTTGGGGGCATGGAAAGAGAAACAGTTCTTTGGGTAGGCTGGGCTGATGTTGTGGAGGGCCTTGTATGTGTGCACAAGGAGCTTAAAGGTTTTTCTTCTCTCGATGGGGAGTCAGTGGAGATCCCGGAGGTGTTGGGTGATGTGCTTTTGCCAGAAGGGCAGCTGTTAAATACATTTTAAAATGTTTTCCACTGTTTTTTACTGTTTAAACTATGTGCTGATACAGGGGAAATATGGGATTTATGTGATATTTCTAATGTTTGTACCAGCCTATAAATTTAAAGGCCACTATAAAACCTGCTAGGTGGCAAAGCTACACAGAACCTTATCCTGTGAAAAGACCCTCGCACCAAACCCCAGTAGTCTACACACACATCTCTCCGAACTAGTCTTGCCACCTTTGCCCAAACAAATACTGACCACCTGGTCATGTTTTTAGATTCTGCAAAGGCCCAGACATGCTTCTTTTACATAACTATATGTGAAGCCCTCTGTTTATATGGCCTCTATGGCTTTTTTCTTACATTATTCATCGGTCAGCGATCAATAGTGGAACTGTAAAATACATTTTGTCTTCCTACATTTACTGCTTAAATTATGTGCTGATAAGGGGTAAAATACCAGCTTTATGTACATTTTCAAATGTTTGCACTGACAGTGACATTAAAACAATGGTTCCTCGCAGCTGGACCTGGGATGATCAAGCCTTCTGGGCGCTGCCTGCCTCTCCCAAGTCGGCCATATAATGTCTAAGTTTCTTGTAAGACAAATCACTGACCATGGATAACCAGGCCACAAAACTAGCTGCAACATGATATATCATCCTTAGGACTCCCAGGAAAATCCTTCATCTGCTCCGCCTCACCTCCAAATGATTATTAGTCCAGGCATTGATTTTATCTCACCTCGACAATGGAAATTCCCTGTCTCTAGGAGACCCTAAATCTGTGGTAGGGAAACCGCAGCTGGTACAGAATTCAGTTGCTTGACTGCTCTATAATGTTTCCGGACACAAGTCAGGCTAGCAAGCTCTTATCTCCCTTTATTGGTTCCCGGTGGTCCAAAGGGTAAAATTTAAATCCCTTTGTGTAGCACATAGGGCATTGTTGGACAAAGACCATTTGATTGATCGAACTCTGATTTATCCCTATACCCCCACTAGAAATCTTTGGTCTACTAACTCCTGACTTGCAGTGGTCACCTCTATATAAAGTGCCAGAGGTCTGTCATTTCGATGTAATGTTTCCAAGTTATTGAATTCTTTACCCTCCACCCTAAGGACAATCAATCTGGCACTCCATTTTTGAAAACTCCTGAAAACATGGTTGTTTGATTGATTGGCAAACGATGTGGGTAAAAAAACAGCTGCTGGTGGCTGGACAGGGAACAGATGAAATTTACAACGATATCAACCTTATCAGGGATGTGTTCCCCACAACACACCCTTCAGTGCCTTGCTGACCCCAGGCTCCACTAATCCCTGGGCACGTTTGCGATGCAGGCTAGGGATTTTGATAATTTTCCTGACTTTTCTCAAAGGATGGAATTGGAAGGAGTTATCTCTTCATCTTGCTTCCCTGGTTTTCCAGTCTGCTGGACCCTATATGTCAATGAGCTGTTCTGATATCCTGAAAACTGTCACAGCCTTGGAGGTATTCCCATTGAAAGATTGAGTTTTACTTTTCCCATGTACAACAGTGTTCCTTCATTCTGCTTCTTGAGCACTATTCTGCCACCTAATATTCTCTGTTTCCTGTTTTCCAGTTGCTAATGTGTGAGGTATTCATGCCTTCTATGTGAGGTCATTGACAAAAGCAGTACAAAAGGGGGGTGATGGATTAAACCCAAATCAGTTGACTGGGGGTGAGTGTTTGTATTGTCAACGCTCCGTCCATCACCACCTTTGGTTTTTCATTGACAATAACTGGCAGTTGAAGATTGAATTATGCGATGATGTAGGCTACATTATGAATCAAGAAAGAGCAAATGACGCATCATCATGTGTGCACCTTCTATGATAGTGTTATTGCTCCATTGTGACATTTTAATATATCTCACTCCTGCTATTGGCCCCTGGATACAGCAAACTACAAATTAAAGTGTACCAGGTATCTAGTTTGAAAACCGTCACTATTTGTGGTATGTTCTTACTAAATCTGGATCAATTAGAGCTAGAAACCTTTTTGTTTTAGTTAAAATCAGCAAATCATCAGCTGATGGTGGATTAGGTGACAGGCACTGAACATCCATAATTACATGGAAAAAGCAGCAGCTGAATAAACATAGAATTCCAGTATTTGAGTAACACTTTGCATCAGTAGCAATGAGAGAAGCTATGACAATTAGCATTTCACAACTTGACCTGATGGATTTAAAACAATGCCAGCTTCATGAGTTGGTATCCCGGCAAGGTTTTTAAAAATGCACAAAGGGAAGTGGTCCTCCCAACAATGGAAAACCAACTTATGGCCACTTAGGGCCCTGAGAGGGCTTCTGCTGGCACTCAGCCATCCCACAGTCCTGATTTCCTGCAAGAAGAAGCAGCACAGTGCATCCTCTGCCAGTGCCTCAAGGGGGTAACAAGAGACCTGAGCTGCAGTGAGTAAACTACTCTTGGTAGTCACTGTTAGAAATGGGGGTCTCTAGTTGGCAATGGTTTTCACCTTTGTCCAAGTAGGGACTCTTCTTCCTAGTCAGGGTAAGGGAGTTCCACTCCTAAAATAACCCCTGCTCAGCCCCTTTGTATCTTGGCATGAGCAATCAGGCTTATTTCATAGGCAGTGTTTAAATCATTTGTAGATAACCAACAGTAATACAGTGAAAACACTACAAAAGGACACCACACCAGTTAAGAAAAATATCCAATACTTTATATATTCAAAACAAGGCCAAAATGATAAAAAAACACCTTGCAAGAAAAACCTTAAAAATGCAGTTCCTTGATACTGAAAGCAACAGAATCCAACAGTTCCGTCTGACCTTGTTGGTCAAGGTGTCAGAAGACTCGTAAACAGTACCTTTTTGCTGTGGATGATCACGTTGGTGCGAGTCGGTCATGGCAACTGTTGCGGTTGCGATGCGAAGTGTAGTGGTGCGGTGTGCAGTGCCCTCAAGGCGCAGTGCAGGCAGTGTCTCGGTGACAGCCATCCAGTGGTGTTGGTGAGACCAGGGCTGCGATGTGGAGTGAGGCGGTGCTCGTTGCGGTTCTGACAGATCATGGTGCAAACAACAGAACCCGTTGCTGGGAGATGGTGTTGGTTGCCCCAGACTGTGGGTTGGGACAAGGCAGTGTGTCGTGAGACTTACAAGCGGTGCCCCCAGTCACAATGTGGTCACTGGTGTCAAAGTCAGTAGGCAGTCTATGACACCAGGGGTCTTATTTATGAAGGACTTGCGCCGCCGATGCGTCACTTTTTCCCATGACAAAAGTGACGCACCGGCGGCGCAAGTCCTTCATAAATAAGGCCCCAGGGCGGCAAAGTGAAGCGAGGAGGTGTGGAGTGCGGTGCCCATAGGTCCCAGTGCAAGCAGCGGCTCTGTGGTGGCAGCGCCTGTCGTCATTTTTGGTGAGACCAGGGTTTTTGCCGTGAGATGCGGCAGTGTCCTCTGCGTTGCCTTCAGCACACAAAGCCAGGGACAGATAGAATCAGTTGCTGTTTCTCCTCTGCGGTTACTGAAACCACGGTTCCAGAAACGGTTCCCAGAGGTCAGTGTAGTCTTTGTGGTCCCTGAGACTTTAGAACAGGAGGAAAGCTCTACTTCAGGCCCTTTGAGATACTCAGCAGAATTAAAGAAAGTTCAATCTAGTTCTTTCACTGCCCAAGGCAGACGTAGCAACTGCAGGGCAACTCAACAAAGCAGCAACACAGCAAAGGGGCAGTACTCCTTCTGGCAGCTCATACAGCTCTTCTTCTTGGCAGGCTCCTTAATTCCAGTGAGTTCTAAAGTTCTGGGGTTTGGGCCCCAATATTTATACGCAGTTTCTCTTTCTTCTCTTAGGCAGAGAGGGTCTCTACCTAGTCCAAAGCAGTTTGGTCCTCTCTGGCCCAGCTTCCAGGCAGGGGGTGGAGACAGCATTGTCTAACGCAGACCAGGCCCATTCAGGTGCAAGGAAATCTGGCCCCTGTCACTCCACAGCCAGGCAGACAATTCACAAACCCAGTAGAGGCACACAGGATGGCTAAGTAAGAGAATACCTACTTTCCAAAAGTGGTATTATCAAACACAGAACATAAAAATCATCTTTACTGAAAGGTGCATTTTTGCATTCTGAGTCCAGGCATACTAAACCCCATTTCCCAGTCTTGTCCCAATGGGATTTTATGCTTATAAGATATTATAAGTAAACTCCCATTCTACCCTAAGGGACAGATAGTCTTTCCATAGTGAAAAATAAAATACACTGTAATTCACTACCAGGATATATCTCACACACCAGTACATATCCTACCTTGAACATACACTGCACCCTCCCCACAAAGGATAACTTGGGCCTACCTTGGAGGTGACTTACATGTAAGAAAAGGGAAGATTAGGGCCTGGCAAGTTAGTGCACTTGCCAGGTCGACAAGGCAGTTTCAAACTGCGCGCAGAAACTGCAGTGGCAGATATGAGAATCCTTTACAGGGCTCCTTGTGTTTGTGGCACAACCAGAGCTGGAGGCCACCAGCAGCATTTGGTTTACAAGCCCTGGCACTCGCAGTGCACATTACTAGGGACTTATTAGTAAATGAAATATGCCAATCATGGAAAAACCAATCCATAATACAATTTACAATAGGAGCACTTGCACTTTAACACTGGACAAGGGAGAGAAAGTGGGCAGAGACACTAAACCAGCAAAAACAGAGTCAAAACCAGGAGGTCAGAAAGCAAAAAGACAGGAAAAACACGCCAAAAGATGCCATTTCTAACAGCCGCCAATTCCTACAGCTGGTTTTCTCACATGTACTGATACTCGTGCCCAGATTTACTAAAACCTCACACAATGCAGAGCAGCGGCCAAACATACAGCACTACGTTGCGTGAGGAGAGAGCAGGAGAGCCATGTTTACAGAAATACAGCACTCTTCTCCCCTCTCCTTCTTCCATGCACCACACACTAACCTTTGCACCACACTGCAAGGGCATCTCTGTGAGTCTAGCATAGGTTTGTGCTGGAAGGATACCCTTCCAGAACAAAACCTAACCCTTGATGGCAAGAAATGCAAAGCCGTGCATAGCGCTGCTTTGCATTTCTTTTAAGGGATTTTCCCGTACAAAACACGTTTTGCGCTGGAAAGTAAATTGGTAAAAAAAGATTTTGAGTCACCTTTGTGATTCAAAAATGTCCAAAATCTTAGTAAATATCCTCCTCAATGTTTATTCCCCCAAAGAAGATTTTATTACGGTTCTAGTCCTACTTTGAGGGCTTCTACCAGCTTCTAAAAATTCTTAAGCAAAATAGCGCTTTGCATATATATTAAGGAGCTGAGGCACATTAGTGGATGAATAGCAAGCTTCATAGTGTAGGAAGGGGCATTATTATGATATTCTGATACAGTGAAGCACAGCAAGTCACCTTGCTGAGCTGCATGACAGGGAAAGTGCAGGATTGCCCGCATTTAACATAATATGGCACATTCCTGTCTTTTCCCAGCACTTGCATTTAAAAGAATCAGGCGGATTCCTCACTTCCTCTGCACTGGTGCCATTTTGGCATCCTAGCGCCAATGCAGTCCCCATTGCAACAAGGTGAAAAGGTGCCTGTGTTGCTTGCAGGATTGTTTTTGTGCTAGAAGGGGCAACTTCCTGCACAAAAAACAATCAATCTGTCTATGTGTGCTGCAGAATGCACTACACATAGAAAGAGGAGGTAATGAGAAATACCAATAGTTCTCCTCATTACACCTTCCCTGAGAAGGCATATTGTTTTTGGTGCCTTCCCAGGTCTGCCGCTTTTGTTAAGTCTGGGAATGCATCACAAACCCTGGGAGCTGCGTGAGAACACCTGGTTTCAAGGGACACCTTTCTCAGGGTAGAGGAACTTAACTCAGCAATTTGCACTGCGTTGCGTTACTCCAGATTTACGAAGCCTCTTAGGTCAACGCAGAGTGGCCATGCGTGGCTTCATGCCCCTCATCCTGGGCATGTGTCGCTCAGGCACAACGTCGTGTTCTGCAAGAGTGATGCAACTCTGCTCATAAACATGCCCAACGTTTTTGAGTGTTCTACAAGTGTTGGCTTCTAGAGCATGGCTATACTTTGAACATGACTGTAAACGTTGCTTGGTTAGTGAGAGTGTGTAAATAATGACACGTATGGAGTTGTAAGTAAGACCGATAGAGAATCACCTTCAGTCAGTCAGAGGGTGAACAGGTTGAGGATTTGCAATGTCTTCTATAGAAGGACCTATCTCTGTGCCTCACCTCATCTTTGTTACAAGGATCCTTGATAAGACCCGGTGGCTCTTGAAATGACCGGGCTCATGGAAGAGTCACCACAGGATTCTCATGTGGAGGAGAAGTGATGCATTCTCACCTCTTATAGCCGCAGGAACCGAGGATGAGCCCTCCACCCGCTCCTGGTGGATCTATAACGAGCCTATGGGGAGAGCTTCCTCCTGGGAAATGGAGCAACACGCGCATGTACACTGTCATGGCTCAGCCAGCTTAAAAGACAACCTTAATAATTCCTTTAGAGTGTCACATCCTGGTTGCTATTGTCACAAAGCTGGATTAATTCAATGGGCATGGGGATTGTGGCAACCATCTACTGCTAAGAGTCCTAAAGCGATTAATTGGAGCCTCAAAAAGCATCAGATATCACAGGCATTCAGCATTCAACATTTAAACCCCATGTTCTAAATCCCCCTCCAGCTGGAAACCATATTCAGCTTTACATCCACCTCTGACCTTACACCTGTCTAAGCAGCATGGACAATGTATTCAGAAATATCTACCTTCCAGTGCTGAACTATGCTTGGCAGCTAGTGGGCCATCATGCCACATACACCACCCACTGTGCACCTCACACACCACCCACCGTGCACCACACACACCACCCACCATGCACCACACTCACCACCCACCAGGCACCACACATACCACCCACTGTGCACCTCACACACCACCCACCGTTCACCACACACATCACCCACCATGCACCACACACACCACCCACCATGCACCACACATACCACCCACTGTGCACCACACACATCTTCACTCTCTGCACCAATGCAAGGTCCTGGGCGCTCCCTCACAGGAGTGGTCCTAGAATGTGCCTGAACCCAGGTTTTCAACTTTAAAATTAAAACTACAATCCCCAGGCTGCACTGCACCCGTAGGTAAAATCCCAGGGCTGGTTAAAGAGTTTGCCCATTGCAGAGGCCACCCACACCTGCCAATACTCCTGAATCCCATATTTATGGAGATCTTGTTGTGTTATAAAACAAAAACAAAACTGCTAGCACATGCACTAATTCCAAACACGAGAAATACTAACGTGAGAGATCAAAACATCATGCTTGTGAAGATTTGTTGAAGAGGCAGGATTATACCACTATTTGCTTTGTGAGTGTTTGTTTCTTGTTCTTTTTCATTTTACCGCAGCTTCAGACCTGTCTCTATTAAGCTGTTCGGTTGAAAGGCTGAGTGCAGTAACGTATGAAACCTGGGGGAGGCGAAGAAACGCTGCCAACCCTACTCGCACTCTGAGATTCATGAACATTGTTCCTGTAAAAGCCTTGATACCTGCAAAGGGAGGAGAGCTTCTTCCTCACAGGCACTAAAGAGTTAAACATGAGTTTCCCAGATGTGTCACGTTGTAAATACCCCGCAGCATGGCGCTGGCTTTGCGCCTCCGCTGCGTCATTAAATTGACACAACAGCGGTGTAAAAGAGGCGCAAGGGGCTTGTAAATCTGCCCCTAAATACTTAAACTTCATTGTGCATAGTGGAACCATTCAGTGAGCATTCTGGAAAACTAGGGGGCTTATTTACAAGTCCTTTGCGCCGCTGGTGTGGCACTTCTTTGGACACACCAGCAGGGTGTTGCTGTGGGTGCCAACGTGCAGCACCCATGGATTCTGCCGCACTCCCAGATTTGTAAACCCAACTCCTCCCCAGGGGCAGTGTAAGCAGGCACAACAAGGAGGAATACTTTAATTTCTCCTCAATTTTTTCCTCTTTCTATGCATGCTGCACAGTGAACCACCAACCTTCAATGATTGTTTTTGTGCAGAAAGGTGTCCCTTACTGCACAACAACAATCATCCCTGCAATGCAGGCACCTTTGCATCATGGTGCAAGGGTGCCTGCGATGGCAGCCAATTGTGCACCAGCGCAGGGAGAAACTCAAGGATGCATCCTATTGTTGTAAATGAAACACATTCTTGTGCTTTTAAAATTATGCAGCTCGGCGCAGCAAAATGGCTTGCAGTGCTCTGCTGCGCCATTTTGTTGCAAATTAGGCCCTAGTTCTTAATCAACTAATCAATCAATCAACCAATTATTCAATCAGTCAATCAATCAGGGTTCTTACAGAGCATGACTACTCAGCAGTAAGGGTCATAAGGTGGTGGGGGGGACTTCTGCAATTCAGTCGAAGAGCCAGTGATGGTGATTGCTTGAGGTGGAGAGGTAGGTCCAGGTCTTCACAACATGGTAGGAACAGGATCTTCCTCCAACCGATGTCTGCGGATCCGTGTGATAGTGGCTAGAGCCAGGTGGGCTGATTGGAAGTGTCTGACGATGTGTAGAAGAAAAGGCGGTGGTTGAGGTATTCGGGTCTGGTGTGGTGCAGGGTTTTATAGGCATACATGCGGAGCTTTAAAGTCATTCATTTATTGATTGGGAGCCACCGGGGGTCTCTCAGATGACCAGAGATGTAGTTTCAATGAGGGATGTCCAGGATAAGTCTGGTGGAGGCGTTCTGAATGTGCTGCAATTTATTTTTGAGTTTTTGGGTCATGCCAGCATTGAGTGGGATGTCGTAGTCGAGCTTGCTGCTGATGAACGCCTGGGAGACATTTTTCCTGGCCTCCGTGTGGATCAATTTGAAGATCTGTCAGAGAAGGCAGGCAGTGTGGAATCAGGAGGATGATACAGTAATGATTTGGTGGTTCATAGAGAGCGAGAAGTCAAGGATGATGCAGAGGTTTTGTGCACGGTCAGTGGATATGTGGGGATTCCAGGTCTTGCTGACCATCATGAGTCATCTCAAGCAGAGTGAGTAGAGCCCAGGATGAGGACTTCATTTTTTTGGGTGTTGAGTTTTAGGTAGCTCGCCTTCATCCTGGTGGGTACTGCCTTCATCCCGTCATGGAAGTTGCACTTAGCAGCTGTAGGTTCGTCTCTGAGGTAGAGGATCAGTAGTGTGTCATTGGTGAAGGTGACAATGTTGAATCTGCGGTTTCTGAGCAGGGCCTTGTTGGTGGTGAAGACGGTGTGGTTCAGGGAAGAGCACTGGGGAGCTCTGAAGATGATCTATGTAGTGTTTGAGGTGAATGGTGGGAGCCTGACTCTCTGGGTTCAGCAGGTGTGGAAGGAGTAGATCCACTTTTGTGCTTTGTCGTGAATGCCGGTGTCATGGAGTCTTGTGCAGAGGGTGTGGTGGGAGACAGTGTCAAAGGTGGCAGAGAGTTCCAGGAGGATGAGGGCTGAGGTTTTGACTCGGTTGAGGGGAGTGCAGATGCCATTAATTGCAGCTAGGAGTTCTGTCTCTGTACTGTGGTTGCTCCTGAAGCCAGATGGGGGTCAAAGTGTGGTTTATTATGATGCATTTTCTAGGATGAGGGTTGATGGCCTTCTCAATGACTTTCGTTGGGAAGGGGAGCAGACAGATGAGTCTGTAGTTCTTGAGGTCCATCAGGTTAGCAGGGGGTTTCTTCAGCAGTGGGTTAATCTCTGTGTGTTTCCAGTCTAGTTCTCAGGTGCAGACTTGCTCAGATCATCCTAGAGGGGTAGGTATCTCTAGTTAGGTCCAATCTTTGGATTCATCTGGTAAATATGCAATGGTACTCTAAGGATCACAAGGAGCTGTTCTTCAGCAGAGAACAGGATTTGTCTTTTTTTTTTACAAGGTATCCACAATCCTGTGCAGAGAGTGCCAACATCATGAGTTGTTTCAGTTCCTTACCTGTCATAGTGGGTAATGAAGGGTCAAGAGAGTTGAGACTTCCGTCCTGATGCTTGATAGTAGCAGTTGTAATATTTGCGAAAAATCATTGAAGGTTGATAATAATCACTGTAGGGTCGAGCAGACTCTTCTTAAAATCTCAACATTTCGTATTGAAGCATAGAACTAAGAAGAGGTCTATTGGTTTAAATAAAGCTTGGCAGTTCTATTTTACAGTTAATTAATATGTATGGTCTAACAGAGGATGACCCTTCTTTGGAATCGTATTACTACTGAAATTCTTCAACTTGGAAATGTTTCCCTCATTGTGGGTGGATATTTTAAATTAATTTGAGACCTCCATTTAGAAAGGCTTTCTTCTACTAAATACTTGAATCCAAAAGGATATCATTTACTCAAAACTTTGTTCGAAAACATTAAACTCGTTGACATTTGGAGACTGCATTTCCCCTCTCCGAAAGACTTCACCCTTTTCTGCAATCCTCATAATTCTCAATCATGCTTAGACTATTTCTTAGCGTCTAGAGATTTCATAAAATCTATAACTCGGCCCTCTATTTCAAATATTGTAATTTCTGACCATGCAAATATCTCACTTTATCTACACGTTACTCATTTTTCTGTTTATTATTCCCATTAGCGCATGAATGCCGACATTGTCCTCAAGATGTTCATAAGGATACAATTTCACCAGCTATTTAAGAGTATTTTTCCCTCAATCTTGATGGTGTTACCTCCCCTAACATAAAATAGGATGCTTTTAAAGGATATTTAAACATGGTGATTATTTTGATAATGGCCAATGAAAATAAGACATTTAACACCAAATTATTACATTTAGAGAAGCAAATTGCTCAATTTGAAAGATTATTTATTGCATCCCAGAATATTACTATCAAAACCATGATCCAAATACTTTGATATGAATATAATTTAATGTTAAGCAAACAAGCTGGAAATCAACAGGCTTATCAGAAAGCTAACCTTGTTTTTTAATGCAAATTGGTCAGGGAAGCTCTTAGATAACTTTCTTGGCATCACAAAAAGATAGAAATCTAATTCATGTTATCCATAGGGATAAGGGTACAATTGCTGTGTCCACCCCAGACATTTTAGAGGAATTCCTTCAATTTTATTCAGCATTATATGACAAACCTACAGTACTGGATCCTAAAGTTATAGACACATCTTTAGTTTCTGCTAATTTGCCACAACTTTCCCAAAATGACAAATCCACATTAGATAGTCTTATCTATGTAGAAGAACTTTTACTAGCTATTCACTCACCCAGCCCCCAAATGTCCCCTGGACCTGATTGCATCCCTGTTGAATTGCTACTAGGTTAGCTAGTGTTTTATCATCCCTTATCCACATAGATCAATTTAGCTTTATGAAAAAAGGTTCTCTGTCAATAATACTCAATTCCTTTTTCATGTTGTCGATATAATTTCTACCTACACTTCACCTTTTGGTCTTCTCACTTTAGATGCAGATACAGCATTTGATAAAGTTCATTGCCCATTAAATGGCTTGCTGCATTTGCTTATGCTGTGAAATGTGAAATGTATTCAGTGTAACATGACTTGTTGAGCTCCTTGTAAATAGCTCCTTGTAAATATGGTTTGTGAATTGCATGTCCTCATTATGACTTGTTGAGTTTCTTGTGAATAGCTCCTTGTACATATGGTTTGTGAATTGCATGTTCTCATTATGACTTGCTGAGTTTTTGTTGTGAATAGCTCCTTGTAAATATGGCTTGTGAATAGCGCCTTGTGAATATGACTTGTAGTGCCTTGTGAATATGGCTTGTACATAGCATGCTATCATTACGTTAGGCAGGAGAAAGCTGGATCTCTTTCAAGTGCTTGGAGAAAATATTTTGAAGATGTACGCACATGTTATATGAAAACGTGGAGAGATGAGTTCTGGAATTTCCCATGTATCTGCAGACATTGGGGAACGATTGTGTTTGAGCTGCCAAAGGGTTAATATCTTGAATTGAGACAGCAGTATTTATTTCAACATGCTGTTTAACATGCATTGTTACGTGAGCTGACACTAAAAGTCAGTGACTGTTTGTATTAATGATGGTTTGATTTGACTTTTTAATTAGTTGCAGGGTTCGCCTATGCACTTTGACAGCTAGCTGACGGAAGGGTTCCATCTTGCACGGAGAAAAAAAAGCAGTGTTCATTTAACATACTGTTTGAAATGCGTCCACGAGTTTGTGTGGGTTTGCCTTTGAACACATGATTTAATGTGTCTGACTCGGAGGTCGGTGTGTTATAATTCAACCAGTCGGACTGTGAGGGGGTGTTTTAAAATGAGTCAGCTGAGCAGGGCACGGATGGTGCAGACAGATACACGAACCAGCATTTTAGAATTAGTGTTTACCGATTGTGAAATAAAACAGACCCATCATAGAATGTGCTTTAATCAGTGAAATGCAACCGTGTGCTTTTAAAAAAATGTTCTGTAGTGTATTTTGCACATCTAGAAAATATAAGTGATTATTTCCCTAAAGCAAGCTGCCCCTTTTGTTTAAAATTCAAATGCAAATGATTCTGTATTTTGCGCTGATATGAAGCAGAACAGCGTGAGAGAAAACCCACTCAGTTAGGAAAAAAGGCTATCTGCAAAAAAAAAATCTGACCCTTTTAATAATTAGAACAGAAAGGCTTGCTCACCAAATTATGTATTCTTGATTACATGTATAACTTTTTTTCCCCTTGTTTAAATTGATGGTGCTTCACATGTTATTTTAAGAACTGTGTCGTGATTTCCTATGTTGCTGCACGTAATGTTATTCTAATCTTTTTCCTTTTCAGCACGTAGCAGTACACTATGATATATAGTTTGTCTTAGATTCTGCATAATTATTTTGCTTCTTATTTGAGAATGCTAGCATGTGTCTAGGTTACAGTAAATGTTTTTATTAATTCCTGTTTTTAGGATGCTTTTTACCATGTCTAAATTTGCTTAAATTAGTTAGACATAATGGTGCAGTGTTTCAAATTGAAGGGTTTGAAGCCTGAGAACGGGTATGTTGCAAGTTAGAAGGAATTTGTCTTGACCTTGGCTGATAAGATAGCACTGCAAGGCTCTCATGAGTGTTTTCAAAGGAGGGGCCCTTTTCGGAGCGTCCGTCTGAGGCAGACTTGTCCTTGCCTTATTTTTTTTATTTTTGGCAAATATTCAGCAGTTCACAGCTCTCAGAGTTTTGAAAGGGTGGAGGCGCCCTGTGGGTGACATCACGATGAGGGGAAGGCAGTGTAGAGAAAAAACTTGGCAGGAGCTTCGCTCCTGCAATGAGATCAGCATTTGGCAGTGATTCAATATTAGATCGCAAGGTAGCTCGGCTCCTGCTTGTTATGGTTGGAGCTGGTTCAAAACTCTGAGCGCGGACATCTTTCTGGAGGAAGGGGCTGTTTCTCAAAGGAGTGAGGAGTAGCTAGGCCCCAGCCCTTCTGGCTGTGTATGACAAAATTAGATGTTGCCCAAACAACATTAAAGAATATGGTATAGGTAGAATGTTTAAATCATTCCTTGGATTTAGAAGAGTTCTTTTCATGAATTAGGAGGTTTCTTACAGAAATGAAAAGCACTTGGGGTGCTTTTTGAATGGAAAATGTGTTTTTGCAAGATTGATGGTACGTGCTTCTCGTTTCAGATGGCTGACGTGTGGGGGCCCTGTATGAGTGTGGATTTTCTTATTTTTGAGTGATGTGTTTTGTTATTTTCGGATGAGTGCCCCCCCCCCCAAACCCCCGAGCCTGGACCCAGACCGGAAGCTGACGTGCCTGATGACCAGATTGGAGGGCGTGCTTCCTTGGCAAAGGATACAGATGAACATGGAGGATCATGGCCTATATGAATGAACTGTTTTCCTAAGAAGAAACCAACTATGGATTCCCATAGAAGAGAACTTTTTATAGTGACTGAACTTTTAAACCTGGCATGACAATCTACAGTTGGCTGCCTCAGCAGTCAGGTTAAAAGTATTCCTGGATTTCCTAAAAAAAATTTTTTTGACAAAGCCAATAGTTCTATTTTTGAAAAAATTTACTAATTGACTATTGTAAGTGATGATCTAAAAGAACCCATTTTTATTTGGTTATAATGATGTTCCTTTACGAAAGGAGTTTGAAATATAATTCCTTGGCCTGCATTCTTGAGTCTTGCATTTTTTCCCCATGTTTCTATTTCAGATGGACATTATGCCACTTTTGCAGTTACCATAAACAGGCCCCAATGTAAAATTTCTTAGTCCTGTTCATAGTTTTGATTTTCCAGTTTAAAAGATGCAGTGCCACATTAACGAGTTGGCCTTTGGTTCAATGACTCCTTTTACTATATGCAAATAATGTTATTTGAATGTCATAGGGTGTAGTATGATTAGTGAGCTGCTTTAATAATCTGATGCCCTTTGATACATGATATTTTGATTTTAGCATGCTACGCTATTTTATCATTGATACAGATTGACTTTACACTTGTTTCTCTTTCACCTATTTCATAGTTTTTCTGTTTTCTCTAAAACAGCCTTGCCAACAAAGGGAAAGCAGTGTTTTAAATGATGGTGCACACATGTGTTCCACAGATTGATACAGAGGGATTAGATGCAAACTGTTTCCTGAGTTGGATGACTTATGACCTTTACCTATTGCCTTTGGCATTGTCTACTATTACTCAATTTCCCAAGTTTAAGTCTATGATTTATCTATTTTAGCTATAGGGATTTCTGGACAGACTATTTATGTCTGAATTATTTTTTAGAAGAATATATACACCACACTTAGATAACTTTTTTGATTTTCTTGCTTGATATGCATAGTGCTACACCAGCTATTTTGTAGAGATGGGGTTATCCTTGTTTTCCTATTATTACACTTTCACTTTGATCCATCAACTCTTATTTAGAACAGTGGGATTAGTTCCACGGGTGGTCACCTAAGACTTTAAGTTGTCCTGGGAGGTGTGTCTTTTAGTCAGGTTATGTCCTACATCTATTAGTAATAGTTGCCCAGACTTTGAGGACCCTTTGTTATGTTTATTTGTCAGATTTTACCAAATCCTTTCTTAAGTTGACCGAAGTAGGTAGGCCTCATTTAGGCCCTTTTTTTTTTTCATTTCACAAACACGTCCCTACATCAATAGATTTCATGAGTTATCACTAGAAGTTGAGGCACATTTAGTTCAAGGGTGCTTTGGTTAGTTTCTGTTGTTATCAGATCAATCTTAGTTACATTTCAACATTCAGGTCAAGGGTGCTTTGATTTGTTTTCAATTGGTTGTCAGATTTATATTCCCTACATTAAGTTTTAGGTGGCATTTTCTTTAGTTGTCATTTATTTTAGGGAGTCTTTAGGTTTTTGATTTTGTTGATAGATTATGTTGATGTTTGTTTATTTGTTTGTTGTTGTTTACGGATGTTAGCAAATTAAAGTCAAGGGTTCAATGTAGTGACTGTGTTTTTGGCTCTATTTCTGAGTGATGGTGACTTTAAGCTTGCTTCCATCCTGAATCCCTATTCTTGCCTTGTGTTGGTCCTTTTCAGGCCTTTTTCCAGACCTAGAAGCATAAACTAGAGGATAGCTGCTTTATATGATGATAGATCCCTTATTCTTGACTCTAATCCAGCTATTGCCTATTGGCTTTGACATAATTATGTGTCCTTTCATCATCCTACCTATAGTAGAGGGTGGATCCTGTAGTCCTGACTTTATATTATGGTTTGTGTATGTAATCTGACAGAGCTAAGTGTTATTTCATCCTTTTCGGGCCTACAAGGCCCAGAACTAGAGAGACTCCATTTTGCTTTCTGTCCCTGCAGACTGAGATGCTTGCAGGGTAAAGGTGATGTTTTAGTTATGAGGTGTTGTTCGCTAGGGGAAAAGAATGTGTTTGTCTCTGGGCCCAGACGTAACATGCAGATGGCCACTGCGTTTGCGCGGGGAGCCTTGGAGCTGGCACAGGAATTCGGTGGGAGGTAGTTTCTGCTGGAACTTTCCACTAGAGGAGAGCATTCTATATTAGTGAAGTGCAGGAGAGGAGGAGTGTCAGTCAGTAGGTTCTTGGAGAGAGAGAAGTCAGATGGTTTTTTGGAGCTGAAGAGAACAGTTCAGTTCAGTTGGTTTTCTGGAATGGAGAGAGAAGGCAGATGATTGCTGAAGCCGGAGAAAGCAGTCAGATAAATCTTGGAATGAAGTTGGAACTGTCAGCTGGAGCTGCCAGTTTATCAGGATGTATTAAAGCAGTTACCAGTCAGATGGAGGAGTTGAAGCTACCAGCTGGAGCAGTTGAGCCAGAGGAGTGAAGCTGTGGTGACGGAGGGAGAGAGAGAGCCCTGATTCCACCAGAGAGAGAGAGAAACATTCCTTTCTAATAGGGTGAGGTATTCTAAACTAGTTTGCTTTACACTTACACCTTAATCTTGTCTTTTATTTCCTAGGCTAGATTCCCCTACTGTATTGCTAATCCTTTTTCTTTCAGCGGTGTGCAGTATAATCCATTCCCTCTTTAGCTTTCTACAGTCCCTGTCAATTACATGTAGATGTGTTATAGTAATAACGCTTTCCATTATAATAAAGGAACCCCAGTTCTTAATAAACAGCTGTGTAGATGTCATTCTTATGACAAAGCTAACCTTTCTTCTAGCCAGATGCTGTAATGGTAACTGATGGGTAAAAAGGGAGTAGAGGAGCACTTATATTTGACACTAACCTTTGCATATTGTAATTTGGCCATCCTTGTGTACACATTCCCAGTAGGTATTAGATGTATGAGAGAAACTTCCCAACAGAGAGAGAGAGAGAGCTGAAGGTATTCATAGGAAAGTGATTGTCGTTGTGTAGCGGCGTTAATGAGAGCACCGGGGGGACACGGTGTGTAGTGAGATTGCTGCTAGAGAGAGAGTGGCATTAGTGAGAGCACTGATTGTGGTCAGTGTGTATACCCACAGGATTGTGGCTTCTGTATGTATGAAATAGTGAGAGCACTGGGAGGACACAGTGCGTATACCCACAGGATTGTGGCTTGAGAGAGCACTGAGTGTGTCAGTGTGTAATGGTAAGTTATTGGAACTGCCCCCTAAACTATGATGAGGAGGAGGGTAGCATAGTCTGGGTCTGAGTTGCCGCGAGACTATAAGGTATGAGTGTGGTGTAGGGCATGGACGTCCTTTGTAATCAGTGAGTATTCCTAGTAATCCCCGTAGATTTAGTGGTGTTTTTGATGATATGAGCTTGTATATTGCTAGTTCCCCATCCTCAGGTAGGTACCCAGGTCCCTGGATAGATGGGTCCTGAGGAGGGAGGTGGTTACGTTTCGGCTGGGGTGGTGGTGTCTTGGTGAGCTGATCCTATCTGGTCCGAAAATCCGGTCGTTACAGACGCGAAAGACGAATTCCCTTCAAAAGTTTACAAACCAACGGGTGCTCCCCAATTGGAGCCCCATCTACGAGAGAATGAACAGCAGAAATGGCTGACCTAAAAGATTTGATAGTGCAATAAGCCAGTTTCTGATGAAAAAGTTCTGTCAGGAAGTTTACAACCTCGGCAACGCAGGTGCCCACAGGATCCAGGTGTTTCGCCACACACCAACAAACCCACCTTCTCCAAGCTGATCTGTACCGCTTGGTAGTACTCGGGGCCCATGCCTGCTGGACGAGGAGTTCAGCGTCTCTGAAATCCTCCATGCCATAAGATGTAGATGGCCTTGGAGAACCAGGGGTGAGGAGGATCCAGGGGATCCGAGAGGATGCTGGTGAAAGACGGCAACCAAAGAGGTTTGTCCCAAGACAATTCTAGAAGGGACGGAAAACAAATCTGGGCTCGCCAAATTGGTGTAATCAGGATCAGAGAGGCTCTCTGCCTGTGGACCTGGGCTGCAACTATCTGGATAAAAAGGAAAGGGGGAAGGCGTAAGCTGGAATCCCGGACCAATCCTGAAGGAAGGCGTCCACCGCTTCCGCTCCCGGGTCCGGCTTCCAACTGAAAAATTGGGGAACTTGGTCATTCCACCTGTAGGCAAAAAGATCCACCAGAGGAAGGTCCCAAAGGGACACTATCTAAGAGAACACCACTGGATACAGTTTCCAATCGCTGGCATACCTGAAATGCATGGAGTTCCAGTCCGCCACACAGTTCTGATCTCCTGGGAGATACTCTGCCGTCACCGAAATCTCATGTTGAAGGCAATAATGCCAAAAATCCTTGGCGAGATACCCCCAAGGCGATTGATATACCTCACTGCCGTCGTGTTGTCCATTCGGAGGAGGACACAACAGGACACCCTGTTGGTCATGAAGGAACGAATGGCAAAAGAACCCACAAGGAGTTCTAGGCAATTGATATGGAGAAGTTCCTCCACTGTCCACCGTCCTCCCACCAAGTGAGAGCCGCATCTGGCACCCCAGCCCAGACGACTGGCATCCGACTCTATCACTAGATCCGGACGGGAGCCAAAGATCGCTCTCCCATTCCAGGCCTCCATATGGTCCATCCACCAAAGAAGTTCCAACCTGGCCTCTGAGGAAAGGGAGATCAACTCAGAATAAGTGAGACCCCTGCGAAGATGCGAGGCTTTCAACCTCTACAGGGCCCTGTAATGCAGAGGACCCGGAAAGATGGCTTGAATCGAGTACGATAACAAACCAACAATCTTGGCCAGCTGCTGAAGGGAGATCCTGTCTCGGCAGAGAACCTGCCGAATCTCCTTTTTGATCTTTGATATCTTCTGAGATGGAGGATTCAAGGTGGCATCCCTCGTGTCGATGCGAAAGCCTAGAAAGATCATGCTCTGCTGGGGAACCAGATCCGATTTCTGGGCATTGATGGTGACCCCCAGATTCTGTAATAGGAAACCGTAATCTTCAAGTGGAGGAGAAGTTGATCCCTCGATTGGTCCATTAGAAGGATATCGTCCAGGTAAATTATCAAGCGGATGCCCTTGGTGTGGAGATGTTCCACTACTGGACGGAGAAGCGTGGTAAAGTACCAAGATGCTGAGGAGAGACCAAAGGGAAGAGTGCAGGAACCTACAATGAGGAGGGAAGATGGGAACTGAAAGATAAGCATCTTTGAGATCCAACCGAACCAGCCAATCGTTCTGGAGAAGGAGGTCTCTCAGCAGATGGATTCCCTCCATCTTGAAGCGCCGATATACCAACCACTCGTTGAAGGATGTGAGGTTGATAACCGGTCTGAGGCCTTTTTCTTTCTTTTCTACCGGAAAGATATTGCTTAGAAAGCCGCGTGGATGAAGATGAGAAAGAGAGATAGCGCCTTTGGAAAGAAGGTCTAGAACTTTAAAATCTATCAGCTCGTTCTCTGAGGTTGGAAAACCAAAGGGCGAGGACAAGAGGTTTGAACGGGGAACCCGTAGAACTCGATGTGAAAACCTTGAACTGTCTCTAACACCCAAGAATCTGACGTTAGATCTGCCCAGTTTTCCAGAAACAGAGAAATCCTGCCCCCCAAACGAACAGGAGAGAGGATTTCTAAGCTTACCATTGAATCCTCTGGAATTCTGGTTGCCACCATGGCCTCTGCCTTGTCCTTTTCCTCCACGAGAAGGGTAGAAGGTTCCTTGTCTACCATCGTTCCATCCATTGTTTTGCTTTGCCTGGGCTCTATTGGGACCTTGGTTATACTGCTGGCCGGAAGAGCGACCCCTGCCTCGTCCAGCCCCACCAAAAACCTTTTTGGGGAACATTTTTTTCATGGAAGCCTGAGCTTTATCCAGAGCAGAAAAAGTGGCCACGAACTTCCCCAGCTCCTTAACGAAAGGATCACCAAAGAGAGTACCCTGTGCAACAGAACCTGTGTCAGAGGAAGACAGCTCTCTTAGCTTAGGGTCAATCTTCAAAAGAAGGGAGCGGCGACGTTCAGCAGAGAGGGCACAATTGGCATTACCCAAGAGGCACATTGCCCTCTGCGCCCATCCCGCAACATTATCCGTTGGGAGAGGAAGTCCTGACCGCTCCGCCAACTCAATAATTTTTGTTAGGGGTCCTACAACATCAAGAAGCTTGTCCTGGCAAGCTCTTCAGGAACGTTCTATACCCTTCTTGGGGTCCTTCATATACTTAGCAAAAAAGGTGCAACGCTTGGGGTCTATCTCAGGGGTATTTGCAACACCATTGGGGAGAGAAGGTCTAGGGCACTCCGACCTAAGGCGAGATCTCACACCCTGAGAAAGAGGCTGTGTAACCTTTGCGGCAACATAATCCGCAACCTTCTTATCGGGAACCCAATCAGAAGTACGTGGACCAAAGATAGAGGTATCATATCAGTATGAACCTGTTCTCCATCCCCAAAATCAGAGCAAGAAGAGCGTGGACACCAAGACCTGCCAAAATCCAACATATCATCAGAAGAATTGTCATAATTCTCAAACATGTCATCATCCTCACCTTCTCCGCTGTCGGGAAACCCTCCCTCAGGGTCAAAGTCTGGGGTGGACTCTCCACCAGCATATCCGGGTAAGTCTTTCTCCCGGTAGGGTGCGCTTCTCAGCGTGCGCGCACTCTTATGAAAGACTTCAGCAAGCTTACTGAAGCCTTCTAGGTGCCCCGCGTCATGCTTAACAGTCTTACGTGGCGCCACAGAGTGAATGCCACTAGGCCCAGCCCCACGGTCTCCCAGGATACCAGAACCAGTCTTGAAAACATGAGCCAACAGCTTATTAACGCTGCCCTGCAGAGGAGCTAGCGCCTGGGCAATAGCCGAAGAAAGGAGCCTGTCAACCTCTGCAGGAGTGCGTCCCTGGTGGGCCTGTTCCTCTGCAGAGGGAGCGGTCACATAGTCATGGTCATTACTTGACTGCATTATTAATGAGGGTTGGGCACCCATAAACTGACACACCCTATTAAATACCAAAGGGTACCCCCAACACGAGTGCCTCCAAACAACAAGCCTTTAAAACTGAGAAGGCTGCTGTTTATTATATATTTATTATGAATTGTCTTCAGCACAAGAGAAGAAACACAAAGTGCTACAACCTGGGCAAAGCCTGTCAAAACGTACCGCAAGCGCGGTGTCAGTGAAGGGGGGAGAGGCAGAACGAAGAAAAAGACGAAGCGCCAAAGCCTGTGCGCATTTTCACCACACGCGCGTAAAGGGAGCTGTGGTGAAAGAGAAGCACCGGCAGCGCGTCAACAAAATGGCACCACACAGCGCACGCGTGGTAATAAAGACGCTCGAGCCACAGCCTACCGCGTCCACAACAAAGCGGGACAACCCCGCAACCAGAAACAATATGAGAATAACAGTCAACAACAAACTGCCCACGCCAAAATCCCAAAATACGCAGTAGTTTGAAAAGGGACTTAACAAGAGGGGCAAAAATGAAGAAAGAGGAAGGACTACGTCGAGGGATCCCCTTTATCTATTTGGATGGACTGTGATTGGTGGACTGGCTCCCATGGTAACCTATGTGCCTCATGGGTTACGTAGTTCGGAGCCTGTGTTTTTTCTGTTTACTTTGAACTTGCTGTCAATAAAATAAAGAAAGGCTATGCATAATCCTCGCCTCGAGGTTCCTGAGTGCAGGTGCTGTGTATTTGAAAGCGTGAGCTCTCCTACTCTGAGTGAACATGCAGTGTCCGCATCCTCACCAAATTCTAATTAATAATAATTCAGTAATAATGGCACTTGCACTTTTCACCATCTGCTGTTTGTTTGTCCATATGCCCTAACTAATGAGAAAACAAGGTGCATTAACGTGTTCTCACGTTGGAGAGCAACTTCCCAAAGTCCCAGACTGAATGTGCTGTCTGTGGTCTCTTCTGCAGTGTTTGTGTCCCTCGAGGACAGACAGGAGAGCAGCTTTGCAATAAAAAGCCCTGCGATGGTCTGAGGGCCTGGCTTTCACAAGCTGCACCTGAGATCATTTCCTCTCTTCTCAGACTTGAGACTCAAGTGCAGAGTGGGTGTTGGTCAATATGTCCCTTTATTACCAGCGGCCAAAAATACATGAGAAAGGTGCCCCATTCACAGCCACAGGCACTACAACTACAGGATGGAAACCTATTTTTGATGAAGTAGAATCAAATAAGTAAAGAAAGGTTTACACCACCTTTCCAGCGGTTGAGAAATAAAGGAGTGGCCAGAGCACCTGAAGGTCACATCTGGAGCAGCGCGTCTTACCAGTCTATCGCTCTGCTGAGGTGATGCTTCTGACTCAGCACCGATGCACTCAGCGGTCCAAGCACCAGAAGGTCACATCTGGGGCAGCGCGTCCTACCATCCTCTCCTTCTGCTGAGCAGATGCTTCTGACCCTTCACCCATACGCGCCGCGGTCCAAGCGCCTGAAGGTCACATCTGGGGCAGCGCGTCCTACCATCCTCTCCTTCTGCTGAGGTGATGCTTCTGATCCAACACCGATGCACTCAGCGGTCCAAGCACCTGAAGGTCACATCTGGGGCAGCGCGTCCTACTATCCTCTCCTTCTGCTGAGCAGATGCTTCTGACCCTTCACCCATACGCGCCGCGGTCCAAGCGCCTGAAGGTCACATCTGGGGCAGCGCGTCCTACCATCCTCTCCTTCTGCTGAGCAGATGCTTCTGACCCTTCACCCATACACGCAGCGGTCCAAGCACCTGAAGGCCACATCTGGAGCAGTGCGTCCTACCATCCTCTCCTTCTGCTGAGCAGATGCTTCTCCACCTGCACCGATGCACTCCACGGTCCAAGCACCTGAAGGTCACATCTGGAGCAGCGCGTCCTACCATCCTCTCCTGCTGAGCAGATGCTTCTCCACCAGCACCGATGTACTCCACGGTCCAAGCACCTGAAGGTCACATCTGGGGCAGCGCGTCTTACCATTCTATCGCTCTGCTGAGCAGATGCTACTGACCCTTCACCCATACACGCCGCGGTCCAAGCAGCTGAAGGTCTCATCTGGGGCAGCGCGTCCTACCGTCCTCTCCTTCTGCTGAGCAGATGCTTCTCCACCAGCATTCAGACGCTTCTTATCATTTGTCAACAAATGGAGCAGGGGAGAGGCCCTTCCAGACCTGAGTGTTTTCTTGTGAGGATTCCAAACTGGGGATGGTAAGTTCTGTGGAAGACCTCAATATGTTGTGGGCACTGAAGGCACTGAAGCCTCAACTTAGACCCTCACATGCCTTGCTCATAATGAGTGTAGACCCTTCCTTGATATTCTTACTCACACACACTTTTTACTGTGACCAAGGTAGTTAAATGTATACCCTCCACATAGGGCAGCAGGGCATCCATCAAACATTAAATCATCCCCCAAATCCTCTCTCAGGGGTGGGGTGAGGGCATGCAAAGGCAAACATGCTTTGGGATACAGCCTTAACTATAGGGGGAGCCTAGAGGCTCCATGCTTCTGCCTGACCACCCAAAGAAATCTCCCAGCCTGGGCTTAAACAGCAGTCCTTGTTGTACCCGGTGTCAGATTGAGGGTGCCTGCTTCATGTGACGGAATGAGGGAGGCGAGCAGTCTGCTCAGATCTCTCCATGGCTCCAGGGACAATAATAGCAATAAGATAACTCGGGTGGTTAAAGCTGCTAATGGAGAGATCAGTCTAGTCAGAGTTTTGACTCTTATTAAATAAAGTACAATAGAGGGTTAATGTTTCTTCTGCAAAGCATAGTGTGTACCATGCAGATCACAGGTTTATATTTAATTCTACACAGATAGCTGAGTGGTCTCATGCTTTTGTAACAGAGATTCTGTTGTTACTTGTAGGTCACAAGGTGCACTCTTCCTACAATGGCATAATGAGCTAAAAAGCCAACTCCACACCTGCATGCAAACTCCAACCCTGCATGCAAACTCCAAACCTGCATGCAAACTCCAAACCTGCATGCAGACTCCAAACCTGCATGCAAACTCCAAACCTGCATGCAGACTCCAAACCTGCATGCAGACTCCAAACCTGCATGCAGACTCCAACCCTGCATGCAAACTCCAACCCTGCATGCAAACTCCAAACCTGCATGCAAACTCCAAACCTGCATGCAGACTCCAAACCTGCATGCAAACTCCAAACCTGCATGCAGACTCCAAACCTGCATGCAGACTCCAAACCTGCATGCAAACTTCAAACCTGCATGCAAACTCCAAACCTGCAAACTCCAAACCTGCATACAAACTCCAAACCTGCATACAAACTCCAAACCTGCATGCAAACTCCAAACCTGCATGCAAACTCCAAACCTGCATGCAAACTCCAAACCTGCATACAAACTCCAAACCTGCATGCAAACTCCAAACCTGCATACAAACTCCAAACCTGCATGCAAACTCCAAACCTGCATGCAAACTCCAAACCTGCATACTAACTCCAAACCTGCATGCAAACTCCAAACCTGCATACAAACTCCAAACCTGCATGCAAACTCCAAACCTGCATACAAACTCCAAACCTGCATGCAAACTCCAAACCTGCATGCAAACTCCAACCCTGCATGCAAACTGCAAAGCACAGGCTTAGAAACGCATTGTTTTCTCTGAATGTTCTGTTATTCTAAGGTTGATAGACACGGCTCCCTTTTGTAATAACACATTCTCTGAGTGAAGACAGCCCCAACACTGTCTTACACTTCAAATCCTGAGTTTGTGGGGCAGATTTACTGGCACTTTGCACCACTTGTCAAAAAGCATTATTTGGGGATTTACTTTCGATGCAGAGCATGATTTGCATTGGGAAGTCGAACAAAGTTTTTCAAAGTAGCGCTTTGCGTCTAGTGGAGACACTGCTCGTGGATTTTGGTGCTAATCCTAATCTATTAACTTTGGTAGAGAACAATATGCATAAAAATGACTCCTTCTTATATTACCCAATCTTTTCCAACATTGTATTTCGTAATGGAAGTGCACTTTTCGAGTATAAAACCAATCCTCGTCATCTCACACACCTCAATTCACAATGTGTAAGTGTGTTTGTGTTGGCACAAGACAGTCTGAATTTGGGGAGAGCAGCAGCACCACAGTTAGTAGATTTGACACTAATGTGCTTTATCCCTTTCATGCAACACAGCAAAGCAACGCTGGTTGCCGTGCTGGGCTGCCTAAAATGTAAGTAGATCCGCCTCTCCCTTTCACCAGAGCAAACTCTTAGGGGCAGATTTATGTTAACTGGCGCATCCCCAGGGATGCGCCAGTTAACATGCGCCACAGTGCGCCATAGCTCCGCCAGCCATGGTGCGCCGCATTTATAATGCGGCGCACCATGGTGCAAAAACGGCACAGATGTGTGACGCATCTGTGCCGGAAATGTGTCGCATTGCTGGAGTTGCGTCGCAAGCGCGAAGCAGCTCCAGCAAGTCTCGGGGGTGCCCCATTTTAACAATGCTGCGTCAAGACCTACGCCTGCTTCAAGCAGGCGCAGGCTTTTGACGCAGCATTGGCTTAAAAGTGACTGAGTGAAATCTCATAGATTTCACTCAGCCACTTTTGCGAGGCGCACCTGCCCCGGAACGCCCACCCTGCGCCGGATCGCCCACAAGCGACGCAGGGCTTTACAACGTGACGCATCTGCCTAGATGCGTCACGTTGTAAATCGTTCGTAGGGATGCGCCACATTTACGCCGCCTTGCGTGACGCAACAGCGGCGTAAACGTGGCGCAAGGGCCTCATAAATCTGCCCCTTAACCTATAAGGACAGATTCATAAACATTTTGCGGAGGACGCTAACCAGCACAAAACGTTTCTTTTATAATTTCTTTATAATTTATTAACTTCTTTTGCGCTGAAAAGTACCCTAGAAGTAACGCCAAGCAGCACAACACGTTGCTTTGTGCTACTTAGCATCCAAGAGTCATGACATGGGGGGTACAAAGGCATTCCCATGCAAACACCCACGCGTTCCCATGCAAACACCCACGCGTTCCCATGCAAACACCCACGCGTTCCCATGCAAACACCCACGCATTCCCATGCAAACACCCACGTGTTCTCATGCAAACACCCACGTGTTCCCATGCAAACACCCACGCCTTTCGATGCAAACACCCACGCGCTTCGATGCAAAACTCTATCTGCAAACAGTAGTAGACAGGGTTTAGCACCAACAATGTTAAAGCTTTTTCAAAAGACGCGTTAAAAGGAAAAATGCTTTTATTTTGCCTATCTTTTCCGACTTTGCATGCGTGAAGCACACATACAAAATGGGCAAAGTTTTAAATTAAGTGTAAGCATAGTTTTTTGTACTGTGAGGTGAGATGAGTGTCATAATAATGAGGAAATCCATGGAGGAGGCTGTAGGGTAGAGGGGGGGGGGGGGGGGGGGGGGGCTGTCAGCTAGGATTCTTGCACCTGGCACCACAAATGCTAATGCCAGCCCTGACTCCACCTTGACGACACAGGGCCTCATTTATGAAAAGTGACGCATCGCTGCGTGAAAACAATGATGCGTCACTTTTCACTGCACACTCCTTACGACATTCCTGATGCGTCATATTTAATGTATGACGCATCATGTCGCAAGGAGTTACAGATACGTCAGTATTTCTGACGTATCTGTAAGCGCAAAAGTGACGCATTGCTGGAGTGTGTTATAAAAGTGACGCAACTCGAGCAATGCGTCCTTTCACATGGGGAAAGCCCCATGTGAAAGGGCTTGCGTCAGTCTTACGCCTGCTGTGAGGCAGGCGCAAGATTTTGATGCAACAGCGTCCTAAAAGTGATGCACTGAAATCTCATAGATTTCACTGCGTCACTATTACGAGGCTTTTTGCGGGGGAACGCCCCCTCTGCATACATTATACCTGACGCAGGTATGATGTGGCGCAGGGGTTTAAAAAGTGACGCATCTACCTAGATGTGTCACTTTTTAAATATGGCGCAACGAGGCGCGTTTTTTACACCGCTGGTGCGTCACAAAAAGTGACGCACCGGCAGCGCAAATCTGATGCAAGGCCTTCATAAATAAGGACCCCAGTGTTTATGTACTGGAATACACACAATGTGTTTGCATATTTGTACGCCTCTTCCGTCTTTTCTCTTCTTCTTGTCTCTCTTTCAGATCTCTTCCCTTGGCTTTCTCTCTTCCCTTTTCCTTACTTCCAGTGACCTTTCTCTCTCTTTTTCCATCTTTCTTCCCAACACCCCTCTAAGGGGCATATTAACAAGGAACAGGGAAAATTAACGCTAAGGGCGCTTAGAGTTAATTTTTTTAAAGCCCGCTATCACTGGATAATATCGCCTGGGTATCGCGTTATTAACAACGCTAACCACCTAGGCGATAAAAAATCCAGCGATAGCGGCATTTTGGGAGGTTATCGTTGGTAATGCAGCGATAAAACTACAAGGATAGGGATATCCTTGTTGATAGCCCAGGGTGGATTTAGCCATGTAATCCATCCTCCCATTGGATTACATGGCTATGTCTGAAAATTAGCAGGCGTAAAAAAGCAGCGTTAACCGTGCTTAGCGCAGCTTTTTTTGTCTCTTAGCGACATTTCTCCTATTATTTTACTCTGGAACGCACACTTGGCATCTCATTAGAGATGCAAAGAGAAGCGTAGTGAAAAAGGGTGCTAACATGCGATTTTACATGTTAGCACCCTGTTGTTGATAGGGCGATATTTTCATCTCCTCTTCTTTGGCTTTTAAAGCCAAAAAAGCAGAGATAAAGCCCTTGTTAATATGCCCTTGCTTCCCTTGTTCCTCAATATCTCTTTCCTGCATACTAGCTGTCTCGGTTAGGGCTCTTGGGGGCATATTTACAAGGGCTTTATCTCCGCTTTCTTGGCTTACAAAGCCAAAAAAACAGAGATAAAACCAGCGCCCTATTTACAAGAGTGTGCTAACATGCATAATCACATGTTGGCACCCTTTTTCCAACGCCTCCCTTTGCATCTCTAATAGCTGCAAAGTGGGCGTCACTGGGCGTACCCCAGATGGACTACCTTGTCAATATCGCTGATGTTTACATCGCATTATTTACAAGGCAGCCCATATGATTTTAGCACATGTTAGATTTTGCCGAAAACGGCCATTTTCGCCAAAATCTAACGTCTGCTAAAATCCTGACTTAGCCATCCCTGACATAGGGGGTGGATTATGCTGATACAGATGTTATCACCCTTTTGCAGGGAACATTGCTGGAAAATCACCAATGTTCCCTGCAAAACGGCGATAACCTCGCTATCTCTGGAATTTTTATCGCCCTCGAGTAACGCGTTGTTAATAACGCACTACCAGGGCGATAAATTCCAGAGATAGCCTGCGATAATAAAATTATCGCTAAGCATGGCCATCAATGATTATCGCTGGCCGTTGTTAATATGCCCCTTGGTTTTAGATCATCCAGTTTTTTTAACACTTAGGGAAGATTTATGAAGGTTTTGCTCCAATGCAAAGTCCATCCAAAAAGTTGGCACTGAAAAGAATTTCTATAGCATTTGGCGCAACTTTGCATTGAGGGTTCCATCCATGGGTGGTTTACAGGCGATCCCATGCTATCACCTATGTATCGCTATACAAACTTATATCTACTAATATTTCTAGACAGGGTTTTACGCAAAAAATATCCCTCCTTGAGGCAGGCACAATTAGGAGTAAAGTTACTTTTTTCTCAAGCATTTCAAGCTTTCCATATGTGCTGCACTATATATCACACTTACAAAGTGGGAACAGTTTCAAAATATGTATTTGGTGCAGCACTGTTTGCAAGCTGTATGATAGACAACTTGCACATACCTTTGCACAATGGTGCACTGGTGTTTGGGTCTTGCTAGGAAGCTTAATTGTGCACCAGAGCTGGGAAGAGAGCTCAAGTGTCACATCTGAGCAGATATGGCACTTTCCTGCTCTCTCAGGCAGCACAGAACAGCAACTTTGGCTGCTGGGACCCATGGCATGAAATTAGAAAAGCTGACCTAGCTCGTTTTTAGAGCACATATTAGGAAGGACTATAAAACTATAAAAATATATGTGTATCTATTGGTTAGTAGTAATGTTTATGTCCGGCGTTAGGCAATACCTATTGATGTTACTAATATTATATACATAATAGACCTACTTAAAAGGGCTTCGAGCCAGCCCTCTTCATCCATTGGTCTGTTGTTATGTCATTCACATTTTTCTTCAACTCCCAGCAGCATATGGCACGTGGCAGTGGGTCAGCCCTCTTCAGCCATTGGCTATTCTGACTGTGAGTGATGCCATGCTTCTCTTTCACAAATCAGCCCCTTCCAGATGGTCACCTTTAGATACCGCCATGACTCAGCCACATCCTTCAGCAGTGCGCTTTCAACTCACTGAGCTATTCTTCTGAAGCATTGGGAGGTGAGAAGTGAGTAGAAATAGCAAGGGAGAGTATGAGAAGATTGTGAAGCAGGAGATTTAAGGGTGAGGATGGAGCACTGAGGAGCGGCAGTCATAGACTCAATCATTGGTTCATTGAAAAGGTGTCACCATTAAAAGCAGATAAAGCAAGAATAAGAAATGTCACCCTAAAAAATATGGAGCCCAAAACCATTGACCCAAACAGCTAGGACCCCGCCCATGACGTAACTTGTCCTCCCACTGTTCTCGGTGATACTCGGGCGACCCAGTGTCCTGACACCAGCGTCCTTTAGAGACGCGGTCCACTGTGAATTGGAGTCCAGGAACACATGTAGGATCCAATTTGTCTCTGATTTTCAAAATAATTCATAGAGATAGCGGGTCTGCTCCTCTAATGAGTCCAAAACATATCTTTCCTAGAAGAGCCTTTATCGTGGGATGTTCCATTCACTGTCACGATTTCATTGGCGGTGAGGCACAGATGTAACTGGAATCACCAGCGATAGCTCCTGGTGGCACCAGTCACATGCAGGAACTGGCCAGTTCATGGTAAAGCTAGTATTTGACTTCCAAAACTCTATGTGCAAGAAAGATGGTTGAGGGCAACCTTCTCCAGAGATTGACACCAGAAACTCTGCTGGAAGTATTAGGTCTACTGCCTCCTAGTCCCTCTGGGGCTGAAGAAGGGATGCCACAGGTACCCGGGTACCCTTCGACACACAGGAGGGGTGGAGGATGGATCTGACTTACCTTTACATCTATGGCAAGCAATGACATGGAAGGTGCTCTAGTCAGCTGATGTTTACTGTTCACAGGGATCAAGGCATTCCTCCAAGCATTGATTTGTAATCAATGGGACAACCACTGGATCCACACGCTCACCACAGTGTCCTGACACAACCTGATGTTCACAGCCCCTGAGGAACGGGTGGGGTATCCCTACACAACAGGGGATGCAAGGGCCTCTGTTACACCTCTAGCTCACCAGTTTTGTACAGGGAAACAGAATTACAGTCCAACCCTAGTTTTAAATTGTCATATTTCTGAAAGAGTCTGAGCATGAGAGGCAGATAAACAGTTCCAAAATAACAACGATCAACCACAGGAAATCCTACACTACTTAATCAACCCCTGATAAACTGTGGCTAATCTCTTTCAGGTACAAACTCCTGTTTCAAGTAGATATGGGATTTAAAGTCAGTCAATATTTGTAAATGCATTAAATGCACATGTAGTAATTAGTTGGGTGAAGAAATGACTTTTGTGATCCCTGTATTAGTTAAGGGATAGACACTAATTCTTTGAAAGACATGGGTGGTGGTGGTTTGCAGGTAGAATGCCAGTGTGAGAAGGAATGTGACACCTAGAACTTGATAACATGCAGGTATGACAAAAGTGTCCAGTGTGATTCACCATCTGTTTCCATCTGATACAACTTGATGAAGTGCAGGTATCATGAAAGTATCCAGTGTGGTTCACCGTATGTTTTCATCTGATACAACTTGATGAAGTGCAGGTATCATGAAAGTGTTCAATGTGAGTTAATGTCTGTTTCCATCTGATATAACTTGATAAAGTGCAGATATCATGGAAGTGTCCAGTGTGGTGTTCTGTCTGTGTATATCTGATACAACTTGATGAAGTGCAGGCATCACAAAAGTATCCAGTGTGGTTCACCGTATGTTTTCATCTGATACAACTTGATAAAGTGCCAGTATCATGAAAGTGTTCAGTGTGGGGTACTGTCTGTTCCCATGTGAAGCAAGGTGATACCATGTGAGTATCAATGAAGTTTCCAGTGTAGCTTACCTTCTGTTTCCATCTGATACAACTTGATAAAGTGCAGATATCATGAAAGTGTCCTGTGTGGTGTAGTGTCTGTTTCTATCTGATACAACTTGATAAAGTGCAGGTATCAGGAAACTGTCCAGTATGGGGTACTGTCTCTTTCCATCTGATACAGAGCCCCTTTTATGTATCACCCCTCACACAAAGTTAGACGAGCCTTCACTGATTTATACAATATGTCTCACATGGTTATTCAGCCTGGTTATACTAGATTTGATTCGCAATATTTAATTCAAATTAATAATGGAAGAGAAGCAGCTTGCTTCAATCAACCTCGCCATACCTTCAATTTGTGAGGACGTCTTTCTGAAGGCTGTGTTTTTAACGCAAGTGAATTTAGCCAATTTGGGGCATAAACTTATTCGGCCAGATTTTCAGAAGGTTGTAAATCCACCCCATAGGTTTGCTACTTCACCTGGCTGCCAAATGTCCAAGATTTGAGTGTACAAAAGGTTTGCACTGTTGTGCTTGGAAACCCACACCACTTTTATGTTTCCAGAACTAATCATGAGCTGATAAAAGCCCTTTCACCTGCAAAAAACTGTATGTCTATAGTTTGCAAATTGAAAAAGACATTTTTTTACTTGTTTAAAAACATATCTTTGTGTGTACGTTTAACTCACACACATACCTTGTAAATTGGCCCGGTGTGTTTCACTAGATGTGATGTCTACACATTGCAGCAACATTCCATTGTGTCTTTGAGGGAACAGCACAGCTGTCTCAACACATCTGGCACATCTATAAAGTATCAAATGAAGGATTAGATTATGGGGTTAGTGGGTCATAAACACACTGGGCCTCATTTATGAGGCCTTGCGTCAGTGTTGCGCCGCCGGTGCGTCACTTTTTGTGACGCATCGGCGGCGTAAAACATGCCTCCTGTTGCATACTATTTACAAAGTGACGCATCTAAGCAGATGCGTCACTTTGTAAACCCTTGCGCTACATTATACCTGCGTCAGGTATAATGTATGCAAGGGGGGCGTTCCCCCGTAAAAAGCCTCGTAGAGGTGACGCAGTGAAATCTATGAGATTTCACTGCGTCACTTCTAGGACGCCATTGCGTCAAAATCTTGCGCCTGCCTCACAGCAGGCGTAAGACTGACGCAGGCCCTTTCACATGGGGCTGGCCCCATGTCAAAGGACGCATTGCTGGAGTTGCGTCACTTTTGTGACACACTCCAGCAATGCGTCACTTTTGCGCTTACAGATACCTCAGAAATGCTGACGTATCTGTAACTTCTTGCGACATGATGCGTCATACATTAAATATGATGCATCAGGAATGTCGCAAGGAGTGCGCACTGAGAAGTGACGCATCGCTGCTTTCACGCAGCGATGCGTCATTTCTGATAAATGAGGCCCACTGGGTCTCAAGAACCTGTCTGTTGATGAATCTGGCTAATAACCTAAGTAAAGCAACTATCTGGCTTGAACACTGACTCGCCTCATGAACAGGATATGAATTAAATGCTTGTTCTGATTGAACCATAACCCCTCTGGATTTGTACATGAAGACCAGCACACTACCTTTTCACCCTCGAATAAGTCTTCTTTCTGCAGCACTTACTTTCATGGTTTCCTCTTCTTATCAGGGTTCTCCTGCCCCAGCACATATACACTCTATTTTCATTTGGACCGCAGAGTGTCGGAAGTCCTTTGCCTCTCTGGAGGAGGATATGTGTTCAGCACCAGTACTGCTGGCCCCAGACTACACAAAGGAATTTGTGGTACACACAGATGCTTCAGATAAAGGAATTGGAGCAGTGTTGACACAAGCAAATGAAGAGGGCCTAGATCGGCCAGTTGCCTTCATTAGTAGGTGACCACTCCCCAGAGAACAAAGATGGAGTTTCATTAAGAGGGAAAACTTTGCTGTGGCCTCGGACCTGAAGCAGTTGAGGCCATACCTGTTTGGTACTCGCTTCCATTTTCAAACTGAACACAGAACTCTCAGATGGGTCATGCAGATGAGGGGGGAGGGGGAGGCTACAACTGTTGAGGTGGTCCATTTCCCTACAAAGGATTGACTTTACAGTGGAACCCTGACCCGGGTCGGCCCTTGCGCATTCAGGTAGACTTGCCACGTTTTCCACTTAGCTGATGAGGATTCCAGGGTGTAGGTTATTTTCTCATCACCTTTTGTCTGGGATGGCCTGTGTGATAAAGTCATCCTTTTTGCCCTGATCACCCTCATTGTTTCACAGATACTGGTGCTTACTGACTCTGAAAGTGTCCTGGGCTCTGCTTACCAGACCCAGGGCCAGTGCTCTGTTTAAAATGTATGTTGTAATTAGGTGTAAATACAATGTGTACAGACAACCTACCCGTAAGTCCATAGTACATTGTAGGGCATGCAGGTTTAGAGGCCCCAGTGGATTTCGTCCACTTACGTGTGCACTGCTGTGGTGCCTGCTGTCGTTTTAAGTATTAAAGGCAGTCCTGCTTTGCAGGCTGCTTTTAAAATTAAACTATGTCCAAATTCCACTTTGCTAGTAAAAGTACTTCCAAAGTCTTAAAATCCTTATTTTTACATATGTCACCCCTAAGATCTACCCATGGGCAGGGTGCATTACATTAATAAGCAGGGATATTATAACGTTTGTATCATGTGCTCTGGTGAGGGAAGAACTGCCCATTTCACTTTTCCCCATTGTAATACATTAGCTCCATCGGCTAACACGCAAAGGCTTTATTTAACTTTAATAAAGTCAAATGTTTGACAGGAGTAAGCTAAAATAATACTGCAAAGTATCAGAACAATGGTTACAATAAATGCAGCTACTTGTCAAGATTGGATTTAATATAGCTATTGCAGGAAAGTACTTTTAGATCTCAGTGGTGCTGGTGACATTTGAAAGTGGTGGGCGTAAAAGTTTGGTATGAGTTTTATTTAGTGAACGACGCAGACAAGCTTAATGGACAAACATGGGGTCCAGGCTGCGTCCTCCTCCAGAAGAAAACAATGGAAAAAAGATCTGCACATCTTCAACCACCTCTCTTTCCTTTTCAGCACCCTCTTTTCACTTTTGTACAAATGCACTTTCTTTCATCTCCATCACTTCACATCAAAACATACACTGCGCTAACTCACATTTAAGCAATTCATATTACTTTTGCTTTTGCCCTGTATTTATTTTGCCATATATGCATCCCCTTCACACACATTTTCACAAAATCACAATTACAACTGGAATACATGACCATTGTTCAGTGTGCTCTGCAGAGAGGCCAACACATGACAGGCACTGTGCTTTGGCTTCAGCGTCAGAGCTCTCAATGACAGGCCCTCATAAACAAGTGCACAGCTCAAAGGATGCAAGGAACAAAATACCCAAAGAAATGCAACGAGAATAAATTGCTAACTCTCAAGGGTGGCAAGATTAAGTAAAATTGAAATAAGAGAGGAACCAAATCTCTGACATACATTGCTTTAATGTTTTTAACACTCATTGTTCATGAATCAATCCATGTTTTTGGCATTAATGTTAATAAGGGCATGATGAACAGGCCCACCAGTTTTAATCTGATACAGCAGATAACTGTCTATTGTAAGCCCATATCTCGCCTTTGCCCTGGACTCAGATATTTGTATCAACTTCACAAGGGAACAGGAATCCTGGCCTACTTGTCTTTTGCATCCATTTCACGTGGGAAGAAATGCTGCAGCTCCACTTCTAACGGAGCTAGTGACGTGCTGCAGGGCCTGGGGAGGTTAGCATGGCAAAGGGTCTCAGAACAAACTACATAATAGAAGATTAGCCTTCTAACACTTACATTTGCGGAGGACAAGGGCAGAATGGACAGGATGCACCAGGCCAAGGCTGAGCAGGATGCAAGTTAGGGAATGGTCCAAGAGTGAGCCCTCGAGGATGTAGGCATCAGCCACCATAGGTAATAGGGTCTGCGAGAGCAGAAAATAGCCCAGCCGGGATTGGGTGCCAAGCACTGGTGACATGTGGGTGTAGGGCATGTCTCCCGGATGGGGTAGGTACCAAGCGTCAAGCAAACCATGATCATCCCGAAGGTCTGAATGAGGGCCCTATCCGGATTGACTACCCTGTCAAAGGGACTCATGCAGTCTAGGACTGGATCTTGGGCCACATTTCAGTCTCCCCATAATCAGAGGGGTTGAGCCCACTTCCATGAGCGGACAGTTGAGGTGGAGGAGAAAAGTCATCTTGGCGCCTCTTGGGGCATAGATGGAGCCCACACATAGGGACTGGTCTAAGATCATTTGAAGGGCAAAGACATATCTCCCCTCAGGGTCTGGCCACATCTTAAGGGTGGAACAGGGGAGTGACCTCCACAGGATAGCCACCCTGCACTTGCAAGTAAGAGGTGCATCTCAGGGTATTGGCTGAGAGACATGACTGCTATAGAGCACCTTCGCCACCGGCCTACGTTTGTTGCCCTCAAGCTTATGAGGTGCATCCCCTCCAGTAGGGCAACATTGGCCTTTTCCAAGTTCGGTTAGTCTAGGACGTTTTTCCTCTTAAGGCAATTTGTAAGGTCATGGTCAATTCAAGAAAGGGCTGTCAGTGGTGTTGGGGGACACTAGTTGGGGCAGAAGAAGAGGGAGGGGAAGAGAAAGAGCAGGGGGGAGAGAAAGGAGGGGTGTTGGAAAGAAAAAAAGAAAGAAATCAAAAAGATTGAGGCAAGGGAGTGGCTTAACTTCGAGGCAATGTGTAAAGTATTTATACAGCACAAAAACAGTAATAAAGTGAAAACCGAATACAAGAAAAGTCCCACATCAATTTGGAAAAAGAGTACATTTTAATAAAGTATTTGACACCAAAATGACAAAAATCCTATTATTAGAACCAGAATTATGAATTTTTAAAGTTTATTGGATAAACTAGCACCTAAAAGATTAATGTGCTAACTGTGGACATCTAGTTGCGCAGGACCGGGTCAAAGTAAAAAAATGTGGCCGACCGTCAGTAACTAAAAGTGTATTGGGCCCGATCGATGCTTACCTTTGGACTTAGAAGAAATTTGAAGAAAATAATTCTGAGAGCGTAAAAAACAGCAGGGCTAGGCTGCAGACCGTGTCTGAGGAGGAGGAGGAGGCATCGTCACCCTAAAGTCACTGGACGAAGGCGCAGAAAAGTTTCTAAATTCGTACTTGCTCACTCTATTAGAAGTCAAAAATCTCCACCGAGACAAGGGTGGAGGCTTTAGCCGATGAGAATTCCATGAGGCTGGATACCCTTTCGGCAAAGGACCTCTGAATCGGATTTGTTGCTGCAAAGAAGAACTTAGCAGGAGCTGCTGCAGATTCAGGCCAACTGACAATGCTTGGGCTCATAGGCAAGCATGTTGGCCCCTGTCTCCATTCAGTTCTCAGAGCAGTTTTTAGCCAAGCATTTTCTAAGTCCCAAGTTTCAGATTTTGGCTACCTGGACACCTTTAGCACCACCACCAAGGATCAGGACTGGAGGGGCTCCACTTGGGGGTTAGGACTCACTCAAGCTGGGTCCAGGTGCAGGTCCAAGATGGTGGAAACCTGTTCTGTCCCTGTAATTGTAAACAGGAGGTCAGCATACTAACCCTTGAAGTCACTCTGGAAGTCCTGAGTTCAAGTGATGAAGAAGGGCTAAGCAAGCAGGGCAGGCCTGTGAGGGTGCAAGGCAGGATACAGGCAGCAAAGCAGTCCTTCTAGGTGCAATAATGTAGTCTTGTAAAGTACACCGCATAGCACAACAGCAGGCAGTGCTATGCGAGTCCTTTTGCAGGTCCAGAAAGTGAACTGAAGAGTGGGTCCGAGGGTCCTGGTTTTTTCTTTGAAGTAGGAGAATATTCTAGAGAATTCCTTTTCAAGTGCTTTGAGTTTCCTGCTTCCCCTGTCCTGGCTTCAATCTAGATGAATAAACAATGCAGGGTTGACAAGTACTTTGTGTGAAGGTAGAGCACAGCTTATTCAATTGCAAGTGGGGCTGTGCCCAGCTCCGCTCACCCATCCTGTCAGTTGATGCTGATCCATGAACCCCTCTATTGTGTAGCAGTTTCAGATGATTAGACCAACAACACCCAGTCATGTGGCCCAGTAACATGCCTTGGGCACCAAACAGATAGGTCAGAAAAATGTTAACTTTAAAAAAATTAAAATAAAAACCGACTTTACCAGTAAAGAGGTGTTTTTATGACAATTGCTCTGACACCAAAATGGAATTTGTACCAGCTCCTAGTAAAATTTTATCACTTACTACATGTGATCAAGCAACTCAATATTATCCTATGGGAGAGGTGGGCCCACAGCAGCAAAAACAAATATGGGAGATTTTTAATACCAGAACATGTAAAACTTAAAAGTTCATGTCCAAGCTTTTAATTACAATGCACACCCTGTCCTATGGCTACTTATGGAAGCAAACATCAAAACAAAAGGGAGCTTAAGGATTTGCAAGGAGGTTATATTGCTAAGTCAAATTACTAGTTTAAAACTGCATTCAGGCTGCAATTGCAGACCTCCTACACGTTCTATGGGGATATTTAAGTGGGTGGCAGGAAAAGTGCTGCAAGGCTCACTAGTAGCATTTAATTTACAGGCCTTGGATATATATTATACCACTCTACAGGGGACTTATGAATACATAAAAAATGCCAATCAGGTGTACGGCAATTTTACCATGTTTAATGGAAAGAGCACAAGCACTTTAGCACTGGGTTAGCAGTGGTGAAGTGCACAGAATCCTAAAAGCAACAAAAACGAATTTCAGCAAAAAGTGAAGGGTAAAGGCAAAAGGATTGAGGAAAGACCACCCTAAGGCTGACAAGTCTAACAGAGTTTAACACAGGCTGCTCTTTTCAATGATCTTGCTGATGAATGTTAGGTGAGTGTTGGGCGGGTAATTAACAAAGTCATCAGGGCTCTAATAGGTTTCATTAGAAGTGGAAGCATTGGTCTGTCTTTAGATCTTGTGGAAAGATGACTTGAGTGAGAGAGGCACTGACAATGGTAAGAAGGTGTAATACAGAATCTACAGAGGGAGCTTTTATGAATGACAATGGTAAGACATCATCATCTTAAGACCTGGTTTTGAGGGAGTCGAGTATATCAGCAAGACCTGAGAGAGATAGAACTTTGAAGACTGATCATTGTAGGATTATATGGTAAGGAGTGGGTGTAAAAGACAAAGCAGGCTTGGTATCACCAATGTGCTGTCAGATCATAAGTATTTTTCCAATGAAGAAGAGGGTGATGGCATTGAACGTGGAGTAAAGAATATGTGGGTCCATCCAGGGTCAATTCAATGCATGATTTTTTTGAGCAGTGTTCTTCTTCTTTTGGTGGACTGATTAAGGGTGTTGGAATCATTATTTGCTTTGACTGAAACGTTGAGCTAAGCAAACACAAGGAGGTGATGGAAACTTTTCAGACACTCACCCCCAGTCACAGATCTGGGTTGAATCCATCATCCTTCTTTAGCTCACTTTGCCACTTCAGTTCAGACCCAGCCATATGAAAATCAGACTTGACTCTGTTCCTCATTGGAACAGTCCAGACTGAACTCTCAAGCTAGGTATTCCCTGGACTGAAAACCAACATCCTAGGACCGGTTCAGGGGTTTCACCCCTCAGAAGCCGGACTAGCTGAATCCAGTGGCAAAGTGAGCAAGGGACCCACGTCTGGGCATTCCCTGCCAATTTAGGGCGAACAAAGCAAACTGGAGGAGATGATGGACGGAGCGCTGAAACCTTTCAGACACTCACGCCCAGTCACAGATCTGGGTTGTATCCATCATCGTCCTGTAGCTCACATTGCCATCTCAGTTCAGACCAGGCTATATGCAAATTAGTCTTGACCCTGTTCCTCCTGGACGCAGTCAGTCTTAACTTTTGACTCTGTTCCGGTCTCACACAACCAGATATCCACAGTTGGTACTTTGATGCAAAAAACGTTTTTAAAAAAAATCATAACTCCTATTCTATTGGTTGGATTGAATTCGTTTTGTTTTCTTTTCATCCATTAAAATCTACTCAATTTTTCTGAATTAGTTTGGGGGTTTTCTTCCTTTGTGTTTATACTTTATTACTGTTTTCGGGCTGCATCAACACTTTAAAGATTGCCTCTAAGTTAAGCCTGACTGCTTTGAGACAAGCTATCAGAAGATTGAGCACAAGTTTATTTAGTGTCTATTGTTCGTTCACCTTGAATGTAGCTTTTGCCTGAGTTGGGCTTCCACCCCCTGGACCAATACCCCAATTTTATTCACACGTTTTACATATTCATAAAAATATAGTTTATGCTATTTTATTTTATATAGATGTAATTAATTTGTATTAAATTAGGAGAGGGAATTTTAAATATTAGGCTTTCTAAAGTGTAACACTGTTGCTTACTCTGGAGTGGGAAGAGCAGTTCTGACCACTCCAAAGTTCAAAACTTTTCCCACTTTTGTTCATTTTGGCATGGGAATAAAATATCTGACTCTCCCCTCCCCATAGTCAAAAATACCCCTTCTTTTGCTTATATTGGAGAGGGGATTTTAAATCCAAATCCTCTAAAGACCACCACTTTCCCTACTGTTGCTTAGGTTGTAGGGGAAATAGTAAATCTGTGCCCTGTGAAACCCATCACTTTCCTCATTGTTGCTTATGCCAGAGTAGAAATTGTAAGTCTAACTTCTCCAAGTCCAACACCTTTGTTTATTGTTGATTACGTTGGAGGGAGAATGGTAAATTTGACTCCACCAAAGTTAAAAACATTAACCTAAAGTTGATCAGTTTGGTATAAGAGCAGTGAATATGACCCCTTCTAGTCTAATTTTTTTTAAACATTATTTTTTTAGATTGACTCCAATATTTTTTAGTTCTAATTTTAAAAGTTAGTCTAATGTAAAATATGTATTTTAACACGTATATCGTTGTAGTAATGTTTAGTGTATTTTTTATTTTTAATATCTATTGTTTGTAATTATAATATTTTTTTTAATAATGTTACATTATTTATGTTTAAATATTATGCTATTGTATTAAAATAATATGTTCAGCATTCATTTTTAACTATATATATATATTACCTACTGGCGGTCGCCAGTAGGTATATATAGTTAGGATTTTTTCTCTATGGGATTTTTGAAAATTCTATGTCTAATAACTTTGGCGTTTGTGGACGGAATCGGCTGAAATTTTCAGGAAAATGGCACATTTTGTTTCTGAGCAGCCCTTGAAAATTTGGGGGGGTTTTGTCGAGGGGGGCCGAGAAAAAAGGGGGGTCCCAAAACGCGTTTTTCCCATGTTAATTTCCATAGGGCGGTTGGACTCACTTTTAGCTCGAACGGCTGAATGGATTTGCACGAAACTTGGCAAAATTGTAGGGACTGTTAGCCCGATGTGCCTTTGCTAGGTCTCAATATATGTGCTCCAGTAGTTTTTGAGAAATTAACGTTCAAAACAAGATATATATCTGTAACAGCGCTCCGGGCTGCGCTCCGGTTCGCTTACTTTTCGCGAAACGGAACTTTGCGCGCAGAAAGCTGATTGGCTCTCCAGTGTCTGTCAACATTCTAAACAGTCCGGAGCGGCCGCCATCTTATCTCTCGGTAGGATCGAGAGAGAAGAAGAGGTGAAAAACGAAGGGGGAATTTAACGAAAGGGGGCAAGGTATACCCCTCTTGACCCCCTAGGAATGATGTTGGGGTTATTAAAGGGTCCCGTGGGGAAAATAAAAAAAAATTGATTTTTCACGGTAGAAGCGCTTCTCGGGCCGCGAACTGGGCCGCAAACTGGTAGCGAAACGGGAATTCGCCATTTTGTGTTTCGTTTTAATTAAATTACTAGGTATAAGGGGGTGCGGGAGACGTATCCTGACCCCTTATGTTTTCTGAGGGTGGCTGAGGAGGCTCATATATGTTGATACATGTCTTCCAGCGGCTGTGCGTGAGCTTTTTTTTTTTTTGCTGCGTGACGTCTGTTAACGTTCGATTCGATGGAAATCAGGAAGTGTTGACCGCCATTTTGACACTGCGAGTAAATATATTGTTAAAAATAATTGTTATAAATTAATTCGTATTGATAAACATTGTCTGCGCCATCTTGCTTTTTTTCCAATGCCACACTTTTGTCGTGCACGGCAGCCATTTTAGATGCCTTGACCAGACCCACTCTCTGCACGCTGTCGATTCTCAGCACGGCTCCCCACCCTCGCAAGCATCTCCCCCACGCACTGGTCACCCCCGCTCTCTCTCTCATGCATGGGCCATATACTTCTCCCCATCTGCGCTGCTCTTCCCTGAGAATCACACCCTGTGCCTGCCCGACACCTCCCTTTCACCCTATTCACTACCGCACCCTCTGACACTCCTCTTCCTCTGTGTCCGATTGTCCAGGCCGGACCCAGGCTATCACCTAGCCCTGCGGATGTAGTTTATGGCCCCAGCTGTAGAGAATCCAGACATACCAACCCTCCCGATTCAGGCGTGAGACTACTGATTTCAGTGCTAGTCTCCCGCCTCCCGATTTCTGCAAGCAAAAACCCGGGGGCATATTACCAACAACTAGCGATAATTTTTGTCTCTAACTTGTTTAGAGACAAAAATTATCGCCGCACATCGGCGATTTTTATCGCAGATAAACCTTGCTATTAGCAAGGTTTATCGCAAATGCGATAAAAAACGGCCGCAATGCATGAATATCGCTGAAAAGTCAGCGATATTCATGCATTATCGAGCAAATGCTCTTAGCCATGTTATCCACCTCCCATTGGATAACATGGCTAAGAACTGCTCAGGTCAGGTGTTAGCTTTTGGAGATATTCGCGCTTAGCGCGAATATCTCCAAAAGTTGGTAATAGGAGATAGCGATGTTAGGGACTTTTTCCAGTCGGTAACATCTTGGCATGCCCACTTTGCATGTCATTAGTGATAAATATCACTGACATGCAAAGCGGGGCCCAAGATGGTCGCTATCTCCTTTTAGCTGTCACTAACTGGTGTTAGCGACAGCTTGGTAATAGGGAGATAATTTTATCTCCGCTTTCTTGGCTTTTAAAGCCAAAAAAGCGGAGATAAACCCCCTTGATAATATGCCCCACGATTCCTCGGGGGTTTCAGCTGACAGGGCTTGGTATTGTGTTACGTGGTAATTTTTCCAGGAAACGTTAGAGGGTCGATGCAGGGGTTCTAGAAGGGGTGATAAACCATTTAAGCCTCATGAACAAGCGCATGGTCTTTTAATGATCTGTGAAGTACTCGGGGCGGCGGTGTGTGTGTGTCCTCTTTCAGGAGCGGGCGGGGGGGGGGGGCACTGCCAGCAACTTCCAGGCCAGGCAGTGTTCAACACTTGCATCACCCTTTCTCTGCCTGCTATTGCGCTCCATGCTTCGGAAAGGTAAGAAAAAGAACGTGCATTTGAGTTTGAAATGTCCGATCCTGTAGCAGTACACTTGCAAAGCCCACACATGACAATAACCCGATTCAAGGCCCCATTCACCCGATTTTTTAAAAATATATAGCACTCCAACAAAGTGGGATTATAAAACTTTATTAACTTTTAAATATAACGAACGGAACAAAAACTGTAACAAACATTTAAACATTTTTGACAAGAAAAGCAACAATGGTCAGAAGCTGTCTTTTGTGCGAATAGTCCCAAGGCAGCACAACGTGCTGAGTTCTGGACGGCACCCAGGTGATGTCACCTGGGTGCCGCACTGGTTTTTGGGATCCTACAATGCAGCAAAGAAAAACAGCGTGGGGCGTCCCGGGTGGTGCGGAGGAGGCCTCGTCAGTAGCGGTCTGTTGTGCGAATAGTTCCAAGGCAGCAGAACGCGCTGAGATGTTGATGGCACCCAGGTGATGTCCAGTAAACTGCTGCACTGGTTTTGGTATCCTACAATGCTGCTCCGAAAATTGGCGTGGGGCGGCCCGGGGGGGGGCGTGGGGGAGGCGGCGTGAACGGGCCTCCCCAGGTGGCGGCCATCCAGCTGAGTTCCGCCCGCTCTTGCGGCTACAGCGTCTCGCTCACCATGTTGTTGAGTTGCTCCCACTCTTGCGGTGCAGCGATAGGCGGCTGCCACATGACTCTTAAAATGGCGGACGGCTCTTCGGTTTTGGGCCTGGTCCACTAAAATGGCCCTGGGACACCTTGGAACTCGGACGCTTGCCTGCTAGGGCTTGGGCTCCATTCTCGAAAGCATCCCCTCAGCCGTGAAGATTCTACAAAAGTCTTGGGGGCCCTCGACTCCTGCAGGCTTCCGGTGGGGAGCGGCTGCCATGATTGCTCGCGGAATGACCACGACGGAGCCACGAGATGGTGGTGCTCTCATGCTGACGCCAGCTTCAGTCTGAATCATCCAGAAACAAGGTGGGGCTTTCATCGTTTGGGAAAAAAAAATGTTCTAAACCAATGAAAAGTGTTATTTTTAGGTCATATGACCAAGCCTTCCATCTTTAGGAAACCAAAAGTAAAATGAACCAATGAAAAGTTTTATAAACAAGTCACATGACCTGTTATGCGGCATAGGGCTACAAAAAGCGTAGAAAATCCGTTGGCACGTGAGGCGGCGTCAGTAGCGGACCGATGTGCGAATAGGCCGAAGGCAGCACAACGCGCCGAGATCCGGATGGCACCGAGTTAGTGTCCAGCAAGTTGCTGCACTGGTGTGGCTATCCTACAATGCTGCGCCGAAAGTCGGCGTGGGGCGCCCCGTTGGCCTGTGAGGTCGCGTCAGTCAGTGGGGGCTGTGCGTCTCCCCCAAGATGAAGGCTCCTCGGCTGCAGTGCGGCGCCCCTTAGCGTTTCACTCGCCGTCCAACTGAGTTGCGTCCGCACTTGCGGCTACAGTAGGCCAAAGGCAGCACAACGCGCCGAGATCCGGATGGCACCGAGGTGGTGTCCAGCAAATTGCCGCACTGGTGTGGCCATCCTACAATGCTGCGCCGAAAGACGGCGTGTCCAGATGAGTTGCGGTCACTCTTGCGGTACAGTGACTCGAACGCGCCGAGATCCGGATGGCACCGAGGTGGTGTCCAGCAAGTTGCCGCACTGGTGTGGCCATCCTACAATGCTGCGCCGAAAGACGGCGTGTCCAGGTGAGTTCCGGTCACTCTTGCGGTACAGTGACTCGAACGCGCCCAGATCCGGATGGCACCGAGGTGGTGTCCAGCAAGTTGCCGCACTGGTGTGGCCATCCTACAATGCTGCGCCGAAAGTCAAATGAATTCAAGTGAGAGGCCTAATTTCACTTGTGTGTGTTGTCGACGCACTTATTATAAGAATCAGACTAAGTTGAAGACTGTCTGAAGCTTATTTGCACCTGCTGCAGCTTCACTATTGCCCTGGTGTGGCCAAAGGTCGCACATGACATAGGCGGCCGGCTCCCGAGGTCCGACGGAACTTTTTTCCTTTTCCTTTTTGCTTCTTGTCCCACAATCCGTTTCATCTGAAGACATGACCAGGTCCCTGAATGTGTGCAGGGGGACGTTATTGATTGAATCAAAATGGCGGCTTGACACAAAGCTGACTCAAGCGTTGCTGTTGATGCTATACAGACAAAAATTGGTTTTCAGTTTGTACATTCTTCAGGATTTTTTTTTCCATCCAAGGCTGATTGAGAGTTTGTAGAAAAATGGCTTCAGATTTTCCACATACTACTCTTCAACATTCTTCCTAAATGTAACAATGTGAGACTCACTAGGAGAACGGCTGTTTATGTTTCCTTTCAAAATGCTGCCAACAATATTTTCTGAATGGAAGACACCATCTTGTAGCATAAAGGGCCGAAAGGGGTTCTGGTCTGGCCGATTGTTGGTGGAGACATTTTGACTATATCTTGGACCTGCCCGGCCTCGCCCAAAATGGCGCCGGTATAAATGGGACTCGTAACTCATTGTTGTGTACTGGTTGAACAACCTTGATATCACGAGATATGAATGCAGTTTTGATGCTCATGGCGGGCGGGGACGAGAATTGATTGAATATTTCGACATCCCTATTGATATTAAGTTCTGATGTGTTATTGATTACTGTACTATTGAAAGTTCGAATTTCAGTTTGCTCTGTGGCCGGCCCACGTGGTTATAGGCCCGTATTTGTATGCTGACATTTTCACAATAAAGGTTTTTAAAACAAAACATGGTAGTAGTATTTACATTGGTAAAGTTTGTACTTTTAGTCACTGTTTTCGAATCAGTAAAAGGCAAGTGAAATAAAGCAGTCCAATTACATGACGGATAAAAGGTATAATATGTAGGAACGCAGTAAAGATAAATGGTCAAGGGCAGTTGTGTTTTCCTCTCCTGCAACATAAAGTGATCGATAAGAATCTGATAATCAGGCGTATCGGCGACTAAGACAGCAGGCCGAGTCTCTTTTACTCAACGGCTCCGTCATGGAACGAAGAAACGCCCTTTTTCTCGAAAAAGGAATATATTTTACTTGCAGGACAGTTGTAAATTTTCGGGGAAAGTACATTAGCCTGGAATATTATAACATATATGTTTTAAAAAAAAAGTTCGAAATCAATAAAAAGCGTATTTTTTAGGTCATATGACCAAGCTTTTCATTATTAAAATAACAAAAGTAAAATGAACCAATAAAAAGTTTTATTAACAAGTCACATGACCTGTTATGCTTATGTTACGCGCTGCGCGCCGCGCCCCGGATTACTTCCGGGTGCGCTAACGCGGCGTGTCATATAACGCATTACGCGACAACGTAGGTCAAGAATATAGTCAAAATGTCTCCACCAACCAGCGTTCGGAACACAACCCCTTTCAGCAGGTCAAAAAGTTCTGTAAAATGACAACAGAGGGGACAGGCAACAAGAACCATCAGTCAAAGAGGGGAGGGCAAGTTCTTCTCTACCGGGTCATGTTGGGGCACTACCGGAACTGATCGAATTGGTAGTCTACAGTGTTTCTGGATGTTTCAGACTAAAGCTGGCGTCAGCATGAGAGCACTACCATCTCGTAGGTCCGTCGTGGCCATTCCACAAGCAAACATGGCAGCCGCTCCCCACCAGAAGCCTGCGGGAGTCGGGGGCCCCCAAGACTTTTGTAGAATCTTCACGGCTGAGGGGACGCTTTCGAGAATGGGACCCAAGCCCTATCAGGGAAGCGTCCGAGTTCCAAGGTGTCCCAGGGCCATTTTAGTGGACCACGCCCAAATCTGAAGAGCCGGCCGCCATTTTGAGAGTCCTGTGGCAGTCGCTTATCGTTGCATCGCAAGAGCGGGAGCAACTCAACTACATGGTGAGCGAGACGCTGTAGTTGCAAGAGCGGGCGGTAAACAGCTGAATGGCGGAAGAGGCACAGTGTAGCAAAAGCGGGCGGAATGGCAACTAAAACGGTAAAGGGGCGCCCCACTACAGCGTGTCTTCAGGTCAAACGGATTGTGGGACAAGGTCCAGAATAGAAGAGTCATCAAAAGGCAAAAAGTTCCGCCGGACCCCGGGAGCCGGCCGCCTATGTCGGGGGCGATCTCAGGCTACACCGGTGCTAAAAGACTTGGGGAGGGGGTCGGAGCCAAGCGTCTTCTCCGAGTCCATGGCCATCACACCGCCCCTCGGGGGCCTCCGTCAAGCGGTTTAGGAAGGTAACATATCACATTGTTTTCAAATGCAGTCAGGTCCACAAACGACACTCACTTACTTTGAGAATAGTGAAGCTGCAGTAGGTGGAAATAAGCTTCAGACAGTGTTACAAGCGCTGCTCAGAACTCTGAACTATGGCACCCAACATCCAGAACTTATGCCATTTGAGAATGGCAGTGACATTGAAGCAACTCAGGGACCAAAACCATTAACGTACTTTCACGTATGAAAATCTTACTTGGGGAGGGGGCAGGAGCGAAGCGCCCCCTCCCAGTCCGCGCCACCACACCGTATGTTGAAAATCTGAAGCCATCGTTCTACAAAGTCAACCAACCTTGGATGGAAAAATCTAGAAAAATGTACAAACTGAAAACCAGTTTTGGTCTGCATAGCATCAGTAGCAACGCTTGCTATCAGAGTGCATGAGTTTCATGCTCGATCGATTGAGCTAGCCGGATCCGGCAATAAAAAGTATAAAATAGTTATGTAAATAGTTATTTAATAAAATGTTTTACCCTGTTTCTTTGCTGGTGTGTTGTCTATATTTTTAATATTTGCATAGGGTTTGTCGTTATTTTGGGCGGGGTGGGTGGCGGAGCCGAGCTGTCTTGCAGCCCTCATGGTGTGGAGCTCAGTTCATCTCACTATTTTCGTATTTCTCATGAAGGGTTGTTCCTAATATTTCTATTTTAGCGAGGTCAAAAAGAGATCCAATTAGTGGCCTACTGATTTTGCTCGATTACTTTTATTTTTTTACACGATTTTTCACGATTTTTCACTATCTGCAAAGACTAAACAGAGTATTGCGACTTTGTGCTTGTTTGTAAATAGAGAATAAACCAAAGAGAATCAATTGTAAAACAGTAAATGCTTGGATAACAATCAATCAAATGGAGAGACAAGCAGGCACGACGGATTACAACGGGGGTAAAGGCCTGCGTTAACTACTCTTCACTATCTGCAAAGAGAGAGTACTACTAAGAGAAAAGAGGGGAGGGGGGCAGCGTTCAAAGCACATCAGCGTGCATAAACACGAAAACGTTTTTACCTATCACGTACTTGACATTTTACAGCTTTTGATATTTGCTATTAAAAAACCAATGAAATTCACTGAAAAAACCATAGGTTATAGGCCATATATAGTTAGGAATTTGCATTTACAAAACCTTGAAAATTCAATGAAAAAACCATTGGTTATAGAACATATATAGTTAGGAATTTGCATTTACAAAACCTTATTTTACTCGCATAAAACCATTGAAATTCCATATATAGTTAGATGCGCTAACTATATATCGCGCACCCGCAATCCACTGCTGATGATGTCACATATTACATCATTCATGACATGGTCAGTGACATCACTGATGACATCACTGATGACATCTCAAATGACATCACTGATGACATCACTGATGACATATCAAATGACATCACTGATGATATCATTCATGTGATAATACGATGAACCTCTTCAGACTCTAATATAACCTTAGATACAATCAGTGTAAACAGACACTCACAGACTGTCACTCATTCATGGAGTTACTCACACAACTAGTCAGTCATGCAAACAATCAATCACACCTCCATTTCCTCAACTATACAGTTATACAAACTTTACTTATTCAAACATATACTAACACATATTTTCTCTCTTATACAATCACTGATACAAGTTGTCAATGATCCATGCAACCACTGACACATTCACTAGCTCTTATACAGTTATTTATATATGTCAACTCTCACATGTACTGTGTTTTACATATGTACTTACTTTGACATGTAGCACTGAGATATCCTTTCACTCACCAATACACTCATGCACACAGTCAACCGCCCATACAGCTGTTTCCACATGCACTTTTGAAACCATACATCTAGTGAATCAACTGCTCACACATCTATGCACAGAGTCACACACCTCCCAGCCACTCACACACATACTCAGTCTCCCATACAAATACTTGAGCAACCAATCAATAACCCATATAGTTATTCATATAGCTACTGATCCAAACATGCAGCAGTTTACAGAACAACAGATATAATGATGCACAAATTAATACAGTTTAATCACTAACCCATGCACTCAGTGAGACACATTTAATCACTCCCTCATACAATCAGTCATGCACCTACTAAATCCTTCATCCAGACATTTATACATCCACTCATTCTTCAATATGTAAGACATATTTTAACTTTACAGAAACATACAGTCACTGGATGTTGTCATCAGTGATGTCATCAGTGATGTCACTGACCATGTCATGAATGATGTAATATGTGACATCATCAGCAGTGGATTGCGGGTGCGCGATATATAGTTAGCGCATCTAACTATATATGGAATTTCAATGGTTTTATGCGAGTAAAATAAGGTTTTGTAAATGCAAATTCCTAACTATATATGTGCTATAACCAATGGTTTTTTCATTGAATATATATATATATATATATATATATATTCACTGAAAAAACCATAGGTTATAGACCATATATAGTTAGGAATTTGCATTTACAAAACCTTGAAAATTCACTGAAAAAACCATAGGTTATAGACCATATATAGTTAGGGATTAGCATTTACAAAACCTTATTTTACTCGCACAAAACCATTGAAATTCCATATATAGTTAGTTGCACTAACTATATATCGCGCACCCGCAATCCATTGCTAATGATGTCACATATTACATCATTCATGACATGGTCAGTGACATCACTGATGACATCACTGATGACATCTCAAATGACATCACTGATGACATCACTGACATCTCATTTGACATTACTGATCACATCACTGATGATATCATTTATGTGATAATACAATGAACATCTTCAGACTCTAATATAACCTTAGATACAATCAGTATAAACAGACACTCACAGACTGTCACTTATCCATGGAGTTACTCACACACCTACTCAGTCATGCAAAAGATTAATCACACCTCCATTTCCTCAACTATACAGTTATACACACCTTACTTATTCAAACATATACTAACACATATTTACTCTCTTATACAATCCCTGATACAAGTTCACAATGATCGATACAGCCACTCTCACATTCACTAGCTCTTATGTTCAGTTATTTATATATGTCAACTCTCACATGGACTGTGTTTTACATATGTACTTACTTTGACATGTAGCACTGAGATATCCATTCACTCACTAATACACTCATGCAGTCAGTCGACCGCCCATACAGCTGTTTCCACATGCACTTTTGAACCCATACATTTAGTTAATCAACTGCTCACACATCTATGCACAGAGTCATACACCTCCCAGCCACCCACACACATACTCAGTCTCCCATACAAATACTTGGGCAACCATTCAATAACCCATATAGTTACTCATATAGCTACTGATTTAAACATGCAGCAGTTTACAGAACAACATATATAATGATTGCCAAATTAAGACAGTTTAGTCACTAACCCATGCACTCAGTGAGACACATTTAATCACTCACTCATACAGTCAGTCATGCACCTACTAAATCCTTCATCCAGACACTTATACATCCACTCATTCTTCAATATGTAAGACATATTTTAACTTTACAGAAACATACAGTCACTGGGTGTTGTCATCAGTGATGTCATCAGTGAAGTCATTTGAGATGTCATCAGTGATGTCATCAGTGATGTCATTTGAGATGTCATCAGTGATGTCATCAGTGATGTCACTGACCATGTCATGAATGATGTAATATGTGACATCATTAGCAATGGATTGCGGGTGCGCGATATATAGTTAGTGCAACTAACTATATATGGAATTTCAATGGTTTTGTGCGAGTAAAATAAGGTTTTGTAAATGCTAATCCCTAACTATATATGGTCTATAACCTATGGTTTTTTCAGTGAATTTTCAAGGTTTTGTAAATGCAAATTCCTAACTATATATGGTCTATAACCTATGGTTTTTTCAGTGAATTTCATTGGTTTTTTAAAAGCTAATATCTATAGCTGTAAAATATATTCTTTGTTACGTGACGTATCACGTAGCCCGTGAGACGCCTCATGATGCATCGCATAACCGTGACGTATCGTCTCTGCAGCGCAAACCAAACCCGTAACGTAAGCGCGCCAGAGCACGCTTAAAGATATATATATATTTTTTTTACCTTAATTAGACAAAATCCACACGTGCACATATCACAAACGTTCCAAAAACACAATATGTCGGACTCCCATTACGCTGCCAGTTAGCTGCCCGGTTAACGTACCGGAAAGCACCTCTACCGCGAAAAATCGCAATATTTTTTTCTTTTGCCCCGCGGGCAACTTTAATAGCCCCCTCATCAATCCTAGGGGTTCACCTTACCCCTTTCCTTCATTTTCACCTTTTTTTTTTCCACCTCTTGTCTCTCGATCTCCAGACTGTTTACAATGTTAACAGCCAATCAGCTACTCCTCAGACTCCCGTTACGCTGCCGGTTAGCTGCCCGGTTAGCTGCCCGGTTCGCGTACCGGGACGCGTCTCTACGGCGAAAAAATCTGAATTTTTTTAAAAAAAATTTTTTGCCCCGCGTGGCTCTATAATATCCCCCTCATCAATCCTAGGGGGTCAGAAGGGGTCTACCTTGCCCCCTTTCCTTCATTTCCCCCTTTGTTTTGGCCTCCTCTTGTCTCTCGATCCTACCGAGAGACAAGATGGCGGCCGCTCCGGACTGTTTACAATGTTGACAGCCAATCAGCTACTCCTCAGACTCCCGTTACGCTGCCGGTTAGCTGCCCGGTTAGCTGCCCGGTTAGCTGCCCGGTTCGCGTACCGGGACGCGTCTCTACGGCGAAAAAATCGGAATTTTTTAAAAAAAATTGTTTTGCCCCGCGTGGCTCTATAATATCCCCCTCATCAATCCTAGGGGGTCAGAAGGGGTCTACCATGCCCCCTTTCCTTTATTTCCCCCTTTGTTTTGGCCTCCTCTTGTCTCTCGATCCTACCGAGAGACAAGATGGCGGCCGCTCCGGACTGTTTAGAATGTTGACAGACACCAGAGAGCCAATCAGCTTCGCATCGCAAAGTTCCGATACGCGAAAAGTACGCGAACCGGAGCGCTGCCCGGAGCGCTGTTACAGATATATATCTTGTTTAAAACGTTAATTTCTCAAAATTCACTGAAGCACATATATTGAGACCTAGCAAAGGCACATCGGGCTAACAGTCCCTACAATTTTGCCAAGTTTCGTGCAAATCCATTCAGCCGTTCGGGCTAAAAGTGAGTCCAACCGCCCTATGGAAAAATGAATGGGAAAAACGTGTTTTGGGACCCCCCTTTTTTCTCGGCCCCCCCTTGAAGAACCCCCCCCAAATTTTCAGGGGCTGCTCAGAAACAAAATGTGCCATTTTCCTGAAAATTTCAGCCAATTCCGTCCACAAACGCCAAAGTTATTAGACATAGAATTTTCAGAAATCCCATAGGGAAAAAATCCTAACTATATATACCTACTGGCTATCGCCAGTAGGTAATATATATATATATATATATATATATATTTTTTTTTTTTTTTTTTTTTTAATTCTTGAAGGTTATACTTTTTAAATGTAATTTCATTTTTAAAGATGATAAAGGTTTTGAATTTAAAATAGCATATCATAGACAAAATTAGAAATGAATAACATTGTTGGGCAATATTGTGTTTTTCCTATCTTTTGCTGAGCATATTTTTGACTTTGACTCTAAGAAAGGAGAATCGATATTTGTGACCGAGATATACTTTGGGTGATATTTTCGTTTGCGATCTTTTTTCAACTATATTTCACCATATAGCCAGTATGTGTTTGGAAAGGGTTGTGCATAGATGAAGGAATTATGTTTTTGACTAATACTGATGCTTGCTGTAGAAGTGAGATGTGGCTACATTTGGTAGCTTTGACCTGCCTTTGCTTTGTTATTTGTCATATGACTGTGGTACTAATATAGGATATAAGGCTGCTGGTGATCTCGAATTATAGTTTTCAGATCTGTGGTATGGTACCTAGTCCTTCCAAGGAAACCCAGTGGCAGACATAACTTTGTGTCCTCCAAGTGAATTTGTTTTACACATTAGAGGAGGTAGGTAACAACTTTTGACAAGCAAGCTAGTGGCCAAACAGCATAATAAAGGACAAAGACACTGAATGAAAACGGTTACTTGATTAGGGAGGAAAACTTATTTAAGGAAACCTGTACTCTAGAAACAGTTCCACACTTGTCAACCTATTCTCTCCATCTCTCTTTATTCTACCTATGCGCACATTTCTTTCTCCCCTTCTTTCTCAATTGTTTAGAGATACGAAATATATCCATGCATATGCCTAGTATCTCAGCCTTTACCTTTATCCTAGTACCTCTTTTTCCTCCTACAATACAGTAACCTTCCGCCTATGTAATATTTCCCTGCCCATACCTGAGTACAATAACCACTGGCCATGCCAATACACTTGAACCTCTACTCCTTACCATGGCCTAAAACAACATCTATCTGTAGAATTGACCCTATACTGTTGCCAATGGCCTAGTACCACTGCAGCTGCCTATCTACTAGTCCATTTGTCATAGACTACATCTTAGCACCTCTATCAATATATATATATATACCCCAGAAATGCTAACCCTATCTACACCCTTGTACCTTCTGCCCACCTATGACCTAATGCATTGCCACACTCCAATACCCTTGTAGCTAGACCTCTTTATACCCTGATAACTCTATCTATGCCTATACCTAGTACTTCTGCATCGACTTATACCCTAGGAAGTCTACCATGGTTATACCCTTATACCTAAATCTGACTGTCGCTTCCCTCTCTCTTAAATACACATGGTCACCGTTCTCAATACTTGTTTGCTTGTGCAGTTTTCTTCTACTACTTCTCTGGGATTTCCTCAGTTTGGAAATGTTGATGTCAACCTGGAACTACCTGGCTGATGGTTTCCGCTTTGTTTTAAGTGAGATACAGCTCCACTGGATGTGCCTCTGACAAGTTGCAAACAATCTCTTTACATTACTGAGATGCAGCATCAGTTAAACTAATTTGGAGTGCATGACATTGATGTTATGAAAGTCAGTACTGAAGATAAATGTTAGTAATAATGCAGTAAAGGTAATCTATTCTTCTTCCATCTAGAAGCAGATCCTGTCAAGAGATGCCTGGGGAGAATCATTCTGTTATTACAGAGTTGATTCTGGTTGGCTTTCCTACTTCCACAAAGATTCAGATTCTAATCTTCATCATGTTCTTCTTCATTCATATCATGACAATCACAGCAAATATTTTTATTATTGTGATAATTAGTTTGGACCACAGTCTGTGTAGCTCTCCAATGTACATTTTCCTTAGCCACTTCTCATTTCTGGAGATTTGGTACACCTCTGTCACTGTCCCCAAAATGCTGTCTGACTTTTTATCTGAGGACAAGAACATTTCCTTTAATGGATGTCTAGTGCAAATGTATTTCTTTTTCAGTTTGGGACTCACTGAGCTGTTCCTTCTGGCTGCAATGGCATACGACAGGTATGCTGCCATCTGTCACCCTTTGAGATACGCATCCATAATGACCTACGTGCTGTGCTGCCATCTAGCCTGGAGCTCCTGGATAAGTGGGTTTCTTACTGGCTTCCTAGTGTTGATTCCGGAGTCTACCCTAGATTTCTGTGGATCTGTTTCAGTCAATCATTTCTTCTGTGATGTTGTTGCACTCCTCAAAATCTCCTGTGGTGCTATGTATTTCAGTGACGTTCTGATCTTCACCCTCACTTGGATTATCATACTAGCTTCTCTCCTCCTGACCATGGTGTCTTATGCTTGCATAGTACGGACCGTGCTGAAGATCCCATTAGGAACAAGGCGGCGGAAGGCGTTCTCCACATGTGGAGCCCACATGACTGTGGTGTCAACCTTTTATGGAACTGTGATCTTCATGTATGTGAGGCCAACCTACAGCTACGCCTTTCACATGGACAAGGTGGTGTCCTTGTTCTATGCCGTTGTGACACCACTAGTTAACCCAATGGTATATACATTACGCAACATGGAGTTCAGGAAGGCTGTAAAGACAGCACTGAAGAGAAGCAACGTATGTAAACAAATTTACTAAACAGCTGTTAGACATTGAAGAATTTAAGTTCTGTGTCCTTTTTCTTTTAACTCGCTCAATTTCTTGATAGTTATTTTGCCTTGTCTTTACTTCAAATACGACTATTCCTTCTTTCTTGTCCTGCCTGCACTCACAATGGAAATAGTAGGAACACAGCACTCATATTAAAATTCACAGATTGGACCCTCTATTTCCTGATTACATTGTAATACTCCTTGCTGCCTCTTTCATCATTAACAAAATATGCTTGATGACTGTACAGATCAGTATTATTTTAATTATGTGTATTTTGCCTAAGTGTATTGACTTTAGGGATTAAAATCTGTTTGACATTCAATCACTATCAGTCATTTCCATCTGTTGTTCTGTGTGCATAATGTGGTACTCATCCATGTGGTGTCAATGTCGGCCTTTAGCAAAGGGCAATCATTTGCAGATAAATAATATGTCACTATTAGACTGTGGACTCTTCCTATGGTTAGGTATAGGGGAAAGTAAGTCGTTTATTTAACTCCAAACTTGAAAGACATTTGGGAGAAATATTTTTATGCTAAATATTATTGGAAATTCATTTTATATATTTATTTTTAATGTAGAACTAATGAAAAATTGTTACAGCTCCATGAAAGTATTTTTTAAATAAAGCTCTAATTAAGGTAACGAAAGCCAACTCTATTGTCTACCTTGTTATGTTGCAACAAGGGTTCTCCAAATTATAGATGCAAGACCTCTGAACTTTTGGTCAGGGACTCTGCCCTCTGCCCCAGCACTTCTTCTGTTGTGCCTCTGCCCCCTCACCTCTGCAGTGAGTAAGAGTTCGAGACCTGTTCCACTCATTGTGCCTGGTGAGCGTTTTCACTGCTCTATTGGTTTCACTGCATTTACTGTATTGTACTGTATGTTTTCTGCCTGTAGTGTTATTTTTGCCATATCTGCCTCTCTGTGCCCTTGTTGTGTCCTCTGTTGCCCGTTTTTATTGCCCTCTCCAGCCGCTGCTGCCCCGGCGGCCCCTCCCCCAACAGACTCACACTCCTGTCTCCCAGCTGCACTTCCCCCCCCCCCCTTCCCCATTTAATGGCGGCCGCTGCACCGCTGCGCAGCACACGTGCACAGCAGACATGCCAAAGGCGATCCAAAGGCAAACCTGTCTGCGCCAATGCGTGACCCGACCGCAACCAGTTCCAGGGACCCTGGATCTCCAACCATCAACCGATATGACTCAGCTTCCCTCTTCGCACTCAACACCAGGAGGAACAACAACTGCCAGCTATCCACAACAAGCACCATCTATGGACAGTTCTCCTGCTGTCACTGCCGCCAGACCTTTAACACCTTCAGCACCCCCACGGCCACCACCCCTGTACCGAACGAACGCCAACACCTCTGAAACCCTGAGGTGCAATCTCCTCAACGTGCACTTCCTGTGCAGACACACCATAAAGATCCTGGACCTCCTCGACACCCTCTTACCAGATGTTGCCTTCTTTACAGAAACCTGGACCAACGCCTCCTCCGCCCCTACATTGACACCACCATCCCCAACGGATACAAGATCCAGAGGAAAGACCGCCCCAACTGCCCAATAGGAGGACTCATCATCGCACACAAGAGCTCTCTCTGACTCTCCACCTCCACTACGAATAACTGCCTCTCCACCACTGAACACCTTCTCTGCCAGATCCAGGCCAGCCCTAGAACCGCACTTTGCAGCACCCTCGCTTACAGACCCCCAAACCAGGCTTCCCGTTCACCACAACCATCGCCGACCTCATCGCACCCAACGCCATCGCCTTCATGGACTATATACTCGTCGGAGCCCTGAACTTCTACCTCGACAACCCCAGCGACCCCAACTCCACCACCCTCCTGGACAAACTCAGCAACATTGGCCTGAAACAGCTCATCACCATGCCCACCCACAAGGCAGGACACACCCTTGACCCCATCTTCGCAGGAGGTAACAGCATCGACTTCAACCACACCATGCAACCCCCCTGGATGGATCACCATTGCGTACACTTCAATGTCGACAAAACCACCGCCCCCAAAGAAGGAACTGAAACAAAATCACTGAGGAGCAACTCAACTCCTCCCTCAACACCTCATCAACTGATGCCAACCTCGCAGCCAAAGAACTCTACAGATGAATCTCCAACTGAGCAGATAAGCTTGCACCTCTACGCAACCCCAACAGACAGCGCCCCAGGAAGGCCACGTGGTTCACCACTGACCTCCAAGAATCCAGACGCATGTGCAGACATCTCGAGAAGAACTGGAGAAACATAAAAAAAAGATCACACCACCTACAAGAAAGCCATGACGGAATACAACCAACGCATCAGATCCACCAAAACGACCTTCATCAAAAACAAGATCCTCACCAACTCCACCAAGTCCAAGGAACTCTTCAGCTTTATCCAGGAATTCACCAAACCCCCCCAACGAAACCACGGACATCACCCCCTCCCAGAACCTCTGTGACAAACTCGGATCCTACTTCCATCGGAAAATCAAGGGCCTCTACGACCATTCCAACGACCAGACACCTGACTCCGAAACCACCTCCCTCTCCAGCAATGCCAGCCAGCCTACCGTCTCCTCTTGGACCCCAGTCACTACCGAAGACACCACTTCGACCATGAAAGGCATCCACTCAGGGTCCCACTGACCCCTGGCCGCAGCACATCTACTACAGAGCCACCACCACCATTTCTCCAGAACTGCGATGCACCATCAACACCACCCTCAAGACAGGCACCTATCCCAATGACTGGAAATGCGCAGAAGTCAAACCCCTGCTCAAGAAGCCCTCAGCAGACGCCATGGACTTAAAGAACTACTGAACCATCTCCCTCCTCCCCTTTACAACCAAAGTCACAGAGAAGATCATCAATTCCCAGCTAACTGATTTCATCAAAAGAAAACTCTATCCTCGACCCCTCCAAATTCAGATACTGCAGTAACGACAGCACCGAGACCGCTCTACTTGACACCACATATGACATCCGCACCCTCCTCAACCAAGGACACACCGCAGCCCTAATCCTACTTGATCTTTCTGCAGTGTTTGACACCATCTCCCAACACACACTCACCACCAGACTCCACAACGCTGGCATACAGTCAACCACCCTTGACTGGATCCGCTCCTTTCTCACCAGCAGAACCCAAAGGATAAGACTGCCACTCTTCCTCTCCTAATCCAAGAAAATCAACTGCTGAGTGCCTCAAGGATCATTGCTCAACCCCATGCTATTCAATATCTACATGGCCCCCCTCACTGCCATCGTCAGACAGCACGGACTCAGCATAGTATCCTATGCCAATGACGCTCAGCTCATCCTCTCCCTCACCAAGGACCCTGTCACCACCAGACTCATCTTCCAGGAAGGAATGAAGGATGTCACATCCTGGATAAACAGCAGCTGCCTGAAGCTCAACTCGGAGAAGACAGAGGTCTTCATCCTTGGAACCTCCCCTCTGCATGGGACAACACCTGGTGGGGCACCACCCTCAGCAGCCCTTCCACCCCCACGGGCCAACCCAGAAAACTCGGCATCGTACTCGACTCCTCCCTCTCCATGACCCTACAGGTCAACGCTGTCGCCTCCAGCTTCTTCAACACCCTCTGCATCCTCCTAAAGACCTTCAAATGGATCCTCCCACTCAAGGAAGACCGTCCCCCACACACTCATAACCAGCAGACTGGACTCCGGAAACATCCTCTATGCCGGGATCAACAAGTCTCTGCTCCACAAACTCCAGGCCATACAGAACACCGCAGCCACACTTTTCTTCAGCATTCCTCGACATGAACACATCACCCAACACCTGCATAATCTCGCCTGGATCCCAATTCACCCTGGGTGTAGGACTACGCTACACTCGCATTTTTTGCTTGTTCGCGGTCCTCAACGTCAAGTTGGCGACCGCGAGCGAGCAAAATAACATCCCGGCAAGACTTTTTCCTTGTTCGCGATCAGCAATATCAAGTTGCCGATCGCGAGCGTGGAAAATAAACCTCCCAGTAAGATTCTCAACGCTGGAAGGTCAGGTTTCTCATTGCGAGTGGTCGCGTATGCTTGCGACCGCTCACGATGAGAAACTACCAGTTTGCGTTGAGAAAGCTGCCGCTCGACTACAAATCTACTCGAGCGGCTGAAAATGACCGCTTGCACTGTGCAAGATGCAGTTTGCAATGATTGCACAGTGCGGGCAAGCATCCGGCACTGTGCAATCAGTGCGAACAGCATTTTGCACAGTGCAATACGCAGTTCGCGTAGCTATGCATAGCTACACGTAGCTTGCGTAGTGCGAAGTGCGCTACGTGAACTACACCCAGGGTTAATCCCAATCGAGAAGAGAGTTACTTGCAAGATACTCACCCACGCCAACAAAGGCCTTCACAACACCAGACCCCAATACCTTAACGAGAGAATCTCCTTCCAGGTACACAAGAGAAACCTCTGACCCACTGATATCGCCGAAGCCCCGCGTATCCACGGAGCCAGAACAGGTGGAAGAGCCTTCTCCTACATCGCGGCCATGACCTGGAATGAGCGCCCGATCGACATCAGACGCGCCCCCACCCTACACATCCTCAGGAAGATCTTTAAGACCTGGCTCTTTGACCGAGCGGAGCTGCTCACCCACGCCTTGAGACCCTCATGGGTGAGTAGCACACTTACAATTCCCCTGATTGATTGATTGATTGATGGATTGATGGATTGATGGATTGATGGATTGATGGATTGATGGATTGATGGATTGATTGATTGATATATCTCGGCCCTACTCTCTTCAAATGACCCACAGAATCTTCTCCCTGTCTTCTTGATGACTACATCATCTCTTATAACTTCTTCATAGATGACATTCATTTCTATCCGAAAATATATCTACTTGGGGTGCATATCAATGCCCCAAACGCCCCATTATATTCAGGCATGGATGAAGCCACCACCATCATAAACAAAATCCACTCAAAAAAGAGTTTCTTTACAACTCTCCTCCCAGCTGTTCCTTCCTGCTTCAGACTCGGTTCCACGCCCTTAGGAAATGAACTACAGTGCATCCATTCTCGAATGTGCTGAATATTTTGGAGTTTTAAAACAAAATCCATAACCCAAAAGCATAGATAAACTCTGGAACTGGGTTTGAAACAAATAGACCAATACCTCATGATCTCGATATTTGACCATGGTAACTCAAGCCACAGAGGTTCCCAGACTGGCCCTTGCCCCTGGCCATGCTGCCTACCTGCAGCAGCCAGACCGGTCAGGAGCTCCATCACATGTGAGTAGGTGCCTCTAAGTCTGATCTCAGTGGAATAGCTTCCAATGGAGGTACTGACTATCTTCCAGCTAGCACGCTTCATGCATAAGGGGCTCCACCCTAGTATTCTCAACAAGACTTTCTCAAAGACATATCTTCTGAGACTGCCTACATGGGCGTCAGAGCTCTAAAAAGCTCCTTCTTAAAGTCTGAGGACAAAGGGTTAAAAGCAAGCCTTCTCTGGAAGTGCCCGGAGGGTGTAGTACTTTACTCCACCATCAATATGGATATTCTTTTGTGCTTAAAAGTTTAAAAGAAACAAGAAGCTTCAGTTGTTTCTGCATCACTTCCAGCTGTGCATGGCCCACCATGGGGTCTGGGTATTCACATACTGGCATCCCATGACTTCTGCTGCCAGTGTTCCTGTAAATAATGTTTATTTCTATAGCTATTCCTATTCATTATTCATCTCCTTAATACATTATATGATGCAGCATGCTATTCCTTTTCATAATTTAACCCTATGTAATTGTATTTTGTGCTTCAAAGGCTCTTTCAAACTTGCTTGTCATGTAACATGTTCTGCCAGCCATTGCCTCTTGTCCATACTCAATACAATTGTTAACACATGTATAAATCAATACATTGGCAAGGGAGAATGTCATGTGATCAATTTAACACAAGTGAGTACCTACACAAAAGGAGCATTGCCTAAGTTACAGGTAGACACATGGTGCACCTGCACTGCTGCCCCCCTGCCCTGGTGGTTCAAATCCTGGGGTTTAAGCTAGATAACCCACAAATGGGTAATTGCACAGTTGTTTCTTTATCCTCAGCTGTGTCCTTATCTACTGTAAATGTGCACATTGAGAACAGGGCTTTGTGTGTGTGTTTGTGTGCTGATAAAGCTTCATTCTGACTCATTTAATGATCATACATGACTATGTATGGATGAAATATTTGTATTGTATACTGATATCCAATTTATTTCCATCTCAATCATGACCCTTTCCCAGTGTTACCCTCATCTTTATCATTACTCGTCATAGACGTTCTTAATTGTCAGTCAGCTGTTGATATATTTGTTGCAGAAGACATTTGCTGTGAGAATGTTAGGAGTAGTCATGTTTTTTCCTTGTGGACTGACTGTAAGAAGGCCAGGTGCTGGGCGATATTTTTTTCTCATTCAGGAGCAGAGTAGGATGCACCTGGAGGCCCTACACAATGTCTGTCACTTGAGCCTACAGAGCCCCACACTTGTGAGAATGAGTTATGCAGAAGGGTCTGTGAGTGAGGACACTTGTTTCCCAGCTGAGGAAGTGGATGTACCAAAGCTTTGAAACCTGCTAATGATTCCAGGGACAGGATAAGTTATGGTGGCCCTGCACCAGCTGGGAAGGGGACAAAAGGCTTCAGCACAGTCTGGCTAGTGCCGGGGATGACAGGTGCATTGAAGATTTGGTGGGTGGCCACTAACGCTTTAACACCAGTTGCAACAGGCTAAGGGTAGCTTCTCTGCAAGGGTTCGGAATACACCTAATGGAAATACGTTTCTGTAGCTGTTGAGGATATTCATGAAACAAATCCCTCAGTTCTGCGTAGCAAGCCACCTTGCTGCACTGCCCTGGTGCACAATGTGCTGCCTAGTTCTCATGCAAGCATCCATGCATCATGGTGCAAGATCGACTGCGTTGTAAGCAGGATCTTTTTGTGCAGAAAGAGACACCTTCGTGCACAAAAACAATCCCCTGAGGCATTTTCCTCTTTCTATGGTCCGGATTATGACTGTATCAATCCCACCACAGCCCGCAGCGGTGGCGGTCAGGAGAACGCCACCAAGTCAGTGGCTACCCCACTGCTGCAGCATAATCTTGTGGTGGGGCTGGTCGTGTTGCATGGTGGTGCCGCAGCGGCGGCATGCTTCAGCTTAGAAAGAAAGCCTGAAGCAAATGTTACTGCAGTGCAGCACCTCTTGCACGTCGGGCACAATGCTGCCATGCACCATGCTGTGCATGGCACAAGGTGCACACACAACAAGGCAAACATAGGGGGCACAACATATGCCCCCTTCAATAGTCCCAATGGGCAAAATAATCCTGGGGCCCTGTTTGTGGACCCTTACCTGCCAACCTTGGAAGCTTGCTGGAAAGGCACTGCCTCCAATGACCGCCACTTTCCCCACCAACCCTCTTTACACTCAGAACGAGGTGCTAGACATTAAAGCCAACCCTGTCTGCCCAGCCCCATATCTTTATTTTTATATTAAATAATTTGCAAGGTGACCCAGGCTCACACAACATTTGATTGGATTGAGTGTGGAAGGTGACAAGTCGAAGGGCATAGTGAGTGGGTCCTTAGCCTATTTAGTGAGTTGGGGGAGGGGTCCTCATCTTGGTATAGTTCATAGAACTTTTTATTTTCTTTCACTCTAGTATTGACAAATAATGCTTGACTGTACATTTCTACCACTGTGTGCTAGAAAGGAAGACAAAATAAATGCATTTTTTTAAAGTTTGTTTTCAGAAGATATCATTAGACTTCACTAGAAATACAGTTTGGAAAGGATTGAGACAGGCACAAATTTTGCGTAAACTAAAGAAACTCTTCACCATAAAGCAAAAACCAAGACAGCCCATGACAAATGGAAGAAGAGAACATGACACTTTGCAAGTATCAGACATAGAGTATATGAGATCTACTTGCACTGGAGGAAGTGGAAACAGAGACAGAAAGGACAATTGGCAATACACAACTCCTAGAGATAGCAGGAATCTATGCAGAAGATGGAGAGGATACCTTGTTTAGAGTCAAATCTAAATACACATCTCCCCCATGCAGGACGAAACAGAAGTTTTTTCAGATCTTATGTCTACTGAAATAAGAAACATGCAAATGAGATCTAATGTAAAAAGTTGAAAAATGTATGAACAGAATAATGAATTCAGAGAAGTGGTGAAAAAGTGGAGCATGAATGAGGAATGTCTAGTGCGGTCATCTGACAAAGGAGGAAATGCAGGGCCCGATTCATAGAACTAACTTAAGACACAATCCTAAACGTACTACTTTTGGTATTCACAGAAGTTACAATTTTGTCTTAAGTTTGTCTTAAGACAGACTTAAGACAGACTTAAGACAAAATCCTAACTTAAGTCTGTCTTAAGTCTGTCTTAGGACAAACTTAAGACAAAATCCTAACTTAAGTCTGTCTTAAGTCTGTCTTAGGACAAACTTAAGACAAAATCCTAACTTCTGTGAATACCAAAAGTAGTACGTTTAGGATTTTGCCTTAAGTTAGTTCTGTGAATCGGGCCCGCAGTCCTTTGGGGCAAACGGATGTATATGAGCGAAGCGTATTTACTACTCAATGACACAGAATGCTATATGAGAATGTCAAAGGTGGAGTATGAAAAGTGAAGTGATAAATGATTTTTACACACAGCTTACAGAGTGGGGGAATGCAGAGTTGCTTAACTGGGATGCATAGAACTTCCTGAAAAAACGAAACCAAAAGTGCTGGTATACTATCTCATTCCCAAAATACATAAAACTAAGGCTAAACCGCCAGGGAGGCCCATAGTGACCCCATTGGATGGTGTGTTTGAAAACACTTCTATCTGCATAGACCATTTCATGAAGCCGTTGGTACAAAAAAGAATCTTTGATGTATTATGGGAGGAGGACAAGCTCATGATATCACTGGATTTGACATCACTATTTATTTATGAAGTTGACAGGACATAGAACACGTTGCATGTATTTACAGGTTATCAAGATGGCATATTGGCTGTTTGAGGAAGGCTGGGGAGCCAGCCGGAACACGTTTTGTGGAGCAACAATGAAGTTAAATAAATATTGAATATTGCTTACCTGTGGAGTGTCAGAGTCTGTTCGCATGAAGCTGAGACAGATAAGTGCTGACATATATATGTATATATATATGTATAAAATATATTTATATTTAAAATAGTTCCACATTATTTAGAACAACTGTACTAATAAAACTAATAAAAGTGCATTCATTCATTTATTGAAACTGTGCAAAAGTCAAATGCAAGTTTACTACCACAGTACCACACGTTTCTGCCTCCCAGACTATGTTTCTCAATGTATACATTGGTATTTACAGTGTGTAGTCCTAGTGAGGACGCAACAGAGCACTGTACATTATGTGGGGTGTTTGAAGACGATCATAGATCGTGTTTCTCAAGTGAAGCGAGGATTACATAAAAGCATTTCACACTTTGCATTTTTTTACGAACAAGGATATTAAGTGATTTGCCCAGAATCTGTTAGAATTAAAACGATAACATGAACATTGCCGGCGCCATCTTTCTTAACATAGGCCTTTGCGAACGCGTAAGCTTCAACCATTTTAGATACCGTGGCCATTTCGTACACTGCTGGTCACCTGTGCGTCACCCTGACCTCGCTATCATCCCTGCGCTCTGACTAAGCCTGAGCACACATACCGGGGTTGTAAAACCTTGTCATCATGACAACGCCCCGGAGTCATTTCCCGCGCCAAACCCACTTGTCCTTTCATCCTCCGCACACGGACAGGCCCTTTTATAACCTCCTCCACTGCACCTGGCTACTCAATCCGGTCCCAGGCACTAACCGACCCCTGAAGACATAGTTTATTACCCACATACGACAGAACTTGCTTCACCAACAAAGGGGCCAGAATTAATCAGTGACACGACCCCTTAGATCTGACCGATCCCACATGTTTTAGATCCTGCCGGAATGTCCAGCTGCGAGATAGCGATCATCTGTTAGATCTCGGTGGGGGTCAATTGATGATAGGTTTGTGTGGGAACTAGCTTAAGGCGGGGATTCCAAGGATGTTTGACTAGGCAATAAACTGATGCCAGTAATGTTTGACCATGTAATAAACCAACGGAAATGTATATAAAAGGCCATGCCACACAGATGCAGTTAGAGCACCTCCTGACGATAGCCCCGGTGTCTGATGTGATGTGTTCTCCTCTGGAGTAATAAACGTGTTCTTCGCCTTCCAGTTTCCAGCGCCTGCCTCTTTATTTTGATCGCTTATCTGTGGTGAATGAGAGGTGGTTTGCACAAAGCGGCATCGACAGTCTTGGGAGTCTCGCTGCTTTTCACAATGTAAGGCTTATCACTGATGCTGGGATTTAAGCCTGTATCACCAGGTTCCAAGGTTGGCAACTCTCACCACTAGGAAACATCTTCTCCCTAGCGATTACTTTACACAGAGAAACAATATTTGAGAGAATGTTATAACTTTACATTGAAATCATTCTGTTAGTGATTTACTGTAAATTTGTTGAGACATATTCAAGAAGCTAGTGTTTACAGAGATACTCAGATTGGACTTGAAACAGGTTAAAAAGTTAGGAGTCGCAAGGGAGTTATGCGGACTAAAAATAAAAAGAGGGCATTGTCATTGGCTGAAAGAGCTTTTCCTCCTTCTGGCCATTTTGGAACTGTGAGATCATTCTCAGTCTTGTGGTACTGAGTGATCTGATTAGCTGGCTTCAAGTCTGAAGAAAAGGTTTACACACTCAGTAAAATAGGTGGCTGGTGGGGACACCCTGACCCCAAGGAACCTGTGAAAGGGGCAAAGGGGTAATCGATCCCCCCGGGTCAAAACTTTAAAAAATAGGCTGCGGGTACTTCTGTATTCATGGCACCCTGAGCCCCTCCTATGAAACACAGCGTTACTACTGGGGAACTGTCATTCAAGCTTCACCTCCAGAATACTGGATTACCATACAAGCGTCATACAGGACATTTGCATATTGCAGTTGAACTTTAGGTTGGAAACTTGAGCAGTGAGTACCAAAGGAGTACCTGAAGAATAAATTTTAAAGAAAGAAAAGAAATGTGTGCTTGGCACACTTGCCATATTAAACACCTGTAAGGTATTTGGGGCCTCATTTATGAGGCCCCTTGCGCTATTGGAACGTCACTTTTTGTGACGTTCCGTGGCGCAGAAGCCTGCGTGATATTTATCAGGCAGCACTACGCCACTTTTTTTGTCTTAATTCTGCATGATAAATATCAGTCCCTTTAACGCAGTGTTCTGCTTTAAAGGGGCGTGCAATGGGTGTTGCTGAGGGCGATCCCAAAAACATCCATGGCCTTTTGACACTGCCCCAGATTTACGAAAATCGTAAATCTGAGGCAGTGCCAACAGCTTGCGCCACCCCAGGGGAGGCGGAGGGGAGGCGCAACCGGGAGAAATATCTTTATTTCTCCTCGTTTGTCCTTTTTCTACGCGTGCTGCATTCTGCAGCACACGTAGAAAGAGGAAAAGCCTCTTGTGATTATTTTTGTACAGAGAGGTTTCTTTTCCTGTACAAAAATAATCATCCCCGCAAAGTAGGCACCCTTGCACCATGATGCAAAGGTGCCTACACTGGCGCACGTAGCCCCTTTTGCGCTGGTGCAGGGGAAAAGGACAGGAATGCGCCATATCTTATAGATTCGGCGCATTCCTGCCCTTTTCTTTTGCCGTCGGGCAGCGCAGCAGGAAGGCCTGCGGCGCTTCCCTACGGCAAAACCTCATAAATGAGGCCCTAGGTGTCTGTTCAATTCTTGATGCACATGTCCAATGGGCATGCTCAGTGGAGGATATTAACAAGAAAGAGCGATACATTATCCCCGCTTTTATCGGCAGGAAACTGCCGCTAAAGCGGCGATAATGGGCTTGATAATACGCCCTTGTGAATTCCAATAGAAGCCCAGGGTCTGGTGTTAACCTGGGCTGCTTTGGGAATTCACAAGGGCATATTATCAAGCCCATTATCGCCGCTTTAGCAGCAGTTTCCTGCCGATACAAGCGGCGATAATGTATCGCTCTTTCTTGATATTATGGCCCTAGGTGCCTGCAGGGAGTAGGGTGCAGGGTCCGGCTGGATTGTGCCTAGCTTTAGGCTCTGCAGCATGTCAGATAATGATTATTTAGAGCCGGCCCATCATGTGCCCTTACGTCCAATCAGAAGACATTATATAGGAAAAAAAGACAGCCTCACGTTCTATCTAACTTTCTAATTGGGCATAAGGTTGTGAACCATTTGGTGGAGCTCAACTTTTGGGAACTGTGGGGAGCCGTTTGAAGAGCAAATTCCCCTTTGAGGACTACCCCGGAAAGTTTCCATCGCATGTGTATGAACGAGAGCATGTTTATGTTATTTATGTGTCTGTCTGTGAGCATGCACCAGTGTGTGTATGTGAGTGTATGCATGAGTGTTTGTATCCGTGACATTGTTGTAAAATTTATCAGCAGAACAATCTGAAGTGAGCTTTGCCTGAATCTGATACAGAAACTTGGCATTGTTTTCAGCTCTTAGTTGAATCTCTAGAACTGTTTTTTAGCAGAGGTTTACAGAGGCTCACAGGTGAAACTGGTATGGCCACGTGAGTGAAAGTGAAGTGTGAATCTCTGTGTGAGGGTGTGTATTATTATCCAATCCAGTGATCTCCCCATATCAGCATATCAGATTATATCACAGCACTGAAAAGTATTAAAAGTTAGAGTTATTAACCATGAAATGTGAAACATTGCTGCTCCTGCCCCAATAATATTGCAATGGGATGCTGTGTGATGGGGGCCTGGGTATTCTGCCCGGTCTACATTTTCTAACATTCCTGAGCCCTGTGACGAGGGCTTGCCGCCAGCTGCCTCTCGCTGACCATGACACGCTATAAAGCGCCTTGACATTCTCTGCCGCACGGGGCACTGTGTAGTAGGGGTCTGTGCACTCATCCGGAGCTACATTTTCCCATATTCCTGAGCCCTGTGAGGAGAGGCTTGACGACAGCTGCCTCTCATTGACCGTGACCAGCTATAAAGCGCCTTGACATTTTCTGTGTGAAGTCAAGCTATGGACGGGCCCCTTCCTGGCCAGTCACTTCCAGGAAGAGGCGGAGCAGGGATACCCCTCTTGCACTTGCTTCATCACCACTGATTTGTGATGAATCCACGCTCTCCAGCCCACCTAGGTACTTTAAACTAATGGCTGGAGCTGGCATTTGCTTGGTTTTGGAACATAAGTAATTTATCACACGCCTGATGGGAAGAGGAGCTAGCTAGGGTTGGTTGCCAAAAACTATTGGTGAGATCTACGCTAAGGGCCTCATTTATGAAAAGTGACGCATCGCTGTGTGAAAACTGTGATGCATCACTTTTCATTGCACACTCCCTGCAACATGATAGATGCGTCATATTTACAGTATGACGCATCATGTTGCAAGGAGTTACAGATACAGCAGTATTTCTGACGTATCTGTAGGCGCAAAAATGATGCATTGCTGGAGTGTGTCACAAAAGTGGATCAATGGGTCATTATAACATGGGGCAAACCCCATACTAAATGTGCCTGCATCAGTCTTACGCCTGCTGTGAGGCAGGCGTAAGATATTAACGCATTTGCACCCTAAAAGTGACGCAGTGCAATCTCATAGATTTCACTGCGTCACTTCTACGAGGCTTACTTGCGTCAGAACGCCCCCCCTGCATACATTATACCTGGCACAGGTATAATATGTCGCAGGGGTTTACAATCACTGACTCTTACATATACTTATTTATATTCACCAACTCTCACATACAATGCCTTTTTATTTTTTCACTTTGTTGAAGATGTACAACTAAAACATATATCCGCTCACCAACACACAAATAAATACACTCATTCACCCAAACAACTGTTTCCAATTGCACTCTTAAACCTATACATCTAGTCAATGAACCATTCACACATCTATGCATAGTTACACACACCCCATCCAACCACACACAAACTCAGTGTCCCATACAAATACTCACCCGACTAATCAATAACTAATTCAAGCCAATAGGGCCTCCGGCAAATCCGGAGGGGGAGTGGCAGCCATTGTTAAGCTCCCAGCCAGATTCTCCGTTCTTACCGTACCCTGTATTCCTCAGGTTGACTGTTTAGCACTTAGGTTGGAATCCGCCGTGTCACCCCTTATTTGTGTCTTAGTTTACCGCCCTCCTCAGTCCATGCCTGACTTTCGGACCATGTTCATAAATCTATTGTCTCAGATTGTTATTAATAACTCTAAAATCTTAGTCCCTGGAGACTTCAACTACTGGCCCCTGGACGAGAAGGAGAGCGCCTGCTCTGCGGCCTTCTCTGATCTTTTATGTGGCTTGCACTGTTGTCAACATATCAACTCTGCCACGCACACTAAAGGCCACATACTGGACCAGGTCTGCACTTCTAACTTAGAGATCTCGGCCCCCCTTATTTTGCCATGTGCATGGTCTGACCACTCCCTTATCTCTTTTTCCCTTAAAGCCCCTATCTGTCCCGGTGAGTCTCTGGAGGCGAACCTCTCGGCCCGGAATTGGAATAGAGCTGATATTAGCCAATTCGTTGACTTACTCAGCTCCTCCATTCCCCCCAAATCCGACTCAATAGACACTCAAGCTTCAGAGTTAACCCGCTGGCTCGAATCGGCCAGCGATGTGGTTTGCCCCCTAAAACGGGTCAAAGTTAGGCGCCCTCATGACGCTCAGAAATGGTTCTCCGAGGACCTTAAAGTTTTGAAACTCGGACTTAGACAAGCTGCGCGCCGTTGGTGCAGAAACTATGCCCCTGAAGCTAGGCTAGAGTACTTAACTTTACTCAAAGGGTAACAGTCCTCCATTGTGTCAGCCAAATCCCTATACTTTTCCAACAAAATTGTGGAGTCAGCTAACAAAGCGAAAGATATCTTCTTGATTGTGAAGGAACTGTCTCACCCTGACAGGGTATCCATCAAGCCTCTCCCTTCACAGGGGATTTGTGATTCTCTCAATCACTTCTTTGTTGAAAAGATTGAAAAAATCAAAAACAGCATTTCAGTATCGCCCTTATCTGACTCGCACGGGTCCCTCGCTGACCCCTCCAACCCCCACTCTCTCACTCAGATCCCCCTCATCTTGGAGGCGGACTTTCTGCTCTTTTAAGCAAAGTCACCTCAGGGTCTCCCACTGATTGCTGCCCTCCCAAGATCCTACGCGAGGCCTTCACCACTTGCCCAACCCCCCACTTGGCACTTCTGAATAATTCCCTCACTCTTGGCTTAGTCCCCAGCTCTTTCAAGGCAGCTGAGGTAGTGCCTATCTTAAAGAAACCCACAGCCGACCCCACGATCATGAGCAATTTCCACCCCGTTTCCCTCCTTCCCTACCTCAGCAAGGTGCTCGAATCTCACGTCACTAACATTTTGAGCTCGTTTGTTGAGAAATCTCACTTCCTTGATTCTCAACAGGCCGGGTTTAGACCCGCCCACTCTACAGAGATGGTCATACTCTCTGTCATGGAAAAACTGCGTAGGGGGGCCGACTCTAACATCAGTCAGGCCCTAGTGCTCCTGGATTTGTCGGCCGCCTTTGACACGGTCGACCATGTCACTGCCCTGGACTGGGTTCGCTCGTTTCTCACCAGCCGCCAACAAGCGGTCCTTCTATCCCAGTTCTCCGCTGACAGGGTGGGGTTGACCTGTGGCGTGCCGCAGGGCTCCTCCTTATCCCCACTCCTTTTTAATTTATATCTCACTCCCCTGATCCCGTCTCTCCGAGATAGGAATGTCACCGCGTTTAACTACGCAGATGACATCCAGTTGGTCTTCAACATCGACCCCTCAGACCAGTCGGTTTCAGATTTTCAAGCCACCCTCTGTCACATCAACAACTGGATGGGGGCAAATCACCTTAAGCTTAACCCCGACAAGACAGAACTGGTTCTTGTCGGGGGGCCTTCCAACCCTTGGAACTCCAATTTCTGGCCTGCTAGATTGGGCCTAAGCATGGGCGAATTTTGCGAATTCGCGATCCGCAAAATTTGCGAATTTGTGCGAATTTGCAGATTTTTTTTGCGTGTTCGCGGGGTTTTTTGCGTGTTCGTGGGGTTTTTTGGGTATTCGCGGGGCTTCGTGCGTCTTCGCGAGCCGCTTACATAGCGAAGTTACCCATGCAGTCGTTTATGGGAGAGGGAGAGAGAGATAGATAGATAGATAGATAGATAGATAGATAGATAGATAGATAGATAGATAGATAGATAGATAGATAGAGAGAGAAAGAGAGGGAAAGAGAGAGGGAGAGAGAGAACGAGAGAAAGAAAGAGAGGCCGGATCTCTGAAGGGCCAGATTCCTGAGTTGCCCCTACAGAACATACAGCTTTTTATTTTTAGCAAAATGCATATGAAAATTGTGCTGTAAAGGTCTCTTTTAGTTTAACCCCTCCTGACAACTCAAAATGGGTGTATTTGCCATCCTCTCCCTTCTTCCTGTTTTTTATATCTGTAAGTGCTTCCTGATGAGGTTTAATTCCTTGGACAGGTGCCTCGTTGCCTACTTGTAACTATTCTCTGACCCTGCTTCAAGGGTCAGAGCAGGGTCAGAGAATAGTTGCAAGTAGGCAACGAGGCGTAGCAGCAGGTGTCCAAGTTGAAGTTAATTTGTTTGTAACCCTTTTGTAAAAGGTTACAAAGAAATTAGGTTCAACTTTTGCACCTGCTGCTGTAACCCTTGCTTGGCTGAAAATTCGTCCCCGCTGATTCGCGGATTTTACAGCGATTTCGCGAGATTTGTGGATCGCGAATGCGCGGAAAATCCGCAAATTCGCCAGCAAAACAGATTTTACGCCCACCCTTACTTGGGCCTCCCCCCTCGTCCAGTTGACTCAGCTAAAAGTCTGGGGGTTATCATCAGTAAAGATCTTTCGATGAAGCCCCAGATAAATGCCACTGTCTCCTTTTTTTTTCCAACTGCGAAAAATTCGGAAAATCGCGCACTTTCTTACCACCGAGGCGCTTACCGTAGCCCTCTTGGCGTTAGTCGTCTCTAGGATTGACTACGCCAACTCCTTGTACGTAGGCATCCCAGACTATCAACTTAAACGTTTGCAGCTTGTCCAGAACCAGGCGGCACGCCTCATTTTCCATCAACCGAGGAACCACCACGTCTGCCCCCTACTAAGATCTCTGCACTGGCTCCCTGTTTCTGAATGCTGCAAATTTAAGCTGGGCTGCTTTGTCTTTAAATCTCTGGCTGGCCTAGGTCCTACCTTCATCTCCTCCCTCATTCACCCCTATGTCCTCTCTCGTAATCTTTGCTCGGCTCATGTTGTTAGTGGCCAACTGATGCAGCATGTTATACAACAACAGAGACAGTGATGCACACATTCACATAGTTTAGTTACTAATCCATATTTTAAGCGAGACACTTTTAGTTACACACTTAAACAGACAGTCAGACAACTACTAAATCCTCCATCCAGACAGTTATATATCCACTCAATCTTCAATACAGTATATATATAATACATATTTACATTTCAAACTAAACCACATTCACTGGATGATGTCATCAGTGATGTCATTTGAGATGTCATCAGTGATGTCACTGACCATGTCATGCAATATGTGACATCATCAGCAGTGCATTGCGGGCTCACGAGTTATAGTTAGCAGAACTAACTATAATGGAGCAACTTCTATGGCTTTGTAAGAGTGAAATGGACAGCTAATTATAACACCCCTGAAACCTATGTTTTTTCTCTGAATTTCTAAAGTTTTTTAAATGCTAATTTCTAACTATAACGTCTCTGAAACCTATGTTTTTTCAGTGAATACATACATATATAAACATATATATAATCTGCATATCTATATAAATACAAATATAAATGAATGCACACATATACATATACATATATGCATACATATGCATGTTATGTACATGAAAGTTTGAAAAACTATAATAAAAGCAAAGCTAAAAAGCCACCTAATTACAAACAGAATTGCTTTACCTTAAACAAGGGTCAGACCTGTTGCATTTTCAATGCTTGTTTACTTTGGTTCCATCAAGAAGGCATTCAGATGTGTCACACATTTGCCATAAATTCTGAATGTTAGGACTCTAGTTGCTCATTAGATCACTGTAGTAAAGCTACTGCTCACCAGGGAAGTCTGCTGCTGGTATTCAAAGTGCATGTTTTAGTCTGCATGTTAGAATTTTTTAATGAAATAGAAGAGGATTTGAGAAGTCAAAATGTTCCCTAACCTTTCTTTCTGCAGCACTAATCATAATTTATATGGCAAAATGAACCCCTCATTTTGTTCCTTTGCAAATTAAATGTTTTAAGTGTTACCACTTTATTCCAATCAAGATGGCTTCAGGTGTGCCATACTTTTGCCATAAGTAAGACTGTTAGTGCTCTAGTTGTTCTTTAGAACACTCTGGGACATTCTGTCATTGGGCTATACTTGGGCTACATCTGGGTGATATGTGTGCTACATTTGGGCTCTTTTGTCTCAGGTGGCCATCTTGGGAGACTTATTTGTTATGAAGTTTCCTAATTTCCTCATTTACTACAGTCTCCTCAGTAGGAAATACTTTCCGTTTTTTACTTTGATTCCATCAAGAAGGCATTCAGATGTGTCACACATTTGCCATAAATTCAGAATGTTAGCACTCTAGTTGCTTCTTAGATCACTGTAGTAAAGCTACTGCTCACCAGGGCAGTCTGCTGTTGGTATTGAAAGTGCATGTTTCAGTCGCATGTCAGAATGTTTTAATGAAATAGAAGAGGATTTGAGAAGTCACTCAACATGTGCCCTAATTTTTCTTTCTACAGCACTAATTATACTTTCTATGGCAAAATGAACCCCCTCATGTTGTTCCTTTTTAAATTAAATGTTTTAAGAGCTACCCCTTTATTCCAATCACAATGGCTTCAGGTGTGCCATACTTTTGTCATAAGTAGGACTGTTAGCGCTCTAGTTGTTCTTTAGAAGACTCTAGGAGGCTGCAGTAGAACACAAAGGACTCAACTGACAGTCTCTGCCCTTGTTGGATGTTCATGTTTTACTGAGAATGTCAGACTTCATTCTCACATGACTGAGAAAGAAAATGTGAATTTACAGAAAATATGCTTTCAGTTTAGCTTATAGATCCCCTTCCAAACCACTGTGGGAAAAGCATGAGATAATAGTTTTCTTTAAAACGTGATTCATGATATCCCAGCAGAAGGCTTTTTCACATGGTAAAATCACCTTAGAACCCACCACAATTCCAAACATGAGTATGGTACCATCAACAAATGATTTATAATGTAACTAAAGTCTTAAAGCCTTCTATTAACTGCAATGCTTTTTAATGAGGTGCTATCATGTATATTGGTCCCAAGATGGCTGCCAACACTTCTTGGATGAAGTGCTGACAGCCAATCAGATCTCACGATGAGATGTGTGGTTAGGCTCCGCCCAGGTATATATATATATATTTTTTTCCTTTAATATTTAAAAAAGTACTGAACAGATTTACACCATTTAACAAAAAGGCACGACTCTGAACCAAGGGCTATCTTTGTTTGCCAGATTTGGTGTATTTCCGTTCAGCAGTTCGGGCTGTAGCTGCGACTAAAGGTTCCTATGGAATATTGCATTGGGAAAACACGTTTTGGGACCCCCCTTTTTTCTCGGAACCCGCTTGATGAATCAACCCGAGACTTTCAGGATAGGAGCGGACCGGAGCTGGCCAAAAGTTTTGAAAATTTCACGAAGATTCGTCAACCGGTGCCAAAGTTCTTGGGAATAGAATGTTGTGAATTTCCTATGGAAAATAGGTCCTAATTATAACTACCTTCTGGCGACCGCCAGTAGGTTATATATATATATATATTTTATATTTGATTCCCAAATTACATAAAAATGTTTTTCCTGTTCCCGGTAGGCCAATCATTTTGGCAATTAACAGCTATGGGGAAACTGTTGGCCAGTATGTAGATTTCGTTTTGCAGAGCTTGGTAAAGGAGTTGCCAAGCTATGTAAAAGATACCGGTGATTTCCTCAAGAAGGTTGAAAATGTAAATTGGACAGATGACCTATATTTAATTTCCCTCAATAAAGAATCTCTATATATACGTGTATAGATCATACACAAGGAATGAGAGCGGTCAAACATTTTTGGGATAACAGAGCAAGTGCATTCTACGAACACAACAAGGTTATTCTTGAGCCTATAAATTGGTGCCTGAATAACAACTTTTTTCTTTTTGATAAAGATATTTTTATACAAGTGAGGGGTGTGGTGATGGGGCTTGCTTTTCCCCCAGCTATGCATGCTTGCATGTTGGCTGGTGGGAGGAGTAGGTCCTCAAAACCACTCATCAGGCGCTCTTCGAATCCCATGTTGTAACTTACCTGAGGTACATTGATGATGTTTTTATATTGTGGAAGGGATGTGAAAAAGAGGCTTATGGCTTCGTAGATGAGATAAATAAAAACTCCTTCAATCTTAAATTCACTTCCCACATCCACAAAAGTCAGATGGAATTTTTGGACGTAAGGCTTTATGTCAGTGATGGTAAAACTGAAAGTACCCTATATAGGAAACAAACTTCTGGTAATATTACTTTGCATGCAACAAGGTCCCACCCTAAACACCTCATTGCTAGCATTCCATATGGAGAAACTCTACGATTAAAACGTATTTGCAGCAATGAGGTGGATTTTAACAAATGTCAGTCTGATCTGGTGAGTAGATTACAAGCCAGAGGGTATTCAGACAAAATAATTGCAGATGCAATAGAGAAGGCTAACACACAATCTAGAATAAGCCTTTTTGACCAACAGAATAAGGGGAACAAAACTGTATCTCCATCCACATACAGAATCATGAACACCCCCAGACTAATTACAACATATAATAGGGAAGAGCGCAAAATAAGATCAATTGTCAATAAGCATTGGCCAATAGTACTCACTGATAATATTCTTCTTAATAGATTGGCAGATATACCAATTATTACATTCAGATGGGGGAGTACTATGGGCAATATTTTAGACAAAGTCTCACCGGAAAGGCTACTTCCTGGCTACAACCAGCCAAAGGGATTCGAAAATGTGCAACTTTCAGAGCATGTAAGTTTGGCCGAAATATGACTGAATATTCTACTGCCTTCAGTGAAACACCTTTTTCGATTCAAGGTTCATACATCTGTAAAACCGAATATGCTGTATATGTCCTGATGTGTACCTGTGGCCTTAACAACATTGGTAGTACGAAGCTGCAGGTGCATGTCAGGATATTGCAGCATATAAGAGCCATTCTCCACAGTGACCCAGCGTATCCTGTGGCTCAACATTTTAAGCGAGCTCATGCTAATGATATTAATTGCTTTTCATACTACGTCATTAATGCTGTAGCTAAATCAAAGAGGAGGCAATAGAGAACGCCAGCTTAGGCAATTAGAGATAAAATTAATTTCAGAGTTTGATTGTAAATGGCCTAATTGATTTAAATACTACAGATGATATGCACAACTTTTTATAATCAGGAGAGAGGTATTTTATACTGATTTGCACTGATATCTCTAGTATATATGGATATGGTAAAGCGTTCTATAAATATTGATAAACTTTGATGAATTTCGATTTCCTTCCTTTCCCTCATGATCTGATTTTAGTGGAATATGATTCTTTTTAATGCAAGTTAATACATTTTTATATATCTTTTTAATTGTATTCTGTCCCTTGTGGCATTTTACTGTTATTAATATATTAGCTTTTAGATATTTTTGCATTAATGGTGTACTTTATCAGATCTGTTTTGTATATAATTATATGTTGTCTATGTGAGCACTTTAAATTTGTACTTTTTGCACACTTTGCACCTATCTTTGCACAAAGAAAAAGAGGAAAATATAAAAAATAATGTTGCACATATGCAGTTTAACACATGAGGATTTATCCGGTGATACAAGACTAAATAAGACTAAATTTTGCCCTGCGCAGAATGAGCACGCTATTGACCACTTACACAGCATCTCTGAGGCCAGACCGCTATAGTGAATGGCATCCAAAGCTCTAGCAGCCAAATACAACAAGTGGTCGCATTTGAGGATGCCATTCACAGTTCAGATTCTGACATGTAGAGAACACTTGCAAAAAAGCCTCCTCACTCACCCTAGCCTCCCAAACAGTCCAACCTTCTACCTCAACTCAGGTCCCTTCCTCAACAAAAATCCCAACTCCCACCCCAAGCACTCTCACTTCTTTGCAGACACCCACTTCAACAGACACAATGACAACACCTAAACACAAACACACAAAAAAAATACACTTACTAATGACACTATACTCACAAGCACCACAACCACACCAACCACCTCAGTAGAACCATCATCCTTACCAGGACAATCACACAAAAGGACACCTACACGTTCTGACCTGTTCTGACCGAGTGGCGCAGTATTCTTGTCGGTCGGAAACTGCACCGTAACTCCCTATGGACAGCGTTTCCGCCATTGGGATTACGATGTTGGTTTCGAACAGCCTTTCCGAGCCGGCCTTTCCAACTCGAAAAGGTAGGGCCACTAGCCTGTGTGGCCTATGGTTGGTGGCCGAGGGGGTACAAAGGTACCCACCTGTAAAACACTGCACTGTGTGGCAGGCACCATGCGGTGCTTGTAACAAGTGCAGGGTTTTACACACACAGCTCATTTCCCCATTCGAGTCAGTGTTACAACTGAACAGTGTTCGGTCGCATCATAATCCATTGGTTGGTACCGGTGACCCCAAGTCGGTCGGTACAGAGTCCAAGACCGTGTCCGGTAGAGGTTTTCCGCCCAACATCTTAAATAGCCCCTAAATGTTTTTATTTAAGAAGTATTAAAAAAGTTATTTATGAGAGAAGTGTGAGAACAGTTTTTAATATTTACTTATTTAAATGTTTAACTAATAATTATAGTTTTGAATTTATTTTATTTTGTGAAATTGAATATCTTTGTTTCTTATGTTGCACAGAGTTCAGTGGGAGTACTAAATGTTAGCCCTTTAACATCCAACATTTTCCCTACTGAATGGAGTGGGGATAGTTATTTTTTACCCTTCTGTAATCCAACTCTTTCCCTAATATTTCAGTAACTGGAGTGGGAATAGTACATTTTACCCATCCGCAATCCAATACTTTCCCTACAGTTTTACTGACTGGAGTGGATATAGTAAATTTTACGGTTCCAGATAAAGACTGGCTCCACTCCGCTGTCATTCAGGTGTCGTACCACACCTGAGATGCATCTTGGGTGGGAACCCAATAATGTTGCATGCCAGTAACTAGGTTAGTGGGTGAGAGTTCTTCTAAAAAGCTATCATTTTTTATATTGACACAGGAATGAAAGGCATTCTTGATGCTATATATGAGTGGTATCAAGCTGATTTAAATTTGTTATAATATTCCTCAGACAATATTTTGGTTATACAAACCAATACCAAAGGGAATGATGGACAGAGCGCTTGAGCAAATCAAACACTCACCCCCAGTCAACTGATCTGGGTTTAATCCATCATCATTCTTTAGCCCACTCCACCACCCGAGTTCAGACATGGCCATATGCAAATCAGTCCGACCCTGTGCCTCATGGGAACAGTCTAGTGCCGAACTGCTGAGCCATGTGTTCCCTGGACCAGAAACAAGCATCCTGGGACCAGTTTCGGGTTCATAACCCTCATCAGCCAGCTATCTTGAATCCGGTGGCAAAGAGAGCAAGGGACCCACGTCTAGCTTGATTACAGTGGCATGGAGAGCATGGGACTCACGTCTAAGCATACCCGTCCCAATCGGGGTGACAAATGTAAAAACAACAGTGGATAGACAGAATGCAGAACAATGCTATACATTCACCCCAGTACAGAGATCTGGGCCTAAGTCCATCGTTTTTTTGCTCGTCATTCGAGTTTGAACCCAGCCATATGCAAATCAGTCTTGACCCTGTGCCCCATGGGAACAGTCCAGCCCGAACTGCCAAGCCAGGTCCTCCCTGGACTGGAAACAAGCATCCTAGGACCTGTTTTGGGCTTTCAGCCCTCATCAGCCAGGATAGCTTGATTCCAGTAGCTTGGAGAGCACGGGCATCGAGTCTGAACATACCTGTCCCACTCGGGGTGATGAATGCAAAACAGCAGTGGATGGACAGAATGCAGAACAATGTCATACATTCACCCCACTACAGAGATCTGGGCCTAAATCTACTGTTTTTTTGCTCACCATGCCGTTCCAGTTTGAAACCAGCAATAAGCAAATCAGTCTTGACCCTGTGCCCCATCGAATCAGTCCAGCCTTAACCACCAAGCCAGGTCCTCCCTGGACTGGAAACAAGCATCCTAGGACCGATTTTGGGCTTTCAGCCCTCATCAGCAAGGATAGTTTGATTCCAGTGGCATGGAGAGCATGGAACTCATGTCTGAGCATACCCGTGCCACCCGGGGTGACAAATGCAAAAACAACAGTGAATGAATGAATGAATGAAGCCAGCTTTATATAGCGCTGCTTAGCCCAACGGGCGTCAAGGCGCCTAACCAAAAGGGGTGTAGGGTCCAAGAGCATGCTTACTGGTAGGCCTTAGTGAAGCACCAAGTTTTTAGGGCTTTCTTGAAGAGGTCCATGGAGGGTTGGGATTTAATCTCAAGAGGAAGAGCGTTCCACAGTTTAGGGGCCACAGATGAAATGGCCCTTCCGCCCCATCTGACCTTGTTTGTCTGAGGGACGGAAAGAAGGTTCTTTCTAGCAGAATGTAGGCATCTACTTGGAGAATAGAGACTCAAGAGAGAGCTTATGACTTCAGAGCAGCCGGCAGATACGGCACTGCATACCAGGCATAGGATTTTGAAGGAAATCCTTGACTGGATCGGGAGCCAGTGGAGACTCTTCCTAGCAAGAGTGGCAGAGGAGGTGTTAGGGACATCCAGAACAAATCTGCCAGCCGCGTTCTGGACGGTCTGCAGGCATTGGATAAGGCCTTTATTGATGTCTGCATATAGTGCGTTGCAATAATCTAGCCGTAATGCCACTAGGGCGACCACGGTCTGTTTTACGAGCTTGAGGGGAGAGATAGTGAGAGATTTTCCTAAGCACTCTGATAACTCTCCAACAAGTAGACACAGTCCTATTGACCTGTTGTGTCATGGCCAACGATGTGTCAATGATCACGCCAAGATTCCGGGCAGAGTTTGATGGCACAGGGCAGGCTCCAAGAGATGGAGGCCACCAGTCATTGGACCATATGCTTTGATCTTTACCCAAGATCAGGACCTCGGTTTTCTCTCCGTTCAGCTTCAGAGCGTTTGAGATCATCCATTCGGAGACTGCTTGCATGCAGTTCTTGAAGCTGAGCGCGGAGGTACTCACAGAGTGGGAGAGGGACACCATAATCTGGGTGTCATTGGCGTATGACACCACCTCCATCCCCTGTGATCTTACTAGCCTGGCAAGTGGGGCCACGTAAATGTTAGAGTGTCGGACTCAAGGCCGACCCCTTTGGAACCCCACATTGCACAGGTTTAGCAGGGGAGAGGAACACTCCCAGCTTGACCCTCTGCTCTCCCTGGTCGAGGAAAGAGGACAGAAGACTCAATGCTGGGCCCTCCACCACTATCTACCTCAGACGAGCTGTTAAAGTCGAGGGAGACAGGGTGTCAAAGGCTGCCGTTAGAGCTAGTAGGACCAAGAGGGTGGTCTGGCCTTGATTGACCTTTGAACGAATATTGTCTATCACTACAGTGAGTGCCGACTCTGTGCTGTGGTATTTTCGGAAGCCATGCTGGGACTGGTCCAGGAACCCAGAGGCATCAAGGAAAGCAGTCAGATGCTGATTGAGATGTGATTCTAGCATTTTAGCAGGGGCAGGCAATAAGGAAATCGGTCAGAAGTTTTTAAGGGTCTCCGGATCCAGAGTGGGCTTTTTAAGTAAAGGTTTGACTATGGCCTTTTTCCAGGGTGCTGGGAATAGGCCCTGAGTTAAGGCCCGATTCCTCACCTCCAAAAGAGGGGGCAATAGAGTTTCCCTACAATCCTTCAGGACTTTCAGAGGGCAGGGGTCCAGTGTCGAGCCTGATTTTGTTATGTTTAAAAGAGAGTCTAATTGGTCGAAGGTGAGAAGCGGGAAGTTGGTCAAGGTCTTGGAGGGGTCTTTAGTCCAGCATTCGAAAACAGGTTGAATCGGGGAAGGATGGGAACAGATTAGATCTCTCTGTGCTTAAAGGGTAAGAGAGTTGTCAACGATTTTGGTATGAAAGAACTGTGCGATCTGGTCGCACAGCTCTTGGGAGCCAATAATGGGGTCAGGAATTTGAAAGGAACACAGAGAGTCAACAATCTTGAATAGTTCCCTAGAAGAAGTAAGGGACGACGTGAGTCTGGAGAAGTAGTCCTGCTTCTCTTTAACGACCCTAGACTTGTATTCTCCAAGCAGACGCTTATGAGTTTCTCTGTCAGTGGGGTTCCAGGTTTTCCGCCATTGCCTCTCCTGCCGCCTACATCCCTGCCTCAGAAGTCTAAGAGGCTCCGTATACCAGGGAGCAAAGGGTTTCCGCCTAGCTGAGTAGCGCAGGGAGGCAGGGGCTAAGAGATCCACTGCTTTGGAGATGGAGTTGGCAAGCTCCCGTGCAGCATCACTGGCATCCTTCAAAGGGGAGATATTAAACTGCGCTATAAGGGGGGCAAGAGATTCATTTGTGATACCCTTATAATTCCGTTTGGTAATCATGTTACTGGAACCATGTTGTGATAGGGAGGGGGGAAGGGAATTAAGTTCCAAAGGAACTGCCAGATGGTCTGACCAGACTAGGGGGATAGGGGGGCCCACGGAAAGTCTGGGATCGTTAGAGAACACCCTGTCAAGAGTATGGCCAGCCAGGTGGGTAGGACTTTTAACCAGCTGAAGAAGGCCACATGCAGTCAGGGGGTCCACCAAGGAGAGAGTATCCTTGGAACAGAGATCGTCTAAGTGGAAATATAAATCTCCTAGAACCGTAAGATGGGGTTTGCCAAAATAGGGCTCTAAGATTTTAAATAGATTGAGGCCAAAGCAGGATCTGGGGCCAGGAGGTCTGTAGATGAGAAGACCAGTGAAGGACGCTGAGGGAGAGGAGGCTATAGAGAAATACATAGCCTGAAAAAGATCCGATGGCGCAGAGAGAGTTTTAATGCGACAGATAGATGACACTTTATAAAGGATCGTCAGCCCTCCACCCCTGCGTCCTGCTCTGTCCATTCTCTCTAACGCATATCCCTCTGGGATGGCGAACTGGAGATCGGGACCGCAAGAATCAGAGGCCCAAGTTTCGGTAATAAAAACCCATGAAGGGTTCCTGGCTGTGACGAAGTCATGGAACGCAATGTTATTTTTAATCAAAGACCTGGCATTGATGAGAAAGCCCCTTTCCGTATGGAAGGTGGGCATGGCGGGGGTATTGTCCATTAACTGCCCTTTAGAGGAATAGGGGGGAGGGGACTCCATGTTACAGATAGAGCAGCAGCATAGCAGGGAGCCAAGGAAAGCTTCAGGGGGGAAGGTATGGTGACAGGGAAGGGAAGGAGGCTTAAGAGCAAGTATATCCGAATGGACGTATAACCGAGTAACCTGGCTGCTCAGCGATGTCTCCCTTCTGCACAGCCCGTCCTGCAGCCCGTCCTCAGCGCGGACGAGCGCAGACAGGCTTGACTTTGGCGAATCTTCGGCGCAAATTTGCTGTGCGCATTCGCTGTGCGCGAAAAGGGGCATCCTATAAAATACGTCAGGTCACGTATCTCGCGTCCCACCTGACTGAGAGCAGCCAATGGGAGCGGGGACCCAAACTCTGCCGGCGTGCCCTCCACACAAGCGGGAACACCCGTGGTGGAACGGGGCACAAGCAGGAATGCAAAATGAGCAAGAAGCAGTGTGAGCCCAGCGCTAAAGTGCAACAGTGATTTCAAACACGCAGCAATTTTAAAAGCACAATTCATACGTTCGTAGTTAAAATATAGCTGTTTATGGGTCAGGGGAACAAATGAAAGTGAATACAAGCAGGTCAACACAATTTAGAAGTTTGTCGTTAAAATATGGCAATTTATAGCTCAGGGGGACAATTGAAAGAAATTCAGGCAGGTCACCAAAACATCGTAGTCATGCCCTGGGATGCGACGGATTCACAGAATTCAGAACAATGCAATACATTCACCCCAGTACAGAAATCTGGGCCTAAATCCCTCGTTTTTGTTTTCTCACCATGTCATTCCAGTTTGAACCAAGCCATATGCAAATCAATCTTGACCCTGTGCCCCATAGGAACAGTCCAGCCTGAACTGCCAAGCCATGTAACTGGAATGGTCTCAACATCGATGGCTGCGAAAGTGCCTCTTTTAAGATCCAAATCAGCCCCCAGTTTACCTTCTCTGGGATGGTGGCTTACCGCCCTCCGGGTAGTGATGTAGTGTTCAGAGACGCCTTTCCTGACGCGGTCAGCGCATTAGCTATGGGCTGTGCTAACTTTTCTATTATGGGCGACCTGAACCTCCACTTCGACAGTCACACCATCCCGGCGGTGAAAAGTATCTTAGCTGATTTAGAGGCTTCCAGCTTGTCCAACAGGTATCACAACCCACCCATGTAGGAGGCCATATTTTGGACCCCTTTTTTACTAATCTGATCGAGGCCAGTATTGTATCCGTCTCCCCATTAGGGACCATTTTCTTGTGTCCATCTGGTATTCTTTGCCGGAGACGCCTTCTAGTCCATCATTCAGGCGGGTTGTCAAGCGTCATTGGAATAAGCTCAGGATGGAAGACCTGCACCGGCTTCTGCAGGAAGTACCGTTGAGCCCACTGGATGACGTGGAAGCGGGTTATGATCAGTTTTGTAGATGGACTGCTAGGGTGCTGGATTCTCTGATTCCCATTGTCTCGTGTAAACTGAGCACCAGAGATCCGAGCCCCTGGTACGACGGGGCATTACGTGCCCTGAAGGGGATATGCAGACGGGCGGAGAGAGTCTGGCGGAAGACGTATGATGCTGACATGAAAGCCGCATACGTTGCTTATGTCAAGACCTATCATTGAGCTATTTGTAAAGCTCGTGCGGCGTTCTATGCACTGAAATTCCGCAACAGCTCGAACCCGTCTAAGACCATATTTAAAGCCGTCAAAGATCTCTTGGCGAAAAGGCCCACCTCCGTGGCAGCTGGCTCCATCTCCCACTGTGAGGCACTGGCTTCCTTCTTTTTGGAGAAGGTTTGAGCTATTTACCAAGCTTTTCCGGGTATTGGGCCCGATCCGGGATTTCATGATGGTACTCAAGGACACATTACATTGCACTCCTTTCCCCCGCTACTTTCGGAGGGATTTAATACACTTGCCTTGCAAGTTAAGTCTGGCTCTCCCTCGGATCCGGTAAGATCAGCTCTCTTTAGAGACCAGTCTTTTCTAGGTCGATCCGAGGTGTGTTCCTTGATTAACCTTTTCGCTGACCTCGGTGTGGTTCCTATCAAATGGAAGCAGGCGGTGGTATCTCCAATTTTGAAGAAACCCTCGATGGAACCCGTGAAACCCGAGAGCTATCGCCCGATTTCATTACTCCCTTGGCCGGCGAAGGTGGCAGAGGCTCATGTCAACTTGGCCCTGTCAGAACATCTCGCTCGGGCCGATGTCCTAGATCCCACGCAGAATGGCTTCCGTGCTGGGCGCAGCACGGAAACGGCCCTTCTTGCGATGGTGGAACACCTGCGTATGGTGCTGGATGCTGGTCAGACGGCGGCGCTGGTATTATTAGACCTCAGCGCCGCCTTTGACACCGTCTCTCACAGCATTCTGTTGCACCGGCTGGAGGAGATTGGTGTTGGGGGACAGGCCCTGCAATGGTTCCGCTCCTTCCTCGACGATCGTTCCTTCTGCGTGGCCATTCCTGCCTTTCAGTCCAAACTCCATCCTCTGGCCATGTGGGTTCCGCAGGGTTCCTCACTGAGTCCCACGTTATTTAATCTATACGTGAGACCGCTGGCTGAGGTCGCAAAGCAATGGGGCCTAATCATGGTCTCGTATGCCGACGACACTCAGCTGGCGGTTACTCTCAGTGGGGATGCGGAGGTTGATGCCCCCAGGTTTCGGAATAGACTGAAGGCGGTGGCCAGCTGGATGACGGCGCACTGTCTCCAGCTTAACGCATCAAAGACCGAGGTTGTGATTGTCGGAAAGAGAGCGGAGCTTTGGGGGGACAGTTGGTGGCCCCTGGAACTGGGACCATCGCCTACTCCGGTCTCAGAATTAAAAAACTTGGGAGTATGGCTGGACAGTAGCCTTAACTTTGTTGCCCACACCAAAAAAACTGCGGCCTGCTGTTTCGGCGTTCTCCGCGGCCTTAGACCGGTCCTAAAATTTTTTGATGCCCCGACCAGGCAACTGGTGATTCAGGCAACGGTAGTTTCCCGGCTTGACTACGCTAGTTCTCTCCTGATGGGGGCTAATCAGGCAGAAATTACCCGTTTGCAGCGGGTTCAAAACGCTGCAGCTAGAGCAATAGTAGGCTTGCCTAGATGCTGCTCCGTTTCCAATGTTCTTCGCTCCCTGCACTGGTTGCCGGTGAAGACGAGGATTCATTTTAAGGTTTTATGTTTGGCTTTTAAAATCCTGAAAGGTACCTCCCCTCAGATCCTCTCTGATCTCCTGTCTTTTTATGTTCCGGCACGCTCTCTTCGATCTTTGGGCCAGGCTCTTGCCGTGGTCCCTCGGTTTAAGTTGTGTCGTGCCGGGGGCCGATCCTTTCGTGTGAAGGTTGCGGCCATTTGGAATTCTCTTCCGGTTGAGATTCGTATGCTCGAGGATCTTTTACAATTTCGGAAAGCCATCAAAACTTTTTTATTTTAATTCCCCTTTAGCTGTTCCTTCTCTGCTTTTCTGTTAGTAGTGTTATGTTTTACCTTGTCGGGCGCCAGGACGCTCCTTCGCTGGAGCAGCTGTGCGCCTAATAAAAAATATTAACATAACATAACATAACATAACATAACATGACCTCCTTGGACTGGAAACAAGCATCCTAGGACCGGTTTTGGGCTTTCAGCCCTCATCAGCCAGGATAGCTTAATTCCAGTGGCATGGAGAGCATGGGACTCATGTCTGAGCATACCCGTGCCACCCGGGGTGACAAATGCAAAAACAACAGTGGATGGACAAAATGCAGAACAATGTCATACATACACCCCAATACAGATATTTGGGCCTAAATCCATTGTTTTTTTGCTCACCATGCTATTCCAGTTTGAACCCAGCCATATGCAAATAAGTATTGACCCTGTGCCCCATGGGAACAGTCCAGCCCAAACTGCCAAGCCAGGTCCTCCCTGGACTGGAAACAAGAATCCTAGGACCATTTTCGGGCTTTTAGCCCTCGTCAGCCAGGATAGCTTAATTCCAGTGGCATGGAGAGCACGGGACTCATGTCTGAGCATACCCGTGCCACCCGGGGTGACAAATGCAAAAACAACAGTGGATGGACAGAATCAGAACAATGTCATACATTCACCCCAGTACAGATATTTGGGCCTAAATCCATTGTTTTTTTTGCTCACCATTCCATTCCAGTTTGAAGTGAACCCAGCTATATTCAAATCAGTTTTGACCCTGTGCCCCATGGGAGCAGTCAAGCCCGGACTAACAAGCCAGGTCCTCCCTGGACTGGCGACAAGCATCCTAGGGCCGGTTTCGGGCTTTCAACCCTCATCAGCCAGGATAGCTTGATTCCAGTGGCATGGAGAGCACGGGACTCATGTCTGAGCATACCCTTCCCACTCGGGGTGCCAAATGCGAAAACAACAGTGGATGGACAGATGCAGAGCAATGTCATACATACATGTTTGATTTGCTCAAGCGCTCCGTCCATCATTCACTTTGATATCGCTTTGTACGCTCTAAGTTGGCAGGGTATGCCCAGACCTGGGTCCCTTGCTCACTTTGCCACTGGATTCAAGATAGTCTGGCTGATGAGGGTTATGAATCCAAAACCGGTCCCAGGATGCTCGTTTCCAGTCCAGGGAAGACATGGCTTGGTAGTTCGGCTCTGGACAGTTCCCATGAGGCACAGGGTCAGACTGATTTGCATATGGCCATGTCTGAACTGGGGTGGTGGAGTGAGCTAAAGAATGATGATGGATTAAACCCAGATCAGTTGACTGGGGCTGAGTGTTTGATTTGCTCAAGCGCTCCGTCCATCATCCACTTTGGTATCGCTTTGTTCGCCCAAAATTGGCATGGTATGCCCAGACGTGGGTCTCTTGCTCACTTTGCCACTGGATTCAAGATAGCCTGGCTGATGAGGGTTATGAACCCGAAACCAGTCCCAGGATGCTTGTTTGCAGTCCAGGGAAGACATGGCTTGGCAGTTCGGTGCTGGACTGTTCCCATGAGGCACAGGGTCAGACTGATTTTCATATGGTCCTATCTGAACTGGGGTTGTGGAGTGAGCTAAAGAAGGATGATGGATTAAACCCAGATCAGTTGACTGGGGGTAAGTGTTTGATTTGCTCAAGCGCTTCCTCCATCATCCCCTTTGGTGTCGCTTTGTTCGCCCTAAGTTGGTAGAGTTCCCATTCGGCCGCTCATAACTCCGTTTTCTAGCCCTCCATATGCTTAGCAGTATGCTGTGGGAAAAAGTGAGCGCTGCCGCCGGATGCACAAAATGCTGTGTGAGGCTTGTTGGTGCTTTCTCGCTTTGGGTGGTCCTGGTGTGCTGTGTTTGGACCTGCTCTGCTTGGCGGGCGGTCTCCTTCATTAGCGGAACTGCCATGGCCGGTAGAAGCACTCTCCCGGCCCCTATCCATGCAATTCCTCCAGCCAAAGCTAAAACGGTCAAAACTCACATGGAGACGTGGGCAGTTGTTAAGAAATCAACAGCTAAGATGGACCAGGGACCCTCAGCAAACGGACCTCCTGCAGGGGAATTGGAAGGCATATGGTCTAATTTCTTTAAGAAACCACCCCGCACCAGTATAAGGGACTCAGGATTGACCCCTAACAAAAAAAGTCCACCGGTGCTGGATCAGGACTCCCCCACAAACCTGGCCTCATGACCGCAAAGTGCTGGATCCAGCAGTTTACACCAGGCGGAAGATTCAAGCTCTGGGGTACAGCAACAACTGATACCTTTGGACTCTAAGTTGAGCCACATTCCAACTCCTGTAGAGGGGCAAGATGCAGCGCAGGTCTCAGAAGCCTCTGGTGAAAAGGGGGGCTATCTCTGCAACAGAATAGAATTGAGCTATACATGGCAGGAGGAAATGAAATATCTCAACCAGCTGGTCTTTCTGCTAAGCAGGATGGGACAATGGGAGTGATTGTTGTGAATCGAGGGGCGGAGGCAGAAGTCGGAGATACATTTTTTTCCCTATCTGACATCTCAGACTGGTCTGATTCAGGCAGCCAGAGTCAGGTATCGGATTCCAGTAACTCCAACGGGGGGCAAGACGAAACCTTAGCTGCTGTTGCCACAGTTAAGAAGGGAAGAAATCCTCATAACAGAGGTAGCAAAAAGGAAAAGAAAACTCAAGGTCTTCTTTGGGATTACTCTGTCTCCCCAGATTTAGAAGGTAATATGGCCACAGCTGGAAACAATACAGGTGAAATTGACCCCGCCTCCTTAGATTCTATATATTAAAGTATCATGGCCCGTAGAGATGAAACTCATATTAAAAGTCGAAAGGTCCAGACAGCGGTGCCGGAAGATGCAGGGAGCCATACGAAGATCTAAAAGACTTGTTCCGAATTTCTAGGAAGACTGGATGAGATTGAAAGCTGAGTCGATTTGCTGGAAAAAATAGCCTTAACCCATAAAGAGATTACAGTGTCACTGGAGAGTCAAATGTCAGACACTCGTTGGAAGTTATAGTAGTTTGAAAATCAATTGAGACGCAATAACATGAGGGTTTTGGGGGTTCCAAAGGTGGCTGAGGGGGGCGATGCTTTAAAATTCACTGTTGATCTCTTGAAAGAGGCACTTCCTGAGCTGGGGAATTGGGATTTGGCTCAAGATATACAGCGTGCTCATAAGTTCCCATTCAAGCAACGGAAACCTTTATCATCAGCAGGGAATAAACCCTATGATGTCTTGATTTATGTAATGAACTTCCTCCTTCGACAGGCAATTTATGATCTTGCCCGCCCGGACCGACAATGATCTTTTAATGACCATACCTTTTTTGTGAGGTCCGATTATTGTCATTCGACAGTAGAACGGCGCTGGCGACTCCGACAGCTGATACCAATATTTCAGAATAAGCGAGCTCCGGTGTTTTTATTGAATCCAGCCAAACTTAAAGTAATTGGAGGGAAATCTCTCACTTTTTCTCATTGAGAGTCTGGCTAATGACTTTTTGCAACCCCTTGAGTAAATTCTACATATGAAGAAGGGAATTAACTATGTTTTTAGTTTTTTCGCTCTTACCATTTATTTGTGGTGTTTATTCTCTTCTGTTCTTTTTATTATTATGGGCAATAACTTTTTTTTTCTCTCTTGGCTTGGGCGGGAATGTGGGAGGACTCCCATTCCCTCAAAGGACCTGGATGGTCTAGCCGTTAGTAAAGGGTGGTGAGACTTAAGGGGACGGGGGTGGGGATCATGGGAGGTAGGTCAAGAGAAGGGGGAGGAAAGGGGTAGGGGGTAAGCAAAGGCTAAGTTGCCTTGATGTTTATATGTGTTTAAGGAAGACTGAAATGATTTCTATGAATAACAGTAATTTAATATACTTGATGGAGAGATTTGTTATTGAGAATTGCCAACACAAGGTTGATGGGTAAAATTTGTATTTGCTCATTAAATATATTTGACCTCAATGATAGAAAAAAAGGGACATACTGGTTAAGAACCTTCGCTATATTCAAATTGATGTAGTCTGTCTTCAGGAGACTCATGTAACCTGGAGCAAGCATTGGTGGCTAAGGGCCATATGTAGGTAATATTTGTTTTGCGATTCTCAAATTGCGATTTTTTGGGAATTGCAATTAGAGAATCGCAAAACGAATTGTAGGTAGGATTTGCAATTTTTTTGCGAATCCCAATTATTCCTTATTTGTGAATCGCAAATTGCGATTCGCAAATAAGGAATACCGTCTCATTCATTCCTATAGGCTAGAAGGCCCTTAGGAATTAATTGGAAGACATTCTCAATTTGCGATTCTGTATTAGAAAATCGCAAATTGAGAATGCAATTTCAGGGTTGCAAGGGTGTCAATAGGACACCCTTTTGCACCCCTGAAATTAACATGTGTGCACATGTAGCGCACATAAATGCCCTAAGGGCATGTATATGACCCACATGGCACTTTGAAAAATTCCAAAAAGTGAATTTTTCAAACAAATCGCAATTTACCACCAACCTGAAGTTGGTGGTATTTTGCTATTCCTTAAGTCACAATTCGCACATCTTGGGTGCTTCCTACATTGCATTTAAGGAATCGCAATTTGCTATTCCTTAACTGCAATCGCAAAATAAGGAATCGCAAATTTTGCGATCCTTATTTTGCCTGTGGCTTTTTGTGTGCTACATAGCACACTGCCCAAATTGCAATCGCAAAAGCTGAAATTCTGAGAATTTCAGCATTTGCGATCGCAATGGGGCTACCTACATATGACCCTAAGGGACTTTGGTTTTAACATGTTAACATGCACTCGGCAGGGGACAACCACATAGAGGGCCTGGGGCGTATCTTGAATAAAACTATTTTAGAGTTAAACAACTGGAAAGGGTTTGAATTAATCCATTTTGAGGATCTTATGGAGAAGATCATTTTGGATGTTAAATAATCAAATTTGACACCAAAAAAGATTCTTCTCCCAAGATCGATTATTCTCCTCAATAAGGAAATAAATAAGTTAGTGAGGGAGCAATACTTGTGCAGATCAATTGAAAGACTCCAAAAAATTGATCGCTTAAAAAGAAGGAGAAGCAGGATTAAGAAAATGATAAAAAAAGAAAAAGAAGATTCCCTATGGATAAGTCTACGGGAGGCAGTGGTTTATGGCAAAGTTAGACAGTTTTGGACTCTTATTGGGGAGGGATGCAGTGCAAGAGTTGGCCCCCTACCAATTCCCATCCCTGAATCATCATGGGTCAATTATATTTCCACCTTATACGCTTTGAATGGGGAGTCGGTTGAGCTTAGGGACCTTAGTATTGAGCTTGATTCCGCAATAGAGCCCCCTTCAGAAAAAACTATTGAACAGGCGATTAAGGATATGCGTACTTCAGGAGCCATGGGACCTGATGAACTCCCGATATCCGTCCTGAAACAGGAGCCAGCTTTATGGAGCAAAATACTGTTTCCTGTCTTCAGTTTTTGCTTCATGAAGAAAAGTGTCCCTTCTTCTTGGAAAGGGAGCATACTAGTGCCACTATTTAAGAAGGGCGATAGGGATATCCCAAAGAATTATCGTCAAATAACCCTCCTTGATGCAATTGGAAAAGTTTTTACCAAATGTTTGCTATCCTTAATTAATGATTGGGTTGATGCAAACCACATATTACCCCTAGAACAGACTGGATTCCGCAAAGGGCACGGCACCTTAGATAATCTTACTGCACTACAGATCATTTCGGATAAATATGCAAAGGTCCGTGGGGGTTACGTGTATGCGGCATTTATAGACTTCTCCACAGCATTCGATAAGGTGGATCACCCTTTGCTGTGGAGAAAGCTATCCACAATGGGCATGCCTCCTCACTTGCTAGACCTGGTGCTGGTTTTACATACCGATACATGGTGACGTGTCCTGCAAGGTGGAGTAAGGGGGTTATCACGAGTTATTCCATCAATTAATGGATTGAAACAGGGTTGTCTCCTTGCTCCATTGCTCTTTTCCCTGTATATTGCGGATCTCCCTGCATCTATCTCCTCAAGTGGTGGTATAGCCCCGGTTGTAGGGGGAACTCCTATTTCCTGTTTGTTATATGCAGATGACATTATAATATTAGATTTAACACCTAAAGGGTTGGCCAATCGTCTTCGAGCACTTGATCTTTTTTCCGAAGCCCATTTCTTGAAGATTAATGCATCAAAAAGCAAAATTATGTGTATTGCGGGGAGAAAAAAGTTAAAGTATAAGAATTTTGTTTGGTCAGCTGGTGGCCACAAATTGGAGGTGGTAAAGACATACGTCTATCTAGGAAAAATCATCTCCAATAATTTAAGTGATAAACCCCACACTGATAACAACTCCCGCAAAGCTTTGTCCCAGGGAAAAGGCGTGACTACTTTATATTCAGCCACGGGGAGAAGACATTTCGATTACCTACTGGAAGTCTCTAGGGCAAAAATTCCATCTTCCCTTTTGTACGGAATGGAATTGGTAGATTTAAGGCAATGGAATTTTTTACATTCTATAGAAGGGAAGTTGTTAAGATCTATATCTTCTCTTAACACTGCTTGCTCAGCAGCCGCCTGCAGACTTGAATATGGTCTTCGCAGTAGCTGGGTGCAGGGCCTAGCAGCGGTAGTACGGTGGGTGGCTAGTTTGGCTAGAGGAGAAAAGGGTTCATTAAGAGACCTTATGAAGATTGAACTTTTAGGCAGCTTAAAAGAGCACTCGCAAATTGTTAAAAACTTCAGAAAGGCGGTGGCCCTTCTTCAATTGGAAGAGAGCACTCTTTTTATCATTTCTGCCGCACAATTAAAGCTACTTCTGAAAGAGGCAACCTGGGATCTTAGTTTTAAAATGGACAAGGAGGCTATTTACGTCAAGAAGGGAGCTAACCATCTTACTGACTCGTATATGAGGAAAGCTATTCAACCCTATGTCACCTGGAATTTACCACATGGCATTGAGTGGAGAAGTGTGGCTCAATGCTTAGAGCGGCAGACCTTGATGCAGAACGCTGGCCAGGGACCAGGGTTCGATTCCCGCCTCGGCGGGTTTCGGGCTTAAATTCCTCTGACCAGATATTCTCGCCTCAGTGCCGATTCTAAGCATGGGTCCCACGCTGCAACTCTGGGCAATAGCTTGCTTAGTCTCCACAAAGGCCCCCTGATACACAAGGGATGCCTGGTTTCACCATGGGATGCCCAGGAGTGGACACCCCACAAGGAAAAGCCAGGAGGGGTTCCCTTGTGGTAGGAGTACAAGCGCCGGGATGCCTCCGGGTCACTGTTCGCGCTATACAAATACGCCACATTTACATTTACATTGACGTTTCTGGTTTCTCCTAAGACAGGATTTGTTGCCATTAAATAATTTATTGGCAAAATGGTATGGTACTCCTGCAATTTGTAATTTTTGCAACTTGTCCACCCAGGATTGCTTGCAAGTTCTCTTGATATGCCCCATATTGCGCCCGTTTCGGCGCAAGTGGTTAAGATATATATGTCTGCAATTGGGTATTTTAAATGCTAACTCTTTTTTATTGCACTGTATAACCCCCCAAATGAAATCTTCTGTTTTAATATTTTTTACTATTTTAAATGTTTTTTAGCTATTTATTGATGACCTTTGTAGCCGATGAAATTTGACTTCTCTGTATTTTTGTAAACATTGTAGATGTCTATTTTGCATTGAATGGATTTGGTATTGTGTATGGTTCTTATGTGGAACTCCTCGGAGTTCCAAAACATAATAAAGGAATTGAATTGAATATTACAATCTGCTCCATTTATGGGGCTAATTTACATGATCCCGATGTATTATACTATCTAAGTGTCGAACTTGCCTTATGGCCGCAGCCCTTGATCCTTTGTGGAGGTTTTAATATTCACTTAGATAGTAATTTTTATTTTAATGCTGATTTACCATATCAGTACAGGAAAGTAAGGGTCTTTAAAGCCTTGCAAGGCTTGGTGAGAGAACAAGGTCTGATCGATAGCTGACACACCAAATTAGTCTGGCTGGATTATTTTTTTATTTCTGAGCAACTAGTCAAAGTAGCCAAAGTGGAGAGCTATCCAAGGACCATCTCAGGTCAAAATGCTTCGGTAGTCGAAGTCTCACTGTCGGGGGTTACTGGGGCTCAGAGGCGTTGGACTTTTGAAAGGAAACTGATCAATTATATTGGGATCACATGATTAAGTAGATTGTTGAAATCTTTGATACTAACAGAGGTTCATCCTCTGATACTATAGTTTGGGATACTTTTAAAGTGGGAATTTGATGAAAGACCCTGAGATTTTCCATTTCTCAACAGAAATCTCTGCAGAATGAAATAGGGCAATGGTTCAAACAGTTAGAAATGGAGGAGCTTGAACTTATGAGGAAAGTAAGTAAAGGGATTAATAGAGAGGAGTGCAGACAGGAAATTTCAATTATTAAATCCAAAATACATCAATGCTTTGGCTCAGGGGTGGCAGCTAAATATGTATAACATATGGCTGAGCCTTATGAACTGGGAGAAAATACAGGGAGGATCCTGGCAAAACGCCTTCAACAACAAGAGGTGACAAACAGATTCGTTAAAATTAAAGATCATTTAGACCAAATTCAAGAGTCCCCAACAGAATTATTGAATGTTTTTAAAAAGTATTATGTTCAACTGTATACTGAAGGAGGGAATCCACCAGATGGGGGATCTTTAGCAGACTTTTTGAAGGAACTAGAAACAATGGTGGTCACAGATGAACAAAATGAAATCCGTGTATTACCGATTACCCTGAAAGAACTGGAAATAGCATTAACCTCTTTCGCCCTCAATAAGGCCACTGGCCCCAAAAGCACCCCCTGGAGTTCTATAGGGCATTCTCTAAAACATGTCAGCAAGAGATCCTGCAAATATTTCAAATGGCCCAAAGGGGATATGCCCTCAGATCATGGCAGAAGACGGTTATAGCTGTGTTAAAAAAAAAGAGGGAAAACCTGATCTTGTACCATCATCATATCAAACCATATCACTTATAAAATGTAATAGCAACATTTACTCTAAAATACTCGCAACTACACTGGGAAAGGTCATCACCCCTCTGGTTTCACTCCATCAGCATGGATTCATTCCTGGCAGGGACACGACAGATTGTGCCCGCTGGGTTATAGCCCTCCTAGACTGGGCTCAGGCCAAGGAATCACTGCTGGGGGTAGTCCTGTTAGACGCCAAGAAAGAGTTCAACAGAGTCTCCTGGCAGCATCTGTGGTCTGTCCTGCAGTTTAAGGTATTTTGTGGAGAACTTATCCAGGCGATCATGGCATTATATGTTTCGCCAAAAGCTGTAATCCGCATATGAGGGCCGAACTCAAAGGAGCTTAATATTAGTAGACGCACAAGACAGGGTTGCCCATGCTCTCCTTTGCTGTTCGCCCTTCATATTGACCCTTTTCTACGAAAATTGGAGCTGGACATTAACATCAAGGCAGTGAAGGTCAATGATAATTACTATAGAGCGTTGTCGTATACAGATGACATCACAGTGCTTACGACAGACGTTGTTATAGCATTTCCATAGTTAAAGCTCTTAGCTTAACACTAACAGTTTGGAATGTTTTCAGGCTCTCATCTATTTTGGACTTGGCCCCTTTGCAGGGTCACCCCTGAACTTTTTGCCTTCTGCCTGTATTTTTTTTCTGACCTGTTGTTGGCTGTTTTATGACTCCGGGCATTTTACCACCGCTGATCAGTGCTAAAGTGCACATGCTCTCCGTGTAAATTATTGTAATGGATTAGTGACTCCATGATTGGCTTGTTTGATTTAATTGTCAGACCCTGGAACTGTGCACCATGTATGCCCTGGGCCTGTAAATGAAATGCTGCTTGTGGGCTTGCAGCACTGATTGTACCACCCACAAAGGCAGCTTGTAAAGTGTGTCTCGGACCTGCCATTGCAGAGGCTGTGTGCAGTCTAGTACTGCCATGTCAACTTGGTTAGTGCACCCACTTGCTAGTCTCCAAACCTTCCCTTTTCTAAATTTTAGCCACCCCTAAGGTAGTCCCAAGGTACCCCCATGGGCAGGGTGCATTGTATGAAAAAGGTAGGACATGCCTTGATGTGCGTGGCATGTCCTGATAGTGAATTAGAGCCAATTTTGATTTTCACTATTGCAAGGCTACCTGTTCCCATATGCCAGATTAGGCAGTTTGATTATAATATCTTATAATCCTAACTCACCCAGGGAACATGGTAGAAAAACAAATTTAGTGTGCCTGAACTCAGAATGACACAATACATCTTTTAGTGAAGTTGGTTTTAACATTCTGTGTTTGAGAATGTCACTTTTAGAAAGTAGGAATGTTCTTGCCTAACCATCCAGATTGCTTCTGCTCGGTTCTCTATTCCATGTCTGGTTTGTTAGTGACAGGGGCTGGGGTGTCTCCAGGAGGCAGTGTAAGTCAGCACTAGGCTGAATAGATCTAACTGCATTTGGATTGGTGGGAGGAGTAGCACCTGGGCCTGAATAGGTCTGTGCCTGTCTTCCACAATACTGGCTCCACCTCCTGTGGTGCGTCTGATGACCCTGGCCCACATTGACAAAGGAAATAGTTGTGCACTGGCAGAATGCAGCCAGAACTGGTTTGGACTAGGTACAGATACTCTCTGCCTTCAGAGACAAAGTATTTGTGTGTATAAAAAGGGGTACCCAAACCCCAGCACTTTAGATCACTTCTGGGAGTCAAGACAACCCTTTGCCAAGGAGATGAACAAAGGAAGCTGAAGGATGAGACTGCCCCTGTGCTGTGCTGTTGGGGTTGGCCTGCACCAAGGAAAGGAAAAAAGGAACTGTGTGTGTACTTTTGCAATCTTGAAGAATAATCTCCAAGGGCTTGAATTGTGCTTGCCTCCTGCCTGAAGTCTAAGGGATTCAAGACTTCACCACCAGCTACCCCTGAATTTCCTTGCTGGGAATTATGCCTGCATAAAGGGGCCCACTGTTGTTTTGGCCCACTGAGAAGACTGCAAGTCGCTGGGAGCTGTAAGCGTGACGCAAGGAGAAGAAGCATGTCGCCGCTGCAGCAGTTGCCGTCGCATCACCGAAGAAGTGTGCTGCAACTGTTCGCCATCGCATCATCAACGAAGCATTTTGCATCACCAGAGAAGCGTGTCCCCACCGCAGAGGTTGCCATTGCATCACCGGAGAAGCGAGTCGCAAGGCCTGTCGCGGCTTAAACGTTACCGAGTTTCCCACACAGCCGCCGGGCGTGCACGCATTGCATCCGACGCTGTTGCATCGCATCAAGATGCCATTTTCTCACATCGCACGGATAATCGCATCGCGGTGCCATCTTGTCGCATAGCACCGGATTGCAGTTATAAACTGTCGCATCACCTCCTCTCAGGTAAGGAACCAACACATCACCTCCCCTGCACTGCAGTAAACATCCCACACATCACCTTCCATGTGACCCTTTTGTTTGTATTGCGTTACGCATCCAAGGTACTTTGAGAGTAAAGCGTTGCATTTACCATCTACATTGAACTAAGCTATTTTCTACCATTTTAAGGACTTATTTTTGATGACAGTATTGTGTATTTTTGTTGTTTGTTCTTCGTTTATGTCTAGTAAAGATTATTTATTTTTCAAAACTGGTGTGGTGTCCATTTGTAGTGGTTTCACTGTATTACTGCATGTGGTCACAAATGCTTTACACACTGCCTCTCAGATAAGCCTCCCTGCTCGTGCCAAGCTACCAAGGGGGTGAGCAGGGGTTATTTAGGAGTGTAGCCCCCTTATCCTGACTAGATGCAAGGGTCCTTATTTTGACAAAGGTACCTACCTCTGCCAACTAGAGACCCCCAGTTTTAGCAAGCTAAATATCAAGAAGACACACATTCTTTGCTCTGCATCCACTCAAATTACAGATCTCCCGATCATCCAAGAAACAATATACCTGGGGGTTAGGATTACAGCTGCTATAGATAAAATCCTTGATATGAATGTTATTTCAATAATGCATAATGTTGGAAAGGCTATATCATCTGCACCTTTCTTTATGTGGTTAAAGTAATGTTATTAAAATGTCGGTCTTCCTAAAGTTTTTATATATTTTCAGAACGGTTCTTCTAGAATTCTCCTTGTCCACCTTAGCAAAGATTGATAGGATCTGTCAGAGATTCTTATGGGGGTACCGTAAACCAAGAAGGGCGGCCAAATGGATGACCCTCCCAAAGCAGCAGGGAGGCTGGAGGATTGCCAACTTTTTTCTCTACTATTGGGCATCTATTTTACAACACATGGGTATCCTATTAGTTTAGGATAAGACTGAAATTCCCGAAGAAGCCAGACCAACAATATATGAAAAAGGGTTTGGGTCTGAAGCTAAGGGTTGTCTGGTCAGGGTTCTCCTACCCACCTATTATAAAAAACTAAATTTAAGATGTTGAAAGCAGCTTACAGGGTTTGGAGACAGGTATGGAAGAAATCGAAGATTTCAAATCTGAATGTATATACTCCACTTTCCGCTCCAGGTCTACTTCCACCAATCGTTCAGGACCAAATTACTTTTAGATGGGACGAAAATGAATTTGCATCCTGGGTGATCTGTGTAGGGAAAACAAGCTTTTGTCATTTATGAATCTGCAGGTAAAAATGTGGGTGGATAAAAGGGATTTGTTTATATATCCGCAGATACAGAGTTTTCTTGGTGGTAATGAGAATAGGATAAAGTGGATATACAAAAGGATTCCCTTGGAGGATAAAGGGAGGAGTATGTACAGGATTGGGAAGATCTATTAAAATATAATTCAATCTTTCCAGGATGATATGAAATGGGAAAAAAGGCTGGGGATGCAATCTTTATTGAGGACTCACTTGAGCTGGCAAATCAGGTGCCTATAACAGGGAGTCTTAGAAGCCAACATTTTATGTTCGTTTTTGATTTGTATTATACTCCAGCAAAAGTAAATAAATGGGCTGAAGTGGGAGAGGAGGAAAATGCAACAGATGCGGTATAGCTGCTGCTGATACTTTACACATGTTTTATTCTTGCCCCAAAATGGACTTCTTTGTGCAGGACCTTGAGGTCTTCCTAACTAAGGTCTTAGGGTTCCCTGTATCAATTACCCCAACTCTATTTATTTTGGGGCTATTAGATAGCACAGAGTTAAACAAAAGAGCAAGGCCAGAGATAGGTTCCCTGTACATTGCTATGGCTATTGTTCGTTCATGTGTTACTTTTCAAAGGATATGCTCTGGCCCTCCTACCTCTTCAACTAGAGGTCTAGGATGCAGGCTATTTTAAATATAGAATCTTCAGTGTACATGCTAAGGGGTAGAAGGAAAGGGGACTTTGGGCAAAAAATATGGGCCCCAATTAGAAATCTGGTGAATTTGTCCTTTTTTTTAAACTAGGAAATTTGTAATTATCAACTTATTTATTGCACAGACACTTTTCCTTCTATACTATCAAACGTAACCCATAAGGTGATTAAAGCTGATGCTCCTTGTATATTTGTGAATGAATTCTGTTTTTTTAATCTCTGCTCCTTCCATATGTAAATTGTGTGTTTTATGACGTATCCAGAAAATGTCATGACATGTACTAACCTGTTTTTCTTTAAAATTGAAAATAAATAAATAATACAAATATATTTTTTAAAGTACTGTTTTATCTTTATTTGACACATTAACCACATGCACAGCATTTATTTATTAATGTTTCTCCTTATAACTTTGTTTAGTGCCATCTTCACATCTCTGTTTCTCAGGCTGTAGATCATGGGGTTCAGCATTGCTGGCATCACTGTATAAAACAAAGAGGCTATTTTATCCGGATTTGTTGACTTTTTAGGTACTGGTTTCATGTATAAAAACATGGCTGATCCGTACATCATTGTGACAACAGTCAAGTGTGAAAAACAAGTAGAAAAGGCTTTGTACCGGCCTTCTGAGGAGGACATTTTCATAATGGTGATAACGATGCGGACATAGGAAATGAGAATAATCAGGGTTGGGGTCAACAACGTAAAGATTGTAAGAATGAAAAACATCATCTGTGTGAGAGAGGTGTCTGCACACGAGATCTTTAGGAAAGCTGTTGCTTCACAAAAAAAATGGTCAATGACATTGTTGCTACATAAAGGCACTTGTAATGCAAAAACAACAATTAGAAGTGCCAACACATTACCACCTAGCCACGAACAACCTAAAAATATTTTACAAACTGATTTGCTTATTATGACTGTATAGCGCAAAGGAAATGCGATGGCTATGTAGCGATCATAGGCCATGATGGCTAGGAGCAAAGATTCTGTGCATGCCAAAAGAAGGTAAGAGTACATTTGAGCAACACATCTGGAGAAGGTAATTCTTCTTGAAACAATGAATTGGTTTAGCAGGCTAGGGACAATCACTGATGAGTAACAGATGTCAATGAAAGAGAGGTTAGTCAGGAAGAAGTACATAGGAGTATGAAGGCGTGGATCACGGACACAGACTGTGATCAGGAAAAGGTTTCCGATAACAGTGACCATGTAAATCATTAAGAATAACAGAAACAGCAAGATCTGCATATGTGGGTCCTCTGATAGTCCCAGAAACAGGAACTCTTCTATGGAACTTTCATTCCTCTTCTCCATTAATCACCACTCATTCTCTCTGTAGGAATAAGGAAAATGAACATAGTAAATACATTTTACAGGAACCTAGTAGGTTAAAGTAAAAAAAAAGTTGGCCCAACAAAGAACAATGGAAGATTGTATTAATCTGATCTGCTGGTCAATGGTACACTGACCAAAAATGCAATCATCTTTTTGACATTTCTTGAGACATACTCCCATAAGTGTCTTATTTTTTTTAAATGTTGAACCAACGTTACTGCTGGCAAATGGTAGTCTCAGATTAGTGTAGGGTTAAACATGTGTTAAGGTGAACAATGAAGTTTCATTTTCCAACCTCACCCAAGATTTGCATAAAGCTTGAATGGAGCCTGTGTGGCTGTAAGAATACGTTAGTTTTCTAACATTCGTAGCCTTTTTTTAGTGTATTCTACATGCTAAAAAGTTGAAGTAAATGAATTTCATAGGGATGACTCTTAAGCCTGTAGGTGTCTGCCACATAATGTATGAGCATCAGGAAAAGATGGTGAGTCTGTAAAAGCACTGTGAGATGACACTTCAGGTGCTGGAGCATGTAGAACATTGTTGAATAGACAAAACATCTTGAATTCATATGTTTGTGACCTGTAATTGGTGAATAGTATTGCCAGAGGGTGAGAAGAGACCTTTGGTTTTCAGTCACACACTGTGATGTAAAAAATTATTTTGAAGTGAGGGGTTGATTGTTATCTTGAGGAGAGGCCCATTTAGTTAACTTTTCATTATGCACACAGTGAAGACAAGGGCAACCCTTCCAGCAAGAGCAGGCAGTAAAGGAGGACATTGATATGGTAGAATTCCTTCAGTCACATGTCTGCGTCAAGGATGATTCCGAGATCAGAACCATTCTTGGGAAGGAGTTTGGGGTTGGCCCATGGAGTTGTGTTTTGAGTTAAAAGTGGGGCTACACATCCAAAGCCATGAAACCTTCAAGTCTTCACACACAAACCAACCCTTTCCAAATAAACGTTTGGAGTGTTGTGTTGTCATATGCTGCCTCATATTCCTGCCAGTGAGGTTATGAGACAAACAAATGCAATGCCACTGTTTACGAGTAAAGTAAGCCTTTTCCAGGGTGCTCTAGGGGGTTGCATCAAGGTCACGTATGAAATTAAATGAAAAACCCACATTTTCATGCTGTCCTTTCCAACTATCGTAACTAAAATGTTATACATTAAGGGCCCCATTAGGATAGCGGGTGGAAAACCACCCGACCACCATGAAGGCGGGAAACAACCGCTCACCGGTACCGCGGATGAACCGGCGGTCAAATTAGGATTATCCGCCAAAAAAGACCGACTGCGGCGGTAGTGGGCTAACAAAAACCGCTCGACGCGGGCAGAGACGTCCAAAACCCGACCGCGGCAGTCTGAATGCAGCGGAAAACTCACAACCTGCCGCAAGCAAAGCGGAGTCACCGCACGGGAAATTAGTATATACCCGATGGTCCCGTGGTACGATCCGCTGTTTCCGACCGCCGCGGTCGCAAACAGGAGTGAATGGGAGAGACAGCGGAAGTGCTGCAGCATAGCTACCGCAGTGGATCAAACATGAAAAACATGGCGGACGATGCCAAAACACCGCAAAGATGCCAAAACTGGCACACGGTAAAGTAGTCATGCCCCACAAATACACGAATCACATAACAACTAAAAAACAGATCCTCAGAAACATAATACAAATCCATGGACAACACACACAACACACCTGACATCAAAATACCATTTGGAAACACCCACACAGCTGAGCATAAACCAGCCCCTTCACTGACCACAATCCTTTTCAACACTCCAGAACAGAAGGCCATACACCACATTTGACAGGAGAGGCAAAAGAACCCAGCACACACACCACCACCACCACCACTACCACCATCACAACCAGCATCACACCAGCACCAACAATCCCCCACCACACAACACACCTCACACCTCAACACCACACCCACCACACACAACCCTGCACCCACAAACACGTCATACACCACGCACCATGGCAGCACAGAAAATCGTTAAATTCACAGAGAGTGATTTGACAGTCAAGGTCAATGAGATAGTGAGAGTGGAACCAGCACTGTTTGGTAGCCTGGACCAACAGACACCATTAGCCACAAGGACACAAATGTGGGGAAGGATAGTTCAAAGGGTCAATGCAGTAGGGACCACCCCAAGATCCAAGAAGGAGATCATGAAGTGGTGGCATGATCTCAAGGGGGTTGTCAAAGAGAGGAGAAGCAAGACCGGGAGCTGGCTGAGAGGACTGGCGGTGGCCCTCCCATTCCACCAAAAACATTCACAACATGGGAGGAGAAGGTGCTTGCCATACTGCAACATGAGAGTCTCACAGGAGTAGCCGGGGGAATGGAGGCTGGTAAGTACAAACTAATGTCAATCAACACTCTGATAGGTACTTCCTTGCACAACCCAAACACCATTGAATTGTGCACCCTCACCTAACAGGTAGCTAGCCATCTTGTTTGGGTGGCCTGTGTGGGGGAGGGAGGCCTGCACTACTACTCCCACCATGCCCCCTGTCCCACAGCCTATCAAGATGGAGCCCTCCCCCACCCAGGAGCATGTGGCAGCCATTGCATTGTCCACCATCACCTAACAGGTAGCTAGCCATCTTGTTTGGGGGCCTGTGTGCGGGAGTGAGGCCAGCACTATTACTCCCACCATGCCCCCTGTCCCACAGCCTACCAAGATGGAGCCCTCCCCCCACACCACCCAGGAGCTTGTCAACTATTGCATTGCCCACCCTCACCTAACAGGTAGCTTGCCATCTTGTTTGGGGGGCCTGTATGGGGGAGTGAGGCCTGCACTACTACTCCCACCATGCCTCCTGTCCCACAACCTACCAAGATTGAGCCCTCCCCCCACACCACCCAGGAACATGTGTCAGCCATTGCATTGTCCACCCTCACCTAACAGGTAGCTAGCCATCTTGTTTGGGGGGCCTGTGCGGGGGAGTGAGGCCTGCACTACTACTCCCACCATGCCCCCTGTCCCACAGCCTATCAAGATGGAGCCCTCCCCCACCCAGGAGCATGTGGCTGCCATTGCAGCACACCAAACAAACTAACATGTAGGTATCCATCTTGCCCGGGAGGTCTTTGTGGGGGAGGGAGGCCTGCACCACCACTCCCACCATGCCCCCTGTCCCACAGCCTACCAAGATGGAGCCCTCCCCCCACACCACCCAGGAGCATGTGGCTGCCATTGCAGCACACCAAACAAACTAACAGGTAGGTATCCATCTTGCCTTGGAGGTCTTTGTGGGGGAGGGAGGCCTGCACTACTACTCCCACCATGCCCCCTGTCCCACAGCCTATCAATATGGAGCCCCCCCACACCACCCAGGAACATGTGTCAGCCATTGCATTGTCTACCCTCACCTAACAGGTAGCTAGCCATCTTGCCTGGGAGGTCTGTGTGGGGGAGGGAGGCCTGCACTACCACTCCCACCATGCCCCCTGTCCCACAGCCTACCAAGATGGAGCCCTCCCCAACCCCCGGAGCATGTGGCAGCCGTTGCAGCACTCCAAACAAACTAACAGGTAGGTATCCATCTTGCCTGGGAGGTCTGTGTGGGGAAAGGAGGCCTGTACCACAACACAGAGCAGCAGTTGCACGCAATGCATTGATACATAACATGTACCAGTTTTTGATGTTCCTCTCCACCATGTACTTACCACCAGTAATGTCATTACTAATAATAGTGAAGATCTCTCAATTGTGTAGTGTACAGACAGTTGATTACATGCATCTAACAGAATACTTGCACAGAGACCAAAACTGACCATTCACAATCTAATCCACAGGTGATGAAGAACTCGCTGCTGATGAGAACAACGACCAGCAGAGCCAGTCTCCGCCCCCGGTACATGGACTCTCGGATGTTGACTCCCAGGATAGTTTGGACGATGAGCTCCAGGCCGGCCCATTTGGTGTGCCAAGGCCCAACAGGTCCCAGGACCCCATCCTCCCAACCACCATGTCTGCTGCACCAACAACTGCACAGCAGACCCCTGCAGTCATGGCCTGTGCCTCCACTGCTGCCACTTCGGCCACCACCACCCCCAGCACCAGCACCCTCCCTGTCCCAGGGGACGACCACGACACAACACCATCTGTGGAGGGCAGGGAGAGAGTGCGAGGACCCACCGCGGTGAGGCAACAGGTCCGTGGCAGTAGGGCAGGTGGGAGGGCCAGGGTCCCCCCAGACCTCAGGAGGTTGGCACACCATCCCTGGACCACTTCACCAGAGTCATCGGTGCAAATGAACAGGTCCAGAGACAAAGTGGCCGTCAGACAAACTTTTACGTGAGCTCATCCTGCTGATGAGGTCCATCGACACAATCATTGGTCAAATGGTGGACCTCATGGCCCAGCAAGTGGCGTTGCTGAGGGACAGGCCTGCATCACAACCAACACCTCCGCCCTCTTCTGTTGTGCTGCAGGATGACAGTGCACCATCCTCCCCTGCACCAACAGAGAAGGGCGAGTCCTCAGATGCCGCTGGCCATTCAGCAGGCCCCCCACCTCCAAAAAGATCAAGGGGGCGTCCAAAGAAGAGCCTGGGAGTCTCCGGAGGCAAAGCACCAGCCACACGACAGTTAGTGAGCAAGCCCTGATGGCAACCCTCTTCCCCACTGTATTGACTGTTTGGACTGTCCTTACCCACACTGCCTTGGCAAGGGCACTTGTCTGTTTGACTGGGTCACCACATCCATGTGGTGTCTACTCTTGCATCTCATCTACCATGACTGTCAAATCACTGCCCATTCAGCACCTTCATGTAAATATTCCCGCACCCCTCACATGTCCACTTTGCAAATAAAAAACCTGATGCACCAGATATTGTGCTGTATCGTTTTTAGGGCAATATTTACAGTTTTGAAAATGTCCATGATGTGTCCAAATGATGTACAGTCTGTAGGGCAGGATTATTCAAAAGCACCTAGGGAGACACAACAGAACAACAGTCACTGGTGTCATTGTGGCTTCACAGACATAACACTACACAAAACATACACATGGGACTACAGGCATACAAGACTATGTGCATCAGGTGTTAACAAATAAAGTCCAGCATACGTCCACGTATGGAACGTCAATGCCACCTTTCCTACACACAGGTGACTCAACATGTGCCTGTCTGTACCATCCGCAGATAGCCCTGCACAACAACAACAACCACAATAGACAATGTACAAGTCGTACATCTTTATACACCTTCAAGTGAAGTAGCGGTTGATGAGCTGTTGACGCATGACAACTCCTTCCTTCTCTCCACTATCCTCATCACTGGACTCATGGCCCTGAACATGCGGGGGGTCTTGGGTCCTCATCTTCGTCCAGGAGCAGGGGGATCCCCTTGTAAATGGCCAGGTTGTGCAGCATTCAGCATGCCACAACTATCTTGCAGACCCTCCCAGTCGAGTATGCCAGTGCTCCTCCTGTCCTGTCAAGGCAGCGGAATCTTGACTTGAGTAGGTCAAAAGTCCGCTCAATGACACGTCGGGTCCTACCATGGGCCTCATTGTACCTGATGTCAGCTGGGGTCCTGGGATTCCGTAGTGGGCTCAGCAGCCATGGCCGACTGGGATATGCGGAGTCAACTAGGACAGACAAACACAATTGCAATGTTGCACAGGCAGAGGGCAGCAGGTCACACACACAGCACACCATACCACTAGGCATACTCACCCACAATCCAAGCACGCTCAGGTAACAGATTTGCCATCATCTGGGGCACAATGCTGTTCCTCAGGATGTAAGAATCATGGGCCGAGCCGGGGAATCTTGCACACACATGTGATGTGGTCATGTCCGCAACCACCACCTGCACATTGATCGAATGATAATGTTTTCGATTTCTGAAAATGTGCTCACTCGCCTGTGGCGGCACCAGACCTACATGGGTGCAATTGATGGCACCAACAACATGTGGGAGGTGCCCAAGGGGATAGAAGTCACCCTTCACACCGGCCAATTCTGCTCCCCTAGGGAAATGTATTTATCTATCCTTAAATAACATCATGGCTGCAAGTACATCCCTCAGCACCAGGCTGAACATGGATTGCGACATCCCTGCAGCGCTGGCCACAGTCCCCTGGAAGGAACCAGTTGCAAAAAAGTGGAGGGCTGCCATCACTTTATTTGCAGTTTGAATTCTGTTGGTTAGTGGCGACGAGGCTGCAGGTGGGGCTCCAACAGATCACAAAGGGTCTTTAGTTTCGGTCTGTCAAGACGAAACTTGCGAATGATCGCTACACCCTCCATGTCCTCCAGCACTGTCAGGTGACATATGAGATTAGGCCTCCTCCTAGTTGAGTTGTAAATGGACAAATGTCACTGACAGCCATCCTGAGATGGACACTGCACATACATGTAAGGATGTGACGGTAAAGCAAAGATTGCCATGAGATATGCGTGGCATACCATGTCACATGAGTGGACACATAAGACACACCGAGGGCACATCTATCCATTAGCAATACACAAGTGCCACAAACAACACATTGGTCAATGTGAATGCACACATACAGAAACACACATTACACATTAGTGTGTAAAATGATCATGACTGTCTCATTCCCATCTGCTGTACCTGTCACACATCAATACATCAATGTAACTTGGCACACATCCAAAACACAATGATCACAGTAGCTGTAAAAATGTCCCTAGTGTGCATTAGCTGAAATGAAAGCACAAGTAAGTGACAACACCATACAGTGGGACAAGCATTGCCAAGGCCAGCAGTGACACACAACACATTGATTCCTAACACATTATTCACAACAGCTTAACACTGTGTAGCATCAGCAACTATCAAATGCCTAAGTGACATGGGAGGGACCACAGACTAATGTGTCTCAAACATAACGTGCGTCCACCTGTGTATCATATGTGATAATGCCATTGTGTGCCCTATCATGTGCCCTTAACCAGGTTGCTGCTGTGTACTGATGCAATGTTCATGATAGACATTGCCATTGCATGTGCCTCAAATTGCGGTAGCTACCGCCATGCCCAGGCGGTGCGACACCAGCACCACCCCTTTCACAAGTGCGGTAGCCATTGGCATATGGACATGTGTAGATGGCGGTGGGCATGCTCCGCTGCTCAAATGCGGTAGCTACCGCATGGCTCCGGAGGTGTGACACCAGCACCACCCCTTTCACAAGTGCGGTAGCCATTGGCATATGGACATGTGTAGATGGCGGTGAGCATGCTCTGCCGCTTAAATCACGGTAGCTACCGCCTTGCCACTGCAGTGCATCACCGCCATGGAGCATTGCCACAGCCAATGGGAACGACAATCGTGGTGGCATGATGCAATTTTGAAAATCGCTGTATGCGTGCTCCGCCACCGCGGAGGCAGTCATTGGATGATTTTGAACAATGCACCATCACGGTAGCGCACCCGGGACCCTGCGGTGCATCACCGCCATGGAGCATTGCCTACAGACTATGGGAGCGACGATTGCAGTGGCATGATGCAGTTTTCAAAATTGCGGTATGCGTGCTCCGCCACCGCAGAGGCGGTAATTGGATGATTTTGAATGAGGCAGAACTACACAACCAATTGTTGCAGCTTTGCACCTTACAAATGAGCCCAGGGGGCTATAAATCTGTGGGAGTGAGCATCACTTTTCCACTGCTCACAGAGCCTGCAGCCTGGGACCCTCTCCTGCTGCTGCCTAAAGTGACTGCTGCCTGGGACCTTCTCCTGCTGCTGCCTGGGACCCTCTCCTGCTGCTGCCTGAAGTGCCTGCTGCCTGGGAACCTCTCCTTGCTGCTGCCTGGGACCCTCGCCTGCTGCTGCCTGAAGTGCCTGCTGCCTGGGACCCTCTCCTGCTGCTGCCGGGGACCCCTCACCACTCACTTCCACCACAGGTGTTTCATGGCCACAGGGATGGCAATGACAGAGAAGATCAGTGCCAGTCCATTCACAAGTGAGGAACTGGAGGTCCTGGTGGACGAGGTGCTGGCACAGTACCCAAGACTGTATGGTGGCCCCAATGTAGTGGTAAGTCATTGTCGAGGTAGCTGTAGGGCAGGTGAGGTGTCACACATGTACTTGTATTGCTGCATGATATGCCTGAGGGTGTGGGGTTGTGTCATACACTGACAAGCTGTCTCCAGGGCGAGGGAGTGTGTGTGTCCCAATGTCACTGTTTTACCTGCCTGCAGTTCTATGTGTGAGTGATGTGTGTTACATTATCATCCATCAAGGGCCACAGGATGTTGGACATGTAGGTGCCAGGACAGGAATTGCTTGTGAGATTGTTCCTGTGTGCCACTGTTGGCTGAATCAGTGTGAACCCAGAGACTAGGCCCAGTGCCTGTACACAGTGCTTCAAAACACACACAGGTATAAATGTGATGTATGTAGTGTGCAGAGTTGCATTGGATGTGTCATGTCTGCGAGCCAACGATGGTGTTCAGTGCAGTCATCCTGCATGTGTGTGTGATAATCTGTGACCCTGTACGCCCTCACGAATGCATGCAATCACATGGTTTTGGCCCATGCAGAGTGCCCTGTGAGGTGTCCGCCAGTATGTGATGTTGGGAGTTTACAAATGGTCATGAGTAGGTGTCTTGCTACTGTGGTGTTAGATGTTGGTACATGACACTGTGTGACTGATCATTTCCCCTTCTTCTCTACCATACCTGCAGCTCAAGGTACACCAGCGTAAGGCCCTGTGGAGGGCCATTGCAGCAAAGTCGCGAGCCCTGGGGGTCTCCAACAGATGATGCACACACTGCCACAAAAGGTGGGACGACAACAGTCGGCTTGCAAAACCAGTGGCTGAGATGCGCACTGGGCGTTTAGCACGGCGCAACATAACTCCACTGATGGTCTGCATATTGGCAGTGACTCATCCTGAGCTGGATGTACGTCTGAAGGAGCATCAGCAAGAAGGCAGGGGTGAGTATTTGGGGAGGGTGACTGTGGCTGGGAGTGGATGCATGTGTACAGGGCCTTTTGCAGTGGGGGACCATGTGATGTTCGTGTGGTGGAGCTGTGCTGTGTCATGTGAGTGTCTGCTGGGATGTGTGCCAGTGTCATGCATTGTGACAAAATGCCCTTATAAAGGTGACCCTCTCTGATGTTCTTCCTCATAGCCAGATGTGTAAAGATCCACATGGTACTTCAGCATTGGTATAGTGTGAGGAATCAATAAGGGTGGGAACAGCAGGGTCTACTATCTGAGTGTGAGTTCATGTATGCCTACTTTGCATGCACCATGACCGTTGAGGCCCACACATCTGACAACAAGGTGGCCCAAGGTTCCAAATGGAGCTTGGTATAGCCCACTTGTCATTGTGTCCAGTCATGTCCTAATGGGGTGGGGGGGGGTGGGGGAGGGGACCCCTCCTGTTCCCTGAAGGTATGTCTGTAGTAATGAGTTTTGTCCACACATTAGGCTCCTAGGTGTGGGCTGGGCAAGTTGTATGTCTGGTACACTTAATCCACAGGCAGGGTGTTGTGGTGTGTGTCCTCAACATGGCTCAGTCATGGCAGAGATTCTGTGTTACAGGCACTGTAGTGGTCTATGTAGCGTGGTGCTGCCATGTGATTGCAGGGTGTGTTGGTCACTATATCGATTTGGGCATCTCCTGTAATGCAGTGATTGCTTTGGTTTGTCCTGATAATGACCCTAACACAACCCTGTCTCTCTCTCTCATGCATAATCAACTGTGGACACAGAGGACCGGGACCTGGAAACCAGTGGTGGCGAAAGTAGCTCCACAGCTGCACTGGAGGCCAGTGAAACAGAGCTCACCAGCGCATCTGAGGGGGACCGTAGTATGCAGGAGGAATCCGTGCCTGAGACACAGAGTACTACATCATCTAATACCAGCGGTGATGCATCCATGTTGTTAGGCACAGGGATGGTGAGGCAGCGTCATCATCTTCCACACAGCGGCCAGTGGCCAGCCTCCCATCCCCTTCCTCTGGTGCTGCCCGTATCCGTGTCCGTAAGAGGGGACGAGTTACATTCAAACATAGCACCGCTGAGCCTGCACCTGTCCCCGCTGCTGCCCTCACTGCAGCGTCAGAAGAGCTCCTGCGCCAGCTTTGTGTGGGCCAGACTGCCCTGATCAATGCCTTCAGTGAGCATGACAAGGAATTAGGCGAGGTGGTTGCATACATGGAGGGTATACACTGTGACTTGGGTGGGCTACACCGCACAGTCTAGGCTTTTTCTTCCGCAGTGACGTCTGCCCTTCATAAGGTACACACTCCCATTCCTGCTCAGGTGCCTTTGTCCACCCCCCAGTCAGTGGCCACATCAGATGCAAGTGACCACGGTGCGCATGCGCCACAAACACGATACAGCACAAGGAGCACACAGCAAACACAACACAAATGGTCCTGCCCCTAGACACCATCGCCTAGGAAGAGCAGAGCCACCCCAGAATGCAAAGACAAGAGCATGTCAGGGAAGACCAAGGGCGTTAAAGCTATGGTGTTGGCTTCAGGCTCCAATGCCTCAGAGGCATCACCAGCAAAGGACTCTACTGTCCCTAAGACCTCATGCAGAAGTAGGCGTGCAATGTCTATGCCCTCTGTGGAGGTGTTGTTTGGCAAGGGTACACCTAGGAAGGGCACAGGGCAACATCCCCCCACCACGTCAACTCCTAATCTAAGCCCAGTGAAGCATGTGGAAGTGGGCACTGTAGGTGGGACACCTGGCAACCACACAAAGAAGGGCACAGTAGGTGGAACACCTGGCAAGGAGGCAAAGGAGGGCACTGTAGGTGCTACACCTGGCAAACACACACAGGAGGGCACAGTAGGTGGAACACCTGGCAAGGAGGCAAAGAAGGGCACTGTAGGTGCTACACCTGGCAAACACTCAAAAGAGGGCACTGTAGGTGGGACCCCTGGCAAGGAGGCAAAGGAGGGCACTGTAGGTGCTACACCTGGCAAACACACAAAGGAGGGCACCTTAGGTGGGACACCTGGCAAGGAGGCAAAGGAGGGCACTGTAGGTGCTACACCGGGCAAACACACAAAGGAGGGCACTGTAGGTGGGACCCCTGGCAAGGAGGCAAAGGAGGGCACTGTAGGTGCTACACCTGGCAAACACACAAAGGAGGGCACTGTAGGTGGGACAACGGGCAAACAGGCAAAGGAGAGCAGTGTAGGTGCTACACCGGGCAAACTGGGAAAGGTGGTCCCGAGACGTAGCCAGACAAAGCGTTCAGCAAGATCCAGCACATCACCAGAGGGAGTGCCAGTGTCTGCACCTGATGTGGAACTGTTGGTGTGTGTGCCTGTTGTGTCTTCACCAGTTCCCATTAACCCATAAACAGGGAGGCCATTTCATATTCCCAAAAAGTGGAAGGGTAGCCCTCCAACCTCTCCCACCCACAGTGTGTCACAGGTCTGAATGACTCCACCTCCAAGTGCCACTATACCACCTGGTCCAAACAGCCCTCCAGCTTGCCACACCACTGATAGGCCTACATCATCTGTGCCGCTGTCTCCCCAGTCGTGCTCCTGCTCTCCCCGACACACAGCCAGCTCCAAGCCCGCATGACACACAGATGTGAATTGCAATTCCCATCATACAACTATCTCTTATACAGGTGTGCTAGTCCTGGCCATTGTTTGCCACCTGGGGGTGTTACTGGCCATGGAAGGCTACAGTTACACACACATACACACACACACACACACACACACTGTGCAGCTTCTCATGTCCTGAATCTGCACTTCTCCATGGCCACTGGCCTTGTCACTCACTGCTGCACTGCCCTTGCCTGTGCAGCTTCTCATGTACTTGTTGTGCACCCTGTAGTTGACACTGACCCTGCTGCTCTGCTGTGTTGGTCTCTCACCTGTGCAATGGACACTGGCCCTGCTGCTCTGCTGTGTTGGACTCCCCCCTGTGCCCTGGACTCTGGCCCTGCTGCTCTGCTGTGTTGGACTCTCACCTGTGCCCTGGACACTGGCCCTGTTGCTCTGCTGTGTTGGACTCCCCCCTGTGCCCTGGACTCTGGCCCTGCTGCTCTGCTGTGTTGGACTCCCCCTGTGCCATGGACACTGGCCCTGTTGCTCTGCTGTGTTGGACTCCCCCCTGTGCCCTGGACACTGGCCCTGTTGCTCTGCTGTGTTGGACTCCCCCCTGTGCAATGGACACTGGCCCTGCTGCTCTGCTGTGTTGGACTCCCCCCTGTGCCATGGACACTGGCCCTGTTGCTCTGCTGTGTTGGACTCCCCCCTGTGCCATGGACTCTGGCCCTGTTGCTCTGCTGTGTTGGACTCCCCCCTGTGCAATGGACACTGGCCCTGCTGCTCTGCTGTGTTGGACTCCCCCCTGTGCAATGGACACTGGCCCTGCTGCTCTGCTGTGTTGGACTCCCCCCTGTGCCCTGGACACTGGCCCTGTTGCTCTGCTGTGTTGGACTCTCACCTGTACAATGGACACTGGCCCTGCTGCTCTGCTGTGTTGGGCTCTCACCTGTGCAATGGACACTGGCCCTGCTGCTCTGCTGTGTTGGACTCCCCCCAGTGCCATGGACACTGGCCCTGTTGCTCTGCTGTGTTGGACTCCCCCCTGTGCCATGGACACTGGCCCTGTTGCTCTGCTGTGTTGGGCTCTTACCTGTGCAATAGACACTGACCCTGCTGCTCTGCTGTGTTGGACTCTCACCTGTGCCCTGGACACTGGCCCTGTTGCTCTGCTGTGTTGGGCTCTCACATGTGCCATAGACACTGGCCCTGTTGCTCTGCTGTGTTGGACTCCCCCCAGTGCCATGGACACTGGCCCTGTTGCTCTGCTGTGTTGGACTCCCCCCTGTGCCATGGACATTGGCCCTGTTGCTCTGCTGTGTTGGACTCTCACCTGTGCCATAGACACTGGCCCTGTTGCTCTGCTGTGTTGGACTCTCACCTGTGCCATAGACACTGGCCCTGCTGCTCTGCTGTGTTGGACTCTCACCTGTGCCCTGGACACTGGCCCTGCTGCTCTGCTGTGTTGGACTCCCCCCAGTGCCATGGACACTGGCCCTGCTGCTCTGCTGTGTTGGACTCCCCCCAGTGCCATGGACACTGGCCCTGTTGCTCTGCTGTGTTGGACTCTCACCTGTGCCATAGACACTGGCCCTGTTGCTCTGCTGTGTTGGACTCCCCCCAGTGCCATGGACACTGGCCCTGTTGCTCTGCTGTGTTGGACTCTCACCTGTGCCATAGACACTGGCCCTGTTGCTCTGCTGTGTTGGACTCCCCCCAGTGCCATGGACACTGGCCCTGTTGCTCTGCTGTGTTGGACTCCCCCCTGTGCCATGGACATTGGCCCTGTTGCTCTGCTGTGTTGGGCTCTCACCTGTGCCATAGACACTGGCCCTGTTGCTCTGCTGTGTTGGACTCTCACCTGTGCCATAGACACTGGCCCTGTTGCTTTGCTGTGTTGGACTCTCACCTGTGCAATGGACACTGGCCCTGCTGCTCTGCTGTGTTGGGCTCTCACCTGTGCAATGGACACTGGCCCTGCTGCTCTGCTGTGTTGGGCTCTCACCTGTACAATGGACACTGGCCCTGTTGCTCTGCTGTGTTGGACTCCCCCCAGTGCCATGGACACTGGCCCTGTTGCTCTGCTGTGTTGGACTCCCCCCTGTGCCATGAACACTGGCCCTGTTGCTCTGCTGTGTTGGACTCCCCCCTGTGCCCTGGACACTGGCCCTGCTGCTCTGCTGTGTTGGACTCCCACCTGTACAATGGACACTGGCCCTGCTGCTCTGCTGTGTTGGACTCTCACCTGTGCCATGGACACTGGCCCTGCTGCTCTGCTGTGTTGGGCTCTCACCTGTACAATGGACACTGGCCCTGCTGCTCTGCTGTGTTGGACTCCCCCCTGTGCCCTGGACACTGGCCCTGTTGGTCTGCTGTGTTGGACTCCCCCTGTGCCCTGGACACTGGCCCTGTTGGTCTGCTGTGTTGGACTCCCCCCTGTGCCCTGGACACTGGCCCTGTTGGTCTGCTGTGTTGGGCTCCCCCCTGTGCCCTGGACACTGGCCCTGTTGCTCTGCTGTGTTGGACTCTCACCTGTGTCATAGACACTGGCCCTGTTGGTCTGCTGTGTTGGACTCCCCCCTGTGCCCTGGACACTGGCCCTGTTGGTCTGCTGTGTTGGACTCCCCCCTGTGCCCTGGACACTGGCCCTGTTGGTCTGCTGTGTTGGACTCCCCCCTGTGCCCTGGACACTGGCCCTGCTGCTCTGCTGTGTTGGACTCCCCCCTGTGTCATGGAGACTGGCCTTCCTGTTTGTAGTTTGCCTGTGCAGATTGTATTACATTTGAACAGCATTTTGTGCCTTGCTCTTGTCTACTGTTGTTGTACTGTCACATCTGTGCCGTATTGTTTTGTCAGTGTCCTTGCTGAATAAAGTTATTTTGGGCTATGCATTTTGTTGCCTGTGACCCATGCTCTATGTGTGACTTGAACATTACCAAGCTGAAATCTAGCATTGGAATAAATATCTTCAGAATGGCTGTTGCCAGTAAGCATCTTGGTGTGCTTTTCAATGTGACTAGATGCCAACATTGATGTCAGAAGAGTGCTCATATTGCTCAGGTGCTGACCTATATAGCAGGGGCTGCTAAATGCCCGAGTTCATTTACAATTTTTCAAAGTGCATCCATCAATGTGATCCTTGTTCAATATGGCAGGTGTTGCGCCATATGCAAAGAAATGTCTTAAGGTGGCTGAGCCGCAGCAGTTTCTATCAGGGTGTATTTCTTTGCTCAGTATTGCATGCAGCTCAACAATATGCAAGGGTTGTCTGCTATGTGCCTTTGTGTTGTTTGATAAGAAATGGGAGTGTTTGTCTTAACATTGAATTTGCATCTGCTCTGCTCAGTGTGGTGAAGAGCAGCCTAATTGCGTGGTGGTGCTGAGAGTGGTTTAATGAACCTTTTCCACAAAATACTCAGGACCATATTTATGACCCCGTTTGCATCAATCTTGCACCACGCAACACGGTGCAAGAACCCCGTGCCCTGAATTTATATTTTTGAAGCCAATCAAAGCGGCTTTGAGTGACTCCAACAATGTGCAGCAATGCAACACACTGAACAATGCTGCGTTGAGCTACTCTGCTCTGGGTAGGCATTCCATGGGCATTGCGTGGGTGATGCCGTGCAACTCCCATCATTCTTTATGAATTTTTAGATTTACAAGACCTTGTAAACCTGGGAACATTTGAAAAAGATATGTCTCACCAAGGGAGGTGTAAGGAGGAGAAATATATCTGTTCACCTTGTTTTTACATCTTTCTACAGCAAACATATAAAGAGAAAAAAGCATCTCATGATTGTTCTTGTGCAGGAAGGCGCCTCACACCATGGTGCAAGGATGCCTATGTTGGTGCCAGGCTGCCAAAACGGTGCAAGCGCAAGGGGATAGGAAATCAATGTGCAGCATTTGATAAATACGGCATATTCCTGCCCTTTCCTGTACGCAGGGCAGCACAGGAAGGTGACCACAAAGGTCATAAACATGGCCCTCAGATTGGGTTCGCTAAACTGGGGAGAGTTAAGCATTGTGGCCCACATCTATTAAGGTTTTGCATCACCCTTGCACCTGGCAAGGGGATGCATGGTTGCCGCAATACCTAAGAAAGATTTATCAAGGCACACACGACCACTTTGTTTTTTTCAGTAAATGTCTAGTGTTTTTGTAACATAAAGGAAGATGCCCATTGCTGTGCATGGCTCTACCGGATATTGTCCATTGTGTTCCTATTCCCAAGCTTCCTGCTCCCTGTTCTCCTTACCCTCCATTGTCCAAGTTCAGCTCCTGGCCCCTCCTTCCAGTCCTGTGTGTCCATTGTTCTGCCACTACCCTTCCCCCCTGCCCCGCTTCCATTCCCATGCAAGGCATGTATAAGCTGGCAGCAGAGATGGATGGCACATGGACCCATGCTTTGAGACCTCTGGCCTCAGAGAAGACAAACGTCTGCCCCCTCTGAGGCCAGGGGTCACAAAGGAAGTGGGAGGAGTAGCAGGGAGCAAGCTAAAGGCCACAGCTGTGACCCCCGACTTCCTCCAAATGATGTGCATGCACAGACCATGACACTGTGTCCAACCGCTAATGTTTTTTTTAAAAACTCATAAATTACCTGCAAAAAGATAACATAATGTTATAATTTAGGCAAAACTTGTGTAAATGACTACAAAAACACAATTGAATTGGCTTTATTCTTCCCTATCATAAGCAACCCTCCCCCTGAAATTCATCAGTTATGGTCAGCTATTCAAACTTGGACCCCCAACATCAAACCCCCCCACCCCACCCCCCCAGATGGACCTGGGATCATCCTTATTCATGAGATATTCCATCTGCTGGACTCTGTCAAGCCAGACATTCTTCTTCTTTCTGAAACATGGCTGTCAAATGAATCAAGCCCTGATATTCTTTTGGCACTCCCTGACAACTATCATATTTTTCGGGCTGATCGACCGCAGGGAAGGCGGGAGGAGGGGTGGCTGCCATAATCAATCAGAAATACAAACTTACCTCCTTGGTTCCCTTAGACATCCCTCGAGTCGATAGCCTGTCACAAAAAGTTGAGTCCCAGGATCTCTCCTTCGTCTGTGTGCTACTTTATAGACCCCCTTCCCATATGCCTACATTTCCTCAGTTGGTGGCTGATAGGATGGCCGAGCTGGTGGTTAATAATTCTCGTGTATTACTTGTCGAAGACATCAACTACTGGCCCAATGATGTACATGAAAGCCCATATTCTCGTGAATTTACCAAACTTTTAATGGGAATGAACTGCACTCAACACATAAAAGTAGCCACCCACACTAAATGGCATACCCTTGATCAGGTTTGGACTGCTAACTTGGACATCTCTCAACTACAAGTGGCCCCGTGTTCATGGTCGGATCACCATCTGGTCACCTTTTTTATTCCCTCCGTCCATCTAAACACCACTTCCTTATTAGGCAATTTCTTAGCCAGAAATTCGAGGAAAGTGGACATGGAAGAATTTTGCTCTTTGCTCACTGTTGGGGCCCCTAGTGTTGGAGAGGAATCTCCTCACATTCAAGCAGCCAATATTAACACCTGGCTGGAGGGGGTCAGAGACAACTTAGCACCTCTGAGGAAAATTAAAATAAAGAGGACACATGATGCTCAACGCTGGTTTTCTACAGAGTTGAAGGCTAAGAAATTAGCCCTTAGGCAAGCGGAACGCAAATGGCGAGACAATTATTGCCCTAATCTTAAAGTTATTTTTTTATCCTCATTTAAAGACTACAAAGCACTGATCCTTCAGACCAAGGCTGAGTATTTCTCATCTAAAATATTAAACTCAGCTAATAAAGCTAAGGAAAACTTTTCGATAGTGGATGAACTTTCCCAGTTAGACAGAGTCATCAGGAAACCCACTCCTTTTCAACTTCTATGCGACTAAGTTTATGACTTCTTTAGTGAAAAAATTGTCACCATTAAGGCTAGCATACCTAAAATCTTAGATCCTTTACCTTATCTATGCTGTGACTCAAATACTGCCTCTCTGGACCATTTTCCTACTATTACCAAAGAAACCCTCTTTGGCCTTATCAAGAATATTGTTTCCAGCTCCCCTCTGGATAGTTGCCCTCCTCGCATTCTACAGGAAGTTTTTCTACGCTGTCCAGACCCTCCCTTATCGCTTATCAATAATTCCCTTGCCCAAGGGATTGTTCCAGATTTATTTAAGATGGCTGAGGTAATCCCTATCCTCAAAAAACCTAGCTTAGACCCGCAGGTCCCGGGCAATTATCGCCCGATCTCTTTATTACCCTATCTGAGCACGGTTATGGAAGCCCATGTTGCCAACAGCCTTAGTGTGTTCATAGAACGGACCCACTATCTGGACCCTCACCAAGCAGGGTTCAGACCTGAACATTCGACTGAAACTGTTATTTTTGCAGTCTTGGGCGTTCCACGAAAGGGAGAGGATCAGGGCTCCACTCAGGCCCTGGTGCTCCTTGATTTATCGGCTACTTTTGACACGGTCGACCACCAGATTTTGGTCGACCGTGTCAACTGCGCTGGGCTCCAGGGTCTAGCATTGAAATGGATCACCTCCTATCTTAGCAATTGCTATCAATCTGTTCGTCTCGCCAGTTTTAGGGCAGAACAAAAAAACTGACTTGCGGGGTCCCACCGGGCTCCTCTCTATCACCTTTACTTTTTAATTTGTACATCCTCCCCCTGACTCTAGCCTTGCGCAAGAGAAAGGTTGTGGTGTTCAATTATGCTGAAGACCTTCAGTTGATCTTTGACATCGATCCATCAACTATTTAACAACAACATAAGAGTGACTCGAAGGTGCTGTAATGAACATTTTCATGATAGCTCCTTCGAGTCACTCTTATGTTGTTGTTAAATAATTGATAGGGGTAAAGGAGTGACCTGGTGACCCTCACTCTCCTGCTGTTTGAAAGACGATCGATCCATCGACCTCATCCATCACTAACTTTCAATCTACAATGAACTTTATTAGTGGCTGGATGAATGCCAACCAACTCAAATCAAATCCAGACTAAACAGAGCTGATTCTTACTGCTGGTGTGGCTAACACGTGGAATTCCAGCTTTTGGCCTCTCCCACGAGGGAGCCCCCCTGTCCCGGTCCCTTCCGTTAAAAGCCTTTGAATTATAATCAGCTGTGATCTCTCTATGGAGGCTCAGGTTCGTTTGGTGGTGTCAGGGTGCTTTTTTCACCTGCGCAGAATCCAGAAAATCAGTAGGTTCCTTTCCATCGATGCCCTGATCCAAGTGGTTCTTGCTTTGGTCATCTCGCGTATCGATTATGCCAACTCCCTCTACGCGGGTAGTCCTGCGTATCAAGCACACCGCCTGCAACGGGTTCAGAATCAGGCAGTCAGACTCATTCTTGGACAGCCAAAGCACTCTCACGTGAAGCCACGGTTGTAAAGTATGCATCGGCTACCTATTCCCCAACGCTGCTTGTTCAAGCTGGGCTGTACTATTTACAAAGCCCTATCAGGTCGCGGCCCCGCTTTCATTGCTCTAAACACCCAGCGGTATCTTCCCCCCTGATCTTCGCTCCTCCAACAAGAATTTGTTGGTATCCCACTCTTTTAAACGGAAAAAACACGGCGGTCTTAGATACACTATACGGGCTCTTCAATTCTGGAACACCCTCCCCCCTTACCTGCGCACGTCGGATTCTTATTCTCAATTTAGGAAATCACTTAAAACCTGGCTTTTCTCCCACGCTTATAACTGACATTCACTCTCTGTTGAGTACAGCGTTTGCTCCCACTGTTAGCGCCAAGAAACCGTTCGGTGAACGTGCGCTCAAGAAATACATTTTAACATAACATAACATTCACATTTAAGACGCCTTTTCTGACCGGTTTCCTCAGACTATCCCCCCCCCCCCTTCATTTTAAATAGTAGCTTTTGAGCGGAAGGGGGGCTTTGTTTTCTTAGGATTACTTTGAATACAGGGGGCATTTTTCACCTGTGTTACTTGTAAACTGATGTGTTTGACACGAATGCTTTGTGCTCCGGGCTGTACCCATGAGTTTATGTTTGGTGATTTTCTATTACTTTTTACGTCTCCTTTTTTAGTACTTTTCTTTTGAACCTCTTTGAATAAAGGTACACTGGCTTCAAAAGAGTTGTATTTTGAATATAATGTGAAGTGCTGAAACACATTTAAACATATGATTTGATGACCACTAACGTGTCTTCATGTATAGCTTACAAATGTCAGCATTCACAGTTATTATTTTTGCTTATTTTAAAGTAAGTATTGTGCTTGGTGGAACGGGGTTATTGTTCATGCAACAGAACACTTTGCTGCATGACTGGATCACAGAAAAACAGACGCAGCATAGGAGATTGACATCAAGTTCCATCGCAAATCCAAAATAATGCTGCTGTGTGCACGTCACGGGGGCAGGTGCCGTCCCAGACCCTCCCCATCTCTGCAGTGTGCTGTGAGTGTTGGAATGCTGCTGTGTGCACGTCACGGGGGCAGGTGCCGTCCCAGACCCTCCCCATGTCTGCAGTGTGCTGTGAGTGTTGGAATGCTGCTGTGTGCACGTCACGGGGGCAGGTGCCGTCCCAGACCCCTCCCATGTCTGCAGTGTGCTGTGAGTGTTGGAATGCTGCTGTGTGCACGTCACGGGGGCAGGTGCCGTCCCAGACCCTCCCCATCTCTGCAGTGTGCTGTGAGTGTTGGAATGCTGCTGTGTGCACGTCACGGGGGCAGGTGCCGTCCCAGACCCTCCCATGTCTGCAGTGTGCTGTGAGTGTTGGAATGCTGATGTGTGCACGTCACGGGGGCAGGTGCCGTCCCAGACCCTCCCCATGTCTGCAGTGTGCTGTGAGTGTTGGAATGCTGCTGTGTGCACGTCACGGGGCAGGTGCCGTCCCAGACCCCTCCCATGTCTGCAGTGTGCTGTGAGTGTTGGAATGCTGCTGTGTGCACGTCACGGGGGCAGGTGCCGTCCCAGACCCTCCCCATCTCTGCAGTGTGCTGTGAGTGTTGGAATGCTGCTGTGTGCACGTCACGGGGGCAGGTGCTGTCCCAGACCCCTCCCATGTCTGCAGTGTGCTGTGAGTGTTGGAATGCTGCTGTGTGCACGTCACGGGGGCAGGTGCCGTCCCAGACCCCTCCCATGTCTGCAGTGTGCTGTGAGTGTTGGAATGCTGCTGTGTGCACGTCACGGGGGCAGGTGCCGTCCCAGACCCTTCCCATGTCTGCAGTGTGCTGTGAGTGTTGGAATGCTGCTGTGTGCACGTCACGGGGGCAGGTGCCGTCCCAGACCCCTCCCAAGTCTGCAGTGTGCTGTGAGTGTTGGAATGCTGCTGTGTGCAGGTCACGGGGGCAGGTGCCGTCCCAGACCCTCCCCATGTCTGCAGTGTGCTGTGAGTGTTGGAATGCTGCTGTGTGCACGTCACGGGGGCAGGTGCCGTCCCAGACCCCTCCCATGTCTGCAGTGTGCTGTGAGTGTTGGAATGCTGCTGTGTGCATGTCACGGGGGCAGGTGCCATCCCAGACCCCTCCCATGTCTGCAGTGTGCTGTGAGTGTTGGAATGCTGCTGTGTGCAGGTCACGGGGGCAGGTGCCGTCCCAGACCCTCCCCATGTCTGCAGTGTGCTGTGAGTGTTGGAATGCTGCTGTTTGCACGTCACGGGGGCAGGTGCCGTCCCAGACCCCTCCCATGTCTGCAGTGTGCTGTGAGTGTTGGAATGCTGCTGTGTGCAGGTCACGGGGTCAGGTGCCGTCCCAGACCCTCCCCATGTCTGCAGTGTGCTGTGAGTGTTGGAATGCTGCTGTGTGCACGTCACGGGGGCAGGTGCCGTCCCAGACCCCTCCCATGTCTGCAGTGTGCTGTGAGTGTTGGAATGCTTTTGTGTGCACGTCACTGGGGCAGGTGCCGTCCCAGACCCCTCCCATGTCTGCAGTGTGCTGTGAGTGTGGAATGCTGCTGTGTGCACGTCACGGGGGCAGGTGCCGTCCCAGACCCCTCCCATGTCTGCAGTGTGCTGTGATTGTTGGAATGCTGCTGTGTGCACGTCACAGGGGCAGGTGCCGTCCCAGACCCTCCCCATGTCTGCAGTGTGCTGTGAGTGTTGGAATGCTGCTGTGTGCACGTCACGGGGGCAGGTGCCGTCCCAGACCCCTCCCATGTCTGCAGTGTGCTGTGAGTGTTGGAATGCTGCTGTGTGCACGTCACGGGGGCAGGTGCCGTCCCAGACCCCTCCCATGTCTGCAGTGTGCTGTGAGTGTTGGAATGCTGCTTGAAACCCCTAAACCAGTGGTTCCAAAACTTTCAACTCCTGAGGACCCCACTGAGTCACCACTGGGAGCCGGGGACCTCCAAGCAATTTAAATTTCAAACATTAAAACAGTCATTCGAAAAAAATAAACAAAAGTGTGCACACAAAACAAATACTCAAATTACTAAGGATTTAAGGGGCATATTTACAAGTCCATATCACCATGGAAACGTCACTTTTTGCGATGCTCGCGTGTCGAGAGGGGCTTTGCCTTATTTACAAGGCAGAGGTAAGCCACTCAAAATGGCCTAACGCTGCCTTGTAAATATGGCCCCCTTTCGCGCAATCCTTAGCGTGAAAGGGGTGGGTAGTGGGTGTTGTGGTGGGCGTTCCATCGCAAAGCCCAGTGATTTTGATGCTGCCTCCTATTTACAAGGGCAGCGTAAATAGGATGCAGCGCCAAAATTAAGACCAGGGAAAACCAGGTGTTAACTTAGCAAAACGAGGAGAGATGCTTTATTTCTCCTAGTTTTTGCTTTTTCCATGTGTGTTGCCTTGTGCAGCACACATGGAAAACGCAAAACACCTTGGATTGTTTGTGTTAAGGAAGGTGACCCTTCCTGCACCTAAACAATCTTTAAAACAATGGCATTTTGTAACTTCCATGTGTGCTGCATTAAGCAGCACACATACAAGTGACAAAACCGCATTTCAAGATTGTTTATGTGCAGGAAGGGTCACCTTCCTTATACATAATCTATCTTCCCCTGCATGCAGACACAATTGCACTGTGGTGCAAAGGAGCCTGCGTTGGCGCACACTGCTAAGTGTAGCACCAGCACAGGGGGAAATGTAAGGCTGCACCATATTCTTGTAAATATGGTCCAGCCCTGCTTTTCTGAAGTGGCGGAGCGTGTCAGTAAGCCACGGAGACTAAACACACTCTCCGTCACTTCTTTTGTAAATAGCCCCCTTAGCATTTTACATTGAAAGAATTTGCAAAAAACAATACTTTTAATGGTAAGGTTGGTGCTGCGTCTCTGTGACTAACTTTTAAAGGGTTGGTTTTATTTCATAGTATGAGGCTCCTGCTCCTGCCAGGGCCAGACTGGAACCCAAAGCAGCCCCGGCAAATGTTTTCAGACCAGTCCCCACACGGTGCACCCCAAGTACAGTGAGTGTGCCTGACCACTACGAAGGGGGATTTGGAAGGCTCTCCCCCAAGAAATGTAGGAAACAATGGTGCGGTCTACAAGACAGTTATCATTATATATTGAATTGTATTAGCTTTTAACGAATACTAAATGAAGACCTGACTATGCACCAGAGTACGGCATACTCTGTTGGGCTTCTTTAATGAATCCCTTATAATCAGCCCCCAACAGCGCCTCTCTTCTCTCCATAGCCCCCCTGTCACATGTATTTAATTTGTTTCATAGCATCTCTCCTACCATTGAAAGATGCCAGAGCACTTTACATCACACACATATAGAGACAATTAATCATAAGTGTAAATCAGTGTATAGAAAATGTTACATAAGGCAAAGGGGACTACAAGGTGTAGGATTCACACGTCATTTATACTGGGAGGCATTTTTAAAGAGTGTTTGGTCTGGAGAAGCACAAAAAACCCGGGATTCAGAACACAAGACAGAGGTTTGCATTGACTTTAACAATACAAATGTATTTCCACCCTAATAAACCTTTTTAGCAGCATCTGGATAATGAAAGACAGGGAAAAATACGTTACTAACTTGTACCATGCAGTTTGCAAGCAGGTCTTTGATGACAGTTTATAGGTCACTGTGCTAGATTACGGTTGCCACTTATGTACTGCACAGTAACAAAATATTCTTTGTGACAAAAGCAGTAGCCCACTCGCCTATGCACATAAAATACTCTTATTTAAAATGCATGTGCACTTTCTTTGCAATAGGCATATTAACCCGCTGTGCCACATTCGATAACTCAAAGTGCAGAGTTGTGAGAAGGGCTGGATGTAGCTGAAATACATCATGCGCCTTCTCTGGATGGTAAACAATAGAGCTGCTTCTAAACATTGCATCCACAAGGGCATAGATTAACAGGAGGCCAACTTCAATATGTGGAGCCTCTTAGATTCAGAGTAAAGGATTCTTCAATAAAACAAAGTGGAAAACTGTTTAATGACACGATAAGAAAAAACAGGGCTGGAAGGAGACAACAAAGACGTAGAGATGGATGTGTTTGTTTTTCAGCAGTCACCGGAGAGACACGGGTCGAGCAGCAGGTTATCAGGCTGGGATTCTCTGCTTGGCCCAGGGTCTGACCCGCCACATCAGACCCAGATGTTGTTACCTGGTAACCTTTTGTCAACAAGGGCACCCAGACATCCCTGTCTGCAGCTGCTGACACCCTTGCTGTATCCAAGCCTCGACTCTCTTCCCAGCAGCACCGAGGGCCGCTTTTAGTTTATCAGATGTCTGCAGGAAAACATACTGCTCGTAGACATGATTCTGCTTTTTAATTTGTTTCATTCCTTTGTCCCCAAACCGGTTTAAACTAGACTTGCTTTTGGTGCAAGCATGTTTTACAGCTTACACATTAACATTCACTAGAGTAAATGCAGGCAGCAGAATGGCCCAATCGCACCCCTGAGAGTGCATTGCACGAACGGACATAATATTGGGTGCAAAGCGCCTAGTGAAAGAGCTGCTTCGAAGAGTTGTTTCAGAAATAAATAATGTTCACCCGAACCAGGGCCGCGTGAACACTACCCCCCACACACACAGCTCAAACTGCGAGCAGCAGGAAAGCACACCCAAGGAGAGCTGAGCCTGCCCTCCGCGTGTCCCTCTCACACACAACTAGGGCCACAAACTAAACAACACCCTCGGTGTGAAGCACACATCACCGCCACAGACCCTGCAGCCAGGCGGGGGCTGAGCACAGAGCAGTCAAACTCACTGTAATATCGAACACACTGGAAGCAAAGCTTGCCTGGTCCACACACAGGGACTGTGCCCCCCCCTGCACAGTGAGCCCCCACAAAGAGGGTTGTACAAGCCGCCACCCCCGCACCAGCAGCATCTCTGCTTTGCGCCCTGAATCCCCCCCTTGACCTCAAGCCTTCCTAAGAGTGGGTGAGTGAGAGGGAACCACCTGCCACATCAGACCCAAGGCCCTCCCAGGCTCTCAGCACAGAACCCCTGAATGCCAGCTTCAAAGTGAAGTCAAACTCCTCACTGACAAGAATCTCCTGAGTGGAAGGTGGGCTTCTAGGAGCAGCTCGTCTGCCTCAAGCCGCTAACTGGCACACTTTTAGAAAAGGGCTCTAGAGCTTGAGGATCAGATAAAAAAGAAACTACAACAGCAACGAACAGAACCTCAGAGACACTAACCCCAGGCCGAGGGGAAGACACACCTGATGTGGGCACGTGCCCCCTCACCAGTGCCCAGTCAAGCCCACTCAAGCCGCTTCACGAGCCCACCACATCCCACGACTGACACTCGAAGACAAGATTCGTTTAACCCTGTCTGTATTTTATTGGGTCAATGTCCATACACACATGAAGAATGTCCTTCCTGTGGTCAAGGTGGCATGTTGCGTTTCACCACACTGATAATAAAAACAGGCGACACACATGTGGTGATTACTGATGGATGCACTGGGGCATTGTGGGTGGATTGATGTAGTTGCAGTGGAATTTTCTCCTGGGGGGCACCATGACTGATAATGGGATAGAATAATCCTCTGGATTGAATCGCCCCCACATTGTGGAAAGTGCACACACAAAAACATGCATGTGCTGGCATGACCCTGAGTCCTGCAGCCTCTGAGCCCAGACACACTGCAGAGCCGGTGATCCTCTGCACTTTCCGACACAGTTACACAATCTGACCCCAACACACACACACTCCAGACTGGAGCGGGGTGTTGTGTGCCACTCTGACAGACCGCATTGAGAGTGGAGGGGAGGCGTGAGGTCTGAGAGGTCAAGGGTCACATGCAGCAGCGTCACCAGGAGCAGAATACCTCTGTGTTTTACTCCTCTGTGCTCAAAGGGCAGACACCATACCCACCTCTGGAAGCAGGTGCCCCAGAACACCATCAACAGAACCCCACAAGGAAGCACATTGCCTCCAAAAGTGGCAATTAGTGGACCCCCTTCGAAGCAGTGAAGCCGTTCAGCTCTTGGCAGACCCCCGACCACCCCGGGGTCCACTGCTTTATGAAAGGCACTTACCGTCACAGGACTCTGGAATTTGTAATGTGTGATGGCGAGCAGGAATTCACAGTGAGGTGGATGTGCTTGGGTTTGTTACTGTCCCTAGGTGACAAATATTATGTTTATGATTCTCACACCTGAGAAGACACTTGCTGGGTGGGTGGTCCAGTCTTTAATGCTGCCGTCTGAGGTCACATGCACTGTGCACCTCTGGGCCTCCTCAGCATCTGGAAGTGAGTGAGTGTCAGTCACCAGGAGCACCTGCTGGGCCTCCTCAGCATCTGGAAGCGAGTGAGTGTCAGTCACCAGGAGCACCTTCTGGGCCTCCTCAGCATCTGGAAGCGAGTGAGTGTCAGTCACCAGGAGCACCTTCTGGGCCTCCTCAGCATCTGGAAGCGAGTGAGTGTCAGTCACCAGGAGCACCTGCTGGGCCTCCTCAGCATCTGGAAGCGAGTGAGTGTCAGTCACCAGGAGCACCTGCTGGTGACTCAAAGTGTCAGACACTCTCTGGTCGCCATCACTCGTCAGCGGTCACCTCCTCTTCTTCTGGGTGTCTTCACCCTGCACCCTTGCTGGCAGCTCAGTGCCAGGACTGCAGCCCCTTATAAATGATCCCAGTGCCCTCTGCTCCTCTCACACCTACCTGATGATTGACATCTGATGCAGTCATTCTGTCCCCATAGAAATCTTCATGCTGTTTGCCTTGAATCCTGATGTAACCTCAGGAGGCCAATTAATGGCAGAGTGCAGAGAGTGGACTGAGGTTGTACATTCTGCTCACTCTGGAGCCTGCCCACAAACTGCATCTTGCAGAACATTTAGTAATACTGTGTTAATGTTAGTGACAGAGACAAAGTACAAGTAGCATACCTACAGGCGGAGGTCTACACTTCCTCTACGTCTAGCTTTTATGTGGAGAGAGGGATGTAGGTTTACTTTTCAGAGGGTCATGTGAGAGGCACTGGGGGGTGTTTGGAAAATGGACACAACTTTCGGACATCAGAGGAGGGATCAGAGGGGGGCTGCGGGCGGGTTTAGGGATGCATGGCACCCCCCTAACAGACACAAGTCTCAGAGTGCACCCCCTAACTTACTAGAGCCAAGAAAGGGCTCATAAACTGTAATAAATGTACTTCAGCTCAGAGCTGGAATAAGTTCAGCAACAGCCCTGGCCACTTACAGGCATGGCAACACCCTCCCATAAAAAATAATGGAGGTAGGGATTTCAATTAAACCCCATTGGAAATAATAAATATAAACATTTTACTTTAGGTGGGTTTATGTATTTGAAAACAATTGTAAACACTATTTTAAATATATATAATATAACAATATCTATTAAAAAATTAATAAAAAATTGTGTGAATAGTGTTAATAAAATAAATATATATACCGTCATGTGATCAAAGACTGCTGAGGCCTAATTGCGTCATCGCGGAGCAATAAGTCAATACAACTTATTTGCACCATCAAAATTGGAGTCTGTTCCTGATTCTACCACATCCAAAGGGAATTTAAAGTATAAAGGACAAAAGGATATATGTATATATATATATATATATATATATATATATATATATATATATATATATATTGGAATTTGAATATTGTACTGACAATGCTTGTTGGGCGTGGTATTTTTGCACGACTACTGGGCGTGATGCAAGCCTGCATTTATATCACGTGGTCACTCAACACATTGACCTTTCTCACCTGTGACCATAGCTTGTGTTGTGAGCTGAACACGTTAGGATATGAGGACTATGAATTTCAAATGCTGCAGCCACTTGTGGTAATTATGGAATTACAAACTTGTTTTTTGTACTTGGCTTTGATATTTTTCTACATGGGGATTAATATATGGGTGCTCCATAACCTGGTTGTTGTAGCCGGCCTGTATGGGTCTCGGGCTCCTTGTATGGATGAATTGATGACTGCTGTATGCAGAAATGGGAGCACAATCTGCTGTCCACGGTATTACCAGAGGAATTTTATACATGAGGCATGTAGGGAAGAAAGGAGCTGTATGGAATGTTTCTTTTTGGTTTCAAAATTCCTTTGTATTGGCAAAGGCTTTTTGACTGTGGCACTGCACACATGCAATTGATTGTAACACTTCAAATGTATGTAGTCACTTTCAAACAATCAATCAATCCGGGGAATTATAAGCGGAGTACTCACCCATGAGGGGCTCAATGCATTGGAGGGGATGGGGGTTCAGCAGTTCTGTATCAGTCGAAGAGCCAGGTCTTCAGCGCCTTCCTGAAGGTGTTCAGGGAGGGGGCACATCTGATGTCGGTGAGGAGCTCATTCCACGTCTTGGCCGCGATGCCAGGTCTTACCTAGCTTATTTTTAAATTGAAATTTTAATTGTAAACCCAGTGCTACGATGATACTTTATCAGAAGTGGACAACACTGCAAGTTTTATTTTGGAATTTGAGTATTTTACTGACAATGATGCTGGACGTTGTATTTTTGCACATGACTACTGGGCTTAATGCAAATCTGCATATAAATCACGAGGTCACTCAACACTGAAACCTTCCTCACCTGTGACCATAGCTTGTGATGTGAGCTGAAACGTGTTAGGATACGAGCACCATGAATTTGAAGTGATGCTGCCACTTGTGGTATTTATGGAATTGCAAACTTGCCATTTTTTAAATTTGGCTTTGACGTTCTTCTTCATGTCATTGAAGAACCGGAGCCTTAAGGGCCCGGCAGCGCAGGGTACGCCTAAATCTTCGAGTTCTCCTGCCTGGTCAAACAGAGACACCGGACACTCCGTTGGCGTAGAAGATCGTATTTTATTAGCTGCAGCCAGCACAGTTGTGCCTGAAGTACAGAAAGTATGTTCAAAGGAGACTGCTCTCGAACTTTATAGACATTTGAGATACACAATGAACAATCCCAAGACATACAAATCAGACAAATGCGAGGGGCTCAGAAAGCAAAGTATTACGTAACTTCAAACAAGCTTGGTTGTCAGCTGTTTTTGTTACCCAACCCCTTAAGCTATTTGCAAATGAACCCACACAATCCAACTTGCAGGTGAAGAAACACATTTATATGTTTAAGAAGGACAGTTGTGGAATCAGAGAGTTTATGGAGGGAATGTCGAAGAACAGCAGATAAGATAGCCTCAGGGAGGAATGGTGCAAACCTACAGATAGTCTGGACGGGGATTAGTTAATGAGACATGGATTGTTGTACTCGGTCAGACCCTGACACTAGACTAGTAAATAGAGGCGAAAAGGTTACTTAGTATGTGAATGCAGGAAAACGACAAAGAAATACCTGGCCGGCTGTGCTTCCTGAGTGAGGGCAACACAAAATGGAGGCAAGTCGCAAAATGGCAGCCGAACACGAACAAAGTCGCGAAATACAGAACCTCAGACCCTCCTTTTGCCATTACTCAGGCAAAAGCACCAAACTCATGTTAGTCTGAGTCGGAGTCGACCTCAATGGCCATAAGGTCATCAAACTGTTGCTGTACCATCATCCTAATATTCTCTGTCTTCTTGGACACAGGTGTTGGGACACATATAGTGGCAATTAGACCACAAATGGCGGGACCACTCTGTATACACAGGCAACAAGAAAATATGATGGCTAATATCGCTCCAAGGAAAATTAGTATCTTCCATCCCCAAACAGACAATAATCCCCAGAACCATCCTACCAAAGACCAGTCTCCTTCGTCCTGATGAATCGACTCGGAGATGGTATGCAATTTGGAGATGGCCTGGTATATTGTTGGAGCGTCATCAGGAACGTAAATGCAGCAGCTGGATCCAATCAATCTACAGACCCCTCCTCGGTCTGCTAGGTTAACGTCTAGTGCAATCCTGTTCTGCAGTGTCATGAGACGATTAGCCTGAAGTTCTGCTGTAATGTTACTTAAAGCACCTATAGTAACATCAATGGTGGTCTCGACCACACTGGTCAGCTGCCTGATGAGCCTACTGTTGACCATTGGACCCCGGAAAGGGAGAAATCCTTTAAGGGAATCACCTCCTTTTTGTCCCGCTGTATCTTCGGCGTCAATTATCCCTCTCCCATATCTGTTTCTGTGATGACCTGAAGGGGCAGTGTATATAGGGGGAAGCAAAAAGGCTATATAGCATGTTCCTGAGAAGTCAGACGGGAGCCATGCATAGGCTCTGTCCTCACAGACAAAGTATGTACCCTGAGATGGAACCAATGGAGGGGAATTCTGGGATGTGAAAACATACGTATGGGAACAATTCTGTTGTATATCAGTCTTCTTGCTGTTAATCTGAAGGCAAAAATTGCCTTGATGGGGTACTGTCCATACTGGGGGAGACTTTCCCTGCTTTGTTTTATAACTAAGGCTAGTGATATAGTGAGTCACATTCCAACCTTCAAATGCTCGTTTCTCATCGATGGGTATCTTCTTCTTATCTGCAATCTTAGCCATTGATACTATTCCCTTTATCAAGCTACTATGGCTAAAATCCATTCCGCTCCCAAACGAACCAATGGGGTATCTTAGTCGATTATGGTATGTGGCCGAGAACATAGCCAAGTATGCCCAGGCCGATCCTTCATAGGAGAAGGGAAGGACTAGGTAGGGCATGCCTTTATGCGTGCTATGAGGCATGAGTCCACAAACCCAACAATCAGTTATGTTGACAGCTAATTGGTGTTGGTGTAATAGTTGAATGAACAAGTTATTCAGGTATTCAATCCTTCTTATCTGCTCATGCGAGGGAAGGGCATGTGTCTGATGTTGAGAAACAAAGAGGCGAGAAGGCAAAGAAGTAGAATCAGAAAGGGGTTTTGGCTGTAGAAGCTGAACAATCCAACCCGCAGATGCTAATAAAATGCATAAAAACATCGAAATACACAAAATAACGCCAAATCGACTACGCAATAATTTACAGTATTTCTGCTTCATCTTTGTCTTCTTATTTTCCCTACTTGAGGTACCACCCATCCTTTCTAAAAAAAGTTGTTGCTCACGGCAATCTTCCTCAATCACTTAGCTGTAGGTATTTGCTTTTATGACACTGCAAACCTGGGGGTCCTAGCCACCAAAACAGGGTACAGTCCAAGACTCCTACCGTGACCCTGCAACGGGGACAGATGGCATATCAATAATCTCGTAAAAATTGCAACAAAAGGAATAAAAAAAAGTTCAAATGTCTTTGATAGTTCTAGGCCTGAGGTTGTAGCGTCCCTTATTCGATATAGTTTGATCTTGAAACAATGTCTCTGGATTTGTGGTGTCTATTCGAAGATGTGGGGGTATAGCTTCTTGAAGAATATCATCATCTTCTTTCTCGGACTGAGTTCCATCCAACCAGGCGCTACTAAAAGGTACGAAACAGGGAATCTTCTCTCTTTCAGACTCTCCTATGCCCCTGCAGACCCACTGGTCGAAGAGCAAGGGCAAGGGTACCTTTTTGCAGTGCATGCCATGAACCCAGTTTTTGTTCCCCTGGACTTTCACCGCCGTGCGTGTGACGAGGAGTACTAGGCGAGGGGCTGTCCAACGGGGCTCCAGGTTTTTGGTTCTCTGAAAGTTCTTCACACAGACCCAATCCCCAGGTTTGATCGAGTGACCTGGGTCTGTGGAGGCTTCTGGCAAAGCACTTTGAACCTGTTGACGAAGAACACTCAATTTAGTAGTCAAATCATGTAAGTAATCAAGCAACATTGGGTATGGTATGTCTGAATACTTTTTTGGATGAGGGACTCCCCAGATATTTGCTGGGCATCTGAAAACCACCTCGTAGGGGCTAAGTCCCACTCGAGAATGCACAGTGGTCCTGGTAGACAAGAGAGCTAAAGTTAAAGCGTCAGGCCAGGCGAGACCTGTGCTGGCCTGAATCTTTGCTAATTTGAGCTTGAGAGTGCCATTATAGCACTCTACCAAACCCGCTGATTGGGGATGGTTTGCCGCATGGAATTTCTGTCTAATACCAAGACCAGCACACACTTTTTGCATAATTTGGCCCACAAATTCACTCCCATCGTCACTCCAGACAATTTGTGGCAAACCAAATCTAGGGAAGAACTCTTTAAGCAAAATTTTAGCAGTTGACAAAGCAGTGTTATCCTTCAAAGGATAGGCCTCTATCCATCGGGAGAAAGCACATACCACCACTAGGACATACTTGAGGTTGTTGCACCGATCCATGTGAATATAGTCAATATGCAAGACTTCAAAAGGGTATGTCGGGGGAGCAAAATGACCTGCTGGAGTTGGGGTTCCCTTTCCTGGGTTATGCATTAGACAAATAATGCAGTGTTTCACCACATTTTCCGCACACTTCGGAATACCTTCATTCTGCCATACCGGAGCCAAAACCTTGCGTATACCCTTTGCACTGAGGTGGGCTGGACCATGTGCCATAGTAACTACAGGCAACACATAGGCGTCTGGCAACAGCCAACGCTGGTGTTCTGACAACTCCGTCCAACATCCCATTGCATCTAACATTCCAGTGCCTTCTTTCCACTTACTCAATTCTTTCTCTGTAGCCTCTCCTTGAATTGATCTTACACTCTCTATTGTGTCCTCACACATTCCAGCTTCTCTGACCCAATTTGCAGGGCCCGCAAAATACATGCGACTTGTGGCATCCCTCACTGTAGTTTTTGCTACCTCATCCGCAAAAGCATTCCCACAACCAACATCATCCGTGACCTTCTTGTGTGCGCTACACTTTATGATTGCTATCTGTGTAGGCAAAGCAAGCGACTCAAGAAGGTTAGTCACCAATTGACCATGCTGTATTTTCGTTCCATGAGATGTAAAAAATCCTCTCTCCTTGCACAAGCGACCAAAACTGTGTGCCACGCCAAAGGTGTATTGCATATCTGTATAGACATTCACTCTTTTCCCTCTTGACAACACACACGCTCTGGTCCAGGCTATTAACTCAGCTGCCTGGGCTCAATTGTGTCTAATCCGTGCTGCTTCAACAATCGTATGCAGGGTAGTAACAGCATAGGCTGAAGTTGTTTCTCCATTAGGGAGTTTGAAACAGGAACCATCTACCCATAGGATCCCATCCGGGTCCTTAAGTGGAGTATCCTTCAGATCAATCCTGCCTTTTGTTTCCTCCTCTGTGTGGAGAAGACAATCATGCTGCTCCTGGGCATGTTTTTCATCCGGGAGTGGTAACAATGTGGCTGGATTTAACCTCTTGGATGCTCATGACGAGCTGAGCTCGTCATGAGCCACGGCGCTCTGGTGCTCATGACGAGCTCAGCTCATCATGGCCCGTGGAACGCTCAGGTGCGGGGAGAATTCCCCCTCTGTGCTGAGCATTCCACGGGAGGCAATACACCTGTGACGAGCTGAGCTCGTCATGAGCACAGGAGCACCGTAGCTCATGACGAGCTCAGCTCGTCAGAAGCATGGGGGAGCTGTGCGTGCCCCCCTCCCCCCCAGCACAGCGGGGGATTAACCCCCACAGCGAAGGGGTTAAAGTGTTACATCGTTTAATATGTACATGACTTGCCAAGAGCGTTAGCTCATATCCAGATAAACAAGCACTCGTGAGGTGTTGTGTTTTAGTTCTGTTTAACAAAGTGTCCACTGCATGTGGTACCATAACAGTAAGTGTGTTATCCAATACTACTCCAGCAGATTGGCGAATAGAGATTGCTGCCGCTGCTGTAGCTCTGAGGCAGCTAGGCAATGCTTTAGCTATTGGGTCTAAGGTGGCTGAAAAATAGGCACATGGCCTCTGTTTATCTCCAAACTGTTGGGTCAAGACTGACAATGCACAACCCTCTCTCTCATGGACATAGAGCCTAAAAGGCTTACTATAATCTGGGGTACCCAACACAGGAGCAGAACACAGAGCAGTACGTAAGTCAGAGAAACTCTTCTGGCACTCCTCAGTCCAAGGAAGCGGATGAGGGTATCCTGCAATGTAAGTGCTAACAAAGGTTTAGCTAATAAGGAAAAATTGGGAATCCATTGTCTGCAATAAGAGGTAATGCCCAAGAAGGCACGCACTTCTCTCTGTGTAGTCAGGCACCTGTGCAATAGCTTGAATACGTTCTGGGGTCAATCGCCTTCCGTCCTTCGACAAGAGATGACCTAAGTAGGTAACCTCTTTGCGGGCAAACTGCAACTTGGGGGGTGACACCTTATGATTGATATCAGACAAATGGTGCAGCAGTGCAACAGTCACGTCCCTACAAACATCCTCTGAATCAGCAGCCACCAACAAATCGTCCACATATTAAATAAGGGTAGCACCTGAAGGCAAAGGGAAAGTATTAAGCTGGGATTTAAGAGCCTGACTATAAATAGAGGGACCCTCACAATAACCTTGTGGTGCTCTTTTAAATCGGAAACTTCGACCTCCTAAAGAGAAGCCAAAAATATCCCTACTCTCCTCAGCGATGGGAATGCTGAAGAAAGCATTCTTCAAATCGATCACAGAGAACCAAGCTGCCAAAGCAGATATCATCGTTAGCAGGGCTGTGATGTCCGGGACGACAGGAAACTGTGGGACAACAATTTTGTTGACTTCTCGTGGATCAATCACAAATCTATAAACAGGGGGCTGGGAAGGATCTGTTCTTTTAAGAATCGGCAACACAAGACTATTGCACACATTTCCTCTCGTTTCCTCAACCATACCCTTCTGAACCAAATCATGAATAATAGCCAAAAGCGCTCTCTCACCATCAGTAGATATTTTGTATTGAGGAATACGTGGCAATTTGACATTGGGCTTAAGTGTAACAACATAAGGTGGAATTTCAAGACGGCCCACATCATTTGGGCCTGTAGCCTAGAGCTTTTCAGGGAGAGAAAGCAACTCAGGTGGAAATTGGTCTAGGGACAAGTACATTGATTAAGTCAATTTCCTTCCTAGTGGGAGATGCACACCAGAAGGAGAACAATGTAATGTTGCATACAACCTTTTCAACAAATCCAAACCCAATAAGTTCTCACCACAACTAGCTGTCAAAATAAGTGGAACCTTCAAGTTATAAGGACCAATTGTGATAGGCAGTGGGCAAGAGACCGGATTACAGACAGGGGCGCCAGAAAATCCTACAGATGTATTCATTGAGCCAGACAAAGGTGCCTCAGGGAGTTTAGAATGAATGATAGAACTTCTCGTTGTACCAGTATCCAAAAGAAATGGTTCTAGAACACCCATAGTATTGACGATAACATAAGGCCCATTCTGGTCTACTGGAATCGATACAACTCCCTCACTTTGTCCATGGCTGTTCTATTCAGTGTGGAAACCTTCGTCCCCATTGTCCACATAACAATCATCAGTGTAGTATTGTGCAGACTGAGCATTATGTTGATCGAAATAATTCGTAGCCTTCGGAGGCGAGAAAGAACGCTGTTCTTGAGGGAATACACCTCTTCCTCTACCCCTGGATGGTGACAGAAAACCACCGCGACCACGTGAAACAGACATCCCATTACTACGCTGTAACAGAACTGGGCAACTATTCTTAAAATGGCCATCCTCTTTACAATAAGCACACTGGTTAGGACCCAACAAAGGTCATGGAACAGAAGGCTCAGGTTTTTGAAATACCTTCTGAAATTGCGGAGACTGGGGGAACTGATGCTGAGCAAAACGTGGAGGATGAGCCTGTTGTAAAAGGACCTTAGTTTTCAGATCTCTATTCTTCTTCTCTTGCTTATGTTTCTCCTCCTTATCCCTATTCTCATAATATTGTGTAGTGGCTAATATCTGGGCAGAAGAGGAAACAGCCCATGAACTCTCAGAACTTTTCAATTTGTTGGATAACTCAGGAAGTAAGTTAAATACAAACTTGTCCACAAACAAACGTTGGCCACCCTCAGTAGTCATGTCCTGCCCGCTGTGATCAATAAATGTCTCCTCGAAACGAGTAAAGAAATTGGAGACACTCGCATCTATCTTTTGTTTACATGCAGCCAGCTTATCCCAATTTACTCGTACTGCGGGCATCATTGTCTTCATTAGAGTAATTATTCTACCAGGGAGTGCCGTAATCAGAACATCGGGCTTCGCACCGCCCACTTGTGTTGCTTCTGCGGCGCGTATAGCAGCCCAATCACCACCTAATTCTACTGCATGGTCCTCTATACGAATCCGAGCCCATAAGGATTGCGGGACTACATTCCCAAATAACATATTGATATCGGCTAAGTTCATAATACAAGCCTCAACCGTCTAGACAATTCTTTAGAAGTACCAGTAGGGTTTTTGCGAGGGTCTGGCAGAGTCTGTTTAAGAGCCAAAACTTCAAACCTTTTCCAGAGGACATGAACCCATACACGCTGAAAGTGGGCTGGTACGGGATGGGCGCCACCCACTGCGTCTCTCCATACTGGAGGCACACATTGGATAGTGCTTTAATTCCGGGCCGACAATAGGATCACATTCTGGAAGAGTCAAGGAAGAGAATATCGTTCTTAAAGCAACAAGCGCATTTATAGCCTCCTCGACTTTTGGTCCCACTATAAGACCCTTGTCAAAATCAGCCTGAACTCGCAACAAATCCGGGGGAACTGTATCCAACTCCATATCCTCCCATCCCTTAACTAGAGTGTCACACATAACATCGAAAACATATCTCTGGGTGGGCTCGGTCCATTGGCGGAGAGAACTCATAATATCTCGCGCACTATATATTGCACCTTCCTTAATCCACCTTCGAGCGAGAGAACCCAACACCGTTTTCTCATCTGAAAGCGGAATTTGCAGACGGGATTGCTGTCGAGAAAGAGCCGGTGACATATTTAACGATCCAAGTAAAGGAGAAAAGAAACCTGAGACAGCTTCTACCAGTCGCTTATGCGTAGTCGGGGTATCACTTAAAAGAACAGGTGACATAAGGGAAGTGGAAGGCGACACCAGCAGACGCGTAGTAGATTGCAGAGGCAAAGAAGTTGACAACGAGGGAGGTGGGGGCTGAATTACAGGGAGGGGCAAATGTGGGGGAATAGGAACAGGCAAAGCAGCAATGATCGGTTGTGCAGGTGGCTGGACAATCGGCAACTGGATGGCCACTCGCTGAGCGGGAGGTGCTAACGGGGGTGCAGTAGCACCTTGTGCATAGGGTGGAGGCAACCTCAATAAGCGGGCCATTAAAGGATCTTCCTCAGGATCCCTACTCTTCACTGGAGGGGAAATAGGCAACGCCGGATAACACCTATCTATCACCATACGATGTTGTCTTTCCGTTATCTCCATCGCATAATCAGACTCATTATTTGCAAACTGTTGGGCAGCCTGTGTAATCGGCATACCTTGCACTTTCCTATCTCTTTTTGCCTGCTTTATTTCTCTCTGTTTGGCTTCTTTTCACCAGAGGCGGAAAGAGTCAAACTTTGCGGGCCGAGCTTTTCTTTTAAATAGACTCGTTTCTAAATTATCTAATATATCGGTATCAAAGCTACCATTCTGTTGCCACTCCAGAACACCATCCTTTTTAGTATATCGGATCCATGTCTCATTAAAGGTAATGGGGCCGATACCATGTTTCGAATATAACTCATAAGTGGGAGTTCCAACCGGAGGGATCGGACAAGAATCCTCCAACTGGGAATCCCTATCACAAGAACAACAACACCAACGTTTAAACTTACTGAAACCAGGCATCGTTATTTCACTGGTCTCTTCTCAATCATCAAGGGGTTAATGCCAATAATACTGCACAAACGTACTTACCCCTTGGCTTCGGCCACTGCAGTAGCCGAATAGAAACCCATACCAGAAACAAAAGAAATTTGTGGGAGCGACCCACCAAATACTTAACTAAGTGTCCTCTTACACCACCGGAGGTCCGTCCACCGTCTCGCAATAGCAATCATCACCGAAAGGACCTAGGCAGGGCGGCAGTCAGATCAGCAGTCGTCAGCAGCCGTCAGCAAAAAGGGGGAAGCCGCGCTGTAAAGACCTTCGGTCCACTTATGACATGCAGGGGCCAATCGTGTGGTGCGCTTCCTCCGGATTTTCTTGCGGGGCTCCTCACAATCCTCAGGCTGAACCGCTCCCACTGAGGCCGCCCCACGATGCAGACATGATCTTTGGCTAACCTTAACGATCTCTAATACAAAGGTTTCCTAGCCGAGTCTAACATCCTGCAAATGCAAACATTCTAAATTAAAATTGTACATCCTAGCATTAAGGGCCAACGGCAAGGTCTTAACCGGTGTCAGATCCCTACTACCAAAAACTCTCGCCCTCACCGTGTGAGTGGCGCATGCGCAGAGGACTCTACCCTCGTTGCCAACTGTAACTTCCCTTGTCGTGGTGGGGGCCCCCTTTCCACTCGACGCCATCTTAAAGGTCGTCCGAGTTCACGTGTGAGGTATCTGTAGGAAGGACAGCGTGCACTCCCCCCATCCCCACACTCTCTATCAGCCGTCGCGGATATCCGGCCCCCGGGAAATTAGTAGGAGGGGCATCTAGCCGCCTCCCCCCCTGGGAGGGGCCTATGGCCGTCTCCCCCTAGGCGACCCATCCTTAGTGGGTGCCGCCTCCCCGTGGGAGGGACCAATGGCCGCCTCCCCTCGGGCGCTCCCATCCGTTGTGGGTGGCGCCCCCCTTTAGGGACCTGGAAATTACTGCTCACCGATCATGACCTTACCGCCACAGGCCGGATAGTTGACCGACTATCCGGCCCCCCCAACTCCTCCTAAAGGTCATGCTTCCTCAAACCCCTTAGCCATGCTACGAAGTCTCCTATGAGTAAATCATTCCCCTCCCTGGACAGGTGAACCCCATCATTCAGATACATGAGATCACCCCGTATACACCCGTGAGGAATGCTATGCAACTGCGAACAGCGAAACAATTCACCAATTTTATTGTTAACCTTTTTCACTGAATGGTTCAGTGTTGACACCGAAAGGCCCCCCCGCCATACCTTCCTGGGAATCATGTGGGACCAGGCAATCGTGCACCCCGGGATTCTTTTAGCCAACCAGCTAACACCAGACAAAATTTGTTCGAACAACACTCGTCTACCCAGTGTCACCAAGTCATTGCCCCCCAGGTGTACTATGACTACAGATGGCGGTGACCTTTTCCGCCCTAGGAGACCCTCAAAAAATGATTCGAATTGGTCAAAACAGAGCCCGCCCTTCCCATGGAAGGCCACTCTGTACCCGTATTCCCCAGCTGCGTGAGTCGCGTCACCTGCTTCGAATGCGTCCCCGGTGCGCCTCACATATGAGTGGCCCACGACCCATACCACTCTCTCTCCAGACGGTGATCCTTGACCGCTGGTCTCCTGGTACTGGGTCGACTGCAAATTCCGCCCCGCGTGACAGGCTTGCGAAACTGTAATTCAAACAAAAGACAAGAAGCGTGAGTACATGTCAATTGATCATTACAACATGTGCAATCACACATACCTTTTGAAGCAATTCGAGGACCATCGTCCCAACTGTTTCACTTCACTCTGACCCCTGGCTGTAGCCTCAGTAGCAGCCCCTATCCTAAAGGAGTGGGTCCCAAAATCGCACGGGTCCATGCCCGCAGCAGCGATTGCCAGTGCTAGCACCCTCTGGAACTGAAACCTCGTCAGTGGGGTGCCATCCTTGTGCCTCAGCAAACTCCCCCCCCATGTAACCGCCCTTAGTGCCAAGTATTCCTCTACACACTTTATTGGGCACGTGGGGGACCCTCGCGCGCGCTGCATGACAACACTATTCCCAAAAGCCCCCTGGTCAGTTTTGGACCTGGCTATCGAGACCACCATCGAATCACCCCTAATTTGGACGTGATCCCTGCATAGGCCTCCCTCAACGTCTTTCTTATTCCTTGCGACCAGTTCGCTCACCCGCATAGCCCCATGGAATGCTAATGCGAAAGCTGCCCGGAACAGAACTGCTTCAAAATGGGAGGAACATGTCTCGTCTAGTTTTGCTCCAAGCAAAGCCAACCTGTGTAAGCCAATCGGGTGTCTCCCACCTTGCTTGCGACCCTCGAGGCGCTGCCAGCCGCGAAGGGCCTTCTTAACCAAAAAGGAATCCGTTGGGTCTCTTATGCCATGCACCTGCGCCATGAAAGAAATGGGCGCCCTATGCCTACTGGCCGTTGCCGCTGATCGGCCTTCTCTGTGCAGCGCTACCAGGAACCCCAGGAAGGATTCCTCCTGACCCCAGCTCTGACTCCCTGTTGGACCCAAAAATGTGCAATAGGAACGAAACGCTCCTTCGTATGCCTTCCTTGTCCTGGGGGCTAGGCTTGCTGCCACGAGGTCTTGTAGTCCGGGGCACCGATTAGCCATAGTGCTTCGGGGAATGGTGCCGCCACTAGGTCCGCTGTAGGCAGATAACCCCTGAACGCCTGCATATGTGAACGAGAGAGTGCATCAGCTGCATGATTCAGTACGCCTGGCACATGTTTCGCCCTGAACTGTACATTCAGTCTCATGCAAAGCAGCACAACTTCTTTCAACAATCTCAAGATCCATTTGCAGCGTGCTGCCTGTTGGTTAATGCATTCGACCACAGTCATATTATCAGACCAAAACACCACTGCGTGGTCCCTGAAGTTGTCAGGCCATGCCATCAGAGCAACCCAAATGGGGAATAACTCCAAGAACCCAATGTTACCTGTGAGACCGCTGGAGTGCCACCAGGCCGGCCATGTTTGCGCCAACCATCGATTACCTAAGATGGCGCCAAATCCCACGCTCCCCGCCGAGTCAGTCCACAGACCTAGTTCATCTGAAGACACTGGCGGCTTGTTCCACATGACTCGACCGTTGAAGTCCGCCAGAAATGCCAACCAAATGCGCATATCCTGGCGAACCTCTGCCGACAGTCTCGTACAGTGGTGCCCCTCTTTGAGACCGACCATAGCTTGAGCAATAGAGCGTGAGAAGGGGCGGGTCATAGGTATTACCCTCAAAGCAAAGTTAAGCTGACCCACTGTTTGCTGTAACTGGTGCAGGGTCACTTTCTCTTTACCCAGGCATTGCATCAAGGAAGCCCTAAACTTGGCCACCTTTTCCATCGGTAAACGGAAACATCCCTCCACAGAATCGAGCTCAATTCCCAGAAACTCCAGTGAAGTAGATGGTCCAACCGTCTTACTTGGTGCCAGTGGGACTCCAAACTCCCTCATGAGGATGCAGAAGTTGTGCAGCGCCTGCGCACATCTCGTATCGCCGGCTGCTCCCAAGAACAGGAAGTCATCGAGATAGTGCATAACATGCCTATGCCCTGTGGCCTCGGTGAATGCCCACTCTAAAAAACAACTGAACATTTCAAAATAGGCACAAGAAATGGAGCAACCCATAGGCATGCATTTATCCATGTAATAACTTCCTTGAAATGCAAAACCTAGCAAGCGCTGATCCTGTGGGTGTACCGGGAGCAACCGGAACGCCGATTCGATATCTGATTTCGCCATCAGCGCCCCGGGGCCCAGGCGATTCAACATGGCCACGGCCTCATCGAACGATGCGTACCGTACTGAACAGACTTCTGGGTCAATGGCCTCGTTCACCGAGGAACCCCTTGGAGCAGAGAGGTTATGAATAAGTCTAAACTCCCCCGGGTCTTTCTTCGGGACAACCCCTAACGGGGAACAGATGAATTCCGCCACCGGCGGGCGATGGAAAGGCCCTGCCACTCGCCCCAAGCTGACTTCTTTTGCTATTTTCTTCTCTGCCACGCTTGGGTTGTGCTGCACCGATAACTGGTTTTTACAGAAGGAGTCCCCCCGAAAATCCCCCGCCGGGATGTGGAAGCCATGGAAGAATCCGTTCCTCAACACCCCAGCGGATACATGATCAGGGTATCTGTTTAACCAAGGAGTCATAGCCATGAGATCAACGGGTGTAGACAATCGGTCACAACGTTCTACCTCACTCCTGCTTAGAGCCTCCTTTTCCTCCCGTCCCGCTATTTCTCGATTTACACGAACTCTCCGGGTGTGAGGAGTTCCCACAGCCCGCACATACATGCTTGAACCTACATGTTCCCTACGGTCTGTTACAGTTGCCTCGATTGAAGCCCCAACAGACCCCCCGTTTGCCGCCATTCCCTTCGGTCTTAGGCTGGTAATCCCCACTGGCGCCCGCTCGAAAGGGCACCGCAGGCTTTTGGCGGACGACCTCCGACCCGCTCCCGCCTGGCGAGGACGTACCTGCCGCCCCTGGCAGGAGCTGTTTGTGCCATGACACCGAGTCCAGGCAATCCCAAGTCAAAGTAGCATCATATTCTTTGGCTTTCCTGAACTTCATGTCATAACCTTTCCATTCCTCCCCCCCGTACATAGAATAAAAATCCATAATACGATTTTGATAGCAAGTCAACTCAGTCATCACCTCGGGTTTACTTTCCCCCATAACTGCAGTAAATATAGAGAAGGCCTTAACCCAATTCGTCACTGTCTCATCCACCCTGAATTCCGCCATCTTGGCGCGCCAGACGCTCGGGTGCCACAAATCCTTCTGGGTTTTAGCATATTCCATCTCGCGATGGTCAGTTAATAAGGAAAACGTGTTAACATATTTGTCCCCCCATATTAACTCTTTCGTGGCCAAAGGGATGTGCTGTGCCACCTTTTCCCGCCTCGAGGGTAATGAACCCTCTCCCGCTATTGGCAATGCGAGCTTACCCGGTTCGGCCGTTGTTCCCGCCGTTTTCGTGTTACCAACTGCAGGTCCTACCGGTGCTACCTGTGGGGAAACAAGAGGAACATTCGCCTTTGCGACACCTCTCGACTGCCGCAATTGCTTGATTAGTCGTCTGGCCTCCTCGGCCGGATCTCCAGGGGCCACTGACCCCCCTGCTTTCTTCTTAAGCCATGCTGCCAACTGGATGGCCAATTCGGGAGGCATATCCTCATCGTTATCAGGAGTAATTACAACCGGGATCGGCTGCCCCATATCAGGATTTGGTACCGGTTTGTCTACCGGCATGAGGGGGGCGACTGGGGGTACCTCTGAGACCGGGACCTCCCCCGAAACTGCCTTCTTCTTGACCCGTTTCCCTCTACCCTCAGGGATGACTCCCGGCAAGGCCGGGCCTATTACCTTCTTAGGGTGACCCGGGTTGCTCAGTGCAGCCAGCTGTTTTTTGACCTCCGTCAAACCTCTACCGATCGATTGGACTTGTCCGAGTTTTCGGTCCATGCAAGCCATCCGGTTCGACAACAGGCGTAATACCTTGTCCGTCTCGGAACTCTTTCCCGCTTTCTTGCCAGCCATGATGTCGAGTATTCCGCTCCTAGCTGATCGACGAGGTTCCGGACTCTTCGAACTCCAAGTAACTGAAAGAGAAACAACAAGATTACAAGTTCTCAAAATTGTTGCTTGTTCCGTCGAGGGCTCACGAGCAACGAGTGGGTGCAGCCTTCAGAGCACAGGAACAAGAGGACGCTTCTTCGGATTCCCGCTCTATTTATTCTTCTGCGGGAGGGCGTGTACCCTCCTCCGGTACGCCTACTGGGCGTGGTCTTCGGTATAGGTGTCTAGGACAACCCCTCTTGGGCGGGAAAAGGCGCGCCCCGGCTACGCTGCTTCGGGCATACCAGCCGAGACACGCCCCCCGCCCAAAATGGTTTCCCGGGAGGATCGAGGCACCCAACCATACGTTCGGGGGGACCGAATGGTCGCCCCTTTCCAGTCTGCCGACTACACACACTGCTCGGTAAAAACACAAAGTGACACAAATGAGTTGTGATCCGCTCTGGGGAAATGAACAGAGACCTCGCTTGATGCAATGCACAAACTCAGACATTAATGCATTCGGCAGCGAGGACTGATTCACAACAAAAGAACTCTTGCTCTTTCATCCTGGTTTGTGACAGGGAAAATGGGACCTGGGGATTAAGCATTAGGTTCGGGACTGGAACTGGAACTTTTTTCAAAGGCTTCGAATGTTCACAAGTGTTTAGAAATGCGTGTCCGACGAATAACAAACACAATAAGGAAACCGACAAAAGCAATAATGTCTTTTGAGTCATAACCCACTAAACCAAGTTCATCCCTGTGAACTAAGCATTACCTTTCTACATACCTGTGATCTTGCTGCACAACAAATTAATTTAAAACACAAATCAGAGATGTTTTAGGAAACAAACAATTCTTAACAGAGGAAACCTTCAGTCATGGTTGGACTGGGACTGAACGTACGCACGTGCACTAAAACATATGCCCTCATCTGTGAATTAAGGGGCATATTTATGATTTCTGGCCCATCTCTGCAAATCAGCAGGGATGCGCCCTAACAAATGCGTCACGCAAAACTACCCTTGCGTCACGGCGGATGCGCCGCATTTACAATGCTGCGCGCCGTGGCGCAAGGGTAGGCAGATGCGTGACGCATCTCATGACGTAAGGGCGGCGCATCGTTGGAGTCGCGTCGCAAGCGCGAGGCGACTCCAGCAATGCTCGGTTGCGCCCTATACTTAACGTACTGCGTCAGTCCTTACGCCTGCTTCAAGCAGGCGTAAGGAATTGACGTAGCAGCGTCGCACAAGTGCCTGCGTGAAATCTTGTAGATTTCACGCAGGCACTTTTGCGAGGCGCACCTGCCCCGGAACGCCCACCCTGCGCCAGAACGCCCACATGTGGCGCAGGGCTTTACAACATGATGCATCTGCCTAGATGCGTCACGTTGTAAATGGGTCACAGGGATACGCCACATTTAAGCCGCCGTTGCGTCACGCAAGGTGGCGTAAACGTGGCACAAGTGCCTTGTAAATCTGCCCCAAAGTACTAAAAGATGCCCATGTTTGCAAAATAGGAGAGTTTTGAACCTATATAGATGCCGTATACGTGTTTTGCAAGTTAAGGACGCATGCATAGATTTGAGCTTGCTTCAGGCAATATTTGTTTTAATCTATACTACTATTATAAAGAGAGAACTGAGTTGGTAAAAGTTTAATCCCTTTTGCTTTTCAAGGTGGAAATGTTCAAAATCTGGGGACATATTAGAGGTGGGTGGGTGATACAGGAGTAGAAACCAGTCAAGTCAGAGAAGCAAGACAGGCCCACACATGACTCACAGGGGCACAGATAGATGGCCTGACATAGCGAACGGCAGCATACACTTGGTTGATGCCTAGGACACACCCACTAATAGCCACAACCAATAACGTCAAGGATTTCAAGAACCCTATCAAATGGATGAACACTGTATGGGAATTATATGACTTGGAGGCAGATATCTGTTTTCAACAGGAGACACATCTCCATCAAGCAGACCTGCATAGAATACATCTTGCTGATTTCATGACACACCTTTGTGGAACAAAATACCAAGGCTAACCAAGCAGGGAGATGAGTAGCTGTAGATAGAGTGTGAGATAGACAGCACATCACTGTAGCAGCAATATATGCCCTAATCGTGGAAAGGAATAGTTTCTAAAACAAACAATCCATCCATCTATACTACTATTATAAAGAGAGAACTTGCACCTTTGAGCCAGGTAAACTCGAAAACTACACCACCAATCTGAACACCCAAGACATCTTAGAAAACCTCAGGGCAAGCAGAAGGACATAGGCTACATAAAAATAAAAATAAAACGTTGTTTAAAATATTTACAAATAAAAATAAAGTAGTCCCTTGCAAGTAGCGCCGGCCGCGACGTATGCGTGAGGGGAGTAGCGTCAGGACATGAGCGCCGGGAGGAGGGTCTGCGTGAGGGGAGGAGCGGAGTTCACCAGCAACAGCAATACGGGAAAACATGAGTGCCGGGAGGAGCTGCTGAGCGGTGAGAAGCGGAGGAGCAGTGGCAGCGCGCGGAAGAGCAGCTGATGAGGTAAGTCTGGACTTGGGGGGGGTTACAAAGCCGGGGCAGGAGGCGGGAGGCGGGCGGGAGGCTCAAGGCGGGAGGCGGTAGGCGCAATGCGCTATGCGCTATGCCCAATGTCGGGGCGGGGGGCGAGGGGGCTCAAGGCACAAGGCTCAAGGTGGGAGGCGGTATAGCCAATGTCAGGGCGGAAAGCGGGAGGCGGGAGGGATGCGGACTGGGCAATGTCGGGGGTGCACAGAGGCTTAAAATGCTGCCCCCAGCCCCTTTCTGCCCCAGGCAACGCTGGGGCGGGCTGCTAGTCCTAGATAACCCTGTTAAAAAGATGGGGGGAGAGGAATCTGACAGTTTCGAAGAAAGTATTTCAGATAACGAGATAGAAATAGCAATGGTTGGGCTACCCTCAGGTAAGTCTTTGGGAGGAGACGCCATACCACTAGAATTCTATAAAGTATTCAAGGATATTATTGTGGAGCCGTTTAGCCAGGTTATAAAGGAAATTGGAACTAAAGGAAAAACACCTGATTCGTGGCATATGACCGAAATAATATTTTTTTTAAGAAAAGGTAAACCAGAAGAGGAATGTGGGTCATTTAGGCCAATTTCAGTGATAAACGCAGATGCGAAAATTTACGCTAAAATCCTGTTAAAATCGGTTAGTCCCTATAATGCCCAACTTAGTCTCCCCCCATCAACATGGGTTTATTCAAGGGAGAGATACTACCTCGCATACAATTACTGCAATAAGTGCATTAGATATTGCTAATATCAATCCCACCCCACTCGGTATGATCTTATTAGATGCATAAAAGGCGTTTGACCGAGTGGGGTGGGAATTTTTTATGGGCTATGTTGACAGAGTTTGGAATTAAGGGACAATTTCTGTTACAGATACAAGCACTTTATCAGAACCCTTGTGCTAAATTGGATTATTTAGATCTCCAATCATCTAACTTCTCAGGGCTATGTGGCACCCATCAGGGATGCCCTTTATGACCCTTATTATTTGCTTTATATATAGAGCAGTTTATTGTTAAGTTACAAAATGATTTGCGAATAAGGGATTTTAAATCAGGGGCAAACTCACTGAGGGTAGTCGCCTATGCAGACGACATTGCGGTCTTTTCAACAGAACTGGGGGAAGCATTAAATATAATAACTGAAGCAGCAGAACAGTTTGGATCAGTGTCTGGCTATAAATTAAATGTCAATAAGACACAAGTTCTTCTTAACTATAAACCAGAGAGACCTATACTCGGTCCTTGCCCGATTGTTACATATTAACGGTTAAAATAACAGCAAGGATTGATCAAATAATATCATTAAACTATGATGAACTACTAAAAGAGAAGAGCAGGTCTTTAAGAAATGGCATTCACTACCGATTGGGATACTTGGTAGAGTCAATATTATTATAATGAAAATTTGACCCAAATGTCTTTATCTCTTTTGAGCCATACCTCTCCGTGTCCCAAACATATTTATTTTAAATTAGAAGGCGTATTAAGCAGTTTTATTTGGGGTTATAGGAAGGCAAGGTGAGCGATAGATCGGCTAAAACTTCCCTATTGCCAGGGTGGTCTTGAGTTCCCGGATTTTAAATTATATTTTTGGTCAGCTTGCTTCACACGACTACGCAGTCTTATTAATCCAGCCAACACAATTTTTAGTCATAAGCTTATTTTGGGGACAGAGAGTCACATGTTTTTGTACAGACTTAACGATCCTACCTACTTTAAAAGGGTCAAATTTAAGACTCTAGAAGACGAGGTTTTTACTTGCCGCTCAATTGTGTTAAGTAAAAATATCTCATGTTACCACAAGGAGCTACCTCTTTGGCAGAACCCAGGGTTACCTAAGATATTTCATGATCTGGCAGGAAAGAAATTGGATAATAGTGGGGTCACTTGTATGGGACATCTATATGATTATAATGGCTTTGTTTCATTTGAAAGGTTGCAAGTAAAATATAAGTTACCGGGGTTTATGCTTTTTAAGTATTACCAGATTATAGATTCTTTTGTGAAACAACTAAAATTGGAGAATACAAAGGACTCAGAGATATCGGGCCTTTTTTATACTGGGGGATCAAAATCTATGATAAGTAGAGCATACAAATGGCTTAGTATTGGGAGACCGGATGACTGTGATAGATTAGCGGAAAAGTGGAGTGGGATTTTGGGGACACCAGTGTCGACAGGTACAATCTCTCAGGCTTTTAATGCTATAGATAACAATGTACATGTGACTAACTTGAGACGGCAGCAACATCGCACGATCTGTTTGTTATATTACACTCCGGATAGAATTGTAAAATGGTCATCGGGTAACAACGCAATGAGCGGACAAAATGTCCGAAATAAGGGTTACATGCAGCAGATATTATGCATATAGAAGAAGATGTTTTACTTCATAAATTAGGGATAGGAGTACCTTTACAGATGTCTGAGGTTATGTTAGGATATAGTTATAGAAATATCATCTGTAAAAGCTTGGTCACTATTTTATTAGTAGCAGCTAGACTAACAATAGCTAACAATAGCTAGGGTGTGGACATCCCCGAAACCTCCAACTGTGACGGATTGGTGGCTCTTAGTGAGGCAGATCTATGATATGGAATTCTCACTGGCTTGGTCTAGAGGGATGCAGTCAATGACCAAATGTACGGCAATATGGGGAAATATCTTTGAATGATAACACATACTGTTTAAATCCAGTAGGCAGAAAAAGGCAAAAATACTCCATTAATTCTTCATTTATGTATTTCTTCTGTTTTTTACTTTCTGGAAAGGATTATATCAAATTGTTATTTGTTTACATGTATTTTGTTGATTCATATTGCGATGCCTTTATCAGTAAAAAAAATTTAAAAAAAGAAAGTCATTACTGAAGATAGATGTTAGTGTTATCTATTCTTTTTCCATCTAGAAGCAGATCCTGTCAAGAGATGCCCGGTGGGAATCATTATGTTATTACAGAGTTGATTCTGGTTGGCTTTCCTACTTCCACAAAGATTCAGATTCTAATCTTCATCATGTTCTTCTTCATTCATATCAGTACAATCACAGCAAATATTTTTATTATTGTGATAGTTAGTGTGGACCGCAGTCTGTGTTGCTCTCCAATGTACATTTTCCTTAGCCACTTCTCATTTTTGGAGATTTGGTACACCTCTGTCACTGTCCCCAAAATGCTGTCTGACTTTTTATCTGAGGACAAGAACATTTCCTTTAATGGATGTCTAGTGCAAATGTATTTCTTTTTCAGTCTGGGACTCACTGAGCTGTTCCTCCTGGCTGCAATGGCATACGACAGGTATGCTGCCATCTGTCACCCTTTGAGATACGCATCCATAATGACCTACGGGCTGTGCTGCCATCTAGCCTGGAGCTCCTGGATAAGTGGGTTTCTTACTGGCTTCCTAGTGTTGATTCCGGAGTCTACCCTAGATTTCTGTGGATCTGTTTCAGTCAATTATTTCTTCTGTGATGTTGTTGCTCTCCTCAAAATCTCCTGTGGTGCTATGTATTTCAGTGACGTTCTGATCTTCACCCTCACTTGGATTATCATACTAGCTTCTCTCCTCCTGACTATGGTGTTTTATGCCTGCATAGTACGGACCGTGCTGAAGATCCCATTAGGAACAAGGCGGCGGAAGGCGTTCTCCACATGTGGAGCCCACATGACTGTGGTGTCAACCTTTTATGGAACTGTGATCTTCATGTACGTGAGGCCAACCTACAGCTACGCCTTTCACATGGACAAGGTGGTGTCCTTGTTCTATGCCGTTGTGACACCACTATTTAACCCAATGGTATATACATTACGCAACATGGAGTTCAGGAAGGCTGTGAGGACAGCACTGAAGAGAAGCAACGTATGTAAACAAATGTACTAAGCAGCTGTTGGACATTCAAGCATTTAAGTTCTGTGTCCTTTTTCTTTTAACTCGCTCAATTTCTTCATAGTTATTTTGCATTGTCTTTACTTCAAATATGACTATTCCTTCTCACCTGTCCTGCCTGCACTCACATTGGAAATAGTAGGAACACAGCACTCATATTAAAATTCACAGATTGGACCCTCTATTTCCTGATTACATTTTAATACTCCTTGCTGCCTCTTTCATCATTAACAAAATATGCTTGATGACTGTACCGATCAGTATTATTTTTATTATGAATATTTTGCCTAAGTGTATTGACTTTAGGGATTAAAATCTGTTTGACATTCAATCACTATCAGTCATTTCCATTCTGTTGTTCTGTGTGAATAATGTGGTACTCAACCATGTGGTGTCAATAACGGCCTTTAGCAAAGGGCAATCATTTGCAGATTAATTAATATGTCACTGAACTGCAAGTCTAGCAGCCGGCAAGATGATTCCTTAACTTCAGAGCTCTTTAACTAGCTGCTGAATTTAGTGGCAGAACAACATGAAGTGAGACAGCAATATGTGGGGGAAAATTACAGCATCCCAATGAAAAGTAATCAATGTAGCTTAAACAAAGTCTGCTAGAGCTACAGGCAGAAACACCATGGAGCTTATTCACAAATGATATTTTGTATTAGATCATTGGAATGTGGAGCACTCCATTGCAGACAATGGAGTCCTCCGTGCTTCTATTGGCTGGTAAAGGCCCACAAAGTAACATTCCAATGTTGTTTTAGAAAAAGTCCTCTCAGAGCTCTAGGGGATTTAAATCCCCTCGGGATCCGAGAGGCCTTGGTTTAATTTGTTAGAACATTCTACCATCTAGTAGCAGAATGTTCTAATAGCCTTATAGCCCTTCGCAGCTGGGCTATAGCGGCTATTAGAGTTCCGCTCCCTTGTAAAAGTCCCGAGCCTTTGGCTCGGGCCTTTAACGCTGGAGCGGGCCTTTAATGGGCGGTATAGCCCGCTACGGCGGGCTATAAGGCTATAGTATGTTTAGTAGTACTACAACAGTACTACTAAAGTACCACAATATGCTAGTCATAAACCTATGAGCACAAGTCTCCACCTCCACCTGCCCCATCTTTTCTATGGGAAGATCATGGCACATGTGTGTACTACTTACTGATAGTGGGAGGGACCAGGGGGACTGGCTGGAAAAGGGTCATACTTACTACTAAGTGGGAGAGGTTAAAGGAGGAATAGGGAGGGGCTTAGGAAGGAGTGGGGAGGGGTTCAGGGAGGGAGATACCCCAACCCACAAAAATTAAGCCCATTGCTTTTAAAAAACTGTACTTCCAAAATTACTACAGTAAAAAAAGGACTGCAATCAGTAGTAAATTACTCCAGCTAAGAGAAAGAGTAAGTCCAGCAGCACACATGACCCACCATTGGTACTGCAACACCCTTCCATAGAGCATAATGAAGGTAGGGATTAAAAATAAAACCCCATAAGAAATAATGGTACAATAAATACATTATTTACATGTATTATAAGTATAAATAAATATAATTCCATGTAAAAAAAGAATAATTTGTATTAAAAATAGATTAACTACTTTGAATAAATTTCTATACATCACTATTAATCATTTTAAATGCATATCTATAACTTTGCCTCAGGTGGAAATGTATGTCCTAATTCAAACTTCCCCTAAATAATTTTAATTTATTCTATGCATTTAAACTGTGGACTCTTCCTATGGTTAGGTATTGGGGAAAGTAAGTAGTTTATTTAACTCCAAACTTGAAAGACATTTGGGAGAAATATTTTTATGCTAAATATTATTGGAAATTCATTTTATATATGTAGAACTAATGAAAAATTGTTACAGCTCCATGAAAGCATTTTTTAAATAAAGCTCTAATTAAGGTAACGAAAGCCAACTCTATTGTCTACCTTGTTATGTTGCAACAAGGGTTTTCCAAAGTATAGATGCAAGACCTCTAAACTTTTGGTCAGGGACTCTGCCCTCTGCCCCAGCAGCTCTGCCGTTGTGCCTCTGTCCCCTCACCTCTGCAGTGAGTAAGAGTTCGAGACCTGTTCCACTCATTGTGCCTGGTGAGCGTTTTCACTGCTCTATTGGTTTTACTGCATTTACTGTATTGTTCTGTATGTGTTCTGCCTGTAGTGTTATTTTTGCCATATCTGCCTTTCTGTGCCCTTGTTGTGTCCTCTGTTGCCTGTTTTTATTGCCATCTCCAGCCGCTGCTGCCCCGCGGCCCCTCCCCTACCAGACTCCCACTCCTGTCTCCCAGCAGCGCTTCCCACCCCCTTCCCCATTTAATGCCGGCCCCTGCACCGCTGCGCAGCACATGTGCACAGCAGACATGCCAAAGGTGAGCCAAAGGCAAACCTGTCTGCGCCAATGCGTGACCCGACCGCGAACAGTGCCAGGGACCCTGGATCTCCAACCATCAACCGCTATGACTCAGCTTCCCTGTTCGCACTCAACCCCAGGAGGAACAGCAACTGCCAGCTATCCACAACAAGCAGCATCTATGGACAGTTTGTAGTGTAGTTCCTAGTTTCCCACTAGGCCCTGCGCATTGGAATAACATAAACAGTAGTATCGACGTGGAACTGCGGATATTCCAGGCCTCCACTGACTATGCTAAACTTAATTGGGTTGTGTTACCAACTAGCTCAGAGGTCACTGGAAACTTTCTTCTCTGCATAGGAAGTGATCAGCTTCCTTGGCACAGACAAGAAGGGATTCAGCTTTCCAACAACCGTGCAACATGACAACTTTGCTCCTCAGATCAAGAGTCAATCTCTAGGGTCGTGTGAAACAATAGACATGTATTTCACTCAGTCAGTCTAGTGCAGTTTACTTTCACAAGATGTAGAGAATAGAGAGACGGGCGTTTGTCAATAAAGGGTTAACATTTATTGAACAGTCTTTCTTCTCGTACAAGAGAAATGTATTGCCACAATTGCAATAATTGTTATTATAAAAAGTACGTACAGTAAGATAAGTATTGCGAAATAGAACTGTAAAAGCATTGATATGGTTTCTTAGCCATACAATGGTTTAAAAGTAATAAAACATATATACAGTCATATATACATTAGGCTAACATACTCAACTGGTGCTTCTAACTAAGCCTACCCCAGTGTGCCTGACCTAAGCCTAACACGTGAAAAGGGGAGTAAGTAAGTAGCTTTAAGTTAAGTTGGTTTTGCCAAGGTTTGTTTCAAGAATTCTCGTCTAAGGGTTTAGTCAACACCATACCTCTGAATAGAATGATGGAGGATTGGTATCTCCTTCAGGGGTCTCTCTCGATATCCCAGTCACCCGCGAGGGTAGACCGGAAACGCCGGAGCTGGATTTCTCTGCAGGAGAAAGGCAGCGGGTTTCTTCAGCGCGTCGAGGAAGGAGGGGGGACAGCGTCCGCGGGCAGCTGGAATCTGCTGGATGTCTTCGCAGAGGACGGCTGTTCAGCTCCTTAAGCGTACTGCACCATAGTTCGCGCTGTAGCAGCGATAATGGTATCAGCAGCTTCACCACCACAGGGACAGCAGGCTGCAGCGACAGAGTGCTAGATTTACCAACACGGGGTCTTGCAGGCAGCTGGCATCAGCAACAGTAGCTCGCATTGCTTAAGGCAATGTTGGTAATATTTATACCTGACAGGTGCCGGGTTTGACGCAAGTTTGCTGGACATAAGACGTCAATTAAAGATGTCACTAGGAAGTGATAGTTATCAGTTGCTCATTAGAGTTCCATTACTAATCAAAACATAGCAAGCGGGGATTTCCAGGTTTGCTGAGTTTTTATCTTGTTGAAGAACTCGGAGTGTTATCTAGGAATATCAGATAGTGACTACTGCTCTGTCATTGCACTAATTGGTCACAAAGGAAGTGGCAGAGAGAACTATGCTGGAATGTGGCTCTGTTCGTGTGAGGCCAGAGATGACTTTTCAGAAAATCGCACTTGAACGGTTATGCCAATTTAGGGAATAAATGGATTTATAGCCGAATAGGGGCATAAGGTCACAGTATCGATCAGGAACCTAGATAAACACGCAACACCCACTCCACGGGTTAATGTCCATCAAAATTACTAAAACTAAGCAATTAGATGCATGTGTAACATTGCCCACCCCAAAATACATAAATGCATTCGAAATAGGCGTACTTGTAATACATGAAATTTAGGTACTGTACGTTTTTTTTTAAAGCATAGAAATCATTCAAAAAATTATTGCATATGAAATCAATGAACGATTATGCAAAAAGAATTACACATGAAGTATTTCTGACAGAAGAAAGGCGAGATAAATCATCACATAAAAATGCATTGTAATAACATGTGTGCTAGAGGCTGGTGTAATATTGTTATGTCTCTAGATGTGTTTAGAAATAGAAGTGTGAAGCTTCTGTTCTCTAAGAATAGTTTTTACGTTAAGCAAAGAATTGTTCGTGCCAAAAAAGGGTCAATATTTAAAAAAAATTGTCCAATTCAAAGAAAATAAATTTCCAAAGCTCTTGGCAGTTTTTGTTGATCAAAACTGAAGGCCGAATTCAGAGTTCATGGGAACGCTGTGTGTCGGAAAGCTTCTCAAAAAGTTATTGTTTCTCTATGGGTGAGAACATCGTATCAGACAGGCTCTCAAAGAATTGGTCTACAAATTCAGGTGATAGTTCAACCAAATTAGATAGCGCTGTAACTTGGCAGGTGTGAGAATGATTGCTGTCATCGAAGGCAGGACCAGCAATGCTCACAGAACGTTGTACCTGGATGATGTTGCTTTTGTCACTCGCTCCACTGTTACCACTTGGCTGTAGCACAGGAGTCTCCACGAATGCCGTCATCAGGATTGGTAGCCGCTGGGGACAACACAATGCGTGAGCCGTTATTGGACTGAGCAAAGTATCGACGTCCATTGGTACTGCTGATGGAAGCGAAAGACAGATGTCCAACACGCATTCATCGCCGCAAAGCATACACCGTAGCACAGGTAAAATGCAATTTTGCCATATCGGTCTGAATGAAAGGAACCAGGTCATGTTTAGATCTCTCAGCCTGGCCAATCCAAGGACGTTAGTTATCCTGTCCCGGTAGCGCATTGCTAGGATTGTCTCTTCCATTCCCATGGGAGCTATGTCTGAGCCGAGGCTTGCCATAACGAAGCAGGAGCGTCAAAAATAGAATCCCTGCGACGAGTCCCAAAAATAATGGTATGCCGCCAAAAATGGAGTGCACAAAATTAGGAAAGATTCCCAAAATTGCCTGGAAGGGTGTTAGCAGTCCCGTAAAGACTGTCTTAAATATGCCTGGGATGCTTGTTGCACTAGACATGTTAAGGAGTTGGCTGAACATTTCTACGAAATGCACGGGGCAATTTGTTGATAAAAGGTCATGAACTTCAGTAGCTGTCCTTGCAACTAGAAAATCATACGTCTCTTTAGATGACGTTATAGGCACTGTTGTCTGTAAAAGTACAGATTTCATTTTGCTTAATGTATCAATTCGTATAGAATAGAGATTCAGACGAGGCCAGATGGGAGTCACTATGTCTGGAGGCCCACTCGGAAACAATGCTTGCATACCGCATTTGACCATGGATGTTACTTCTACTAGATAACTTTTCCCTGGCACGAGGCCACAACATCTGTGATCCGTTCTAAGAATGTAACTCCCGTTCGCGAGTTGCATAAAGAAGGGCTCTATCTGAGTTGCAGGTGTGACTAGCTGGTGGCATGAAAGGTTGTTTGAATTTCCATCACATGCTCCGTGTAAATTAATACCCTGACACAAAAGTATACCGCTTAGTGAATGTTTACAATTCTCACCACTAAGAAATACATTTTTGTCGCTGTCACTATAGCAAGAATGAGTGTATGGTAATTTCCATTCGGATTTTACATATCCTTTACCCAATTGTTCATATTGGCCAGCAGGTATGTACTCAAGGCACTTTTTAAATCGGAAAGTTGTTATCGGAATTGTGATAATTCCGTGTATTATCCATTCAATGACAGGACTCTCTGACATTGTCAATGGTAATCTCTCGAGTTTTTCGATGCTCAGGATTGTATAGTCTGCTCCTTTCTGTGCCAAACTGATCTGTTTATCAGTAAGGTTAAAACTGGAAAATAATGACGTCGTGTTGATTAAACGCCAAGGCACATAGCCTGAACGAAGATTTTGCAGCGTCCAGCCTAATTCTATAATAGAGCGTAATTGAGACTGGCCATGTTGTAACATAAGCAAATCTCTGTCTATCACATCAAAGGCAGAGGATACAATATTGTCCAACGAATATATTCTGGAAGACAGAGTCATTAACCCATTGTCTACCACAGAAAGTGATTTCTCCAAATTAATACGATCAATTTCTCGTATTTTTTCAGCAGTTTCAATTTGCTTTACTTTCCAAGCCTCGTTGTAAGCAGCAGAGATACTGGTCGCTATGAAACGCTTGTAATGCTGTTTGCGTGGTCCAAGAATGAAATCGCGCAAATCAGCACCATCTTTTAGCAAAGACAAGTGTTGCTTAATTTCAGCCAGTGTGGACGAAGTTAGCCATTCAAGGCAGAGTTTCCCTACACTGTATGTTGTTATAATCCCTGGATGTTGTCTCTGGGAGTATCTAGGGTCTAATCTGGTCATTTTAACCCCTGCGTTTTATTCAGGAATCTATCTTGACAGCTATTTGTGTCTGTAGGCCAGATTAACCACTTTTTCCAATCAGGATTTGTTCTGTTGAAATGTAAAATTTGTGACACGTCTAACTCAATATCTGTGGTTGAATTCTCAAGTATTGGCTTTGGTATAGACGGTGTTTTAAGGTCTTTGATCTTAGCTAGGCCAAGACAAGATGTTTGGTGTATTGTGTCATTTAAAAACAACATTTGTTCTGGTATCATGCAGGTTCTAAATAGTGCTTCAATGCCTTGCACCTGCCAATCTTTTGTACCCCAAATTGTTTTTGTTTCAATATTATTTTTCCAATAATCAAAACCAAATGTCATCATTTTGTCATAAAATGCTTCTGAATATATCAATTTAGAATTTGTCAGCATTGTTTTCATTCCTGTTTTATCTAACAGTTTGTAATAAAATGTTTCTGCATCACTGGTGTTAAACCCTGAGAAGTATTTGAATTTCTCAAAAAATGCTTTAGAACTGCTTTTAGGTGGTGTAGAACAATGTTCCCATTGATTATACATAAAAACATTTCTAGGCTGTGCAGATTTATGCAAGTAATGATCCCCATAGTGGGTGTAACAGAATAACTGCTCATAACTAGATGAACCTTGTAAATAATCATGATCTGTGAATCTAGCTGTCATTACTAAATCAGACATCATGTCATTAATACTGTTAAAGTCCCAATCATCAGAGAATGTACTAGGTGTCACAAAGTCACTTAAGGAAACCTTTAGTTGATGAGGATACTTCAGGATTTCGACCGGACCATATATCTCATAGTCTGTTTTCTCCCATACTACCCCACCAGGTATTGGAATTGCAATGACATTTACTGTTGACAGTTCTCTTTTCTTCACGTGGGATGATCTGTGTGGTTTCAGGACTAGGTTGATGTTCTGACTTGCTGTGTCCATTGTAATATATTTCCCTTCTATGAATTTTCCCAAACACAGTACCATGATGAGCCAAAGCAGGAGGAAAAATACACCTAGACCGAACCAGAACTCTAGCCAAGGGGAAATGAGGTAGATTTCCTTCAGTTGATGAAAGAGTTCCGTTGCTTTTTCTTTAAAAGTCTTTTTAGTTTCTGGCATCACTTCGGGGTCATTTAAATCTTCAGAGAAGTTGTCGAAGTTGATGAAATAACCAGAGGCAGTTCTGTCAATTGATGGGATTGTTCTTTCAATCTGTCTCTCGGTAGCACTTTCTGATGCCACATCATTGTAGACTGGTGTTGTTTCTTGACGAACTGTTTCAATCTGTGTTTCAAGAGGCACGAGTTCCATGGCATTATTGCATAGTCCTTCATTGTGCACTGCAGGCTGATCGAATGTGAATAGTCCTTCAGTTTGAACCTCTTGGATTGTTGCAAGTTTGGGTATTCTGTTGTTTCTTGGGAGTCCACTGGGCCTACTGTTGATTATAGGCCACATGCTTGTGGTTTTACCAGATCGATAGACACGACTCTGTTCTCCTTTTTTCCAGCAAGGGGCGGTAGCACAACTGATCTTGTTCCGGTGACTGCCAAGACAGGTACTGCTTTTCTGTAAGAAGGCCCAAATTCCTTCTTCACCGCGATCTTTTCTCTGACTAGATCCCCAATCTTTGGAATCCAGACAGGCCTTGCTGGGGCTGTTGCGGGTGGTGCCTCGTCAGTGGTACTTGGCTGTTGCTTTAGCTTTACGTTGCTTAATGATTTTCTTGTTTCATTCAGTTCCTGTAAAACAGCCAAACGATCCTTTACATCAAAGTGCGTTGTTTCTTCTTGTACCACTGACATCTGACTATCGAGGTCCTGAACTCGCATTCTAATTCCGAACAATAGTTCGTATGGGCTGAAACCTTTTAGAGAATTTCTTGGCATATTGTTAAGACTAGTCTGGACACTTATTAAATGTTTGACCCACCCAGCGCCTGAACCTAATACCTTCGCTGTTATAGATTGCTTTATGTCACGGTTTTTTCTTTCTACCACACTATTCCCTTCGGGGTGCGACGGACAAGAATACCGCAACCCAATTCCCATGCTGGCCATGGCCTCCTTATAAGCTCGAGAGCTGAAAGCAGGACCCTGGTCAGAATGGAACGTGGTAATTGCGTATGTGCCGATAAAGACTCGCAAATCTTTTATAACCGTTCTAGCGTCAGCCGAGCGCTGGGGCCTCATTTTTTAAGTGCTTTTCGTCTTAATGGTGTACACTGGGACGCGCTTCTCTTCTTTGATTGCGCAGATAGACCGCCTTATGCTGTCTAAAAGGGATCCTGAAACTACACTGGCCTGTTCATTACTGCGATCTCTGTTGCAGTCTTCACAATTTTGAGCAAAACATTGAATATCTATACTCATTCCTGGCCACCAGTACTCTGATTGTAATTCTTTCAGAGAGGCTTTGATTGTTTGGTGTTTCAGACCCAACCCCATGTGTGCTTCCAGCAAGAGGAAGCCCCTCCTGCTCCTGTTTGGAATTACTCTGTCCCCCACTCCAGGGATTCGAGCAAAAGGAACGGAGTTTGCATCGATTATGTATGCATAATTGAGTGGATAGTTTACGGGCAGTGCTGCACAGTCGCCTTTTACAGTCGTTTTTACTGCCAGCATGGTTTCCCCGTCTATGTATTTATCTGTACGCTTTTTTTGTGGCTACGGAAGCCGGTTTAGTTGCTTCCGCTGTGGCTGTATTAGCCAATGAATTCCCTGCAACGTGAACGCCATCACGTTGAAGACTCTGTGCGTGAATCACATGAGTCTTTTGTAGTTCTTTACTTAAAAGAGCTACCTCGTTCCAGAGCAATTTATGCTTTATTGTGGCACCTGTGTCATCTTTGTAGTCGTTTTCGATCCAACTCTGCAGTTTATTGTTGTAAGAGTTGACGCAAAAATGAGAATCGTACACTATAAGTGTCGGGAATTCACGTTCTGCATTTTCGAGCGCCATCTTTAAAGATCTGATTTCAGTTCTTTGAACCGAACAGTTTCTTACAGATTCAGTTTTTGTTACTTTCGGTCTGAATTTACCGCACAGCCAACGACCTTTAATGATCGCACATGCTGCATCGTAGGAATTTCTCTCTACGTTGAAATGCTGTACAGAGCTATCTGTATAGATTATACAGGCATATTGTGGGAGAGGCAGAATTTCGATTGGCAGAGGATATTCTTCTTCATATTCTAAATCATTCAGTTCTTCGTATTGCGGGGCGAAATAGTATTTCACATCTTCCGCTCCTAGAGAATCTATACACTGTATCCATTTCGGATCCAGTGACACTGTAGGCATGTTTACTGGGCTGAATAGCGCCTTGAAGGCGGATTCCGCTGTAAGGATATTAATCCGTTTGCCGTGTGCTAGTTCTCTTTCATTTGCTAATGCAATTTGCACTGCTTTCACAGTTCTTTCTGTGTGACTGAATGTTTTTTCTGCTTGTGTGTACAAGTGAGATTTAATTGAAATAGGTACCTTTTCTCCCTCATTAAAGGTCAGGTACGTGAATCCGCATCTTCCTGGGATGACTCGGATTACAAGATCACGTGTGTTGTCACGTGTATCTAATTTTGTTTTTGCTAACATGTCTGTTTGCAGTGATCTCAAAATTTCTGTGTGTTTTTGAGTCCAATTGATTTGTTTAAAATCAGGTTTAATTAGTTCGTAGAGAGGTTTAACCCTCTCTGCGTAATTTAGTATGTAAGTTCTTCCGAAATTCAGAAAACCTAGTATGGATTGTAAATTCTTCAGCGTTTTTGGAGCTTGGAGTACAGCACACTTCTCTAAGAAGTTGTCCGCTAGGCTTTTCCCTTCACTTGATAATTCGTACCCTAAAAACAGTACTGCCAGATGGGCAATTCGGGACTTTTTAAAGTTGAATTTGTAACCCTCTGCTGTGAACCCAAGTATAATGGTGTTCACTCTTTTCAAGTGAGTATCCAAGTCGTCGTCTGTGAGATAAATATCATCTACGTAAGATAATGCTTCATCATCATAGATTTGTAGTAACTCTGTTACCCTAGCTGAGAATAGTCCTGGGCTGTTCTTGAACCCCTGTGGGAGTCGACAGAATTTTTTCTGCGACCCAAATGCAGAGAAAGCGGTCAAATATCTGCTTTCTGGTGCAATGTTTTGACAAAAGAAGCCATTAGAAATGTCTAATGTCGTTTTATATTTTTTCCTAACTATGTTATTCATTAGGGCTGCACTATGCGAGTTTTGTACTGCAAATGTTTTGCAACATGTATTAAGATGTCTGTAGTCCAAAACTAGACGATATGAATTGTCTGGCTTGGAGACAGGAAACAAAGGATTGTTCATTTGAGAGGTGCATGTTTCAATCACCCGCTGGTATTCAAGTTGATCTAAGATCTCCCTGACTTGTTTTTTAGCTTCTTGCTTTATGGGATACTGCCGTTGGGCAGTTGGTTCACTTTTTAATTGGATCTTGTGAGGAGGTGAATCCTCATCCCATCCTACATGATTTTTATATAATGCAGGTGCCTGGGCCACTGCCCATTTCATTGCATATGTATATTTTTTGTGAATCGGAATGTGATTCGAGAAGGCAGGCATAATCACTTCTTCGCCACGAGGGCACTCCCTGACAAACTCCGGGGGCCAATCTTTTTCAGCTAACAGAATATCATAGCCTTTTGAGAGCTTATCCCAAAATAGACCCTTAATTTTCCTAGTCTTATCACCCTCCATACGCAATGTTATTTCGTATATTTTATGGGGCTCGCTAAGTCTGGCGTCGGCAGTTTCAACTTGAATGTATTCATTCGTGTCCACTGTCTCCAGATGACTCATCAAGATCTTGCGCGCTATACTGATTCTGCTGCACTGTCCAACATTGTCAATGCCCACTCCCCGTTTTTCAACTGTGTCCTCAGTATTTTCGGCATGGTTGATTACTCTAATACTGGCTACCTTCTTTTTCTGAAATTGAGATTTCTTATTTTGAGCAGGTTCCTTGTCTTTGGACTTGGTGTGCTCTCCTGGGTCTGACCGTCCTCTTCTTTCCGAATTCTGTGGAAAAGATCGAGAGGGACGTGTATCAATACTTTGATATCTATCAGGTTTTTTCAGATTATCCCTATTTCTAAGGTTATATCTTTTCTCAGAGGGCTCCCTCTGGGGAGACTGGCGTTCTCGAGTCGGAGTTCTTTCCCTCCGTCGAGGAGACCTTCCTCTGGACTGGAAAACTTTTTCCTTGGGAGTGGATTGTTTATTTCCATCCCAGCTCTTTTTAGGAGTGTTTAAATTATTTTTAATAAATAATTTTTCAGGATTTTCGAGCAGTTGGGGCTTAACTGGTTTTCCACCCAAGCTGTCTCTACCTAATTCTTCATAGCATTTTTCTATGATTTTTGCAAGCTCAACAGGATCTTTAATATCTGTTTCCCTCAACTTCTGGCGAATCGCCACAGATGCTGCTTCTCCCTTTACGTTGGCTAATAATATAGCCGAGACCTGCTTGAAGTCTTTCAGTAATTTCATACCTAGATTTAAAGCGGGCTCTGGACCGAATTCATTTTGAATCTGTTTTAGCACTTCTGGTATTACCGCCATAGACGGAACACCGTGTGTTTTTGTGTAAATGGAAGCAAAGACTGTACCCCAAGTGTCGCAGTCCTCCACGTGTGGTGCGATTCCCATAGGAAGGCAGATGGTCAAGATTCTGTGTTTCTCAATAGGGGTAGTATCAGGAAATACTGCCTCTATTTGAGTGATTTTCTGTGCTAACCAGAAAGGAATTTGTTCCCGTTTTACGGGTGTTTTACCAAGACATGACTGTATGTTCTGTGGTGTAATTTTATTTGTGTTCCCCTGATGAGGGGTCAGCTGTGGTACATTAACAGCTGGCTGGACTGTTGCAGTCCGCATTACATATTGGACTAATTGCCTATGTATTTTTATTAATGTGTTTAGCTGTACTAACAGCTCTTCTCTAGACATTTTTACAATGTCAGGATGTGGTGTGTAGCTGGCTAGAACCGGCCACGTGGCTCCTGGTCTACCTAGTGGACCGAGCCTAGTTATGTGATCAGTATGTTTTAGGGCGCCATTAAACCAGAGCAGGTGCTCTTGAAATTTAAGTGGAATTTCAATCTCCTCGAAGGAGCGTACTCTTCCGGAGGTTTCTCTATTTTGTAATAGTGAAACTCTTTTGTTCTAGCGTTTACCGCTGGAAACTTTATCCATGAATAGAATACCTCTGTCTGCCGATACTCGTGAGCCTCTATCACGAAAATTACTGTACCACCTTGTGGTGTCAGTCCGTTATCTATAAGTTTTAACGTTATAGATCTTCTTAAGTGGACCGGGATGATAATAGCATCCGGGTCTGTGTATTCGGGACCTTGCTGAGTCGCATCTGCTGCGGCCCCAGAGGTTCCGTTTTCTGGCATTGTAAAAATGCAAGGTTTGCAGAGTAGGTCTCCAAGGAGACAAAGATTAGGTGCACAATATTTTGGAACACTGTATCCTTCAACGTTGAATAAACCAGAGCTTTACATAGGAATCTCTTCCTACTAAGGTCGGGCGGATTTTAACCTTTCACCCACTCCAGACGTCTATTGGAGTATTTACGGGAGAAAGGGGTGTGAAATATGCAGGACTGAGTTACTCTAACTGTCTTGCGTTAGTTTATCGCCTTACCAAACGTTAGGGCGCCATGTAGTGTAGTTCCTAGTTTCCCACTAGGCCCTGCGCATTGGAATAACATAAACAGTAGTATCGACGTGGAACTGCGGATATTCCAGGCCTCCACTGACTATGCTAAACTTAATTGGGTTGTGTTACCAACTAGCTCAGAGGTCACTGGAAACTTTCTTCTCTGCATAGGAAGTGATCAGCTTCCTTGGCACAGACAAGAAGGGATTCAGCTTTCCAACAACCGTGCAACATGACAACTTTGCTCCTCAGATCAAGAGTCAATCTCTAGGGTCGTGTGAAACAATAGACATGTATTTCACTCAGTCAGTCTAGTGCAGTTTACTTTCACGAGATGTAGAGAATAGAGAGACGGGCGTTTGTCAATAAAGGGTTAACATTTATTGAACAGTCTTTCTTCTCGTACAAGAGAAATGTATTGCCACAATTGCAATAATTGTTATTATAAAAAGTACGTACAGTAAGATAAGTATTGCGAAATAGAACTGTAAAAGCATTGATATGGTTTCTTAGCCAAATATGGTTTAAAAGTAATAAAACATATATACAGTCATATATACATTAGGCTAACATACTCAACTGGTGCTTCTAACTAAGCCTACCCCAGTGTGCCTGACCTAAGCCTAACACGTGAAAAGGGGAGTAAGTAAGTAGCTTTAAGTTAAGTTGGTTTTGCCAAGGTTTGTTTCAAGAATTCTCGTCTAAGGGTTTAGTCAACACCATACCTCTAAATAGAATGATGGAGGATTGGTATCTCCTTCAGGGGTCTCTCTCGATATCCCAGTCACCCGCGAGGGTAGACCGGAAACGCCGGAGCTGGATTTCTCTGCAGGAGAAAGGCAGCGGGTTTCTTCAGCGCGTCGAGGAAGGAGGGGGGACAGCGTCCGCGGGCAGCTGGAATCTGCTGGATGTCTTCGCAGAGGACGGCTGTTCAGCTCCTTAAGCGTACTGCACCATAGTTCGCGCTGTAGCAGCGATAATGGTATCAGCAGCTTCACCACCACAGGGACAGCAGGCTGCAGCGGCAGAGTGCTAGATTTACCAACACGGGGTCTTGCAGGCAGCTGGAATCAGCAACAGTAGCTCGCATTGCTTAAGGCAACGTTGGTAATATTTATACCTGACAGGTGCCGGGTTTGACGCAAGTTTGCTGGACATAAGACGTCAATTAAAGATGTCACTAGGAAGTGATAGTTATCAGTTGCTCATTAGAGTTCCATTACTAATCAAAACATAGCAAGCGGGGATTTCCAGGTTTGCTGAGTTTTTATCTTGTTGAAGAACTCGGAGTGTTATCTAGGAATATCAGATAGTGACTACTGCTCTGTCATTGCACTAATTGGTCGCAAAGGAAGTGGCAGAGAGAACTATGCTGGAATGTGGCTCTGTTCGTGTGAGGCCAGAGATGACTTTTCAGAAAATCGCACTTGAACGGTTATGCCAATTTAGGGAATAAATGGATTTATAGCCGAATAGGGGCATAAGGTCACAGTATCGATCAGGAACCTAGATAAACACGCAACAAGTTCTCCTGCTGTCACTGCCACCAGACCTTTAACACCTTCAGCACCCCCACGGCCACCACCCCTGTACCAAACGCCAACACCTCTGAAACCCTGAGGTGCAACCTCCTCAACATGCACTCCCTGTGCAGACACACCATAAAGATCCTGGACCTCCTCGACACCCTCTTACCAGATGTTGCCTTCTTTACAGAAACCTGGACCAACGCCTCCTCCGCCCCTACATTGACACCACCATCCCCAACGGATACAAGATCCAGAGGAAAGACCACCCCAACTGCCCAATAGGAGGACTCATCATCGCACACAAGAGCTCTCTCTGACTCTCCACCTCCACTACAAATGACTGCCTCTCCACCACTGAACACCTTCTCTTCCAGATCCAGGCCAGCCCTAGAACCACACTTTGCAGCACCCTTGCTTACAGACCCCCAAACCAGGCGCCCCGTTCACCACAACCATCGCCGACCTCATCGCACCCCACGCCATCGCCTTCATGGACTATATACTCATCGGAGACCTGAACTTCTACCTCGACAACCCCAGCGACCCCAACTCCACCACCCTCCTGGACAACCTCAGCAACATTGGCTTGAAACAGCTCATCACCATGCCCACCCACAAGGCAGGACACACCCTTGACCCCATGGATGGATTACCATTGCAGACACTTCAATGTCGACAAATTCACCGCCCCCAAAGAAGGAACTGAAACAAAATCACTGAGGAGCAACTCAACTCCTCCCTCAAAACAGACACCCCACCTCATCAACCGATGCCAACCTCGCAGCCAAAGAACTCTACAGATGAATCTCCAACTGAAGATAAGCTTGCACATCTACGCAACCCCAACAGACAGCGCCCCAGTCAGGCCACCTGGTTCGCCACTGACCTCCAAGAATCCAGACGCATGTGCTGACATCTCGAGAAGAACTGGAGAAACATTAAAAAAAGATCACACCACCTACAAGAAAGCCATGACGGAATACAACCAACGCATCAGATCCACCAAAACGACCTTCATCAAAAACAAGATCCGCACCAACTCCACAAAGTCCAAGGAACTCTTCAGCGTCATCCAGGAATTCACCAAACCCCCCAACAAAACAACAGCCATCACCCCCTCCCAGAACCTCTGTGACAAACTCGGATCCTACTTCCATCGGAAAATCAAGGGCCTCTATGACCATTCCAACGACCAGACACCTGACTCCGAAACCATCTCCCTCTCCAGCAATGCCAGCCAGCCTACCGTCTCCTCCTGGACCCCAGTCACTACAGAAGACACAAATTTGACCATGAAAGGCATCCACTCAGGGTCCCACTGACCCCTGGCCGCCGCACATCTACTACAGAGCCACCACCACCATTTCTCCAGAACTGCGATGCACCATCAACACCACCCTCAAGACCGGCACCTTTCCCAATGACTGGAAATGCGCAGAAGTCAAACCCCTGCTCAAGAAGCGTTCTGCAGACCCCATGGACCCGAAGAAATACTGACCCATCTCCCTCCTCCCCTTTGCAACCAAAGTCACAGAGAAGATCATTAATGCCCAGCTAATGGATTTCATCAAAAGAAAACTCCATCCTCGACCCCTCCAAATTCAGATACTGCAGCAACGACAGCACCGAGACTGCTCTACTTGGCACCACAGATGATATCCGCACCCTTCTCAACCAGGGACTCACCGCAGCCCTGATCCTCCTTGATCTTTCTGCAGTGTTTGACACCATCTCCCACCACACACTCACCACCAGACTCCACAATGCTGGCATACAGACAAACCACCCTTGACGGGATCCGCTCCTTTCTCACCAGCAGAACCCAAAGATCAGACTGCCACTCTTCCTCTCCTAATCCAAGAAAATCAACTGCTGAGTGCCCCAAGGATCATTGCTCAGCCCCATGCTCTTCAATATCTACATGGCCCCCCTCACTGCCATCGTCAGATAGCACGGACTCAGCATAGTATCCTATGCCAATGACACCCAGCTCATCCTCTCCCTCACCAAGGACCCTGACACCACCAGACTCATCTTCCAGGAAGGAATGAAGGATGCCACATCCTGGATAAACAGCAGCTGCCTGAATCTCAACTCGGAGAAGACAGAGGTCTTCATCCTTGGAACCTCCCCTCTGCATGGGACAACACCTGGTGGGCCGCCACCCTCAGCAGCCCTTCCACCCCCACGGGCCAACCCCGAAATCTCGGCATCGTACTCGACTCCTCCCTCTCCATGACCCGACAGGTCAACGCTGTCGCCTCCAGCTTCTTCAACACCCTCTGCATCCTCCTAAAGACCTTCAAATGGATCCTCCCAATCAAGGAAGACCGTCCCCCACGCACTCATAACCAGCAGACTGGAATACGGAAACACCCTGTATGCCGGATCAACAAGTCTCTGCTCCACAAACTCCAGACCATACTGAACACTGCAGCCACACTTTTCATCAGCATCCCTCGACATGAACACATCACCCAACACCTGCGTAATCTCGCCTGGATCCCAATTCACCCGGGGTGTAGGACTACGCTACGCTCGCGTAGTTTGCGCAACTACGCACTACGCAAATTGCATGAAGCACAGTGCAAAAATGAGTAGCGGGCATTTTTTGCTTGTTCGCGGTCCTCAACGTCAAGTTGGCGACCGTGAGCAAGCAAAATAACATCCCGGCAAGACTTTTTCCTTGTTCGCGATCAGCAATATCAAGTTGCCGATCGCGAGCGTGGAAAATAAACCTCCCAGTAAGATTCTCAACGCTGGGAGGTCAGGTTTCTCATTGCGAGTGGTCGCGTATGCTTGTGACCGCTCACGATGAGACACTACCAGTTTGCGTTGAGAAAGCTGCAGCTCGACTACAAATCTACTCGAGCGGCTGAAAATGGCCACTTGCACTGTGCAAGATGCAGTTTGCACTGACTGCACAGTGCGGGAATGCATCCGGCACTGTGCAATCAGTGCAAACAGCATTTTGCACAGTGCACTACGCAGTTCACGTAGAAACGCATAGCTACACGTAGCTTGCGTAGTGCGAAGTGCGCTACGTGAACTACGCCCAGGGTTAATCCCAATCGAGAAGAGAGTTACTTGCAAGATACTCCCCCACGCCAACAAATGCCTTCACAACACCAGACCCCAATACCTCAACGAGACAATCTCCTTCCAGGTACCCAAGAGAAACCTCTGACCCACTGATCTCGCCGAAACCCCGCATATCCAGGGAGCCAGTACAGGTGAAAGAGCCTTCTCCTACATCGCGTCCATGACCAGGAACGAGCGCTCGATCGACATCAGACGCGCCCCCACCCTACACATCTTCAGGAAGATCTTTAAGGCCTGGCCCTTTGACTGAGCGGAGCTGCTCCCCCACGCCTTGAGACCCTCATGGGTGAGTAGCACACTTACAATTCCCCTGATTGATTGATTGATTGATGGATTGATGGATTGATTGATTGATATATCTCTGCCCTACTCTCTTCAAATGACTCACAGAATCTTCTCCCTGCATTCTTGATGACTACATCATCTCTTATAACTTCTTCATAGATGACATTCATTTCTATCTGAAAATATATCTACTTGGGGTGCATATCAATGCCCCAAACGCCCCATTATATTCAAAGAAGGACAAAGCAACCACCATCATAAACTAAATCCACTCAAAAAAGAGTTTCTTTACAACTCTCCTCCCAGCTGTTCCTTCCTGCTTCAGACTCGGTTCCACGCCCTCAGGAAATGAACTACAGCGCATCCATTCTCGAATGTGCTGAATCTTTTGGAGTTTCAAAATAAAATCCATAACCCAAAAACATAGATAAACTCTGGAACTGGGATTGAAACAAATAGACCAATACCTCATGATCTCAATATTTGACCATGGTAACTCAAGTCACAGAGGTTCCCAGACTGGCTCTTGCCCCGGCCATGCTGCTTACATGCAGCAGCCAGACTGGTCAGGGAAAACCTTGGCTTAATCAGGCGAAACCAGGAGAAATGGCTTTATTTCTTTTCGTTAGAAACAGCAAAACGCCAATGATTGTTTATGTCCAGCAAGGTGCTCCTTCCTGCACATAAAGAATCATTTAAAAAAATGCTTTTTTGCAACTTCTATTAATGCGCATTAAGCAGCACACAAAGCAGTGACAAAATGGCATTTGAAGGCGGACCTTCCTGCACATAAACAATCTTCCCCTCAACACAGGCACCCTTGCACTATGGTGCAAGGATGTCTGCGTTAGTGCTAGGCAGCTAAATTTAGTGGTAGCGGAGGGGGAAACGCAGGGCTGCACCATGTTCTAGTAAATATGGTGCAGTCCTGCATTTCTAAAGTGACGAAGAGTGATGTAACAATGTGCTTCACCACTTTCTTATGTTTATGCCCCAAAGTTTCCTAGAAGTGTGAATTGTGTAATCATTGCCCATTAGTCTGAACCCACAGAAACAAAGTTTCAAAACCTTTTCAAAAACAAAGTAAAGAGATGTCTGAGAAACTATTAGGAAAAATGCAACAATTTCCTTGATGATGACTTCAGACCACTTGGACAGTCTTGCATACATATTAGATTTCCGACCCCTACTAAAAACTGCCTAAATTACTTGGGAGTTTTGGAAATACAATACAGTTCAATTGGTATTTTAGTAATTGAAAAAAATGTATAGGAATTCTGGGGCACTTGCTTGTAGCTGTCTTCTTTTATAACTCATGGTGACTTTTTCAAAGCACTTTCACCAAGAGTCTCATTTACTCCAATATTCCGCAAAAAGGAAAGCAACATCCAATAAAAAAAACAAGTCCCCGAAAAATATGGTTTTGTCATGTTCTCTGTAAGAGAAAATGAGGAAACTCGACAGTAAAAATCTGGAAGGAAAAGTCAGTTTGGTCAAACATAATTAAAAAACCCTATGAATTTATAGATCACAAAATTCCCCCCTAATTATCTGATTTTAGGTGTTGTACGACATTTCAATTTTGCCCCGCAGCTACGTGGTCTTTGTCTTAAGAAATCTGCATACAAGTAAAAAATATGCATCGCAAAAAAACAATCCAATGTTACTTTAGTTTGAAATTGGTTTTAAAAAGTCTTAACGATTTCTTTTGCAATTTTTTCAAACTTTTTTCTAGAAAAAACAACCATCCCGACATGGGCATGCAATCACAACTTATATGGGAATAAAAATGTGGTAAAAAGAACACAACATTTTTTTTACTAACAACTCCCTCCCAGCAGTCTCTCCTTACAATAAAACTAGCAACCTATATATTTAAAATGCGATTTAAATCATACTTTTAAAAGTATGTTATGCATTGCAAAAAAAATCTTTATTTTTATTTTAAATTATATTTATTACTATTTTTTTAATGTTTTGTATTTTTTTACTATTTTTAAACTTCAAAATGATTTACATTGTTTAATTATTTGTCTCTTGCAATGTACTCCTAATGAATGTTTGTTTTGTCAGAATTTTTTTTTATTAAAAATTGAGTTGTGTTTAAAAAACTATGTTAGGTATTACACATATTATTACTTCTAAGTTGTTAACAGCCTGTCAACTTTTAGAAATTATTAATTTCTTCATATTAATACATTTTCAGGTATTAAAATGAATACCCACGTTTCAATACACTTTACCACCCCAAACTCCTATATCCCTTACTAAATGTTAGTGATATACTAATTAAAATAATTATTAAGAATAATGTTAAAAATAATGTTAAATGTATTTTAATGCATAATAATTTTGTATCAAATTTTAAAATGAATACCTGATATTTCATAATCTTTACCACCCGATACGCCTACATCCCCTGTCTCCAGTCCCTAAAGATTAGTGTCACACTAATTGAAATAAATATTAGGTTAGATTATAATATGAAGTCTAATAATGAATTCTCAGGTATTAAAATTAATACCTGAGTATTAATGCCCATCCCCACCCAATATCCCTATATGACTTCAATCCATCCTTAAGGGTTAGTGTTACATTGATTAAAATAAGTAATAGATAATTATTATAATAATAATAAGAACAATAATAATTTTAATTATATTCTAATCCCTGATAATTAATTATCCAATATTAAAATTAATATATGAGTATTAATGTACTTCCCCACTCAATACCCCTATATCCTTAGCATTTCTGTCTCTAAAGTTTAGAGTGAAACTAATTAAAATAATTGATTGAGGTTGATATTAATGTTAATTTTAAATATAATAAAATGCTTAATAATAAATGTTCATGTGTTGAAATTGATTTTTGAGTATTAATACACTTCCAAACCCAATCTTCCTATATCTGTTGCATCCCATCTGTAAAGGTTAGTGTCACACTGATTATGATCCTTATGTAGGAATAAAATGTATATTAATTTCACATATATTTAATACTTAAGAATTCTCTGGTATTAAAATTAATGACTGAGTATTTATACACTTCCCCACCCAATACCCCTATATCTCTTGCATTCCATCCCTAAAAGTTATGTTACTTTAAAATAATTGTTTAAATTAAAATGAATATACATTGTATGTATATTTTAAGACTTTATTCTCAAGTTTTGAAAATAATACTCAAGTATTAATATGTTCCCTCACTCAATACCCCTATATCTCTTGCATCCCATCACTAAATAGTAATGTTACTTTAAAAAAATTGAGTTAACAATTAATATTTTTCAAATATCCATACCATACTTACCTATGTACTTACATATAAACATGCACATTAATGTGTGGTTAAGGCATGCGCTGTAACTGTACATACCTTAAAAGCCTGGTAAAGGCATGTGTGGTAAAGACCTGTGTAGTAAAGGCATTTGAATTGTGTTAACATACATGGCAAAGACCTAAACATAGTTCAGATTTCGTGGTTAAGGCATTGTGTGGTTAAGACTTCATGGTAAAGGTTGTTTCCCTATTGTTACATCACAGAATCAACTCCACACTGAGCATGGCAATGGACTTCTCGGTTTACATTAGAAAAACATATAACTTGACTGAAAATGTTTTTTAAAGTGATGTTATAGTTAAGCATTGTAATATCTTTCTCACCTAGCCATAGTAGGGTGTTTTAATAAAAAAAAAACATTATTTGTTGAAATTTTCAATATTGACTAATTATCCAAAACGACTTTGGCATATTTATTTATCCTATGGAAAACAAGCACAAACTATCATTATAGCAGATTTGTGTCTGCAAATTTAAATGTTAAAGCCACACACCCTCAGCTTTGAGTAGTTCATGTGAAACACTTGCAACTGACTCCAGAAAGGCACCTACTAATCTCTTGTGGTACTGCGGGTTTGTGGAGACTTCAGTTGGACATGACTCATGTGGGAAACCTATTAACCACCTGAAGAACTGCAGCGTTGTGATACAAATGTCAGGCCTTTGCATCTGACTGGAGATGGGCATCTAGTAACAGTAAGAGATGTTGCAGGTTATTTATATATGAATTGAAGAACCTTTCATCAAATGTCTTTTTATTCTTTTGTTTGCTGATTTGGTTCACACAGCACAGGGTAATGGATCAGCAAACTTCACCCATAGGCTGACTTTTCTACGCAGCTGTAATTAGGAGGCACCCATGCACAGTGCCAGTAAAAACACAGTTAGTAAAGAATAAGATGCTAAGAACCTGAACTTAGCATTGACTTCTAGTACCTCTGTATACTAGGCTTTAATTAAGAGTGTTCCATAGAACTAAAAACATTGACTGAAGCATCCAATATTGAGTCATCCTCATAAACCAGCGTTGGCTTGTATCACACTAACTTTGTGAAGGGCATTTAAAGCAGTTGCATCTGACTCAAGTGGGACATCTGGGCCATATTTATCATAGGTTTTCCATCACCCTGCTCAGGGCAGCACAACCTGCAATGAGATGTATCAAGCTATGCAAAGCCACCCTGTTCAGCCCTGTGTGGCTTGGTAAATCTAGTGTAAGGCACGGCAACACAAGTCACTACGTTGCATTACACTGCGTTGTGAGCACGATACAAAAGCAGAGCATGGGTGTTCTCATGCATCCACCCATATATTCAGATGAATTCCCAGATTTTGCAAGAGTGGTAGACCATGAAATGCATCAGAATTGTACACATCCCCCCAAGAGGCACTTTATTTCTTCTTGTTTTCTCCTTGTTCTTTTCTCTTTCTAAATGTGTTTTATTTGACAGCACAGTTAGAAAGAGGAAATTCCTCTGACAATAGTTTTTGGGCAGGAAGGTGCACCTTTCTCCACAAAAACAGTCCTGGCTACAACACATGCAACCTAGCACCGTGGTGCAAGGGTACCTTAGTTGACTCAAGAGGGACATTTAGTAAAGTATTGAAGGACTGCAGATGTGTTAAAGGCTTCAGACATGATTTCCAAAGGTTTTGTGTTACTGTTTTAACCTAGATTCAAAACAAAACTCTTTTTGGAATTTTCAAAGCAGAGCAAATCACTATTTGTGATGCTTTAAAAAAAAAGAAATTTAATAAAGGGCATGGCTCTGCCTTGCATTACTTTGCATCAGGACTGCTCCCACCCCAGGATTTTAATGCAAACCCACATCTACAAAGTCGTGTTCAAGTAGATTTACACCAAAATTGTGCGCCTGCCTGAGGACGACATAAAAAAAGAGATTTTTCCTTGCCATTTCCTGCAGCACACATAGAAAAATAACCTCAAATGCTGGAGTTTGTGCAGGATGGTACTCCTTTCTGCAAAGAACTATTCAAACCACAATGCACCTGGGCTCAAGGGTGCCTCTGTTGACTCTCGGCAACAAAAAGTGTAAAGCTCATGGAGTGAGCAGAACTGCACCATTTATCTGTAGTTATAGTGCATTTATACTCTCTCCAGCTCACACAGCACAGCACAGTGCAGCAACTTTGCTTGCTGGCCTTTTTTGCATAAAACCCTTAGTAAATCTGGTGTTTATGCTCTTGCTTCTGACTAACGAGCGGCCATCTCATAATTACCTGAGGCACAGAAGCAATGCAAAAGACCTGACCTATTGGCTTTGCCTATGTTTATCGACTCTGTGTCAAAGGCTGGTTGCGCTTTTTTGTGCTTTTCATCTTCATTGCTTCCTGTGAAGTTTTTGAGAATATTCTGTTTTAGACAACTTTCTGTCTTTAGAGGTTTTCTCTGGTTTTCCAGTTTTCTCCTCTACAGGATCAAATTATACAGTCATGACAAATCAGGTTATTTATTGGGGGGGGGGGGTGGAAGTCCCAGACAAATAATAAACACAAGCCTTGTCAGGGCACTAATTAAACCTGTGCATATTCCATGGTCGACTGGCACAAATGAAGGCAGTCTTAACTTAGTGGGGACATGTAAGTATGTGTGCAAAACTCAAACAATTTTAAAGTGAAAACAGAAGTCCAATAAAATTCCAAAACTAGAGTCAAACACTTCACTACGCCCACAGCTATCACGTAACCATCGACCCATCACAGGATCTGTGCAACAACCTCTTGAACTTCTTTTGAAGCAAAATCGCAACCATAGACAACTTCCTCTTGCAACTGGAGCCCTGTCCCTCTCCAGAAGTCTCCTAGTGACAAGGGAAGTCAATTCAATCATCACCTGGGGCACCATTAGCACAGAGGAATCCAGAACATATCATAACTACGATTCACTCAGGGGCCCCAATGGACAACACATTTCACAAAAGGACAGTCCATATCAGCGAGTCTATCGCTGCTATCATCAACACCTTCATCAGTACAGCCACCTTACTGGAAGCATGGAAACACATAGCCATCAACGCCCCCCTGGAGAAACAATCGGCTGACCTGACCAAACCCACCAAGTACTGACTGATATCTCTTCTTTCCTACCCAGCCAAAGTCTCGGAAAAATCTTTCAACAAGGGCCTCTCTGACAACTTCGTCAAACACCAGCTTCTCAACACCACACAATCAGGATTAAGACCCAACCAGAGCATGGAAACCATCCATATAGCAGCAATGGATGACAGCCGGAAGATCTTCGACAGGAAGAAACCTCAGCCCTCATTCTTCAAGACCTATCAGGAGTCTTTGACACTGTCTCACACCCCATCCAAATCAAAAGACACCTTGAAGCAGAAATCTGGGGACTTACCTTCAAATGGATATGCTCCCTCCTCACACACAAGTGATTCTGTCCCTCTCTGACAAAAGACACAACACCTGGAACAAGTTCACTACATGCTTTACAGAATTGGCCACCTGCATGACCTCCAATTGCCTCAAATTTAACTTGAACTAGACAGAGGTGGTCGTGCAGGAAGAACACCTCACAATGGTGATCCACCTTGGGGGCCCAAGAACCTTGGACCCACCCCCAGGCCCTGCTCACAAGTGAGAAACCTATAATCTATATAGACAACAGTCTGGATATAAACACTTAAGTTATTCAGTGGTCTTAGCCTACTTCAATACTCTAAGAATGCTAAAGAAAATCTTCACATGGCTACCAAGCCAATTTCAATAGACTAGGTTATGGAAGCACCTTTTACGCAAAGATTACCAACCAGCTCACAAGAAAACTTCATACCATCCACAATGCAGCAACCAGACTAGTCCTCAACCTCCCACCCTGAGCCCACATCACACCACATCTTAGGGAACTTCACTGGATCTGATACACAAGTGCACACACTCTGAACTCCTCGCCCACACCTACAAAGTTTTTCACAGCACTGGCCTATCATACCTGAACAACCACATTCACTTCCATCAACCTTCCAGTTACCTCTACTCTGACGATGTCTGACTAGCAAACCCCCCACGCACACACAAAAGCAAAGTTTGTGACACGCCTTCTTGTACACTTCTCCTTAAGCCAGGAACGACCTCCAACAAGACATTGGAGTCTCCTCTCTTGACTTTTGTAAGAATCTGAAGACCTAGATTTTCAAGTAAGCACTCCTGCTGAATATTTTACCTTTCCTGAGTCAAAGTCCATGCGGGGAGCTGCAGGGGAGCTATACATTTGTGGTTGACAGGATGAGATAGTTATAGACACAAGGAACAGTTTGTGAGCCATGAATGGTTGCTATTTGGTGTGAAGAGTTGATCACCACCGGAACTTTGCATTGGTGATCAATGTGGGCTGTTACAGTTGGCTCTGCATTTGTGGGCCACACCTCGAGATTTGCATTGGTGGATGTTATGGGCAGTCATTGAGCAAAGTGAAGAGACCACTTATGGTCACGAAAAGCCCAAAATCATCTGGGTCTTTACCTCATGCTCATGACATGTGATTGTGAGGTAGAAAGAGCGCTCTCTGATGCCAGCTTAGGGGTCCCTTTCCGGATCAAGACTCTCTACAACAGAGGCTAGCAGCAGGAATAATGCAGGTACAGGCAGAACTAGGAATGGGCAAATTTTGCGAATTCGCAATTCGCAAATTTGCGAATTCGCAATCCGCAAAATCCGCGAATTTGCGGATTCGTGGATTTTGCGGATTTAGTGGGTAATGGCCGGGCGGGAAAATGGTGCACATCGCTAGTGTGAGGGGCAGGGCCAAACGGGCGAGGCTTATATGCGAGTTCATATGCCTCTTGTGTGCAAAAAAGGACAGGCACGGATCAGAGAAGCTCGTGGTCACAGGAACTGCACAGGGAATGAGCTTGTGAAAGTCAATTATGCTAAGGCCTCCATCAAGCATCAAAGCTAATTTTCGATGATAGATATGGGGAGAGCGCACACCTACCCAGCCTCGACAAAACACACATTTTTGGGGGTGCTGATTAACTTTGCCATCACACCAAAGGGCGCCGGGGTCCCTCGAGTGACCTGTCCATCAAGTGGGTAAAGGGCGCGAAGACCGTGCACACACCACTAGTGTGTGGGGAGGGGCCAAACGGACGGGGCTTATATGCGAGTTCACATGCCTCTTGGGTGTATAAAAGGACAGGCACAGATCAGAGAAGCTCGTGGTCACAGGAACTGCACAGGGATTGAGCTCGTGAAAGTCAATTATGCAAAGGCCTCCATCAAGCATCAAAGCTATTTTTCGACGATAGATATGGGGAGAGCGCACACCTACCCAGCCTCGACAAAACACACATTTTTGGGGGTGCTGAATAACTTTGCCATCACACCAAAGAGCGCCGGGGTCCCTCGAGTGACCTGTCCATCAAGTGGGTAAAAGGCGCGAAGACGGTGCACACACCACTAGTGTGTGTTAGAACGGGGCTTATATGCGAGTTCACATGCCTCTTGTGTGTATAAAAGGACAGGCACGGATCAGAGAAGCTCGTGGTCACAGGAACTGCACAAGGATTGAGCTTGTGAAAGTCAATTATGCAAAGGCCTCCATCAAGCATCAAAGCTAATTTTCGATGATAGATATGGGGAGAGCGCACACCTACCCAGCCTCGACAAAACACACATTTTTGGGGGTGCTGATTAACTTTGCCATCACACCAAAGGGCGCCGGGGTCCCTCGAGTGACCTGTCCATCAAGTGGGTAAAGGGCGCGAAGACCGTGCACACACCACTAGTGTGGGGAGGGGCCAAACGGACGGGGCTTATATGCGAGTTCACATGCCTCTTGGGTGTATAAAAGGACAGGCACAGATCAGAGAAGCTCATGGTCACAGGAACTGCACAGGGATTGAGCTCGTGAAAGTCAATTATGCAAAGGCCTCCATCAAGCATCAAAGCTATTTTTCGACGATAGATATGGGGAGAGCGCACACCTACCCAGCCTCGACAAAACACACATTTTTGGGGGTGCTGAATAACTTTGCCATCACACCAAAGAGCGCCGGGGTCCCTCGAGTGACCTGTCCATCAAGTGGGTAAAAGGCGCGAAGACGGTGCACACACCACTAGTGTGTGTTAGAACGGGGCTTATATGCGAGTTCACATGCCTCTTGTGTGTATAAAAGGACAGGCACGGATCAGAGAAGCTCGTGGTCACAGGAACTGCACAAGGATTGAGCTCGTGAAAGTCAATTATGCAAAGGCCTCCATCAAGCATCAAAGCTAATTTGCGACAATAGATATGGGGAGAGCGCACACCTACCCAGCCTCGACAAAACACACATTTTTGGGAGTGCTGATTAACTTTACCATCACACCAAAGAGCGCCGGGGTCCCTCGAGTGACCTGTCCATCAAGTGGGTAAAGGGCGCGAAGACGGTGCACACACCACTAGTGTGTGGGGAGGGGCCAAACGGACGGGGCTTATATGCGAGTTCACATGCCTCTTGGGTGTATAAAAGGACAGGCACGGATCAGAGAGACTCGTGGACACAGGAACTGCACAGGGATTGAGCTCGTGAAAGTCAATTATGCAAAGGCCTCCATCAAGCATCAAAGCTAATTTTCGACGATAGATATGGGGAGAACGCACACCTACCCAGCCTCGACAAAACAGTGAACAGTCACACATCATCCTGCAACTATTTTAGGATGGCGCCGGCAAGCTGCCAGCGCCATCCTAAAATATTTACTAAATTAGCTTCATCAGGGCACTAATAGATCAAATAAAGCAGGTGCTCGAGCACCTGCTTTATTTTATTTATTAGTGCTTCCTGTTGAAGCTAACTTAGTAACTATTTTAGGATGGCGCTGGCAGCTTGCCGGCGCCATCCTAAAATAGTTAAAAGTTCAACAGGCTTGAACTTTTGCACCCCAAATCCGCCGCTCGCGGATCTCGCTGATTTTCAGTAAATTCGCGGGAGTTCGCGGATTTACCGAAAATCCGCGAAATCCGCGAGCGGAACGGATTTTCCGCTCATCCCTAGGCAGGACCAGTTAGTGTCTGTTTTCTGGGCCAGTGCAGGACAGGCCTCTGGAATCTTGTTGTTTCCCTGTAGCTCAAACAAGAAGTCAGCCAACGACTCTTTGAAGTCACTTCTGGGGATCCCAGGTTTAAAGCCAACAAGTCCAATCATCCTTTCTCAGACAGCAGGGCAGTCCTACTTCTGAATCTTTCCTAAGTCTAAGAGTGTTCTTATGAGAGATTCTGAAGGTGCAACTTTTGTCCCCAGTGCCAGCCTGTGGGTGGGGGTGGCCCCATTGTTTAAATTCGTCCCATTCATGGATTTTGCTGCAAAATGTCTACAGTACCAAGGGGCAGGCAGACCGAGGTGTGAGCTTCATTTTTCTGTGGTAGGACAGGAAGTCCTGAAAAAGTAGGTAGAGGTGGTCAAGCCCCTGGATACCCTTTGAAGGTCATGAGGGGCTGAGTACAACCCCCCAGGACATCCTGCTCAGGAGAACAATACCCTGCCACCAACCTAAAGCCCTTTTGTCCCACATCCGCAAGGAAAACACATAACACCACAGGAAAGCCATTCACAGTCATCTGACCCTGGACACTGGTAGAAATGCACATTTGGCTTAGGTAGAAAAATGCAAACTTTAACTCCCACGCCCTGAGTACCTCTGGGACAATCTACAGGGGCTTACAAGGGTGTTACAGTCCTTTCCCATTTGCTTTACCGTTTCAAATATATCAGTTTTAGGGAGGGAGCACTGGCGCTGGGGCATGGGCAGCAGGATCCAGTGCACTTTCAGAGTCATAATCATCAGCTTTGGGGCAAAATGTGTTGGTGTGACCATACTAAAAAGGTACTTTCGACCATATCCCATAAGTCCACTTGTAGTAAATGAATACAGTGTTGGAGTGGTTGATCTCATGGTTATGGAGACAGCAATCTGGAACCCCAGAGGCAAGCATCAGAAGATGGTTATATGTTATAGAAAAGTGACCACCTGTACTTGGGTGGAGACTACAACATTCTAGGCATGTCTTTTGGGCAAAGATTTGGAGAGCAAGCATTGTTGTTGGCAAGGGAGCTTGGCAGCGGCAATTTCTCCTGCTTGGCGGAGGAGCGTCGCCCCACCTGCTGCGAACACAGGAGCTGCAGTAAACTGAGATTTCATGAAATGGTCAATGGACATGGACATTTTGGTTGGATGCACTCACTGTCTCGTCAGGGGGCAGGGACAGACCCATTCCTGCTGCTCATTGGCAGCAGGAATGACTCGCCTAAATTGTATTGTATTGTGGCATACTTATATAGCGCAACCTGTCACCACCAAGGGCATCCTGGCGCTTTGACCCGTACTCAATGAAAACAGTAGCTCAGCCTATCCTAGGAAAAAGATGAGTCTTTAAAGCCTTTCTAAAGGATAGGAGATCTCCAAGGCTTCTCAAGGATATAGGCAGAGAGTTCCAGAGTTTGGCTGCCGCTACTCTGAAAGAGCGGCCCCCCATCCTCACTCTCTGGAATCGTGGGACTACCAATAGCCTGGATGACGAAGAGCGTAAGGCTCTCGATGGACAGTACCAGGCAAACATTCGCCGCAAAGGAATGGGGCCCAGATCGTGAATAGCCCTGAACACAATACATGCTGCTTTGTAGCGCACCCGAAGATGAACTGGCAGCCAATGAAGTTCTCGCAGTGCTGCCGTAGAAGAACTATGGTAAGGGCGAGAAAGGGCGAGTTTAGCAGCGATGTTTTGCACCCTTTGCAACTTGCCCAAGAGTGTTACCGGGGCCTCCAGAAGTAGTGCGTTACAATAGTCAAGTCGACTTAGGATGGTACAACGCACTACTTCTGGTCTGGCTTGCACAGGGAGGAGAGGAAGGACCTTGCGCAGCATACGAATCAGCATCATACATGTTGACGAGATCTTATTCACATGTAGATCCAACTGCAGGTTAGGCCCAAAAGTGACGCCTAAATTGCGCGCTGATTGTGCCGCAGACACCGTCTCTGAGAAGGACGGAGGCCAGAAGTCCACTGGGAGGTCGCGAGGAATTCGATCAGTGGAGCAATGTAAAACCTCCGTCTTAGTTCCGTTGAACTGTAACGAGTTCAGCCGGAGCCATTCCGCTGTCGCCTGCATGCACCGATGAAAAGTCTCCAGTGTGACTGCGTCCTGTCCCTCCAGAGAGAAGACCAGCTGGGTATCATCTGCATAATTAAATGCAGAGATACCGAAGGTTTTAATGAGCTGGACCAGGGGCGGAGGTAGACATTGAAGAGTATGGGGCTGATGGCCGAGCCCTGAGGTACTCCTTGTCCCACTCTCCGTTCCTCCGAACTGAAGGGGGGTAATGAAACCCGTTGCTGACGGCAGTCCAAGTAGGAGATTAACCAATCCCTGGCCTTGTCCCTGACCCCGCATTCCTCCAGCCTAGAAATCAGGGTGGGATGGCTGACCGTGTCGAACGCGGCCGACATGTCGAGCAGCACCAAGAATGCTGCCCGACCACTGTCGACTCGCGCCCGCAGGTTGTCTAACACGGTCACCAACGCGGATTCCGTCCCATGTGCTGGGCGGAAGCCGAATTGCGTCTCATCCAACCAGCTGTTCCCTTCTAGGAAACTGGACAGAGCACGGGTGACCAGCTTTTCCATAATTTTAACCGGAAAAGGGAGCAGGGAGATTGGCCGGTAGTTAGAAAGGCAGGCAGGGTCGAGCGTAGGTTTTTTTAAAAGCGGGGATACCACTGCCTTCTTCCAGCAGCTTGGAACAGTAGCTGTCTCGAATGACTGACAGCAGATGGCGTGCAGGGGCTGGAAGAGGTCCTCTTGAAACACCCTCCAGAGTCTAGGGGGGAGAGGGTCCAAAGGCGAGCCAGAGGAAATCGTTAGGGCTAGGTCGCCGAACTCCTTCAAGGATGGAAGGGGAAAACTACTCAGCTGGGGTCGACTGGCCTCGCACGCCGGAGCTCCCAAACTGAGGGCCGACTCCAAGGAAGGAGAAAGATGACTTCTCTGCTGGGGTCGACTGGCAGCGATCTCCGGAGCTCCCAAGCAGAGAGCCTGATCCAAAGTGGGGGTAGAGGAGCCGCTCAGCTGGGGTCGACTGGCCTCGCTCGCCGGAGCTCCCAAACTGAGAGCTGGCTCCACCGGAAAAGGGAGAAGGCTACCCTGCTGAGGTCGACTGGCTACAATTGCCGGAGCTCCCAAGCAGGGAGCCGAATCAAGGGCCGCGAGGGGAGAGCAGTTCAGATGGGGTCGACTGGCCGCAGTCGCCGGAGCTCCCAAGCTGAGGGCCTGATCCACCAAAAGCAAAGGAGGGCTACTCAGCTGGGGTCGACTGGCTTCCGCCGCCGGAGCTCCCGGGCTGGAGGGCTGCTCAGCTGGTCGGGGTCGACTGGAGGGCGAGACCGGAGCTTCCTGACAGAGAATGGTAGCCCTCTGCAGGGGTCGACTGGCCATTTCCTCCGGAGCTCCCTCCTCAGTGGTAAGGTTCCGTGGGTCCTGCAGACCTGCTAGGATTTTACGAATTTTTTCCTCAAAGGCATCCGCCAGAGAGTCACAAAGAGCTTGCGACGAGGGAACAGCGCTGGCCACACAGGTCGGATGAGCCAGGTCCTTGACGATTTTAAAAAGGGCCTGAGCCTTGTTTGGGGCCTGATTCAGAGTAAGTTCAAGGAAGGTCGCTTTTGCGATCTTAATTTGGGCTTTATATTTATGCATAGCAGACTTAAATGCAATTTTCTCGGAGTCTAGGTACTGCTTCCTCCATACCCTTTCCGCGCGTTTACAGTCGAGTTTGAGCTGGCGAAGTTCGCTCGTGTACCAAGGACTGGCTCGGTTCACTCTCCCTCGCGACTTCCGAAGGGGCGCTAACTTATCCAGTGAGCTAGCTATGGACTGACAGAAGAGGTTATAACTGTCTTCAACTGTATTGCCAAGTTTGAAGTCCTTATCTAAGATGTTCGGCAATGGGACATTGTTTAAGATGCGGGACCAAGGTCTCTCTAGCTTAGCTAGAGGTAATCCAGCCTTACGCGAAGTAGGGTCCTCCGACCAAAGGGAAAACCTGATCAGAAAGTGATCCGTCCAATATTGGCACTTGATGTCCACAAAGGATGCCCATTGAGGATCCGCGAACACCAGGTCCAAAATGTGGCCTTTCCGATGCGTGGCGGCATTCACCAACTGTACTAAATTAATATCTGTACACGCTTGGCTAAGAGAGAAAAAAAAAAAAAAGCCTGAAGTGTGCTGGTAAGTTTGGCTGGCTGTCTTGTGACATGCCTGAACATATGGTTTTAGCTTGGTAAAGGCCGGTGCACTGAAGGCACAGGCTCCTGGTCTGAAAGGAGCACTGTGCTGGCTGCTCTGATCATTCCTGGGGCTGCTCTCATGAAGGGAACGGCATTGGAGGAGCTCCATGATTGTTTGTGGTTGTTCGTTGGTTCTGTGTTTAAGGTTTGTGGTTTTCTTGGGGAGGGGCAACTGATTGCCTTCCAGCCAGATGAACTGACGTTGGTGAGTACTTTTGATGTACTTTAGAGTACCTCACAAGAGCATGCTTCAACCATGGCATAATGAATGTTGCTGCACCTGAGCAAGAACCGTTGTGGGAAACGCCCAAGGACCATGAAAGGGACATTACTGTGAAACACACACTGGTCTTGCACTTTCGTCACTGCTGTGGCCCAAGGGTTTGCCCATGCAGTGCATTGTCCATTGTTTATCGACACAGGGCTTTGTTTTCTCCAAGAGTTGCATTGTGTTCTGAAACGAGCTCTCTGATATAAGCGAGTTTTCGCTTTCAACAAAATGCATGTCCAGTTCTTACCTGAGTAAACATATCTTAAGCTCTCCTTTTGTTAACACCACGCAGCTTTTGACACAGAGCCCTTGGATTGACACGGGCCATAACCGCAGCATTGAGGAACTGCAAGCCTCCCCACCAACCCGCACTCGCTGGTGAGAGTGTCTTCTGCAATCGGCAGAAGTAGTTATCGCTTCCAGCTGAGTGCTCCGTGGGTAGAGGTCAGAGGGGAATCACAGGAGCAGGCTACCGACCGGGGAACTGCGAGGACCAGCATTCCACAGCTAGCGCAGCTGGTGCCTCTTCCCCCGGCGGTCACGCCCACCCCCTACACGGACATAAGTGAACAGAATCCCACCGCGACGCGGGACGCGTGCGGGGCGGAGCTCGGGGCGAAGACCGGGCAAAGAGCGGGCCGCTTGAGGCCGTTCGGGAACATAAGAGACCGGACCGGGCCACCCCTCGTAATTCTTGGTTGTCCCTCTCTGCCTCCCCCTCTCATTTCATCATTTGGCTCCTTCCGGCATCCTCAAGACATATCCTGAACCATGAGTAAAATGGAGACGAGGAGCAAAGCCAATCTGGCTATTACAGGATCCACAACGCCCGCTGCTGCCCAAGGTAAAATTGACAATTACTTTTTAAAGGCTGGTTCTCTGTTGATCGATGACATCACTCTCTTAGAAAGACAAATTTCTCAAGAAATCGAGTTGGTCCGGAGATCGTCGATGGGTATTCTTGCAATGGCAAAAACCCCCGAGGATAGGCGGAATATTGACAGCTCACAGCTTGGTGCTTGCGGAGGGGTCCAGCCAACTATCAGTATAGATCTCTCAGAGGGAACCCTAAGTGACCTCGAAGATATGAGTCTTCTTTCACTTCCATTGACACAAATTGCACAACCGCCAACCTCTACAAATATGGGAGAAGACATTGAACTAACTGTACAAAGCCCTATTCCACTGAGGGAAGATTTTCCACCTACAACAAACACCCCAAATTTTACAGGTCTGTCAAACACAGGTCGGGGTCTAAAGGAGGGTGCAATACAAAACAGGAAAATGGGAAAACAGAGCCATAAGGAAAGAAGGTGAAAAAAACAAAGTCAGGGGCAACACACAATATACCTACTATCGATAATATCACACATGATAGATCTCCACCTGCGATAATGAAGGGCCCTCTCCTGGAATCAGCCAGTAACGCTACCACTGAAATGCCACCCCCTGCACTAGAACACAACACCGAGTCAGCTGAAGAGGACATAACATTAGCAGACATTGGAAACCTGCTTAAATCAATCATAAGTCCCCTAGAAGCTCGCCTGATTAAAATTGAAGCGAGGCTAATTAAAATCGAGAAAACTGCCTCACAGATTATGGATAGCTGGAAATGAACAAAAGAAGGGGGTTCCCCGTGGGTTACTAACTGATATAGGCAGGCCAGGGGGGGGAAAGACAACTATCAATAGAACAAGAGAGTGCACCCTGCCTTTTGGTATAAGGGCCCTAGCTAGAGGGTCCCGAATTGATATACGAAGGGGTGATTAGCCTGGGAGTTGGCACTGCGCACTACACACACAAGGTCAAACCAGAAGGACTCAACAGAGCATATTCAAAATATATTTTTTATTTTCATTAAATTTAATTTTTTTCTTTTTTTAGAATAAAGACATCAGAAGCATATAAAAATAGAGCAGTACTTTCAATCTACATGATGCAATGGAAACATAATACAAACAGAAACTGATAAATAAACAATAGGGAAAAGAGGGGAGTTATGCCACATTCAAACCTGCCCAGTACCAGCCTTACTACAGACACACTATCTTATATACATTCTCTCACTCTACCTTATATTCCTTCATACCACTTTCATTCTTCCATTCATTCTTCAGTCCTGGCGTATGCAACACAAAGATGACCAATATATTGCAAAAATCGGGGTGTTCTTCCAGGTAGGTGACTTTTAATACGGGTCCTGATGTGATTAGGACAAACAACCTTATTCCTGGAAATACAAGCCGACGCGCGTTTCGGTGACAGGCCAATGAGGCCACACCTTCGTCATGGCTAGAGGCAGTACACTGGGCAAAACACAAGTATAAAATCTGAAAAATAGAATGCAAACAGGTCTCAGTATTCTAATTTACACATATCTAATTTACAGTAATAAAAAAGTTTTACATTTCTCACAGATATATTTCATTTATTCATTAGTCAGATTCTGCTTAGCATTTTGAATGCACATAGGTAAATTCAGGTCAAGATATACATAATGTTAACCTTCTGTGGAGGCGCAATGTCAGACCACCCAGAGACACTCCCAGAGATGGGTTCCCTATTTCGTGGAATCCATGAAGGGCGAAATGATAGCCCAGGCTGAATGAACTTAGCAGAGCTCATTCCACAACACATACCACACATTACTTAAGTTATGGACACACTTACACTCTTACACATACATGACCCGTTTATAAAAAATGGGCCCGAACCTATAGAGGACAGTTTGTACATATTCTCAACTCTACACCGGATACTAAGTTCCTAGTTGAGTACAGGGGGAAATAGGAGATGGTCGTTAGGTTTAATTTTGATAATCATATAAGATGGAATTTACCTGTATGTTATTCTGTTAGGACGGGTCATAGGTATCTGGAAAGGCGTGCTTTACTTGAAGGCAAGAACCTCTAATTTTTCTTTTACTGGAGTCCAAAGCTATAAATTTTAGAATGGGAATGAATTAGACCTGTTTTGTCAACATTGTACTTTCTTAACCATGGTCAGATTAAATTTAGGCAGTCTTAATTCATAGCACGCACTCGGTTCGATATTATGTATATTAGTAGAGCTAAGTTGTTCCTTCACTAATGGGTAAAGGTTCCCAGAATCTTTAGACGGATAATTTCAAAATGCTGTATATGTACAAGTTATCTGAACAGATTACCCTGGCTCCTCTCTATTTGCCATGAACAATTTAAGAATATTATATATAGTTTACCTGAGATGTCTTTGGGTTATCTTGGGATTATTCCATCAAATAGTGGCGGGGATAGACTCGGTATACGGGCATAAGACGTTAGAGCATTTTTTGATTTCTCCCTGTGAGGCTGATAAGATATATCAATTATAGCCTTTTACTTAACTGTACACTCCATTTATTAAAGAAAGTATTTAGCATTTTAGTCTAATATTGTTTACCTAAATAGATCACTATTCAAGTTGCAGTTTCCCATAAATACCAGATCAGAAGCTGGTGGCTTTCGAGGACGGTTTGGCAGGTTCAGTGTTCCAAAATCTATAGATGAGGGGAGTAGGTATTAGCATAAAGGAAACCTCCCTTTGGTCTTTGCATAATAGCCCACAATAGGAATCGAATCAACACATACCGGGAGAACCTGTGCGCACTTCTATATTGTAATGTCCACTATCGGGCGTGACTGGTAACTTGAGTTTCTAAAGAAAATGGAAAAAAATCTCCCTTAATATCTCATTATGACCGATTGCAGACACAAACCAAAGGATCGTTTTTAGGAAATTACCTTCTAAGTAAAGGCACATCATTTTAGGTGGAGTTCCGCTGATTCCTCCACTCGGTCTGTTGCTACGGATGATAATGGGTAGTAGGGGATCCTAAGATGAAATAACGAGAACGGGAACCCGTTACATATCTCCCATATATAGTTTGCATACCCTGCAGCTCCCAGACACTCGCTTTTTAGTCCGCTTACCTTCCATGTGATGATCGTCTTCTTCTACTGGGGTTCCGTCGACTGAGCCTGTCGTCCTACATCGGGAGACAGGATTCTCGTTTGTTTCCTTTCTGTCCCCATTTAAATAGTGCGATTTTCGCGCCTAGAGAGAGCAACGGTCATCCCTGTTGGTACAGTGGTGAACATAAATGATGGACTCATTTCTCCTGTCCGAGTTTGGCCGCCATGTTGTGTAAACCGACAGCGCACTAATGCTGATTTACGCGCCATCTTATGTAAACTAACAGCGGAATGGTGTTATATTTATCAGTAGTATTTGTTTTAGAGATAATTCTCTTGCCATTTTAAAATTCCGGTTTGAGTATTTATTATCGAGCATTGAAGGCGGACCCTAAAGAGACTGGAGAGATGTTAGTCAAGAGTCTATTATAGCGACCTTATTCGTCCCTTTAATGGTGGTACAATAACAGAAATTACATATATCAAAATAACCCGAGCTTGCCTATTTCCTTCTATCATTCTTTGCGTCACTGTTGCGTCAGATAGATTTGGAGGGCTTTTTACAGAAAGGTCTGATGCCAGGGACAGTCCTCATTTAGTCCCTTGTCAACAGCATTCAGATAGAATATCCAGAATACCTCCCGTTTTTTTCGGAGGCCGACCGGGTCAGTTCCAGGGCTGGCTTTTATCTTTTCTAAGATAAACCAGCGAAGGTCCTCTTCATCATGATTTTTTTCGAGCCAGTGTCTCACTATGGGGGCTGCCAGCTTTTGGTTTCTGATATTAGATTTGTGTTCCCCTATTCGTGCCCGGCATTCCCTGCCAGTTTCCCCAACATATGGGAGATTGCACGGACACAGTATTAAGTAGACAATGTTGTTGGTGCGGCAGTTGGTCATAGTGGTATTGCGTCTAACTGAGATTGTTCGATTGTTGGTGATTACAGTATCTCCAATAATGGCCTGTGAGCAAATGTGGCATGTCCCACATTTGTGGTTGCCATATATTGGTTCCAATCCTGTTAGAGAAGTTTGGGAATTTGTCGCTGGTTCTTGTATTTTGCCACTTAACAGATGATTCTTCAGGTTCCGGTTTTTTTTTAAGGCAAAAATTGGACGATTCAGATGTGTTCTTTCACTATCCAAAATCAGGATATGCCAGCTGGAATTAATAGCTTGCCTGATTCTGTGGTTCATCTCAGAATGACGGGTGACGCACACCAACTGGTTCAATACTTCAGAGTCTCGTTCCATAAACATAGCCTCCCTATTGGTGTATCTCGCCCGTTTGAAGGATTCTTTGATAAGTCTGGGTGGGTAGCCCCGTACGCGGAGTTTTTCTTGGAGAATATCTGCTTGGGTCAAGAAGTCATGGACATCAGTGCAGTTTCTTCTAATGCGAAGGAACTGACTGTAAGGGATACTGTCCTTCTGGCTGTGGGGGTGGAAGCTCGCATATTGGAGCAAAGTATTTCGAGCCGTAGGCTTCGTGTATAGGGATACTTTAATGAGGTTTTCATGATGCTCAATCCAAATGTCCAAAAATTCGATTCTGGATCTGCTGATATGGCTGGTGAATCTCAAATTGGCATCCGCCGCATTGAGCCAATCAATGAATTCACGGAGTTGGTCTTCCTCCCCCCTCCAAATGAAAAAGATGTCATCAATGAACCGTTTCCAGCTCATGACGTTTTCAAAGAAGGGGGCTAGCTCATTGAAGACATTAGTTCTTTCAAACTCCCCCATATACAAGCATGCTATGCTTGGTGCACAACTGGCCCCCATGCTGACCCCAGAGGCCTGCCTATATAGATTGCTGTCAAATTCGAAGTAGTTCTCAAAAAGCACTATTTTTAGGCATTGCAGGATGATTTCATTGTTTGTTATGTTGTAGTTCCTTGACAGTACAGTTTCAATCGCCTCATATGCTCCTTTTTGAGGGATATTGGAATATAACGCTTCCACATCAAGAGTAACCATTATTTCCAAGTTCTCATGAAATGGAGTGCCTTCCACCTGTTGGATAAAGTGTCCTGTATCCCGTACATACGAATCCAGTTCAGTCACCATTGGATTTAAAAATTTGTCGATGTATTTAGACAATGGCTCGGTGGCAGAGCCAATTGTGGAGACGATCGGTCGCATGGGGGGATCCGCGCTGTTCTTGTGGGTTTTGGGTAACCCATATATGATGGGTATTTTGGTGTTGGATGGTGTGAGAAACTCAGCCTCAGCTTCACAAATATGGTCCTGGTTTACCGCTTTTTGGACCATTGTCAATATGCGCCTTTTGAGGGCGTTTTCAGGATTCTCAGAGATACGGATGTAGTGTCCAGAAGATGAGAGCAACTCATTCATTCTTTTCTTGTAATCGGAGGTATCAAACAAAGTGATCCCTCCCCCTTTGTCACATGGTTTGATCGTGATTTTTTTGTTGGATTCAAGTTCCTTGAGGGCTCTATTTTCTGACGGAGACAAGTTAGCTTTTGGTATAGGGACAAATTTCGTCATTTTGTTGATTTTATGCATGACTGTCTTCTCGAAAATATTCACCTCTGGTCCCACCATTTCCAAAGAAGGTGTGAAAGAGGATGGAGGTTTACAACCAGATCTGTTATTGTCATTATCCGGTGGTGGTGCCTCCAGAAAAAACTTTTGAAGGCGAACCTTCCTAAAGAAGAGCTGTAGATCTCTGTTTAATTCGAATTTATTGAAATTGGTAGATGGCACAAATGAAAGGCCCCTCGATAGAAGTTGGATGGCCATTGGGTCGATATTTTCACTGGATAAATTAAACACAGGGAGCCCCCTTATGTTCGCCAATACTGATGGTGGCGGGTCTGTACATACATTTGTGGTTGACCGCGACCCTGATGGTAATTCCTCGTTTGTGGGGTTCTCGGCGGCGGGCGGGTGTTGCCCCGGCGGTTCCCTAAAAAACGGTTCTGTTGGTAATTGCGGTCATACCCTCCATTTCTGTTTCCTCGGTTGGGGTTGTGTCCTTGGTTGGAATTATGCCCTTGGTCATAATTAGGGTCATATTCTTCAGGAGTGTCTCCCTCAGAGTCAGTTGTTTCTGAGAAGGTAGTGACTTTCATTCCTTGGCCCCATCTGGGTGCCTGTCCACGGGGAGCGATTTCTTCTTGGGTGGTATAAAAATTAGTTCCCAAATAGGGATAAGCCCTTTCCTGTGAAAACATTCGAACATCCTTTCTTAATTTTTCTGTTTTTCTTTTGAGTAGGTATTCGGAGAAGGATTCCAGTTCGAATCGGATCTCTTCAAGTTTCCTTTTCCCTTCATCTACCGCATCCCCTTCTTTTAGTTTGTCTTCCAATTCTTGGATTTCCTTTTCAAGGATGTCCATTACGGTCCGAGCCGTTTCCACAATGAGCATCATCCAGTCCCTGGAGCACCGGTTAGATATAAGGGCCCATCGCTCCAGGAACTGTCTGATCTCAATGAACATCCCTGGGATGTTACGGACCCTGAGCCCGATTGGGATTGTACCAGCTCGTAGATAATCAAGCATGAATTTGGCATGCAATTCTGTCCTTTTTGTTTTTTTGTGGTGGTTGAGCAATTTGTTCCAGTCTCCGTTGAGGCCTTTTGGGACAGAAAAGTCTTGGTTGCCATCTGCTGGAAGTCCAAGCATTTTGGCGAAATCGTCATCGGTAAAGCCGAATGTTTTTATAGTATCCATTATAGTTTTTATTTAGATAAAGATATAAGGTACTAATCGGAAGAGGATTGGTGGTCGAAGTAAAGATCTTTTTTATATATATTGATGGGGCCAGACTGGATATAGGTTCGGGTCAGATATGCTTCACATTTACACAGACATTCATACTCACCTTCAATACACTCACATTCACGTTCTCTATTAGTTCATTCAGCCAAGAGACCCAGACAACCCCCACAGCACAAGGCTGTGAGACAATGAACAAAAGAAGAGGGTTCCCCGTGGGTTACTAACTGATATAGGCAGGCCAAGGGGGGGAAAGACAACTATCAATAGAACAAGAGAGTGCACCCTGCCTTTTGGTATAAGGGCCCTAGCTAGAGGGTCCCGAATTGATATACGAAGGGGTGATTAGCCTGGGAGTTGGCACTGCGCACTACACACACAAGGTCAAACCAGAAGGACTCAACAGAGCATATTCAAAATATATTTTTTATTTTCATTAAATTTAATTTTTTTCTTTTTTTAGAATAAAGACATCAGAAGCATATAAAAATAGAGCAGTACTTTCAATCTACATGATGCAATGGAAACATAATACAAACAGAAACTGATAAATAAACAATAGGGAAAAGAGGGGGGTTATGCCACATTCAAACCTGCCCAGTACCAGCCTTACTACAGACACACTATCTTATATACATTCTCTCACTCTACCTTATATTCCTTCATACCACTTTCATTCTTCCATTCATTCTTCAGTCCTGGCGTATGCAACACAAAGATGACCAATATATTGCAAAAATCGGGGTGTTCTTCCAGGTAGGTGACTTTTAATACGGGTCCTGATGTGATTAGGACAAACAACCGTATTCCTGGAAATACAAGCCGACGCGCGTTTCGGTGACAGGCCAATGAGGCCACACCTTCGTCAGGGCTAGAGGCAGTACACTGGGCAAAACACAAGTATAAAATCTGAAAAATAGAATGCAAACAGGTCTCAGTATTCTAATTTACACATATCTAATTTACAGTAATAAAAAAGTTTTACATTTCTCACAGATATATTTCATTTATTCATTAGTCAGATTCTGCTTAGCATTTTGAATGCACATAGGTAAATTCAGGTCAAGATATACATAATGTTAACCTTCTGTGGAGGCGCAATGTCAGACCACCCAGAGACACTCCCAGAGATGGCGCCGGGGTCCCTCGAGTGACCTGTCCATCAAGTGGGTAAAGGGCGCAAAGACGGTGCACACACCACTAGTGTGTGGGGAGGGGCCAAACGGACGGGGCTTATATGCGAGTTCACATTCCTCTTGGGTGTATAAAAGGACAGGCACGGATCAGAGAGACTCGTGGACACAGGAACTGCACAGGGATTGAGCTCGTGAAAGTCAATTATGCAAAGGCCTCCATCAAGCATCAAAGCTAATTTTCGACGATAGATATGGGGAGAACGCACACCTACCCAGCCTCGACAAAACAGTGAACAGTCACACATCATCCTGCAACTATTTTAGGATGGCGCCGGCAAGCTGCCAGCGCCATCCTAAAATATTTACTAAATTAGCTTCATCAGGGCACTAATAGATAAAATAAAGCAGGTGCTCGAGCACCTGCTTTATTTTATTTATTAGTGCTTCCTGTTGAAGCTAACTTAGTAACTATTTTAGGATGGCGCTGGCAGCTTGCCGGCGCCATCCTAAAATAGTTAAAAGTTCAACAGGCTTGAACTTTTGCCCCCCAAATCCGCCGCTCGCGGATCTCGCTGATTTTCAGTAAATTCGCGGGAGTTCGCGGATTTACCGAAAATCCGCGAAATCCGCGAGCGGAACGGATTTTTCGCTCATCCCTAGGCAGGACCAGTTAGTGTCTGTTTTCTGGGCCAGTGCAGGACAGGCCTCTGGAATCTTGTTGTTTCCCTGTAGCTCAAACAAGAAGTCAGCCAACGACTCTTTGAAGTCACTTCTGGGGATCCCAGGTTTAAAGACAACAAGTCCAATCATCCTTTCTCAGACAGCAGGGCAGTCCTACTTCTGAATCTTTCCTAAGTCTAAGAGTGTTCTTATGAGAGATTCTGAAGGTGCAACTTTTGTCCCCAGTGCCAGCCTGTGGGTGGGGGTGGCCCCATTGTTTAAATTCGTCCCATTCATGGATTTTGCTGCAAAATGTCTACAGTACCAAGGGGCAGGCAGACCGAGGTGTGAGCTTCATTTTTCTGTGGTAGGACAGGAAGTCCTGAAAAAGTAGGTAGAGGTGGTCAAGCCCCTGGATATCCTTTGAAGGTCATGAGGGGCTGAGTACAACCCCCCAGGACATCCTGCTCAGGAGAACAATACCCTGCCACCAACCTAAAGCCCTTTTGTCCCACATCCGCAAGGAAAACACATAACACCACAGGAAAGCCATTCACAGTCATCTGGCCCTGGACACTGGTAGAAATGCACATTTGGCTTAGGTAGAAAAATGCAAACTTTAACTCCCACGCCCTGAGTACCTCTGGGACAATCTACAGGGGCTTACAAGGGTGTTACAGTCCTTTCCCATTTGCTTTACCATTTCAAATATATCAGTTTTAGGGAGGGAGCACTGGCGCTGGGGCATGGGCAGCAGGATCCAGTGCACTTTCAGAGTCATAATCATCAGCTTTGGGGCAAAATGTGTTGGTGTGACCATACTAAAAAGGTACTTTCGACCATATCCCATAAGTCCACTTGTAGTAAATGAATACAGTGTTGGAGTGGTTGATCTCATGGTTATGGAGACAGCAATCTGGAACCCCAGAGGCAAGCATCAGAAGATGGTTATATGTTATAGAAAAGTGACCACCTGTACTTGGGTGGAGACCACAACATTCTAGGCATGTCTTTTGGGCAAAGATTTGGAGAGCAAGCATTGTTGTTGGCAAGGGAGCTTGGCAGCGGCAATTTCTCCTGCTTGGCGGAGGAGCGTCGCCCCACCTGCTGCGAACACAGGAGCTGCAGTAAACTGAGATTTCATGAAATGGTCAATGGACATGGACATTTTGGTTGGATGCACTCACTGTCTCGTCAGGGGGCAGGGACAGACCCATTCCTGCTGCTCATTGGCAGCAGGAATGACTCGCCTAAAGCCTGAAGTGTGCTGGTAAGTTTGGCTGGCTGTCTTGTGACATGCCTGAACATATGGTTTTAGCTTGGTAAAGGCCGGTGCACTGAAGGCACAGGCTCCTGGTCTGAAAGGAGCACTGTGCTGGCTGCTCTGATCATTCCTGGGGCTGCTCTCATGATGGGAACGGCATTGGAGGAGCTCCATGATTGTTTGTGGTTGTTCGTTGGTTCTGTGTTTAAGGTTTGTGGTTTTCTTGGGGAGGGGCAACTGAGTGCCTTCCAGCCAGATGAACTGACGTTGGTGAGTACTTTTGATGTACTTTAGAGTACCTCACAAGAGCATGCTTCAACCATGGCATAATGAATGTTGCTGCACCTGAGCAAGAACCGTTGTGGGAAACGCCCAAGGACCATGAAAGGGACATTACTGTGAAACACACACTGGTCTTGCACTTTCGTCACTACTGTGGCCCAAGGGTTTGCCCATGCAGTGCATTGTCCATTGTTTATCGACACAGGGCTTTGTTTTCTCCAAGAGTTGCATTGTGTTCTGAAACGAGCTCTCTGATATAAGCGAGTTTTCGCTTTCAACAAAATGCATGTCCAGTTCTTACCTGAGTAAACATATCTTAAGCTCTCCTTTTGTTAACACCAGGCAGCTTTTGACACAGAGCCCTTGGATTGACACAGGCCATAACCGCAGCATTGAGGAACTGCAAGCCTCCCCACCAACCCGCACTCGCTGGTGAGAGCGTCTTCTGCAATCGGCAGAAGTAGTTATCGCTTCCAGCTGAGTGCTCCGTGGGTAGAGGTCAGAGGGGAATCACAGGAGCAGGCTACCGACCGGGGAACTGCGAGGACCAGCATTCCACAGCTAGCGCAGCTGGTGCCTCTTCCCCCGGCGGTCACGCCCACCCCCTACACGGACATAAGTGAACAGAATCCCACCGCGACGCGGGACGCGTGCGGGGCGGAGCTCGGGGCGAAGACCGGGCAAAGAGCGGGCCGCTTGAGGCCGTTCGGGAACATAAGAGACCGGACCGGGCCACCCCTCGTAATTCTTGGTTGTCCCTCTCTGCCTCCCCCTCTCATTTCATCATTTGGCTCCTTCCGGCATCCTCAAGACATATCCTGAACCATGAGTAAAATGGAGACGAGGAGCAAAGCCAATCTGGCTATTACAGGATCCACGACGCCCGCTGCTGCCCAAGGTAAAATTGACAATTACTTTTTAAAGGCTGGTTCTCTGTTGATCGATGACATCACTCTCTTAGAAAGACAAATTTCTCAAGAAATCGAGTGGGTCCGGAGATCGTCGATGGGTATTCTTGCAATGGCAAAAACCCCCGAGGATAGGTGGAATATTGACAGCTCACAGCTTGGTGCTTGCGGAGGGGTCCAGCCAACTATCAGTATAGATCTCTCAGAGGGAACCCTAAGTGACCTCGAAGATATGAGTCTTCTTTCACTTCCATTGACACAAATTGCACAACCGCCAACCTCTACAAATATGGGAGAAGACATTGAACTAACTGTACAAAGCCCTATTCCACTGAGGGAATATTTTCCACCTACAACAAACACCCCAAATTTTACAGGTCTGTCAAACACAGGTCGGGGTCTAAAGGAGGGTGCAATACAAAACAGGAAAATGGGAAAACAGAGCCATAAGGAAAGAAGGTGAAAAAAACAAAGTCAGGGGCAACACACAATATACCTACTATCGATAATATCACACATGATAGATCTCCACCTGCGATAATGAAGGGCCCTCTCCTGGAATCAGCCAGTAACGCTACCACTGAACTGCCACCCCCTGCACTAGAACACAACACCGAGTCAGCTGAAGAGGACATAACATTAGCAGACATTGGAAACCTGCTTAAATCAATCATAAGTCCCCTAGAAGCTCGCCTGATTAAAATTGAAGCGAGGCTAATTAAAATCGAGAAAACTGCCTCACAGATTATGGATAGCTGGAAACCTGGGGTTTCTTGTCCTATAGCCCCCAACATAGACCCGAAGCATAAAAATAACCCTGAGCCTCAGAAACTTGCTAAAAGCAACGAGGCCGCAACAACATCAACTGCTACCAAAAACTCTAAATCAGCCACTGACCAACCATCCAACTTAAAACCTAAACCACTTCTACCAGCGACCCCAGTAGGTGCTTCCCACAAGCAACACCTTAGCATACAGCAAACATCTGTAGTCACTAACACAGTGCACTCGCAGCCACAACATACAAGTGCACCAAAACCTTCATTAGCTACCAATCAAAACTCCTAGGATTTTAATAACACAGTGCCAAAATCACAAAAAACAGTAACTGTTATTCTTCCGCCAGAGGTAGCTCCATACACCGTCATTCTAGTTGGGGCACCCAAACTAAAACCGGCTGCAAGTGAGACAGGGGCCTCACTAAAAAATAAAGTAATCAACTGGTTATCCACATACAGACCACTCCCTAGAGGTATTAACAGCGATATTCGCATGGTAAAAAGAGTCTCGTGGGTAGGCAAGAGACCTAAAACAATCAGTGGCGATTGCATACTGGTGAGTTTTAAAGAACCAGGAACAGTATCATATATCTGTGGTTCCTTTTCGGAGGATAAGGGAAATAACATCCATCCACTCCCTCTTTCGTTCTTCTACCCAACAAATACTCACATACCTACTGACCAGAGACGGGGACACTACCACGATTTTCTGGGAAATTGGGGGGGCAACCAGGGAGGGAGTAGAATCCCCTATAACCAAACGAGAACACCTTTTGACTACCCGCCAACTTATGATGACCCCCAAGGTTGGGAGACTGTAAAGAGAAGAGGAATGGGAAGGGGTGGATTCGAAAGAGAAGCACCCTGGCCCCCTAGATACTACCAGCCACCGTTTCTACCGACCTTTAACCGATATGACTCCCTTGAAATGGTGGATTGACAGCTGGCCTCTGAAGAAAGGGCACCCAGGCAAATACCAGGGCATGATATATCTCAATCTACTGACGATGGCGGTCAAAATCCCCCCAACTTTATTTACGGGGAGGAGAACTCTGTCATTAGAAATCCAGAAACTTTTCAAGAGAGAGAAGAAAGGGGAACCATCATAGAAGGCATATCTATGGGACAAGGGCTGGCACAGAGGCTATCCCCACCAGTCCCCATAAACCAAATGACTAACAAATCCACGAAGGGGACTAAGCACCATGCCCCCCAAACATTAAAACTGCTATCATGGAACCTGGCAGGCCTGGCCAATAAAATAGACTCGGACTCCTGGGCTGAATTAATCAATCCCAAAAGTGCCTGTCTCTTCCAAGAGACCTGGGCAAGGGAGGAGCTCACTTATAGGGGGTTTGAGACATTCTCGATACAAGCTACATGGGGAGGGAAAGGCCGACCATCTGGAGGCTTGTCAATCTGGGTGGCTTCGGATTTAGGCTGTTCAGCTTCACGATATCCCGTGGACTCGGAAGACATATTGGCTGTTCTTCTCGAATGGCCGAGACTCCACAAATTACTTGTAATAAATATCTACTCCAGGCCAGTCCCAATAGCTGCCACCTCCAAAACCATTGAGGCACTGTCTCGGCTTCTTGAAACCATCCCAGAAGGCATACCATACCTAATAGGGGGAGACTTTAACTCGCATTTTGAACCGCTACCTGGTCTACTTGATGGACCCTCCCTAGAGGAGGATTCAAGTTGGCAGGTCCCGCAAACAGAGGCTCCCCCTCCCAGAGCATGGACACCGCTAGCCGTACAAATAAACACACTTACTCTCGCTCACAGTCTGAGAGCTTGTAACGGCCGCACTGGGTCCGACATCCCGAGCAAATGTACGTACAATAAAGTCGGGAGGGAATCTAGATTAGATTACCTCTTGGTACAGTTGCATGCCTGGAAAAGGGTGGTGGACTTTAGAGTAACATCTAGAGAGGACAGTGATCACAATGCCCTAGAACTAGATTATCTCATCCCCTGCTTGGAGGAGAGGGCCTTAACCGAGCAAAAGCCCAGAGAGGGACACCTCCTAGATAACAACAAGAAGAGGATTAGATGGGAAAATCTTGCTTCCAGCGAAGACAAGCTAGCTGCCCTCTACGCTGGAATCAATCCAATCCTAGAGGAGGCTTTTGAGCTATGGAACTTGGGGCCCGATGTAGGTAAATGGGTTTTTCCGATTTCAAAATACCGAGGCGGGCCGAATCGGTATTCTGAAATCGGAAAACGAGATGTAGGAAAAAAACACCGAAAAAATACCGAATCGGTCGGCATCGGTATTGTGATTCGATACGTACCGAATCGGCACGGACCGATTCGGAAAGTACCGAATCGGCTACCACCGAATCGGAAATTACCGATTCGGCAAAATCCGATTCGGCAATTACCGATTCGGAGGTCGGAATACACCCCCATGGCCAAAAAGCCCATAGGAATGCATTGGACAATCCGATTCGGTTAAATCCGAATCGGTAAAATCCGAATCGGTAAAATCCGATTCGGTAAAATCCGATACAGCCAATGAGGTGGATCCACCCTCCCCCACCCAAGCAGGGAGTGGCAACCCAGGCAGGTGCAGCTCATTAAGAACTTTCTGGAGAGCCAGCCTGAGCTGAACACTCACAGTTAGCAGCAGTGGGAGCAGGTGGCAGAGAACTGTGGATAGCAAGATGGCAAACACCAGTGAGAGCCAGAAGGCTGGCCAGAAGAGAAAGCCAAAGTTTAGTAGCATGGAGCTGCAGGTGTTGGTGGAGGAGGTGGTGAGGGTGCACAGGCAGCTCTTCGGGAGGCTGTCCCTCACTGTGCCGGACAGCACGAAGAGGAGGCTCTGGAGTGAGATAGCTGAAAAGGTCAACGCAGTAGGTGTCACCCCCAGGTCCCTTGATGACCTTAAAAAACGCTTCTACGACATCCGCAGCCTGACCAAACGAAAGATGGCTGAGATCCAGAGGCAAGCTGGACTGACAGGTGGAAGCAGGAACCCGGCGCCACCCCTCACTGAGCTGGAGGAACTGGTGTCCAGCACCATCGAGAGGGAGTGTGTGACAGGAATCGGGACCCTGGATAGCTCAGCCAGAGCTACAGCTACAGGTAAGAAGCATGCGCCTCATGACACACCCTACCAGACACCTCCACTTTAGACACAATGCACAGCCAAACCCCAGCCCAGTACTGTAACCAACATACAAGAGAAAAGCATCATGGTATATGTAGTCAGCAGAAGTTAGCAAAATATGGCAGTGCAGAACCACAAGATAGAAAAGAGTGGAACACATTCAAAGGAGATGCAAGGACATGTGCAATGCTTTAATTGTAGTGACTGTAATACATCGGCACTCAATTTACAAATGCTTCTTTATACCTAGGGGCACCATCAGGCGGAGGACCACAAGCTACAGAGGCACCAGCACCAGCACCAACTACCAGTGCGGTGGCAGGGCCTAGCACGAGTCAGGCTGCCGAGGAGGAGGAGGAGGACAACACCATTGGCCAGGGTAATGAGGGAGACCTGGTAATCGACTATGCATTCCTTCACTCCCCACAAATGTCAGGCACACCCCCCTTGCTGTTCTCCCCTGAGAACTCTCCGACAAGGGCCCACCCTGCACCTACAACACCTCCTGCCACGAGTATGGCTGTTGCTCCAGTCAACCCTATCCAGGGAGCAGCGGGTCAGGCCCCGGCCACCACCACACCCACACCAGTGGCACCCCAGCCCACACAGCAGGGCGGCAGCAGCAGTACCCGGAGGCGTGCCATTTCCAGCACTGCAGCGCCGGCACCAGAGGGCAGTGTCTTCCAGGGCCTTGAAGGCAGCATGGTAAAAATCCAACGCCAGCAGGCAAAGTCCATCATGGCCTGCCAGCGCCAGCTCCGCCAGCACAACCTGCAGATGGGCGAGATGGTGAAAGGGTTCAAGGCATTTGTAGACACAAACAAGGAGGTTGCTGCAGGTCTTGGCAGGCTGACCACAGCCATAACACAGTTATGCGGAAGACTTGAGGAGCACGAGCACTCGCACAGGCGGGATGCCCGCGTGCAAAACCGATCCATTAGCCGCCTTGCTGCTGCAACCGCGCAACTGTGTCAGCGTGGTGCCAATATGGAGGCAAGTTTGACACAAAACACCGCCGAGGTCACCAGGGGAATGGCCCGCATCACAACAGCCATGGAGGCAATGATAATCTCCAACACTGCCGCCAATCCAGCCCTGGACCTGGGGGATGCTGGGGACAGCAGCAGCCGCAGCAGCCCGGCCAGCGCTGCGTCGGAGCCGCGCAGGAGCACCAGGTGCTCCGCAGAAGCCGCAGGACATGCGGAAGGGGGTGAGGCACACCCCAGTGGGGCTGCCAAGCGCTCCAAGAAGTAGGCTTGCCAGGGCGGGTGAGGCAACCCGGACCTTAGACATTTGTTTTCTTTACTTTTACATTTTATTTTATTGCACATCAGTGCAGTAACGGTGTTGCAACATTATTAAAATTTGCTTTTCCCCACAACCATTTACCTGTCTGTGCATCTGTACTCACTCAGAAATAGTTTTCTGTAATCTCCTCACGTCTGTATCTGCCATCACTTGGCGTAGACACCCCAGCAGGCTGTGTTAGTGGCACAGCATCGTCGTCGTCATGGTCCTCGTAGTCAGACAACTCCACCTCAGTGCCCTTCTTCACCGCAAGGTTGTGCAACATTGCACATACAGCTATGATCTTGCAGCAGGTGATGGGGGTATACTGCCTTGCACCTCCACTCTTGTGCAGGCATCTGAATCTACTTTTCCAGATGCCAAAGGTCCGTTCAACTACATTCCTTGTGCTTTTGTGGGCCCGGTTATACCTCCTTCGGCTGGGTGTGGAGGGGTTGAGGTAGGGGGTGAGTATGAAAGAGCGGAGGGCATATGCACTGTCGCCTGGAAGGAAAAGGGGTAACATTACTCACATGCATACATGTATTACACCTAGCTACTTTGTGTTATGGGGGTCTGATGATGTGTCTCACCTAGGAGGTATCCTTCACCAAATTCGCCAGCCATCAGCCGTGCATAGATGCCGCTCTGTTGAAAAATGTAGGAGTCGTGAGTACTCCCTGGGAATTTTGCTACCAGGTCTGTGATGGTGCACTTCGCATTGCAGATCACCTGCACGTTGATGGTGTGCGTAGACTTCCGATTGCGGTATATGTATTCTGTGTCAGCTGGGGGGCAAATCGGAATGTGCGTGCCATCTATGCAGCCAATGATTTGGGGAAATTGTGCCATCTGGTAGAAGTCAGCTTTAGTTTGTAGCAGTTCTGCGTGGGTTGCAGGGAAAGAGATGTATTGGTCCATCCTGTGTATCATGGCGTCAAGGAATGTGTGGAAGAACCTTGACAGGCTGCTCTGGGTCACCCCTCCTACCGCCGCAACTCCACTTTGATAGCTGCCAGACGCAAGCAGGTGTAAGCTGCATAGCACCTGGACGTGTGCTGGGATGGCGTTTGCCCTTGGGGTGGGGTGGTCCAACAGTGGTTTGAGGTCCCTGATGAGCTCCAGAATGGTGTCTGAGTCCAGCCTGTACCTCTGTAGGATCTCTGCCTCTGTGAGCATGAACAGGGTGATCCTCTGTCTGTAGACCTGTTCCTCTCTTTGCCATTCCCTCTGTCCTTCCTGCTGTAGCCGTAGCCGCCTCGCAATGACATAAAAAGCTGCCATCCTGCAAGTTGCAATGCATTTTGGGTCTGTTTTTATGGGTTGGAGTTGGTTACCACCTGATTGTAATCCATGGTAAATACCGAGTGAATAATACCGATTTTGAGCCGAAATCGGTGTTTCTGTGCTTCCCTACATCTCCCCATCTGTCCGAATCGGGGACTTTCCCGATCGGTGATTCTACCGATTCGGTAGGTTATCCGATTCGGCTTATGTCCGATTCGGTGTCACTACCGAATCGGTACATGGACCGAATCGGATAATTTCCGATTCGGTGTCACTACCGAATCGGTACATGGACCGAATCGTTTATTTTCCGATTCGGTGTCACTACCGATTCGGTACATGGACCGAATCGGTATTTTAATCCGATTCGGTGTGTTACCGATTCGTTACATTTCCGATTTTCGGTATGTACGTATCGGATTATTTTCGATTCGGTAGTCATTCCGATTCGGTTTTTGGACCGATATGGACGTTTTTCTTTGCCCTACATCTCGATGGCAGTATACCGATCGGTAAGGGCCCAAAATCGGTATTTTCGGCCGTTACCGATCGGTAACGGCCTACCTACATCGGGCCCTTGGATTCCATGAAGGAAATTAGGGAGGATCTCGCACATGTACACGAGCACCTAATTAGAAAACTGGAAGCTGACCTCTTCTGTACCAGACCTCCTAGAACTCAGGGACTGAACAAAGGCACTTGGTTTAACACCGCATGCCGAGCGGCAAAACGTGATCTCCTATCCATTATAAAAGCCGGAGGTCCGAGGGAAGAGATCTGCTCCAAAAGGAGGGCTTATAAAATACTTATAGCTAACGCCAAGATAGAGTGAGATGTGCAGCATTGGGAGAATCCATCGGAGTCCTTAGCAATAAGTGACTCCCGCAGATTCTGGAGGATAATTAATCACGGAAGTGGAGATCTTCCCTCGGCAATTGAACCTAACATTGCCGCATGTGTCTGGCAAAAACATTTCCAGTTGTTATACTCTTTAGAGAATGGGGGGACAGAACCATCATCACCCATCATTCTTGATAGTCAGACCTCTGATCCCTTTACCATAAAGGAGATCAGGATGGCGATAGCAGGACTGTCCTCTGGTAAGGCACCAGGCCTGGATGGGGTGCCGGGCGACCGATACAAACACGAACCTGGAATATGGGCGCCCTACCCCATGGTGCTATTCAATGCAGTGCTGGGGGGAATGAAAATACCACATACTTGGCTGGGGGCGGAGGTGGTCCTGATTTTTAAAAAGGGGTCGCCCCTGCTCCCAGCCAACTATCGCCCAATCAGCCTCATTGATGTCTCCCAGAAGTTGTTTGGAAGATTGATACTCAACAGGCTGCAAAGTTGGATAGATGAGACTGACATCTTGAGCCCTCTCCAGGCGGGATTTAGAAAAGGAGTCTCCACAGTCGACCAAATACTCAAACTGAACATTATCTATTGGAAGACGGTACTCATCGAAGGCGGAACACTGTACGCGGTCTTTGTAGACCTCCGTGCCGCCTTCGATTTAGTCCCGCGGGCTAAACTGTGGGTGGTGCTGGCTGAGTTGGGTGTCCCAGGAGATATCCTCCATATCTTAATCAGGTTGCACACTGACAACTATGCCCGAGTTAGATACGGAAAGGGAGGCAGGCTGACGGACAGATTCCCCGTTCACAGAGGGGTAAGGCAGGGCTGCCTATTGGCGCCGACCCTGTTTTGCTTATTCGTGAACGGGGTGATAGAGCACTTGAATAGGATCCCTAACATCGATGCTCCACAATTAAACAGCAGCAGGGTGCCAGCGATCATGTTCGCGGATGACACCCTGCTGCTGTCAAAAACACCAATGGGGCTCCAGAAGGTCCTGAATGGGTTTCTGGGGTTTTGTAACGGAAGGGGCTTGGAAATAAACCCCTCTAAAACAAAATTCATGATCCTCAACCCCAAACCCAAAACCTGCCCAAATCCCCGCCTAGGAACTACAATTCTGGAAAGGGTTCATGTAATAGAATACCTTGGCATAACCCTCAAGCAGAACCTGACATGGTTGCCACATAAAACAAAAGCAACCACAAAATTAGTCCAGAGGGCAGGTGCCATTACAAGAATTGCCAAAAAATCTCCTCTCCGTCCATTGGCACCCGCCATCCACATTTACAAAGCTCAAGCCCGGGGGGTATTATTTATGGGGGTGAGCTCTGGGGACACATTTCGTTACATACCAATCAGGTTGCAGAAAACAATTTTATAAGACAATTAGCTGCACTTCCCCCGAGCACTCTTCTTCTCCCCCTAAAAATTGACTTGGCACTACGACCAATCATGGAGGAATTGGGCCTTAAACCCTTGATTTACTGGAGGCGTTTATGGAGCAGCCAGGATCTGGTACATTACAGAAATGAACTGCAGGAACTTCTAAGATTAACCTACGCCACCAAAATCCCGTGGTTAAAGTACATCAGGGATATGTGCTCGACCCTCGGAGTCCCAGAGCTATGGTCCAAACCGGAAATAGTGTCCGCAAGGCTCTCTAGAAAAGAACTTTCAAACGTATTCTATAGCGTCATGCTCCAGAAAACTTTGAACTCTATCTGGGAAGGAACCCTTACCGACACATTTTTAAAGGTAAAAGACTCATATAGCGCTGAATACGTACTAGATGGCATGACACCTGTGTTTGTACGGAAGATCTACATGCAATTGAGGTATGGATCTATCCCCTTGAGGTCCCTTACTAAATCCTGGGCAGGCCACCTGGACTCAGGGGTGTGTCCTGCCTGCAACTACAAACTGGAAAGTGATCTTCACGTGGTTCTGTTTTGTAGCGCCTACAGCAGAATTAGGAGTTATTGGCTGGTCCCCCATTTAAAGAACTTGGGCTTTCGAACCTATGCTCCGGCTTATAGAGTCCTTAAGTCAGACCTATCGGCACCAACAGTGTTCGCAGTGGCAAAATTCCTGACGGCAATGCGGCGAGTACCCACAAAAATAATCAAGGACACTATAACTGTTTGAACATTTTTCTCCCTACTGCTTTGTACATTAGTCCCCATATAGATTTGCTCTCATTCTAGGCAAAAGTGCACTTTAGAAATTAGACTGTATCTATGAGTTTGGGCAATTGTTTTTAAAATGTAGAGCATATTTTACAATGTTCTTAACCATTTAATTGATGGAAATTATTTGCACATCTGTTATGATCTTTCATGATCGAAATAAAGATTATTGGAATTGAATTGAGTTAACACCACGAGTACTCCAGCCTGCTCTGCAGGAGTATGTTTGCTGCAGACTAATGACACACCTGCTTCCTCTGCACTGAGTGACAAAGGGAGGACTCGTGTGTTGCTGTTCATTTAAACCTTGAAGGATTGCATTACCAGCCATGCTCCGGCTAACAGTGAAGAGAGGCGCTTTGTGGGAATATGATCAGGGTTAAAGTCCCTTGGTTCACTTGCTAAGGAGGGCATACCTGGACTGTGGCTGATTAAAACCTTTGTTTGCTCATTTGAATTTTGTTAATTGCCTTGAGAATAAGATTTCTATAATGAAGCCACTTACAGCTCTGTTTGAAAGCTGTGAATACCAGCCTGGTAGAAGTGAACTATTGTACATGAATTTTTAGATGGCCAAGCCAGCAGCTGATCCCATGCCAGGTAGTGGTGTGTGTGTGCATGTGTGATTCCATGTGTGTGTCTGCATGCCTTTATGTGTATCTATATGTGTGTGTGTCAATGTGTTTGTGTGCTCTGTGTGTCTATGCCAATGTGTTTATGTACTTAAAATAGCATGAACAAGGGCTAAAAATCAAGCATTTGTGCTCAAACCCTCTGACCCACTAGCCACAAACCAGAGCTCGTGGGCGGGGCACACTTTGGCTCCTTCTCACACACAACCTCCTGCAGCACATCCACCATTCAGGGCTCAGCCGGTGTTGTTGGTCTGAACCATGTGTGCATAAGACCTCTAACTGTGCAGAGCTCAGAGATCATCCCCCTACAGTGTAGCTGGAGTGACACTACCCCGGCCCCACCAACAGCAACCTACTGAACTGCCTCCCACTGCCCTCTTGCCACAGCCTCCTGCAAGGGGAGCCCTGCCCCCCCTGGGTGACTTTAGGGTACCCCCGGGTGACTATGAAAGGACCAGCCTGAGTGTGAGGGAATCCCGGCGAGTATCAGGGACCCAGACCATGGTTAGGAGGGAAACCCAGGAGGAGGACCCATGAGTAAGTGTGAAGCAAGTTGCTGGTGAATGTTACTCTGGAGCCGAGGGGCAGGGCCTTCTGCTTTATGAAGATGAAGATAATAGACCAGCCGTTACTGCCTCTGAGACACTAACCTGTTCCTGAAAACACACCCAGAGCCTTCCAGGGCTGCCGCTGATGTTGGGAGGGTAGAGGACAAACTCATGTATTTTAGCTCTCCTGGGACATTCCATGGCCACACTGCTGGTCAGTCACCTGCAGGGCTAAATTCACCACTTTTTTTTCAAACCTGATTTTGGTGTCCACTCTGTTCAGAGCCATCCCTCTTACCCTGTCCCCGATTCTTCATAACCCACCCTGAACTGCCTCCGTTTTCTGGGCGATATAGAGCACCCTTGCTGCCACAATACACAAGCATGGCAGAAGGTTGATGGAAACCAGGAGGCGGGTCCATTCACTGATTGATATGGGGGACCATGAAACACACACACACACACACTCGCTCCAACACACATACACTCACTCACCTTATAAAGGTCATAGAGATCGTGGAATGGCTCATTGAAATCTCTTTATTGATGTCATAACTACAATTATACAATTGTTTAATCAATTGTTCTAAATTTTACTTGAAAATGCACCTTTTGCCCCCTCTTTCTTTAAAGAATCGATGGGGAGAACACCCCCAAGAACTCTTATGTGCATAGGCTCACTCGCTACACTCGCTAGCCCTTGGGAACTCGTCCCGAACCTTTACACACACCACTTTCAAAAGTCACCAGCCGCCACTTCAGCATGGGTGTTCACATTACATCCACTTATTGATTTGACTCAATTCTGAATTCACAAGGATTTGTAATCCTGAAATCAGTACACCTCCCAGAGGATGGCGTAAGGGGGAGAAAAATATTGTTTTCTTCTTACTATTTCCTCTTACTATGTGTGATGTATTCTATATCACATACAGAAAGGAGAACATGTGTCTTTGGATTATTTTTGTACAGAAAAGTATCCCTTTAATCCTGCCCGTCAAGAAGCTACCCTTGCACTGTACTCTAGGCAGCCACAAGTGCTCCAGCACACGGAGAAAGGAGAAATGCTCCATATTCTTGTAAAAATCTCTCCCTTTCATGCAATACAGCTCATCGAGTTCCCATTTTAGGCATGTTGCATGAAATAATAGTAAATGTGCCACCAAGCTCTTACATCAAAAATACATGTCAACATTTTATATCCCCTACATTGTGACATTTAGTTGAAAGGAATTTAAGTTACCCATACTGTTACAATGTAGTGGACAAAATTTGAAAAGAGAGAACATTGAAATAGTATACTTTTGAATAAGCATGGGCGGAAAATCCGTTTCGCTCGCGGATTTTGCGGATTTTCGGTAAATTCGCAATCCGCGAGATTCGCGAATCTCCCGCAAAATCCGCAAATCCGCGAGCAGCGGATTTTGCTCGCACTGTTCGCGTGAGTTCGCGGCTTCCCAGTACAACTTCGCGCCCCGCGAATAAGTGCAAAATTGCAGAAATACGATCTTAGCAAAACTGAAACTACTTACCAGGTTCAAAAGTTCAGGCTCATCATTAGTAGCCATTTCCTGTAGTGCTTCCTGAGGGGCCCCTCCAGAGTTCAGTTGCCAGTTGCAACTATTATGTGACCCTGCTCTGAACCTCAGAATAGTTACACATATGCCACAAAGGTCCTGAATTACAGCTAAGGGAGACAAGCAGGAGCCAGGCTGAAAGTTCAAATCCATTAATCAGCCCCTAATTCATTATTGTCAGTTGGGGCAGGGCAGGTGTTGTAACTAATTTTGCAACAATGAAAGCACTTAGCAAGTGCAAAAGATCACTAATCAGGAAGCACTAAGGAAGCAGGTGCCAGCTAAAAAAATATTCTGTGACACATTAATCAGCCCCAAATTAATTCAGGTCACTTGAGGCAGGGAAGGTGTGCTTGCGTTGCCACAATAATGTACACTGACTGGACAACCAGAGGGTGCTGTGATGAAACAGAGGGTGGCATGAGTGGGCCAGAGGGTGGCATGAGTAGTCAGAGAGTGGCAGTGGTGACAGAGAGTGGCAGTGATGAAGAAGAGTGTCCCAAACAGGCTGGACACGTAGAAACAACAAGTTCGCGAAACTTGCGACCCGACAGGTAAGTTCGCAATTTGCGACATTGTACAAAACCCTCGCGAACTGGCAGAAACCCGCGCAAACACAAAAAAAAAATCCGCAAATTCGCGAGAATTCGCGGATTTTGCGGATTGCGAGTTCGCAAATCCGCAAAATTCGCGAACGCGAGATTCGCAAAATTCGCCCATGCTTACTTTTGAATTACAAAGTCAGGCTCCCCACCTGAGTTGGTACTGCTGGCACTTACAATCTACAGCATCTACAGCTGAACTTTCTTACACTGGAAAGACTACAATGTGAGATTAAACATGGTCACTCCTTAGTATTGGGAGAGCTCCTGTGATGATATGCTGAGACAAATCTCCTGTGGCATGCTTCACTGGTTCATTTTAATTAGTTTGAAAAGCCAACAACATCATGTAATGGGAGCACTTCAAGGTGTTTCCTCTGAGACTGATGATCTCCCTGGGGTATTATCATTTAGGAGCAGCAGTGGTGCACAGTTTCAATATAAGCCCTATCTCCTTGCTGTTTGAGAGCAACTGTGCATGATTGCAGTACATCAACATGCAGCACTCTCAGGCACATCACTGACCTGACTCATCATCCCTTCCTTCTTGCTAGCAAACTGTAGGTGGGTTATCAGCGGGGAAAGCATGACCAGACAAGACCAAGGATTCAAAGTCTTTTGATAGAATTAACCTTGCAGTCAGCAAAGAACTGTAAGAGGTTCTCAGTCCTACCTACCTTTAGTTATTTATTCATAAAAGTGGTAGGAAGTGAGACTCTTTAGTATCATGTTATGGTTCTGTGTTTTTGCTCTGTTCACTTTCTGCTTCAATGACACAATAGCAATAAACATTGACATAGTTGGAAGGTTGCTCTAGCAAATTTTGTTTTCTACTAGGAGTAGATTCACATAGCACTATATGGTTTTCAGAAATTATACTAGACTAAGACTACCAGGAGTACTGCTCCTCTGTGGTCAGGTGGATTGTCCAGTAAGCACATAGTGGCATATTTAAAAGGGGATTGAGCTCCAGAATGCCACTTTTACAGATGTTCCGGTGGTACAATGCCCTACACCATGTTTACAAAGAAGGTGTAAATCGGAGGCAGTGCCAAAAACGAATGCCATGCAATGGCAGGCATTAGAATGGTGCAATGGAGAGAAATAATTTTTATTTACCTCATTTTTGAATTCTCCAGCACACATAGAAAGAGCAATGCTATTAATGATTGTTTATGTGCAGGAAGGTGGCTGCAGTTCTTTGCTCCATCTTTTCTCTGTAAATATGCCCAATAGTTCCCCTGACTATATGTACTGTTGTGTGTTGATTTGGATTCTATATGTATTTCCAGATTCATGCCCTTATATCGGTACAATCCACATTGCCCTTATATAGGCATAGAAATCCAGTTCTTATTTAGGCATAGCCCATGCTACGCAAATACAGGCATGGCTACTTCCATCCCTTCATCTACGTCACAACGAGTCCTTGGAAAACCAAACTCTTAAGCCAGTAGGGACTTCCTCTTGCCTGGATATTGATTTCTCCAAGAACTCAATTATTATGCATGAACATCTATTCCTTAGCGGTTCATTCATGACGTTCATATGCCCGACTTTACATCAATACTGGCATTCCTAAAACACCTTCAAGGTATAAATATACCTTCACTTACTATGGCAAAGCATGATGTGGTTCGGCGCAGTTCGACTACCTGCTTGCACGACGCAGCTCGCCACAGCAAGTCCCGAAGGAAGCCAACTCTCCAGCTGACGCACTGACTAGACGCTGTCATTCTCCTGCAGAGAATCCAGTGCCAGTGTTTCTGACTCCCCTTTCGGGGTGTTGGGAAATCGAGTCCCGGGAAAGAAATACTAACCTCTCATTCTAAGGTATGGAGCTGATTAGAACCTATAGAATCCTTTGACAGATTATTGGCAAAACTAAACTTAGCTAAAACAGCACCTACTTCTTCCCTCGTACTAGACCTAGGTTAGGTACACTGGGGTAGGCGTATTTTAGAAGCACCAGTTGAGTATTTTAGCCTGTGTTATTTATGTACGTATTTTTATATATGTCATAGCAACAGACAATGCTATTACAGTATTATTTTATATTACTGTTTACGCTATACGCATTAAACTTTGCATTCTGTCTAACGATTGTAGCAGTTCATATCTCTTACATGAGAAATAAGACTATTCAATAAACCCCTTTTTATTGAAGCGCCCGTCTCTCTATCTCTTTGCCACTCTGTCGAAACAAAGCATGCACGATTGACTAAGTGAACTACTTATCTATTGTTTCCACGACTCTGAAGATATTGTTTCGATATTTGGGGAAACAAAGTTATCATGTTTTTGTGATTGTCAGAGACTAATCCCTTCTTGTTTATTCAAGTAAGTTTCTAGTGACCTCTGGGTTAGCTGGCACACACACAATTAAGTTTAATGTACTCGATAGAGACATACTGACCACATTCCTATGTCAAATCTATAGTGTATGTTATTCCAAAGTCCAGAGCCTATAAGGGATATAGAAATTACACTACAATACTGCCACTTTTTACTTGCTTTGTGAAAATCCATCCTACTGCTTCCTTTGAGGTCTGAGGGTTATCTTTAGGTTTTTAATCAAATCAATCTCCTTCCCTTTGAAATCCTACACATCTTCTCTGAATAATTCTGGTAGATATAGGTCTACATTGTCATTGGAAGAGACAGGATACAATCCCACTACAGACTCTTCTGCCTGCAATTTGAACTGTTGCCTGAGTCTCTCAATCCACTATATCTGTTGTGCATTATATCAAAAAAATAAGTTTGCAAAGCAGGTCTCTCCCCAACAAGTTTACGGGCCTTGAATCACATATGCTGAATTGGTGATGCTCTTTGATGGTCACATGCATATGCTGCAGATTTGTGATGTCAACAATTTGGAGTTATTTTTCAAGAGGGGTAAGATTAGTACCTCAACTATCCTAATGGTCAAACAAGTATCTACTTTATCTACTAGAAGGATACAAGATATCCATGAACTTCTCCTACATATAGGACTGCGCCAAGCATGCTCTCCTTCTCCCTCCTCGGCCACCATCATTGGACCTCTTTGGACTCCACTGAACTTCCGAACATAATAAGACTAGGAGAAGTCTGAGCTGTTATTGGTTTCCGATAAGCTCTGATGCTAGGTTGAAAAATAAGGTTCCCACCTTGCATCATCATTGGCACTAGGGGTTTTTGTGAAATTCCTGATACCTGGGTTTCTGGGATTATCATAGGAGTTCTAGGTACATGGTGAATGTCCTCTTGCATCAAGAAATAAAATTATATGTTTAGTCTGACTGTATTGGCATTGCCATTTCCAGAAGCCAATCTTGTTGAAAATGTGACAGGGGTAACCCTCTTCAGAGTGTTTATACCTCTAAGTCCATTTCCCGTCCCGTGGGCATTACCTTCATAGGACATGGAGACTCCTTGCATGTTTAATCGTATACTCGTATCAAGCTCTAACCCTGATCTAGGCATATTTATTGTTCTTATACTTCCAATCCGCTCTACTCAAGAGTCTGGCAGATGAGAACCAGACCAAACGGCTGCACCATGTTGCAGGGATTCTGCACCTACACTGAACTATGCACAGGAAGACTGGACCTCGGTGTATAGTAGTGCACCAACCTATCACCTTAGTACCCAAAATCCCCACACTGACTAGCTATAGTGTCTCATTAGTTCTCCTCCAAAACACACAGAGCTACAAATGATTATACAACCCTGAACACAACACTAATGACTCTCTCAGGAATTGCGTTAGCAAGACGTACTCTTTTGCTTGTACTTGTCCAGAACAAGATTAGGCAGAGTCACTGTAATAGTTCAAAATGTTTACTTTAACTATCATGCTCTACAATACAGTATACGAGCCACTACCAGCAGTCAAAACAATTACCATTGTTACAATTCCACAGAGTACAAAAGGAGAAGTCATTTTATAAAGACTGTGGAAAAAGGACCATAAGGCCTAACCACCCTCCCCAGGACTGGAAGAAGTGTATTTATATAAAGGAAGATCTCTGGGCTTTGACAGCGGACCCCATACCTTAAAGCCTACATGCAGGGGCAAAGGCCAAATTAACAGATCCTAACTGTTTGAGTTTCATAACTTCCCACAATATTATAGATTTACAGGAAACATGGAAGGAGTGATCCTTTTTATTTAAATGGTTTCTATGTGTTTTTCAATCTGCTATTGCCACTGCAACTGGTAGAGCTAGGGGTGGTCTTCTTCATTTGTCTCGATGAAGCTTCCATTGATCAACGTCTCCCTTAAAAGGTCTCCCCTGCATAGTTTACTTTAAAATCCTCTCCAGGGGAGACTGACATTTTGTTGATACATTTTTGCAACAATACGTTTAATGACCATGTGAGTGATATTGTTGATGAGCTGGCAGATTTTTGGAAAGCTTTCACATGACCATAAAGAAAGAAAGAAACTGAGGGGCAGATTTACAAGCCTCTTGCCCCACTTTTGTGTCACTATTAGCATGGGAAAAGTGACGCAAAAGTGGCGCAAGGGGCTTGTAAATCTGCCCTTTAGATAATATGCACTGGATGATTTCATTTCTTCCTCTGTCGTGCTGATTATCACCATTTAGGTGGTCTCTTGTGTGCTGTGGCAAACAAAGCTCATTTTAACCCCTTTACTGCTAAGGCACTGATGTCATTTTACATTAATTTTCCATTGAAATGAATGGAAAGTTCATGACAAGTTACCCTTGTCATTAGCGGCGAAGAGGTTAAACACAACCGATTGGGGGATGCTATGAACTCCTTATTAGACAGAAATGATTTGTTTTTTGCCTATGATTTCTATGAAGGTGTTAGGAAGTTGTTGAAGGAAGTATTATTGATTTTATCATAATTTCAGCACAAGCCACACATTCCATTTTGAGTGTGAAATCGCCACTAAATGTATGAGCGACCATAACCCACTAGTTGTCAAACTGAAAAGCGATTTGGCAAAAATGGCCACGGCTACTAGTGGTAAACAAATATATTCCAAGAACAAAGTGGAACAAAATTGAGCTTTCTACTTTAAGCTAAAGAATAATAATAGATAATTTAAAATCTTTAATTCCCTACTTAGAGGCTACTGAAAGATATTGAGGGAATATGAGCTCTAGCGTGACGATATTTCAAGTGACCTAACATTGAACAGCCAAAAGACTGAATGTCCAAAAACACTGTTGGTTCATAAAGGCTGCTCAGCTGCCCATAAGAAAATATAAAAAATGCTTTAAAGACCACCAGCAATCCCAACTTGTCATTAAAGAGGCAAGCTTACAATATAAGCCTGTACTAGAGGAGAGGTACCATGGGCCTCATTTATGAAAAGTGGCGCATCGCTGCGTGAAAACAGCGATGCGTCACTTTTCACTGCGCACTCCTTGCGACATTCCTGATGCGTCATATTTAATGTATGACGCATCATGTCGCAAGGAGTTACAGATACGTCAGTATTTCTGATGTATCTGTAAGCGCAAAAGTGACGCATTGCTGGAGTGTGTCACAAAAGTGACGCAACTCCAGCAATGCGTCCTTTCACATGGGGAAAGCCCCATGTGAAAGGGCTTGCGTCAGTCTTACGCCTGCTGTGAGGCAGGCGCAAGATTTTGACGCAACAGCGTCCTAAAAGTGACGCAGTGAAATCTCATAGATTTCACTGCGTCACTATTATGAGGCTTTTTGCGGGGGAACGCCCCCTCTGCATACATTATACCTGACGCAGGTATAATGTGGCGCAGGGGTTTAAAAAGTGACGCATCTACCTAGATGCGTCACTTTTTAAATATGGCGCAACGAGGCGCATTTTTTACACCGCTGGTGCGTCACAAAAAGTGACGCACCGGCGGCGCAAAACTGACGCAAGGCCTTCATAAATAAGGCCCCATGAGAGGAGAGCTAGAGCTTGGGTGAACTAAAACTGGCTGCAGTTTACATTTGAATGTAGTTCATTTGACATCTGGGATAGTATATTTTTGAGAGAGTGTTGCACAAATAAAACCCCATGCCTTATTCTGAGAACAGTTTTTTGATGTCTTTCATTTTATGAGAGTGAAATTGCTTTCCTGGTATTTGTTTTTATTGCTTTGGCGTATTTGTGACTCCGTGTGGGACGGCGTTTTTTTTCTTTTATTTGGGACAGCAAAGCAATACAGGAACCAAAATATATGTAATAGTTTCTCATAACATAATATTTATGCCTGTTCAGCTTTTTCCCTTTTGACTTTCATCAACTAAAGCTTAATAGTCATATGACAAATAGAAGATCAGTGATCTATTCTATATCAAAATCTCGAACAACCGGCGTAATCCTATTACCTTACCCTGTAGTAGAGTAAGTCAGGTTTCATTTCCTTATTGCCCAGTGAATTTATGATAGTGAACAAGGCCACTGAGTGAGGTGAAACTAAGGGGCATATTACCAAGCAATAGCGATAATTAGCGCTATTGCTTGGTTAGCGGGAAAAAATTATCGCCGAGCACCAAGGATTTTTACCGCTGAGATACCTTGATATTATCAAGGTTTATCTCAAAAGCGGTAAAAATCCTGCGAAATGCATGAATATCGCTGAAAAATCAGCGATATTCATGCATTATCATGACAATGCTCTTAGCCATGTTATCCACCTTCCATTGGATAACATGGCTAAGAACTGCTTTTAGCAGGCGTTAGCTTTTGGAGATATTCGCGCTTAGCGCGAATATTTCCAAAAGTTGTTAATAGGAGTGAGCGATGTTAGCGACTGTTTCCAGTCGCTAACATCTTGGCATGCCCACTTTGCATGTCATTAGCGATAATTATCGCTGACATGCAAAGTGGGCCCCTATATGCCCGCTATCCCCTACAAGCTGTCGCTAACTGGTGTTAGCGACAGCCTGGTAATAGGGCGATAAAATTATCGCCGCATTAGTGGGAAAAAGTCCCGGTAATGCGGCGATAATGCTGTTGGTAATATGCCCCAAAGTGCCCGATTTGATTTGAACTTCCAGTTTGGCATATGGGATACACTGTGACAAACATGGCAAATTCAATCTGTATAACCTGTTCTTTTCCCTGTAGTGCATTGTATAATTTTGCCAAATGTCTACTTACAGAAGAAAGGATAAAAATATCCAGATTTTCTATGCATGAGGTGTGTGGTGTAGTATATTATTTATTATTCATCTTCCGGGGTAGAACGTAAAAGTCATGGGGAGATGAGCAATACCATTGGAACTAAAGATAGATCATTGTCAACTACAGCGGCCTCAGCTGCAGACAAATAGCAAAGTGCCCGATGCGCTGGCTAGCATGCCTCTATTAATTAAGTACAGCGCAACTTGTACTCCATAGTGCATAATGCCGTACTCATTAATGAGAGGTAACTTATTTTTAATTTTCCACTTAAAGTGTTTTTTAGTTACCAGAAAAGCCTTTAAAAGGGAAAGAAATAAAATCAATGTTTTTTAATCCGGTATTATTCTGCCTTGATACTTCTCTACTTGTTAGTGCTTTTTTTGTGAGGCACATGTGGGGAAAATGTCCTTATGACTCTCCTAATTATAATCACATCAATTGTTTGCACATAGTATTATTTACATTTTCTCTGTTTTCTTTTTGTTTTTCTTGATACAGCTAATCCTGTAGTCCACCCATACCACCCAACATGTAGGAGATAGCAGTCTGTCTGTGGTGGCAGAGGCTCAATCTGATCCAGTCGGAATATCTGTGGCTGGTGACCTAGATGGATGAGGAAGAATATGAGTCTGAAGCCTCTGCGTCTCAGCCCGCCCAAGTGCAGCCAGTCAGCTACAGCCTCAAGGCCATCCCATCACTGGTGCTGACACCCTCCCCCTCTGACACAGACAGGAGATTGCTGCAACCCATCCTGCAGCGGCTGTACGCAATCAAGCAGAGACGGGACCAGCTCTGGTCCCAAATCACCACTGCCCTCTTTTAATAATTTGTTTTGCTGAGGGGGACTTGTTGTGGTTGGAGAGGGTGGTAGGGAGTTATGACTGGGTTATTTGTTGCATATTGGTTGTTGAATGGGGATCCGGCAATTTGTTTAGAGAGAGGGGTGGGTCTGTTGTGGGTGAAGAGTGTTTTTTTGTAAATATATATAAATGGGGAAATTCTTCACAATTCATGCCTGAAGTAATGTATTTGTGTTTTCCTTTTACTTTGCACCGGTGCCTTCCTTTGCAACATGTTTTGTTCTAATCTGATTATAAAAGTGTATACCTGGTATTTATAAATAGATATACCCCTTTAACTATCTTTAACATTGGGGGGATGCTGCCATGACCTATATTGCTTACAACAACCTAGATAAATGATTTCTTATGCGTTAGCAGTTACTTGCTTACTTACTAATTTAACTAGTTCACTTCACTTCATAGTTCTCTTACCTGAACATAGATGAACTAATAACAGGGAAGGCTTTCACAACAACTTCACAAGCGAGGTCCCACTACCATCTAGATGAATTGCAACTGTAGAATTAATCAGAAAGATTATTCATCGTAGTTTTCTAAGTTGAAATACCAACATTGAGTTAGTAGGTTATATATTGATATATCTTAGCTTTACAAACAAGGGATACCAGACTACTATACACAAAATGATGACTGATAGTGAAAATATAACACATAACATTAATAATAAATGATTTAGTACAATGGTGGGCTAGTATGTTAATTAAAGCTAAAGTTACAAAATACTTGAATTACAAAGTGGATTCAAAGTCTGAAGTGGGCATGGTTAACTGTTTACGTAACACAATGCCTGAATGATGATGCTGATGAGTGATTTTCTTCTAGATCTGAAATATTAATCACTTTTTATGTGTGGGTGGGAAAATGGGGCCTGTATGGGCCATTGCTTAGGTAATTTAACTAAAGATCCTGCAGTTGTGCTTTCATCACATCTGCCTCACCAAGTGTGTGATCAATTAAGGGTGTAAATGAAGTCATACCGCAATAAATCATACACCCCGGGGGGAAGAGGGTTAGGGGTTGATGAATGGATGGAAAAGGGGATTTGGGAAATGGTGTGACAAAGACAAACACTACACAAGGACAATTTTCATCAGGGCGATGAGCAACCAACCATCAGCAATCTGTGGAAGGAAAAGAAGGAATGAGAACAGCACAGTTAAGATAAATGCATTGCAAACGGTCCGTCAGCCAGAGAGATCCAAGGTATTATATTATCATGTATCTAAATGTTCTTCCTCCTATGTTTGAAAAAAGGTAAATACAAATTATGGAGGAGTGAAGAGAACCCACACACTTCAAAAAATTATTCTTAAAAGAAAAATTATACTTTATTGCCAAATTGGTCAATGCATCTGCATTCTTCTTCTTGGATTGTCCATCAATCTTGGGTGCCTGTCTGTAGTGGTCCGGTAAGGTAAGAAGAATGACTGTTATGGTGCTTTTGCTTTTTGTGCAATAGAAGAGAAGGCCTGCAAATTGTAAAACAGAAATGTTATTGTAGAGTCAGGGAGAAGGACAGAAGGCAAGCTTCATGAGGAGTGTACCAAGGAGATTCAGAGGCAGAGCAAGAGCATAGTCATTTGCAATTGTTCATTTTATGACTAATATGCGAGCAATTAACTGAGCAATCAAAATAACTAACGAACACACATAAAAGATTCCATGTATGGGGCTTAACAAACTTGCAACTGTCATGAATATTATCATAACAATTAGCCTAGCATCTCCAGCTAACTACAACAACAAGACCCCACACAACCACATAGTTTCAAATTTGAGCCAGCCAGCACACACAATCAGCAGCATTGCATTTTCCAAATCAAGTAGTCAACGCACCTCTCACCATTCCACAGAGTTGAGTAGCCCTCTAAGAGTCATCTCCATGTTGGTTTCCATGAAGTTGATATCTTTCTTCTTCTGGCAGTTCTTGGGGTATTCATGCCTTGAGTCTTTCCATCATCCTTCTGACTCTGAGTAAGGAATATGTCCAACTCCTTTCTGACTCCCGACCCAATTGAGAAAAATTGACCTGTAGTGCAATGCTATTGACAAGAAAAACATTAAGACATTTTTTGTGTAGGCTATATTTGTGTTTGTTAGCCAAACAGACTGGTTGGGTCTTTGAGGAGTGTGAACCAGAAAACAAAAAGTGTGGACATGGCAAACATTTCTCATGAAGTGTCAAAGGGGTAGGAAAAAAATCACCTTCGGGAAAAATTGATCAACCATTAGGCCACAACATTGTAAATACTCATAAACGCAACCAAACATACAAATTATTGTTGAAAACCGACCCTCACTGTCTGTCACCACATGAATCATCACAACACTCACAAACAATCATTCATATATCACTATTTGGTGCATTACTTACCTGTTCAAATTAAAGCACAGTGTTACATTGCCAATGCTCTTTGATTCACGCAACACTCATTGGCCAGTCTTGCAAATCAAATATTCCGGGGCAGTCCGGCTCAATGAAACAATAGGCATAAGATGGAAGCAGGCATGGTCTCTCCCATATCCTTGCAAGGAATGGGGGAAGGAAGCTTCTTCACTACACACTGGTCCAACTCCAATCTGGCCATGCATGTGTCTAAAACGGTGAGACTCCATTAGTCAGTGAGACACAAACAAGCAAAATAATATAATGTTCACCTAGCTATACCCTTTTTTCCATCAAAGCAGGTCGGTGATGGCCTAGCCCTACAAAGTAGTCAGGAAAGTAAATGCCATCCTCATACTCATGTGGTTCACCCAGAAGTTTGTCCGCTAACATAATACCATGACCTGAGTCTACCCAATCACCCACATCCCCCCCTGTTCTACTTCAGGTATGGTGTCATTCAGTGGATTCATTTTGATCATGGTTAATCCCTCCACGTTTTGAGGCGAGAGACTGGTCCTTCTCACTGTGCAACTGTATCTGCTTTACACATGTTCAGCAGACACACTGGATACCAGTTCCTTGAATAAATGTTCCTCCGCTATATCTTTTCTTATTTTTTATCATTTTTGAAAGTAACTGGAAAATGAAAGAGCCTAGTAGTTGTCAGGGAAGTAGAGTTTGTCCTCAAACTCTGGTGGTTCGCCCAGAAGCAAGTCACGTAACACACTACTTCCATGACCTGAGTTGCCATCATCATCTTCCTGCTTTGCTACTTCAGGTATGGTGCAATCCTGTGGTATAAAGTGCTGATTTATTTTTATCATGGTTAACCTCTCCACGTTTTGGGATGCTAGACTGGTCCTTCTCACTGTCAGAACAGCATCAGCAACACGCTCAGCAGAGACACTTGCTCGGGTCAAGCCAGATAGTTTGTACCCAGCCTGCTGAGCACCGGCCATTGGTGCCTCTTCCTGTACAATACATCAATGGGTTTTGATCCAAATAGGCCTGTGATGGGCCATCCAGATAGGCCTGGACCATCCTCACAATAGTCATTGGTGGTCCAACTTGCTCAAACTCTTTTGCCTTTCCCTCTGCACAGGAATTAAGCACTGCCTTTAGAAACCAATCAAATGCAGATTTTGGGGGCGATGCCCCTGTTCCTGTTGTTATTGCTGTTGCTGGTGATGATTTGGGCTGCTTTGAGCTAATAGCACTGCGCTCAGTCTCTAAGGAAGATGAAGGCTGCACCCTACAACTTCTGCTCGGGAGTAGACATCTAATTCCAAGCCATTCTGTTTCTAGGTCGCTGACTTGCTCAGCAATCCACATCTTGTAGTTTGAAACATCCCCATCTGAAAAAGGAATGAAAGTAGCCAATAATTGTTTGTACCGTGGATCAAGAATTATGGCACAGATGTAATGTTTGGATAACACAATGTCTAATTGCAGTCTTGTATTAACAGCCAAGCAAAGTAATAATCTATCAAGTCATGTACATCTTTTGTTTTGTCCACACCTGTGTACATTTCAGACACCTTTTTTAGCTGTTCCCATAGCATAAGCAACAGTTGAAACTTGGCCCATGGTACTGTCCTCCTTACTAACTTCCTATCTGAAAACCTCAAAAGGAAGGTGTATCTCTGACAGGCATTTGACTAGGCCCCATTTGTCCATCTCAAAATGGTCATGCCTTTCATAGTAGCATCCCCTCTTTGCATGACATATTCATTGGTCTGTAATGCTCAAACAGACATTGCAACATGTAATAAGTTGAGTTCCAATGTGTTGGCACCTCCTGTATGAGTGCTTTAACTGTCATTCTATTATCACGCCTAATGATCTGCTGATTTGTGTAATGAAAATGCCACCCTCTTCTTCACCTTGACCCTCCACCATGATCAGTGCAAATTCCCTACTCTCACCACCTTCACCAACACCACTTGCAGTTGTTTTTTTCTAATGTGCACCTCCCAGTGGATTGTGTGGTGTTTTCTCCAGTGTTTTTCTTTTGCCTCCAGTGCCATAGTTTGTACCAAGCTTGCCTCAACTTATACTGAAGCATATGACAATGTTCGCCTCCTGCTTGCTTAATGTAAAGAAGTCACAAACTGGGGAGGTCCACTTTCTGGCACTAGTGCCACTGCCAATTTCCGAAAACAGGCGGTAGATGGGTGTTTCAACATTTGCCTCTCTGTAACGCCTATTTCTACTCACATGGTTGTAGTTGTAGCTCACAGGGGCTTTGCAAATATGCAGGCTAGCAGTGGTGGCAGACTAGGAATTCTTTGACTCTGTAAACTTACAGGTTATCGGCTCATGAGTATACTGGGGCCCAGCAAGAGCCAGAGAGGACGTCTATTTCAGAATTAAAAACACAATATTACCGACATAGTCGGAGATGCTTTAATTATTTAGTCCGGTATGATTTAAACAGGATTATTCTTTCCTTCAGCTAAAGTTGGGGATGGCATAATCAGAAATCGGATAAAGGGTAAAATATATATATACTTATTTTTCTTTTAACTGTTAGTTCTGGACTAATATCAATGGTATCGATCGCCTATGTAACACAGAGGAATGGTCTGGAAGATTACATTTTATATATCAAGATACATATGATTGAGCAGGTAAAGTCTTCTACACTTTAAAATGAAAGAATGGGTAACCAAAATTGATGAAGAAAGCCCATAAATTTTAATTTCATCCCCTCCTCTTTCTCCTTCTGTGTGTGTGTACTAGATACCACTAATGAGGAGTGCGTCAGCCGCAAAAGAGTATTAGCGATTGGATGGTACCTACGGCAAATATTTAATGTTTTATTCATGTTTAACTAACAGGTGAGACTGTTTTAGCGGGCAATTCTTCTTGATGCAGCATAAAATTGAGAAAGTATTAATTTGGTCCTTTTGAAGGGATGGTTCTGACCTTCGGGTCATCATTATATGGATAATTTTGGGGTTACTGGCCTGGGTGAGAGTATACACATGCAGTGTTTGTCTTCTATGGCATTTGATTTGATGCGAGGTGTGTGAGTGGTCATCTGTGCCCACATGCATCAAGCATTTTTGGAGTCGCAAACAGTGCGATTCCTTAAAATCGGCCGTTTGCGATTCCAAAAATGCTTTTTGAGATGCATCATTTGTTTTTGTTTAAAATCGCTAATTTTGCGATTTTCTAAAATGCGATTGCATTTATGGAATCGCATTTTTGCGATTCCTTAAATGCAATGCATCATTCTTAAAAAAATTGCGAATTTAAAGATTGCAAGTGCAAATTACCACGAGGTTGAACCTCGTGGTAATTTGCAAAAAATGTTTAAAATGCTCAAATTAGCATTTTAAACACTGTCATGTTACAGACACACATGTCCTTAGGACATGTGTGTGTGAAACATCCATGTTAAAATACATTTCAAGGGTGCAGGGGGGTCCTTTGGACCCCCCCCTGCACCCATGGAATGCATCAACATTTTGCGAATTCCAATTTGCGAATTCCAATTTGCGAATTTGCAATTACCATTGATTCCTATGGGCCTTTTGGCCCATAGGAATCAATGGAAATTGCGAAATCGCAAATTGGAATTCGCATAATATTTGCGATTCGGTAAAAATTGCGATTTTTACCGAATCGCAAATATTATGCACATTCAATAATGCATCCCGTTTTGCGATTCCTTATTTGCGATTCGGTAAAAATCGCAAATTTGGAATCGCAAAACGGGAGTTTGATGCATGTGGGCAATGGAGTTTTATTATTTGGCCCTTTCAGTAGAACATGGTATGTTTCTAGTACGAAATGATTGGCAAACCAATACATGTAAGGATGAAATGTGTTTTGACGTATGAAAAACATAGATATTGACTGCAATGTATTTGTTTCAATACAGGATTGCACCTTGGGACACACTTATAGATATACGTTTTTAGTTGCCAAAGAGAGTTATGGACGGTCTTGAGAAAGATGGTATGAAGTGAATTAACACCATTGAAACACGTCAACACATTATCTGCACAATTTGTAATGCTGACTGATGAGCTGATACTTAACGGGAGTTGATGTACTGGGTCTCAATTGGCTTTCTCTTTACGACTGTGCTAATTTAAATGACAAAATATACTATCTCTTTTTTTCTTATCTCTCTTTTTTTTGGCCGTAACATTAGTGTTATGTATATGTTTTTGATGTTTTTAACAATATAGGAAATATAAAGGTGCCTAAAATGTTGCATTGTATTGAAGTACATGATTTTTTTGGCAAGTTTGCAGTATTGGCTTATTGTTTCTTGCCTTGTTTTTAAATTAATGAACAAATACATCATGTGACAATCACAGCTTTTAATACTTTTTGTACTAATTTCTACTCTTGACGTATTGTGGATTTACTGTTTGGGCCTTGTTCACAGTCGCCTGTATGTGGCTGAGTGAAGGTAGATGAGATGTGTAAATGAGTAAAGGCATTGAAGGAAAATTGGGAACTGAAGAATAAATCTTTCTTTCACCAGTGGTGGTGTCTCTGCCACATCCCTCAGAGCAGGCTGAGATGGGGTAACACTGGTCTCCACTGGGGCTGGGCTAACATCCATGATGACTGGGTTGTGATCCTCCTCCTCTTTTCATCCATAACTCTACGGTTTCAGGAACATTCCTTTTCTTGAGCCTCTCCTGGCGTGTCTCAGACTGAGGCGGGATCTAAGTGGAGTCTTAATCATCAGAACAGGGGACTGGAGAAGAAGATGGTGGGGTACCCTTCCTTTTTCTTGCTGGAGATCTGGAAGACTACTGATCTTCTAAAAGAGGGGCTTCTTCTAAGTCATTAACATGAAGCTCAATATCCAGAAGTGCTCCTCCTTCGGGAGAAACTACTATTCCTGGCTGCAGCTGTTGTTGTCCACTTATATGAGTTTCCTCAATGATTGGGTATTACTTTGAGAAGAAGATAACTCCTAATCAACGTCACTGTTTGTTGGCGTTGTCTTGATTAGAGTGGTTGCCTCTGTGCCAGACATAAGCTTGGAACTAGGTTGGGGTGGGGCCGCTGATGCAGGAATGCTGTTTGCAGTGTGCTCCCCAGAGGCTGGTGCGGCAGGTGCACGTTTTTGACCCTTAAAGTTCTGGGGTGACATTCCGGTGGTGGTAAGCTCCTCCTTATCACTCTCCACTTGAGAGCATCTATCTTAGGGGCCATCTTCAAGCTGTAGTTGGCAGTGGCACTTAGCATAAAAGATGAATAGAAGTCCATGTTGTGTGGCCAGGCATCACATGCACGGGCCTACCATCTGGCAGTACTGTGGGTGATGTCTCTTGTCTGGTGCACCTAAAAGCAAACAAACAAGAATAATATCAGAAAAACGTGCCATTGTTGCAGTTTGAATTAATTGTAAAAGTCATTATCATTTAGTGTGGTTACTTACATTATAACAAATTAACAGTGCATACAACAAAAAGTAAAACAACTCCAACATAAACTTTCAATTTTGGTTTTATGTGCATCAAGTTAGGATGTGGAATGCAGAACATTATCACATGGTCAAACAACAACAACCAGCAAGGAGGCATGGCCACAACAAAGAACACATGCAGGCCCATGGCAAAATCACACTGGCTGCCTACACAAAATCGCACCAGCCACATGGTCATAAACAACAACCAGCAAGGAGGCATGGACACAACAAGGTACCCATCGCAAACAGTGTCTGAGACACTGTTGTAAATTACATTTTGCGAATCTCAAATTGTAAGGGTCGTACATCTGGCCCTAAAAGCATAACTTCTTAAATCATCAGCCCAAGCTACTGTCAACGAGTAGGATTAGGTAGTGCTGAGCATCTGTTTGGATGATGATCACATAACATTTGTAACATAAACTTATCTTATCTCCGAGTGTGAGCAGCCTGCTTGCTTTTTGGGGAAAAAAAATATTGGAACACAACAAATAAATAATTATTTTTCACTTAGCCCCACAAAATAGATGAGCAGCAGATCGAGCAGGTTCTGGTCCCTTTCTTCCTCATACAGCAAAAAAAGCTTTCAAACATGCCATCATGCATGAAATCAAATGACTGGAGCCCACATTCTTGACATTGGTAGCAGCTAAAATTCAATTTAATAAATCTTCCACTGAGAAAGACTGTGGCACTCTTCTCAAGAATAATGCTCAATAATATGGGGGTAATAATAAAACGGGCACCTTTTTAGCATGTTATTTGAAATGCAAGAACGAGAAATTCTTCTATCAATCAATCAAAATTTAGCTTTTTTCGGTTTTTGAACCAACATAAAAACTATAAAAGCACAATATTACAACTATATATAGCTTTTACTTTGCATTTTTGTTTTAATTATTCTTAAAAACAAACGCAATGTTTACACAACCTTAACATTAAAAAGCTAAAAACCTGACAGTATACCTTAATTAAGAGAAAATGTATAAGATTTTCCTGCGCTTAATTACACTTTTCAAAAATAGGACAATGTATCTCGCAAAGCATTCATTTTCTAAAAACTTGCAGGGCGAGGAAGGCAGCACGACATTGCCTCATACCCTATAAGTTTAATATTTGATTAATCCACCTCCTTCTCTGGTCCCAATAAAATTTACAAAAAAGGTCTACATGCATTGTTGCACAGAAATGGCCCTGCACCCTTCAAGTGTTTCATACAATGCTTGATAAAGGTTATAACATTGTTCATATCATTAACAGTTCCAATCATTTTCCCAAGAAGTTCAAGTATGGTCTCTTCAGTTTAAAATGGATTCTTTATTCAAAGTTCTTTCAAAATTTGATAGCCAACGCGTTTCGTCTGTTACTGGATTTCTTCAGGGCTTTTTGACTTTCTTATAGCATTCATTTCTCAAAATCCTCACATGTGGGCATATGTCGGTAGGCGTTTGCGAATCGAAAATGAATAAAATCTGCAAATTTATGCGTTTGCAAGTCGCAAAATTGTGAAATGCTATGTAGCTAAGAAGTCTGCCATGCAAAATTGCTAATCGCAAATTTTGGCCTTCCTGGTGGCTTGGTTTGGTTTTTATGGACCTTAGGCAAAACATAGAACATAGGTATCTTATGATGTTTATTTTGTAGATCCCTTGGGTCCCAGGAAACCCTGTTTGAATCCTTTCTTTAGTATGGGAAATAATATGTTCTGAAATTCTGCTGTAGGGTCCTTCCCAATCTTGCGGTAGCAGATTGGGTCATCCAACTGCCTCATAACTTCGGCGGTGTAATCAGTGGTATATCAAACGACGATTGAACCGCCTTTGTCTGCTTGTTTAATGGTGACTGTAGCATCATTTCGCAGAGTTGTTAAGGCGTTGGTTTCTTCTTTGGAAATGTTAAATTTGACAAACTTTCTTTGTTTCTCCATCTCAGAGATGGCTGACAGTACAGTTTTTTCAAATGTAATGATTTCTTTGGGTATTTTATTGCCTGGTGGGCAAAATGTAGAGTGGTCTGGTCCTGAGGAGAATCCCCCCGACTGCTAGGTATTCAAAACGAGTAGGCCCCTTTTTTCCCCTTGGTCTGCCTTTGGTTGTCCTAGTGTTTAACTGCGTTACACCTGGATTGATAACTATACACTCACTTTTGTCAAAAACTTTGAAAAAGTTGATTTAATGTAACTGTAAGTAGTGTATTGTCTTGATTTGACTTTTCTTTCAGTGTACAGCAGACCTATTACTTCTCCCACTAGTGTATTAATTACCCATTCCGTGAGAAGTATCTTTGTATGAATGTGTGAATGTTCGTGGTATGACTCTGATATGTCTGATTTATGACTGTATGGTTGAGATTTTATCTTGTTCTGTGTCCTTTTTTCATTATTGTCACAATAATTTTCCATTGACATTATGCACTAAGGTCAAATTCATTGTACCTTGCAATATATTTTGTAAAAAAAAACAGCTATTAAATAGCATCTCCCAGTTTTGAATAGAAATCTTTATTTGGTTGACAGACTCTCACCTCAGACATGTGCCTATTGTGCTGTGCCAGCAGACGTTGAATTGCCGCTATGCCTTTATTTTGCAGGTGCTACACTTGTAGCATTTGGCCCTCCAGCCCAGCAAATACAGACTCAGAACCTTTGGTGGCATTGCAGGTGTTGTTCTGTGCCCTCTGCCTGGCTCCACTGCCAGTCATGTTTGAAATGGTGGTTTGTGATGTGACCTGTGAAGCCCTAAGTGATACATCAGCCTGTGGCTCATCTTCAGCATCTGTTGATCCTGATTGCATTTGGATTAATGTAGGTACAGTTTTGCGCCTTTTTGTTGGTACAGAAGGTGTGTCACGTGTGGCACTCTGAATCTCCTGCCCTGCCTGGTCTTCTGCTGAAGCTGACTCTTCCAATGGTGCAATAGTGTCCTGGGTTGTTGATCCATCTGTAAAAAAAAAATCACACATGAGTTGTGTGTACATTTTTTTATTTTTATTTTTAAATGAAAAGATTTAATGTGACACTATTTACATGCCTGTTTTTTTGGGGGGGTACTTTACATTTTGGATTTGGACCTGTTGCCTACATGACCTTTGTATGTGTATCTGCCCCTATGTACATGACATTTGACTACATTTCCCAAAATGCTTCATTGGGTATTACTAAAAACGTGGACCAGATTCCTATTCATGCATGCAAGTTTTGGAGATTGGGTGGGATGGCAATGCATTGTGTGTTTTTGGCATGCATCTTACCTTCAGTTGTGTCTATGGCTTCAGAGCTGTCCAGGTCAGCCATGCCCGTCACTTCCTCTGGCCTTAGGGTTGTCTCCACCAACTCCTCCATGGGCGTCGGCTCAGGTGTAGTGGAGCTCCCACCTCCAGTTGTTTTGGCTTCTGCCAATCTCGTGGCAACCCTCTCCTTGGACCTTTGCCTCATGTCATGCCACTGCTTTCGGAGGACGTCGGTGGTTCGATGGGTAACACCAATTGCATTGACTTTTTCCTGAATTTCTCCCCATATTTTCCTCTTTCTTGCTTCAGGCACACAAAGTGAGGCTTTTCCAAAAAGAAGATCATGTTGCCTCACCACCTCCTCTGTTAAAACCTCCAACTCCCTTTCTGAAAATGTCAGCTTCTTTTTTCTGGATTGTTCTTCTGCCAGCTTCTCTCCACCTTCCTTTTCTGCAGCCTGTGAATCCATTTTGCAATGTTTGAGCTCAGAGCCAAATACACACACCCTCCACTCTGTCTCTCAGTCAGCAACTTACTCTGGGATAGGTGCAGGCAATTAGGTGCAGCATGGAGACTCACACTTCCTGGTTGTGATGTCATCATCCTGCACCTGAATTGCTCTTTCCCGTTTTTGCGATTCCTTATTAGCGAATTCGCTAATAAGGAATCGCAATTTCAGGAATCGCAATAAATTCTGTGAATTTTTGGGAATTGCAAAAAAATCGCAATATTTTACCTACATTCAATTTTGCGATTCGGAAAGTGCGATTCGCGAAAAATCGCATTTTCCGAATTGCAAAATCAGAATGACCTACATATGCCCTATATTGATGAAGGTCAATCAATTTCAAAGAACAATGGTCTACGTACTCCAGTGGCGTTTTAAGTTCAGAGGTAAGTTTCACAAAGAAAGGTGTAAATCCGCAATTATTGGCGTCCCGTCCTTCATGTGGTCATCTTTTTAAAGAACTTTGAATAAAGAATCCATTTTATACTGAATAGATCTTACTTGAACTTGTTGGGAAAACGATTGGAACTGTTAATGATATGAATAATGTTATAAACTTTATTAAGCATTGTATGAAACACTTGAAGAGTGCAGGGCCATTTCTGTGCCTGTTTCTGTTGAGTAAGTAGGGTTTAGCCTCACTTCTCTCACACAATGGGACGTTGGGGATTGTGTTCCAGGCCGTTTGCACCTTCAACATAGCAAATACTCACACTAGGGACTTCAGTACCCGTGCTGGCATATTTGCCTTGATCCCTGTTTGTTGCTTTTCTACATGCATTGATGTTTGCATGGAGTCTCCATCACAGGGACAATTTGGTAGGATTTTGGACCAATTGTCTGTAGTTGGAAAACTTACCAGGTGATAAAATATGTAAAATCAAAAGAGTGTTAGAACAGATCTATCTTACCCACTTGGTGTATTGATTAGATATGGTTGTATGTTATTAGTAATTCACATCATTTGATTGGTTTGGACCATAGGCCGTGATGCCTTAGAAGCAAATCTATTTGCCTCCAAATGGGACATATATTGTTTTTTAGAAGCCTTCCTAGAGATGGAGCCCATAGAAAGAGAATCATGAAAGTATCCTGGCCGGCCCAAATCGCGCATGAACTCCTTTATGTACTTTAACCATCTGCTCTCTAGTGCATGATCTAATTTAAGACTATCGCTTATTACCTCACAGTTACATATGGTTTTGGGAGAGGACCAGATCCGGTGCCATAACAGAGCTGGTTGCATTTTAATTGCGTCTGTAGGTATGGCAACCCCAGCTCAGTGTAGCAAATGTAGGTTGATGTAGTAGGTGGGACTGCCAACAAGTATCTTAAAAATGCGTTCTCCACCTTCTGAATTTCTTTAACATCACTGTATCCCCAAGTCCCTGCACCATAAGTGGCCGTACTAACACGCTTAGCTTGATAGATCTGAAGCAACTCAACTGGGGGTCTCTTCCCTAATTTCACCAATGCAGTAGTTGTTCTCCTAAAGAACAATTTTCTCGCCTTAATTGCCTGTCACCAAGTGCCTTTTTCATCCATTAAAATTCCTAGGTAAGGATATGTTAAAGTTTTCTCCACCCTTTGGCAGTCTAAATACATATCTCTCTTGCCCCCTGTTCCGCATCTCATTATGTAAGTTCTGGAGGCGTCTACTCTTAAGCCTAGATTTTTCATAAAATCATTGTAAATATTAAGAGCCCTTTGTATTCCTATTGGTGTACGGGCCATTATTACTGCGTCGTCTGCATGGAGAAGGCCGGGTATAGGACGAGTGGACAACTGAGGTAGGTCCCGGCACCTTTCCGCCATAGTTTGCTCAGGAGCGTTGGTATATAAGGTAAATAGGAAAGGTGCCAGGACACAACCTTGCCTAAACCCCCTCTCCATTTTAAACAATGCTGTACACTCTGCTTTTGGCCCGAACCTTACCTGGGCTTTAGCATTTCTATTAAACTCCCTTAAAAAATATATATTTAGTGCCTCCACCCGCATGGTGGCTAATATGTCCCACAATGTATTATGGATTACGCAATCAAATGCGGACGTAAGGTCGACAAAGGCCAAATACAGTCTTCCCTTTATCACCATTGTGTACTTTCCCATAACAATGCATAAATTAAGACCCTGTTCAATTGTGCACAGCCCCTCCCTAAAACCAAACTGAAGATCTGACAGAACATTATTATCTTCTGCCCATTGTTGGAGCCGATTGAGCACTATGCATCATGCCACCTTGCCCAATGAGTCCAACAATGATATAGGTCGGCAGCATGCTGGGTTCTGTCTGTCTCCCTTTTTAAAAATGGGTATCATAATAGAATAATTTTCTTTCATTTATAGCAATTTCTATTGAAGGGGTATTTTCTATTAAAAGGAATGGATCTTCACCACATGCCAAAAGGCGGTACTGTCCCTTTTCATGCTTGTCTCGCGGAGGTCGGCTCATGTTTTATTTTTATCTCGACTTTTCGTGATTTCACAGCCTAATTATAAACCTTCCTGCACTGTTTAATTTCTTCTCTGTCTCTCTCTGGTTTATGTAAAGCATGTTTTAATTTAGAGTAATCTTTCGTACATTTATGATCAAACCACTCCTTATTCTTCCCATGTCCTTTTTTTAATTCCCGTTTTAAGGTGTTCCCTCATATGGTGTAGTCTCATTCATGGATTATAGCTATTCTCAACCACTCTCTTGTTGGTCTTATATGGGTCAACTTTATCTCATTTTAGGTTTAAGGAAAAGCCATTCACTTTATCTATTATCACATCTTGAACCGCATAGATCCTTTTACTAAAGCGCCTACATGTATTCGAAGGGAGGGAAAAGGACACACTCAAGGGGAAATGATCACTTATGACATTCTCATGTGTTTTAAAATCTAATAGACAGGAGGAAAACCTATTCAGCATAATAATAAAACCTATAATCAAATTCAGACCTCTGCCTTTGAAAGTCTGAGTGAAAGGAATTGATGGACATCATGTGCAAAACCCAATTCTAAAGCACATAAAATCTCATTTAGACAGTCCCCATGTGGGAAGTGGGATAAATGGGATAAATTACAGTTATCTTCATCCAATAAGCCACAGGTTACATCTTGATTAGATGGACACAGTGCTGTGTTAAAATCTCCTACCCACACAATCCTCTGCTCTACCATTTTGAAGCTCCTGAAGGGTATTCCGAAGTTGTTTCAGAATGTCCACCACTTGATCCTTCTGAGGATTATTGTAAAAATTAGTCAAAACAACACTTTTACGTTTATCCATACCAAAGTAGCAATTTGATAGTTAGATTCTGAAATTACAAAGGATATTTTGTGTGTAATTTAAAACATATTAGAAACATAAATACAAAGTTCTCCAACAAATGGTTGGTATAGCGGGCGTATGGTAGGTCTTATAGCCAGCTATGTGCATTTCATTTACGGTCCAAGTTTCTTGCAAGCAACCTATCTTGAAGTTCCCCACAAATTCGTACCTGAGATGGTTGGTCAGTTTAGATCGCAGACCCACTATGTTCCAAAATAGAATTGCAATATTTTTCCCATTATCAGTGTACCTGTTTAACGTACCAAGTACTACAAGAACATGTGGTTGACTGTAAAATTAGTTAGTCTCTCCTCAATCTGATCTATTCTTTTCTCTATCGTATTCATAGATTTTCTCAGGAAAGCATCAAATGTGTCCACCATCGAGATCAGGCTCCCTAAATCGTTAACCTGTGATTTTGTTTTTAGCCCTTTTCCTGTACCTCCTACAACCTGCGGGGTATCTTTTTTATTTGCTCTAGATGTTTTTTTACCCGATTTAGGCAGGATAGACTTAGTCATTGTCGTCATGCTATTTTGTTCCCTCGCAAAATTTTCGTCATTTAAATCATATATGAGAGCCAGATTTTTTTGCCGCTTCAAAGGGGGCTGAGTGAAGGATTTGTGGTCACTAAGTGTTATATGGTCTGACACATTTTGGATGCAGCAATTCTAGGGTTGGGTATCTTTCGAAGCCCCCAAAGGAGAGCTACCCACCTCTATACTGGGTACATTTGTCCCATCTATTGGGCCTAAATGTCCCTGTAATCAGCGACTCTTCCACTGATGATATCTGTTTTTCGATTGCCCCCATGGCCCCTGTGAGATTTCTTAAAAACATTTGTTGTGAATTCACTGGGACTTCTTTTGAAGGTGGAAGATGAGTGATTGTAGCCTTTCTTTTCCCTATTCTGCCTGATAAGTTAGTAAACTAAATTAACTTGGTTAATATGCCTCTCTTTCAACTCGGCCACTCAATCAAAAAAAAAAAAAGTTAAATTACTACAGTTCTTATTTGGAAAGAGAAACAAAACAATGCAATAGGAGTCTATTTTTTCCATGCTGCATGGTATTCCCTCTGTCCATTAATACTGCATCTGAAATTATGTGCTCAGTGTTTGTTTCCATCCAAGCCCTCTCCTACCAGTGTCAAATCGGTATGAATGCTTACCACCTCACCTCAAGACTCTGTACGTTATGGGGCTCCTTCTCCCTGTATCACCGTGGCATTAGTTCCCAGTGTCTGGGTCCATGGGCCAAGAAAGTGGACCCGGCTGGGCCACTGTCGGGCGCTGAAGGGTGTAGACGGGCCAGCCGTTGCTTTTCAATCACCTCCAGGCACTTGATTGGTTACTGGGCATAGGAAAGCGGCTCTGGCTGAAAGAAGACCAAGGGGAAGGCAGGAAGCAGCAGGTGGCGGGACATGCACTGCGGGATCCAGCTCTTTCTATTCAAGCGCCTCCAGGCACTTGATTGGTTACTGGGTACAGGACAGCAGGTCCAGCCCAAGAAGACCAACAGGAAGGCAGGAAGCAGCTGGTGGTGGGACCCACGCTGCAGGATCCCACTCTTGAATTTCAAGTGCCTCCAGGTACTTGATTGGTTACTGGGTGCAGGACAGCGGCTCTGTCCACAAGAAGACCAAAGGAAAAGCAGAAAGCATCTGGTGGCGGGACCTTCTTCTATAATAAATCGATCACCAATAGATTGGGTACACAGCTGTTCCACGACATGGATATTGGCAATTTTTTTGCAGATTACTATCAGAGTCGGTAAACCTCATAATCCTCTGCTGTTAAATAGTTGATTGAGTCTTTTTCTCTCATCTTAATATTCATAAGTCCTCACATATTGATCTGTCTTATCTCAAGCTCTCACTACAAATAGGGACATTTTTCTCAGTGGTCAAGCCACCGGTAAGTCGCCAGGCCCAGATGATTTTATGGTTGAATTCTACCTCCACTTCTTAGAGTTACTCTTTCCTAAATTGTTCAACTTATTACGAAATTCCTCAGGTACATTTATTGAAACCATGATTTGCTACATTCTGAAAAAAGACTGCAACCTATCCTTATGGAAGAATTATTCTCACATATCACTCATAAACACAGATTGTAAAATCTTTGCTAAGACATTTGCCCTCAGAATCAATGATTTCATACCTGACTTAGTTGACATGGAGCAATCTAGTTTTGTTAACAATAGAAATATACCAAATAACTCATACATCTGTCACAATATTATCAGGAAAGTCTCTAATTTTGATCACTCTCTTGCTGCAATCACTTTAGACGTTGAAAAAGCATTTCAAATAGTTAATTGGTAATTTCTAAATTGTGTTTTACATTGACACCTGATTACTCCTCATTTTCTCTAACTAACCTCTCCACTATGCTCATTGCCTTAATCCACAGTGGTGGTTAATGGTTTACAGTCACCACACTTCTCTCCTAACAGAGGTACAAGGCAAGGCTGTCCTATATTGCCACTCCTATTTATTCTTGCTCTCTTACATCATTTGAAACACTCAGATACTCTTTGCAGATTCCCCCAAAAAATTTACATATCAAATTCACTGCATACACAGATTATATTTTTTGTTATATTTCTAAACCAAAGTCCTTCCTCACAATTTTTTTTGAACAGCTACATACATATTGAGATGTTTTTGGATACAAACGTAATATCAGTAAATCTGAAGTTATGACCCCCAAGAATTTCTGTTTTAAGACCCCTTTTGATGGAGCTGGTCTAGCTTGGCAACCTGACAAGGTCAAATGTCTGGGGATTCTGTACCTCAATAGTATTGGGGATACTTTACAATCCAATATGGATGCTCTTCTCTCTAGAATTAGTAATCTGATGCAGACCTGAACACCATTATATTTGTCTTGATGTGGGCATTTAGACACCACAAACATTATGTTGTTCCCAATTATTAACTTCTATCTTATGATGTTACCCATACAATCCTTTGAGGATTTTTTGTGGCTCTAGAAAAAATATTCCTCTGGAATGGAAAACTGTCTCACATATCTTTATACCACTTGAAATTGCCCAAAGCATCCAGAGGAATAAGGGTCCCTCTTTTTTCTTTGCATCATAGGGAATTTGGCATTAAACCAAGTGTTGGTTGTTGTTGGACTCCCCTGATTCTGAAGCTAAGTTGGGGCTCTAAATGGCCTTGGTATCCCACTTTAAACACAAACACTTTCTTCATATGCTTTACCCTCCTTACCCTCCCAGATATGTTGTAAAAACTGCAAAGCTTGTAGCAAAAGTATTGATTGTGTCAAACTTGTAATACCTAACTCTAACAGAGAGTTCTTGATCAAGAAACCTCTAACATGTAACACCATGTACTGTGTGTATTCTCTGATCTGCTCCTGTAATAAGTTATATACAGGGATCACGATATATTGTGCGAAGAAGAGAGTGTTAGAGCATGTTTGTGTTATAAGACAAAAACAATAGACAATATCCCGTAGCATGTCACTTTTACGAGTGCCATTTCCAGAATGCGAAATTGCAGAGAATGGTTTTAATTGATGCAGTATCAACGAGTGTTAGGGGTGGCAACAGTGAACTCTCATTACGCAAACTGGAATCTAGGTATAATATTGATTTTGAGACTTGGTACCAAACGGTTTAAATTCTAGTGAAGAACTTGGTATCCATTTAAATACTTGAAGTATTTGACATTTGTGCAGAATTCGTTTTTTAAGTGATTTTAATACTTGATATTTTCTATTTTTCGTAGGTGTGGGCACTTTTTTCCTCAACTGTGGCAGCAACTTATGTGAAGTGATTTTTTCTTAGTGTGTTTAGATGAACTAGTGGGGTTGGCAATATTGACCATTCAGTACAATTTGTTTGTTTATGCCCACTGGGGCAATATGTAGATCCAAATTGAATCAATATGTGCAATATGAACTAATGCCTTGTATTAATAAAATCTGTGAATAGGCAGTTTGCCCACTAGGGCGGTATGCTCTCAGAAGTCAGCTAAATAGTATTTGTCTTCTGAATTTAGGATCACTGATACATTCGGTGCTTAGAACATGGCAGTTGCAACAGAACTGTTAATATCTGAATAATGAATTTACAATGTATTGAGCTGTATGGTTGTAAAATGCTACAAATCATGATATATTATGGCCACTGACAGTTCTAACAACACGACATGTAATATTGGTAAGACGTTTTGTGGATTTTACATTGTCATAAAATGACCCCCACAGTTGACATTGTTTGATATATATCATATGGGTGTAGTCCTTCTTTTACTTTTAAAGGAAGTGGATATATTCGTAAATGATTAATCTTTGTAACTAAGAGTGTGAGCAAGGCGCAAGCCGAAACGCATCAATTTTGAAGCCATTAAAACTTTGTTTAGCATGCGGGAGTGTCCGAGTACTTTCTGCCAATAGCGGAGGATTTGGAGTAAAAATTGGGGCCCCCAGTAGCCCGAACTCGGACCACCCGTGTGACAGCCTCACAAACCCAACCTGACTGCTGTGGTGCTAATATATATATATATATTTGAAAACCCAGACCCCCACTATGCTGGAAGAGTGGGCAACCAGTAACCTCGAGGGATCAGCAAGACTAGTACAGATACTGATCAAGTATGCAGATAAGGATAGAGCGAAGATTTTACAGGAACTTGAAGCCCTGGAATCTGACCTCAAATCAGAAGTGGGAACGAGTAATGAAGATCTGAGCAGAAATCAGGGTCATGACAGTGCAGTTGCAACAAGAAGAAAAATCAAGATATCAGACGAGCTGGATTTATTTTGGCTGGACTGCCATGCAACCCTCAGACCTTGAATCCCATGATCTCAAAAGCTGGGAAGGGGCTACAGAGGCAGGAAATAGACCCAGGATGGTTTAGGCCTGGCCCTGGCTTTAAGAACTATAGCAGGTGCAGAGCATGCAGTATAGGCAAGAATACCTCTGTTTACTCTACCCCCTTTGGCAGCAAGGAGGTGAAGATCAGGGGGGCTATAACTGTAAGACTGAATATAAAGTCTTCGTCCTAACCTGCACATGTCATTGCAAGTGCATAAAAGAATCCTAGCACATGAGGGCGATCACCAATGCTGACAGATCATACCCAGTAGCCCATCACTGAGAAATCATACACCAAAATGATCCCACACAAGTTACATACTTTGTGTAGATGCAGTCCTGGCTGGCAAGAGGGGTGGTGATAGAGTTAGAACATTGCGTGCGCTTGAAACGAGGCACATCCTCACGCTCAACAGTTGAACACCCTATGGGCTCAACTGTGATGCAGGCACCTGTGTTCATGTCTTTAATTTGATTTCTTTGGTGGGCAAATTGTTGTATTCCATAAGTATCAATTAATTGCATTATTTGTGTTGAATCCAAGATGAAATGGAAATTGACTCATTGTAAAAATGGCCCACCTCTGGGGGTTGGTACTGCAACCAATGATATGAGGCACGTGCCGTAATTAGAGTCGCGGGAGGTGATATATGATGTTTTGATCAAATGGGCACTTGCCTGTAAATTTGTGATGCTTTATCTGAGCTGGGTAACTGAACAGTGCAGTGCACTCTGACACTTGTCTAGTAGGAACAAACTTGTGAAGTCTGATTTGATTTACCTGAGAATTGTTTTTAGTTACATGAGTGTGTACCTCAATTGAGTGAAGGATCTGTACTGTGACACTTGTCATGTAATGACTGATATTTAAAATCTGATTTACTATGTGCAGGAGAACATCCACAATGTATGGATATTTAAGTTTTCGTAATGCACAGGATGCCCTAAACATCACGTTTTCATTTATCACTTTCTTTCTGGTACTACTATTGAGTGATTAAAACTCGAGAGGGTAGAAAATACCATAGAATTTATTTCGTAATGGCAGTCTTTCCTTGTTGCTAGTCTGACCCACCGTATGATAAGACAAGAGATTAGCATGTAATACTGTATGTGAACAAGGCCGTTGTTTCGGCTGAGACGCGTCATGGCTAATGTGTAAATAAAGAACATTATTTGAAGTTGGCTCTGTTTGTTGAAATCATAGCCGTCAAACGTCAAGGAGATATATATATATTATATATATATATATATGTATATATATATATATATATATATATATATATATATATATATATATATATATATATATATATATATTATGTACAGAAGGGGCAGCACAACCGGATACTTTTTTAAAGTTGCTTTATTTCACAACACTCCACCAACGCGTTTCAGCCTCACGGCCTTTCTCACGGTCAGTGAGTCCTTTTTTGCTTTCACATTATATACTGCCCCACATTAGCCATTAAGTGGCATTGTGGGATATGTAGTTTTTAGCAAAAAAAATTAAATTCAAACATAGAAGACAGACAAAAGGACTGGTGTGTTAACATCACTAGTATAGTACTAAGCGCCCTAAGTTATGTTCACTCAGGAAATGCTATGTTTCATGACATTCAAATTATTATGAGATTTAACTGTGATGGGTATAGTACCCTAGTATGTAATTAACGTTAAGCTGAGTTCACATTCACTCCAGATGTATGTGGAGATCTTCTCCGAAGTTCATGCCTTTAGGCTGTTTCGTTCGGAAACGGACAATGAAGCGGGATTCCATTTGTCGCAAGAGACGGACAGTGTCTCCTCCTCTCTCTGTTTTTGACAGCATTTTCAGTCCGAAAAAGTTCATGGCTCTCCAATCCCCATTTTGACAGGCAATCAAATGTTTAGCGGTGGCATACAACATGTTTTGATTTTTCACCGCTCGTATATGCTCCAATATTCTTTTTTTCAGCATGCATGTTGTCGACCCAATGTACTTCATACCGCATTTACACTCTATCACATACACCACATTTTTTGATGTGCACGTTATGTATTGCTTGATGGGCATGTCTTTTCCATCTGGTTCTCGCACTGTCTTTGTTTTTTTGCCTATTTTACACGCTTTACACGTAGTACATGGCTTGAAGCCGACATTCTGTTCCATCCACCATTTGGGTTGTTCTTTGGCTTGGAAGAAGCTTTTTACTAGCAGATTTTGCAAAGACGTGTTTTTTTTGTACGTAATAGATGGGTGTTTGCCCGCCAGGGGTCCCACATCAGGGTCACTGCTGATCAGATGCCAATATTTGTTCATTTTCTTGGCAATGATGCCACTTTCCTTGTTGTATGTCGTGACAAATCTGGGTGGATCTTTATCCTGTGGTGGTTTCTGTTTTTCAATGAGCGTTTCAGCTCTGCTGATTTTATCTGCCTTTTTTTTGCAGTATTTTAATACATAGTCCTTATACCCTCTTGCTAGGAATCTTGCTTTGCTTTCACATATCTTTTTTTCGGCTTCTTCTGGTTTAGAGCAATTTCTTTTCAATCTTATATACTCTCCATATGGAATACTTTTAAGTAATGATTTGAGGTGGAAACTATTACCATGGAGTACACTATTGGTCGCCGTTTTTTTTCTGAATAGTGTGGTTTCCAATTTGCCTTCTGAGACATATACTTTAGTGTCTAGAAAGTCAATTTCATCACTGCTTGTTGAGCAGGTGAACTGTAGACCTTCCTCATTCTGATTTAAAGTTGTAAAAAATGTCCATTTGGTGTAACATTTGTGTGTCCGTTATATCATCACTTCCAGGATTGTACATTGTATTAAATGTTTCTCTTAAATCAGAGAGTTGGTCGATGGTGGTTTCCTCTTCCGTTTCCCTTGCTTGTTGTGTTGTTTCAGTCACATTGCTTGATATCGGTTTGTTGGCATGAATTCAAGCAATGTGACTGAAACAACACATATAACGGACACACAAATGTTACACCAATGGACATTCAAACAAATCTGAGCAAAAGCACTGGATTAAAGAAAAAATCCCGCTACTGCCCAGTCTTATCACCAGGTAATAAAATTGACTTGTTCGCAGAGGCAATGTCAGAAGAAATTGACAAACTGATAAAAGTGAAAGACAACAAACGCCAAAACATTTCGAAAAAAGAAAAAGAGGCCATACAAAATCTTGCGAACAACTCCAGCATAATAATAAAACCAGCTGATAAGGGGGGCAATATTGTCATCCAAGATACAAGAGATTACATATTGGAAGCAGAACGCCAACTGAACATACCTCAAAATTACAGCAAACTAACATCGAATCCTATGATAAAAATGATGTCTGAATTACATGGAAATCTAAAGACTTGGCATACGAAAGGATTGATCAATGAGGATGAAATGAAATATATGATCACGGAATTTCCAATCATCCCGTGCATATACTTCCTGCCAAAGATCCACAAAACCCTGATCAGTCCGCCCGGCAGACCTATCGTTTCCTCCTGTGATTCATTGTATGAAAAAGTATCGAGATATGTGGATACCTTTCTCGCACCCATTGCCCAGAGCATGCCATCCTATCTGAAGGACACCGGTGATTTTTTGAGAATCCTCATGGACATTTCGTGGAACCCAGGCTATCTTTTGGTGACAATAGATGCTGTATCTCTATACACATCGATAAGACATGATGTGGGAATAAAAGCATGCAAATATTTCTTACAACAACGCAGCATCAAAGAAATAGAACACACCTCTATGCTCCTACAGATGATACAGCTCTGTCTTACTAATAACATCTTTCTTTTCAACAACACTTTATACAGGCAAGAGTGCGGAACAGCCATGGGGATTTCTTTTTCTCCCAATTATGCAAATGTCACCATGGGATATTGGGAGAAGATGGTCGCATGGAATACAACTGACCAAGAAGAACTGGACCGGATCATCTTATGGGTCAGATACATCGATGACCTCTTCCTGATTTGGAATGGAACTGACGAACAATTCCAAAAGTTTTTTACAACTTTAAATCAGAATGAGGAAGGTCTACAGTTCACCTGCTCAACAAGCAGTGATGAAATTGACTTTCTAGACACTAAAGTATATGTCTCAGAAGGCAAATTGGAAACCACACTATTCAGAAAAAAAACGGCGACCAATAGTGTACTCCATGGTAATAGTTTCCACCCCAAATCATTACTTAAAAGTATTCCATATGGAGAGTACATAAGATTGAAAAGAAATTGCTCTAAACCAGAAGAAGCCGAAAAAAAGATATGTGAAAGCAAAGCAAGATTCCTAGCAAGAGGGTATAAGGACTATGTATTAAAAGACTGCAAAAAAAAGGCAGATAAAATCAGCAGAGCTGAAACGCTCATTGAAAAACAGAAACCACCACAGGATAAAGATCCACCCAGATTTGTCACGACATACAACAAGGAAAGTGGCATCATTGCCAAGAAAATGAACAAATATTGGCATCTGATCAGCAGTGACCCTGATGTGGGACCCCTGGCGGGCAAACACCCATCTATTACGTACAAAAAAAACACGTCTTTGCAAAATCTGCTAGTAAAAAGCTTCTTCCAAGCCAAAGAACAACCCAAATGGTGGATGGAACAGAATGTCGGCTTCAAGCCATGTACTACGTGTAAAGCGTGTAAAATAGGCAAAAAAACAAAGACAGTGCGAGAACCAGATGGAAAAGACATGCCCATCAAGCAATACATAACGTGCACATCAAAAAATGTGGTGTATGTGATAGAGTGTAAATGCGGTATGAAGTACATTGGGTCGACAACATGCATGCTGAAAAAAAGAATATTGGAGCATATACGAGCGGTGAAAAATCAAAACATGTTGTATGCCACCGCTAAACATTTGATTGCCTGTCAAAATGGGGATTGGAGAGCCATGAACTTTTTCGGACTGAAAATGCTGTCAAAAACAGAGAGAGGAGGAGACACTGTCCGTCTCTTGCGACAAATGGAATCCCGCTTCATTGTCCGTTTCCGAACGAAACAGCCTAAAGGCATGAACTTCGGAGAAGATCTCCACATACATCTGGAGTGAATGTGAACTCAGCTTAACGTTAATTACATACTAGGGTACTATACCCATCACAGTTAAATCTCATAATAATTTGAATGTCATGAAACATAGCATTTCCTGAGTGAACATAACTTAGGGCGCTTAGTACTATACTAGTGATGTTAACACACCAGTCCTTTTGTCTGTCTTCTATGTTTGAATTTAATTTTTTTTGCTAAAAACTACATATCCCACAATGCCACTTAATGGCTAATGTGGGGCAGTATATAATGTGAAAGCAAAAAAGGACTCACTGACCGTGAGAAAGGCCGTGAGGCTGAAACGCGTTGGTGGAGTGTTGTGAAATAAAGCAACTTTAAAAAAGTATCCGGTTGTGCTGCCCCTTCTGTACATAATTGAATTGGGGCTTTGATCCTGCCTTCGGGTCGAGCACACGCTGGTGAGCGCTCTCATGCGGAATGGATCGGACTCTGTGGAATATATATATATATATATATATATATATATATTCACTGAAAAAACCACAGGTTTCAGAGACGTTATAGTTAGTTGGACATTTCACTCATATAAAACAAGAGAAATTCTGACGTTTCTGCACCTCACTTGCTTCTTCCTGTACTTCTCTTACTTCTTTCCACACCTCTCTTCCTCTTTCTGCTCATGTCCTCCCTATGTAGGCATAGTTGTAAATTAGAATTTAAAAAAACTTTAGAAATTCACTGAAAAAAAACAAAGGTTTCAGTGATGTTATAATTAGGGATTAGCATTTAAAAAACCTTCGAAATTCACTGAAAAAAATTACAGGTTTCAGGGATGTTATAGTTAGTTGTACATTTCACTTGTTTAAAACCAGAGAAATTGGACTGTTATAGTTAGTAGAGCTAACTATAACTTGCGCCCCCGCAATGCACTGCTGATGACATCACATATTACATCACTCATAACACTGATGACATCACAGAGGACATATCAAATGACAGTTGCATAATTACAGTGGCCCTGCTCATACCTCCGACAAGGTTCAGAAGTACTCCTCAATGGTTCCTTCTTTTTTGTCTCATTGAGTTCATAGTTTAGCTTCTACGAAATGAGGAAGACTAACCCTGAGGTTACCACTCCACAACACAGACTACCATATCACATAATTACTCTCCATAACACATAATCTAGCTCTACATAATTCCTATTCACTAAATACCACATGCTTTCTGTCCACATAATTTCACTGCACAACATACCACATAATTCTCCTACTCACAACGTACATCCACTCCACTCCAAAAAACATTAGTAAAAACTTTTCCATTTACAATGCCAATAGCAGTAACTTTCGCAAATGCAAGTCCTATTACATTCCAAATTCTTTTAGTAGTCGCGTTTGCTGAGTTGTGTAGAAAGGGGCTGGGGCCTCCGACCAGCTCTGAGGAATTCTGCTGCATAGGACTTACACGAGGTGCCAGGAAGGCTTGTTGGTCCCCAAAGTCCATCAGGAGTAAAGTGGACTTCAGCCCCAATCAGTAGTGTGCCAGGAGGTGCGTTTGCAGAGTGGTAGAGAAATGAGGCTGTGGCCTCTGAAGACTTCTTAGTAATCCCACTATATGGGAAAAACTGGAGGTAACAGGAGGGGTAGTTGGTCCACAAGGAAATTCTTGGGGGCCAACTACCCCTTCTATTACCTCCAGTAAGTCCCACACAGCAAGATTTCTAAGTTCTCATAGCAGGGCACGCCCCCTTTGCCCACCACTCTGCAAATGTGCTCACTGGTGCACTCTTGGATGGGCGATGAACTCCCCTTGCCTCCTGAGGGTCCCTGGGGCCCAACTAGCCCTGCTGTTATCTCTAGAAAGCCCCACACAGCTGGAATGTTGAGAAGTGGTCCAAGGCCATGCCCCCTTTTTACACCATTCTGCAAATGCAGCTTCTGGTGCATTGCTGCTTGGGGGATGAAGTCCGCTTAAGTCCTGACGTCCTCAGGACATAAAAGGACCTCATCGCCCCATAAGCAGTGCACCAAGAGGCGTGTTTGCATTGTGGTGTAAAAAGGGGCATGGCCTCGGACCACCTCTCAGCAATCCCACTGTGTGGGGCCTACTGGAGGTACCTGGTGGGCTAGTTGACCCCTAAGAAACCTTAGTATTCAAGGGGGCTTAATCCCCCAATCCAGAACTCATCAGAAGGCGTGTTTGCACAGTAGTGCAGGGAAAGGGTGGGCCTCTGGCGAGACACCAGCTTTTTTTGTAAATGTGCTTTTTTGAAGGGGGGCTGTGTGGCCCCCTTCCTTTAATTATTGTTCTGCCCTAGGGACCACAACCCATGGCACCCCTTCCCTGGGTCTCTTTTGGCCCCTGAGGTCCAGGCTGATATATTTATTTATATGTATTTATTTTTAATAATATTTAAAGGCAGGGGTCATAAGAACACGCAGCATCTGGTCGGTAGTCATTCGCTTTCCGACTTTCTTAGGCATTCTCCAACAGAGTATCTGTAAGACAAACAAGAAAGATTACCACACTCAAAATTGGCTCTTCGTTCCGTCTCGAGCTCACGTGCAGCGAGGGGGTGCAGCTTCAGAGCACAGGAACAAGAGGATGCGTTCTTGGCTTGTTGCTCCTTTTATCCGTCTTCAGGGCGGGCGTAAACCCGCCCCTGCCTGCCCCTAGGGCGTGGCCGGCCGCGTCAGTGTCTAGGCCAGCCCACTCTAGGGCGGGAAAAAGCGCGCCCCGGCTACGCCGCTTCGGGCATACCAGCCGAGGCTCGCCTCCCGCCCAAAAAATGGCTTCCCGGGGGGATCGTGGTACTCGGCCATACGTTCGGGGGGACCGAATGGTCGCCCCTTTCCATGTATCCCCCTTCCCTGGGCCACTTTTGGCCCTGTGGACCCCATCCTCCGGGGCTGGCCTCACGTTGGGGACCATGGGGGAGCCCCAATGCCCCCATGGTCCCAGCCGGCTCCCCATATTTTAGTGAAGCAACGGGGAGGTGGTTGTCCCTGGGGCTTGTGGGGGCCTGCAAGAACCCCCCCCATACTTTAGTGAAGCCCTGAGGAGGTGGCGGTCCATGGGGCTTGGGGGGCCACACGGCCCTCTGCTCTAAAATAAATAAAGCCCTGGGCTCCTGCCCATATTTAAGTGAAGCCCTGGGGAGGTGGCTGCCCCCGGGGCTTGGAGGGGTCCATGAGGCCCCCACCAATATTTTAGTTAAGCCCCAGCAGCTAGGTGGTGGTCCCCAGGGCTGCAGAGGGCTGAGAGCCCCTGCACATTATTGATGAAGGGGAGGGGGCAGGTGGCAGTGTCCAGGGCTGGAAGGGTCCCTGTGGGCCCTGCTAATTTATTGGACATTGTCCCCGGGACCTGGCCCACCCGGGAGCTTAAAAAACAAAGCACGGTAGCCCGCGATTTGTTTATTTCTTATTTTTTCTGCCGGATTCGTGCACCCAGCGCTAATTCTGCATTTTCTTTACTATTTTCTTGTGACTCAACTTTACCGAGTCACAAGATGGCTGCCAACATTTCTTGGTTTGGAGTGCTGGCAGCCAATCAGAATGAAGCTTGTGCTCGGGAGGGTTCAGGAATCCATTGCATTCTCCAGATATCAATATTGTTTATTTTTATATTTCTCAGGAACTACTGAATGGATTTACACCATTTAAAACAAGAGTGTACTATGGAGCAAGAGCTACCTCTCTGCCAAATTTGGTGTAATTCCATTCAGCAGTTCAGGTAGTAGCTGCGACGAAACATCCATTGGAAATTAAAATGAAGAAAACTCATTTTGGGACCCCCCTTTTTTCTCAGCCCTGCTTGACGAATCAACCCGAAACTTTTGAAACATGAGTGGGCCTTTAGTTTTGAAACTTTTGCAAAGATTCAGCAAACGGCGCCAAAGATATTGGCAAATCAAAAAACGCTTCTCTATGGAAACTGGGCCCTCACTATAACTACCTACTGGTGACCGCCAGTAGGGAATATATATACATACACATATAGCTCAAATCCAAATGAGTACTTCAATGGGAATCTGACTTACAGGCTGCTTGGCCCACTTCTGTATTTGATATAATATGGGAAGCAATCCAATACGTTTCCCGTCCAGTTAACCTTACCAAACCCTTTATTATTTTTACAATTGGCTCTTCTACACTCCTGCACACCTGTTTAAAGTCAAACTCCTCAAACAAGACATTTGATGGTGATGAAATACTCAGTCTGGTACATATATTTATGTGTATTTCCTTTGCCCAAAGTTATCTGGATTTTGGGTTAATGTTTGGACTAGAATTGGGGTTATCACTAGAACTTCTGCACCATTCTCATTACCCACTCTATTCCTGGGTGGTTTAGGCAATGTCTGGCCTCATCACAAAATGAATAGAAAATTATTTGATCTCCTACTTGCAATTTGTTTACAAGTGATTACCTCTAAATGGAATCCACAGATACTATAACTCTCCAACATTGGTGGAACTTAGTTTGTCATAATCGTAGACTATACAAATATGAGAAAAATGTGTATCCTTTATATTTCCAATGTGATATTTTATGGTCACCCCTCAGCAGATGTGTGTCTTCAGCTGCCAGCAACAATGTTCTATTGACTCCCAATAGGTTAGCATGTTATTTATTCCTACTCTGCTTCTCATTTGTATTTTTAGCAGTCATGTTGTTTTTATGTGTTTGTGATATAGTTTTTATTAATGATGTGTTTAACTGCAACTTCAACTGTTATATACATTTCCCTATCCCTGCCCTCTCTCTTTCTCTATCCTTCCCCCTTTCCCATTCCTACTAGCTCTTTTCATCATTCATTCAAATTATCACCCTTCCATAAAAATGTTTTCATTGAAATGCTTTATTATATGTCACCTACTTTTCATGCATATTATTATTCACTTGTTTATTGCTATTGGCTGCGGATTTGCTGTTTATCATGATCTATTGTCTATTTGCTTCATAGCTTAACATTGTATAAATGGAATGGGAGTGTTTTTCATATTTTTACTCCCTTTATTCCTTTAATAAATAAATCAAACTTTAAAAATACAAGATATGCCCATGTTCACCATCCCCAATTTTACTGACTAAGCTAAGCCCTTGCCTACATAAAAATATACAAAAATGGTACCGCCAATTACTGCCCAATAACTCTTTGAGTAAATATCCACATTTTATCTTTATGCTCCATAGAATAGAAGAATGAGCTGAGAGAATCCTAGCTCATGGCCAAGCTGGTTTTTGGCAGAAAGCCTGGATGATTGACAAGGTGTTCAGATTGTATTTACTTCTCCAGAAATCTGTGGTGCTCGAGAAAGAACCACTTTATCCGAAATTCATGGCCCTAATTCCTTTTTTAGAATTTCCGAAGAAACCTTTTGGTGATCATTAATCAATGCTAAGCGCATCCCCCTAGCCTGTTCAATAACTTTGTTAGACTTCATGATGGACATTTCGCTGGGGATCAGCGGACAATACTATAGATCTATTCATCAGGGCTGCTTACTAGTTACCCTACTTTTTTCTTTATATATCTATGAGAGAGTGGCGGCTGTTAAAGCATGCATGAAGGACGCTCCAACACTAGGGGGATCTGAGACTGCAATACATATGTTTGCAGATGATGCCTTATGGTTTTCAAGGATCCCTGGGAGCTTTCCGAGTTTATACCTCAAATCTGGTGAGTTCTGCCACCTACACATCAAAACTGAAGGTGATGTTTTTTCACCCTCACCAAGGGTCAATCATTTTAGGCTGACTAAGTTTCTACTCAAGAGGGTGCATGAGTTCACATATTTGGAGATAGAAGTGACACGTTGTGTAAAATGAAGAAACACATACCCAGGAGTAGCAGTTTTCTTACCCAGCAAGTGGGAGCAACTATACACTTTACCTGGGAGAAGGGCGGGGCTTGATTTCTCCACTTCTTTAGGTATGCAGGCTATGGGACCAGAATGGTACTCGAAATGGAGCAGAAATGTAGGTTTATTTCAATTGTTCATACCTAAGGAGCATTGAGAAAGTTGTTCTAAAACATCTGTTGAGGCTGGCCCAAGTACTCCAAAGCAAGCTCTGTTCCTCGATTCCTACATCAACACCTATGTTATCCTGGGTTAAGGTTGGAGCATTAAACGGGAGGTGTTACACGATATGTTAGCTCTCACTGGTAGATGTTTGATGTACATTCAATCCTTGTAGGATATATAAGACAGGCCCGATCTTTGGACTGACCCTGACTCCATTACCCCAAGATGTCTTTATTTATTTATTTCATTTATTGTGTTTCATAGAGCGCAAACTTGACCAGTTAGGGTATCAGAGCGCTTTACAGGGATCATAGCAGTGTACAATAGGCTTGGAATCACAAAGTATACAAAAGGTATAGAGGGGTCGGGGTGCTGGATACATAATGAATAGATGACACATATGCACAGTTTACACGCTTCCCCGCGCAGCCTGACTCAGGTGAACGGTGTGAGAACGGAGGCGCAACGCCTTCAGAGCTCCCGTTGTCTCTGCGGATGTAGTTGAGATCTGATGGGGTGTTTTCCATCTGGCAGAATATCTAATCAAGTTAGTGACCTGCGTGGAGGTGAGTGCAGGCTGCGGAGAGAGGAGGAGGACTGCCGCCTTTCCGAAGCAACGATCGTCTCACCGCCTAAAAACGGGCTAGGACTACAGCCCCAAGGGTGTATCTCTGCCCACACACCTGCCATGATTCAGGGGGAGTGAGTTTACAATGGGGTGTACCCTAAAAACTCTCTGACCTGGGTCAGTTAACGTAGGTACGTATACAATGGTCAGAGTCTATTGATCAAAAGCAAGAATTTATCATAGAACCTTTTGCAATCGTAAATTATTCAGAGATTACTTCTGTGCTGTACAAAAAAACATTTATTTCAACATTTTGAGAAAAGTGTAATTCGTATTGTTCAAGATAAGTACCACAAGCATAATGACAGGCAAGAAACCAATTACTTCATTGGATCAAGTAGAAAACAGGACATAAGTCTCAATTAAGTTCATGTGAAACAGCGCTCTTGTGGATATGATTCTCAAGTGTTCGCTACATAGTATACACTTCAAATGCGCTCAAATGTGACAAGAAAAAGAGACAGTTAGAGGGGATGGGTGTGGTTGGATACAGGTGGGGACTGGGTAAAGGGTGTTGTGACCTTATTACAATCACAGTGGTTTATAATGCGACCTTTACAGACTAATTTAGTTCATTAGTTCCATTTCCTTATTTAACATAGGATCAGTATTAATCAATTGGTTGCTTCCTATGTTAGGAGGGTGAAATACAATCCGGTCTACGTTTCGACCCCCAGAATAAGGGTTGATTGAAGCCTCATGCTGGGGTCTTCTTCTGGACTTAGGGGTACAGGAGCGTTTATTGTAGGGCCGTCCAGTGGCCTATTGACGTTGGACCATCATCGGTTCCATAGTAGTAAGTGGTGACTGGGACATCCGCGGCTTTCCAATCATCCTAATCATTGAATCATTTCCATTTCTTCGCTCGTCGAGATGCTTTTATTTCGTCAGGACTGCATCTAAGCGAGTACTATCAACAGTGCTGTCAGCAAGAAATGGAAATGATCCAATGATTAGGATGATTGGAAAGCCGCGGATGTCCCAGTCACCACTTACTACTATGGAACCGATGATGGTCCAACGTCAATAGGCCACTGGACGGCCCTACAATAAACGCTCCTGTACCCCTAAGTCCTGAAGAAGACCCCAGCATGAGGCTTCAATCAACCCTTATTCCGGGGGTCGAAACGTAGACCGGATTGTATTTCACCCTCCTAACATAGGAAGCAACCAATTGATTAATACTGATCCTATGTTAAAGAAGGAAATGGAACTAATGAACTAAATTAGTCTGTAAAGGTCGCATTATAAACCACTGTGATTGTAATAAGGTCACAACACCCTTTACCCAGTCCCCACCTGTATCCAACCACACCCATCCCCTCTAACTGTCTCTTTTCCTTGTCACTTTTGAGCGCATTTGAAGTGTATACTATGTAGCGAACACTTGAGAATCATATCCACAAGAGCGCTGTTTCACATGAACTTAATTGAGACTTAGTTCCTGTTTTCTACTTGATCCAATGAAGTAATTGGTTTCTTGCCTGTCATTATGCTTGTGGTACTTATCTTGAACAATACGAATTACACTTTTCTCAAAATGTTGAAATAAATGTTTTTTTGTACAGCACAGAAGTAATCTCTGAATAATTTACGATTGCAAAAGGTTCTATGATAAATTCTTGCTTTTGATCAATAGACCCTGACCATTGTATACGTACCTATGATTCAGGGGGAGGCACTCACATCGCGCCTAAAAGCCACTTCTCTTCTTCCGCGGAACGGGACGAAGCGGGGACTAAGCCCGGGACCAAGGGCGGGCCTGTCTATGCCTGTCCGTGACTGGGAGTGTATGGACTGGGCCAATGCAATTTGACCACGGCACCACATACGGTACTGTTATAAGTTTTTGACTTATTCATGCGGGCACTTCAAGAACGGACCTTGGGCTGGACTGGGGTTGGTGGGTGCATTCAGCGCCAAATATTCTAAGGCATTCCCATCTTATTTTTGTGAAGTTTGGGTCTTTATTTTTTATTTTTTTTATCTCTGAAAATTTTTATCTCAAAACTGTAAGAATGGGCAAACCCAATCCCATAAGCTCACTCCCTCAGACACGGCAAACAATTCTTTTAAATGGCTTACCCACTAATCCAATTGCTATTGATAAAATGCTAAAAAAAGCCTTTAGAGCCGTGTCAAGCGCCATAGAGAGCACTGAACGTCATCTCTCAATCACTCCATCAATCGCTAACGTTCCGTTGGCAGAAGGGTCTCCCGCTTCAATACCCCCTAAATAACCGGGTATTATCCTCGACCTATCCATCGGTGGGCTTGCATGTGCACAGCCTCAAACAAATGTCACACCAACAACTACACCCCCCATTGTAAAAGCTCCCAAAGTTACTGCCAGGAGCTATAAATGCCACATTAGACATAAGAAAGGCAACCACGCTAACAAAACCCCAGTAGTTGTCAATAAAGAACCATAGGGTCCTCAGGGGGGCACAGTGCCCACGAACCTTGCATTTACCCCTCCTGTTTGGGCAACCCACTTTCTAATTAATTTGCAAACGCATCTCGAACAACTCATCGAGACGCAGTTTAAAACTGTGATGAGTCGGATCAACAAGGTTGTTACACTGCTGAACACAAGGGGTGTGGGAGGTAGCCATTCTATAGCTCCAAATGGGTCCAACATTGCTGATACTGACTCTCAAAGCAATCACCATTCTTCATCAGGTATTTCTAGTGGTCCCCACGTTGATAGGCTTGCCCAGGCGCCGTCTCAAACGATTCTTTGTTTCCCAGCTCCTACCTCAACCCAACCTTGCCTTTCAAATACTAGTGAGGCTATCCCTTTAAACCCTCAAAATAACTTCCACGGTAACAAATTGAACCTTCCTGTCCAGCCAGCAGTCCCACTTGGAAGTGTACACAACCCGAATATCAGTGAACACCACAACCAGTTACCCTGTCTGGACCTAACCCAGCAGCATCCCCCTATGTAGTCGTACTTGCAGGGGTACCATCGTTAAAGCCTGAGCGAACCAAAACTTTTGCTGAGCTCAAAAATAAGTCCATTCATTGGCTAAATAGGAATAGACCACTTACAGGACCTGCTCAGGGAGAAATTCTGTTCGCCCGCAGAGTCAGATGGCTGGGGCTGAAACGTTAGTACATCAACGGTACTGCGTGGTGATAAATTTCAGGGACCGAGGGGTAGTCAATCACATACTCGACAGGGGTTGTAACAACTTATCTGGCATAATTCACCCACTTCCCTTGGGCTACTTTTATCCTCCAGACCCGACAACAAGAAGTATTGGTCAACACCAACTCCGGTATTATTATTATTATTATTATTATTATTATTGCATTTATTGAGCGCACAGCTACCCGGAGGTTTCCCGGCACTTGCCTTGGGAACCCGTCCTGGCTTTTTTTTCCCTGTGAGATAGCCCCTACAGGGCATCCCCAAGGTGAAAGCCAGGCATCCCGCCGCAGGGGGGCCGTTGTGGAGATTAAGCAAGCTTAATGCCCAGAGTTGCAGAGTGAGAACCCATGATTAGAGCAGGCACCGAAGCGAGAATTATCGAGTCGGTGGACATTTGAGCACAAGACCCTGCCGCGTCGGGAATTGAACCCTGGTCCAGGGTCTGACCTCAGCTTCCGGGTCTGCCTGCTCTACACCGTGAGGTACACTTCTCCAGTGGAGAACAGGGCATAGCAAATGTCATCTCCCTATGGAATAGCTTCAGTTCCTTGAATTATGTTGATTGACCATAACCAATGCTCTAAAAATGGAGGGAAAAACCTTGCTCTATAGAAGGCAGCTATTTGGAGGTGCGGGGGCCAACATTGGAGATCATCCCCACAGCAAAAAATGGACATAAAGGGAGGAAGGTACTGAGACCACATAATGCTATTCAATGTCACCCTAGTCCCAATGCTTCCCCTGGCAAAGCTTATTCTAACCCCCATATTTATTTATTTATTTTTGTATTTTGTTAAGCGTGCAGCTACCCCAACGGGGTGTCCCGGCGCTAGTAGAGCAGATAGCAGATAGTCAGAGGCGAAAATTATAGACCAATAAGGAAGGTTTTGAGAGATTTACGGACTTCAAGTTCCTACCGGCTCAAGCGGAGGGAGAGCGGAAGCTTGTTCCATCTCTGTGAGGCACAGACTTCGAAATTTTTACCTCCCATTCGCGATTTTTTAAATCTGGGGGTAACAAGCAACAGTTGGGAGTTTGAGGCCAGAGTTCAAGAATTACAGTAGGGGCGAAGGCTTGACTTAAGATGAGCGGGTCCTTTGCCCTTGGTCGTTCGGTAAGCCAGAGTCAAAGCTTTGAACTCAATTCTTTTCGGGATGGGGAGCCAGTGCAGCTTACGGAGGTAAGGGGAGATGTGTTGCCTAGGCGGAAGGCCCTCCACCAAATGGGTCGCTGCATTTTGAACTGCATGTAGTTTATGGCACAGCCTTACATTCAGGCCCAGATATAGGCCGTTAGCATAGTCTAGATGAGAAGTTATGAGAGCATGGACTATGGTTTTAAGTTTCACCATCGGCAATTAATTTATAAGCTTTTTTATAATTTAAATTTTTGTGAAGCAAGTGGCTGCGACTGTTTGAACCTGGCATCCAAAGGATAGACGGTTGTCCCACCGAACCCCCAGATTTCTAACCGAGTCGTTGGGTGCAGGAGCCTGGCCCAGGTCTTCCAGCCACCAAAGGTTAGAATCTAGTGGAAACAGTTGATTGAAAAACAGAACTTCCGTCTTTCCTGCATTGAGTCTAAGAGAATTTAGATCCATCCATTTTGCGATGTTCCTGAGGCAGGACTTCAGGGGATCGAAGGCACTGGGTGTGGGCTCATCAAAGGAAAAAAGGAGCTGGATGTCATCAGCATATGATGTAGTTTTAATGCCTAACTGTGCAATCATTTCAGCCAAAGGGGTGAAGTACACATTAAAGAGGAGCGGGCTCAACGATGAGCCCTGAGGTACTCCCCATTTAAGTGGCCTGGCTGAAGACGTGTAGGGAGGGGTGTGAACCCGTTTTGTACGGTTCAACAGAAATGAGGTGATCCACTTCAACACCATTCCCTGAATACCAATAGATCTAAGCCGTCTCAGCAGGATATCATGAGAGACAGTGTCAAATGCTGCTGAAAGATCCAGCAGCACCAACACCGCCCTCGACCCACGATCCAGCATCCACCGCACAGAGTCAGCCATTTCAATCAGGGCCTACTCCGTGCTGTGGCCTGAACGGAAGCCGTGCTGGGACTCATGTAGAAGCCCATGGGACTCTACGAAGCTGGCAAGTTGAAGATGAGCCAGTTTTTCAAAGATCTTGGCCGGGGCAGGCAAGAGGGAAATCGACCTATAGTTGCCCGGGATATCAGGGTCCGCGTTGGGCTTCTTCAGGATCGGGACTAGGAGAGCATGCTTCCAGCATTCTGGAAACCTGCCCGATCTCAAGGAATCGTTCCAGATGGTGTTAAGATGGGGATTGAGAAGAGTAGCAAGCGCCTTATATTATTTCGCTGGGCAAGGGTCACTCGGAGACCCCGATTTACATTTAAATAATTCCGCAAGAGAGACCTCTTCAGAGATTTCTGTGAATTCCATTAGAGTAGGGGTCGAGATATTATGGATAATTTGTTCCTCATCCGAATCCTGGCTCTCATTTATGGGAAAGGAGGCATAAATGAGCGCAAATTTCTCTTAAAAAAAATCTGAGAGTTGGTTGCAAAGAGACTGTGACGCAGGCTGATGCCGGTTCAAAGCCAGTGGATCAGTAAAAGATCTGACAATGTTAAAAATCTCTCTAGGGCCGTTGCTAGCTTTGTCAATTCTGTCGGATAAGAAGCTTCTTTTATGTTTGACAATTAATTTGCGGTATTCTTTAAGAGCTGTTCTATAGTCGATCTTACTTTCAGGGGAATACTTTTGTCTCCAGCCACGTTCCAATAATTTACAAGAGGTTTTTTTTCGTTGAAGTTCATCCGTATACCAGGGAGCTGCTGGCGCAGACCTAAAGGTTTTAATGGGTCTAAGGGGGGCCCGTGATTCAATTGCCTGGCCCATCCATTCGTCCAGGTTGACAATGCAAGAGTCCAAATCTGGATCTGGGATCGGCTGGGATTCTTTTAAATGCTCATGAAAGGATTCCAAAGTGATTTTGCTCCAATTTCTCCCGAATTCCTTTGGGGTTAAGAAGGATCTATCAGAATGATCCTTCCATATGGCTAGGAGACCACTCGCAGTCACCGCCGTTCCTCCAAAGGAGGACAACAAGACTATGCTTCTTTCTTGGAATATAGCAGTTATCACCTCCAAACTAGATCACCCGGAGTGTGGGGCGTTAATTGACCAGTATGACCTTTGTCTATTCCAAGAAACTTGGTCCTTGATAGCCCCACACAGACCTGGTTTTGCTAGTTGTTTTATTCCTGCAAGTCAGGGGGCGAGAGGACGTCCATCTGGGGGACTCTATTTGGGTGGGAACTCATCTGGATTGCTCAGCAAAAGTGATTGATACTCACTCCCTTGACATCCTTTGCATTCTCCTCTCCTTTACAGATGGTTTAAAGGTAGCAGTAGTCAATGTCTACTCGCGCCCCACTCCCTCCTCCCAGGCATCCCCTACTTTAAATAAGTTAGATAAATTTCTTTCTACTCTCCCTGCCTTATCCCATAAAATATTAGGGGGGACTTCAACTGTCACTGCAAACCTTTAGACGGTAGGACCATGCAGAATCACTCAGAAAGAGGATTCTGCATGGTCCATCCCAGAATGCACTATGTATCCAACAAGGGGCTGGACCCCACTAGCTCTCCAGCTAAATAAGCTTACAATCTCCCACTCCCTTAGAGCCTGTAATGGAAGATTTTCTTCTGATATACCAGGCAAAGTTACATTCAATAGACCAGGCCGAGGCACCAAGATAGATTATATAATGGTCAAAATTGAACTCTGGATTTACATCAAGGGTTTCAATGTAAATGCCAGACACAATAGCGACCATAGTCTTTTTTTATTGGAATTAAAGTTCCCGATGGGGCATAGCTAAATGTCCCCTTCTGAAAAGCTTCCTTCTCTACCAAATCGAATTGCTATTGCTTGTGGTATACAAATCAGATGGGGTAAACATATCCAATCAGTTGATAAGGTAGATAAACTATACCAACATGCTCTCCCTTTTCTAGAGAACGTCTCCACCTTCATGGGGGAAAAACTCGACCCACCACATCAACTTGCCCTAAAGAACATCCATCAAGACCTCCTCAAAAAATTGCAACTTTCTTTTATACAACCGCCAAGTCCAAGGCCCGCTCAACGCGCTCCAACCCTTGGTTTAATACTTCCTGTAGATTGGCGAAAAGTGCCCTTTTAAAACACATAAAAAGTGGACAAAACCCTAACATCAGAACAGCAAGAAACTTATATAAGAGCTTAATCGCCCAGGCAAAGCAAGAGTGGGAGGATGACAGATGGGTGTCCATTAAATTTGCACTCGACAGCCGTGACTACAGGGCCTTTTGGAATCTAGTTAAAATGGGTAAGGTTGAGGGTTCTGACGCCATAGTGCCTAACTTAAGCGAAGCGGTTTGGAATTCTCACTTTAAAAATCTGTATTCCCAAACCAATAGACCACTTTTCACCGTCCTCTCCTCTACACCTAAGGGGACATCTGTCTCCTCTGATCCTGGTACTCCTAACTCGATAGCCCCGCCCTGCACTATGCAAGGAGTAGTGTGGTTTTGAAGAGCATACCCTCAGGAAAAGCCCTGGAATTGAATAGAATCCTGGGAGACCTGTTCCGCAGTGAACGGAAGGTATGGGCTCCCTACATTTGGGTGCTGTTTAATGCTATTCTTCAGGATATGGAGGTTCCGCACACGTGGCTTGGGGCAGAAATTATACCCTCATTCAATAAGGGTTCGCGTGTGGACCCGGCGAATTATCGCCCAATCAGCTTAATTAACGTCTTTTAAAAACTGTTCGGCCACTTTTTTTTATCAAGGCTGCAGACTTGGATGGACGAGCATCAGATTCTCACCCCCCTACAGGCTGGCTTCCGTGCTAAGGTCCCCACCATCGACCAACTATTTAGGCTCTAACTAATTCACTGGAAAGCTGTGGTTATGGAGGGGGGTAGTTTGTATCTGATATTCGTTGACCTAAGAGCTGCATTTGATTTGGTCCAAAGAGATAATCTCTGGGGCATATTGAAAGATATGGGTATTCCTTTATACATCTGCCACCTGCTACAACGATTGCACCAAGACACCTTTGCAAGGGTACGGTATGGGAGAAAGGGGGAACTTTCTGCACCATTCCCTGTGGAAAGGGGGGTCAGGCAAGGGTGTGTCCTGGCCCCCTCCCTCTTTTCTCTTTTTCTGAATGGCCTGATAGCTGACTTTCTGGGCAAGAAAGATTTAGATTCTCCTCGATTGGCAGATCGTAAGATCCCTGCTCTCGTGTTCGTGGATGACACTCTTCTTCTGTCAAAATTATCCATGGGCATCCAGCGAACATTGGAAGCATTCTGTCAATTTTGTAAAAATAGAAATCTGGTGATCAATTGTTCCAAAACGAAATACATGATCTTTCGAGCCAACACAGTAAATTGCCCTCACCCCCATGTAAATGGTATGGCCCTTGAGAGAACCTCAACATTTGACTACCTAGGGGTGACCCTGAATGACCGGATGGATTGGGGGACACAAGTCGCTAAAGCCAACCTAAAGCTGGCACAAGCATCCGGGGGTATTCTTAAGGTTTACAATGACTGATCCCAGAAAATCCTAGGTCCCCGGTTAGAAATCTATAAGACCCAAGACAGGGGAGGAGCACTTTATGGGGTTGACATGTTAGCGCTAATCCTCTCGCTTTGACTGAGAACGACTTCCTCAGACGTCTTTTAAGACTCCCCCAGAGCACCCCCATCCTCCCTTTGCGACTTGATCTGGGCACGGTACCTATTTTGGACATATCTGCCAATCGGTCCCTTCTTTTCTGGAGACAGCTTTGGAGTATAACCGAGCTCTCCAGTTACAGAGAGGAACTTAAGGACCTGTTATCTATTTTGGGGGTGGGGAAGATAACTTGGATCACCCATGTGAGAAACCTATGCTACAAAATAGGGAGGCCAGATATCTGGCTTCTACCAGAACAGACATGTCCCCTTGTCTCAAATAAGCCCTTGCATCTGCCCTTAAGGAATATCGCTTGGCTAGCTCTTCACGAAATAGTACTTTAGGTGTTTTGAGTTCTAGATTCTTGGAGGTAAAAACCGTTTATCATTTTGAGCAGTTCTTTGACCAAATACAGCCACTTTTGGCTAAGAAATTATATCTGCAATTCAGATATGGAACACTCCCAATTAGGGCCTACACTAACAAGTGGATAGGCGCACCCACCCCTGTTCAGGGTTGTCCAGGGTGCGACGCTAGTGTAGAGTCTGATCTGCATGTTTTGCTATTCTGCCCTCAATACAAAAAGTGCAAAAAAGGAGATAGGTCCTTGGCGGGGCTGAGGGAGGGCTGGACCCTATATAACTCTAACCCAAAAAAAGTGCCCCCTTCTCAGTCTACTTATAGTCTAATCTCAACTGGGACCAAATAAACAAATTCATTAAACCTGGTCCGGTATATTTATTTATACCTTTTAGTCATATGATTTCATACAAAAATTATTTGTGATGGCAGAAAAACAATACACAATACAAAGAATTACGTACAATCTTACTCAATAAACAATAAACATGAAACGTATCACAAAAATATTCAAGAGAATAACATCAACAAAACATCCAACAAACAGTACAATTTGCAGTTAATCAATGTTGCAATATATTAAATCATTTCTATAATCAAAATTACTTTCCTTAAAAGAGCTGGTTCATAACAAGAGCAACAATACATGTGTCAATTTATCAAAAGAAACACTAGATGTTAAAGCTGGCTCTTAATGGATTTGCCGACGCGTTTCAAGTTCGGGCCATAAGTGCCCAAACCATCATCAGGGCTCTGTTATTGTTCTGTCATTTTTCTGTTAAGATGCAAAAAACCCAAGTTTTAATGACAACCTATTGGCCTCTTTTCTAAAACACACCGTTTGGATACGATATAATTATACCTGTATGCTCCTATCTGGATAACCTGTGGAAACTTCTGTTAGTGAACACAATCCTTTCTTCAGGTCTCAGATGGAGCAACTTTTTTTTAAATATAAAGGAAATCTACAAATGAACAAAACGTTCACAATTGTAGGAATTACTCATGGGACATTGCAACAACTTATTGGGATATTTAGGGAATTCGTACCTTAGTCAGAGCAGTCTTGCGATGCAAGAAGGGGCGGAGGAATATCTGTTTCTTGTGTGCTTTAATCCTATTTAAATAACACATAACGTGCTTTTAGCAACCTTGTATATTTCAGTAAAACTTAATGCGCTTTTTTTACATCGTATGCCCGTCATACCTGTCATGCACTCCACTGTAGTGGTCGCGGTCAGGTACTTCATATTTTCATCAATGGTGGCCACGCTCACCTGTTTAGACAATGCGCTTGTGAGGGCACGGTTTTAAAAAAAAGGGATATTGACAAAGCAGTTTGTCTAACATTATTACCAGGTTTCAAGGACTCTCATACCTGTATTAATGTGGAACGAGGTGCCGCCTCTCGCCCCCATCTGCCGCCCCATCCCGGACAGCACGTATTTCGGGCTTGTTTTTCTTTTAAACTCGCGAGTTCCGATTATGCCACAAAATAGTCATTCTCTAAAGAAGAGGAACGTAATATTAGATGGCTCGTGGTTTTGGGGCTTACGTTAAACACAAAATCGGCCGGTACAGCCGTGTTTGTCACAATACCTCGTAATGCGATCTGCTTCTGCTGTGTCAAGCCGGTGTCTCTCAATCACTCCCTACTCATTTGTAAAGCCGGCGGCCATTTTACCAGAGTATAAAGGGACCGCTATTGAAATAGATGCATTATGGGAATTGGAGTATTTCGGAGTTTTTAAGCGCATTGTGGATGTTTTCGTTAATGGCAGGAAGGTGTTTAGTTGGCCCCAATATTGTTTGAGAAGGGGGCCAACAGGCTTATCTCATTGAATAATGTTTTTAAACAATTAGGGATTAATTCACAAAGTCTTGAGTCTAATAGTGGAAAGCCAATATTATATAATTGCTTTCAACTCATTGCAGCCTAAGCATTTACAAACAGGCAGTATGACTCCAAGTCTCATAATCTTGACAATTCTGACATATTGTTTAAGCCAGTTGTTATGCAGTCAAATTTCAAAATTAGGTATGCTTCTTTCTCAAGTAGCATCCTGTCAATGTCAGCAGGGCGCTGTATGTTACTCATTGTGTGAAGTACAGACCATCTAAAGTCATTTTCATTGTGGGACATTTCAACAAAATGTTCAACCATAGGGGCTGTGAGTATTTTCTTTTTTATCCTTGACCTGTGTTGGCCTATTCGAAGGTTCACCTGCTGGTTTGTTTTGCCTATATAGATCTTCTGGCAAGGGTAAATGATCACGTAAATTACGTTTTTGGTTTTACAATTCGAGAAACCGAGATGTTTCCATTTCACTTCTTGATGATGGAACTCAGTTCCTTCAATAGCGCTGCCACATGAAACACAATTACCACACCTTCTATTGGTTTCATGTCCCATAACGCAAGGAGATCATGTTTTGGTTGAGACTTCGGGAGATCAGCTCTCACAATTTGTTGTCCCAAGCTCTGGTTCTTTTTGTATGCAAAAATGGGGTGGGGGAAAGGGCACTCCAGGTCCTCCAACAAATGCCAGTTTTTAAGTACCGCTTGTCTAAGCATGTTTATTTATTTATTTTATTTATTTATTTTTAAAATTTGTAAAGCGCAGCGTTTGCCCTTGGGCGTCTTGGCGCTAAGACTCACTGATAGCCTAGAAAACTCAATTTGCAGTTAATAATGCAGAAAGTGCAAGTGGAGAAGAACTTATTGGTCAAACAGCCACGTCTTCAACAGTTTTCTAAATTGTAGCAGTGTGGGAGTGGATCTAATTTCCAGTGGAAGAGTATTCCAAAGTCTGGCTGCAGCTATGGTAAAAGATCTATCTCCCCAAGTAACTGTCTTTGTTCTTGGTACAATTAGACGGAGAGCATTTAATGAGCTTAGTTGTCGGGTGGGGCAGTATAATATAAGCTTCTGCTTCAGAAACTTTGGCCCTAACTGATGGATGGCTTTGAAGGTAATACATAATGTTTTAAACTTAATCCTATTTTTCACCGTCAGCCAGTGATAACTCCTGATTGCTTGTTTCATTGGTTTATATTTGGGGGTGCCAGACAGCAGCCTTGCAGCCGCATTCTGGACCAGTTGTAGCTTGGCCACAACCCGAGCTTGGGCATTCAAAAATAAACCATTACAGTTGTCCAAAGCGGACAATACTAGTGAGCTCACCACCATTTTTCCTCCTTTGTCTGAGAGAAATGGAATTATTTTTCTAAGGAGTTTAAGTTTGAAAAAAGCTGCGGAGGCTACTTGATTAGCATGGCCAACGAAGTTGAGTCTCTCATCAAAAATCACTCCTAGATTTCTGACCTTCTGCACCGGAGACAGCAGTGCACCTAGCAACGGAGGCCACCAGATTGATGACCAGATAGGAAAAAGTTTACCAAAAATGATCACCTCCGTTTTCTCTGAAGTCAACCTTAGACAGTTGCAGGCCATCCACTCCTTAATTGCCAACATGCCTTCCTGAAACCTGGCTGCCACCTCTTCTCCGTCGTTATTGACGGCTAGGACCAGCTGTGTGTCATCCGCATAGGTGGTGAGGCTCATTCGGTAGCTGTTAATAACCTTAGCTAAGTCCGCCACATAAATGTTAAAAAGGGTCGGACTTAGGGATGAGCCTTGTGGCACTCTACATGGAAGAGCCAGGTCCGTCAATCGAAAAGGCCCCTGTATTACTGCCTGGGTTCTTCCCGACAAGAAGGAGGCAAGCAAAGCTCTGGCCTTGGCCTGGATACCCAGCTCTTCGACCCGGTCAATCAAGATGGAGTGATTGACCGTGTCGAAGGCTGCAGATAAATCCAGCATGATCAGAACCGCCGTGCCACCCTGATCTTTAATGGCCCTGATATCATCCGTGGCCTTGATGAGCGCAGTTTCGGTTCCATGCAGTTTCCGAAAGCCAAACTGTGACTCATCCAGCAAGTCGTTCTGATCAATATATTCCGAAAGCTGGGTGTTCATGACCTTCTCCACCCCTTTCGCTAAAAATGGCAAACTGGCAATAGGCCTGTAATTTTTTAGTAACTCTTTATCCAAGCCTGGTTTCTTCAGGAGTGGTTTTAATAGCGTATTCTTTAGCTTATCCGGAAAAACACCTGATGTGAACATAGTATTACAAATTTGTATTACAAATGCACTTATTAAGTCCATTACAGGAGGAAAGATCTTGGGTGGACAAGAATCAAGAGCAGAACCTGATTTAATCGACTTAATAATGTCTATTATTTGATCCTCTGTTGCCTCTTTAAATTGGGTAAGTGAGCACGTAGTTTGTTTATTAGTTACTATAGGTGCCGAATTAATTGGTGAGTTGATCATGGAGAACTCAGCATAAATATCATTCACTTTTAAATAGAAAAAGTTTGCCAAGGCGTCGCAAAGAGTCTGCGAGGGAGGAGGAGCCAAATCGGGCTGATTTCCAGTTAATGACTTCACCACCTCATACAATTGTCTGCTAGAATTTTTGGCGCAATCGATTTGTTCCTCATAAAAGGTTTTTTTGGCCTCCAAGATCATTTTTTTTATATTTGGCCAATGTCTGTTTATATACTATTCTAGTTTCACTATCATAGGTTTTGCGCCATCTCCTCTCAACATTCCTGCAGATTTGTTTTTGCTTTCTCAAAGATTCCGAAAACCAAGGTGCTGAGGGCATCCTACTGTTTTTAGAGATAGTTTTTAGTGGAACAGATATCTCTACTGCCGAAGTTAACCAATCTGAGAATTGCTGCACGGCTACATTAGATTCTTCAGAAATGGATGGCCAAGTATCGACTAGAGATGTTCTTAACATCTTTGTGTCTATATTCTTCCATACTCTAAATGGTTCTAATGGTAGGGTGTTCTGATTAAATTTAGTGGCCTGGCTAATACTAATGCTACTCATGATAGCAAAATGGTCAGTCCAGATGAGGGGTAATATTTCTTTTATAGTTATATCATTTATATTGGTAAAAATGCCATCCAGGGTGTGACCGGCCTCGTGTGTAGGTGCCGTCCCCAACTGGGTTAAACCCAAGGTAGCAAAGTCAGCCACCAACGATGAAGTTTCAAAGTTGTTGGTTTTTTCCAAATGGAAATTTAGATCCTCCAGTACCATAAAGGTATCTTTAATTGCCAAAGGTTCCATCAAGGAGAGCAGGGAGGACAAAAATTCAGCCCGTGCTCCTGGAGGTCTATAAATGAGTACTCCTTGAAGATTGTATGAAGGAGTTGGCTTGATTGCGAAATGTAGGGCTTCACATGTTTTAGAGGGTATTGGCGAAGGTCTGACTGAGTAATTATTCCGGCCGGTAATAATTGCCAATCCCCCCCTTTTTTCCCCTGTCTATCTTGTCGGTATACGGAGAAACCATTAGGCACAGCCACCACTAAATCCGGACCGGATGTGTCATCCATCCAGGTTTCTGTGATGAAAAGCAGATCTATTTTTTTATCCACAATTGTGCGTATCCGGCCCAAAGGTGGTAACGCATACTAGTCGGTCTAATTCCTTCTTCTCTTTAGTTTGCAATAAGGTTTCCCGGGGGGTAAACCGAGCCCTTTTATAGGAATTCTTCAAAAGCTTCCTTGGGTACCCTCTATGGATCATCTCATTACAGAATACCTGGGCATGATAGTCGTAATCCCCTATCTCAGAACAATTTCTCCGGATACGCAGCATTTGTCCATATGGCAAATTAGCCTTCAGACTTCTGGGATGATAACTTTTGTGGTGTAGAATGGTGTTCTTGTCCGTCGGTTTCTTATATAAGGAGGTTTTCAATTTACCATCCTCACAGGTAACCTCGACGTCCAAGAATGTCATTCTCGTGGTGCTTGTCTCAATAGAAAACTTGATGTCCCTATGTCTATTATTAATCCATTCATGGAACGCCAAGAGCTCAGTCTGGCTCCCCTGCCACAGGAACCAGACGTCGTCTATGTATCACCACCATTGTATGAGATTTTCCTTGTATGGGTTATTGTTCTCTACAAACATGGTCTCATACTGTGCCATGTAGAGCACTGGCATTTCTGGGGCATAAGGACACCCCATGGCAGTGCCCTTGATTTGCATATAGAACCGATCATTGAATGTAAAATAGTTCTTCTGTAGTGCTATCGCTGCAAGTTTTAAAATAAATGCTGTAGGCACCCTGTGTGGCTGGTCCCTTTTGTCTACAAAACATCTCAATTACCTCTAAGGCTTCTTCCTGAGGAATTTGTGTGTAAAGGGACGTAACGTCCATTATGTTTGTAGAGAACAATAACCCATACAAGGAAAATCTCATACAATGGTGGCGATACATAGACGACGTCTGGCTCCTGTGGCAGGGGAGCCAGACTGAGCTCTTGGCGTTCAATGAATGGATTAATAATAGACAAAGGGACATCAAGTTTTCTATTGAGACAAGCACCACGAGAAGGACATTCTTGGATGTCGAGGTTACCTGTGAGGATGGTAAATTGAAAACCTCCTTATATAAGAAACCGACGGACAAGAACACCATTCTACACCACAAAAGTTATCATCCCAGAAGTCTGAAGGCTAATTTGCCGTATGGACAAATGCTGCGTATCCGGAGAAATTGTTCAGAGATAGGGGATTACGACTATCATGCCCAGGTATTCTGTGATGTGATGATCCATAGAGGGTACCCAAGGAAGCTTTTGAAGAATTCCTATAAAAGGGCTCAGTTTACCCCCCGGGAAACCTTACTGCAAACTAAAGAGAAGAAGGAATTAGACCGACTAGTATGCGTTACCACCTTTGGGCCGGATACGCACAAGCTTAGACAAGCGGTACTTAAAAACTGGCATTTGTTGGAGGACCTGGAATGCCCTTTCCCCCGCCCCATTTTTGCATACAAAAAGAACCAGAGCTTGGGACAACAAATTGTGAGAGCTGATCTCCCGAAGTCCCAACCAAAACATGATCTCCTTGCATTATGGGACATGAAACCAATAGAAGGTGTGGTAATTGTGTTTCATGTGGCAGCGCTATTGAAGGAACTGAGTTCCATCATCAAGAAGTGAAATGGAAACATCTCTGTTTCTCGAATTGTAAAACCAAAAACGTAATTTACGTGATCATTTGCCCTTGCCAGAAGATCTATGTAGGCAAAACAAACCAGCAGGTGAACCTTCGAATAGGCCAACACAGGTCAAGGATAAAAAAGAAAATACTCACAGCCCCTATGGTTGAACATTTTGTTGAAATGTCCCATAATGAAAATGACTTTAGATGGTCTGTACTTCACACAATGAGTAACATACAGCGCCCTGCTGACATTGACAGGATGCTACTTGAGAAAGAAGCATACCTAATTTTGAAATGTAACTGCATAACAACTGGCTTAAACAATATGTCAGAATTGTCAAGATTATGAGACTTGGAGTCATACTGCCTGTTTGTAAATGCTTAGGCTGCAATAAGTTGAAAGCAATTATATAATATTGGCTTTCCACTATTAGACTCAAGACTTTGTGAATTAATCCCTAATTGTTTAAAAACATTTTTCAATGAGATAAGCCTGTTGCCCCCTTTCTCAAACAATATTGGGGCCAACTAAACACCTTCCTGCCATTCACGAAAACATCCACAATGCACTTAAAAACTCCAAAATACTCCAATTCCCATAATGCATCTATTTCAATAGCGGTCCCTTTATACTCTGGTAAAATGGCCGCCGGCTTTACAAACTAGTAGGGAGTGATTGAGAGACACCGGCTAGACACAGCAGAAGCAGATTGCATTACGAGGTATTGTGACAAACACGGCTGTACCGGCCAATTTTGTGTTTAACGTAAGCCCCAAAACCGCGAGCCATCTAATATTGCGTTCCTCTTCTTTAGAGAACGACTATTTTGTGGCATAATCGGAACTCGTGAGTTTAAAAGAAAAACGAGCCCGATATACGTGCAGCCCTGGACGGGGCGGCAGATGGGGGACGAGAGGCGGCACCTCGTTCCACATTAATACAGGTATGAGAGTCCTTGAAACCTGGTAATAATGTTAGACGAACTGCTTTGTCAATATCCCTTTTTTTTAAAACCGTGCCCTCACAAGCGCATTGTCTAAACAGGTGAGCGTGGCCACCATTGATGAAAATACAAAGTACCTGACCGCGACCACTACAGTGGAGTGCATGACAGGTATGACGGGCATATGATGTAAAAAAAGCGCATTAAGTTTTACTGAAATATACAAGGTTGCTAAAAGCACGTTATGTGGTATTTAAATAGGATTAAAGCACACAAGAAACAGATATTCCTCCGCCCCTTCTTGCATCGCAAGACTGCTCTGACTAAGGTACGAATTCCCTAAATATCCCAATAAGTTGTTGCAATGTCCCATGAGTAATTCCTACAATTGTGAACGTTTTGTTCATTTGTAGATTTCCTTTATATTTAAAAAAAGTTGCTCCATCTGAGACCTGAAGAAAGGATTGTGTTCACTAACAGAAGTTTCCACAGGTTATCAACATAGGAGCATACAGGTATATTTATATCTTATCCAAACGGTGTGTTTTAGAAAAGAGGCCAATAGGTTGTCATTAAAACTTGGGTTTTTTGCATCCTAACAGAAAAATAACAGAACAATAACAGAGCCCTGATGATGGTTTGGGCACTTATGGGCCGAACTTGAAACGCGTCGGCAAATCCATTAAGAGCCAGCTTTAACATCTAGTGTTTCTTTTGATAAATTGACACATGTATTGTTGCTCTTGTTATGAACCAGCTCTTTTAAGGAAAGTAATTTTGATTATAGAAATGGTTTAATATATTGCAAAATTGATTAACTGCAATTTGTACTGTTTGTTGGATGTTTTGCTGATGTTATTCTCTTGAATATTTTTGTAATACTTTTCATTATTATTGTTAATTGAGTAAGACTGTACGTAACTCTTCGTATTGTGTATTGTTTTTCTGCCATCACAAATAATTTTTGTATGAAATTATATGACTAAAAGGTATAAATAAATATACCGGACCAGGTTTAATTAATTTGTTTATTTGGTCCCAGTTGAGATTAGACTATAAATAGACTGAGAAGGGGGCACTTTTTTGCGTGTTAGAGTCAATACAAAAAGGCCAGAGTTAAATGGATTGTTCAATTATGTAAGAACCTGGGCCTTAGGAATTATCTCGGGTCTATAGAATTCTAAAATACAATACATCCTTTATGATGGCATTGGTCACTTCCAGGGTTTTATTTTCAATGTGGTGTACTAGAAGTGCAAAGATTAAATCAATGGGAATAGGAAGACGCGTAGTATCTGCCTCTCCCCCACAGACCTGAAATGTGGGATGTTTATTGGTTCTACCTGTTGGTTAAAGTCTTAGCCTATAATATTGTACTTATCTGATTATCTAAATGTACTGTTCGTCAGTCTTTTTATCTGATTTTAGAGCATTTTTATCTGATGGTTTTAACATTATAATCTTACTGTCTAAGATTTACTTGCATTATCTTATGTAGTTAATGTTGTTTTTTATTTCTGTTGTTCATGGAATACCCAGAATTTTCCCTTTTATTGTAACATTTTGTACTGCTTTTATGGCCGTAAGGCAGATAATAAAGCTTTTTTGACTGACTGACTGACATTTAAGTTACTCAAGATGAGGCCCCAGGTTTCTTGTTGAGGTAGCTCAATACTCCGAAGGGTGGCGCTTGTCAGTAGTTGGGCAGGGTCTCTGTGTTGGTAGGATGCAACATTTAGGAGAGGAATTTACCCTTAAGGAAAGATTTGGCCTCCTTTTTTAAACGTGCCAGAGAAGGGATTTTTCTGATGGCGGGCGGGTGAGAGTTCCATATTTTTGGAGCGGCTCCAGAGAAAGCCCGATTGAAAGTTTTTTTTGCCGGAACCGTGCAGGTTGGAGTAAGAGGTCTCTGGTGGACCGGGAGTTTCTGATTCCGCCGGATACCACACGTTTCTGTGCGAGATAAGCAGGGGAGTTTGAGTATATAGGCCTGTGTGTGATGCAGGCCAGTTTGAGTTGTATTCTGGCCTCGAGGGGAAGCCAGTTCAAATCTTTCAGGTGTGGGGAGATATGGTTGAATTTTCTTGAGCTTGTAAGAAGTCTGCTAGTTGATTTCTAAATCCACAAAAGGCAGCTTAACCAAGGGTTTCCTAAAAATGAAATTCACACCTACATTTGAGAATTACTTAGAGGAGGCAGAACCAGTATTGGTTAAAACTTGTATACCAAGGGACGGTTTGATTCTTTGTCAATGAACTATTTTCCCTGAAAGATAGGGAAGCTCATAAGAAAAACATGCAAATCTACTCATGCCTGGAGCTGGTTGGAGATGTATTGGAGACGTTTAAATTGCAATGTCTCACCTGCACTTTGCAATAGTTCATGCCTAGTTCTCAACACTGTTTTCTTAACTGCAGTAAGATTTTCAATTATTAGTGTTATTGTATTAGGTTTTATGGGCATTTCCCTGAAATAAATCAAAATTAGCTGAGGACGTCCAGATTTGCTGCGTGTGTATGTTTTGTCATGCATTATTCATTTGTTTAGCACACTAATCATGTGGGAGGGTATTCAAGCTCTTGGTTAGGTGTGTTTACAAAGAACCAGGACTTCAGCTAATTGCGGAACTCGAGAAGTGAGGAGGATGCTCTGAAGTATTAAGTGAGATTGTTCCATGTCTTTGGTGTGATGTAGGAGAATGAGCAACCTCCAGTTTTGTTTTCACGGATGCAGGGAATGTGTGTGAATGAGGGTGAGACAGATCGTAGGTATCTGGTAGGTTAGTGAAAGTATACATGACTGTTCAGGTATACTGGCACAATGTTGTGTATTGTTTTTACTAGTGCGTGAGAAGTTTGAATTGGCTGTGCTTTTGAATGAGGAGCGAGTGAATCTTCTTGAGGAGCAGTGTGGTAATGGTGCAGCATGGGAGGTTGAGTATGAGCTGTAGTGATGTTATGGATGGTCTGAAGTCTGTGTAGGAGTTTGTTTGGAGATTTCGGTGGAAGGAATATTGTTATAGTACAGAATGCTGGTAATGAGTGATAGCATGATCGTGCATCTAGGGTTCTGAGTGAATCATTTGGAGATCTTTTAGCATGCATAAGCTGTGGATGCAGGAGGTGCACAGTGCGCTTACTTGTTCCATCATGTTGAGCTTGTCTTCTAGGATGATCCCTAGATATATTGGTTGGTCTGTGGGTGTTGGTCCTACCTCTGACAGCCAACAGGTGGAATACCATGGAGAGGTATTTTTGCTGAAGACCAGTACTTTCTTCCTGTTGGAGTTGAGATGCAGTGTGGGAGGAGCTTACTCCGAGGGAAAATATTTCCTATGGGGAAAAAATCTGCATTTATGTAGTAAGCTCCATTCCTACAATGAGGAGTTCTCTGCAATTGAGCCCTCAAAACAGGGTAAATGGAGGCTTCACAAATCCCAGAGGTATGCTGGTGGAACTTTCCAGACATAGGGCCAGATGCACTTCTGTTTGCAATTTCCTAATTGCAAAGTTTTGTTATTTGCTATTAGGAAATTGCAAATAGTCATATACAACAGTGTGTTTTACACTGTTAGCGATTCTCAGTGGGTCATATTTGAGATACCTTGTTAATACTGATGAGGTGGGACACAAATTGCCACCCATTGAGAATCATTAAAAATACTGAGATGGTGGTCTGCTAGGGACAGCAGACCACTGTGTCTGTATGTATTTGCATTTAAATAAAGAAACAGTTATTTTCAAACGCGGCCCGTTTCATTTTTTAAGAGTAGGCAGTGGTCCATTTACAAATAGGTTACTATCAAATTTAATTTGATGGTAAAATACAAATGTTTTGCAACTACATTTTGGTCACAAAACATTCATACATACCTCAGATGTTGAGTCGCTATTAGGAAGGAAACTCCCTTAGCACGCCCCTTCTTAATACTAAGAGTCACTAACCCATTTTGCGATTCGGACATAGGTTACCGAGTAGCAAAATAGAATTTGGTACATGTAAAAAGGCTCTTTAGAGGTTGCAAATGGCCTAATTATGTGGATCGGGCCACTTGCGACCTGAGAAAAGCATCATACATGTGGCCCATCACTCTTGGATTGCATATGCATTCCAAAAAATTGAAAAGTATGTGCAGGTAGAGTCGGAAATCTCTGCTTGTACTTTTCCATTTTCCTTTGTTACTACTGCACATCCTGAGCTGTGAGTAGAGCTTTTGATTTGAATGTTAGTTCTATTTTCAAACCAGGATATTTCAGTGCTTCTTGTTTTGATCCTGAAGTGAAGTCACCTGATGGAGTTACCCTCTAGATAACCCTGGTGAAACTATTCATTTTTCACTGTAAGAACCTTGTTTGAAGCATTGGTATTAGTAATCTTACTGCTCTATGAAACAACGCTGCTATGCGCTCCTTGCAATACATGGTGCCTGCTAACCCTTCCTTTTTATTTGGTAGCTTCCAAGATCCACTGAGATGGATAAGAGCAATCAGACCAGTGTGACTACATTCCTGATTCTTGGATTCGGTGGCCCAGAGTCTCTCAAGGTATTCCTCTTCCTTATCATCTTGATTGTCTACATGTTAATTATCACAACAAATGTCATCATCATTTCGGTTGTGTGGATCAGCACTCATCTTCACACACCCATGTATTTCTTCTTGAGCAATTTTTCTTTCATGGAGATTTGGTATACCACTGTGACAATTCCCAAAATGCTTCAGAACTTCCTACCAGGACAGAACACAATCTCGGTCAGGGCCTGTATCTCCCAGTGCTACATGTTCTTTGCCTTAGGCACCACACAGTGCTTGCTGCTGTCGGTGATGGCTGTGGACAGGTATCTGGCCATTTGTATCCCCTTCCACTACCCATCCATCATGCAGAGCAGAACCTGCTATAAGACCGCTACGCTAGCATGGGCTGTGGGGTTCCTGAGTCCTTTAATGCCAATTATTATGATCAGTAAACTATTTTTCTGTGGGCCCATTGAGATTCACAATTTCTTCTGTGATGTGGCCCCCCTGCTGAAGCTTTCCTGTTCAGATGTTTCAGTGATTGAGTTGCTGACCTTTGTACTGGCCTGTTTAGTGATCATCAGCACCTTCGTGCTTATATCTGTGTCTTATGTGTACATCATCGTTACCATCTTGAAGATTCCCTCCCACAAGGGACGGCAGAAGGCCTTCTCCACCTGTTCTTCCCATCTCACTGTGGTGATCATCTATTATGCAACAATTACCTTTATGTATGTGAGACCCGCCACCGCCTTGGTGTCAGAGATGGACAAAATTGCTTCCCTTTTCTATGCTGTGTTGACCCCTCTCTTCAACCCTATCATATACAGCCTGAGAAACCAGGAGGTGAGAGCAGCACTGAGAAAAAGCCTTCTCTCAAGTTCCTTCAAGGCGGGATTGAAATCCTCGCATTGGGTCACTGGGAGACAAAGGGATGGAATTTGACATCATATCTTGCAACCTTACCACTAAGTGCTGGCTCCCTGGAGAGATGTAAGCATGGATAGCAAAGCCCCTGCATCCTTTGGTACCCATTGAACAAACCCTCCCACTGGCAGCCAGGAACACTGCCGTAGATGGCAGTGCTAAATGCCTCAAAATGTAACTCACATAGAACATTTACTGTGTGTGAACATCCGGATTGGAAACTTGCACTGGAAAAAATGCAACCACATGAATTCCTTACTTCCAGTCTAACAAGTGCAGCAGAATGTAGTTGCCAGTCATCTTGGAAGGATTTTCTGAAGAAGTTTTACCTTGAAGTTTAACATTATGTTCATGAACTTCAAAGTGAATTTGCAATAAATATGTATTAGTCTTTAAACAACTATTGCTCTTATGTTCACTAATATATTGTGTAGGGTTTTAACAAAACCAGAGTCACAAGGAGCTTCAATAAAAAAACCACTGAATAGAAAACTGTCATATTGTATTTTCTACACAAGTCCTGGGGAGTCGGTACTCACCTATTAGTACAGATGCTGGCTCACAAACTTTCACAGTGGTCGCAAAAATAATACTGGCAAATTGAAACCAGTTTTTCCTGCACACACTGATACATGTGGCCCCAAGTAATTTGTGATAGTTAATGTTGACTTTTATCCTGTATAGCAGAAATTACAAGCTATTTTATAGAGTTTTGCTCCACAGAATTCTGCGGAGTTACATGAAAACTCCCTGGGATTCCTCAGAGTGCCGCAAGCAGCGGGATTTTCACTCATCAAACAGCTCTCAATGGTTTTTAGTGCTGGGAGCTTGCTCCATGCTGTAAAATCTGTGTGAATGATACCGTGTGTTGTGCCAGAGGGTACGGCTTCTTTCTGCCGATCGAGTAGATTTTCTACTCGACCGACCGCACTCTCAACGTGAACTGTAGAGACCTATCACACCCACCAGTGTTGAAAAATCTCTGAGTGGAGCATGGAGTGGGCAAAACTCTGCAAACTTTACTGGCAAAGCAGAGTTTACCACTCACCCCAATTTAAATCATCATACATTTCAAAGGGACCCCAGTTCTTTTTCACAATCTTTCTAATTTTGTTACTTTTCCATGGTATGTATCCATTTTTATTTCAATGATTAAGCTTTCAATTTAAAGAGCTCCATTCTTGATATTTTTTGGATGGCTTTACTTAGCCTAAGCCTGACAGGCGCACACACATGCACACACCCACCCACGCGCGCACACACACACACACACACACACACACACACACACACACACACACACACACCGCAACATGCCTATTATTATGAGGACCGGCCATTGACTGTAATGCAGTATTTATTTACTATTCTTACTCGGCATGCACATTCATAGTAGCGTAAGTTATAAAGGGGACTGGTGCAAATATAACTGCTTCTTTATTTTTTACAAGAACTTGCTTGAAAGTACCCAACACACTACAGGGAATGGTTGTCCTAAAGCAATGGTCCTCAGAAAGTTAGTGTTTGTCTAGTTCTGTCAGGGTTTACTCAAGCAATAAGGACCAATTTTATTCTCACAGTGCGAGTTTTAAATGCTCACACACACATACAGCCAGATATACATCTCATGTGGAGCATACATTTTCAACTAAATATACATGTCAGATACACAGACATAGGCACACGCACTACATACATATATTACTTACATAGTTAAACATGTTACTTTGTTACTTACACTCACTGCAAGCCATATTACATACATAGGCACAGTCATACACACAAACATACTCACATTACTTACACACACATTCACACACACACACACATGCACACGCAAACACACACATGCTCTAAACTGTGTGTGCTCTCATGTTGGCAAACAATCAGGCTTTACTTGTATTGTATGTGCGTATCATGTATCTATTACCAGTAAGCCCAGCCAACAAGTTAATGTTTGACATCAACATCAACAAAAAATGTTTTTGATTTACTGACAGTTTTTGTAAATTTAGTGTGATCATATTGCTTTTTCATTGTCTTGATGTCCTCCACCAGTTAATCCCTGGTCTTTCCTAAATCAGAAATATGGCATTGACGTATCTAAAAAGACTGCAAGATATTATGCACTTTCGTGTTTTGTAGGATTATATCTATTCTCAAAGCTTCATATAAATAGGTTTGCACAGATGTCAGTGGTTGGTGATGCACACTATTGTGGTACCCAACAATTGAATACAATATTTATCCTAGCTACTGAAATAGTTATGGTATAAAATAAAAAGTATTAGTTGCATAAGAAATGTGTCACTTACACATTTGACCTCATATTGTAGTAGTGTTATTCTTTTATTTCTAAAGCCTTATTACGAGGGATCATTCCAAAAAAACAGTGCTATTACTAATGTACAAAATAGTTAAATACAGGGATATAAAAGATTTTCAAATTATTGAGATGAGAGAGAGCAACCATTCCACATAATGATAATACCATTAACCTGGGTGAATGCTCTGCACCACAAATTCTCTTAAAATAAAATGGCATATGGAGACATTTGCGACCTGGTGTCAGGAGTCAAAAGTGACATAATGGCAGACCCTGATAAATGTTTGTAACAGAGTAACTCCAAGAGCACCCTCTGCCCTAGTAGAGTGCAACACCCATATTACCAGCTGGTACATGATAACTTTTAATGAATAAACTACAAAAGGAACTTTACTGTAAGCAGAGAACATTCTTGACCCAACCAGAAAATCAGTTGACTGTTGCAGAGTCGAGACAACTAAACAGAGAAATAAATTGCTTATCACATTTTACCACTTAACACAGTGTAAACAACCAAACCAAAGAAGCACTTACAATGGCAGAAAACTGTATAAGAAGGAAGTATGTGAGGCAAAGTGACAGCAAAGAGACAAAGAGTGGCTCTCTTTGTTCAATACATGTAAGAGGAAGGGTTTAAGGCAAGTCTGGGCCTACATAAATTCACTCCAAGATGGACATCAAGCAAAACAAGGCAGCAGCTTCTTCAGAAGCTTGTGAGAAATACACGTCTCAGCACTATCCTGCCAAAATCAGGAAACAACAGAAACCCAAATCAATAGCAAAACTTAAAGACCACCCTCTGGTGCATGACCAAAGCTGTCATCATTGGCATTGGGAAAGATAGGGCAGATGGAGCCAGTGACCCCTGCTAAACTATTCCAAATAGATTCAGAGAGGTGGGCAAGCTGGCAGCAATCAGTATTGATTATGAGCTATTTCACAGGCCTGATAGCACCAGCCTGGAAGGGCTCCATGCTTTGAACCAAAGGCAAAAAAGGCTGGCGCCTGTGTCCAGCTAATTATAGGTTGACAGTCCCCTTAAATACAGAGGCTAAGCAATGTGTCAGCCTTCTTCTAAAAAACCTCCAGGATTTGTGGATTTATATAGCAGGGCTGATCAGCGTGAAGGTATCCAAGCACTGTCCGTGGACACGGGAGATTTCGTGATTTGGTCAGAAACACATGATGTTGTGTCAATGCCGAGACTCGAACCCGGATCCCCAGCTCCCAAGTTGGCAGTTCTGGTCACTGTGCCACATCCCCTTCTCTACAACAATGGGCCGATAACCTAAATCTAATCCTCTGCTGCCAAACAGGCTTTAGAGATAGCCACTGTATAATTGATAACATAATAGCACTCTCTATGCTACTAAAAACACCTGACACCCAAGTCTTCATACTGATTTGCATGTTTTATAGACTTTTGAAGCACATTCAACACTATAAAGTCTCAATAAGCTTTGGCACAAATTGGCAGGATGTGGCATCTATAGGACTTTACTGAGAGCTACTCAGGTGCTGCACACAGATGCAAGGGGTGCATAGAACTGGGCAAAGACTTCTTCCTAGCCAGAAAAATATACAAAGAAAGGCTGCATCCTAGCCCCTCTACCTTTTAATCTTTATGTGGTTGACATGGCTTCCAGCCTCCATACCTCCAGTGTGTACCCCTAAACCATATACCATGAAAGTCCAATGCTCTACACATCACCAACAGGGTCAGCTGGAAGGGAGGCTGGCAGCATTAAATCCACTGAGAGTTAAAAGTACCTGAGAGGATGGCTCAACAGCAGAGGTTCCCTCTCCAGACAACTTGAGGAAATAACATGTTAAGGGAGTGGCCGGATGTATACAAAGGTTCAGAGCCCAACTAAAGCCACTTTCAGAAGTGATACAAGCAAAATATGTCCCATCCCTACAGCAGGGTGATGAAATGTTCTCCTCCTCCCAGATCATCAAGCTGGACACAGACTGGAACTTGGCCTACAAAAACAATCATTGAACCAGGCAGGCTGCTTATTTTCATTCTGGCAAAGATGTGCAAGAGCCAAACAGTGGTCACTAAGACTGTGTCTTTAGGGAGGACTGTGGGCTCGCCAGGACCTAAGATATTCTCAACTAGAGCCCCTAAAATGCAATCAAAATGTTTAATATGGAGACATTCTGGGAACCTGCCTTTCAGTGGTTTCAAATGGAACTCTTAATAAGAAAACATCTGCATGCCTGCTCTTTTGCCCTGGACAATTCTATCTGCCTTACCCTCAAGAACATCAGCACTTTATCACATCCCTTAGCTCGAAACACTAATTAATCTTAGCTAACAGAAAAAATGGTACTTCAAACAAGCAGGAACCGGAAAGGCTGAGATTTGACCAGTGTGGTGTTGTGGTACTAAAACAGTTGTGAAAGTTTATCTGCTTGTTCAATATTTGTCTGCTCCTAAAAGACTAAATCTTTGGCCCATGCTTTCTGTTCTCTTAAGGGTTTTACAATACTTTTGAAATATCTAATAAAAATAAGAACATGTAGAGATGCAATATCAAAATGTTTTTAATCCCTCGCTCATGAAATTAGGCAATGAAACAGTGACTTTTTTGTATGTATGTGTGATAATGTTATGTTATGTTATGTTATGTTATGTTATGTTATGTTATGTTATGTTTTGTTATGTTATGTTATGTTAGGGGTATTTATTCAGCACACAGCTGCTCCAGCGAAGGAGCGTCCTGACGCCTGACAAGGTATCCCACACAACACAACAACCAGACAGGAAACTAAGAGAAAACAGGCTCAGGGAAATAACAAAGTCTTGATGGCCCTGAGAAATAAGAAAAGATTATCAGACGCACGTATCCCTAAGGGTAGAGAGTTCCACAGGGCCGCAGCCCGAACTCGAAAAGAACGGCCTCCAGCTCGGCTAAGCTGAAACCGAGGGACCACTGCCAGATCCTGCCCCAGAGATCTCAAGGAGCGGGCAGGAACATAGGGACGTCAAAAGATTCGAGAGAATCGGGGCAGCAAGGCCTTTAAGAATTTTGTAGGACAGGCAAAGCACTTTAAATTGGATCCTCTGCTTGACTGGAAGCCAGTGGAGGGAACGTAGAGTATTAGCAAAGGAGCAGAACCTGGGCAAGCCAACCACAGCTCTGGCTGCCACATTCTGGATACGTTGCAAACGTGTAATTTCCGCTTGGTTCACCCCCACCAGAAGAGAGCTGGCGTAGTCAAGCCGGGAGATCACCGTCGCCTGCAACACCAGCTGCCTGGTAAAGGCGTCAAAACATTTCAGTGCTGGCCTTAGTCCTCGCAGAATACCAAAACAGCTGGCGGCAATTCTCTTGGTATGTGAGACAAAACTGAGGGCGGGATCTAACCAAACACCAAGATTTTTAGTCTCCGTTACCGGAGTCGGAGTGGGCCCCAATTCCGGAGGCCACCATTTGTCACCCCAGAGTTCCGGTTTCTTGCCGATTATCATTATCTCAGTTTTTTTTGTGTTCAACTGGAGATAGTTGGAATTCATCCAGCTGGCGAGCGCCCTCAGCCCATTCTGGAACCTAGGGGCGTCCAAATCAGAGTCCCCGCTGAGCGTGACCGCCAGCTGAGTGTCGTCAGCGTATGAGACCATAGTCAGGCCCCACCTCTTGACGACATCAGCCAGCGGCCTCACGTACAGATTAAATAGTGTGGGGCTCAGCGAGGATCCCTGGGGGACCCCCTGGTCCAGCGGGTGGAATTTGGACTGATGGGGTGGAATAGCTACGCAAAAAGATCGATCGGCAAGAAAAGAACGGAACCACTGGAGGGCAGTCCCAGAAATACCAGCTTCTTCAAGGCGCTGGAGAAGAATTTTATGGGAGAAGGTGTCAAAGGTGGCGCTAAGATCTAATAAAACAAGCGCCGCCGTTTGACTCGAATCTAGCCCCGTGCGCAGATGTTCCACCATATAAAGAAGGGCTGTCTCCGTGCTGTGATCCGCGCGGAAGCCGTTCTGCGTAGGATCTAGGATATTTGCCCGCAAAAGGTGATCCAAAAGGACTCTATTCACATGTGCCTCCGCTACTTTCGTTGGCCACGGGATAAGTGATATCGGCCGGTGGATCTCTGGTTTAAGAGAATCCAAACCCGGCTTCTTAAAAATCGGCGTAACCACCGCCTGCTTCCAACTGGCAGGAACCGTGCCGGTGGAGAGCGAAAGGTTGATCAAAGAGCACACCGGTAAAAAGTCCAGAGACAACGGGTCCCTGAAAAGAGCCGGTCTCAATGGATCTGCCGGAGACCCGGACTTAATGTGGTGGGCCAATTGATTAAAACCCTCAGGCAATAAGCAGGCATATGTGTGGTGCACAATTCAGGACCACAGCAATGGAAGCCCAAATACTGTTTTGAAGAGTAGGCCGGTGAAGCAGAGTACAGTCAGTCTTGGGGAGACCTAACTGCTCATTCTGGAGAATTTTGAGTCAACTGCAATTTTTTGTCATTGTTTGCTGCACGATGCATTGATTTTAGAAACACTAAATACCAGTGAATGGGTGATAAGACTGTGGAGTGCTTGGACTCTTGCTCTGCCCTTGTGGTGATGAAGACTGTGAGGCATTAAGTACACAGAGGTGAAAATGTTGCACTCTATTTTGTTTGTAAAAGTCTCAACAACCACAGTACTGTTGCTGTCTCTAAACAGAGTAACATTGTAACATCATATGTATCATGATTTATATCAGCTAAGCACAGTTCAGTATTTGTGCATGTTGCACCTGTGTGATACCTCTTTGCATCATGTTGTGTTCTTTAAGTACCTCCACAGCACCTCCTTTTGTAGCACCTTGCTTTGGACAGAAATCAGGGAATACCCTTAGCGAGAACTTCTGAAGTATATGTTTTGTCAGTGAATAGCAACCTTGATTAATATCTCATGTGTATTGAATCTAGACTGAGTCACAATCATTAAACAATTTTCAAATTGATGTGCAGGAATCATTTTCATTTTTATATAATTATGATTATTCAGATTCCTTTGGGAATACAGAGTTGTCCCCTCATTTATTTACAATTCAGCAATGCCCATGGCTGCAGGTATGTGGCCCTAAGATAACATTGGAAGCAAAATGTTTTTGGAACATGTAAGTAACAGACCCAAGGTGAAAGGACAGCCTCCATAGGTGGTAATAATGACAAAGCAGAATTAAAGCAAAGCCTTCAGGGATTGGCTGGAAGACAGAAGTCCTAAACCTCCTGTTCCATCTAGCCCATGTGATTTCGGTTTTACAGGAAAGAGCTCTAACCTGTTGGACCCATCTATTTGTGAATCTCTTAAAAGTCAGGCTCAGGGATGGATTACCGCCGCCCACTCAACCGACCTAAGATTGGGAAGGTTCTGGACAGCACCTGTCTACATATACATTTGAGAGCTGTCGACCCGAACCAGGGCCAATAATGACTGAATTACAAACTCAACTGGGACCAGCAACAACGAGAAGCCCTGAGGGGCTCCTGGGACACCACACCACTAGCACCACAACCCACCAGTCAGCAACTTCACGCTGATCCCAAAACAACACAGTTCATAAGTCTTATATTTCTTTTTGCCTTTATTGTATTGCTACCACCTCCATGATAAGGCAAATTAATTGCCAACACTTATTTTATTCCATCAGTGTCAGACCACAGAAATGTATTAGAGTTTACATTCAATATTCTATAATACAGTAATCAGATATCATAAAAACGAACACATGACATGAGAGTTCACATGCCAGTGTAACAGATCCACACCTGCTGTCTTTTGTCTAGATTTATACTTCACAAATGTCACATAGATATTTCAATACATTGTTGTACCTCAAGGCATGGATAGAGCCTGACTCACTGACCCATGTTACTGACCCATGGACAGTCATGAACACGCTGGGAGAGGTCGGCAGGATATCATGGAGTTTCAATCATTATAACTGTATCTGTGTTTCATGGACTGTAAATGTCAATTCCCTCTTCGAGTGATATGTTGCAAGCAGGTTTTGGACCTAAGTGTTCACTTAATGTTGTCGATTTTTACAAGGAAGTATGGTCAGAGAAAAACATTGTTTTCTAAGTACATCAAACCTTCATGTATCTGTTTTTAAGAAGATCTTTGGAACACAGAATGGGAACTTATAATTTTGATTTAGTTTCGTGGACACTCAAAATTTCATTTTCTTCTGCATGATTGCCTTTGAAGAAATTGTGCTTTTAGAACATGTCTTTTGATTATGAAAATAAATATGGAATGTACTCAGCAATGCATCTCAACACTCATTACATAAATCTGAAGGGACCTGGAGGCTCTTATCTCAGTACAATTACATTTGATGATGTGATTCAAGTTTTGGGATGGATTGGAGATGTGAGTATGTCCCTGGGATTTGTGTATGTGCCACCTTCAAAGATCTCTTGAGTCTTCTGCAGGGCTGGTAGGGAGATCACTAGGGAGGTTTGGGAAAGATAAGGTGTCCCTGATGCAATGCATTTGCCATAAAATTAGAGGCATTCAAGTGCCAGAAGCAGAGTGGCAGCTCCTTGAGCTGGGCTCTGCGTGTGAATATTTGACAGGGCAGAGTGCAGACATTAGAGCTAAAGCACTCCTTCATGAGCACAGCTTGAGTGTCTGTTGTCGTGGACCCACATTTAGGGCACACAGATATGAACAGGTCATTGCAACACACGGTTAGAGAAGCTGCAAGAAAAGATATGCACTGAAGGAGGGCATGAAGTAATTTGGAAATCTGGTGCTCTTGGATAAACCACCCAAAATTTGTCATGATGAAATGGGGCAGTGCTGTGAGAACCGAAGGTAAGTGTGAAGCATATAGACAAGGGGGATATACAAAATGACCATTCATTTTCAATTGCAGAGACACTGAATCGAATCAAGGGCCCTGGGAGTCATCTGTCCTATATAATTCTCCTTACGTTGAAAGGAGCGATACCCACCTATGTAAGGTAAGCTGACCAGGGTGAATGCCATGTCATTTGTGTAGGTTTCGCTGTAGTTCCATTGGCTGTCTAAGATGGGTATTGAGTTACAATGGAAGGGGACTTTAAATATAAAGTGGAATGAGATAGAGCACGCTGAGAAGATGCAGTCACTATAAGTACAAGTGCGTCAACAGTAAAGCAAGCTAACGTCATGTGGAGCATGTGGGCTCCTCCTTTTAATTATATGAAAATAACTGAAAAAAAGGTTAGGAAGAGTCCGATGGGTCTATCTTATTCAATGGAAGAGACAAAGTCTACTGTAGCGGGACTGCATTCATTGTAGCCATGACACTGCAGATGAAGCTCTCACTGCACCAATATGGCTAGAGGCTGATAATGTCGCAAACATGTACACCCCCGAAATAGCCATACATACAAAATTATGTGTGGAGCGGCCAGACTATGCATTGCTTACAGTATACTTTCTGTATCACAGTTAAACCCGGAAAGTGTGTTCCAATTGTTTATCCATTCAATTGGAAAACCAAAGATTCCCCTTCCAGAGTGAACTCAAAGCCCTTCTTGGGGGGATTAGGTGAACTCAAAGCCCTTCTTGGGGGGATTAGGTGATCTCTGAGCACTTGTAGGTGAGATGGTCTGATCTGAACCTTTCTTGGTAAGATACTCTGATCTCTTGTTATACATGGTTCTGGAGTTAGGGTCTGTGTTAGGGCACAGGACGTCATGTTCCGGTACAGTACTTCATTTAGCCGCATCCATGACCTGGTCAGGGTTTCTGTTCTGTATGATCTGTCTGGAGTGTAGGCTCAGATGAAAGATTTACAGTGAGTCTTGGGACCATACGTACGAAAAATAGGAATTGCGATTTCCAAATTGTGATTTTACCAAAGCTCAATTAAGAAATTGCAATTCTCAATGTAAGAAAACTTACAAACTTCAGATAGCAATTCCTAATAGGAACATAAATAGACCTATATCATGAATGTTAATGAGGTAGGTCACAATTTGTTACCCATTAGGACTTGCAGCCCCCAAAGGGATGGTGGCCTGCTGGGGTCAGCAGACCATCATGTCTTTGATTGCTTTTTAATAAAACTTTTCTTCAGCCTGTTTCCATAAAGGGAGAGGTATGGAGCTGCACCCAGGGCGACTGATGCTGGAATCTGGGGATCACGGTTCTATCTCCGGTGCCAGCGGCAGGTCAGCCCAGCACCATGTGACTCTGGGCAATAGCTCGCTTAATCTTCCCGACGGCCCCCAGTGCCTGGAGACCCTTATGGGTGATTATTCCCACTTTACAAATGTGTTTATTATTATAAAGGAAAACAGGATGCATTTCAAAAAACAAAATGAAACGTTTGTTTCATTTCTTGAGAGTAGACAGTGGTCCCTTGGAACAATGCTTGCTCCTAAAAAAATGGTTTCAACATTCACAAAGAGGAAGATGTCCCACAGGAATGTCTTCCCATTTGCAAATGATTACCACCACTTTTAATTTGGTTGCAAAACATTAATACATAACATTGCAATATGGTATTTAGATGGCCGTTCCTAAACACGCCCCTTCCAAATACCGAATCGCTAAACACAAATTGTGATTGGATAACATGTTGCCTCTTCACAATTTGTATTCTGTACATTTGAAAAGGCATTTTTGTGCGAATCAGGCCATTTCCAACCAAAACATTCTTTGGTAATATTTCCCCTGGTTAGTATGGCAATAGGGATATGCATAGTGTGTTGTTGAGGGTTTGCATCCAAAAGAAGTATGTCATGTCATGTCACATATTCTTGTAGAGTGCACTTATCACCGGAAGGTCTCAAGGCGCTTATCTGGAGTATTGGGTCAGATGCAATTGTTTTAGTGAGGAATGGGGCCACTGTCAGCTGTATTATACACACTCTGCTGTTGAGGGTTTGTGTCCCAATGAAGTGTCTGTAGTGTAGGATCAAATGAAAAGGTGTTAGTGGGTCTTAGTGCCATTGTTACTTGTGTTATGCTCAATTGGGAGTTTGTGTTTCAATGAAGTGTCTGGAGTGTAGGGTTTCAGTGTATCTTCATGACTATTGAGAAGTGTTTAGCACCATCATGGATCACAGGTCATGCATTTTGTTTCTTCTGATTGAGTGTATATAGAAACTGTGTCTTTGCAGATTATTGTGTCACCTTATGTAGATTTTGAGACTGAGAATCCTGTAGTGACTCTGACTATGCACCCCCCTCCCCAATTTCTGCCCCCATCCTGTCTCTGTCTTGCTTCCATACTTGCCACAGACTCTCTCCTGGGCTGAGCTCCCTTCTTCCAGTGGTGCTATCATCTCTTCCTGCCTATAGCTGTAATGCTCTAGAGCTCAGCCTGCACCCCAGCACCTCCTACAGAGCAGAGGAGGCAGATCTGGGTTCTAGTTTAACATATGTCTAAATATTATTGTGATATTGTCTTTTACTGCACTCTCTGAGTGGTTCAGTGTGGCTCCCCCTTTAGGTTTCTTATGCTGCACCCTCCTGTATGTTCAGTGTGACCAAAGCCTTTTGTTTTATCGTTCCCAGCCTCCTGTTGGTTCAGTGTGACCCCCTCTCCATGTGTTCTGCCACATCCTGTGGGTTTATTGCGATTAATCTATTTCTTGTCTTGTACCATACACTCCTAAGGGTTAGGTGTGACTCTTACTTCCATTTTCTTGTGTCATACATTTCTATGAGTTCAGTGTGAGTTGCCCTTTTGTACTTTTCTGCTGTAGCCTCCTTTAGGTTTGGTGTGATTTCCCCATATGTTGTCATGTTTTGAACCTTGCTGTGGGTTCAGTGTGACTGTCCTTTCTTTGTCTTGTGCCATTCCACCTTCTGAATTCAGCATGACTTCCCCTTTCGCCTTGTCCAGAATGCTCCTCTGAGTTTACTGTGACACCCCTGTTCACTATCTTGAGAGGAACCCTCCTTCTGGTTCAATGTGAGCCAACCTTTTGATGCCTTGTGTCGCGCCCTCCTGTGGATTCAATGTGAATACTTCATTAATTGTCTTGTGCCCCATCATCCTGTCTTTAGAGTGACTTCTCTTTTCAAGTTCTTATGTAAAATGCTCCTGGGGGTACGATTCCCATTTTTGGCATTTTGTGCTGCACCATCCTGTGGATTCAGAGTGACCCCCCCCCCCAACCATTTGACGTCTTGTGCAGCACCAAATTCTGTGTTCACTGTGGCTCCCCTTCCCATTGTCTTGTGCAGCGTATTCCCGAAGATTAAGTGTGACTCACTTTTTTTTTTACTTATGCCCCACCATTCTGGGTATTTAGTGTGGCTTCCATTGTTGTTGTTATGGTGCTGCACCATCCGGTGGGTGAAGTGTGACTCCTTCTTTCATTGTCTTGTGCAGCACACGTCTGTGGATTCAGTGTGACCCCCCTCATTTGTTTGTTTTTTACCACACACTCCTAAGGGTTCAGTGTGGCTCCTCTTTCTGTCATCTTGTGCCACACACTGTTGTGAGTCCAGTGTGACTCTCCTTTATATTGTCTTCTGCGGCAACATCCTGTTGATTCAGTGTGACTCACCATTTCGTCGTCTTGTGTTGCACAATCCTGTGGTTTCAGTTTTATTTCACCTTTTGTTGTCTTGTGCCTCTCCTTCCTTTGTGTTCAGTGGGACTCCCCATTCCTTTGCCTCCTTTGGGTTTAGTGTGACTCTTTTTCTTGACTCAGATCTTATTGTCCTTTGGGTTCAGTGTGTTCCCTTCTTTTGCTGTCATGTACTGCACCCTCTTGTTGCGTCAGTGTGACTCCCACTTTAATTGTCTTCTGCTATTTCCATGTGACCCCCCCCCCCCTCCTTGTCTTCTGCTGATTCCTTCTGTGGTTTCAGTGCGGCCTCCTCTTCACAGTCTTGTGCCATATCTTCTATCGGTTCACTGTGACTCACCCTTTTGTTGACTTTTAAAGTACTCTCCTGAGTATTTAGTGTGACTCCCTCTTCCATTTTCTTGTGCTGCACTTTCCTGTTGGTTCAGTGTGAGTTGCCCTTTTTTTGTCTTGTGCTGCACCCTCCTGTTGGTTCAGTGTGAGTTGTCCTTTCCTTGTCTTGTGTTGCACCCTCCTGTTGGTTCAGTGTGAGTTGCCCTTTCTTTGTCTTGTGCTGCACCCTCCTGTTGGTTCAGTGTGAGTTGCCCTTTCTTTGTCTTGTGCTGCACCCTCCTGGTGGCTTAGTGTGAGTTGCCCTTTCTTTGTCTTGTGCTGCACCCTCCTGTTGGTTCAGTGTGAGTTGCTCTTTCTTTGTCTTGTGCTGCACCCTCCTGTTGGTTCAGTGTGAGTTGCCCTTTCTTTGTCTTGTGCTGCACCCTCCTGGTGGCTTAGTGTGAGTTGCCCTTTCTTTGTCTTGTGCTGCACCCTCCTGTTGGTTCAGTGTAAGTTGCCCTTTCTTTGTCTTGTGCTGCACCCTCCTGTTGGTTCAGTGTGAGTTGCCCTTTCTTTGTCTTGTGCTGCACCCTCCTGTTGGTTCAGTGTGAGTTGCCCTTTCTTTGTCTTGTGTTGCACCCTCCTGGTGGTTCAGTGTGAGTTGCCCTTTCTTTGTCTTGTGCTGCACCCTCCTGTTGGTTTCAGTGTGAGTTGCCCTTTCTTTGTCTTGTGCTGCACCCTCCTGTTGGTTCAGTGTGAGTTGCCCTTTCTTTGTCTTGTGCTGCACCCTCCTGTTGGTTCAGTGTGAGTTGCCCTTTCTTTGTCTTGTGCTGCACCCTCCTGTTGGTTCAGTGTGAGTTGCCCTTTCTTTGTCTTGTGCTGCACCCTCCTGTTGGTTCAGTGTGAGTTGCCCTTTCTTTGTCTTGTGCTGCACCCTCCTGTTGGTTCAGTGTGAGTTGCCCTTTCTTTGTCTTGTGCTGCACCCTCCTGTTGGGTCAGTGTGAGTTGCCCTTTCTTTGTCTTGTGCTGCACCCTCCTGTTGGTTCAGTGTGAGTTGTCGTTTCCTTGTCTTGTGCTGCACCCTCCTGGTGGTTAAGTGTGAGTTGTCCTTTCCTTGTCTTGTGCTGCACCCTCCTGTTGGTTTCAGTGTGAGTTGCTCTTTCTTTGTCTTGTGCTGCACCCTCCTGTTGGGTCAGTGTGAGTTGCCCTTTCTTTGTCTTGTGCTGCACCCTCCTGTTGGTTCAGTGTGAGTTGTCGTTTCCTTGTCTTGTGCTGCACCCTCCTGGTGGTTAAGTGTGAGTTGTCCTTTCCTTGTCTTGTGCTGCACCCTCCTGTTGGTTTCAGTGTGAGTTGCCCTTTCTTTGTCTTGTGCTGCACCCTCCTGTTGGGTCAGTGTGAGTTGCCCTTTCTTTGTCTTGTGCTGCACCCTCCTGGTGGTTTAGTGTGAGTTGTCCTTTCCTTGTCTTGTGCTGCACCCTCCTGTTGGTTTCAGTGTGAGTTGCCCTTTCTTTGTCTTGTGCTGCACCCTCCTGTTGGTTTCAGTGTGAGTTGTCCTTTCCTTGTCTTGTGTTGCACCCTCCTGTTGGTTCAGTGTGAGTTGCCCTTTCTTTGTCTTGTGTTGCACCCCCCTGTTGGTTCAGTGTGAGGTGCCCTTTCTTTGTCTTGTGTTGCACCCTCCTGTAGGTTCAGTGTGAGTTGCCCTTTCTTTGTCTTGTGCTGCACCCTCCTGTTGGTTTCAGTGTGAGTTGCCCTTTCTTTGTCTTGTGCTGCACCCCCCTTTTGGTTTCAGTGTGAGTTGTCCTTTCCTTGTCTTGTGCTGCACCCTCCTGTTGGTTTCAGTGTGAGTTGTCCTTTCCTTGTCTTGTGCTGCACCCTCCTGTTGGTTTCAGTGTGAGTTGCCCTTTCTTTGTCTTGTGCTGCACCCCCCTGTTGGTTTTAGTGTGAGTTGTCCTTTCCTTGTCTTGTGCTGCACCCTCCTGTTGGTTTCAGTGTGAGTTGTCCTTTCCTTGTCTCGTGCTGCACCCTCCTGTTGGTTCAGTGTGAGTTGCCCTTTCTTTGTCTTGTGCTGCACCCCCCTGTTGGTTCAGTGTGAGTTGCCCTTTCTTTGTCTTGTGTTGCACCCTCCTGTTGGTTTCAGTTTGAGTTGCCCTTACTTTGTCTTGTGTTGCACTCTCCTGTTGGTTCAATGTGAGTTGCCCTTTCCTTGTCTTTTGCTGCACCCTCCTGTTGGTTCAGTGTGAGTTGCCCTTTCCTTGTCTTGTGCTGCACCGTCCTGTTGATTCAGTGTGAGTTGCCCTTTCTTTGTCTTGTGCTGCACCCTCCTGTTGGTTTCAGTGTGAGTTGTCATTTCCTTGCCTTGTGCTGCACCCTCCTGTTGGTTCAGTGTGAGTTGCCCTTTCTTTGTCTTGTGTTGCACCCTCCTGTTGGTTCAGTGTGAGTTGCCCTTTTTTTGTCTTGTGCTGCACCCTCCTGTTGGTTCAGTGTGAGTTGTCCTTTCCTTGTCTTGTGCTGCACCCTCCTGTTGGTTTCAGTGTGAGTTGTCATTTCCTTGCCTTGTGCTGCACCCTCCTGTTGGTTCAGTGTGAGTTGCCCTTTCTTTGTCTTGTGTTGCACCCTCCTGTTGGTTCAGTGTGAGTTGCCCTTTTTTTGTCTTGTGCTGCACCCTCCTGTTGGTTCAGTGTGAGTTGTCCTTTCCTTGTCTTGTGCTGCACCCTCCTGTTGGTTTCAGTGTGAGTTGCCCTTTCCTTGTCTTGTGCTGGACCCTCCTGTTGGTTCAGTGTGAGTTGCCCTTTTTTTGTCTTGTGCTGCACCCTCCTGCTGGTTTCAGTGTGATCTATCCTTTCCTTGTCTTGTGCTGCACCCTCCTGTTGGTTTCAGTGTGAGTTGCCCTTTCTTTGTCTTGTGTTGCACTCTCCTGTGAGCTCAATGTGACTCCCCCTTTTGTTGTCCTGTGTTACAGCCTCCTGAGGTTCAGTGTGACTGCCCCTTTCATTATTTACTGCCATTCCATCCTGTGAGTTCTGTGTGACTCTTCCTTTCTTTGGTTTCTGCTGTATACACCTGTCGGTTGAGTATGACTTGTACAACACCCTCCTATGGGTTCATTGTGACCCTCACCCATATACTACTGTGTACTGCATCCTCCTCTGGGTTCATTGTGTCTCTCTCTTTTATTGTTTTGTGCCACACCCTCCTGTGCATTCAGTGTGACGAATGTCTGACAAAATATCGAAAACAAAAATATCGATATACAAAAATATCGGAACAAAAATATCAAAGTCAAAAATATAGGAATCCTATCCCTAACAAGGTAAGTACAAATATATCGAAAATAAAATATAGAATGACAAAAATATCGTTTTTTGTAAAATATCGTTTTTTTAAATATAATAAAAATGTAATATTAACAAAATAATACTAATAAATGTAATAAACATATTTAAAATGTACTATAATATTTAAAATTAATACATAATGTAATACAAATTAATATTAATAAATATATAATACATAATATATTTTTCATTAATAATAACTCTAAATTAATTATTGTCATAACTTAAAAACAAATAAAAATGTAATAAATTACTAATACATTTATTTACTTAAAATATTCACATAAATAACAATTAATAACAACATAATACTAATAAAAAAGCTAAATACATTTTAGATAGCGTATGAGTAAAAATTACTATTCCCACTCCAGAGAGTGCGACAGTAGGGAAAGTGTTGGATAGCGTAGCAGTAACAATTACTATTCCCACTCCAGAGAGTGCAACAGTAGGGAAAGTGTTGGATAGCGTAGGGTTAAAAATTACTATTCCAACTCCAGAGAGTGCAACAGTAGGGAAAGTGTTGGATAGCGTAGGGGTAACAATTACTATCCCAACTCCATAGAGCGCAACAGTAGGGAAAGTGTTGGATAGCGTTGGGGTAAAAATTACTATTTCCACTCCAGAGAGTGCAGCAGTAGGGAAAGTGTTGGATAGCGTAGGATTAAAAATTACTATTCTAACTCCAGAGAGTGCAACAGTAGGGAAAGTGTTGGATGGCGTAGGGGTAAAAATTACTATTCCAATTCCAGAGAGTGCAACAGTATGGAAAGTGTTGGATAGCGTAGGGGTAACAAATACTATTCCCACTCCAGAGAGTGCAACAGTAGGGAAAGTGTTGGATAGCGTAGGGGTAACAATTATTATTCCAACTCCAGAGAATGCAACAGTAGGGAAAGTGTTGGATAGCGTAGGGGTAAAAATTACTATTCCCACTCCAGAGAGTGCAACAGTCGGGAAAGTGTTGGATAGCATAGGGGTAACAATTACTATTCCAGCTCCAGAGAGTGCAACAGTAGGGAAAGTGTTGGATAGCGTAGGGGTTTAAATTACATACTTATAAATTACATCTATCAATTAATTAATGATTTAAAATTAATTACCAATTAATTAAATGTATTTACCAATTAATAAAAATAAATGTATGCTTCCTACTAATTAATAATTAATTCTACATAATTGATTTACTTCCCACCCTATTCCCCTATAAACCCATAACCCGCTACAGAACATATTTATCAATTAATTAAAAATAATTACCAAAATAATTAAATATAATTACCAATTATTTTTAATTAATGTATGATTCCTACTAATTAATAATTATTTAAACATTATCACATTACTTCCAACCCTATTCCCCTATAAACCCATAACCTGCTACAGAACATATTTATCAATTAATCAAATAATTTAAAATTATTTACAAATAATTCTCAATTAATTAATTAATAATTCCTACTAATTAATAATTAATTTAACATAATTAAATTACTTACCACCCTATTCCCCCATAAACCCATAACCCGCTACAGAACATATTTATCAATTAATCAAAATTAATTAAAAATTAATTCTCAATTAATTAATTAATAATTCCTACTAATTAATTATTAATTTAACATAATTAAATTACTTCCCACCCTATTCCCCTATAAACCCACAACCCGCTACAGTACTAAAAGACAATATTTAATTAAATTACATTAAAAATAAATAATAAAACATAATAAATACAATATAATATACACAAAATTTATTTAAAAATCGATATTAGTAACATCGAAATTATTTATTTCGATATTATTGACATCGATATTTAAAACTTCGAAATTACTAATGTCATACTAATATCGATATTAAGACTGTCGATATTACTTACCTTCTATATTATGTCCCATCGATATTTAAACTTCGATATAATTGTATATTGAAATTTAAAACTCGATATTTTGTCTGTGTACCCAGTTTGACATGCCGGATTGTACTGTTTTACTATCTTGGGTTTCACCCTTCCTGTGGGTTCAGTTTAGCTTCCTCTTCTGTTGTTTTGTGCCACAATCATCTATGTGACAGGTAAGGATATCAAACAAGGGAATTATTGTAACACTAATATGTGAGTTTCTGAATGTTTCAATAAGTCAAAATCTGACACTTCAACTTAATTGAAGATTATTTTCAAATACTATAACAAGAAACAACATTTTAAAAAGCAGGTGTAAATGTTCAAAAATGGTCTTTATATTGAAAAAGATAAATCTTCATATGTACAATTACAGGGGTTCACAAAGAAACTTATAACACATTGACATTGGTCACTACTTAATCATATATAACTCCATATGCCACAGGGAAATATGTCAAACAACCACTTCCTATATACATGGGTTAAGCCTGTCAAATAATATACTAGGCTTTAAATGGCATATTTAACAATGAATACAAAGGAAATTAGAATGTACGTCGACCTTTCGGTCCTGGCCATTAACAAATCAGTGAGACCATCTTTAAAACTGAAGAGATTTGAAGAAGATAAGGACCCCTCCTAAAAATTGTTACAGTGAAAATAAAACTAACATGATTCAAGATCCAAGAATGAATATGCTCCCGCTGTGAAAGAGCTTAAGCATGCTCAAAATGGTGCAACAAATTGAGAAGTAACACCTAAGTTTAAAAACATTTTTTGGGGCATTGTCATGAAAAATATAAAATGTCATGTAGTCATAATTATCTAAAAGAGTGAGTGTCAGTATAAACCGTCACCATGTTGTATCCATTTTAAATATAGTCATGCAAATTAATTAAAAAGCTGCACGCTCTGTGGTCCAATTGGTGATGGCATGTTAAAGATTACTTAAAATAAATATGGTCACTGAGAAGAATCCAAAGGGCACATCATTAATTTAAAAGTATGGTGGAATTGATGTTGTCTTGATATGGACCACATCTTCAATTATTTACATAAAAAAGGACTTGATTTGAGTAGGATTTGAGATGCTCACTGTACTCACTTATTTGCACTGATTTCACAGCAAGCAGCATCTGGAGAATAGATATGAATATGTTAAGTATTCCAAAGTAAAACAAAATAAATGATTTAGCTTCAACATGTCACATGTCTTAGTCCATCATAATAGCTGACCCTATTTATGCTTAGTTGCAAAGGAATTGCCATTATAGGGAGTTACAAAGACTCTAGATAGCTTGCGTGCAGCTGTATGTACTTCAATGTGACAGTCAAATGGCAGTCAGGAGATGTTCTGTTGCTGATTTGTGCCACCTATGGGAAGTGAATATGGATATTTCAGAGTCAGTTGAAAAGCTTTCTAAACTTAGCTATGTCAAGTGCCATCATCATCTTATCTGAAGATTCTGTTCACATCCATTTAGTTACTAAATGTAAATAGTCACCTAAAAGTTGTATGTCTGAGTTCAACTGAATATATATTGTTAAGTTGAGACAGAGAATATCAATTCCAAGGTGACTCAAAAAGTCTCATTTTTTGTTAAATTTGGTAAACGCTAGTAACAGCATGAACATGGCCATAAAAGCATAAATTACTTGAAAGAGATCTGCTGTGTGGTGAATCAGAACTAAGTTGTATTGCATCAAGTGCTGAGACAAAATGCCAATTATTATTTATTGTTACAAGCTCAGCTTTTTGGATTACATATGTCAACAATGTTTAAAAAGATGGAATTAGAAAGCTTTTATTCAAACAACCAAAGCGTTATCATATTGCATCAAGTGCAGACTTTTACAAGCGTTTGAGATAACACATGGCAACCCTGTTTAAAAAGGTGGACTGGAAAAACCTTCATTTACTCATGCGGTGAAAGAATCACTGCACTTGTATTAAGCAACCCTGTGGGAGAAAGCGAAGCTAGTGCTACAGTGGATATGGTGGTCTGTTCACCGCAAATATTTAAACACTTATGTTTCTTGCTCCAGAATGCAAAATAACCGTCCATGTGTCAGGACGTTCAATGGGGTGGTTTTTGCCCCAGATATCGCAAATAACTATGTTGCTGACTTTAAATCTAAATATATTGAAAAAATAGAAAAACCATACAGATCACCCATAACTCAATGGATGAGCTACATTGACGATGTGCTCTTGATATGGAGAGGTGATCAGCAAAGTCTATTGATGTTCCATGAACGGATAAATAGACAAAATCCTAATTTGAGATTCACTATTGAACATGGAAACCAAAATATGAACTTTTCAGACATTTCCATTAAGACAGAAGATCACAAGTTGTACACTACTCTGTTCACTAAACCAACAGCAAGGAACACGTTGATGAAATTTAACAGTCATTATTCACAGGCTCTAAAAGATAATCCCCCCTTCGGATTATTTCTCTGATTAAGACGTAATTGTTGTAAGAAAGAGGACTACTTTATGGTGGCTATGAACTGAAAGGAAAACTAAAAGCCAGAGGATATCCATCTAGATAACTCCACGGATGATTAAAAAGAGTGTGATATAACAACAGAGAAGCTCTCCTAGAAGTTAAAAAAATACCTAAACTATCATGCGTGATCTGTGTATCCACGTTTGGTACTTGTGCATAGGACAGACCTATTGAGACTTCGACCTACCACTCTCAACAGTACTCCTGGACGAGAGTATCCACACTCTCCCAACATGGCTGGGCCTGGTCTGACCCCCACAGGCGACAACTCCTACACCATTATCTACCCTCCCAACCTCAAAGAAACTGCAGCTAAATCCTTCAAACACTCTATCCTGAAAAGGCACCCTGAGACCCTAGTCTCTGACCATCGATCCAGCGCAGACAAGGGGCCCAATCATCAATGACCTTATTATCTACTCCAGGAGAACGTCAGTCTGGCCCAGCAAACTCTCAAACCTCCTCAACGTACATAATACTAGGAACATTCCACACGGCCTCTAGCTCACGATCGCACCATCCGCAAGCCTGCGTGCTGACCTCACCATTACCCTATACAAAAACGGCATCATCCTGATCCAAGCTCCACCTAAAGACCTAAAAAATGTACAGACCTCTTCCCTCTCCTTAAAAAACATGTACACGACCCCCCTTCATCCTTGCTCCCCCTGCACTTTCCTCCTCCAAAACCTCCAAGGGAACTTGCCCTCTCTCCAGACACCCACGACAGGGCTCCCAACACAGTCCAACAGAGCCCCCCTACTATGCATCCAGCACCTACTAACGCTGACAAGCACTTATCCCCTACCTCCAACCCACATTCCCATCCCTCTCCTACGGATTCTGACACCACCTCCTTGGTCCAACCCTCTAGACATCCTAGCCCTCTACCTGGCCACCAACACAAGCCATCAGTAGCCTCCCTAAAGCCTCTACTTCAAATCCACCCTACCGTGGGGATACTGGAACTCATGACTCTGGTCATCTTAGCCACACTACTAAGAATAAATACTCTACCTCAAATCCACCCTACCGTGGGGATACTGGAACTTATGACTCTGGTCGCCTTAGCCACACTACTAAGACTACTGACATCCCTCCTTGGCTCAACCCTCTAGACATCATAGCCCGTCTACCAGGCCACCTTCACAAGCCATCAGTAGTCTCCCAAAACCCTCTACCTTAAATACTCCCTTCCACGGGGATACTGGAACTCATGACTCTGGTCGTCTTAGCCACACTACTAAGCCTACTGCACTCTCCACCAAGTCCAGGTCCTCACCGCCGACCCCCTGCCCGCAAGCTGCCTGCAAGAACACGCCTCTTTTAGGGATTTGGACACTGAAGTAACCTTGAGCATCCACAAGTCCTTCACGGACCTCAAAAACCTCCTGCACCTCTTCGAGCTCGCTCTCTTGAAGATCAGGCTCACACAGAACTTTCCCCCCTCCACTTCCTACTCCAAGCCCCTTCTACACCTATTCCTGTTACCCCTGAGACACCTGCACCCTCACAGGCAGCCCTGCTACATTGCAGAGGAAGAAGTACAGGCCCTCCTCCTAACCTACAAACCTAACCCTGCTGTGAGTAGCCCTATGGAACTCTCGGAGGATGAAATTGCTGACCTCCTCGTTAGCTATGAACACTCATGCTCCTCTGAACCGAAGAAAGATCAACCTATACACACAGTTGCAATCAATCCCTATAGATCAGCCACTCTCCGCAACAGAGGAATAGTCAACAGTAACCTAACGCTAGTCCCAACCTCCGACCCTAGTCACGATTTACATACCGTTCACCCTCTATCCGGTCTCCTTATCAACTGCCGCTCTGCGGTAAAGCATGCCGTCAATGTCGCCAATCTCATCCTGAACTTAAACATTGACGTAGCGATCCTGACGGAATCCTGGGTAAACAAATCCTCTTCCCCCTGCCTAGACCTTCTAGTCCCGCCCAACTATCTCATCATAAGGCTGGACTGGCAATCACAAAAAAAGGGGTTGGCATTGCCTGCATCTACCGCTCCTACCTCCTTATCACTGAACTTCTGGCTGAACCTACTGATTCCTGCGAATATCTTGCCCTCTCTGTCTGCAACAACACCTCCCTTCAGTGAAGACTGCACATCTTTTACCACCCCCCGGGAAAGAATGACACCTTCACAGACTACCTCATGGAAATCATCACAGCCAAGGCCTCCCAGAACTCCAATGACATTTTTCTTGCACTGAAACGACCCCAAGGACCCGCAGGTCGACGCCATCAAAGACCTCCTGGCCGACCAAGCCCTTACCCAACCCTGCTCCCTCCCTACTCACATAAAAGGCGCCATTCAAGACTGGATCATCTCCAAGGGATCGGCGGTCAAACTCACTTCCATAGATCCCTGTGACTGGTCTGACCACCACGCTATCACCTTCCGTCTTCCTGGCACTCACAAAACATAGACACAGCAACCGGTGATCCCCAAAAGATGGATCAAAGACACAAATTACCTTGATCACGAGAAATTGGCTGCACGCTATGCAACTGACCTTCCCGCCATATCATCACAGTCGACAACCGCACTGAACTTTATTCCACAACTATATCTGATAAAATCGATGACCTTGCCCTGCTAAAACTGAAAAGAACAGAGATGAAAGACTGGAACCCCTGGTTCAACGGACCCCTTAACAATGAGAGGAGGTCCCTCCGACAAACAGAACAGAACTGGAAAAAGCACCCTTCCACCGACCATCTTCAACTTCTCCATCAGGCCAGAAATGCCTATAACAAAAAAATAATCAACTCTAAAAAAGAATTCTTCAGAACAGAACTGGATAACGCTAAGAATAGACCTCGCAAATTATTTGAGTTGGTCAAACACCAATCAAACAAACTTGCTAAATCATCCAAAGAAACTCATTTTTCTCCAATCCCATGCGAGCAATTCTCCTCCTTCTTCTGTGATAAAATCTCTGCCCTAGGAAAGGAACTCAAGTCTGCTACCTATTCGCAAACCCCTCTGGTTCTTCCTCTCCACTCAGCGCTGCCCTCCCAGACCTCCCCAAAAACCAAGCGTTGTAGTCCAACTTCAAAGTCTATGATGAACACTCGGTCTCAAAAATTCTTTCCTCCTTAAGCCCCAACAATCACTTCAATGACCCTCTCCCCTGAAACTGCCTTGCCCCTGCCTCTCAGGCTATCCTCTCTTCTTGGACGACTATAATCAACTCCTCTCTCCTACAGGGATCAATTCCGGATGCTCTCAAAGCCAGCCAGGTGGTCCCCATTCTAAAAAAAACACTTTAGATCCTGCTTCTCATGACAATTACAGACCTATCTAAAACATCCCTCTCCTAGCGAAAGTGCTGGAAAAATGTGTACAGCAACAGCTGAGCCAACGCATCTCCAACTTCCACCTTCTAGACGACTTGCAATCTGGTTTCAGACCTGGACACAGCACGGAAACCACACTCCTCAACATTGTGGATGATGCCCTTCAAGTCCTTGACCAAGGCAAAACCTGTCTCTTGATCCTCCTTGACCTCTCCTCGGCTTTTGACACGGTTAATCACAAAATTCTTCTGAATTGCCTCAAACATAGGACGGGCCCGGATGGCACTGTTCTGGCTTGGTTCCGATCCTTCCTCCAGAACCGCTCTCAGAGAGTCTTGATCAACAGCAACTTATCCGCTTCCTCTCCGATCACAGTTGGAGTCCCCCAAGGATTAACCTTATCCTCTACCCTCTTCAATCTTTAACTCGAACCGCTCTCAAAGGTGCTGCGCACTGCCAATATCTCCTACCACATGTATGCCGATGACACACAGCTCTACATCAATATGTCTTCTCCAGAGGATATCCGTTCCCTCAATGAGGCCTTGAAACTAACTGTTCACTGGCTCACATCTAACCAGCTTAAACTCAATGCCAACTAAGAGTTCCTCTTAATCTCTCCACCCTTCGCCAATACAGACATGCTAGTTTGGACCAAGGCTATTTCAGCGCTAAACTGCTCTGCGACCATTGTGGACTCTGCTAAATCCCTGGGAAAAAACTTAGACGGCAACCTAAGCATGCGGGGCCATATCAACGCGATGGCCAAAACCGCCAGATTTCACCTGAACTACCTCCGAATCCTGAAACCTTTCCTTGACCCCCCTGCTCTAAAATAGGCAATTTAGGCCTTAGTCATCTCTAGGCTAGAATATGGTTGCTCCACCCTCGCAGGCCTACCCAAGATCTCTCTGGCACCCTTAAAAACCTGCCTCAACGCCTCCACCAGAATTCTAACTGGCTCTAAAAAGTTCAACCACATCTCACCCCACCTTAAAGCTCTGAACTGACTTCCTCTTGAGGCCAGAATCCAACTTTAGCTGGCTTGCATCACCCACAAGACTCTCTATTCCAGGTCCCCTGCTTTTCTTGCACAGAAACTTGTGTTATCCGGAGAAACCAGAAACTCCCGGTCCCCAAGAGCCCTATTGCTACAACCTGCACGCTTCAACAAAAAAAAAGAACATACAATCGGGCTTTCTCTAGGGCCTCCCCAAGAATGTGGAACTCACTCCCACCCGCCATTAGAAGAATACCATCTCTAGCTCACTTCAAAAGGAGACCAAAACTTTCCTAATGGGCAAATTCCTTTCCTAAAGTTCACGCTTCAATCACCCCCTCAACCTGACCTTACCTATCGTCACAGCACTATTCCTTGGCTGCCTCCCCTTATGTTACCCACCCTGCACTTCCGAACAAACCTTCAGGGTAATGAGACTGCTTTTCTAGTTTATTGCATTGTTTTTGCTCCTATCCCTTAAAGTAGTTGGATATTATGACTGTTTGTGTTGCCATACACTGGGCCCCATTCATAGAACTAACTTAAGACAAAATCCTAAACTTACTACTTTTGGTATTTCCAGAATTTACGATTTTGTCTTAAGACAGACTTAAGACATACTTAGACAGACTTAAGTTAGGATTCTGTCTTAAGTCTTCTCTTATGTCTGTCTTAAGTCTGTCTTAAGACAAAATCCTAACTTCTGTGAATAACAAAAGGAGTACGTTTAGGATTTTGTCTTAAGTTAGTTCTGTGAAACAGCCCCCTGGTATCTATTTGTTTCCCTATCCCTTGGCTCCCCTCCCCCCTTTGTCCTGTATCCCACCTGATACTACTGTACAGCGCTCTGATACCCTAACTGGTTTGGTTCGCACTTTATAAAACACAAAATAAATACAAATAAAAATAAAAAAAAAGTTGTATTGGAACTTCCTAGCAGGTGAGCCAATTTTTCATGAAAGATCAATATTTGCCTATAAAAGAGGTACTAACCTTGGTTTGAGCATATATTGAACCAACTCCACCCAGCATTCAACACATTTTTCAACTTGCACCATTTGTGGGTCATTACAAATGCAACAATTGCGTAGCATGCAATACAACAAAGACAATTTTTTAATTGTAACATGTGCAATGTTATTTATTGCATTGAATGCCTGTGTGGTTTTACTTACAGAGGCAAGATAACCCAACCAGTAAAGAAACGCATACTTCAACATCAACCTAGGATCAGGTGCCAAGTTGAACATGCTCCAATGGTGGAACATTTCACTCAGCTTAAAACACATCGAAAAAGAAATCACATGGTGGGTGATTGATGTGGTGAAGCCAATCATTAGATCCTCCAACATAGACTGGGCTCTAACATTGAAAGAGAATCACTGGATCTATAAGTGGACAGTGTTAGCAGGGCCCGAATGTTTCTGTAGAATGGCAAACCTTGTCCTTATTGGAAGCTCTGAACTATGGGCCATATTATCAAGAAAGGGCGATACATTATCGCCGCTTTTATCGGGGGGAAACTGCAACTAAAGCGGCGATAATGGGCTTGATATTAGACCCTTGTAAATTCCCATAGCACCATAACCTGGGCTTCTATGGGAATTCACAAGGACCTATTATCAAGCCCATTATCGCCGCTTTATCAGCAGTTTCCTGACGATAAAAGCAACGATAATGTATCGCCCTTTCTTGATAATATGACCCTATGTGTCCATTTATCCTCATTTTATAATTTGCCTATATTAATGCATTTGACATAAATTATAAATGCAATAGTACTGTTTGTTATGTTTATGTGCACGGTTATAATTGAAAAATGAATGAAATGCTATAATGTTTCTAGTATAAATTAAAAATATATAGACAAGAATTTAGTACGTAGACCTGACTTTTAAAACCTGTCAAGTATGTAAAATGACTGACTTCTAATAAATGTTGATGCTGATATAATTGAACTCTATGTACTACAATATTCCTAAGGATTGACAGACGCTAATATTTTATTGAAATATGTCCGAAATGTAGTGTAGAGACATATTCTGATGTATTCAGAAATGCAATGCAGCACCACAATGGGTCTGAGATACACCACTTTACAGGACCTGTATTAGACAAATCATTATGCACTACTATAATAATGAATAGCACTCATAATACTTAATTTACATCATGCTGTGAATATGACGCATAATGATGTATGCAATTTAAAATTAATTGAATTTTTGTTTTTTTATTATATTTGAAAACACATGTTTTTCTTTTTCACAATATAATGCGGGTAGCGCTTAAGATTCACACCACATGTGGAATAATAATATCTTCTATAATAATCCTTCAGACTGAATCTTCTTGAAATAAGTTTATTTCTTGTCAGCCCGGCAAAAACATCCATCCATCAGCGACTCCAGATGCAACTGAAGGGCAGATGGAATCTATTAACCAAAGATCTAAACAGAACATGGAACACACACAAAATTACACATAGCATATGTCATGCAAGGACAGGCGATGTGAGCATTATTATTAAAGTAACAACATACATAAATATAATTAATTGTAACACATTCCTCTTCTTTAATAAAAGAGAAAAAAAACGAGAACAACAAAACTAAACCAATTTTTTTTAGGGAAATGTCTTGTATGATTGGAAACCTTTACTCTTGAAGCCATAGTGTTATTTCCACACTCCCTATGGGAAATGTCAGATTGCACCACATCGTGTTCGTTACTAGGATACTCCTCTTCATTGTAAAGCTCATCATCTTGCTTATTCTTTACTCCCCTAGCAGTGTCACTTGGACACTCTCCCTCTACACCATCCTCCATGCACTGACATTTCTTTGAACCACAAGGGACAAACACTGGAAGCCAGGTCTCTCCCTTTCAACAATTTAAATGGACTCATTTCAGTTGTGGTGTGCGGAGTAATGCGATATAGCCATAACCTTTCACTTAACACACTCAGCCAACCACTTCCCTGCTTAATGGCCTTTACCAGAAAACCTTTCAACACACGATTAAAGCGCTCAACTTGTCCATTTTCATGTGGTTCGTACAATAATGTCAAAACATGTTTAATACCGCAATTATTTAAGAATACTCCCATCTCAGAAGACGTCAATTGCTCACCATTATCCTTGACTAAAGTGGACAGACATCCTTCATGTGCGAATATTTCCTTAAAACAATTTCTGACTGCACAAGTAGTTACCTGCGATACAAATTTCACCTCAGGCCATTTGAAGTGATGGTCAACTAAGACAAGAGCAAACTGAGACTTTTCTGGCAAAATATTAAAAGATCCTGAGATGTCAAAAGCGACTTTTTGTCATGGTTCCTTAGGCCATTCTACCATTTTTAGTGGGGGAATGTTTACCCTTAACATTTTTTTGCTAGACACATACACTTCACACTCTCGGACTGTATGATCAATAAATCTATCCATTCCAGGCCACCAGAAATAATTCCTTATTAACCGTTTCATGGCTGAAACCCCTGGATGGGTTTTATGAGCAATATTATGTATTACATCTTGCATTCCTTTGGGGGGAACACACTTACTACCTTTGAGGAGTAGGCTCCCTTCTATCTCCAGTTCGTCTGAAACATTAAATAGCAGTAATAATTCAGAACTTATGTCATTCTTCCCCGCAGACACCATCACCTCATCAGATCCACCAAAAGGGCCTCCTTCAAAGACCGCCTAGACAACAACATGCACAACAGCAAAGAACTCTTCAACATCGTGAAGGAACTCTCCAACCCCAGCTCCCACACCAATGACGTCCCACCCTCGCAAGACCTGTGCGACTCACTGGCCACCTACTTCCACAGCAAGATCACAGACATCCATGACAGTTTCAACGCCACCACCGCCCCGACAACCACTGAGACCTCCGCCCCCACGACCACCATCCGCACCAACCGCCTGCTCTACTGGACCAACATCAACGATGATGACACCATCAAAATCATGAATACCATCCACTCCGGATCTCCGTCAGATCCATGCCCACACCACATCTTCAAAAAACTCAGCACATCCATCGCACCCCATCTCCAGAAAGTCATCAACACCTCCTTCGAGACAGCAACCTTCCCGGAGAGCTGGAAGCACGCCGAGATCAACGCCTTACTCAAGAAACCCAAGGCGGACCCCAAGGACCTCAAGAACTTCCAGCCCATCTCCCTGCTCCTGTTCCTGCAAAGGTCATTGAGAAGACCGTCAACGAACAACTGACCCGCTACCTCAATGAGAACAACATCCTGGACCCTTCCCAGTCCGGATTCCGCAGCAACCACAGCACCGAGACTGCCCTCATCACCGCCACCGATGACATCAAGTCCCTGCTGGACAAAGGAGAAACAGCGGCCCACATCCTCCTGGACCTGTCAGCCGCCTTTGACACGGTCTGTCACCACACACTACGAACACGCCTCCACAACGCTGGGATCCAAGAGAAGGCCCTGGACTAGACCACCTCCTTCCTCTCCGGCAGAACACAGAGCGTCCGCCTTCCCCCCTTCCGCTCCGAAGCCACCGAGATCATCTGCGGCGTACCTCAGGCTCATCAATCAGCCCAACTCTGTTTAACATCTACATGGCACCGCTCACCCACGTTGCCCATCGGCATGACCTCAACATCCTTTCCTACGCCGATGACACCCAGCTGATACTCTCCCTCACCAAGGACCCCCACACCGCCAAAACCAACCGTCACGAAGGAATGAAGGCGTTGCTGAATGGATGAGGAACAGCTGACTGAAGCTGAACTCGGACAAGACGGAGGTCCTCATGCTCGGATCCAACCCTTCGGCCTGGGACGACTCCTGGTGGCCGCACTGGGAACCACTCCAACACCCACTGACCACGCACGCAACCTATGGGTCATCCTTGACTCCACCCTCTCAATGACTAAACAGGTCAACGCCATCTCCTCCTCCTGCTTCAACAACATCAGCATGTTCCGTAGGATCTACAAGTGGATCCCCACTGAAATGAGAAGAACAGTCACCCAGGACCTTGTCAGCAGTAGGTTGGACTATGGAAACGCCCACTATGCAGGAGCCTCGGCCAGACTCAGGAGACGACTCCAACGCATCCAGAACGCCTCTGTACGCCTGATCCTCGACATCCCTCACCGCAGCCACATCACACCCCACCTGAGAGACCTGCACTGGCTCCCGGTTAACAAGAGGATAACCTTCGAGCTCTTTACCCATGCACACAAGGCACTCCACAACACCGGACCAACGTACCTCAACAGACGACTCAACTTCTACACCCCCACCCGTCAGCTCTGCTCCGCTGACCTCGCCCTTGCTACAGTCTCCCGTGACCTCAGGCGGCAGATCGTTCTCCCACCTCGCCGTAAAGACCTGGAACACCCTCCCCATCCACCTACGGAAGACCCAAGACCTGCTGACCTTCAGAAAACTCCTCAAGACCTGGCTTTTCGAGCAGTAGCAGCATTCCCCACCCCAGCGCCTTGAGACCCTCACGGGTGAGTAGTGCGCTTTACAAATGATATGATTGATTGATTGATTGGCCATCCTTCCATCACAAATCTTTTAATGTCTTCCCAATCATCATCCTTGGGCATACACGCTTCCCACATTGCTTCAGTAATTTCATTAAACTGCACTGGTACCACATCATTGATGTTAACAACTAGCTCACATTCTTTGATTATACTCACCTCAGTTTGACAGGATGGTAAACGTGCTAAAAAATCTGCAGTGACATTTTTTTTCCAGGTACATTTTCTATTTTGAATTTGTATTCTTGGAGCTTAGGTGTTAACCTGGCAATTCTTGCTGTGGAATTCCACCCTCCACCAGAAGATAGAAAATTGACCAATGGCTTGTGATCTGTCCTTAAGGTAAACTTGCTGTCCCACACATAAATGTGATAATGTTCGATAGCCCATAAACAGGCAAGCAATTCCCTCTCGTTAGCAACATACTTTCGTTTTGTTTAATTTAATGTTCTTGAAGCAAATGCAACATTCCATTCCTCTTTACCACTTTTCTGCGACAACACACCTCCTATACCATACAAACTGGCATCAACAGTAATACTGCATTCCTTTCTCATGCAAAATGGTTTTAAAGTAGGTGCACCAACAATCTCTACTGTGATATCTTCAAATAATTTTTGTTGTTCACATGATCACCCATAAGAAACATTTTGTCTCAAAAGTTTCCTCAAAGGTTCCATCTTTATGGCAACATTTTCATCAAATTTGCTGTCATATTCGCACATGCCTACAAACCAAAACAATTGTTCTTTAATGGTTGGAGCTGGGGCATTAAATATAGCATCCACATTAGATTTTTGGGGGATAAGTCCATCACCAGACAATGTGTAGCCTAGATATTTGGCAGATTTTTTGAACAATTTGCATTTATGTTGCATTAAGGGTGAGACCATGTTCTTCCAACCTCTTAGAAACTTCATTCAAATGCACTTCATGTTCTGTTTCATTCTTTGAGAAATTCAGAATATCATCTTGAAAACACTCTACATATTGATCGATGTCTGTGAATATCTGAAACATCACCTTTGAAAAACAGACATGGCTGACGCCAACGCGAAAGGCATCCTGGTGTATTTGTAAAGACCTTGAGGTATAATAAATGCTGTAAGTGTTTTTTTGAATCTTCCGTCAGTTCTATCTGGTGGTAAGAAGACCTTAAATCTAATGTTGATCTTTTTTTGTACCTCCGAGCATTGACACAACCTCATTTATATTAGGTAAAGGGTGACAATCCACAATTATATTCCCATTCAACGCTCTTAAGTCTACACATACCCTCAATTATTAGTCTGGCTTGCGCACTGAAACAATGGGTGAAGCCCATTCGGAGGAACCTATAGCCTCAATGATGCCATCACTAGATATTTATTTGAGCATGTCCCTTAATTCATCTTGTACGTTAATTGGTACACCCCTCAATTTCTGTTTGACATGACAGGCATTATCTTTTAAAGTAATTTGTGAGACTAGTTTTTTAGTTTGCCCAAACTATCACAAAACATTTTATTTAAATTATTCACAAGGTGTACTTCTTGTTCACCAAAACCTATAATTGCAATTTGTTCATGGATTTAAAATGATGCCCAATTTTTCACTGGTCTCCCCAGCCTAACACATTTAATCCTTTCACAACAATAAACATTTTTATAGGTGCACATCTCCCTTTAAAACACAAAGGAACATTGAAAAAACCTTCCACATCAATTTTTGAACCGTCAAAACTCTCAGCCACTTTATCAGATGGTTGCAGCTGATTACTTTTTACATATTTCACTTATTTTTTTGCCGGTGATACTGTTGAGTGGTGATTGTCCAAGGGCACCCTGAATCCACCATAAGCTCTAATTCTGTTCCCAGTACTTGTACAAAACACTTGGGAGATTTCATTACTATTTCTTCATTGGAGTGGGATCCATTGTTGATGATGGACACCAGAAATCTCTTGTCACACTCAGGTAACTCACTGTACTTTCTTCCATATTTAACCTTGTTTGTTTCAGAGAGGCAAGAAAAAATACCAAGTGTTTGATTAGGGTTTTGTCTGCTATCCCTGCAAACGTTACCAAAATGGCCTACTCTACAGCGTTTCCTACATTCCCTATTTATGTTAGGACATCCAGGAACCAATACAATATGAGATCTACTTTCACACCTGTAGCACAAATTCTGATTTGCATAAGTATCATACCTCTTAACACTATTACTATTATTATATTTTGCCACACTGTATTTGGCTTGTGAAACATCACTCTTGTGTTAATTTTTGGTTTTGAGTGCACACACTTCCTCCACCCCTTCCGTCTTAACAGTATTTTGTCTTACAGTTTGCATACATTTCTCTGATTGTTCTAAAGCTTTTGCTGTGGCTATGTCTTCTGCTAGTTTAGGATCACCCGTAACCCATGGTTTTACTTGTATTTTCTTACTTCTTCCATGCACAATGATCTGGTCTCTGATCATCTCATCTGCCATTAACCCAAAATTACAATGCACGCTTAATGATCTTAGCACAGTCAAAAAATCATTAAAGGACACTTTTTGTGCTCTTATAAAGAATTTAAATCTGTTTAGGGAAATGTGTGCTGTAGGTGTGAGTCTCTGTTCCTTTCTTAACATTGCTTCTACATACACATTCATCTTGTCCTGTCAGTCTTTTGCCATCACTTGTGGAAGTGCTCTAAAAATTATTCGCCCTTCTGAACACATGCAATGTAAAAATATGCTTTTCTTCCTTTCTGCTCCAATACGTTGTCCATCTATTGCCTTCATATATGTTACAAATTCTTCTTTCCACCTTGTCCATGGTATGGGTGGGTCATCTTTGCTTTGCAAAAATGTTCCTGGTGGTTCAAACTGCATACTGTCTTATTCTTAATATGTGGATATATATTTAACAAACCCCACTTCTTATGTAAGTTGAGTCACACTAACACACAGTATTGTAAAAATTCTAATTTGGTTTGTCCTTTTTTATTCTTTTTATTGTTATCTTTTCTCCAAAACACATAGACTCACCCAAATCTGTGCCGTATGTTTCGCTTACACCTTCTCAGCGTGAAATAATCAAGCGCCATGTAAACTTGGAAAGTTACGATGCGGTGAAGCGTTGCAATGGTGATTTCACCAAAATGGCTGTCACATCGCGTTACACGTATTGAGGCATGCGTCATTATGTCATTGCCTGACGCGCCTGCTTACATGTTTCCCTCTCGTCTTCTGATCTTTGCAGACGCCTTCTTCTAATTTCAAGGTCGAAGAATGCGTTCTACAACGGAATCTCCTTCTAGGTATGAGTTTGTTATGGATTGAATATTTTACGTTGCTCCTCCGTGTCCTCATCAAATAAACAGCATACCACAAACTTGGAAAAATGCAGTTCAAACGACGGTAGTCCACGTAGACAGTGACCAATGCTTCTCCTTTGCACAATCGAAGTATAACTGGCATCCAAAGTATTACCAACATCCAAAACAATGTACATTTTCTCATAAATCCTCGGGGTTCATGAAACACTCTGCTCCCGTGCTGAAGTAATGGCCAGAGTGGTTCTTCAGCTCGTCGCCATTTATAATAATCCTTCAGACTGAATCTTCTTGAAATAAGTTTATTTCTTGTCAGCACGGCAAAAACGTCCATCCATCAGCAACTCCAGATACAACTGAAGTGCAGATGGAATCTATTAACTAAGGCTCTAAACAGAACATGGAACACATAGAAACGTACACATAGTGCATGCCATGCAAAGACAGGTTATGTGAGCATTATTATTAAAGTAACAGCATATATAAATATAATTGCATATGGAGTCGCAGATGGATAGACGTTTTTGCTGTGTCTGTTTTTCAATGGGTGATGTTTCAGATATTCAGAGACATCGATCAATATGTAAGGTTACTTCCCCTTTTGTTGCCTTGTGAAGCATACTCCTTTAAAGCGAGTGTGACTCACCCTTTTGGTATCTTTGGCCGCACCCTCCTGCGGGTTCAATGTGACCCCGTTTGTTGTCTTGTGCCTCACCTTCCTGTGGGTTCTGTCTGCCCCTTTTTGTGGTCTTGTGTTGCAACATCCTCAGTTTTCAACTTGAACCCCCGTTTTGTTGTCCATGGCCGCACCCTCCTGTGTGTTAAGTGTGAGTCCCACTTTCATTGTCTTGTGCAGCACAGTCCTGAAAGTTGACAGGAAACTAGATCTCAGTCCAGAAAGTGTGTTTTTGTGATTTGGTCTAAATCTGTTTAACAGTTTTGAGAAATCAAGGTACAAAAATAACTTTAAAACAAGCATTGGCATAGCTAATAGGTCTATCTTTTGAGACCATATAAGTGTTTAGCCATGCAACAGTTGATGCTGTTGCACCAAGGATATTGTGCTGCATAACTAAATACTTATAAGGTCCCAAATGCGAGACCTATTGGCTATGCCAATGCTTGTTTATATTTATAAATGCTGCTGCCTTTCTTTAGCAATATGTCGTATTTTGTCATGGTTTTGACTAACTGCACAAATAAATTAGTAATTAATTCAGTGGGGCATTGCACGACTATAACTATGGACCCCCTTCCAGTAATTCCCCAGCTCTCAGGTTTAACTCCTAATTGGCTGGAGTATATCCACCCCACCCCTGAATTTGCAACTCCTGGACTGGGGAAATACCGTCCCTTTCTCCAGGCCTTCAAAGCGCTACTGGCCAGCAAGCAGGACCCTGAGAAACGGAGGGAGGGAAGGATCAGATAAGTGAAAGGGCGGCTGCAGAGGAGTGGGGTGGGAGGCAGGGTACTGTTGGGCGGCTGCAGAGGAGGTGGGGCAGTGTACTGTTGGAGAACACATGCTATAAAAACGTCTGAGATCACGGGGTGGGTGGGGGGTGCATTAAACGCAGATTTACAGCCAGAAGTGCATTTTCACAAGCAAGCCGTTCAGCTGGCACAGAGAGACAGCCCTTCAGAGGGGGGGTGTATGTAGCAGTGTGTGTGTGGCTATACATGAGATTGGCCTGTCCTCTGTGCCAACTGTAAATCACAAGGTCACATTTATCAACAAGCTGTGGGGTATCTTCATAGATTGGCTGGCACAGAGGGGGTGAGGAGGCTTGAGTCACTCTGTGTATGGCTGTAAATGTGTGTTTGTGGCTTCTGTGTCACCTGTAATCACAAGTCCTATTTTTGAAAACTGTCCATTCGCACCTTTGCCTACACATGCTCTGCCTTTCCTCTGCCTAATACAGGCTTTGGCTGTATCACCATATGCCCTCTTTGGGTTCACTGGTGCCCACAACCTCCCGTGGCACTGTCGAGCGACCCAGAAGGGTACCTAAAGCCCACCCGGCAGGCTGCACCATACACTTACATGGTCATATTTACTTTAGCACCCTTGGCACCCTCTACTTTTTGCGAGGGGCATGGGTGTCCAATAAAGAGAGCAGCCATGACATTTCCCCCTTTAGATATAAGCCGGGTGAGAATGCCCCCATCGGGCAGAGAGAAGGAGGCATCTTATACGCCTTTAATTCTGAACTCCCTGCCCCTACCCATTAAAAGACACCCCACAGGAACACTTCAGACAGAGCTCAAACATTCTTGTTAAAGAATAGAGCACTCGACTTCCTGCATTGCTCACTTACGGCCCTCTCCAATTCCCGCTTCCGGTCCTACCAAATTACTAGTTTGTGTTTTTTACACACGTAAAAGGGCCCCTGTATTGTTTGAATCCGTTCTATGTGCATTGGTTCAATGAGTGGGCGCTTTCATAAGGACGCCCCAGTAACACTGGAAACGCAATGTTTACCTTGTACAGGTGATCTTGTTCTGCGATCCTTCAGTGGGGCGGACTCTGCCTTTGTAGTACCCTACATGGCGTTCACAAGTGGCTTTTTGCACTCACACTGTACAGAGGTCACAAACACTTGCCCAGTGCGGCGCCAAGCGCTCAGACGCACCGCACATGCGTTTTATACTGAGGCTGCAGAGCTCTTTGAGACCCGGAGGCTTGTTTTAGCTTCACTAAAATATGCAAATATTTAGTCATCTACTACAAATGTCACACCTTGAAATCCAGTGAAACGGTCACCTGACCTATTACCCTACAGCAGTATTAATCTACAGTTCTTTCCTTCCATACAAACACATATATATATTCCCACGCAGCGCTTTACAGTAGCATCCATTCCTTAAAAGCCAGACCTATTGGCATTGCCAATGCTTGTTTGACTTGTGAGTAGTCGCACACCGTGCTGGTAGGAGCTAGTGCATCATGCAACCTTCTGCTAAACCCCGTCAGCGTGTGTGATGCCACAGCTTATGTTTGTTTGTGTCCAGTTGTGTAACTTGTGCAATTGGTTCGAAAGTCTAGTGTTGGAGAGAACCCTACTGTAGGTGGAACTGGGCCTTGCAATGTTCCTCACCAAAGAACTTTGTGGTCTGTGGCTAAAACCTAACATAGTGGTCTGTGTCTGCAGCAGTGCGCACCTAATCCTTGTGTGCTTACATTCCGAGCACTGCGTTGTGTTGTTACCTGTCCTGAAACATTTCTTGCCGGTTTGAAGGCCTCTTCATTTGAGGTTTCTTTGACTCCTGCGGCGACCACCAGGGTCTTTCAGCGGGCAGGGAGGGGCATAGTGAGAGGTAAGGTGGCAGAACTGGTGGAGGGAGGAGTTAAGGGTTAGGTAGGTGAGGGTCCAGTGTAGGGTGCTGTCTAGAGGGATAACTGGGTAGGGCTGAGAGATGGGATTGGCATCTGAAGGGTGATTGGCGGGGAGGAGGCAGATCGCATGGTTAAGACAGGTCTCTGCATAAACGTGTTGTGAGGGGTCATCACCCATGCATACACAAGAGTGCAACGAGCGGGGTAGAAGAGAAACAAGTGTTCGCGCCTCGCGCTGAAAGGAGAGGATGCAGCAGGGGGAGGGGAGAGAGGAGGATGCCTGCACCTGTTTGCCCTCGCGGGAGTGAGCAGGAACCATCTGTTAATTATAAACAGATGGTTTGAATGCCCGCTCCTGCCAGGGAATCGCCGAACGTGCACGCGTTGCCATTTAATGCAATGGGTGTACATTTTATAGGGCAAAACTGGATCGATTTCTAAAGGTCATTTACCTAAGCAGCGCATACGCGCTGCATAGGCGAGATCTAAATAGAGCATAGAGAGGAAGTAAAGGTTTTGTGGGAGTAAGCACTCTTATTGGCTCGCTACAACTTGAAAGAAAACGTTGCAGAAGCCATTACAGGATTCTGGGGACTTAGTTGAAAATGGAAACAAATCATGACCAGAAAACACCTTAGAAAAGTAGGCAGAAAATGACAATGCTTAATGAGAGTATAACTCTAAGCGAAAGGGGCATCAATGTTCTCCGAAGGTTTACAGCCGCAAAACATGTTCACTACATAATGCACACATAGCAGACCAGGAACAGGTGGAATCAGTAACAGTGGCCCTTACCTAAACAGAACTGGGCTAATGCTACTGATCTGGGACACAAAACAGAGTAAAGGATTTACAATGGTGAATCAACATCAGGGTCTGCTTTTGTACACCCTGTAGGACCCTTGCCTTTAAATGAGGGCCTAAGACAAGTGTTTTCCTGTGTACGTCTGCATTTTGCTGCAATACAATTGTTTCTTTTACTTTCAGAAGATTTCTACTGAAAATGTATTTTTCTTTTCACAGTTTCAAGAGAAATCTTATGGGAAACAGAAGTGAAACACTAGTGACTGAATTTATTCTCACTGGATTTTCCTATCATCCTCAAACAAAGATTGTACTATTTGTGAGTCTTCTAGCACTTTTTCTTTTCACCCTGTTTGCAAACTGCCTTTTTATGATAGTCACTCTCACAGACCCGCGCCTTCACTCACCAATGTACTTTTTTCTTTGTAACCTGTCATTTATGGACCTCTGTTATTCATCAGTCTATGCTCCTACCCTCCTTCAAGGCTTCCTTTTTGAGAGGAGCACCATCCGCTTTTCTCTATGCATTTCTCAAATGTACCTTGGCCTCTCTCTGGGGCAAACTGAATGCTTCCTTCTGGCTGTGATGGCGTGGGATCGCTATGTTGCTATCTGTAAGCCCTTACGTTACCAACAAATCATAACCAAACAAGTATGTGTCAAGCTCGCCAGCACCATATGGACAGGCGCATTTCTTTTCTCTTTGTCATGTCTAGTTGTCCTTCCAGCGTCACATTTCTGTGGTCGTAACATCGTTGAGAATGCATCCTGTGAACCTGAAGCTATTGGGCGATTGGTTTGCATAGACATCAAGTTGTTATCTCCTCTGTTGTCTCTGGTCAGTCTTGTCGCCCCACTGTCCTTCATTGTTTTCTCTTATTTTCAAATTATCGCCACCATCTTGCGAATGTCAACAACAGATGAAAAGCGAAGGGTCTTCGCTACATGTGGTTCGCACATGGTAGTTGTTACACTTTTTTATGGAACATTAATGCTGACATATCTCTTGCCTTCATCGGTTATTCCATCTCAGAAGAGGAAATCGTTGGCTGTATTGTATTGTCTGGTGGTTCCAGCACTTAATCCTGTCATCTACACTCTACGGAACAAGGAGGTGGTGTGTGCATTGAAGAAACTTTGCAATTGTAAAATTTCCTGCCAAAGATTCAGAGATTGATTCTGTTTAGGTCTGGACAGAGTTGTATACTCCAAACATGTTTTCTTTTCTATCGGCTATTTTTTCATACACTTGCACTATACCAGTACCTCCTGCATACATGAATGAGTTCACTATTATCCCTCCAGTGACTGAATTGGCTAAGTCCTGAAATTATCTTATAATCAGAAGATTCATCTTAATATTTTAGGCTCTCGTGATAAAGGAGGTAGTAGAAATGTTTGATTCAGTGTGTTTGGTCTCAATAGCTGCCATCTCTCAACCACAAGACACTCCTGTTCCATTACCTCTTTGAAATTCCAACACATTGTTTTTTATATTACACCAACAATGATTTTGGAAACTTGGAATGGAACGGCAATTATGTGTCAGCAGGAGCCTTACTAACAGTCCATAATTCATTCTCTAAAAGGTGGCAACAAAATATTCTTGATTGTTGTAATATTTGTTTGTAAATTAAAAGTCCTTTTTATTAATTAATGTGTATAAATGTTGGTTTTCGTAACTTAATAAAAACTATTTGTGACAAACAAACAGCCAACACGTTTCGCAACAGCAGTCGCTTCTTCAAGGCTGATGAATCAATGTTCCTGTTAATGCAATAAATGCAGGAAAGAAAACATCAGTCGGAGACACAGTAATCTAAAGTAGTTCAATCTGTTGTTGGTAAGAATAACTAGATATCTTCTTGAGTTAAATTCTTCCGAATTTTATGCACAAACAAAGAGAGACAACAACGTCAATTGAGTACAAAGTAGCAGTTACCATAAATCAAAACTCATAGGTCCTTGTCACAAAGGTAGCAAGTTCTTCTTTATTTAGTCGCATCAACACATTACAAACGCGCATACCAAGCAATTCACCCTACAAATGTTTCCTCAAAGCAAGATGATAAATCCACTGGTTCTCCACACATTCATAAGTCACAATAAGCAATATTCTGATAAACATGACTGCAATTCAGTGTGGTCAATGAAAGGAATGCCCAAGTCACAACATTCTATTTGAGAGAGTCTTTAAACGTTTTAGAGTCCAACAACAAACTGTACAGTGTGCCCGCGGTTAATCCTCATGAGCGTTCATTCTGTGTAGACAAAATTGCATTTACAATAGTTCACAATATCTGTCTGCAACAAGTAAACCCTTAAGGCTGGGGCCACTGGGTCATCAAGTACAGCCATGTACAGCTTAAATAAAGTTGTATCGTAAATTGTTGGATGTGTAGTCAACAAGCAGCTGGTCATTAGAGGTGTCAGCCTGGGATCATTGTTACAGTGATTACTTGAGGTCTTCCAGCATTGGGTTCCATGGCTGCTTTAGTTTGTTCAGTAAATTCTACAGAATAGTCATCCCCAAAATGAGATATCCAAAAAAAAAGAATAAAATGTACTGCTTGTATGGATGACCTGATAATGTTTCACATTGACTTCTACTTAAGCTTCATCCCCAGGATAAGGGTTTCTCATTATAGAGTGTAGTGGCCATGTTGCATATGTACCAATTACAGAAGTAGCAAACCACTACAGCCTCCTCCTTGATACACCTTATTACCAAACATACAGTCACAAACTAAGTCTCCTGACTATTTTGAACCCTATTGGGGGGGAGGGAGGGGGGGTTGTACGGTTGAGGACACAGTTGCTAACCAAAGTATCAAATACCATGATGAAATGCATATGACAGCACCATAGCTCTACAACGCAAAACAAATTATTACAGTCGAAGGATGGCACACATCTTTGGATCACACATGGATGAAGCCACCGTAACCTCTATCAAAATAAAACCTAAACCAGCCCAAACAAATCAACATTTATGAAATCCTACAATGGAAGGTGCAAACATTTATTAATAACCCAGGCCTACCCTACCCAGAATCCATAGCAGGAACACAACTCTGAAAAAAAACTAATATTCCAATTGGAACTGAAAATAAACTGTTAATGACAAATATACCATACATATTTTATATAAATTTTATTGAATCAATTTTAGTACTCAGTGCAAATTATGTATTATATTATAAACAAACTAAATCAATTGAGGGGGTCCCGTTAGCGCTGTCTGCTTACCATAGCTCCTGTGATTGCCCGGAATCGGTCTAGGGAGACCGCAATGATCCTTCCATCCGCACCTGCTGTTGTGGCGTCCCTGTTGCCATCTTTGCCGAGCTGAGAGGATCTACTACTCCCAGAACTCTCTCTGTGGTGCATGGCCACCCACGTAAGCAGGAAGCGCCAGGAGGCTCTTCAAAAGGCTGGCAAGGGCTCCCGCAGCTCGGGATGCGGGCGGGCACCTATCTGCGCCCGTCAGAGTCCGGAGGAGGCAGGGCTGGGCAATACTATTAACATTTGAACTGTAAGCTTGTGTTATATAATTTTAATTATTTCTGAGTACTGTTGTTTTGCCACATTTGTGTTTTTTGGCAGGTCAGGGTTCGGTAAAAAAAGAGCAAACGGAAGCTGGGTGGTGGGGTTGTAGGTACTCTAGATGCCTTTTTAAGCAGGGCAGAATCTGCATTGATGCATGAGATTCAATTGACGGAGCGTAGGCTATTGCTTGAACCTCTGATTCCAACTGGTAATTGCAGTTCTATAGCTCAGCCTTTCCAACATCCTATAGAATGCTCCACCGACCTTGAAACGCACAGTATCCAGCCCCATCCGATAAACTCAGATTTAGTGTTATCAAATCCGTCCGCACTACATGGCCAGGAATGCACACTAAACACGTCCATGGTTACCACCAGGGGTAAGAAGCTCAATGGGGGCATGGGCGGGAAACCGCCCTTAAAAAAAAGGAAAGGTCGTGGACCTGTAAAGATAAATCCACCACCCCCAAGAATAGCCAAATGTAAGGTAGCCACCATTGGTAAAACAGGTGTCCATCAGCCTGTAGTAAACCCAACCACTAGCACCGCAGATCGCGCTACTAGTACAGCCCACCTAGTTCACTCATCCCCACAACTTAATACATAAGAGTTATGCTCGACCCCTTACTTAAAAAACTGACCTCGGTTGATGACAGATTAAAGAGGATAGAACAGGGTATCTTTGGCATCATTCAATTTAACCCTAATCACTCTATTGTACAGGAGCAGTTAGTTAAATGGGGTAGTGGTGAATAGAAGCAGATACCAACCAACCACATTGCTCCAGAACAGTGGGTTGCACGTTACGAGGCGCAGTTTCAGCCCTCTAATTGTACTGAAGAGATCGCCTTATGGCCACCAATTAGTGAACCTCTGTGTTTTACCAGTTTAGAGGTTGAGTGTGTGCTAAAACTAATTCTAAGAGGTAGGGCCCCTGGTCCTGACTGAATACCCGCAGACCTGTTTATAAAGGAAAAAGAGTTTTGGGTACCCTACATAAACTTACTGGCGAATACCATAGCTAGCGGTGCCCCGATTCCCAATATCTGGTCAGGCTCTGAAATCCTACCTATATATAAGAAGGGTGATCGTTCACATCCAGGAAATTACAGGCCAATTAGCCTGATAGATTCTGTTCAACAGATCATAGCCAGATCAGTACTTGGTAGAATTCAGGCCAGGATAGTTGAAACAGATATTCTGACACCCATACAGGCGGGGTTTCGGCCACACACATGTACCCTTGACCAGGTCTTCAGGTTTGTGTCAATCTACTGGTGGGTGGTCATCATAGGGGGGGGGACAATCTATGCAGCTTTTGTGGGCTTAAAATCCGCATTTGACCTAGTTCCCCATGTGAAAATGTGGAGTGCTCTAGTGGAAATGGGGATGCCTCCATAACTGGTGGCTATTTTAGTGATACTACATGATTCAACATATGCGCCGGTCCGCTGGGGTGAGCCGGGGGAAGTCACAGAGAGGTTTCCTGGTTCCAAGGGGGTACGTCAGGGGTTTCCTACCCTGTTTTCCCTATTTATAAACATGGTTGTTCAATATTGTATTAACCACCCCACTGACGCTCCATCATTAGCAGGTATGAAGATACCCCTGCTCATGTTCACGGAAGACACCCTGTTAATATCTAAGACCAGACAGGGCCTGCAGGCCGCTCTGTCACGGTTTGAGGTGTTTTGCCACGACCATGAGTTAAGTGTTAATGTGGAGAAAACAAAGTTCATGGTGCTCCATAAATCTAAAGCCATCTCTGGGAGAGTTTACATGAACAATGTCCGTTTGGATCAGAAGGATGTATTTACCTAATTGGGTATTACATTAAGTAGAAAGTTAAGTAGGAAACCTCAGGTTGACACGCTGGCACTGAAAAATGTCTAATTAACAGGTGTACTGATCAAAGAGCAGAGGCTCTCTCAAACTAAGCCTGTTGCCCCTGTTCTGCAAATATATAATTCAAAAATTAGCCCCGCAATATTATACAGAGAAGAATTTTGGGGCTTTGAAAATTTAACACCTCTGGTACTGGCACAAAATAAGTTTGTTAGATCATTGGTTGGTCTTCCAGAATCCACTCCTCTTATGCCACTCTACTTAGATGTGTCATAATATCGAGGACGCGGCATGCTTTAGACCATTGGCATTCTGGAGAAGACTCTGGATAACTCCTGAGTTTTCGCAGTATGCCAAGGCTCTACTAGAAGTAAGGAGGCTGGGCTGACTGCATGAGATCCCATGGTTCAACAACATTAAAACCACATCGTTCGACATGGGGATGAGCATCCTGTGGGAGGACCCCGATGCCTCAGCATTTCCTCCTAAAAAGATCTTTAACCGCATCGCTGCTGCGGTGATTTTTGTGCTGTGCTGCACCATTCAAAAAGCAATGTTACATGACGAGCTCACCTCGTCATCAGCACACGCCACCCGTGGCTGATGACGAGCTGAGCTCGTCATCAGCATCGAAGGGGTTAAGGCAGCATACTGGGACATGGTTAAGACTAAGAAGTTCTCATCTATCACAAGGCCAACACTGTCCAGGGAATTTCTAGAAATAAAACATGAGGTTGAATTGGAAGCCTAATTGGACCTTATTTCTAGGCCATTTGATCGGAAATTGTACCATCAGTTCAGAGAAGGTTCACTACCAATAGAGCCTTCACAAGCAGATGGCTTTTACCAGTGGGTGATAAATGTACCTTTTGCCATTGCCACATTGAGACCCTAGCCCGCATTCTATTTGTTTGTCTAGCTTACAATCTTCCTAGGACCAAATGGCTTAAACCCGTTTGTATGAATTTGGGTATACGAACATCAAAGGAGGGTCTAAGGATCGTAAGATCAGACACCTCGGATCTTATTGTAGTTGGTATGGCAACATTTCTGAGTTGGATATGGGCTATTTGAACTAAGAAAACGGGGCTAGAGTAACCTTTATTGTAAGAGGGACCAGACACCAGGTTAGGGAATTATTACTTGTTAGATTTTTGATGACCTAAGGTTTTTGTAAATCTGTGAGTGTTTTGGTTTTAGCCTCTGTGATATGATAATTGTTGAATGTCATATTCCATTTGAAAAATGTATGTTATCATTCATTAAGTACAATTATGTGTTTTAATAATGGATATATATTTATTGACTGTTTATAACAATCTTTGATCCATGTCGGTTTTATTAATGAATAGAAATATGCTATAAGATGAAATTATTTTTTTATATATTTTAAATACTGTATTATTTTTTGACTGAGAAATCGAAATAAAGACTATATTGAATTGAATTGTATTAATATCATAACAGATAAATATCAACAACAGTAAAATAAATAGGTATTTCCCACCCGTAAAAAAGTAAAATGAATATAACTTACAGTTTTGTAGCAGATGCCCATAATCTTCAATCAATCCACAAAAAATAAATTCACAAATAAATATAAGGAAGCCAATATCAATGCAACAATGCAACACAAAAACAACATCCACAGAAAAAAGCACGCAAAACCTGTAGGAAAACAAAATATAAAGCCACACAAAATAAATATCCAAAAAACATCATGAGCTCATAATAGCAAATAAATATTTCAATAATTTAATACACTAAACTACACTACACATAATATACTAAGTCCTGCAGCACTACAGTATGAATGCTCAAACTACAATCCAAAACAAAACCACTCAACCATAACAAAATACTGCACTAAAATAACTTTACTAACCCTAAACACAGCTCGACTAACTTCAATTCTCCAAAAGTAACTCAAAACAGGTTTAATTGATCTGTAGAGCAGCAGCCAGGAACCAAATTGGCAGCAACCAGGAACAACCTACTATGAAGTTAACAGAATGCAAAAAAAGGTGGTGGCAAAAAAAATGGTGGCTAAATGAAAACATGAAAAAAACAAAACTACTTATCCATAGAGATGAATTATTAATAAAATTACATGTTAAGGGCGTGGCAGGTGAGCACGGCAGTACTGAAGATCTGGCTAAGCAGAGTCAGCCCCCCGGGAAAGCCAGGCATTGGCAGGCCTGGGGGGGTTGTACCCCTGGTGCAGCAGTATAGGCCCGTTGGTCGCTTTCAGGAACTAAGCACCCGGACATCAGGGGCCCACTTGCGCGGGCGGCCACTGGAGAAACCCAGCAGCTGTGGACTCACCCCAGAGGGAGAGTGTGCAGTAACACGGCACCTGCAACAAGAGACAGAACCGGCCCAAGATGAAGACACGCAGGCCGGAGCTTGGACTAAGGATGAGGTAACCCCCCTGGTGGGGGTGTGAGCAACAGTGCTAGGCCAGCAGGAGGAGATGGAGCTGGCCCATGAAGACAACACTGATGGGGGAACTCGGCCGGGGCTCCATGAAGCTACAGAGGAACGCAGCAGGGTCTAAGAGAGAAACTCTCTCTCCCCGCTAGGCCAGGGGTGGCGGTGGATGAGGTGAGACACCATTGGAAGAAGTTGCTTGAAGCGAGTCGATATCTAGAGGTGTGCAGAGAGGGTACACACTGGACTTCTGTGATGGCTGAGGAGGGGAAGCTGGCTGGACCTTCCTTACCAACAATAAGCCACAATTAGTTTAAGAGCAGGCACAGGGCCACAGCTCAGCGTGGGACTGAAAGGCTGTCATGGTATTGTGGGCAAAGGAGCCTAGGCCCTGGTGTGTCCAGCTGTTAGGGTCTGTGCACAGCAAAGGGCTTGTCCCCTCTCACTGAAGTAATGGTCTCCTTAATTACGCATTATGTGCTTTGATTTGTACCATAACATCGATATATGCACACTGTATCCACCCACATAAACGTTACTTTTAAATGTTGCCAAGTATACTAGAGTTTGCTTTTGCCAAGGCTTCTTATTTTCTTTTCTTCCTTTTTGCCACGTGTTGTTTCATATCGTTATGCCGCATGCTCATAATTTACATAAAAACGGAAGCGCTGCACGTCTTTAATGGACAACGTGCAGCGCATATGAACCACACCCACTGCTGTCTATAAAAGGCAGCCCGAGCGCCACCCGGTGCTTGTGCTCGTCCCACATGTAGTGTCCTGGTCTGGGCCGGGGATTTAGGGACGCCGGACACGTGTGATACTGTTTGTGGCGGGTATCTAACCTGACCACGCCCAGAGCCCTGGGCCTTTTATTAACTGCTTTGCGTGTCCACGCTTACGTCTGGACTCAACCAAAGTCCCCTTACGCTCGAGGGTCAAACTAGACAGGAACAGTGAGAGGGGGCGTGTGCTGCAGTGGTACACCCCACTGTCAGCAACACTACATTCCTCCTTTACCTAGGGATAAAACAAACTGGAAAAATATAATGGCACACAAATGTCTCTCTGGTCAGTGGGTGTGCTGTAACAATTATAGCTGCTGCATTTAACAAAGTTCACCAAACTGTCTCTGGCGCAGTCTCTGAATTTACTGTGAGGTCCATAACTTACAGGATATAAAACAGAACAGTCTTACTTTATTCTCGGCGGGGTCAGCCATCTCGGTCAGTTCAACGCCAGCACTGGGCCACAAAGTCTCGGTACCTCTGGGAAGGTTTGGGGCACGGACGTAAACTGTATCTTGCTTGGCTTCGCCCTTCCACCGTGACTGGGGGTTGTTCTTCTAATTCTCTAGTCTTGTTGACGCTGGGGTCTTCTGCTGGTCTCTCTGGCTCCTTTTCCCTCGGGGTGATGTCACCTGTTTGGTGTGTTGCGGTGTCGGTTCCGGTTGGTTCTGACGGTCTGCACTGGGGGGTCAGGTGCCAGTCATCCGGTTCCGGGTCCTCTCCTCTCTCGGGTATTTGTTTGAAGAACGAAATGTTCCTTGTGACCACTTCTCCGTTCCTGACAGCCGTGACCATGGTCCCGTTTACCTCTGTTACTCTCCAGGGGTCCAGTTCGAACGGTAGACAGACCTTCTCGCCAGGATGGCGATCCTTTACAAGAACCCTGTCCCCGACTTGGATTGGGCTGTCTGCTGCCCTCCGTCTTCGGGATGCTTCCTGGTTGTTCTTGGTGCGCTGTTCCATGGACCGGTTCCTGGGGTTTGGGGCTAGCTCCCACGTGGGGTGGTGTGGGATGGTGTCAGCGATAGCCCGGTTAAAGGAGAGTCGGCTTGGGGAGACTCCTGTGGTGCAATGTGGGGTCAGGCGATATTCTCGGAGAAATTGGTAGATGGCTAGCTCCAGACAGTGGCCATCAGCATCTGCAATTTGGATTGTTTTGTTTAAAGTTCTCATTAGCCTCTCGACCTCTCCGTTGGCCTGCGGCCATCTTGGTGTTATCCGTTTGTGTTTGATGCTATGGCTCTGCAGGTACTCTGTAAACTCGCTGCCATTGAACGGGGGTCCATTGTCAGTGCGGACTTCATCCATGAGCCCGTGGGTGGCGATGATTTTTTCAAACTTAGGGATCACTTCAGATGCTGCTGTCGATGTCACGATTTCTACTTCGGGGTAGCGAGAGAAGTCATCTACTACGACGAGCATGTACTTGCCCCCGGGGAGGCTGCCGAAGTCTGCACTCACTCGTACCCACGGGGATGTTGGCCCTTCTTCGGTGATCACAGGTGCTGGAGGGTTTGGTAGGCTCGTCGCTAGGCACACTGGACAACTATGAACCACTTCTTCGACTGCTCTGTCGAGTCCTGGGAGCCACAACTTGCTTCGGAGTCTGTTTTTAGACTTGACGATCCCTTGGTGTGACCCGTGTGCCAACAAGGCAGCTTGTTGGGCGAGGCTGCTGGGCAATACAAGGCGAGGGCCTCTCAGGAGGCATCCTTCGGCTGAGATGGACAGTTCGTGTCTGACTTGATACAGGGCCTTCAGGACGGCTTGGGCTTCTGGAGTGCGAAAAGATGCCGGGCTCTGCAGCGCCTTCCAGTCGCCGGATTCTATGGCATGGATTGCGATCTGGAGGCAGTCATCATCCTTGGTGGCCCTCGCTACCTCCTCCAGGGACATCGGTCGTGGTCTTGACCGCTCGACGATTAGCCGGACGTATTCTTCTGTGGCTGCTGCTTCGGCTGCCTCAGCTTCGGTGACTGGACGGGCGTGCCTTGATAGATAATCCGCGGGGTTCCGCGTACCGGGCCGGTATTCCACTGTGAATTGGAACTCCTGCAACTGCAGCACCCATTTCTCGATTCTCGGAGGTGGGCGAGAGGAAGAGCCTTGGAAGAGTGGTATGAGGGGCTTATGATCCATGATCACTGAGAAAGGATGTCCATAGAGGTAAATATGGAAATGGCGGCACCCCATAGAATGGCGATGGCCTCTCGTTCAATTTGCGAATAGCGTTGTTCAGTAGGCGTCAGTGTGCGGCTGGCGTACGCTACAGGGGCACACTCTCCGCATGCCTGTCGTTGCGATAGGACAGCTCCAAGGCCGGTGGGGCTGGCATCAACTAACAGTTGTGATTCGTGTTGCGGGTTGAAATAGGCTAGGGTTGTGTCAGCCGACAGAGCTGCTTTAGTGTTTGTGAATGACTCTTGCTGTTCCGGGCCCCATGTCCAGGCGGCATTTGACTTTGTGAGGTCGCGGAGGGGCCCCGTCAGGTCCGACAGATCCTTGATGAAGCGCCCGCAGTATGTCACCATACCCAGGAAGCTGCGGACGGCCGTCACAGATGTGGGGGCTGGCACGTTGTGGATGTCCTTGACTTTCTCTGGGTCTGGGCCCACTCCTTGATCGGAGAACCTGTATCCAAAGAAACTGATGTCTTTGCGTAGAAATTCACATTTGTCCTTGTGGAGAGTTAGTCCTCTCTCCTTCAGCCGGTTGAATACTGCTTGGAGGCGTCTGATGTGTTCTTCCAAGGTCGGGGCGTGTACCAGAATATCATCGCTCACATTGAGCACTCCGTCGAGGCCTTGTAGGACATTGTGAATGATGTTTTGAAACACCTCCACTGCGCTTGATATGCCGAAGTTTAGCCTCGTGTATCTCCACAGGCCTGCGTGGGTGGAGAAGGTCGAGATTGGGCACGAGTCTGGGTGCAGGGGAATCTGATGGTATCCCGACCTCAGGTCCATCTTGGAGAACCACTTGGATCCTGCGAGCTCCCCAATGATATCGTCAATGGTCGGCGTCAGGTGACGTTCTCTCTTAATTGCTAGGTTGGGGAGGCGCATATCTACACATATTCTTACTGCCTCGGGTTGCTTCGGCTTCTTGGCCACTACAATGGGGGATACCCACGGTGTGGGTCCAGTCACTCGTTCGATGATGCCAGCCTGTTCGAGCATCCTCAGTTCGGCTTCAACTTTGGGCCGGAGGTGAAAAGCGATCCGTCTGTGCCGGAGGGCTACTGGGGCCACCGATTGGTCAATGTGGAGTCGGACGGGGGGGCCTCGTAAGCATCCGATGCCCTCGAACAGCGAGGAGTGTTCTGAAACCAGATGATCCAATCCTTGGGCTTGTACTGTTAGGGCAAAATGTATGAGCCCGAGCTCTCGTGCTGTTCTGCAACCAAGAAGGAACCCTGACACTTCTTGGGATACATAGATTTTTGTCTGTAGCTGCGTTGAGTCGTGGGACACAGCCGTCCTGAATACTCCACACAGGCGCAACGGGCGCCGGGTTCCGTAGGCGAACACTTGCACTCTTGTGAGGTGAAGTGTGGGGGCATTTTCGAGGCATTGGTACACGCTGGCGGCCATGAGGTTTATCGTCGCGCCAGTGTCGATGAGGGCTCTGACTGCTTGGCCATGCACTTGGACGGTGCACATTGGTTCGGTCGAAGACGTGGCTGCTAGGGTATTGAGCATGCGCACCACGTGGACTGACGCGGCGTCTTCTTCGTCGTCGTCCATGTCGCTGCTGTTTGACGTGTTCGGTAGTGGCGCCATCTGTCGCACTCTCCTGGGAGGGCCACTCTGCTTCTTCCTTTGCGACGATAAGCAGATGCTCGCAAAGTGATTGGCTTTGCCACACGCGCTGCAGATTTTGCCATGGGCGGGGCAGGCGCCTTTGTGGGGAGTGGCACCTCCGCACCACATGCAGGCTTGATCGTGGGTGGATTGGGCCTGCTTCGGCCGCCCTTTTCTGGGAGGTTTCATCCGGTTGTCTGTAGATTGCGATTTGATGGCGCACACAGGTTCCGTCTTGACTGTGACCGCTGGTTTCGGCTCCATAGGGTCAGCACGGGCTTTGGAAAGTTCTTTAGACCGCCCCAGGGCTAGGATGTCGTGCATAGACATGGCGTCCGTTTCTAGCACCCTCTCTCGCAGTTTCAGGGAGGCGCACCCCTGTATGAATTGAGCGTGAATTTCATCCTCCACATCCGGGAGAGTGCACGTGCTGGCTAACTTCTTGAGCCAACCGTAGAATACATCTACGGACTCCTCTGGGAGTTGGCGTGCTTGGCGGAGTAGGAAGCGCTCGTAATCCACGCTGGCAAATGGCTCAAAATACCTCGTGATGGCGTCCCGTAGGGTGTTATACGTGTGGGGCAGGTCTCCCTCCGTGATGTCTTTGGAGATGTCGTGGATGGCTTCACGCCCTAGGTGTAACAGCATTGCGCGCCGTCGCTCTGCTGCAATGCCCGCTGCGATGAAATAATTTTCAAGCCGCTCAACCCACTTCCTCCACCGGGCAGCCTGGGAAGGGGGGGTTCCAGTGACTGCGAATGGTTCCAAAGGCGGTACGTTGGCCATGATGGCCGACACTCGGCAGGGGAGGTCGGCAGGGGGGCTTTAAGCAGGTGCGACAGGCCCCAGCAGTCACCAGACGAAGAGCAAACACAGTGGGAGGCTTTCCGGTACAATGCAGTGCTTGCAGGCCCCGTTCCGCGGGAAGCGTGAGGTTTGGAAGGGCCGATGACACGCGCAATGCGTGAGGATTGGCAAAGAGGCCGCGTAGCACGTCAGACACGTGGCGCGGGGCGCACACAGTGCATGCGCGGGCCTACCAGGAAGCTGCCGGGGCTGGGCCCGGGGAATGAGACGTGGCTTGGGGGCCGGAGGCCTCAGGCAGCGGGCAGAAGTCTTGGGGGTACCTGGCAGTGGCGCTCAGGGCCACGCAGCAGCGGAAGTCCGTGGACAGCCGTGAGGCTGGGCGAAGGCGCTCCGGGGGCACCGGCAGGCACCTCCGAAGGCAGAAGCAGGTAGGCCGGCGGCGACGCCGGGGTGGGCCACGGCGGGCAGTCAGCAGCACAGGGGGGGCGCTGGGGAGAGCGCCACGCAGGCTGGGCTGGAGGATGGCAGCCAGGAACAGCGTGAGTGGTGGCGGCAGGGCACGCAGTGGGCCGGACAAACAGCCACCTCGTCGCCAGTGTAGTGTCTTGGTCTGGGCCTAGGAATTAGGGACGCCGGACACGTGTGATACTGTTTGTGGCGGGTATCTAACCTGACCGCGCCCAGAGCCCTGGGCCTTTTATTAACTGCTTTGCGTGTCCACGCTTACGTCTGGACTCAACCAAAGTCCCCTTACGCTCGAGGGGCAAACTAGACAGGAACAGTGAGAGGGGGCGTGTGCTGCAGTGGTACACCCCACTGTCAGCAACACTACACCACCCTCCCGCTTACCTGAGATCCTGATCCTCGTCTCCACTTCCCCTTTGGTTTTCGGCGCTGGCTCTCCTCTGCGGTCCTTGCTCTTCTCTGAACCCGCATCTTCTTGGGAACTATGCCAGCTTCGATTCCCTTCTTCCTGCTTCGAGGGCATTTTGGTTCCGGTCCCTCTGCAAAGCGGAAAAGACCTGCAACAAAGAGAAAAAGGACAAGGTTAGAATAAACAATAACCCCCGTGCGGCAAGTAAGTGCATCAACATATTTTACTCTCCAAAGCCTTTTGGCATACGGTCCAAGGATTTTGTCACAGACATTCGTGATACAGAAACCGAAAATTATTTGAAGTTATTTCATTGTTGGAACATTGTGATTCGAATTGAAACTCGAAATCTGCAAGGCTTGCAATTAAACAGAGACTCATACAGACTGCATGCTGTGTTTTGATGTAAGAATACAGCACAAGATTCATAAAGACTTCTGGCTTAAGCGAAAGTGAGTTGTAAAAAGCAAACGCCCACCACACAACTGATTTAACTGTTTGTGCATGAACATTTGTAAACTTGACAATGGTTTATTTTTGTCACCTTATTAAAGCATCACGCCTTGTAGAGAATCGCGTCATTATAGAAAGTCCTGCCTGGAAGCAAAAGTCCAGGAACAGAGAGGTACTTAGTAGAGTCAAGAAATCTGATAGTTTGTTGAAGGAGTCAGGTACTAGGTTAGAGGTAGGTTGAACTTACCTGTTCTTTGTTTATGTTTTATTAGATACGAGTTCTCACAATCAGCCTGACTGAGCTCCAGTTTACATCAAATCAGCAGATGTGGTCGTACACAGGAGCAGTGTTATTTCTCTTTTATTATTTTATCCACTTCCCCCCTTCCCTGGAGCTTCTTATCTTTGTACATTGTATACAACTAGTGTGCTGGAACAAGAGGTTTCAGGGTGGGTACGGACTGTCTTCAGAATCCAACAGAACTGTCAGGATACTCAGGTGAGTTGGAGTGTGACACTAGCTTACCTTGCAATTTAACTGAGGAAGGCAGGCCACCCGGGAGAAGCTGTACATCGGGGGACAGGTTCAGCCTGGATTTCACCCGTCCCTCCCCTCAGTGGGCTGAAGGGTCCCCATGGCGTGAGCAACCCCCGACTCGGGGTGCCTTACAGAGTTTAGCAGGTAATAGCCTGTATAGCACATGCAAGGAGCCAATAACAAAGTAGGCTCCAGGCTTCAGTAGGTGCTGTATGATGGTGGACTGGCAGCCCCACACAAAAGATGCTACTACCTGGTGTCCCAATTGATAAATATCAACAACTGAATGTTTATGGCTACCACTGAGCCGGTGTACCAAGTGGACCGGCATTCCATGGGCAGGAGAGGTTTCCCAATGGTGCTTTATTGGAGGTGTTGCGAGAGAGACAACTCTCAACACACACTCAGACAGTGGTGCGAACATGGCGTGAGGTCATAAACAAGCTGACAGCTCAGAGCCCGCTCTGGGACTACAATGGGCTGCGGGAGGTGGGCTACTTGCAGGGTCTCCAAAGATGGAGTATAATTGGGATTTATCATCTTGGGGACATCTGGCGCAAAAGGGAAATGATCTCCTTCGAGGACCTCAAAACTGAATTTCAAATGGCAGACAGAAGAGCAGGAACAGCTGCTCTTGGATCTGATGGTGGAGAGGGTCATCTCTCTCACAACCGGAAGCTCACAAATAACTCTCCGGCCCCCTGGGCCCCCTAGGGAGGTATGGGAATCTGACATGGGGCTCATGGAGGGAGATGACTGGGCAGAGGCATTACAGTGCACTAGAGAGACAGTCATAAGGGTGCGCTTCCGACTTATTCAACTTAGGCTATTGCATCGGTCCTATGCCTCCTCAACACTGTAGCCTCAATGTGGATACTGTGATGGGTGTGCCAGGGTGTGAGGATGAATGCTCATTTTCTTTACCTAATATGGGCATGGCACACTATTCAACAGTATTGCGAGGGACTCACCAAGATTATGGCTGAGTCCACAGGGCTCCAGGTCCGTTAGAGGTGAGATGGCATATACTCGGTTTAAGGGAGGACAGGTGGCCCAAGCACATGGGAATATGGCTCATGCTAGCCTCAGGAGTGGCAAAGAGAAGTATTGCACATGCATGGTCTGTGGCAACACCCCGGGGTACAAGACTAGGAGCACAACGTGGATCGGTGCCAACAGGAGAAGTTTATTTATCAAAATGGGAGTTACCCAGAAAATGGTAAATGATTTGGACCCATTGGGAGGACTATAGAAGCAAGTAGGCGACAGCTGGAAATGAAGAGTGACACTGGTGGGACCGGGATATGGACAGAGGGAGGGAGCAATATTATTAATATATACTGAGTATACATATGTTGGGAAAAATGTTTAAAATATTTATTTGTAACATTTTTAGTAGGAAACATATTGCTTCAAAATATATACAAAAATGAAAACATTGAATTGTAAAATGTATATGTAAAATATTTATTTTCAAAACATTAAAACATGTATGATTTTTTTTTGAATCAGTACTTAATGCAAATGGTGTTAAACAAACTGTCAAACTCATATCTACAAAATATGTATAAAATCAACAATGTGATATTAAGGGTAAATATATAATATGTAAATATAAAAGTAATGCAAAACCAATATTTATATATTATTTGTAAAAAACTGCCACCATTACACTGCATCCAACTATAATAAAATAATGCATATTAAATAAATGTTATATAAATGTTGTGTAACAGTTCCAGTCCAATCTAACCCACATTGGGGAAGGTGTTGCACATTGAATGGGTTATATTATTTACTATTAGCACTCCAATGTAAGGTACATTGTCGGAGATGTTGGACATTAAAAATGGGTTAAATTAACTATTACTACTTCAATCTAAGCTACACTGGGGACAGTATTAGTCATTGAACAGGTTACATACTGCTCCCACCCTTCTAAGCTCCAGTTGGGAAGGATTTGGACATTGAAGGGGGTACATTTATTATTTCCACTCCAGTCATAACTAATGTATTCCCTTGTGCCTCACTACTCACAAATAATGATAAACTTAACTTAGATTTGAAAGGTCAGAAATTTTCCATAATGACTTCATATTAACCGTGTAAAATCAGCACCATAGTACACAGAGTAACTGTAGGAGGCTAGACTAAAATTAGGACAGTTAGAAAGACAGTGGCATAAAAAGCATGAAAAAGAACACTACCTTTCCCCACCCTGCACTAGCACAGTAAAGAAACTGTAATGATGATTGAGTTGTATGATCTGAGATTGAAAGATGATCAAGGGTAGGTATCAGCTCTGGTGCTTTTTGATTTACCAGCAGCACTCGACATGGTCAATCACAACCTTGGTGGTGATCAGCAGAATTTGGCCGGAACTCTGCGTAACGCAGAGTCACCAAATTCCACCAATTCTGCGGGGGGGTCAGCAGTGATGCAAACTGTGATGTTAACAGTGAGGTCATCAATTATGTCATTTGAGATGTCATCAGTAATTTCATAAATTATGTCCTAGAATATGCCATGAGTGATGTAATGTATGTGGCCATATGCAGTGCATGGCTGAAGCGCCCATATACTTATATTTATACTTATGTTAAGAAATTATAATTCATGGCCTAAAGTTACACAACTGTACAAGTTACAATTTATTCATATAAGTATAACTATAAGTAAAATCATAACTTCTCATTTTCAATGGTTTTTTTGTGGGTAACTACAACATCCTTGTAACTTTTGCTTTATTCAATGAATTTCTATGTTTTATTTTTATGTAAAGTAATACAAAATTAGCGTACGTTAATACACAACCACCGTGCAGGGCCTTTGGCCCTGCATGCTGGGTGTTGGTCTGCGGCCAGGCCCTGTGGTTAACCCCCGCATGCACCCAACCCCATGCTGCGTACTCCCAATGGCTACACGCAGGGGGGGTATGGTGTAAGTGGGTAATGTTTTTTTTTACCATTGGGCTTTGAATCCATGGATCCATTGCAGATTTACACTTTGGGTTGCACTGTATGCCATGGTGTATCAGCAGATCACCCCCCCACCACAAAATTGGACAATTTGTTGCTCATGAGACTCCTCCAAGTGTCCTATGGAGCCAGGATATTTCTATTCAGCCCCTTTATGTGTTTTTTTATTTATCTTTTTCCCCGTGGCCCAGGCAAAAAACAAAATGGTGGCCGAAAATTTCCTTTCATGTTGTGGCCAGCCAATTAGGTCCTTGCTTATCACCAGTATCCATGGGTCCACATCCCCAGATATCTCTCTTTTTCTTCCCTTAAAAACGTGAAACTACTGAACAGATTTACCCCATAATTACAAAAGGAGTGGTTCTGGCTGTACCTGTTCCTGGAACTTGCAGAATCCCATCAACACTGCATGAGGAAAAATAATTTTGGAACCACCCTTTATGTTATGTTATGTTATAAGAGACTTATAACGCGCACAATTACTCAAGAGTATCCTGGCGCGATAAGGACTGCAGACGTGTGGAAGGAGAACAATTTAAAAAGCCTGATTAAAAAGGTGAGTTTTGAGGAGTATCTTAAAGGCACGGAAGTCCTGGGTGTGGCGCAAAGCGACGGGGAGACTGTTCCTGGGCGTGGCTACCTTGACCGAAAGTGGCTGACCCCCTAGTCTAGAGCGCCGGAAGCGGGGTATGGCCATCAGACGGTGAGAGGCAGAACATAAGGATCGTCGAGGAGTATAAAAGGCCACTTGTTTCCAAATGTAAGAGGGTCCTGAATCATGCAGTGCTCAATGGGCTAGGGTGAGGGCCTTAAATTGCACCCGCTGGGCCACAGGCAGCCAGTGGAGGTCGCGCAGATGTGACCTTATACTGGATCTCTTAGAGATGTTGAATAAGAGTCGGGCCACCGAGTTCTGGATCAATTGGAGTCTATTCACCAAATATCCCGGGCTGCCAATAAAAAGCATGTTGTCAAAGTCCAAACGGGACAAGATAAGTGCCCGAGCCACCATTTCCTTCGCCGGCTGAGGGAGCAAAGGGAAAAATCTACTAAGCGACTTGAGTGTGCCAAAACAGACACCCCTTAGTCTCTTGATGTGGTCAGAGAACCGGAGATCCCTGTCGAACCAGACTCCCAAATTTTAGTCGGACCACCCTCCGGAAGTGGACGGGGGAAATCAGAGGTCCCCAGGGCATCAACAAAGTGTGGAGGAAATTGGCCATACAGCAGAATTTCAGATTTCCCCTCATTGCACTTGAGCTTAGCCTGTGCCAGCCATGTAAACACAGCGGCAAGGCAGCTCTGAGCAGCCCCAGTGCACATGTCGGGCCATTTCAAGTGAATAAAAGCTGGGTGTCATCAGCATAAGGCATGATTTTGGCACCCAGCTCTTCCGCCAGGGAGATCAATGGAGTCAGATAGATGTTGAAAAGCAGAGGGTTCAGAGTCGAGCCCTGAGGGACTCCAGTCGAGACCTTCATGGCCGAGGATGAAAAAGGAGGTCCCGACCTGCTGAGTGCGGGCATCTAAAAAGGACTCCAGCCAGGTCCCCCGGAGCCTTTAGGAAAGTACCAATCTGGCCGGGGGGGGCGGTAAATCAGTGTGCCCCCCAACATGAAATGGGGCGATAAGGTGAATAAAAAATCCAGAGCCTCGCCCTCCAACACATCCACAGAGGTTTTGCATGCAAAGGCCCAGTTTTCCCTGAACACCACAGCGCCCCCCCCCCCCTCCCCGACGTGCGGTCTGCATGTGCTAAATGATACCCACGGGGGACAGCGAGTCCAACCACCGGCTCACACGACTCCCTAAGCCATGTTTCGGTAATAAACAGTACATTGAGCTTATAGTCTACAATTAGCTCGAAAATGTTTTCTGCATGTCTCACCATTGAGCGAGCGTTAATAAGGGCTGCCAGAACGCCCAACTCCTTCCCTACTGTAACGCTCCGACTAGAGAAATTAGTAACAAAGTGGAAGCTGCAACTAGGACACCCCCTTGCCAGATCTAAAATATCATCACAGCGGTTCAAACCTGTGCTAGTGACTGGGTCCATTGATAGCAGTTCAGCACGATTGTAGGTGTGCTGCGCGCTTGGTTAGTCATCTGTTTTTAAAGGGGGTGAGGCGACGACTAGAACGCCAACATCAACCTCCGCAAAACCGGAAGGTGACTCCCTCCACGACAATCGGGACCAAAGAGCCCGCGTTGGAACGAGGAGTGCAACCGGCTGGCTTACAGTGCAAATGCAAGTGAAAACATTAACCGCATCACTGCGGCGGCTTTTCCCGCTGTGTGCGGCTATTTACGAAAAGCCGCGTTACGTGACGAGCTCAGCTCGTCATCCGCACACGACCACCGTGGCTGATGACGAGCTGAGCTCGTCATCAGCAGCGAAGGGGTTAAAAGGAAGAAGAACTAAGGTGACATTTTAAAAAGATTTTACTTAAAAAGTTAGCAGCAATGATTTTACTTAAAAAGTTAGCAGCATGATTTTACTTAAAAAGTTAGCAGCAGTGTGATATCGACAGTGAAAGCGCAGGAATCACACAATTGAAAATCAATCAAACCTCCTCTAGCAAACACTTCCACACGCGCGTCCCCCACTTGATAAATCCCCCCAAAGCTTTCCAGACAGCTGCTGGACTAACTTGTGAAGATTTGTGAAATGGTCACAAAGTTAATAACAAAATTAAAAACGCTTTGTCTATGGGAAACATTGGTCATAATTATATATATTATTATTATTATTATTATTTAACGATTTGTAGAGCGCCTGGTGACCCGGAGGCATCCCCGCGCTGTAAGAACTAGAGGTGGCCAGAGGGGAGGGGAAGGAACTTATTAGGGGAACAGCAGAGTTTTATATATATATATATATATATATATATATATATATAAATATATATATATATCATTCACAAACGATCCTGTCGCAGCGGGAACAGCTTGGCAAGTCGGTGCTTGGTTCGGGACCAGGACCGGGTCCCGTAAGTTTATCTTTCACGAAAAGGAAAAGCCAGCACTCCGCTCGTTGGATGCAATGAAGATTTATTCAGACACTGTCTGAATAAATCTTCATTGCATCCAACGAGCGGAGTGCTGGCTTTTCCTTTTCGTGAAAGATATATATATATATATTATCTACTGGGGGTCGCCAGTAGGTAGTTATAGTTGCAACCTAGTGTCCAAAGGAAAAGCATTTTTTGATTTGCTTATAACTTTGGCGTCGTTTGAGGAATCTTTGCAAAGTTCTCCTCCCAAAAAGTCTATCCAGGTCAGCTCCTATCCTGAAACTTTGGGGGTGATTCATCAATCGGGGCTGAGGAAAAAGGGGGTTCCAAACGCGTTTTCCCTATGTTAATTGCCATAGGAAATTGTGTGAATAGCTACAGCCCGAACTGCTGAACGGAATTACCCCAAATTTGGCAGAACGGTGGAGCTTGGTTTAGGGAGCGACCTTTTTTTTCACATGGTGTAAATTCGTTCATTCGTTTTTTAAAAATACAAAAAAAAACATTTTCCCATATGAAACTTTGTGCAAGGCTACAGCCAAAACTACTAAGCAGAATTACCCCAAATTTAGCAAAAAGGTAGTGCTTGGAACAGAAATCGACTTCTTTTTTCAAATGGTGTAAATCCACTCAGTAGTTGCTGAGAAATTTGAAAAATATACGTTTTGATATCTGGGCGGAGCCTGAATCCGGTGCACAAGATTCACTGTGATTGGCTGTCAAAATTCCCAACCAGGAAGTGTTGACAGCCATCTTGTAACTCGGTAGAAGCGAGGTATATAGGTATTAAACAACAGAAGGGGATAGGGTAAAAACACCTTGACCTCCTAGGCATGCTTAGGGGGTCTCAGGAGGACCCGCAGGGCCAAAGAAAGCATTTTTGTAAAAAAACAAAAACGGCGCAAATCGTGCTGGGGTCGCGGGGTCCCGCGTTTTATTTTAATGAGACCCCGGGGTGGGCTAGGTCCCAGGGGAATTTTGTTTAAAAAAAAAGTGGGGCTCACTGGAGCTATGGGGTGCGCTGGGGTCCCTGCAGTTCTGGGGCTTTACTCATGTTGGGAGGGGTGTTGCACTGCCCCTCTCCTGGAGCCCTCCATGTGCTTATAACTTTGGTGTCTGGCGTTTTATTTTAATGAGACCCTGGGGTGCACTAGGTCCCAGGGGATTTTTTTTTTTAATAGCGAGGCTCACTGGGGCTGTGGGGGCCCGCTGGGGTCCCCTCAAACCCAGGGCTTTACTCATGTTGGAGGGGTGTTGCACGGCCCCTCTCCTGGAGCCCTTTATGTGCTTCCTTTCCCAAAAGTTTCTCTTTTTTGATCAGCTCCTATCTTGAAAGTTTCTCTGGGGCCGAGAAAAAAGGGGGGGCCCAAAACTTGTTTTCTCAATGCATTTTCCCTAGGAAACTTTAGACAAGCTACAGGTCAAAGTGCTGAACGGAAGGGAGAAAGGTCTTGGTCCAGAAATCGTGCTTTTGTTGAAATGGTGTAATTCCGTTCAGTAATTTTTGAGATATTAAAGGAATGTATGTATCTTACTCTTTCTCTCATTCTCTCACTTCCTCTCTTTGTCTTCCCCTCTCTCTCACTCTTACTCTCTTACTCTCTTCCTCTATCTCAATCTTTCTCTCTCTCTCTCTCTCTCTCTCTTCCTCTCTTTCACTCTTTCTCTCTCTCTCTTCTTCTCTCTCACACTCTTTCTCTCTTCCTTGCATCTCACCCTTTCTCTCTCTCTGTCTTCCTCTCTCTCTCACTCTTTCTTTCTTTCTCTCTCTTCCTCTCTCTCACTCTTTCTTTCTTTCTCTGTCTCCTTTGCTGGATGCATGACGCACCATCTTATCTTTCTTTTTGTCTTGCAGGCTGTGATTCACAAATGGTTCAGCGATAACATAGCTGTACATAGTTTTATTTGTTGTTGTTTTGTTTTAATAAAATGTTTTATATGCAAATCCATACATGAGTAAGATTCTTATTTGTCCAACCTCACAGGCATCTTCTTATTAATGGTTCGCAGATGGACACTTGCGGGCCCAAGAAGATTGTTGGGGGTATGCTGGTAATGTGCTACGAGAGTGCGTTAGCTACTAATGTGGGGAGATGCAGTGTGAAAGGGGTATCTCTCACAGACAGAGCTCTGGTATGTTTTCATAAATGCCTCCGACAGATGCCAGCTGACGGAATGAATCACAAAATGGCTTTTCAATGCTCATATAGTGTGACTTATGACCAGTTCGCACCCAAGCTCGCTGAAGGACAACTGCGGCCCGTGGGCTCGACTCGCAGAGGCAGAGCTATGGGCCATCCGCTCCCAGAGGAACAGCAGTGTAGTAGCTCACAGTTGTAGAGGCACCGCAGTGTACTAGCTCGCAAAGTTGAGAGCTGCGAGCCGACGGACTGGCTTCTAAAGCCATAGCTGCAAAGTGGTGATGTTGGACAGAGGGCGTGTGAAAGGGATATCTTCCTACTGGTGTCCTGGAGTTTAAATCTTTAACCCTCACTGCGTCCACATCATCATTACACAGAGCTCCGGTATATTAAATTTCCCCCAGGACCTTTCTTTTATATTTTCACTCTATGTGAGGCACAAGATGGCTGCTAACACTTTCTGGTTTGAAGTGTAAGCAGCCAATCAGAGGACACTTCCTACTTTGAAGTGTTAGCAGCCAATCAGAGGCAAGCTCATGCTCGGGAGTTAGGCACCAACCAGATATATGACATTGTTGATGACATCACTGATGATATCATCCACGTGAAAATCTTATTCACCTCGTCATTCCTTAATAAAACCTTTGATACACCCACTCTAAAATACAGACTACCATTTTCGAAAGAATAGAGACACCAATACCAGTTACTACGTACGCCCTCACTGATTCCTATGTCTACACACACATCCTTTCATTCATCCATACTGTCACTCATAGATGCAGTGACTCATCAATACAACACTATAATAGGCACTCATACACCTATACAAACACTCACACAACACCACTCATCCAGAGTTACTCAAAACCTAGTCAGCCCAATACTAGGGACAAATGACAGTCCTTTAGCCAAAAGACTATGTACATTGGAATCAAAAGTAGTTTTAGACAAATTAAAAATAGGAATAAGATCCAAATGTCCTGGTTGACTCATTGTCTCCAGTATTGTGGTCTCCTCCCTCGTGGGTATTGTTGATAGTTCCCTGGGTATTGGTATTGGTACGGATCCTCTGCCTGCATGTATTGCCCCCTCCCTTGTGCCCTGAATCGCACTTGCGGGGTAAATTGACAGTTCCCTAAAAAACGGCCCCTTCTCTGGTTTTGTTGGTAGTTGAATCTCCTATAGGGATCTCCTCTAGATGAACTGGGTCCTGCCTCCCCCTCTGAATCGGAGGATTCTGAAAAAGTAAGGATCTTTTTATTAGTCCAGTGCTGCTCGTCTCCTTGTTGGCCCTGATCTTGGGGGGTATTATAATATTGCGGCCCAAGGTAGGGATAGATTTTCTCTTCAGAGAAGTATCGGATATCTTTTTTTAGTTTATCTGTCTTTTTCTTAATCAGGTAATCATTGAACGAGTCCAGTTCTAAATTAACCTCATCCAGTTTTTTAATAGCTTCATCCACAGAGTTATTCTTTCTAAGAGTCTCCTCTAGAGTGGCTATTTCTCGCAGGAGTGAATCCACGACCTTGCGTGCAGTCTCAATAATCAGGAACATGAGGTCCCTAGAACAACGGTTAGCAATAAGTGACCAATTTTCTAAGAATTTCCTAATCTCTATAAAGAGTCCTGGAATATTCCGTATCGAAGTCCATTTGGAATAACGCCTGCCCGCAAATATGCCAGCATAAAATCTGCATGTGATTCGGTTAATTTCGCTTTCTTTTTTAAATTCAGAAGTTTAAACCACTCATCGTTCTCAGTTTTATTAGGAGAAAAGGGTCTATCTGGCGCTGTACTCTGTCCTGTTAGTTTAGAATAGTCTTCATCGGTGAATCCGAAGGACTTGATTGTATCCATATAATCAATAAGAAAGTAGAACCAGCAACCGCAGGAGACACTTGAAATACACTATTACTACAAATCTCTGAAAGGTAAGTGTCTAAAATAGTTAGGTGAAAATACAGATGAGAGAAGATGGAAATAATAGAGAAAGAAACACACAGATCAAAATAGATTGCCCATCAGCTAACCACAAGAACAACACCTACCCTCACAGCAAAGGTGCTGGGGAACACTACAAGAACAAAAGAGGGACCCTGGACACAGATACTCAGAGAGGCTGCAAGGGAAAATGCAAATAACAAGAACAGAACCTCTCTCAAACAATTTATTTAGGCATAAGTCATTTTTCTTAAATAAATTGAAATAAATACATTGCCCCACACACAGAACTATTTAGAAAAATATGTTATTCCTTTAATTATTTTACATACGTTCTTTATAGATTAAAACAGTCACCAGATACATTTTCATCATATACACATTAGATCATTGAAAATGTAACCCACTAAGCAAAATATACATCCATCACGCATCTCAAAAACATTCCACTCATTCACACCACTCAAATACAACACAGTCTCACCAATATGGACCAACTCAGCAGTATGTACAAAAAATAAAATAGGCACACGATAATGGTATACAATAAATATATACAAACAAGAGAGAAAAGAAAAAAAAAAGAATTTCTTTTTAAGACCAAAAAACCTGACACGCGTTTCGGACAGGAAGACTTGGTCCTAAATTCCTTCGTCAGGGCGCATTTAATCAGTATATTCCAATTTTACCGTCTTTATCTTGACTTCATGGTATATAGACTCCAATCCAAATTAATGGTATCAAGGGGTTACAATGGGTACTCAAAAAACACCTCTGAGACGTAATCTGTGGGGGACAATGATATCAATATTACAACTCATAAATACATCAATAAGTTAGATAAAGCTAAAGCTATGGGCATCCACACCTGAAAAAAGCTGTAGTAAAGAGCGCCCTATACCAAAATCAAAAGATAGACATGTGCTCAGAAAAAAATATATATAAGGTGTGCGCCAGAAAAGAGAAACAAGAATCGATATAAAGCCACAAATCACCTAGGTATAGCCACCACCGGGTATTTTAGTCAACTAATTTAACAATTTACAACAGGTACAGAGCGGAAAAGAAAGAGGCAATAAACCCACCCAACTCACTTGGATCTAAAGACGGGACTATAGATCTATTGCAGACGGCTAATAGAATCTCCTGGAACAGCTATATTCATATCACTTTTTAATAGGTCCCTGTGGATAGATATAGAAAGCCTTTGTGAAGGCCATAAAACTAACAACGAGGTCTCACCTTAATACCATAGGTCTAACTGATCTAATAAACCTCCATATAAGAGATAACTAGTCCTCACTCACAAAGTCGAAATACGACCTATCACGATACACTGCCTTACCTCAAGGAAACCCTCCGTAAGTCGTAGAGTAGCACCAAGTCCAAAATGGAGATATAATAAATCTGGAATTAGACGGAATCGTCAGAGATAGAATCCACACAAAGGTAAAGCCTCTTCAGAGTCGGCTTAGATCACGGAAGGGTAAACCCTTATTCCTCCTTACTTTCGCATTGAAACGAATAAATAACACGGTGTAAGCCAAAGAGAAACGGAGAAAATAACAAATGTAATGGTGAAAAGAATATATATAGGGGAAGCTAAAGATTTAAACACCATAACATAAAAATGCTCCAGCTCGTATAATCGCTCCCCCAATGTATGCAAATGGCAGGGGTGATCTCAGATGGCGAGTAAAAAGGTTGCGATAGCCTCCCTCCACGCTGGTAACATAGGGTACTATAAATCGCGATCTCGGTAAGGTAGGCTAACATACCTAAGTACCGGTCCAATTAGTCTGCGTCCGTATCGTCCGGGAGGTCAAACGATAAGACGCCCACACATACATTTTTATATATCCCTCCTCTTAACGACCAACCCCAACGAGATAGCAGGCGGCGTCACAAGACATAGAGATAGAGGTGGGACTAGTAGCCACACACACGGCCGCCATCTTAGCATAGGCAAAAACCAGCCGGTAGTGAATATAGACCATCGTAAGTATCTCAACCTAACTAAAAGTAGGACAAATGTAAAAGAAATTTATAAAAAAGAGGCACTTATTTACTGATAAGTAATGAGTGTTACTCAAAACTCTCACTCATATCGGTGTAACAAGGCACAGAACCATAAATGCATGTGTATCAACAGGATATATATATAGCTACCATTAAACCAAGCTAGGGTGCGATATACAAAGAATGAAGAACGAATCTCACAGTGAAATACAAAATATTACAATATTTAAAGATCTCTGTAGAATGATGGCCCCTGAACATGGGTTGGCGAGATATAGGACAGCGTAGAGACTATAGTGAGGCCCTCAAGGTGATGCCAGATTGTTAGGAATATGAAGTGCACAGCATAGTGACATCCAGGTATGGGGGGGGGGACAAACACCCAATAAAATATTGGGACAGAACTCTATAGGATAGCATTACTCCACGGAATGCATTCGAGAGCTGTTAGCCAGTCGGAAGGTGGCAAATAATCTCAAGGGTTGATCATTCAGCCCATGAGATTCAAATCACGGTTTCCGACATGGTTTCCATGCCGGCCTGTCTGACATGGAAACCATGTTGTAAGGCATGTTTGGGACCCCCCATGCAGGGCCCCCTTTAGCGCACATTCTCCGGGTGGAGGCAGAGGTGGCACCTATGGTGCCCCCTGTCTATCTCCACACCTAGTGGCAGCACCATGAGGTGCCTGGCACCGGTTGCAGGGATGAACCGCACCTCCCATTTCTCTATGGGAGCATGCATTGCAGCCGGTTTACAGCTGTAATGCAACCTCTCATACTTTAATATATGCGTCTGAACAGTGTTCGTCACATCCTAATGTGGATGTCGGGACCGCTGACTGGGTGTCGGTCGGTTCCATGTTGAGTCTGTGTTAAATGTGAGAACTAGAAAAGAGCAAAAGCATCAAAACAAAAGCAGAACTGACCAACACCACTACTCCCCATATTTCGGGTGCTGCGTTTCCCAAAGAAACTCGACCTGCTGCACTAATGAATGCAGCCCTGAGATGCAGGTTAGCTTCACTTCTTTTACTCATTCTCCACTATGCCAGACCATTAAGTCATTCTTGAAGCAAGCTGTTTCTTTTTTTTAAATGTGCTACCACATGTTGCCACTCTCTGTGTGCCAAGGGTGCCATCTGCCCTAAAGCTAGCAAGAAAAATGTGTCCCCATGCCCACACTTTATAGTAAAACATTCATAGCTGTGATGTAGTGGCCCCTGGGCCCCTGGACAACAGTATCATGGCACCTGATTCACTAATGATAGCTATTGCCCTTTGTTAGCAGCATGGGCTCCCATCTCACACTCTCTCTGGTGCCCAAATCAAGGTGTCTCCTCTGCTTCATTTTTCCTCTCCCTTGGGCCATTGCTTCAAGGCACAAATAAATGGGAGCACAGCAAGTATGTCCTAAGCCTCTAAGAGCTACAGCACCAATGATAGCTACAGCTCTGAGAAGCAGGCCTTCTATCTGGCCCACTCAAACAGGTCAGCACTTCCAGGCCGGAAGCCCAAGTAGCCTTCCTGCTGCTTCGTATTAACAACAAAGAAGCACATCCAGCCAGCCCTCCCACCCATTGTTGGTTTGGCCCCGTTCCATACACAGCAATGGTGAACAGAGCCATACTGCTGGCCAGGAAAACGCACCCCTGCGTTCTTTGTCATAGTAAGATTGCCATAAGTGGGGTCCAGTGGCCACTCACTGAGGGTAAAGGGGGCTCCTGTGCTGTGAAGCTGAGAGAGGGCTTTAGCACCAGGGTGCCTGCTACCTGAAAGAGATTTAAATGTGTGAAATGTGTTAATCATCCAATGTAAAGGTTTCTTGGGAGCCTGTATAGGTTTTAAGTAATAACGTCACATGAAGCTTCTTGGTGAAAAATATTTATTCTGTTTGAGAGGTAATAAATGTGTCCATTAAAAGAAGTTTGCCCATTTTAAGGGACACGTATAAATCTATTTGCACTAGATATAGTCTATAGCTTATTAATAAAATGAAAGTACTTGCTTTATCTGAAATACTATTTTACTGCACCCTGTTTTATACTGTGTAATACAACTTTAAAAGAATGACTTTCACAGTGCTTTCTGTCACTCAACAGGACCTCATGGCACTATAAATTGAAAAAGTCACCTTTAATCACTGCATTGATAAGATACTGATTCTGTGATTCTGTGGCCCCACACAGACATCTACAGTGTTCACGTTAGTCAACTGAGGTTTCATAAGGTTAAAGAGTATATTTCCTTTTGATTAGTTTAACTTTCAGTTATTTTCCTTTTGAGTTGTGTGTTATTTTTTATGGAGCTACCTGAAGGCAAAACAACAAAATGCTGAATATTTTCTTCTTTTTAGACATGTCTCTGACCCCGTCTCCACACTCATTGACCCTGCCCCATGTAGGACAGTTCACACACACTTTTTAGGCACTTTAAGAGTTGCATGGAAATGAAGACTGCCTCGAGTTGTGCTTGTCCTGCTTCAAGGCTATCTTCATTTTCAAAACACAATGATTAGAAAGAGGGTCCAAGGGCAAGTTTAATGACCCAAATCTAGATACATGCCCCACCATCTAACACTAACAACAAACAGTATCTAGGGGTCACAGAAGAATGTAACTCAACTCAAAGACCCATCCTGGACATAACTATCTTAATTCCTAATATACGTGGTAGACCCAAGTGTTCAAATATGTATAACAAGGTGCACGTGGGCAAAACTCTAGGGCATAGGTGACATTTTCCCATCAGTTGCCGTCCTGTACCGCCCATTTACATCATCTGGATTCTCCTTACCGAGGAGAGAGTGTCCACAGACTACTGCTGTTATTGAGGCTGTGACACTGCCAGTGAATAGTGTGATAACAAATGGGTGGTGTAGGTATTGGATAGGTGTAATTGACAACTGAAAAAGCAGTGCAAAAAAGTGTATGAGTGAAGGTAAGATAAAATTTGATAGCGCTGAGTAGAAGTCTAATTTTTAATGTTTTCTCTCACCTCGTGCAAATCTAAAAATTACACGAAAGAAAACAGATTTAGCATAATATCTGTTAAGCAATGGAGGTCGACATGTTTCAGCATAAGTGCTTTCATCAGGACCCAGATTGTTGCTACTGCTATCAAGTGAAGATAAAACTAAAAGTAAAGAAATTGTATCACCTGCGAGTTCCAGGTTATGTACTCCACCACAATGCTGTTGTGACGTCATGCCAAGGACAGAAAAATAAGGAGAAACATAAGACAAAAGTAAACATATATAAAGACAACACACACTGCATTGATTAGAACACCATATTCGGGTTGTCTAGAAAGTACACAGTATAAACTATTACTGCATACTAATATAACCACTCACCAATTAGTTGTGGGGAAGGCGCTTCACCCCACCTGGCTGCAGCTCAGGTATAGAGGAGCACCGCTCTAGTTAAAAACAGCATGCAAGACATTCAGTAAGTTCTTAATGAGACTAATGCAGGTAATGTTATAAAACCAAATCTCTATGCTCACTTTTTTACATGGAATCATAAGCGACTTGAAAACATAGAGCCCGGACATTAGTGAGTGAAATGCGGGTCCTCAATGTTAATCATTAACCCCCATTTGATCTTTCTAAAATGCGAGCGTAAGGGTGAAACAGCAAGAGCTATAGATGCTGCATCAGAGGTCTACTAAGATTGCCTCGGCTTTCAAAGTGTCAACCACTGTGTAGTCCAAGCGCTCGATTTTAATAAAAACTACACTGGCGCCAAAAGAACACGCAGTGGCCTGACTCGCGTTGGCTTATTGATATGGACTATACTGGCACCTTAAGAACAGTGGCCTCATGCATACCAAAGTGCTCTATGCTCAAATTCCGCAAATGAAATAGCTATCGAATATTGCTTATGCCTCATTATTCTAGGGCCCTCCACGTGTGTTAACAAAATGAGGATATAGATCACTCTCAGATAAGGCTGCAAATGCTTACCTGACCGTCGGTGTCTCCTAGCGTCCCTCTGCGCTGTCTGGGGAGGCACCGACTTCCACAGCGGTAGCATATTTGTTTCCCGTCAGGACACGTGACGCCCTCACCGGTATCACCTGATCTAGGGAACATGGGAAATGGAGTCAAAACCAACAACTCACCGTGTTATCTCTTCTAGACACCAATTTTCTAGATTTCTCTTTGTGCGATTATGTTGTTTCGCATTCTGATCGGGAAACGGACATTGTTAGTAAAACTCGTTCTCATCTCAAAGTTATGGGTAGCCAAATCAGGTCGCACTGTAATCCGTTCTCCTTTCTGCATACATAATTCCAGGCCAGCATCGCCTGGCCAGTGCAACATGGGAAATATATGCTCGCACTAATCATCACATCGCCGTACGCGGTGTCTAACACAGTTATAGCAACCAGACCCCTCAGTTCACACGTGTTTGCTGGTACATTAGATATTGTCACGGTTCAGAGCAAAAAGGATTGTGACTCTGACTCACTTGTAACTTAGATATTGTACAGTACTATATAACCACCAGGCCCAGGGGATGTGGAGCTTCCGGATAAAGACCATAAAATACCAGACACTCAAAACAAAAAACAAAAAACAAAAATACCCCTATTAGATAATGGACAGGGCATATTTTGCCAGATGTTTAACTCAATGGTATATTACAAGCATGTATCCCCAGATGTTTATGTAGTGACAAAGCTGAGTGTTAACTGTATCTCGGCCGTATTTCATCGATAAGAACAGGGAAGTTACAGCGACATCCAGGGTATTGGTTCATTCAGTCCTTCCTTGTCGCTATTTATTTTGTAAACCCACTTCTGTTCTTTATTACAAAGAAATTTGCCCACATCGGGGCAGTGGTCAGGTAAAAAGGGCTGTTCGAGCACTGTCCACATGAAATCATTAGGACCATGGCCGGCTTCCAAAAAATGGGATGTCAAGCGAGTCGCTTGTTTGCGGTACCGTACTGTACTTCTATGTTCAGAAATCCGAACTTTTATTTTTCTTGTAGTCATGCCCACAAATCGTTTTTGGCATGGGCATGTAATGAGATATATGAGGTTATCACTATTACAGTTAGTGAATTTTCGTTGTTGCCATAGTCTGCCTGTACCAATGTCTACCGATGAAGATTTACAGGTCTGTGGACAAACTGAGCGCATCCCACAAGGATGGTGGCCTTCTACTGGTGGGAGGTCCCAAAGGGTACCAACTTGTCTCGTTGGTCTCGTCTTTGGTCTGGTGTGCACAAGTCTGTCTTTTATGTTTTGTCCTCTCTTAAAAGCAAAGAGCGGCATTGCTAGACTGTCTCCCCCAGTATTCAAAATCGACCAGTGTTTCTGAATATTTTGGACCTGGTTGGACCTTGTGTTAAAAGTGTTCACAAACGTTAGCCTATTAGATTTTTCTTTTGGTAATGCCACTTCGAGAAGGGCCTCACGATTGTTATCCGATACTCGCTTCTTCGATTAGCGTATAATCTTCTTGGGGTACTTCTTTTCACAGAGTTGTTCTTCCAATTTTGCAGAATGTACCTCAAACGCTTCTCTACTGGAGCAATTCCTCTGGACCCTCAGAAACTGGCCAAAAGGCAAGTTATTTCTGAGGGACCTGGGATGACAACTTTCGTAGCTCAACTGTAAAGTTCGGATCCCAATCCTCCAGATGTTGTGTGAGTTGAGATCAGTGGTTAAACTCACGCAACACCTATTTAAAATTCAGGGTGGAATATAGCAAGACTCATTTGTCTTTCCTAGACCTTACAATCCTAGCAACATCTGGAGGTCTTGCCTTGTGAGGGTTTTGCTCATAAAAGGTTTTAACTAGTCTGGGAGCATGAACATTGGAAGAAGGTTCCCACAATCTCTCTTCAGGACCATAACTCTTCCAATTGACTAGGTAGTAAAGTGTCTTGTTTCTCATCTTAGAATCTAAGATTCTTTTCACCTCAAATTCTTCTCCCCTTGGACTTGGATTGGTTTTGGAATGAATCGGGGCCTAAGATGAGGCGAAGAACCCTTTAACAAGGAAACGTGAAAAACAGGATGAATTTGCAAATGTGTGAGTAGTTTCAACCTATAAGTCACTGAATTTATTTTCTTTTCTACCTCGAATGGACTTATGAAATGAGGTTGAAGCTTCCGATTTCCCTTCAGTCTCAAATTCTTGGTGCTAAGCGAAACCTTGCTATCAATTGAACAGTTTTCTTCTGGTCTTCTATTCTTATCTGCATAACTCTTGTAAAGTTCTTTTGACTTCTCTAATTTTTCTTTTGCTACTTGGGTGTCTTTTAAGGACTGTACAACATCTTTGGCTGCTGGAACTGAGATCTCACTAGCATGTATCATCAGATTTGGATGCCGACAATAATTTAGATAAAATGGGGAATGACCTGTAGAACTGTTCTGGGAATTATTGTGTGCACACTCTGCTGCCCAAAGAAGGTCTGACCTATCTCCATCCTGATCTAATAAATACAATCGAAGGTATTGTTCTATCTCCTGATTTGCCCTTTCAGTCTGCCCGTCGGTCTCAGGGTGATAGCTGGTGGAAAACCTAGTCTCTATATGCAAACCTGCGGTGAGAGCCTTCCAGAAATGGGTTGCACGATCTGAGACTAGGATCTTGGGAACTCCATGTAACCTCACCACATGCCAACCAAACTGTGTGGCAATTTCTCTAGCACCGGGAGGATCTTTTAATGGGGTGAAAATAGCCATCTTGGTCAAGGCATCCACAAATACCAAGATAATGCTGTAACCCTTACTAGCAGGTAAATCTACAATAAGGTCTATGGTCATCGTATGCCACGGGTATGCCACAGGTATGGGGGTATAGGCATGGGTTGTAACAGCACTTGGGGTGATTGTTGTGTCGATTTTCCCTGAGCACAGATTCCACACCCTAATATGTATTCTTTGATGTCCTTAGTCATCTTGGGCAGCCAGAATTGTCTTTTGATCAGTTCTTCTGTCTTATGGATTCCTTTATGACCTGCTAAGGGGTGATCATGGCAATCATGTAAAATTTGTTCTTTCAGTTCCAAAGTGGGTACGAACAATACTCCATCATGATAGGGCAACCCATTTCGATTTTCTCGAGATGGATCTGCCAAAACCCATTGCTGAAGCTCTTCTGGCTCGAAGCACTCCTGAACCCTCTCATCTAGAATTTTACTAATCACTACACCCACAATTTTAGATTCTGGAATGATCTTTTGGTTGTCTATCATCAATCTTTGATCTTCTGTATCCAATCGAGACAGAGCGTCCACCTTGCCATTCTTACTTCCTGGGCGATAGGTGATTACAAAATTGTAATTCGCAAAGTATAGAGACCACCTGAGCTGACGCGGAGTTAAAGTTTTCGCTGACCTCAAATATTGTAGATTTTTGTGATCTGTAAATACTGTAACAGTATGTTGCGCTTCCATCAGATAATGTCTCCACTCCTTGAAGGCATATTTTATAGCAAAGATCTCCTTCTCAGTAATAGTATAGTTGATTTCAGCAGGAAGGAGTTTATGAGAATGGTAAGCATCTGGATGTAATTGCCCGGTTTCTTTGTGCCTCTGGGAAAGAACTCCTCCAATGGCTTGCTCCGAAGCATCTGTCTCCACATAAAAAGGCTCTGTGGGAGCCGCATGAAGGAGGATAGGAGCTGAGGTGAAACTCTCTTTCAAAGACTAAAAGGCTGCTTCAGCTTCTGTTGACCAGGAAAAAGGCACACCTTTTCTTAGCAGACGAGTTATTGGAATTACTCTCTTGGAAAAACCTTGAATAAACCTTCTATAGAAGTTTGCGAATCCAAGAAATCGCTGGATCTCTTTCACTGAGGAAGGAGATGGCCAATCCAGAACTGTCTTGATTTTCTTGGTATCCATGGTTATTCCCTCGGGAAACAGAATGAACCCTAGGAAATCCAAGCAGCGGACATGGAAGGCACACTTTTCAAGCTTGACATAAAGACTGTGTTCTCGTAACTTTTCTAGGATTCCTTTGACGTGCTCCAGGTGTTCTTCTTCTGATGCCGAGTAAATCAGAATATGGTCTATATATACAATGGCACACTTGTCTATATAGGAACTTAAAACGTCATTGATAAAATACTGGAAGGCTGCCAGGGCATTACAAAGACCGTAAGGCATAACATGATATTCATACAGGCCAAACTTAGTCCTGAATGCAGTCTTCCATTCATCGTTAATAACACAAAAGAACCTGTGAGGTCTATCAGCCGATTCTATAGGCCAAACTAACATGTGGTACGCTATGTCAGTGGGTGCTACAGTCACCACAAAACAAACTTATATAGAGAAAAAGAGAGAGGGGGCATGAGTCACGTGTGTGAGGAATACAAACTCGAATAAGTAAAGCTTGCTCAAAAACTGGTCAACAAAATCCAGAACAGCTGCTTGTGGATAACCATCAAACAAACCAAGTGATCAGTCATATCATTTAGCCGTCCACACTGTGACCAGGCCCGTCCTTAGATCATCTGGACCCCATGCCACACAGTAAGTTGTAAATACTGGATCAGGTCCACAGTGCGCTATGAACCACCTATTGTTGGCCAGTTGTTGATGGTTGAGAGAAGGTGGTGAGAAATCAGTGGAACCTAACACGGAAATGGTGAATTTAAAATAGGGTGATATGTCTAAACAACTCTTTGCTAGAAACTAAGCATATACCCTAATGAAAACAACAGGAATAGTGCAAACGACAGTATGAAACAAATGACTGTCTCAAATAGGGCCAACATGTTTCTGCCTAACGGGCAAAATGCCCCTTGGCTTTCATCAGGGCCACTGCTCTTAAACGTTGCTACTGTGACAAATGTGTGAACAAAATTACACCAAATTAATCAGTGGAAACAATTAGAATAATAGGAACGATACAACATGTACCTACAATTAAGTACTCATCCTCCTTGTCACATGGAAACTCAGCGTGATCTGGAGAAGATATACATCTGTTACTCATATTGGTACAGAACGTACAAAAGATCCACATACACACGTGCTCACAACATCTCATATATGTATATTTAGAACATTTAAGGTATATTGCTCACCCAAAATGACAGGGGACTGGACCTCACCTCACCTGGGCCGTGCTCAGGTATACGAGGCCCGCTCTATGGAACAAAAAGTTGTGAAAACAGGGGAAGGCAACAAAAAAACCACACTATATGTAGAATCTAAAGGTAACTATCTGTGTTCCCTGCTGTATACATCCTAATTGCCCACAATTCAATTCACTGCCAGGACGCGAAACCCCACACCCTGGTCACTGACCTCTGGACTGGCATTATAAGAACACCTGTCCAGTTTCGCAAAAGCATATACTCTGTCTCAGATCAACCATATTGTCTCACTACTAGGTGGTGAATCATGCTGTTATATTCACCCCTACACTTTAAAGTCAAAGTTAATCGAATCTGATCAAGCCTGGCAGAAAAAAGGTAACAAACCTCCAGGCATGGCGTATAAGTAAGAATATTAGAAAAGAAGTTAACTGAATAGCCCATTCTCTCACCTGTCTGTCGGTGCCACCAAACTCTCCTGAGGCTTGGGGGAGGCATCGATGCGGCGGAAAAAGGTGTGTAAGTCCTCTAGCAACGAAGGAGACTACTTTACTTTCGTGTTTTCTTCCTTATTCATTACTCCTCTCATCCCGCCATTTTATTCATTATTGCCAGATCATGCGTTTGAAATATCCACATAGAAAACCCCCTGGTGTAAATATGGGATACACTGTTTCTAAAAGGCATCGCCAAGACAACTACAAGTGTCCGAAAAACACCCGTGCAGATCATTCCGCGAAACTACAAAATGACGTCATCGCGGCCATGTTTGTAGTTTTAAGTTTCACTTGTCTAATTCTGCCCACACGTTTTTAATGACTGTAATGCAGAACGCTATTAAATGAATAGCTTCATATGCTGTCACTAAGGCAACTAACAATGTTGGGAAATCGATATAGAACTTGAACTTGCAGGTCTTTGCCCATGACTACCAAGTGACATCATTGCGGCCATATATGTAGAGGGAAGTTTAAAAACGCTGTAGAGGGGAAGTTTAAAAACGCTGTAGGAAGCCATACCTATTAATGAACTCTCCACTCCAGCTCAGGTGAATAGTGTACGTCCAATACAACACGGAGGTAAAAAAGCAATGAAGGGGGATAAATACTTGACCCATTTACTACTTCCAATCATAAATATGACTTAGTGTGTGTAAAGTCTATGATTAATGTGCTTACAGACCCGTACTATCTTGAACGCTTGGGACATACACTAGTACCAAGTGGGTATTAACAAGGTGGGATCGAATAACCTCTTGTATTAACTTCTCATATGTGAAAGCCTTAGTCACAACCCAAATAACCTACTCTAGAAATATCCAGAGTGGTCTATCAAGGTTAAGGATAATATTTCAATACCCTTTCACAGACTTAATGGATACAGGAAGAGGAGAGCCTGAATGATGGTGGCTTAAATGATGTTATCATGAAAAATAGTATCTATTTGGCTCATACTCCCCCGTGGAGAATATTTGGGGGTGTGGACTCCTATAATAGTGCCCTCAGGTCTGTTCAAACGTTAACTTCAGTGATGCCGGAGGGAAACTAAAGAGCATTCCATGGTATCTGGTCATTGAGTCCGGCTGTGTCAGAGGAAAGCTTAAAAATCAATTTTTGTTCCTTTGAAAAGAGATATCTGGACACATTGCTTACATGGGATGGTATAAAGGGCTTCTCAAGAACCGTCCATTCGAAATCTGATTCCCCATGTTGTTTCTCAAGGAAGCGTCTGGTTAGGCGAATCAATGATTTCTTACAGCGAATTGAGCTCTTGTGTTCGAGCATGCGCACTCGCACCTTACGGGTGGTCATTCCTACATATTGAGCGGAGCACGGGCAGGTCAACAAATAGATGAGGTTATCACTATTACAGTTAGTAAAGTGAGTTTGTAACCAGGGCTTATCTGTCCCTATGTTTATCTCTGTAGAGTGTTTAGTTTGTGGGCAAATCATCACCTTCTCTGACTCTGATTAGATGGTAAGCAGCCCGAAGATCGAGTTTCGGGTAAATCTGTGCCCCCTTAACCTGATCCAGGAGAACCGAATTCAAAGGTAGTGGATATCTGTTCTTGATCGTAACCTTGTTCAGGGCGCGATAGTCAATACAGATTCGAAGATCGCCTTTTTCCTTCTTAGGGACAAAAAATAATGGTGAAAAAACCGGAGACTGGGATGGTCGGATAAAACCGTTCCTCAAATAGATTTGGATATATTCCTTTAAATGTGCATCCTCTTTTTCTGTCAAAGTGTAGATTCTGCTACATGGAAGATTTGCGTCTGGTTCCAACTCGATGTTACAATCATATGGCCTGTGAGGTGGAAGCCTTTCTGCATTTGTTTCACTGAACACATCTTCGTAATCCCGATACATTTCTGGAATTTCTTCAGTACGAATTCCGCACACTGTAGCTCCATTTTCACACAAACTGGCAGCTAAATTGGACTCCTTCACTTGCCCTCTTCCGTGAAAACAGGACTCTAAACAGTATTCAGAATTCATCACAATCGATCTCTTCTCCCAGTCAATTTGTGGTTTGTGTTCTGTTAGCCATGGAAGTCCTAGGATCAATTGGAATTGGGGGTCGTTAATCAGATTAAACTGTATGTGTTCACGGTGACCATTTGATAGCACCAACTCCACCTCTTCGGTGTGACCAACGATCGGACCGGAAGAGAGGTTAGTACCGTCCACCGCTCTCACTGCTTTACTCTTAGTCTTAGTCTTTCGTATCGCCTGCAGAACAATACTTGAAGCGAACTTAATGTCACAAAAATGCCCTGTTGCTCCGGATGCAACCATAACCGAAACGCCTGATTAAATTGAAGTTCTGTATTTCAGGGTTACTAATATGGTTAAGTGCTGAGTGGAGGACTGGAGTGTGTTAGTTAACGAATGAGATTCTGGAGTTGTGTTTTTTTAGCATCCACCAGTCCAACTCCCCCTACTGATGGTGCTGCAAGTTTTCCTTCGGCGAGGTCTTTGATTTCTTTGGACAGACTTTAACAAAAATGCCCGCTAACCCCGCAGTACATGCAAAGGTTGTTTTCTATTCTCTTTTTTTTTCTTTTGAAAGAGGGCCTCTCGCGGCTTCAATTTGCATTGGTGCTGTCGGTAGATTTAGTTCCTTCTGATCTAGCTCGATCACAACGAGGCACCCTCAAATTAAATTATCCCCTTATTTCACCTTTCCGATCAGACTGCCGATAATCCAGTTCTAAGACCAAATCAATGAGGGCAGAGACTTCAGTGGGTCGGTTAGGAATTTGGGATAAAGCTGTAGCGACAGAATAATTTGCCCTATTTGGATTGGTGATGACTATGGTCCACTGCCATCTCAGTATATTGCTATGAATCCTTTATTTTATCCTATTTGAAGGGTTTGCCTATTGGCTTTGGCAGGGTTTAGTGCCTTTTTCCGTTTTCTTGGGCATACAGGCCCGAAAGCTAGAGAGAAGCCATTTTGTTAATCTGCCTCGACTGTCCGAGGCGCTTGCAGGGTAAAGGTAGTGTTTAGAATTTAGTCTGTTATTCGCTAGTGAGGAACCGGTCAAGACTGGCCCTTAGCAAGGGAAAGTGTTTGTCTCCCTGGCTCTAGACGCAATACGCAGGTGGCCACTGTGGAAGGCGAAGGGAGCCGGGGACTGGTACAGGAATTTGGTGGGAGTCGGCCTAATACCGGAATTTTCCATAGAGAAAGAGAGCTCTATATATTATCAAGGAGCGAGAAGTGAGAAGTGAGAAAGTAGCGTGTGGAGTAGACAGAAGAAGTTGGTCCAAAGGCTGGTGCAGAGAGACTGATACCATCAGCTAATTGAAATCCTGAAACGAAGAAGGAAAGTGAATAACGATCTTGTAGTGACATCATACAGGAGTGGCAGAGACTGACTCCGGAAGAGGGTTAGAGTATTTCGGAACCATGGCAGCGTAGATGAGGCGTAGCGGTGCAGACGTGTATTCGTGAGCCCTAGAGGGAGAGCAGAGTCCCGAGCATATTGAAGACAAAGCAAGAGAGAGAGAGAGAGGGATCAGCTCCGCTGCTAAAGAGGAAAGACACACGTCTAAGGTGAGGCGTTCTGAGCTTAGTGTAGAATATATCTAATCATTCATTTTTACCCCCCTTTTTTGGTTAAAGGTAGCGACTAACTTAACTCATGTTTCTTTTGCTCATTCTGTCATGCTTAGTTGTAGAATAAAGATTTAATGATAAATATCTTTGAATGTTGTTTTTATGAATGGGATTGACCTTTCCTTTTAACCAGGTGCTGACATACAGAAGGATGGGATATGCCCTTCTGAAAAGGTAACTGATGATGGGGGGAGAGTGTGAACTTCATTTGGGAAATAACTTTTAAAGGTGAATCCCCATTAGTGTATATCGTCGGGAGACGTTAAAGATATCGTCAGGAGATGTTAAAGACATCGTCAGGTGACGTTAAAGATATCGACGGGAGACGTTAAAGATATCGTCGGGTGACGTTAAAGATATCGTCGAGAGACGTTAAAGATATTGGTGGGAGACGTTAAAGATATCGTCGGGTGACGTTAAAGATATCGTCGGGAGACGTTAAAGATATCGTCGGGAGACGTTAAAGATATCGTCGGGAGACGTTAAAGAATATAAGATGAGGTAATTATAGGATAAGATACGGAATCCATTAGGTGTTAGTGGTATCTTTGACTGTATAGGCTTGTAAATAGCTTCTTTTCACTTTCTCAGGTGAGTTTTCTAAATATCTTGTAAATAGTGGCCTGAGAAGAGTGTCGTTACGTGACGACTGGGTCAGCTACGGTTGGTAGTCAGCTTGGTCAGAGAATCCGGTCGTTACATTTGGCGTCACGAACCGTTTACGAAAGCTTTGTAGCGCGTTTTGTTTTCATCTTGTTGGTTTGCGCTAAAAGTGTATGGAAACCAATTACATCTGGTCATCATGACTAGGAACAGTAAAGAGAGAAATGGTGTACATCTTGGCATTGTGACAATTGTACAGTGGAAGAGGTGGACTGTATTCTAGAGAGGAACGATCTGTTGGCTTTCAGTTGTCTGTAAAGGTCCTGCATGGGAATGAGTTATTTGTATTATAAAATGTATTCTGTATAAAGAGGCTTGTACATAGCTTGCTGCGTTGCTTATGCATTATTCAGTGTGAAATGTATTCTGTATAATATGGCTTGTGAATAGGTTGTTGAGTTACTTGTGGGTAGCGTCTTGTAAATTGGGCTTGTAAATAGCTTGTTGAGTTACTTGTGAATGACGTCTTGTACATGAGGCTTGTGAATGGCTTGTTCCATTGGGCAGGGAAGGGCTGGATCCTTTCCAACTGTTCAGGGAAATGTGTTTCAAAAATGTGCACAAGTGTTATGTGAAACGTGAGGGGTAAATTCTTGGATTCCCTATGTGTCTGCAGCCATCGGGGAAGAAGTGAATTTGAGGTGCCAAAGGGATAATATCTTGAATTGGGATGGCAGTGTTTGTTTCAATATGCTGTTTAAATATGCATAATTACATGAGCTGACACAAGAAGTCAGTGAACGTCTAGATCAGATGTGGTTTGATTGGCTTTTCAATTAGCTGCCAGATTTCTATTTCCTACGCTGAGTGTTAGGTGGAGTTTTCCTTGCCATTAGTATTTTGGTTGCTGTTTGTTGTTGCATTCTGGGTATACCATTCTTTTTTCCGTATATTCTGTCCATGATTTATGTCTGGATCTTTTAGTATGGTTTCCTATTATTGTTTTACTATTTACGTCCTTTTTAAATTCTCAATTGTCTTTACTTTTGATGTTAGTGTTCATAGTCAAGGGTGGACAGGATAAATTGTTCTATTTTGACTGGTGCTGACTATGACTCACTACCATCGTAGTGTAATGCTATGACTCCCTTATATTATTTTAATTTGCAATTAGTTTCAGGGTTCACTTATGTACTTTGACAGGCAGCTGGTGGAGAGGTGACAACTTGTACGGACACAGCAGTGTTAATTTAAACATGCTGCTTAACATGCATCCACAATTGTGTGTGGATATACCTTTGAAAACAGGATTAAATGTGTCTGATTCAGAGGTCAAAGTATTATAAATCATCCAGTCAGACTGTAAGGTATACACGGGTGGTTTTAAATAAGCATTCTGAAGAGGGTTTTCAGCTAGAAAGGAATGTGCAGCAAGATAAGCAAACCAGTGTTTTAGAATTAACGATTGTTATGGAAATAAATCAGACCCAACAGCGCAAGGTAACATGCGCTTCAAAAGTGAAATGCAACTGTGTGACTCTGAAAGTGCAAAGCAGTGGATTGTGCATGATTGGTTTCACAATTCAAAAATATAGCTGTGATTATCTTTCTCCCAGAAGCAAGCTGCCCTTTTATTTAAGGTTCAAATGCAAATGATTCTGTATTTTTGCGCTGATATGAGGCAGAACAGCGCGAGAGAAAAATGTGATAAAATGTTCCCATTCAGACAGGGAAAGCTGTCTGCATAGAGTAGAATTGAACAGAAAACAATTTGGTACCTTTAATCACAAAAATAAAATGCTTGCGCCAATGTGAAAATGCTGTTCTTTTTGCTGCCATGTGATTTTCAATGTTGCTAAATGTTTTGCCCTTTAGCTGTTAATAATGCTAGAGTATTTAGACTGTTTTAAGTTTGTTTTTCATAAGGCTGTAGACAAATGATAGATCAGAACTTGCTTAAATTAGTTAGAAATAACTGTGGAGTGTTTAAACATGAAATGCAGGGTTTGGCTGAAGGCCAAAAGAGGTTAGGTCTGTTTCTAGTCTAAAGACGACAGCATGAGGTTTTATTTAAGAACAAGAAGCTTCACAGGCTGTGAACAGCTAGGTTTTAACCTTGAAAAAATAACTCAGGCCTGCTCTCAGAGCATTTTGTGAAGAGGGGCCTCATAGCGAGTACAGAAGCAGAGCCCTTGTTATGTTTGGTGAGCATCCAATTCTTTCCACGGAAAGATGTTGACATAAGGAAGGGGTCAAGTCGCTCCTCCTCACAGTGGCCCAGAAAGCTTCCCTGACTAGGGGTAAGGAACGCTTGCAGACGAATAGTTTTCCTTTCAGTAGCGTAAACAGAAAAATTGGCAGGCGCTTGGCCCTTGGAGTAAGATAAACACAGTCGACCCAGTAAGCTTCATTGACTTCAGATATGGGATGCTTGCAATATGAACAGGCTCCCTCTCATTAATGTAAATAGAAAATTGGCAGGCGCTTCACTCCTGCAATGAGATCAGCATTGGCAGCGACCCAATTTTAGACCGCGGAAATCTGCAGTGAAGGGAGGGGCTGCGAGGCAGAGCAGCCCGTCTCCTGCTTGTTATGGTTGAAACTGAGCCAGCCCTGGGACGCGGACATCTCCGAAGGGAGGGGGGTCTGCTAGCTAGGAGTGAGAACGTAGTTAAGTTAGCTACCCAGCCCCTCTGGCTGTATAAGGAAAAATTAGATGTTGCCCAAACAAATTTAGAGAATATAATGCAAATAGTTTTATTAAACTTTTCCCCAAACTTAGAGTAGGATTTTATAAACCACAGGGTTCTTAGAGAGACACAAAAAAAATGTGCTTTTTGAATTGAAGTTTTTCTTTTGTAAGATGAGTGATGCGTGTCTATCGTTTCAGGTTGCTGGGATTTGCTGTCGGGGTGCGACTGATGCCTTTCCCCGCCCTGTTTGTTTTTTTGTCTTTTTTATTTTTATTTTGTTATTTTAGTTTGTTATTTTTGAAAAGTGGAACTACCCTCCCAAGCCTGGAGCCAGGTCAGACGGCGGATGACGGTGTCTTGTGGCTGATGTTCCATGAATGACGAGATCGGATGAGATTCTTCCTTGGCAAAGGAAGACAGATGACGGTGGATTACACCTTTTCAAACAAAGTGTGCTACTGAGTGGTGTGTTTTTCACACTGGAGAACTGTTTGAACAGATTGAGAATTGCTTTAATTTTTTCTTTATTTTTTCTCTTTTTTTTCCACAAAAGAAGGGAACTTTCTTTTTAATAGAGACACTTTTCTTGCATTTAGAATAAAATCCTTTTTAGGTTTAAAACTGAACTTTACCATTAAAATTAGAATCTACAGTTGGCTGCCTTGGCAATTAAATTTGCAGGTTCCAGATTAGAGATTCTATGATATGGATATCAAGATTTCCTGACTCTTTTTGGTAATACATATTTGATTTGATTCATAATGATCATTTTCCCCATTCATGTAGTGAAGTCCTGAAATGAACCATCATTTAATGGTGTTCATATTTGCTATGTTTTGCATTTCATCGCATAAGTAGTCTGCGATATGAATTTTCCCTTATTAATATGGTTTTCAGTATGGCCTGCAATCTTGTGCCCAATTTTTTCCCATAATTTTGCCTTTCAGTGAATGTTCAATGGACATTTAGACTCTATTCAGATGATGATTATTTTATTTTGATTCTTGCAGTCAACAGATACAGGGCCCCAATGACAGTTTTCTTTTCCAGTCCTGTTATTTGGTTAAATGATCTGCTGTGTTTTAATTTTACAGTTTAAAGATGCAGTGCCACATTAATGGTTGAGCCTTTGGTTCAATGATTCCTTTTGATATATGTGAATGATAATGTTTGAAGGTCATGGGGTACAATGTAGTTAGTGAGCTGCTTTAGTAATCTAATGCCCTGTGATATACATGAATTACCATCATGATGTCCTGATTTTAATATGCTATGCTGTTCTATCATTGATATAGATTGACTTTGCACTTGTCTATCTCTCACCTATTTTATAGTTTTGCTGTTTTTTATATAACAGTTTTTCCAAAGAATAGAAGGCAGTGTTGTGAATGATGGTGCTCACATGTGCTCTGTAGATTGATATAGAGAGATTAGATGCAAACTGTTCCTTGAGTTCAATGAATTATGACTACTGCCTATTGCCTTTGGCGTGGTCTACTATTACTTTGTTTTCCAAGTCCAAATCTATTAATTTATCTATTTTAGCTATACATATTTCTGGACAGACGATTTATGTCTCGCTTATCTTGTAGAAGAATATATGCAACACATTTAGATAACTTTCATTAATTTTCTTGCCTGATATTCATAGTGCTACACCAGCTATTTTGTAGAAATGGGGTTGTTCTTGTTTTCCTATTATTCAATTGTTGTTTTGATCAATGGACCCCTGATAGAGGTCAGTGGGATTAGTTCCTAGGGTGGTTACCTGATGCTTTGATTTATCTCGAGTGGTGTATCTTTTAGTAATGTTGTTGTTTTCTTTCTGTGCCAGGTCTTTTAGATATGTTTTGTCGTAGAATTGTTTTTGTTTATTTTGTTTGTTTGATATAATTTCCTTATATTCTTCGATGTTAGTGGACTATAGTCATGGGTGGAATGTAGCGACAGGATAATTTGCCCTATTTGGATTGGTGATGACTATGGTCCACTGCCATCTCAGTATATTGCTATGAATCCTTTATTTTAGCCTATTTGTAGGGTTTGCCTATTGGCTTTGGCAGGGTTTAGTGCCTTTTTCCGTTTTCTTGGGCCTACAGGCCCGAACGCTAGAGAGAAGTAATTTTGTAATTCTGCCTCGACTGTCCGAGGCGCTTGCAGGGTAAAGGTAGTTTTTAGAATTTAGTCTGTTATTCGCTAGTGAGGAACCAGTCAAGACTGGCCCTTATCAAAGGAATGTGTTTGTCTCCCCGGCTCTAGACGCAATACGCAGGTGGCCACTGTGGAAGGCGAAGGGAGCCGGGGACTGGTACAGGAATTTGGTGGGAGTCGGCCTAATACCGGAATTTTCCATAGAGAAAGAGAGCTCTATATATTATCAAGGAGCGAGAATTGAGAAGGGAGAAAGTAACGTGTGGAGTAGACAGAAGAAGTTGGTCAAAAGGCTGGTGCAGAGAGACTGATACCATCAGCTAATTGAAATCCTGAAACGAAGAAGGAAAGTGAATAAGGATCTTGTAGTGACATCATACAGGAGTGGCAGAGACTGAGTCCAGAAGAGGGTTAGAGTATTTCGGAACCATGGCAGCGTAGATGAGGCGTAGCGGTGCAGACGTGTATTCATGAGCCATAGAGGGAGAGCAGAGTCCCGAGCATATTGAAGACAAAGCAAGAGAGAGAGAGAGGGATCAGCTCCGCTGCTGAAATGGAAAGACAAACCTCTTGGGTGAGGCGTTCTGAGCTTAGTGTAGAATATACCTAATCATTCATTTTTACCCCCCTTTTTTGGTTATAGGTAGCGACTAACTTAACTCATGTTTCTTTTGCTCATTCTGTCATGCTTAATTGTAGAATAAAGATTTAATGATAAATATCTTTGAATGTTGTTTTTATGAATGGGATTGACCTTTCCTTTTAACCAGGTGCTGACATACAGAAGGATGGGATATGCCCTTCTGGAAAGGTAACTGATGATGGGAGGAGAGTGTGAACTTCATTTGGGAAATAACTTTTAAAGGTGAACCCCATTAGTGTATATCGTCGGGAGACGTTAAAGATATCGTTGGGAGACGTTAAAGACATCGTCGGGTGACGTTAAAGATATCATCGGGAGACGTTAAAGATATCGTCGGGTGACGTTAAAGGTATCGTCGGGAGACGTTAAAGATATCGTCTGGAGACGTTAAAGATATCGTCGGGAGACGTCAAAGATATCGTCGGGAGAAGTTAAAGAATATAAGATGAGGTAATTATAGGATAAGATATGGAATCCATTAGGTGTTAGTGGTATCTGTGACTGTATAGGCTTGTAAATAGCTTCTTTCCACTTTCTCAGGTGAGTATTCTAGATATCTTGTAAATAGTGGCCTGAGAAGAGTGTTGTTACGTGACGACTGGGTCAGCTACGGTTGGTAGTCAGCTTGGTCAGAGAATCCGATCGTTACAAAAGTGTCTTCCAATTCATCCTTTAAATCCCGATAGAACAGAGCTGCTATTTTGTTCTCTGGCCAATCTGTTTCCACAATTAGTTTATTAAATTGATCCAGATAGGAAACCAATTCTTTGTTCCCCTGTCTTAGCTCCAACAACTCGTTGTCCATTGCTTGCGAGACTCTTCTTCGGTCAAAAATTTGCAAGAATTCTTTTTTAAATTAATCAAAATCGTATAAGATTACAGAATCTTTAGTGACCAGAGGCAAGGACCAGGCAGCTGCGTCACCACTTAAGTACAAAGGAACAAAGGCTACTTGGGACTGTGCATCAGGGAAAATGGCTGGACGACACATAACATTTTGGGCCTTTTGAAGGTCACCACTAAATCGTTCTGGAGCAGCAAGAGGTATAACAGGGGACAAGGAGTGAATGACCTGGGTAGTACTCTTAGGATGAGTTGGGGGAGTGACATTACTGGTTTGAGTGTCTTGGGAAAGAGCTGAAAAACTGGTTCCTGCAAAATACAAATCCATTCTACTGGATAAATCTATGGTTTCCCTCCTTAAGGCCAGTAAATCTTGCCTTATTCTCCTCACGGACTAATAATAACTCCTTTTGTATTACTTCTAGAACCCCTCCTAAACTCTTCAAGTCAATTCCTTCGGCCATTCTGCCCGGGAGAGTAACATTTTCGTGGGCACTTCACTCTGTCAGAGCAGTAAGAAATCTCACTTGAAGTTTTCCCAGGAAACTCTCAGGAACAGAGTGACAAGCTTTTCCCAATACCTCTCTGAGCCTCCCTCCACGCACACAAAGGAAAACTTTAGTTGCGTGAGAAGATTCCTAGGGGGGAAAGGGGATGGGACAGAGAAGAGACTGCTGGTCTTCAAACCGGTGTCTTCTACAGCTATCTGGGACTTGTTCTTCCTGGAGCGGTTCACACTGTAATATACAAACAAGGTTAACAACTACAATTCTCTAATCCTAATCTCTGTACATACATTTTCTCTTTCAGGAAACTACTACCTACCCTTTACAAGACCAGTCTAAGCCTCTCTTCTATAAAGATATAGTTGTCTTGCTAGAAAACAAATTTCCACTGTGCTGGCTTTTTTGGTCTGAAAAGACAAATTAATATGTATTAACCTTTACCCTTATAGGAGTTTTGGAATATTAAATGCATTCAACCTGAGCAAAGCTGGAGTACATACCAAAAGGCATACACATGTCTGTCTTGGTGCCTGAATACTGAAGAGAGTTGTCTCTTCTCTATGTTATATTTCTGCTTCCAATACTCCTCTCCGGCACCTTGAGCACCAGTTTCCTTTATCCATAGAGACACTTGCCTGCCTGCTGGAGGACCTTTTTTCTATAGAGTCCTGAGTAATCTGAAGAGCCTATGTCCACAGAGAGTTAGGCAGAGTCCAGTAGAGTTTGTCTTAAAGAAAGCATTCCATGCACTTTTAATTTCTGAAAATGTTCTTGTTTTGAATTACCAAGTGACCAGAAATCTCCTGGTTTAAATCTGTCTATCATCAGATTCCCACCTGTCGAGCCTGCACTATCCGAAAGTCACACAAAGTACCTATACCGGTCAGAGATACTTTGCTACAGGGCCAGGGACCCCACGACTTTAATCTTTAGGCTGTGTGCACCAAGAACAACACCCGCCTTTACAATTCAACAGTCTGTGATCTGAACTTGGGGACAGATTTACAACTTCTGGCGCATTTCTGCTAATCAGCAGAGATGCGCCAGAACAGTTGTGACACGCCAAACCACCCAGGCGCCACCACTGATGTCCTGCATTTAGAATGCAGCGCACCGTGGTGCCCGTATGGGCAGATGCGTGTCACATCCCCCGGCGGAAAGGCGGCGCATTGCTGGAGTCGCGTCGCAAGTGCAAAGCAACTCCAGCAAGTCTCGGGGTGCCCTTATTCCTAACATGCTGCGTCAATCCTTATGCCTGCTTCAAGCAGGCACAGGATTATGACGCAGCATGGCTGTAAAAGTGACTGAGTGAAATCTTGTAGATTTCACTCAGCCACTTTTTTAAGGCATTCCTGCACCGGAACGCCCCCCACCTGTGCCGGTACGCCCACATGCGGCCCACGTGCGGCGCAGGGCTTTACAACGTGACGCATCTCCCTAGATGCGGCACGTTGTAAATATCCCACAGCATGGTGCTGGCTTTGCGCCGCATCTGCGTCACAAAAGTGACGCAACTGTGGCGCAAATGTGGCATATGGGGCTTGTAAATCTGCCCCATAGTTTATTATGACCTCAAGAGAAGCTTCATAACTTTCAGCCATTCGCACCTTAGGAACTTCCTGTGTCTAGAGCATATTCTAACAGTCACTGATCTGAATTTAAATTGTAGTTCTGACTGAATGCAAATTTTGCAACAATTGGGCTATTTATTATGCATAATATTTTATTTTCTCATAGCACTTTGACATAATTTTAAGCATGATGAAATTAGATGTCTTAAATAAATAGTTATCATTTTATCTGACTTAGTGCAGATCTGTAAGTTCTTTATGTCTTGAATCAAGTTACCTAGTGTGAGCCAAGGGTTCCTTACAGGAAAGGAGTTAACCTCATGGGTCCGAATGTATGGGCTTGTGCTACCCCAGCCTTGTTTTACATCAAGGAGAGGCGCTCTTGCGACCAACATTGGAACCCCTCCACATCACCGGCTGACTGCCTGCTGTATGCATCACTAGTGATTTGATGCACTGTATGTTTTTATCAGCGCTGAATTTGCTGAACAATTCCTTTTAGGTATTCCTCTTTGTTCCCGAAGCATGCTGCTAACTCTTTGCTGATCACCCTTTGGCGTAGACTTGCATAGCTCTTCCTCAGCGACTAGGCCCATATTCACTAACACTTTGTGCCGGGCTTGCATCACAAAAGTGATGAAGACCAGTGCATAATGCAGGGAGACGGCTGGTAGCCGTTGAAAGTGGCGTGGCGATCGAAGTGCCTCACCACTTCCCAAATCACAAATAATACAGTCCCTCGCTACAAAACCCCAGAGCAAAAGATTCCTCCCTCCAAAATCCCCAAATTAAACAACTCCTCCCTCCAAAAGTTGAAAAAGTAGAATAACATTTTAAATACATTTTAGAGATGGTACCCACGGCTGCCCGTCTACCTTGGTGTTCCACTTCTGAATCTGGAGTTGAGCTCCCCTAATCAACCCAGATGCTGGACTCATGCTGTTAACCAGCGTTAGAGAAGCGCCCGGATTGGATGGGGCAGGCTGACTGGACACTCATTTAAGCCCTGTAGGCCTGTGCTTGGTCTCCATCCAGCTGTCTAAGACACCTGAGTGGAAAGCTTCAAAGTGCTCATGTTACTTTGGCCGGTGCAAGACAGATGGTCAAAGTGACATGCACACTTTGGAGCACCCAGCCTGCCCCTGTTCCTGTCGTTTGCTGCCAATCGGCATCACCCCGAGCCCAGAGACCTGCATGTCTCTGGGCTCGGGGTTGGCTGGCTGCCGCAGTGCGCACGTCAAAAAAATAAATTAGCAATCAAATCTTTTCATTGACATTTTTTTTTCCTGCACAGTTCTCAGTGGGTGGGGTGGTGATGCTCGCCCACCCACTTGAAGAAACCGCCAATGGCAAAATGTTCAACTGAAAGTGTGGACCTGATTCACAAAGGTAAACTTACACATATGTGTCAGGTCCTTCTTTTTTGGTATTTATAGAACTGCCATTTCATAGTAACTGTACAACTGCTGAGACTCCACAGTACGGAAGGAGAACTACCCACATACAAAGATGTCACAGGCCTATTGTTTTATGTGCAGAGTTCTACACCCGACGCGAGTCTCTGCAGTGATAAAGTTACTATTAAATGGCAGCTTTGTGCATACTGAGAACAAGGAAACTTACACTAACCTGTAGGTTTACCTTTGTGAATCAGGCCCCGTGTTTCCAGTGCGAAACATTTTGGCGCTTGAAAGTAAGTATTCGGAAAGGCAAAGCAACGCTATGTTCCGTGTTGCATCAGAGGGGGTTACAATGCGTGGTATATCGGCATTGCAAAAGGAGCCCCCCATGGTACTCAAGGCTTTGCACCTCAATGGACAAATGTTTCCAATGTTGCAAGTTCTGCACTGTGCCGCACACATACAAACTTTGAATAATTTAGAACTATGCCTAATCCCAGTTTTGTGAACTTGAAAGGATCCCCTCCAGTACAAAATCTATGCTTGACTCATACAGGCATCCATGCGCTATGGTGCAAGAGAGTGTGCATAAGACACAGAGCCGATATCAGGGCAGGGAACCAGCTCCATGTGTTAGTGGATACGGCTCTGTTCTGCGCTCTTCGATTAACCCAATGCTGAGGTGCCCGGCTGCACTGTACTGTGCTGCATGAAAAATTAGAAAATTATGGGCCAAATGTACAAAACATTTGGGAGGTCACGAATGACATTCACAGTCTCGAGCCATTTACAATCTCAAAAAAAGGATATTGGACTGTACAAAAGCCAAAGTTGATTCAGTAACTTGTTACCAAATTGCAAGTTGGCTCCGTGAATCGCTATATGGAACGGGTGAGTCAGGGTGTCTTTTCCAAATACCCCTTTGCAGTGGGGTGCATTAATGCTTTGTTACCAAATTCTGGAAGGAAAACATTAATATTTTACCAAAAATTCAATGAAGCCCTTCCCCTTTGAAAATGTAAAAAAAAATACATTTAAGGGCAGGCAGTGGTGTCTTCTCTTAAGAAATGAAACCTAAAAGTTGAATGTTCTTTTTTTTTTAAATGCATCCCGTTTCCCTTTTCATGAAAACAGGCTGCAATGGGACAAAATGTTGCTTTATTTAAAAGTAATCACAGACATAGTATTCTGCTGACCCCAAAAGGTTCCCATCAATGCGATGGCAGCAGTTCCAGTGGGTACAAATTTTGACCTAACTCAATATTAATAATGAGATAAGTTCATTTGCTGCCCCACGACGAATCCTAAGTCTTTAGTCCATTAGGTATTGCGATTTGGTAAGAATCGCTATTTGGAAATTGCACTTCCTAGTCAAGTCAAGTCAAGTCAATAAATTTATATAGCGCGCTACATACCCAGAGGGTCTCAAGGCGCTTGAAGAAGGGGGAATTACTTGTCAAATATCCACGTTTTGAGTTGCTTTCTGAATGCTAGGTGGTTCTGAGTAAGGCGAAGGTGAGTGGGAAGTGAGTTCCAAGTTTTAGCTGCTAGGTAGGAGAAGGATCTACCTCCCATGGTGGTTTTGTTGATGCGGGGTACAGTGGCGAGGGCTTGGTTGGAGGATCGTAGCTGGCGGGAGGGGGTGTAGAAGGATAGTCGTGTGTTGAGGCATTCGGGTCCAATTTCGTAGAGTGCTTTGTGTGCGTGGGTTAGGAGTCGGAAAGTAATCCTCTTATTGACGGGGAGCCAGTGGAGGTTTTTCAGGTGACCAGAGATGTGTTCTTTACGCGGGATGTCTAATATGAGCCTGGCTGAGGCGTTCTGGATGCGTTGTAGTTTTTTCTGGAGTTTTGCGGTGGTGCCGGCGTAGAGTGTGTTTCCGTAGTCTAGTCGGCTCGTGACCAGAGCGTGGGTGACTGTTTTTCTAGTTTCGGTAGGGATCCAGCGAAATGTTTTTTTGAGCATGCGAAGAATGTTAAAGCAAGATGAAGAAACGGCGTTGACTTGTCTGTTCATCGAGAGTGAGGAATCCAGGATGACGCCCAGGTTCCGTGCATGGTCCGTCGGGATGGGTGCTTTTCCAAGGGCCTCTGGCCACCAAGAGTCGTCCCAGGCGGAGGGGGAGGTGCCTAGGACGAGGACTTCTGTTTTATCTGAGTTCAGTTTCAGACGGCTGTGCTTCATCCATTCTGCTACTTCTTTCATTCCTTCATGTAGGTTGGTTTTGGCAGTGTTAGGGTCTCTGGTGAGTGATAGGATCAGTTGAGTGTCGTCGGCGTAGGAGATGATGTTGAGGTTGTGTTGGCGTGCGATGACCGCAAGGGGGCTCATGTATACGTTGAAGAGGGTGATTCATGAAGTAAATACAGCCTGATTCATGAAGTAAAATTGCGCCCGCAATCGCTGCGAAAATGCAATTGCGGGCGCAATTTCCGTAATCGGCATTCAACATCAAAATTGCGAACTCACAAACACATAATAGCGAATTCTCTATTATATTCGCAGAATCCCGGTAGGAGAGCATTAGCGAATCGGAAAATGCCAGCGGGTCACCTTGCTGGGCGAAACCAGAGAGCAGATATATGCAAAATACAGGCTGAATGGGGAAATGATAATGCAGCTAATACAGGACCTTGACCCCCTGATGCAGCACCCAACAAGCCGTACCAATGCGGTGCCTACACATGTGCAGGTATTGTGTAGCCTGCACCTCCTGGCCTCCGGGAGTTTCCAGGGGATAGTAGCGGCTGCTGGGGGGATATCCCAGCCCACCATGTCACGCTGCCTCCACACTTTTGTTGACGCCATGCTCACCCAGCTACACCGTCACATCAGATTCCCCGTCAGCCAACAGGAATTGGATATAACCAAGCTACAATTCTACAATGTAGCCCATTTTCCACATGTACTCGGATGCATAGACTGTACCCACGTCGCCATCTGCCCACCAGCTGCCACGGAGTATATGTTCCGCAATAGAAAGTCCTACCACTCCCTCAACATCCAGATGGTCTGCAATGCTAAGACATACATCACTGACATTGTCGCACAGTACCCAGGGAGTAGCCATGACTCCTTCATATTCCGGCACAGCGGCCTCCACACACGACTGGTCAGGGGAGAGTTTGGGGAAGGACACCTACTTGGTAAGTACACTTTGTCGACAATGTCACATTGCTAAGAAGTAACAGCGCAGCACAGGCAATCACCATCTGCTCCTCTCATTCAGGTGACAGTGGCTACGCCCTCCGTGAATACCTCCTGACCCCATACCTCAACCCTGCTACACCCCAGCAACGGCGCTACAATATTGCACACATACGGAGAAGGAATTGCATAGAAAGGACATTTGGCCTGCTCAAGAGCAGGTTCCGCATACTGCACAAGACAGGTGGGGCCATGTATTACAGTCCTGCAGTGTGCTGCCGCATTGTGGCTGTCTGCGCAATACTACATAACATAGCAACCAAGCGCCGGATACCTGTCGACATCTCTGGCAGTGAATCTGAAGGGGACAACCGGCCACCTGCACATGCGCGCCATGCACGCGGGGAGAACCCAGCTGAAGGCCACAGACGTCGCAACCACATCACAGTGAACAGTTTCTAGTGCACCCTCTTCCCTCACCCCACAAATCACTAATGCATGCAAAATGTAATAATGACACAACGCTAATGTGTGTAGCAAAATAAATGTATTTGTTCAAATCACAAAAAAGGTACCAGTTCAAATATCTTCCACTAACAGTATTACTGCATACTGCAGTGTCAAAGGACAGGACAGGCTTAAAGTCAGCCTGTGCCTGTTATTGTCTAATGTACTCAAGTGCGCCTCCTGCGCGTTCCGCCCAAGCGCCTCTGAGGCGCATCGTCTTTTGGGGCTTCTGGACCTGGCGTGGGCCTGGTGCTGCGGCTGAGTGGCGGGATTTGTGAGGCAGAGTGGCTGCTGATGCTGGATGCCCCCTCACTAACATCATCACCCCCAACAGTGGCAGGTATAGCAGGAGGGTGTAGTGCCGTAACCACCGTGGTCAGGTGCTCCAGAACCCTGGTCATGTCCTCATAGCAGTGGACAAGTTGGTGCTGCTGTGCTAGTGACCGCCGCGACAACTGTGAAGTTGCATTGGCAGCAACGTAATTGGACCTGCTGTAGGAGGCCAGCCGGCTCATGAGCTGATGGTGTCGCCGGCGTGCTGCACTGTGCTGTGTAGTCATCACAGCAGTGTTGGCCTCCATGGCTGCAGTCATGCGGGCCATTCCCTCCCCCACACCTGCCATGGCTGCAGTCATGTTGTCCATGCGGTCCCCCATACCTGCCATGGCCGCCGTCATGCGGTCCATGCGGTCAGCGACTCCGGCCACATTGCGCCCAATCTTGTGGAGCTGGAGCTGAATGGTACCTTGCTGCCGTGCCTGGCGCTGATGGATTCTCAACATGCGTCTTTCAACGCTCATACGTGCCAGTTCCTGTCCATTGCCCCTCCTGCTTGCTGCAGTGGTGTGCTGGCGAGACCTGCCACGCCTGCTCTGCTGGCCTGACACTGTGGCTGGCTGCTGTGTCGCAACTGTCGAGGGCCCAGATGTTGTAGCAACAGCTGCTGGTGGTGTCACAGCAGGCGTTGCTGGTGCGCCAGTTGCAGGGGGCACAATAGTCGCTGGCCTGGCTGCGGCTCTAGGTGGTGCGCCAGTTGCAGGGGGCACAATAGTCGCTGGCCTGGCTGCGGCTGTAGGTGGTATGCCACTGAACATGGCTTAATGCTGCCTTGTAGATAAGGCCCCTTTCACACTGTATTTAGTGGGAAAGGGGAGGGCGATGGGTGTTGCAATGGGTGTTCCACTGCAACACCCATTGAATTTAATGCTGCTCCCTACTTACGAGGGCAGCGTAAAGAGGAGGCAGCCTCAAAATTAAGATGAGGGAAAACCTCATCTTGACTTGCCGAAACGAGGAGATATATTTTGTTTCTCCTCAGTTTTTGCTTTTTCCATGTGTGATGCCGGGACTGTTTATGTGTAGGAAGGCGACTCTTACTGCACATTAACAATCCTTAAAAAAACGACATTTTTTAATTTCCATGTGTGCTGTATTAGGCAGCACACATAGAAGTGACAAAACAGTATTTAAAGATTGTGTATGTGCAGGAATGGACACCTTCATACACAGAAGTAGTCTTCCCCTGCACGCAGACACCCTTGCACTATGCTGCAAGGGTGCATGCGTTGGAGCTACACTGCTAAGTGTAGCACTAGTGCATGGGGAAATGCAAGGCTGCACCATATCCTTGTAAATACGGTGCAGCCCTGCGTTTCTGAAGCGGCGGAGTGTGGCGTTAAGCATTGAAGGCTAACTCTTCACTCCGCCACTTCTTTGTAAATATCCACCAGCGCCTTCTTTCACCTCAAGATCAAGACACTCTATGACCACTTCGACGACAAAGACCTCTGCACCGCCCCAGCCCCTGCCCCCAGAGATGCCACCCAACAGACCCTACTTATGTGGTGTGGTCACTACCTACAGACAGGTGGGAGGGTCACAACCTGCAGACAGGATTCGGGGTCACATCCTATAGAAAGTGGTGGGGTCACTACCTATAGAAAGTTTGTATGGTCACATCATACAGACAGGTGGTGGAATCAACACCTACAGATAAGTGCTGGGGCCAGTACCTACAGGTAGATGGTGGCACCACACTATACAGCTCTGTATGAGGTGTGGGGTCCCATCGTAGAGAGAGGTGGTGGGGTCACTGCCCACATACAGGTGGTGGGGTCCCATCATACAGAGAGGTGGTGGGGACACTACCTACAGGCAGCTGGGGGTGTTGTATCATACAAGCAGGTGGTGGGGACACTACCTACAGGCAGCTGGGGGTGTTGTATCATACAAGCAGGTGGTGGGGACACTACCTACAGGCAGCTGGGGGTGTTGTATCATACAAGCAGGTGGTGGGGTCCCATCATACAGAGAGGGGGTGGGGTCACTAACTATAGACTGGTGGGGGATCGCTGTCGTGTCGTCACTCAGTAAGCACGCAGAGACAGGTAGGCTTTATTGCTCATCTTCGTTGCTGTGCCCACATGCACGTCTGTCCCTGTGCCCTCGTGTCTGTAGAATGCCCTCACCGCTCCCTGACCGGAAGGGGTGTCTGGTTGCTGCCCCTTCCCAACATTCGGGAGCAGGGTCCTAGTGACCTCTGACCCAGGTCACTACTATCACTACCTACAGACAAGTGGTAAATCACATCACACAGACAGGTCATGAGCTCACATCACACAGACAGGTGGTGGTGGGTCACTACCTACAGCCAGGTGTTGGGGGCACATCACACAGACAGAGGGTGGGTCACATCACACTGACAGGTGTTGGGGTCACTACACACAGAAAGGTGTTGGGGTCACTTCACACAGACAGGTGTTGAGGTCACATCACACAGAAAGGTGGTGGGTCACATCACACAGACAGGGAGTGGGTCACATCTCACAGACAGGTGGTGGGGTCACATCACACAGAGAGGTGGTGGGGTCACATCACACAGAGAGGTGGTGGGGTCACATCACACAGGGAGGCGGTAGGTCACTCCTGCCCCCTCCCCCACGGCTCGCAGAGCCCTGAGCCGAGCCCTGGGGTGCAGTTTGCTGGGAGAGCAGCAGCGGCTTCATGAGGACACCAGGGACAGAGCACCTGCTCCTCCAGTCGTGACCTAGTGAAGGATGCAGGAGCCGCTGCTCTCTAGGGGGTGAGGATCCTTTATAGTGCCTCCCTCCCTCCGCTCACCATGTGTGCGCTGCGGCAGGGCAGGAGCCACCTCGGAGTGAGTGGAAGGCTCGTGGTCTGTGGGTCTGCAGGAACTCGGCTCCTTAATAGTGTCTGTTTTTATTCTTTCATTGCTGCTTCCTTCAGCATTCCAATGTCACATGTGTCAATCTCCACACGCATGTATGGCTGCACCATCTCAATATTGTGGGTAACTATCTGCTGAATTCATGCAACCCTTACAGAACAAGCCGACACTTGTTTCTGCTGAAGCAGTCACTGGAGCTAACTTCACAGATCACTGGGTGCGAGAACACATCACATGGGTAGGTTCACTAAGTCGTGATGCCATGTGTGAACTTGTGGATACCAACGCGCAGGTCATGTCACATGGGTAGGTCCGTTAAGGCACAATGCCGTATGTGAACTTCGGAATACCACAGCCCATGTGCCATTGCGTCCTCCCCACGCAGAGAACATGCACATTAATGCGCCACACATAGAGCTCTGGACTGTAAGTCTTCATTCCTCCACATACAATCACACACTGTTCTCTGATTACGTCATAAACGTTAATAACCGCAGCTCAACGCCTCCAGCCAGTTACATCCTTCCTTTGTTGAGTTTGCCCAGAACCACAGGGGTCCCAGCACACACAGTCTCGCGATACTACATGTATGACCCGTGCCTCAACTCTGCCCAAAACAGCACCACCTTAACTCCCTTCTGGAGGATGCTGAGACTCTCTCTTCTCTGCAGCTCTTTCCCCTCTCTCTCTCTTCTCTGCAGCTCTTTCCTCTCTCTCTCTCTTCTCTGCAGCTCTTTCCTCTCTCTTCTCTGCAGCTCTTTCCTCTCTCTCTCTTCTCTGCAGCTCTACCCCCTCTCTCTCTCTCTTCTCTGCAGCTCTTTCCTCTCTCTCTCTTCTCTGCAGCTCTTTCCCCTCTCTCTCTTCTCTGCAGCTCTTTCCCCTCTCTCTCTTCTCTGCAGCTCTTTCCTCTCTCTCTCTCTCTTGTCTGCAGCTCTTTCCTCTCCCTCTCTCTCTTGTCTGCAGCTCTTTCCTCTCCCTCTCCCTCTCTGCAGCTCTTTCCTCTCCCTCTCTTCTCTGCAGCTCTGCAGCTCTTTCCTCTCTCTCTCTTCTCTGCAGCTCTGCAGCTCTTTCCTCTCTCTCTCTTCTCTGCAGCTCTTTCCTCTCTCTCTCTTCTCTGCAGCTCTACCCCCTCTCTCTCTCTCTTCTCTGCAGCTCTTTCCTCTCTCTCTCTTCTCTGCAGCTCTTTCCTCTCTCTCTCTTCTCTGCAGCTCTTTCCCCTCTCTCTCTTCTCTGCAGCTCTTTCCTCTCTCTCTCTCTCTTGTCTGCAGCTCTTTCCTCTCCCTCTCTCTCTTGTCTGCAGCTCTTTCCTCTCCCTCTCCCTCTCTGCAGCTCTTTCCTCTCCCTCTCTCTTCTCTGCAGCTCTTTCCTCCCTCTCTCTTCTCTGCAGCTCTTTCCTCTCCCTCTCTCTTCTCTGCAGCTCTTTCCTCCCTCTCTCTTCTCTGCAGCTCTTTCCTCCCTCTCTCTTCTCTGCAGCTCTTTCCTCTCCCTCTCTCTTCTCTGCAGCTCTTTCCTCTCTCTCTCTCCCTTCTCTGCAGCTCTTTCCTCTCTCTCTCTGTCTTCTCTGCAGCTCTTTCCTCTCTCTGTCTTCTCTGCAGCTCTTTCCTCTCTCTCTCTCTTCTCTGCAGCTCTTTCCTCTCTGTCTCTCTTCTCTGCAGCTCTTTCCTCTCTGTCTCTCTTCTCTGCAGCTCTTTCCTCTCTCTCTCTCTTCTCTGCAGCTCTTTCCTCCCTCTCTCTTCTCTGCAGCTCTTTCCTCTCCGTCTCTCTTCTCTGCAGCTCTTTCCTCTCTCTGTCTTCTCTGCAGCTCTTTCTTCTCTATCTCTCTTCTCTGCAGCTCTTTTCTCTCTCTGTCTTCTCTGCAGCTCTTTCCTCTCTCTCTCTTCTCTGCAGCTCTATCCCCTCTCTCTCTCTCTTCTCTGCAGCTCTTTTCTCTCTCTGTCTTCTCTGCAGCTCTTTCCTCTCTCTCTCTCTTCTCTGCAGCTCTACCCCCTCTCTCTCTCTCATCTCTTCAGCTCTTTCCTCTCTCTCTCTCTCTTCTCTGCAGCTCTTTCCTCTCTCTCTCTTCTCTGCAGCTCTTTCCTCTCTGTCTCTCTTCTCTGCAGCTCTTTCCTCCCTCTCTCTCTTCTCTGCAGCTCTTTCCTCTCTCTCTCTTCTCTGCAGCTCTTTCCTCTCTCTCTCTCTTCTCTGCAGCTCTTTCCTCTCTCTCTCTCTTCTCTGCAGCTCTTTCCTCTCTGTCTCTCTTCTCTGCAGCTCTTTCCTCTCTCTCTCTCTTCTCTGTAGCTCTTTCCTCTCTCTCTCTCTTCTCTGCAGCTCTTTCCTCTCTGTCTCTCTTCTCTGCAGCTCTTTCCTCTCTCTCTCTCTTCTCTGCAGCTCTTTCTTCTCCCTCTCTCTTCTCTGCAGCTCTTTCCTCTCTCTCTCTTCTCTGCAGCTCTTTCCTCTCTCTCTCTCTTCTCTGCAGCTCTTTCCTCTCTGTCTCTCTTCTCTGCAGCTCTTTCCTCTCTCTCTCTCTTCTCTGCAGCTCTTTCTTCTCCCTCTCTCTTCTCTGCAGCTCTTTCCTCTCTCTCTCTTCTCTGCAGCTCTTTCCTCTCTCTCTCTCTTCTCTGCAGCTCTTTCCTCTCTGTCTCTCTTCTCTGCCGCTCTTTCCTCTCTCTCTCTCTTCTCTGCTGCTCTTTCCTCTCTCTCTCTCTTCTCTGCAGCTCTTTCCTCTCTACCTCTCTCTTCTCTGCAGCTCTTTCTTCTACCTCTCTCTTCTTTGCAGCTCTTTCCTCTCCCTCTCTCTTTTCTTTCAGTTTTCATCCCCAATCAATCAATCAATCATACATCAGTACATCGATACATCAGTTTCATTCTCTGCTCTTCTGCATCAGTCTCTTCCTCTCTCTCTCTTCCTCCTCCATTCTCTCTTCTCCTCCCTCACCTCCTGTAGCTCTATCTTCTCTGCTCCGCTTGTTGTTTGTGCTGAGTTCTCCTCCTAGTGAGGGTTCATCCTCCGTCTCATGCTCTGCCCTGTGATGCTCCAGCATTGGCTGAAAGGGGCAGGTGTGCGAGCAAACGTCAGGCAGTAAAATAAACACATATGCAAAGCTGGCAAGCACAAAGGAATTAACAAAACAGGCTAAAAAATGCAAAAACAAGTGCACCCTGTGACAGTAGGAAAATGAACAGAAGAGAACAGAACTCGTCATGCACATCAAAGGTATCTTTAGCGCAGTGTAAGAGCTCAGATTAATGTGCACCAGTTCCTGCATCATGTCATGAGGTGAAATGCGAGGATGTATTTTGTTTAAAATCAAAATCATGAAAATAAGGTATGTAGTTTGACTGGTATTCGGAGTACCACGTGTTTGCTCTCTGCGGCATGGGGGTTGTAGTGTTCTTTTGATTCAATGAATGCACGTGGTAACTTTGATTTGTGAAGGTAAATTACAGGATTGAGACACAATATGGTGTAGATGGACCTGGAATGTGTAACTTTTAAAGAAATGAAAGTATGAATTTGCGCCCTTCCTGTTTTGGATTATAGCTGAGAAGCAAAGATCGAATGGCTCACAGACAGCACCGCCGTGCTACCGGCAGGAGATCATTCCAAAGAGGCCAGGGATTGAATGGGCGCAGACTGAACCGGAGGTTTTCCACTACCCAACAAAGCTGGCCAAGGAGTGAGTAAGCACTGATAACAATATTTTCTCTTCCTCAAATTGATTTTGTCAATAAAGAGTCTAAATATTAGGTAGACATGAAGCAACATCTGCCCTTCTTTCTGTCCATTCACCCCTGTCCCTCGAGGCAGCTGAGCTTGTGCTGCTGGGCGGTAATCGTGTCGTTTGTGACTGTCAGGGTGTCGGCATATTTGTCAGTATTTGTCAGCCTCTGCAGGTTGGTTGGTGGACATGGGTCCTAGACTTTGAGAGACATTTCTAACATTCTTCCAGTCCTAACTCTCTGTTTAGACATGATTACTCGCACTGTTTGCCCCCCCCCCCTTTGATATATATCCCTTTGCTCGACAGCTCTATCCTTTCCTATCATGTGAGCCATTTTCTCTCCCACCTTCTATGTGCCACAGCCACTGACCTTCTCAGGGTGAGCCAAAGAATGTCTCTGAATGAACCCGTGCTGGACACGCGGGTGGCGTGGTACAAGCAGGGCTCGAGTCGGGTTACCACGCAGGTGGACGGCATCCCCCCACTTATTTTACCGGGGGGACGCCACCCCCCCTGCCAAACAGCTGGACTTCACTCTTGTGCCTCTCTGGGACGAGGAGCTCGGCACCTGTTGTGACGTCACTTCCTGTTGTGACGTCACTTCTGGTGACAGCGTCCCCCCACTTCTTTTTTTACGACTTGTGCCCTGGGTACAAGAGCAGTCAGGCTTGACTTACAGGCAATGCGTAAAGTATTTATGCAGCTCACAAACAGTAATAAATTGAAAACACAAGAAAAATACCAAAACTATTTAGAAAAATAGAGTACATTTTAATGAATTAAATTAAACCAAAACAAATAAGAGTCAATCAGTAGAACCGGAGGAATTAATTATTAGAGTTTTTAGGGCAAATAGTGCCTAAAAGAACAAGCACCAACAACTGGTATCTGGTTACGCAAAACCAGGCCAAAGTCAAAAGTTAAGTCTGGCCATGATAGAGTGGGTCAAATTCATGAGGTGATTTGGACCCAGCCTTGGTATAAGTTGAAACTCTTAAGAAAAGTTTGAAGAGAAGTTCCAGAGAAGGTAAAGTTCAGCAGGGCAAGGCAGTCCGCGTGGTCTGAGCAGCGGGCATCGTCATTGGGGAGCCTCAGAGCAGAGTCGCGTTGAACATTTTTACATTCAGACTTTGTCTGAGTGGCACAAGCTGCAAGTCATAGCCGACGAAGGCCTCATGAGGGTGGATACCTTTGCTGAGAGGCCCTGCTGAACAGGGTTTGCTGCTCAGGAGAAGAACATAGCAGGAGGTGCCACAAAGTCAGGCAGACCAGCAATGAACCTTAGGCGGATCAGCCAGGTAGGTCACGGTTTTAAGGCCACGTTTTGGTGACAATGGTAAAAGAGTCAGGCTTTTGGAGAAGTTCCACCAACACGACAACCAAGAGTCCAGGGCCCGGGGGGGCAGAGCAGGGGGATTACGACTGACCCCAGCAGGTGCCAGGTGCAGGGTTTAAGGCCCCCGGAGCATGTCCAGTCCATGTAGCTCACATAGGAGGTCAGTCGACTGACCCTTGGAGTCACTTCTGGTGGTCCTGGATTCAAGGCGATGGTCATTTCTCCTGTAAGCAGCAAGGCAGGCCTTCTAGCAGCAAGGCTGGCCTTCTAGCAGCAAGGCTGGCCTTCTAGCAGCAAGGCTGGCCTTCTAGTTGGAAGGCAGGCCTTCTAGCAGCAAGCCAGGCCTTCTAGCAGCAAGGCTGGCCTTCTAGCAGCAAGGCTGGCCTTCTAGTTGGAAGGCAGGCCTTCTAGCAGCAAGGCTGGTCTTCTAGTTGCAAGGAAGTCGTCTGGTAGCAGCAAGGCAGGCCTCCTAGCAGTAAGGCTGGCCTTCTAGCAGCAAGGAAGTCGTCTGGCTGCAGCAAGGCAGGCCTTCTAGTTGGAAGGCAGGACTCTGGTATCAGCAGGATAGTCCTCCGGGGATCTAACACAGTCCCTTTGCAGTCTTCTACAGGTCCAGGAGCGTGCTGAAGAGGTGATCTGAGAGTCCAATATGTATACCTAGTGCCAGGCTTTGGAGTGTGGAAATCTTCCAAGCTGCCACATCTGGTTCTAGAAAGTTTTTCCCTTTCTCTGTTAGGGCTCGAAGAAGTCTAGGGTGACAAAAGACTAGTGTCACGATCCGTTGTGTGTGCTGAGCCAAGACGCTTTGAAATGAAATTAGGGCATGGAACAGCTCCAACCTCAACTGTCCAGGCAGGATGACCCATTCCGCCCACACCCTGTGCCGTTTGTCTGTCTGTCTGGCAGTAACACATGAAACCCAACAGCAGAGCAATTCACAGTCATGTGACCCAGGACACCGGCAGAGGCACAACAATTATTGGGGTACGACAATGCCAGCTTTCTAATTTTCACATTTATTTCCTCTGATTTGTCTGTAGATTGAGTGCTCTGAACCAATGCAAGAACACAACTTGACTCTTGAGAGTGGGTTCCTTCTCCTCGGATTCTCGGATGTGTCTCCCCAGCTGCAGATGCTTCTTTCTCTAATGTTCATCTTTATATACGTGATATCTATGATTGGAAACCTGATGATATTTGTCATCCTCACCGTGGACCCAGTCCTTCACACACCCATGTACTTTTTCCTCCGAAACCTGTCCATTGTGGACATCTGCCTGGCCAATGTCACCATCCCTAAGACCGTGAGCGGGTCCCTGTCCAATGACAGATACATCTCCTCCAGTGGTTGCGCAGCACAAATGTTCTTGTTCTTTACGTTCGGCATCACAGATTGTGTCCTACTGGCTGTGATGGCTCTTGACCGATACGTGGCCATCTGCATCCCTCTCCGCTACCCACCCATCATGAACAGACCGATGTGTGTCCAACTGGCCTCCGTATCATGGATCATAGGCGTGCTGTGCTCCCTTGGGATGACTTCCTTGACCTTCAGCCTACCCTTCTGCAAGTCTCACGAGATACCTCACTTCTTTTGTGATGTCCCCTCACTCATGAAGTTGGCCTGTGCGGACACGATTATGACAGAAGTTGTTACCACAGCCTCAAGCGTCTTTGTCTTAATTATGCCATTTGTCCTCATTCTGATTACTTACACTTTCATCATCTCAAAGATCATGAAGATTCAGTCCTCCAAGGGCAGACAGAAAGCTGCCTCCACCTGTGCTTCACACTTTGCGTCTGTGTTACTATTGTACGGCACAACAATGCTTACGTACGTGCAACCAAAGTCAAGGTATTCTATGGACAGGGTGTTCTCTGTGTGTTATGCTTTCTTCACCCCCATGTTGAACCCCCTGATCTATAGTTTAAGAAATAAGGATGTGAAGGGAGCTTTTAAAAAGCAGAAAGTCCTGAACATATTCTAATGGTGATGAGAAGAGCTGACTCTACAAACATGTTGATGAATTGTACAAGTTCATTCACTTGAAACAGTGGCCATGGTTGTGTCTGTAGAGGTGCAGATTTGTGTAGGGCTGACAATGCTTGAGGAAGTAATAACCATAGATAAAGTGAGGTTACACTTGGGTGATCATTAGTATCACATCATCAACAAACACAAGGCATGCACAGCTAGGGCAAGAAGATTCAAGAATGAGCTATCATCAATTGAAGGATCTTCTTCAAAATTGAAAACAAATAGAAAAGAAATCCTTCAAACCACAGCACCAGGCATTTGGACTGATTGCGATAGACGTATCGTAGAGTACAAAGTGCACTTCTGCAAATAACCTAGGTTTCCTCTGCATACGCGACACACCACTTATGTACTGTTTGAATTTGATATTTCATCATGGAAAGCCTTGTATACTTCATGTTAAATATTTCAATTATTTTCACAGTCTTACAACTGACCTGTGTAGGTTCTGAATTGTCCATGTTCAATGAGACAAGTAACACAATAGTTGATTTCCTGCTCGCTGTCGCATGCCCCGTCACTGGAATCCTGCCTGGAATGTTGACACACTGAAGACTGCTATCTATAGTCTAAAGTACATTACAAGTGATGGATGGAATGCTTGGGAACAGTCCAGCCCATTGGGGCAGGGTCAAGACTAGTTTCCATATAGCAGCCTCCAAACTACGGTGGCTCGGTGTAAAATAATGATGGACGGGGATGTGGCCCAAGTAATTATCAGTGGCTGTGATTGATCCAAGCATTCCATCCATCACTTTTTGTATACTCTAGTATGAAATCTACATTCATCTTCACAAGAAAACTTGTTTAGATCTTAAAGCCAGTAGTAAGATTTCACACAGAATTCTATATCACTGTTAATACCAAAAAGGGGTCTGCCCAATGACCATGATATCAGATCTACAGGGACGCCTTGTGGATTCTCTATCATCAGGTTCTAGGATGAGAACACAGGAAAGAAAGAGATGACTCGAACGTTGTGGTGTCTCCTGGTGATTTGCATATGGGTACATTTCATCATCTTGGCGTTCCACAGTCTTGGGATGACATTGTAGACTCTTGACCATCCCATTCTGCTTTCTCTTCTCTGATCAGAAGGGTCGATCTCAATGCCACGGTAGAGATTTTGGGGAGCTTAGGCAATGCATATTTTGGGGGCCCCTGTAAAGAACAAATGTGATTTTTGTTACCCATTTTCTGCTAATATAAGCTGGCATGATGCCGAATAATGCTGATTTGTATGTCAAACTTTAACGGGGTTAAACATTAATACGTCTTGCCTGCGTCTCCAAACTTTAAGAAGTTCTTGGATAGAGAAAGAGGGAGAGTCAGAGGATCATGTAGTTAGAGAAGGAGAGAGGTTTACAAAGAGAAATAGAATAGACAGAGGTTCAATAGAGAACGAATTCAAGTTCCCATGGGGCACCTTTGAAGGTGGGGGCCCTGGGCAATTTACCACTTTGCCCATGCCTTAAAATGTCTCTGGTCTATCTGGGTGCAGGATCCTCTGGGGCGTTTGACTCTCAAGAGATGCCTTTGGGCAGTGCAGCCATGGTGCCACAATATCCTGTTTATGGATGGCCTTAATCTGTTCTTTGGAGTTGCTCCCAGGGCACTGCATTTCCTTAAGGCAGCTGCCTTTGCTCATTACTTCCCTGAAAGGAGAGAGCTCTGGGACACTTCTCTTGGATATGTGCACATTGGTGTCCACAGGTGAAAGAGGATGCAGATATGTCCCACTCTATCCTGTGAGGCTCCATTTCAGCCCTCTGATATAATGCAGGATGCAGTGTTTAGATAAATGTCTGGGGTGCACCCACACGTCTTCCCCTGTCTTCACTGTCAATCCCAGCTGCATCAGTTTCTCTTGGTCACTGGGACATCTTTCTTCTGACCCGCACTGCCTGTTACCCCAGCTATCTCACCCGGGGACAAGGAAACAGTGGTGGCTTTTTCCCTCCTGGTGGGCCGCCCACAGTGACATCTGTCAGTCCAGTGAGCCTCTAAAGCCCCAGGAGTCTGCGAGTCTTGTAGCCTTTATTCGGCGAGTCTGTTTCTCCAAACTATGCTACTCAGGGAAGTGAAATTTGCAGGATGGGACCTCCCACTTCATCTGTCGGCGGTCATGGTCTTGAGCACATGTGTGATTGGCCAGCCATGATATGTCCATGGAGTCAGGTCACAGAGCAGATATGGGGGGCAAGAGGCTCCACCCTGAGCAGGGAGATACAAGGCTGCTGGTGGTACCACCAAAGCTGCTGGACTCTGACCAATCTCCCAAACCTTGTTCCTTAGGGGTTATTGTCCAAACCACCAATGTCCAAAGATGAGCTTGTTCCAGCATCTCCTGGACCACAGTTAAGTGAGGCATTTGAGAGCAGCAGCACTACATTTGAGACATTTCAGGTACACATGTGTAATCCTTGTAAACATTGCATGCCACCTTTGAAATCCATTGTTTACCCCTTTAGGACTCAGGGAATGGAGAGAGGAGTGAGTCTCTTCATGATAAACATTTCTGAAGCCCGACACAAGCTCTGTTCGTGAGGAGCAATGCTTCTGGCTTCGAGGTACAGCGCCTAGTATGATTTGTATCATTTCCACATTACTAAGCACAGCATGAGTGCCCAGACTCTGCTTATCCGCTGCATGAGGCAAGTTTATCAGTCATGTGGACAGACTCTAGTCCTTTGCCAGCCATTTGAGCTAACCAATCCATAGATGAAATATGATGTTTTGACGGAATTATTTTAAGGTCACACCCAGTAGTTTTCTTGTGCCCAAAAATAACTAGAACATTTTAGGAGTAAAGGGAATGTCCCAGGTGCCTCCTAATCCTTTCTCTGAGTTGAGCTCTTCTGTAGAGTAGTGAAGGAGCCAGACAACCCTGCCACAGATCTCTTATCATCAGGTGATGTTGTATAACTCAGGCCTGTACCTCCAAGGACCCAGAGCTGTTTCATAAAAATCATAATATTTACTGTGCATTGTATTGTATTGTATTGTATATTGGATTTGTATAGCGCCTTATCACCCAGGGGTCTCTAAGCGCTTAGCAGAGGATGAGCACAGTACTAATAGGGGACGGAGGTAGACATTACCCCAAGCCTCCTGAAACAGCACCGTTTTTAGCTTTTTCCTAAAAGGTAGTAGATTTGTTCTTTGCGCAGGCTCTCTGGCAGTTTATTCCATGCACTGGGAATTGTATGGGAGAAAGTGCGCCCTCCTAAAGAGGATAGTTTAAATCGCGGACAGACCAACAGTGCAGCGTCTGCTGATCGTAAATTCCTGCTGGGAGCGTACGGGACTAAACGTTCATTGATGTATTTTGGAGCGTGTCCGTACAGGGCTTTATGCGTAATGCATAGGCCCTTGAATTTGGCCCGCTGTTTCAACGGCAGCCAATGGAGTTTGTGAAGGAGAAGGGTAGCATGAGTCCTTCTAGGTTTGTTGAAAATTGGTCTGGCGGCGTCGTTCATGACTATCTGAAGTCTGCTCAGCAATTTTTGAGGGATACCGACATACAAAACGTTGCCGTAGTCCAGATGACGCCAGGATCAGTGCTGATACTGCTCTCCTGAGCGTGTCTACCGTCAGGATAGGGGAGAGTTTACGCAGTTGTCTCATTAGGCCCACAAATGTGCCCACTACGGCTGAGACCTGGGCTGACATAGTGAGTTTGGCATCTACGATCAGGCCTAGGCTTTTCACTGCCTCTGCTGGTATTGGGGATGGCCCTAATTCAGTAGGCCAAAAGAGATCGTTCCAGGGGCTAGATGCCGTTGTGATCGCCAACACCTCGGTCTTATCAGGATTTATTTTTAATGAGTTGGCCGTCATCCAGTTTACGGTGAATTTTAAGATATTTTGCATTCTCTGATATGCCATTGGACAGTTGTCAATTTGGATGATAATCTGCGTATCATTGGCGTAGTTGTATATACTGCAGTCCATCTGATTTAGTGTTGAAATGAGGGGTTGCAGGTAAGCATTAAACAGTAAGGGTGATAATGCTGAGCCCTGAGGGACTCCACATGTGATACCTGCTGCCTCCGATACCAGGTCAGCCAATTGCACTCTCTGAACCCGTTCGTCAAGGAAGGAGGTCAGCCAGGCATGGGCGGTGCCCTGAATACCGAGATCCCACATCCGCGACAACAGTAGGTCATGCTTGACCGTATCCAATGCCGCGGAGAGGTCTAACAGCACCAGGGCACACAGGGTTTTTCTATCTGCTCTAAGTCTCAGGTCATCCAGCACGGAAAGCATGACCAATTCCGTGCTATGGTGGGCCCTGAAACCGGCCTGGTTGGGTTCTAGCAGGAAGTTGTTTTCTAGATGTTGAGAGAGGGTGGGCAGCACATGTTGTTCCAAAATTTTAGCAAGGAACAGTAGTTGTGAAGTGGGCCTGTAGTTTTTGAAGATCTTTATAACAGCCCCTGCCTTTTTCAAGAGGGGGATCAGGCACGCTTCCTTGAAGTTGGATGGAACCTGTCCAGTTGTAAGTTAGCTGTTCAGGAGTGATAATATGTCGTCCTCCAGCCCTGACCAGGCTTGTTTGAAAATCCTCGTAGGACACGGGTCCGCTGGTGAACCTCATTTTTCTCGACCCATCACTGTTCTCACGGTTTCCTTAGTGAGTAAGTGTAGTGAGATTAGGGGCTGGGTGACTGTTGGGGTAATTTTAATAGTAGTTCCCAGACAGTCCAGTCTGGGGGTAGTCTCGATTTCTGACAGGAGGTCAGCTATCTTGATGGTAAAAAATGACTGAATTTTTTGGCAGTCTTCTTGTGAGCATTATTCTCCCACAAATCAAATGGAAGAACCACCATGTTTATGAGTAACAACTCAGTGCACAAGATTATTAGATAGTATAGATAGTACATAATATGTATTTCAATCCTGCTCCATCACACACCCTTTGTATGTTTATATTTAATTCTACCTAAGATAGTAAGATCCGTCTCCATCTATTATGCTTCTATAGGCATGTGCCTACACATATGTTACCCTGCCACTTCCTGCAGTTAGGCCTGCAATTGTAAAACAGCATTAGTCATGCCTCAGTCCCTCTGCCCTGACCCACCCTAAATATTGGACGCTTGCCCACCTTTGTCGTTTACAAAGTCTATGGACCAAGGAGGGGCTCTTTCATGAGTATTTATGTTTGTTATGCACAGCAGTAATAAGAATGATTTGTTTAAGCTTCAGCAAGCATACAGAAGAAAGCACATGTCAGAGGAATTGTGAACCATGCAAGATCATTTATTGCTGAAACACATCCCTTAAGTCCTGTGTAACAATTAAGAGAGCTCAGGCTGGGGAAATACTTCCACCATGTTGTTAATAAAACAGCTGAAAAATAAGTGAACATTTAGCACATTTAGTTTTGTAAGACTGCACTTCATTGAGATCCTGTTACTAAAATCTCGAAGAGGCAGGCTTCACTCACGCTTTTAAATGGACAAAGCAAGTTTATGTTACCATACTGCAAGACATGTACTGTCTGTAGTGTTATGAAGAACATGTAAAGAGCATGCCACACATGACAAGGATTCAGATCTAAGAAGCCTTTAGCTTCTACAAAGACTGGGCACCTCAGACCTATGCCCCTGGGTCTCTCTCAGTCCAGACATGTGTCCTAAAGATACCTGGAACTGCTTTGCAAGGGCTGCTAGTATTATATAAATAAACAGTTAGAATCCACTCCTTGAGATTAAGGGTGTCTCCTCCACAGTGGGGAACACCTTTATGTTTTTAGGTCCCCTCACACATCAACAGGCCCCTTGGTGTCATGCTTCATCATCGGGGTCATCGTACCCCTCTACGGGGTACGGCGTGCTGCGACCTACGGAGATGTGGGAGCACTTGTTAGACTATGTGTGGTGTTGGTGAGAGGGTATTTTGAATAAATGTGAGTGTATAGTGGGGTTTGGGAAGTAGTGATAGTTAAAAAGAACCTGGCTCGTGGGGTGACTAAAAATTATTTAATAAGCCCCTGGGCTGGTGCTGTTAAAAATGAGGGTGGGAGGTCACTCTGCTGACAATGTGCGTTACCTCCTTTTTGTGTGTGTCGACATGTTTCGGTGCCAGAAGCACCTTCTTCACGACGGGATGCACAAATCCCCACCTTACTCACGTTTTTCTAACTAATACCAGAATTTTCTAATAAAAGTGAGGAAAAATTACAGTGCAGGTAAAAGTAATGTACCTAGCAAAAAAAGACGTTGTCTATTGATCAACCTGTAAAGGAAGTCAAGTCAAGTCAAGTCAAGTCAGAGAATTTATATAGCGCACTACATACCCAGAGGGTCTCAAGGCGCTTAGAGAGGGGAGGAGGATTACGTGTCAAATATCCACGTTTTAAGTTGCTTTCTGAATGCTAGGTGGTTCTGGGTTAGGCGAAGGTAAGCGGGGAGTGAGTTCCATGTTTTAGCAGCCAGGTATGAGAAGGATCTGCCTCCCATGGTGGTCTTGTTGATGCGAGGTACAGTGGCGAGGGCTTGGTTGGAGGAACGCAGTTGGCGGGAGGGGGTGTAGAAGGACAGTCGTGAGTTGAGGCATTCTGGTCCGATGTCATAGAGTGACTTGTGTGCGTGGGTTAGTAGTCGGAAAGTGATTCTCTTATTGACGGGTAGCCAGTGGAGGTCTTTCAGGTGACTAGAGATGTGTTCGTTGCGCGGGATGTCCAATATGATCCTGGCTGAGGCGTTTTGGATTCGTTGGAGTTTCTTTTGGAGTTTAGCGGTAGTACCTGCGTAGAGGGTGTTTCCGTAGTCCAGTCGGCTCGTGACCAGAGCATGGGTGACTGTTTTCCTTGTTTCGGTGGGGATCCAGCGAAATGTTTTTTTGAGCATGCGAAGAATGTTGAAGCAGGAAGAGGATACGGCGCTGACTTGTCTGTTCATTGAGAGTGAAGAATCCAGGATGACGCCTAGGTTCCGTGCGTGGCCTGTCGGGATGGGTGCTTTTCCTAGGGCTTCCGGCCACCACGAGTCGTCCCATGCAGAGGGGGATGTACCTAGGATGAGGACTTCTGTTTTGTCTGAGTTCAGTTTCAGACGGCTTTGTTTCATCCATTCGGCAACTTCTTTCATTCCTTCGTGTAGGTTAGTTTTGGCGGTGCTGGGGTCATTGGTGAGAGAAAGGATTAGTTGAGTGTCATCCGCGTAAGAGATGATGTTGAGGTTGTGTTGGCGGGCGATGGCCGCGAGGGGGCTCATGTATACGTTGAATAGGGTGGGGCTGAGTGAGGATCCTTGTGGAACACCACAGATGACTTCAGTAGCCTCGGACTTGAATGGTGGAAGGCGGACTCTCTGAGTTCTTCCGGTGAGGAACGAGGTGATCCATTCAAGTGCTTTTCCTTGTATTCCGATGTTGTTGGGGCGTTGTAGAAGGGTGCTGTGGCAGACTGTGTCGAATGCTGCAGAGAGGTCGAGGAGGATGAGGGCGACTGTGTCTCCATTGTCCAGTAGAGTTCGAATGTCGTCTGTTGCTGCGATGAGGGCGGTCTCAGTGCTGTGTTTTGCTCGGAAGCCAGATTGTGAGGAGTCGAGGGATTTGTTGGCTTCGAGGAAAGCGGCGAGCTGGTTATTGACAGCTTTCTCGATGACTTTGGCCGGGAATGGAAGGAGCGAAATGGGGCGGAAATTTTTGAGTTCGGTGGGGTCCGCTGTGGGTTTTTTCAGCAGGGCGGTGAGTTCAGCGTGTTTCCAGTCTTCCGGGAAGGTGACGGAGTTGAAGGAGCAGTTGATGACGTCTCGGAGGTGCGGTGCTATGACGGAGTCTGCTTTGTTGAAGATGTGGTGAGGGCAAGGGTCTGTGGGGGATCCTGAGTGGATGGAATTCATCAGGCGGATTGTGTCCTCAGTGGAGATTGGGATCCAGACGTTAAGGGTGTTCACGGGGGGAGAATGTTCAGCAGATGGTTGGGTGGGTTGGTCTCCTGGTTGGTTGTCGAAGCTGTTGTGGATGTCTGCAATCTTGTTGTGGAAGAATGAGGCTAGGGAGTTGCAGAGGGCTTGAGAGGGGGTGATGTCTTTGGAGTTGGCCGAGGGATTGGAAAATTCCTTGACGATGTTGAAAAGTTCTTTGCTGTTGTGGGCGTTGTTGTCAAGTCGATCCTTGAATGCTGTTTTCTTGGCCTTTCGGATTAGTTGGTGGTGAGTGCGGGTGGCGTTTTTGAAGGCGTCCTTGGTGCTAGTGGTTGGGTCTTTTTTCCAGGTCTTTTCAAGGGAGCGGCAGTTTCTTGGACTTCTTAAGGTCATCGTTGAACCATGAGGCCTTCTTGCTGCCAGGTTTGCTTTGACGTTTTTTCAGTGGTGCTAGGGTGTCGGCGGTGTTGGATAGCCATAGGGTGAGGTTGGCGGCGGCTTGGTTTGGGTTAGAAGAGTGGGCTGGGGTGTTTAGAAGAAGTGATGCGGAGATTTGGTCGGTGGTGATTTTGCTCCAGTTTCTTTGCAGAGTTGGTTGGAGGTGGTTGGTGGGTTTCGGCTTGTTGTAGGTGAAGTGGACGCAGCTGTGGTCAGTCCAGAGGAGCTCCGTAGTGTGGCTGAAGGAGACATGTTTGCTGGAGGTGAAGATGGGGTCGAGTGTGTGACCTGCGATGTGGGTGGGGGAAGTGACCAGTTGTTTAAGTCCGAGGTTGGCGAGGTTGTCCAAGAGGGTGGTGGTGTTGCGGTCGTTGATCTTTTCAAGGTGAAAGTTGAGGTCTCCCAGAAGGATGTAATCTTTGGAGGGGAGCGCGTGTGGAGTGATGAAGTCCGTGATGTCTTCACTGAATTTTGCGCGGGGTCCTGGTGGTCTGTAGAGGAGGGTGCCTCTGAGTGTGGTCTTGGGGTCGATGTGGATCTGGAAGTGAAGGTGTTCGGAGTTGGCGAGGTTGGTGTCAGAGCTGGTTGTGATGCGGATTGATTTCTTATGGACGATAGCGATTCCTCCTCCTGTGTGGCCGGTACGGTCCTTGCGTGTGATCTTGTAGTCTTCAGGGATGGCAATGGTGATGTCTGGGGCGGAGGAAGCGTTCATCCATGTTTCTGTAAGGAAGGCGACGTCTGGAGAGATGGTGTCTAGTAGATTCCAGAGGTCGATGGCGTGTCTGTGGACCGAGCGGGTGTTGAGAAGGATGCATTGTAGGTGGTTGGGGTCGGTAGTCTGTGGAGTGGTCGTAGCGGAGTGGTTGTCGGTGCCGCTGAATTTGCAGGAGTAGCAAGAGAAAGGGCCATGAGTGTGTCCGGGAGCTGCTTGGACGCAGTTGGGGGCGCGACCGGGGTTAAGGGCTAGGAGGGTGGCGGCATCGTAGGTAATGCGGGGGGGCTGGGAGGGACGGGGGCCAGGGGGTATGGCGCTGGGCGCGGTCCAGGCGCGGACGGGCGTAGACGGGCTTACCTTTGGCGCACCTTCGGCGCGGGTTGGGCGCGGTCGCTGCGCGTAAACGCTGCGCGCGGGAACAGTTGTCATATATGGATAGAGGAGGGGGAGGGGTCCCTCTCTCCATATCCATAGGTAAAATGTCCAGTGGTTACAGGTGACATACTATAGCTGTATTCCAGTGCTTATAGTGGGATAAAAATATTTTACAAAAAACACACTAGATTCACTGACACACAACATAGAGCACACACACTTAATGAGGACATTTTTGATCAGATGTTTTCAAATCATTTCCTGGTCGTAACACTATTGTTGGTAAAAAGGGAAAGGACAAAGTTTGTGTTATATCCCTGTAAAGTGAGGAGGAAAAATGTCAATTTCATGCCATTACATATTTACAACATACTGTTTTGGAGTTGTAGAAAAACCTCATGAGCCAAAACGTCAGGATCTGGTGTGCTAACTTATGATTGTTAATTATGCTAGTATTATAGACAAACAATGTATGTGAGCACAGTTTATTTTTCACACAACTAATAGCTCATAGTGATTTTCATGTTTGAGCATAACCACACGTGAAGCTAACTCTACCCACACATCAATCCTAGAGACAGATCCACTGGGTGGCATGGGGGGCAGCTCACCACCCTGTGATTCTGGGCAAATCACTTATCTTCCTCTGCCTATAAAACCTGCTATTAAAAAAAAACTGCATGAGGGGTACTAGTCCTTTTCTTCTCTTCTTCTGGTTGTAAGAGTGCAACAACTCTTCTATTATTTTTTCCTTTTTATTTCAGTTTGTTGTTTGTTTCTGGCCCCTTTGTCCTGGTGTTTATGAGGCTTGTTACTGGTGTTTGCACTATTCAGTGGTGTGCTTGTCGTTCATGCCCCTGCTCACTACAGTCCCTTCTGTTCTCAAGCCTTCAATGAGAGCCCTTCCTATCAATACAAGATGCTTCCATGATATACATTCATGCGTACAGTGATTTGTTATTGACACTGGGGCAGATTCACGTTTCAAATCAGCAGGGATGCGCCAGGAACGATGTGAGATGCAAGTTTACCCTTGCGTAAGCATGGGCGAATTTTGCGGATCTCGCGTTCGCGAATTTTGCGGATTTGCGAACTCGCCCGTGTTTCTGCCAGTTCGCGAGGGTTTTTACAATTTCGCAATTTGCGAACTTACCTGTCGGGTCGCAAGTTTCGCGAACTTGTTGTTTCTACGTGTCCAGCCTGTTTGGGACACTCTTCTTCATCACTGCCACTCTCTGTCACCACTGCCACTCTCTGACTACTCATGCCACCCTCTGGCCCACCCATGCCACCCTCTGTTTCATCACAGCACCCTCTGGTTGTCCAGTCAGTGTACATTATTGTAGCAACGCAAGCACACCTTCCCTGCCTCAAGTGACCTGAATTAATTTGGGGCTGATTAATGTGTCACAGAATACTTTTTTAGCTGGCACCTGCTTCCTTAGTGCTTCCTGATTAGTGAACTTTTGCACTTGCTAAGTGCTTTCATTGTTGCAAAATTAGTTACAACACCTGCCCTGCCCCAACTGACAATAATGAATTAGGGGCTGATTAATGGATTTGAACTGCCAGCCTGGCTCCTGCTTGTCTCCCTTAGCTGTAATTCAGGACCTTTGTGGCATATGTGTAACTATTCTGAGGTTCAGAGCAGGGTCACATAATAGTTGCAACTGGCAACTGAACTCTGGAGGGGCCCCTCAGCAAGCACTACAGGAAATGGCTACTAATGATGAGCCTGAACTTTTGAACCTGGTAAGTAGTTTCAGTTTTGATTAGATCGTATTTCTGCAATTTGGCACTTATTCGCGGTGCGCGAAGTTGTACTGGGAAGCCGCGAACTCACGCGAACAGTGCGAGCAGTGTGAGCAAAATCCGCTGCTCGCGGATTTGCGGATTTTGCGGGAGATTCGCGAATCTCGCGGATTGCGAATTTACCGAAAATCCGCAAAATCCGCGAGCGAAACGGATTTTCCGCCCATGCCTACCCTTGCGCCACCACCGATGCGCTGCATTTACAAAGCGGCGCATCATGGCGCAAGGATAAGCAGATGCGTGTTGCATCTGCCAGCATAAGGTTGGCGCAGTGCTGGAGTTGTGTCGTGGGCACGACGCAACTCCAACACTGTCCCAACCTGGCCTATCCTCAACATGGTGTGTCACGCCTTACGCTTACTTCAAGCAGGCACAGGGTTTACACGCAGCGTCGTCGGAAAAGGGCCTGAGTGAAATCTTGTAGAGTTCACTCAGGCACTTTTCCGAGGCGTTCCTGCAAATGAACGCCCCCCGAGCCGAAACGCCCGCAGGGCTTTACAATGTGACGCATCTCCCTAGATGCGTCACGTTGTAAATAGGGTGCATCCTGGCACATGGTTTACGCCGCTGCTGCATCACAGAAGTGACGCAACGGCAGCGCGAATGTGGCGCACGGGGCTCGTAAATCTGCCCCTATGTTTTTTGCTGTGCCTATGTTAGTGTAAGCCCATTCTACTCGTTGCTCCTCTTATGAGTAATGTCAGCTGAGGGTAAAGTGCCCTGCAGTGAACACTAGGAGTGGGAGGATGGCACCAGGAGTGGGAGGGTGGCACCAGGAGTGGGAGGATGGCACCAGGATTGGGAGGATGGCACCAGGAGTGGGAGGATGGCACCAGGAGTGGGAGGATGGCACGAGGAGTGGGAGGATGGCACGAGGAGTGGGAGGATGGCACGAGGAGTGGAAGGATGGCACCAGGATTGGGAGGATGGTTCCAGGAGTGGGAGGATGGCACCAGGAGTGGGAGGATGGCACCAGGAGTGGAAGGATGGCACCAGGAGTGGAAGGATGGCACCAGGATTGGGAGGATGGCACCAGGATTGGGAGGATGGCATGAGGAGTGGGAGGATGGCACCAGGAGTGGGAGGATGGCACGAGGAGTGGGAGGATGGCACGAGGAGTGGAAGGATGGCACCAGGATTGGGAGGATGGTTCCAGGAGTGGGAGGATGGCACCAGGAGTGGGAGGATGGCACCAGGAGTGGGAGGATGGCACCAGGAGTGGAAGGATGGCACCAGGAGTGGAATGATGGCACCAGTAGTGGATGGATGGCACCAGGAGTGGGAGGATGGCACCAGGAGTGGGAGGATGGCACCAGGAGTGGGAGGATGGCACCAGGAGTGGGAGGGTGGCACCAGGAGTAGAAGGATGGCACCAGGAGTGGAAGGATGGCACCAGGAGTGGGAGGATGGCACCAGGAGTGGGAGGGTGGCACCAGGAATAGAAGGATGGCACCAGGAGTGGAAGGATGGCACCAGGAGTGGGAGGGTGGCACCAGTAGTGGAAGGATGGCACCAGGAGTGGGAAGATGGCACCAGGAGTGGAAGGATGGCACCAAGAGTGGAAGGATGGCACCAGGAGTGGGAGGATGGCACCAGGAGTGGGAGGATGGCACCAGGAGTGGGAGGATGGCACCAGGAGTGGGAGGGTGGCACCAAGATTGGTAGCATGTAATGCAGGATGACTCATGTGTGATGTGAAGTCTTGTATCCACAAACATAACCATCCAAAGAGCCTTCCTCTGATGTATCCATCCAATGAGGGAGTAAACAGGCACACATGGGATTTGTCCCTTTTAATGGACAAAATCACAGTAGAATATGGGTTTGGATTGCAGTCCCAAAGGAATATTTGTTGATAAGGAACATGAGTTACATCTCTGTGCTCTGATCACTGATCGACAGCTCCTGACATGTCGAATCCAGTGAGTCACTTTACTTATCAAAGAGCCCGGGATCTCATGGCCATTCTTGATATTAAGTTTCAGAAGGTTAGTCATGAGATGTGTTGGATTGCTGCAGACTAGTTCTAGCTGGAGGGGCTGGTAGGTGCGGCTTGTCTCAGCTTCCATACAGAGGGAGGTGGGCTTGCCCTGGTGGTGCTGCCTATGGCTATTTGAAGGATACTGTGAGGCTGCTGGCCTCATGAGCTAGTCTTGTATATATCGATGTCAAAACTACTCTTTCTCGCAGCCGAAGGGTCGGCTCTCACTTGTATGTGGGTGGGAGTAAAAAAGGTGGCCGACTAGGGTAAGATGAGGCCATTAGAGATATGTCCTTTGCTAGGAGGTGCTGGTTTCTGTGATGAAACATCGTGATGTGTAAGGAATGAGTGATTGCTATATACAGGGATGTCATACTGTGTGCAGGACGGGGTCTGCCCTTAGTAGCAGATTGACTAGGGTGGTGAGACTTTTTACCATAGTTTTCAGTGTTCCAATTTCAGCTCTAAGTGAATTTAAGATCAAGTTGTTGTCCTAGCTTTCTCATTTATTTTCTATGCTGTTTGTCGCAATGTCGCCCACCAGCCCAGGGGCAGATGACTCAGGCTCAATATCGTTTTGATCAACACTAAAGTCCTGAAGGGGTGAGAATCTGTTCGCGCAGTGGATAATCGGTTCTAAGGGTAGAGTTTTTGAGCCAGTACTGTCAGTGGGGGTAACAGGAGGTTGAGGTGTCTCCTTATTAAGTTATGCCGGCTTGTTGGATACTGTAGGGGCCCTCTTAAGGATTGCTTTTGAAACATTATTGGAATAACTGGGGGGCAGTGTGACTTGAAGACTGGAGGGGGTCCGTCTGTTGGGACACCAGAGGTGCTAGCCATGGTCTGGTTCCCTTCTAGAATGACCTTGCACTCGTTAATCAGCGTGTCTATCCAGTCGAGTACACAATAGCTGCCCTGATGTTTAGGTGTCCTCTTAGCCCTCTTCCCTTTTACTACCTCACAGCAGGCGTAAGACTGACGCAGGCACATTGAACATGCTGAAGTTACGTCACTTTGTGACACACTCCAGCAATGCGTCATTTTTGCGCCTAAAATACTGAGGTATCAATGAAAAGTGGTACACCGCTGTTTTTACGCAGCGATGCGTCACTTCTCACTTCTCATAAATGAGGCCCTCAGTACCTTTCTGAGCGACTTTTAGCGGCTAGCTTGATCCTGGATGCAAAGACAAGGGGGTGACACTGCCCTTCCTCTTCCTGGCAATGACGGGCAAGGACGGTTGAAATGTGAAAAGAGAAGGATCTCGCACAGCAAATATACTCGGAGTTGTAGGATTGTGATGAATTGTGGTGTGCTGCTCGGGGAAAACACTGTCTGGCCAGGCAGTGTGAAGTGAATAACTGAGAAGGAGCTCCCCCACCTAGGAGGAGAACGCCCCTGAGCAAAACGCGAAATTGACCTAGTGGTCTGATTCAATAAGCATCAAGTGGTCAATAGTTTATGTTCAGATTGGAAATATCCAGCTTTCCATTTTTATTTGAACATGTATCTTTGTTTGAAGCAAGTGGCAGAAAATGTAATCCACATCAAGTTCAATGAATTAAGATATATTCATTTTCACACATCCCAATGCATTTCGGGCGGAGCCCATCGTCAGGGGATTACTCTACAACAAAAGCAAAAGACCAGACTGTAATGACATGAATATGCAGTGATACAGCAAACAATATAGAAGACGTGTTAAAAAAGCATCTGAGTGAAGCGGAAGGTGAAAAGCAAGGTGAAACCCCAGAGCGGGGAAGGCTGAAGGTACCACATGATATAGTGAGGAATACCGAGCGAGGTTCCCAGGAAAGAACTTAGGTTGCAGATAAAAAACTAAACCCGTGCTCAAAAAATAAATATATACGTGAGCAAGTACTCGATAAAGAAACAGTGCGTGGACCGCGGTGTGTACCAAAATCAAAAACAGGGTAAACATGCAAGTAAAGGCGGTGATGGGGTCCCGGGTTGGGTACTTACACGTGTGAAAACTACGCAGGGACTCCGCGGAGTTCCGTGACGGTCAACAACGGGGTGGTGGGAAATCAGACTTGAAAAAGCGGAAAACCAGTGCTAAACAGCAAGGAAGGACTGAGCAGCCATAGAGGATAGTATCGAAACTCGGTGAAAGGTGTGAGCGCCATATTGGAAGGTGCAAGAAATGAGTGAGGGCTGATAGAGTGCGAGAAAAAGTGAGGAAAATTAAAGAACACAACATGATGTGCATGAAGTACAAAATTATAAATAACAAAGAAACTCTATACGGTCGTTAAGCCCGAAGGGGGCCATCGTGGAAAGGTAACGGATCCAAAAGTTCTCGCGTTTGAGTAGATGGTTCTTGTTATTCAGGGTAATCGGAACTTGTTCCACTATCTGGTATTTGAGTTGAGCCACTGTGTGTCTATTTTCCATAAAGTGGGTGGCAACTGTAGACTTTAAGTTCTGAGTACGGATGTTGCTCTTATGTTCCAAGATCCTCACACGGATCTTTCTTTCGGTGTGGCCAACGTAACATTTGCCACATGGGCATTTTAAGACATAAACAACATTCTTACTATTGCATGTGGCATTCACTTTGAGTTTTATGGCGTTGCCTTTCATGGGATGGTTGATGGAATTACCAAGGATACAGTTATTGCAATTGCTGCAATTGTAACAGGGTTTGAGGCCCGTGTAGGTGACGTTGGTCTTGGGTCCACTAGTTTGACTCAGGATTTCCTTAAGATTCTTGCCCCTAGTAAATGCGAATATGGGGAGCTCGTTAAACAATCCCTTGAAGTCCGGTTCCAAAGCTAAGATGGACCAATGTTTGCGGATGATTTTTTGGAAACGATTGGATGCTTTAGAGTATTGGGAGACAACCACCAAGCGATCGGAGGGTGTCTTCAACTTGGGTTGCAATAAAGAGGCTCTTGTGCATTTCTGGCTCCTCTGGGTAGCTAAATCTAGTATAGGGTTGGGATATCCACGTGCACGTAGACGTTCCAGGATAGTCTTGATTTGCGTTTTTCTTTCATCCTCATTGGAGACGATTCTTTTTACACGGAGTATCTGAGCGTATGGTAAGTTGTTTTTCAATCCCAAGCGATGGAAGCTATGGTAGTGTAAGGTTGAATTCCTGTCCGTAGGTTTACGGAAGATGGTGGTGGACCATTCTCCAGGTTCTCTCAGAATTTTCACATCTAGGTAATGGACATAATGCTCGCTGTAGTCCCAAGTGAATTGTATCCGTGGAGTAATGTTGTTCCAAGTGGTAAGAAAGGTGACAAGTGTTTCAGTGGTGCCATCCCATAGGAGGAATATGTCGTCTATGTAGCGTAAGTATAGCCGGCCATGTTCACGCCAGATGTTTTGACATAAGATGTGGGATTCCTCGAAGATTCTCATGTATATATTCGCGTAGCACGGAGCTGCAGAATTCCCCATGGCCGTGCCGTTGAGTTGTAGGAACCATTTGTCGAAGATAGAAAAATAACTGTGGTATAATATGAACATAGTAAGTTCCATCAAGAACACTTTCAGGTCATGGTCGAGATCAGATCGTGCCAAAACTAGTTTGATCGCTTCGATACCTCCGTCATGAGGGATCGATGTGTACAGGGAGCAGACATCCACTGTACACATGATCAGTTGAGAGTTTTTCAATTGGTTCATGACCGGTTCCAATTTGAGTAAGAAATCGGTAGTGTCTTTGACAAATGAATCAGTAGTTATGACAAATGGTTGGAGATATTTATCCAAGAATTTACCCACGTTCTCATGGATACTACCTCTCGTCGACACGATGGGTCGGAAGGGTGGATTTGTCCGGTGTTTATGCATTTTGGGTAGCATATACAGTACAGGAGGTCTCGGGTTGTTGGGTGTAAGATATCTCTTGGTTCTATCATTGATGGTGTCGTTTTCAAAGGCCCTGTTAATGATATGCGTCAAGTCGTTGGTGTATTCCTGGGTAGGATCCCCCGGAAGAACATCATAGGTGTTGGAATCCCCAACATGAGCTGTAACCTGTTGTTCATAAAAAGTGGTGTCCATGATCACAAGTGCACCACCTTTGTCAGCATTTTGGCAGATGATGTTCGGATTGTCTGCAATTTTTTGTAATGTGTTTCTCTCTTTGCGGGTGAGATTCCCATGGGTTGCTGGTTGTAGGAAAGGTAACTTCAGTATTTCCTGTTTCACCAAGTTCTCAAAGGCATCGATAATTTTATGGCTAAGAGGTGCCAAGAAAGTACTGTGGGGTCGTAATCCTCGAAGCATGTCTTCCTCGTGAGTTGTGATGGGGCTGATGTTTTGAAAATAGTGTCTCAATCGAATGTTTCGTATGAGTTTAAAAGCACTTACTTCAAGTTCCAAGGTGTTAGTACCAGTGGTGGGAACGAATGACTGTCCTTTCTGTAAGGTATTGATTTCATCATCAGACAGTGTAGTCGAGGAAATGTTAATGACGAGGTTGTCGTCAGTGTTCAGCGTCTTCCTTTCGGCTTTTTGCTTTTTGTGGTCGGAGGAGTTTTTTCTAATTCCTCGGCGGGTTTTTCCCGTCCGGGATCTTTTTGTTGGTCCGGACCTGATTCTAAAAAATGAACCGCAGGGTCGGTAGAGGTGCTCGGTGTCTGTGAATCAGAGTCGGGTCTGGCAGAAGTTGGTCGTGATCTTTGTTCTTCTTCGGAAGATGAGGTTTCATTGGCAGAGAAGGGATAGTAAGGTTTGTTGGGGCGTCGGCGGGCGTACACCTCTGCCCAGGTGTACACCTCACCGAGCTTATAGTCTATGGTGTCTCTCTTGAATTAAAGTAGTTTCCTCTCTTGTGTTTCCCATATATGCTTATCCAGCTGGATATTCACATCCTCCAACATTTTTTTAAGGTCTTCCTCGGACATGGCGTCATCTAGTTCCTTTCTAACGCTGGTGATTTCATGAGACAATTCATCTAATGTTTTTGCCAATTCTTCCACGATCAGAAGGATCAGATCGAGGGAGCATTTATTCAAAATAGAATACCAGCGTTCAACGAATTTGGTGTTGTTTTTACACAATAAAGGTTTTAGTGGGACCCGTAGGCCGAGAGGGATCCGTTGAACACGATGGCACCGGATCAGGGTACTGGCGTGTAGTTTTTGGTTCGATTGTTTCTTGAGTAAGTAGAGTAATTGCCGGAAATTGCTCTCCACGCTGCGAGTGTTACCGGTGGCGGTGATATCATCCTGTATCATGCCGTATATTTTGTCTGCATCATCGGTCGTGTAAGCAAAGGTGCTGGCTTTTTGATCGGTCATGCCTGAGACCGATTCGAAATTCATAGTTGAAGCGTGCTGAGGTCCGTGGACAGAAATAGTAGAAATGTGAAAAGAGAAGGATCTCGCACAGCAAATATACTCGGAGTTGTAGGATTGTGATGAATTGTGGTGTGCTGCTCGGGGAAAACACTATCTGGCCAGGCAGTGTGAAGTGAATAACTGAGAAGGAGCTCCCCCACCTAGGAGGAGAACGCCCCTGAGCACAACGCGAAATTGACCTAGTGGTCTGATTCAATAAGCATCAAGTGGTCAATAGTTTATGTTCAGATTGGAAATATCCAGCTTTCCATTTTTATTTGAACATGTATCTTTGTTTGAAGCAAGTGGCAGAAAATGTAATCCACATCAAGTTCAATGAATTAAGATATATTCATTTTCACACATCCCAATGCATTTCGGGCGGAGCCCATCGTCAGGGGATTACTCTACAACAAAAGCAAAAGACCAGACTGTAATGACATGAATATGCAGTGATACAGCAAACAATATAGAAGACGTGTTAAAAAAGCATCTGAGTGAAGTGGAAGGTGAAAAGCAAGGTGAAACCCCAGAGCGGGGAAGGCTGAAGGTACCACATGATATAGTGAGGAATACCGAGCGAGGTTCCCAGGAAAGAACTTAGGTTGCAGATAAAAAACTAAACCCGTGCTCAAAAAATAAATATATACGTGAGCAAGTACTCGATAAAGAAACAGTGCGTGGACCGCGGTGTGTACCAAAATCAAAAACAGGGTAAACATGCAAGTAAAGGCGGTGATGGGGTCCCGGGTTGGGTACTTACACGTGTGAAAACTACGCAGGGACTCCGCGGAGTTCCGTGACGGTCAACAACGGGGTGGTGGGAAATCAGACTTGAAAAAGCGGAAAACCAGTGCTAAACAGCAAGGAAGGACTGAGCAGCCATAGAGGATAGTATCGAAACTCGGTGAAAGGTGTGAGCGCCATATTGGAAGGTGCAAGAAATGAGTGAGGGCTGATAGAGTGCGAGAAAAAGTGAGGAAAATTAAAGAACACAACATGATGTGCATGAAGTACAAAATTATAAATAACAAAGAAACTCTATATGGTCGTTAAGCCCGAAGGGGGCCATCGTGGAAAGGTAACTGATCCAAAAGTTCTCGCGTTTGAGTAGATGGTTCTTGTTATTCAGGGTAATCGGAACTTGTTCCAATATCTGGTATTTGAGTTGAGCCACTGTGTGTCTATTTTCCATAAAGTGGGTGGCAACTGTAGACTTTAAGTTCTGAGTACGGATGTTGCTCTTATGTTCCAAGATCCTCACACGGATCTTTCTTTCGGTGTGGCCAACGTAACATTTGCCACATGGGCATTTTAAGACATAAACAACGTTCTTACTATTGCATGTGGCATTCACTTTGAGTTTTATGGCGTTGCCTTTCATGGGATGGTTGATGGAATTACCAAGGATACAGTTATTGCAATTGCTGCAATTGTAACAGGGTTTGAGGCCCGTGTAGGTGACGTTGGTCTTGGGTCCACTAGTTTGACTCAGGATTTCCTTAAGATTCTTGCCCCTAGTAAATGCAAATATGGGGAGCTCGTTAAACAATCCCTTGAAGTCCGGTTCCAAAGCTAAGATGGACCAATGTTTGCGGATGATTTTTTGGAAACGATTGGATGCTTTAGAGTATTGGGAGACAACCACCAAGCGATCGGAGGGTGTCTTCAACTTGGGTTGCAATAAAGAGGCTCTTGTGCATTTCTGGCTCCTCTGGGTAGCTAAATCTAGTATAGGGTTGGGATATCCACGTGCACGTAGACGTTCCAGGACAGTCTTGATTTGCGTTTTTCTTTCATCCTCATTGGAGACGATTCTTTTTACACGGAGTATCTGAGCGTATGGTAAGTTGTTTTTCAATCCCAAGCGATGGAAGCTATGGCAGTGTAAGGTTGAATTCCTGTCCGTAGGTTTACGGAAGATGGTGGTGGACCATTCTCCAGGTTCTCTCAGAATTTTCACATCTAGGTAATGGACATAATGCTCGCTGTAGTCCCAAGTGAATTGTATCCGTGGAGTAATGTTGTTCCAAGTGGTAAGAAAGGTGACAAGTGTTTCAGTGGTGCCATCCCATAGGAGGAATATGTCGTCTATGTAGCGTAAGTATAGCCGGCCATGTTCACGCCAGATGTTTTGACATAAAACATCTGGCGATTCCTCGAAGATTCTCATGTATATATTCGCGTAGCACGGAGCTGCAGAATTCCCCATGGCCGTGCCGTTGAGTTGTAGGAACCATTTGTCGAAGATAGAAAAATAACTGTGGTATAATGTGAACATAGTAAGTTCCATCAAGAACACTTTCAGGTCATGGTCGAGATCAGATCGTGCCAAAACTAGTTTGATCGCTTCGATACCTCCGTCATGAGGGATCGATGTGTGCAGGGAGCAGACATCCACTGTACACATGATCAGTTGAGAGTTTTTCAATTGGTTCATGACTGGTTCCAATTTGAGTAAGAAATCGGTAGTGTCTTTGACAAATGAATCAGTAGTTATGACAAATGGTTGGAGATATTTATCCAAGAATTTACCCACGTTCTCATGGATACTACCTCTCGTCGACACGATGGGTCGGAAGGGTGGATTTGTCGGGTGTTTATGCATTTTGGGTAGCATATACAGTACAGGAGGTCTCGGGTTGTTGGGTGTAAGATATCTCTTGGTTCTATCATTGATGGTGTCGTTTTCAAAGGCCCTGTTAATGATATGCGTCAAGTCGTTGGTGTATTCCTGGGTAGGATCCCCCGGAAGAACATCATAGGTGTTGGAATCCCCAACATGAGCTGTAACCTGTTGTTCATAAAAAGTGGTGTCCATGATCACAAGTGACCACCTTTGTCAGCATTTTGGCAGATGATGTTCGGATTGTCTGCAATTATTTGTAATGTGTTTCTCTCTTTGCGGGTGAGATTCCCATGGGTTGCTGGTTGTAGGAAAGGTAACTTCAGTATTTCCTGTTTCACCAAGTTCTCAAAGGCATCGATAATTTTATGGCTAAGAGGTGCCAAGAAAGTACTGTGGGGTCGTAATCCTCGAAGCATGTCTTCCTCGTGAGTTGTGATGGGGCTGATGTTTTGAAAATAGTGTCTCAATCGAATGTTTCGTATGAGTTTAAAAGCACTTACTTCAAGTTCCAAGGTGTTAGTACCAGTGGTGGGAACGAATGACTGTCCTTTCTGTAAGGTATTGATTTCATCATCAGACAGTGTAGTCGAGGAAATGTTAATGACGAGGTTGTCGTCAGTTTTCAGCGTCTTCCTTTCGGCTTTTTGCTTTTTGTGGTCGGAGGAGTTTTTTCTAATTCCTCGGCGGGTTTTTCCCGTCCGGGATCTTTTTGTTGGTCCGGACCTGATTCTAAAAAATGAACCGCAGGGTCGGTAGAGGTGCTCGGTGTCTGTGAATCAGAGTCGGGTCTGGCAGAAGTTGGTCGTGATCTTTGTTCTTCTTCGGAAGATGAGGTTTCATTGGCAGAGAAGGGATTGTAAGGTTTGTTGGGGCGTCGGCGGGCGTACACCTCTGCCCAGGTGTACACCTCGCCGAGCTTATAGTCTATGGTGTCTCTCTTGAATTTACGTAGTTTCCTCTCTTGTGTTTCCCGTATATGCTTATCCCGCTGGATATTCACATCCTCCAACATCTTTTTTAAGGTCTTACTCGGACATGACGTCATCTAGTTCCTTTCTAACGCTGGTGATTTCATGAGACAATTCATCTAATGTTTTTGCCAATTCTTCCACGATCAGAAGGATCAGATCGAGGGAGCATTTATTCAAAATAGAATACCAGCGTTCAACGAATTTGGTGTTGTTTTTACACAATAAAGGTTTTAGTGGGACCCGTAGGCCGCGAGGGATCCGTTGAACACGATGGTACCGGATCAGGGTACTGGCGTGTAGTTTTTGGTTCGATTGTTTCTTGAGTAAGTAGAGTAATTGCCGAAGATTGCTCTCCACGCTGCGAGTGTTACCGGTGGCGGTGATATCATCCTGTATCATGCCGTATATTTTGTCTGCATCATCGGTCGTGTAAGCAAAGGTGCTGGCTTTTTGATCGGTCATGCCTGAGACCGATTCGAAATTCATAGTTGAAGCGTGCTGAGGTCCGTGGACAGAAATAGTAGAAATGTGAAAAGAGAAGGATCTCGCACAGCAAATATACTCGGAGTTGTAGGATTGCGATGAATTGTGGTGTGCTGCTCGGGGAAAACACTGTCTGGCCAGGCAGTGTGAAGTGAATAACTGAGAAGGAGCTCCCCCACCTAGGAGGAGAACGCCCCTGAGCACAACGCGAAATTGACCTAGTGGTCTGATTCAATAAGCATCAAGTGGTCAATAGTTTATGTTCAGATTGGAAATATCCAGCTTTCCATTTTTATTTGAACATGTATCTTTGTTTGAAGCAAGTGGCAGAAAATGTAATCCACATCAAGTTCAATGAATTAAGATATATTCATTTTCACACATCCCAATGCATTTTGGGCGGAGCCCATCGTCAGGGGATTACTCTACAACAAAAGCAAAAGACCAGACTGTAATGACATGAATATGCAGTGATACAGCAAACAATATAGAAGACGTGTTAAAAAAGCATCTGAGTGAAGCGGAAGGTGAAAAGCAAGGTGAAACCCCAGAGCGGGGAAGGCTGAAGGTACCACATGATATAGTGAGGAATACCGAGCGAGGTTCCCAGGAAAGAACTTAGGTTGCAGATAAAAAACTAAACCCGTGCTCAAAAAATAAATATATACTTGAGCAAGTACTCGATAAAGAAACAGTGCGTGGACCGCGGTGTGTACCAAAATCAAAAACAGGGTAAACATGCAAGTAAAGGCGGTGATGGGGTCCCAGGTTGGGTACTTACACGTGTGAAAACTACGCAGGGACTCCGCGGAGTTCCGTGACGGTCAACAACGGGGTGGTGGGAAATCAGACTTGAAAAAGCGGAAAACCAGTGCTAAACAGCAAGGAAGGACTGAGCAGCCATAGAGGATAGTATCGAAACTCGGTTGAAGGTGTGAGCGCCATATTGGAAGGTGCAAGAAATGAGTGAGGGCTGATAGAGTGCGAGAAAAAGTGAGGAAAATTAAAGAACACAACATGATGTGCATGAAGTACAAAATTATAAATAACAAAGAAACTCTATACGGTCGTTAAGCCCGAAGGGGGCCATCGTGGAAAGGTAACGGATCCAAAAGTTCTCGCGTTTGAGTAGATGGTTCTTGTTATTCAGGGTAATCGGAACTTGTTCCAATATCTGGTATTTGAGTTGAGCCACTGTGTGTCTATTTCCCATAAAGTGGGTGGCAACTGTAGACTTTAAGTTCTGAGTACGGATGTTGCTCTCATGTTCCAAGATCCTCACACGGATCTTTCTTTCGGTGTGGCCAACGTAACATTTGCCACATGGGCATTTTAAGACATAAACAACGTTCTTACTATTGCATGTGGCATTCACTTTGAGTTTTATGGCGTTGCCTTTCATGGGATAGTTGATGGAATTACCAAGGATACAGTTATTGCAATTGCTGCAATTGTAACAGGGTTTGAGGCCTGTGTAGGTGACGTTGGTCTTGGGTCCACTAGTTTGACTCAGGATTTCCTTAAGATTCTTGCCCCTAGTAAATGCGAATATGGGGAGCTGCTTAAACAATCCCTTGAAGTCCGGTTCCAAAGCTAAGATGGACCAATGTTTGCGGATGATTTTTTGGAAACGATTGGATGCTTTAGAGTATTGGGAGACAACCACCAAGCGATCGGAGGGTGTCTTCAACTTGGGTTGCAATAAAGAGGCTCTTGTGCATTTCTGGCTCCTCTGGGTAGCTAAATCTAGTATCGGGTTGGGATATCCACGTGCACGTAGACGTTCAAGGAGCAGTCTTGATTTGCGTTTTTATTTCATCCTCATTGGAGAAGATTCTTTTTACACGGAGTATCTGAGCATATGGTAAGTTGTTTTTCAATCCCAAGCGATGGAATCTATGGTAGTGTAAGGTTGAATTCCTGTCCGTAGGTTTACGGAAGATGGTGGAGGACCATTCTCCAGGTTCTCTCAGAATTTTCACATCTAGGTAATGGACATAATGCTCGCTGTAGTCCCAAGTGAATTGTATCCGTGGAGTAATGTTGTTCCAAGTGGTAAGAAAGGTGACAAGTGTTTCAGTGGTGCCATCCCATAGGAGGAATATGTCGTCTATGTAGCGTAAGTATAGCCGGCCATGTTCACGCCAGATGTTTTGACATAAGATGTGGGATTCCTCGAAGATTCTCATGTATATATTCGCGTAGCACGGAGCTGCAGAATTCCCCATGGACGTGCCGTTGAGTTGTAGGAACCATTTGTCAAAGATAGAAAAATAACTGTGGTATAATGTGAACATAGTAAGTTCCATCAAGAACACTTTCAGGTCATGGTCGAGATCAGATCGTGCCAAAACTAGTTCGATCGCTTCGATACCTCCGTCATGAGGGATCGATGTTTACAGGGAGCAGACATCCACTGTACACATGATCAGTTGAGAGTTTTTCAATTGGTTCATGACCGGTTCCAATTTGAGTAAGAAATCGGTAGTGTCTTTGACAAATGAATCAGTAGTTATGACAAATGGTTGGAGATATTTATCCAAGAATTTACCCATGTTCTCATGGATACTACCTCTCGTCGACACGATGGGTCGGAAGGGTGGATTTGTCGGGTGTTTATGCATTTTGGGTAGCATATACAGTACAGGAGGTCTCGGGTTGTTGGGTGTAAGATATCTCTTGGTTCTATCATTGATGGTGCCGTTTTCAAAGGCCCTGTTAATGATATGCGTCAAGTCGTTGGTGTATTCCTGGGTAGGATCCCCCGGAAGAACATCATAGGTGTTGGAATCCCCAACATGAGCTGTAACCTGTTGTTCATAAAAAGTGGTGTCCATGATCACAAGTGCACCACCTTTGTCAGCATTTTGGCAGATGATGTTCGGATTGTCTGCAATTTTTTGTAATGTGTTTCTCTCTTTGCGGGTGAGATTCCCATGGGTTGCTGGTTGTAGGAAAGGTAACTTCAGTATTTCCTGTTTCACCAAGTTCTCAAAGGCATCGATAATTTTATGGGTAAGAGGTGCCAAGAAAGTACTGTGGGGTCGTAATCCTCGAAGCATGTCTTCCTCATGAGTTGTGATGGGGCTGATGTTTTGAAAATAGTGTCTCAATCGAATGTTTCATATGAGTTTAAAAGCACTTACTTCAAGTTCCAAGGTGTTAGTACCAGTGGTGGGAACGAATGACTGTCCTTTCTGTAAGGTATTGATTTCATCATCAGACAGTGTAGTGGAGGAAATGTTAATGACGAGGTTGTCGTCAGTGTTCAGCGTCTTCCTTTCGGCTTTTTGCTTTTTGTGGTCGGAGGAGTTTTTTCTAATTCCTCGGCGGGTTTTTCCCGTCCGGGATCTTTTTGTTGGTCCGGACCTGATTCTAAAAAATGAACCGCAGGGTCGGTAGAGGTGCTCGGTGTCTGTGAATCAGAGTCGGGTCTGGCAGAAGTTGGTCGTGATCTTTGTTCTTCTTCGGAAGATGAGGTTTCATTGGCAGAGAAGGGATTGTAAGGTTTGTTGGGGCGTCGGCGGGCGTACACCTCTGCCCAGGTGTACACCTCGCCGAGCTTATAGTCTATGGTGTCTCTCTTGAATTTACGTAGTTTCCTCTCTTGTGTTTCCCGTATATGCTTATCCAGCTGGATATTCACATCCTCCAACATTTTTTTAAGGTCTTCCTCGGACATGGCGTCATCTAGTTCCTTTCTAACGCTGGTGATTTCATGAGACAATTCATCTAATGTTTTTGCCAAGTCTTCCACGATCAGAAGGATCAGATCGAGGGAGCATTTATTCAAAATAGAATACCAGCGTTCAACGAATTTGGTGTTGTTTTTACATAATAAAGGTTTTAGTGGGACCCGTAGGCCGCGAGGGATCCGTTGAACATGATGGTACCGGATCAGGGTACTGGCGTGTAGTTTTTGGTTCGATTGTTTCTTGAGTAAGTAGAGTAATTGCCGAAGATTGCTCTCCACGCTGAGAGTGTTACCGGTGGCGGTGATATCATCCTGTATCATGCCGTATATTTTGTCTGCATCATCGGTCGTGTAAGCAAAGGTGCTGGCTTTTTGATCGGTCATGCCTGAGACCGATTCGAAATTCATAGTTGAAGCGTGCTGAGGTCCGTGGACAGAAATAGTAGAAATGTGAAAAGAGAAGGATCTCGCACAGCAAATATACTCGGAGTTGTAGGATTGTGATGAATTGTGGTGTGCTGCTCGGGGAAAACACTGTCTGGCCAGGCAGTGTGAAGTGTTTTTCGATTTTTGACTTGTTGTTGGGGCCTTGACCAGGGGTAGTGAGTGGTGCATGGGCCTAGTCTTTCTGTGGGGTGTCTTGAATTTAAACATCATGGAGGGCATGGATGGAATGGGATTGTGCTGATTTTGCAGTGTTTTTCGATTTTTGACCTGTTGTTGGGGCCTTGACCAGGGGTAGTGAGTGGTGCATGGGCCTAGTCTTTCTGTGGGGTGTCTTGAATTTAAACATCATGGAGGGCATGGATGGAATGGGATTGTGCTGATTTTGCAGTGTTTTTCGATTTTTGGGGGTGTTCATGGGGAGGGACATGCCATGTGGCTGGTGGCCATTTTGAGTGCAGCTACAGGCACTGGCCATGTGCTGGCAGGCAAGTGGCCATTTTGAATGCAGGCTTTGTTGTTAGGCCTCCAACCATTTTCCCTACTTTTCAACCTTTATTTATGCCCAGGGGTAGTGAGTCTTGCATGGGCCTAGTCTTTCTGTGGGTTGTCTTGAATTTAAACATTATGGAGGGCATGGATGGATTGGGATTGTGCTGATTTTGCAGTGTTTTTCGATTTTTTTGTGCTCTATAACTGAACTGATGTTCCTCTGTCTTCCATTTTTTTTAGGTGCACAAGACTCAAGAGAACCACCAGTGCCAGGAAGAAGTCCTGCAGCGGTGTGTGTGTGCAGCATAACGTCACGCGACGTCACGTCTGGCCTCAGACAACTCTACAATTCGTGCAACTGCGGCCTGCTGTCTGACCTGCTCTGAAGAAGATGGCCCCAAAGAAAGTTCTCCGTAGCTCCTCTAGCAAGAAAGTTGCTAGTAAGGAGCAGAAGAAGCAAGTTACCAAGGAGGCTGGTGTGCCACCCGCCACGTTTTTTGGGAGAAAAAAAAAAGTACGCCTGCAGCAGCAGGATCTGCTGGGGACCAAGCTGGGAGCAGCACCCCTGCTCCATTGGGTTCAGTGCCTCCACCACCACGCCAACTTAAGTCAAAGCCCTTGAGTGCTTCAGAGGCAGTCAGTGTACTTCTCCAATCACCATCGACCAGTGATGTTGGCTCATCGCAAGAAAGTAGCAGCAATGTCCCTGAATCAACACAGGTTGTTGTAACTCATCTGACAAGTGTTGAACAACCACAGCCGCAACAACAACACCATGTGCAAGTACACGCCCAAGTACATGTGGAAGGAGAGGCAGCAAAAGGAGATGCGCAAGCAAAGGTGCATGGAGGTTCACAAGTGCCCACAATAGTTGTTCCTCCCGAAGTAGGGGCACATCAGGAAATCGACAATGAAGCCGAGGTATCATTGGAAGCCACTCCTCCTGATGATCATTCATTGTCTTCCACATCCCTAGCAAGGAAAAGATCAAGGGGGGTGTCTACATCTTCTTCAAGCCCACCTCCTTCTGATGATACAGATCCAGCTTGGGAACCACAACTGCGGTCTGACAGTGAGGCACACCATGATCTGACACCGGTACCTAAGCGTAAAAGGAAGGTCGTCCAAAAACTCAAACCTATGGAGTGTGATGAGGCTCAACAAGAAGTGACAGATACTGCTGGTGATGAAGCCTCTCACGATGACGACGAGCCAGTCATCACAAAGGTCACTGCAGCCCCACCGGGCATGCAGCAAAGAGACATTTTGACCCTATCCCGAGAAGCTGCTGAGCGTGATGATGATGTCGGCGAGGAGGCAATGGAAATGGAATCATTAGATTTGGAGTTAAGTAGTACACCAAAACCTACCGCTTCGATATTTCTTCCTCGCAAGAAGGTACCCACCTCGTCCTCGACCTCAATTCGTGGTGGTGAAAGTGCAAAACGTACTGAAGTTCGGCAATCCACATCCTCCACTTCATCTGGCATTAGCAGCAGGACCACCACCACCAGTATCGCCGCCTCCTCCGGCCCCCGAAGACATTTCAAGTCTCCAGTTTGGGACTTCTTTAGTGTTTGCCCAAAAAAGGAAAACGTAGCCATTTGTAGCATTTGTAAGCTTCGAGTTAGTCGTGGTAAGTTGGGTTCCAACTATGGTACCGGAGGCCAGAGAGGTCATCTTAGGAGAACGCAAGATGTCCAATGGTTTGCGCACCTACACGCGATCAAGGAAGCCGGAATTGCACGCAATGAAAACGTTGAATTTTCATCTGATGATGACGAGGAGGAAGAAGACGATTCAAACACTTCACTTACACCCAGTTCCCCTGTCAGCAGCACACCCCATGGGAGCCACACTAAGAGTGTGGGAGAGAGTGAGACATCAATGCGGAAAAGTTCATCAGCGAGCGTAACTGGGTCGAAGAGATCATCATCATCCCGTAAATCCTTGGTCCAGGGCAACATTAAAAAGATGTTGTTTACAGAAGCGCAATATGAACGCAACCACCCAATGACCCGTCTGTATAACACTAAGCTGGCTAAAATGCTAGCTCTGGACCTTCTCCCTTTTTCTTTTGTAGAAGGGGTTGGTTTTCTAGAATTAGTGGCAGCGCTCTGCCCTAAATGGAAGGTTCCTAGCCGGTTCTATTTTGCCCGAGTTGCGGTTCCAGCACTACATGAAGATGTTCTGAAGGTGATTGGGGCAGCTTTGCAGAAGAGTGCTGTTCACACTATACATCTGACAACAGACATGTGGACCAGTGGCGCAGGCGCTGATTACATGTGCATCACTGCACACTGGGTCTCTTTTTCAGGGGCTAAAGCAAAGCTAAACGCAGGTGTTGACACGAACATTGTTTTTAAAGGTGCTCGGAAACATGCAACACTAGCCATGTTTGGTTTGGAGAAACGTCACACAGCAGAAAACATTTTGGATGTCTTTAACACAAAGGTCCTTAACTGGCTGTCCCCACTAAAACGCAAGGTTGGTTATGTTTCCACGGACAATGGCGCCAATATAGTTAAGGCCATGAGGGACGGTTACTATTTCAGAGTGCCGTGTTTGGCGCACTGTATAAACCTGGTTGTCCAAAAATTCTTGGGTAATAAAGGCAGTGCAGCGTACAGTGTATTGGAGACCTGCCGAAAAATGTGCAAGCATTTCAGCCATTCTTTTAAGGCCCGGAAGCAGCTGAGGAGTCTGCTATATCAACGTCAAATGCCAGTGAAAGCACTCATCCAGGAGGTGGTAACACGTTGGAACTCAACCTTCTACATGCTTGAGCGTCTGTATGAGCAGTATACGGAACTCGATCAATATTTCCTTAAAGAGGGTCCAGAGGAGCTGAGGATGGGTGGGCCGCAATGGAACATAGTTGAAAGCCTGACACGCATGCTTCGTCCTTTTGAGTTCTTCACGCGTGCAGTCAGCAAGGAGGACTCTAATTTGGGAAAAGCTATCCCATTGTTGTACATGCTGGAGGACCAACTGAAGGAGGTGTGTTCTGTGTTTGGAAAAGATGACAAAAACCAAGACTCTTTGCTTCTGGCTGAGCAATTATTAGAGCTCCTACAAGGTGATGAACGTCTTAAAAAGATCCACTCAGAACAGCATTACATTTGTGCTACTATTCTGGATCCACGCTACAAAAAGGCGCTGGCAGGCCAAGCATTCTTTCCTTTTGATGATGAACATGTTCCAAAGTACAAACGTTGGCTAGCCTTGTCAGCCAAGAGGTTTGAAACAGAACGGCTGGAAATTGAAGGAAATGGCAGTACATCAGCAGGCCATCCCCAGTCAAAACAATCCACTTCTGCACCTGTGGCTGTGGCACAAGTGACCTCTCAGCCGTTAAAGACACCGGCAACCGGATCATCTGCACGAAACACAACAGAAACATAGGAGGCTGAAGAGGATTGGCTAGCTCTGCGTGGGTTTGGTTCTCAAAAGGTCAGAGGCACAGCAAGAGCTAAGCAAAGTGGAGGAACCTTGGATGAGGACCTTGAGTCGATGGTGAAGGACTATCTGAATGACTCAACAAAGGTCTATGTTAATTCTGACCCATTGGCGTATTGGCATGGGAAAAAAGAATTGTGGCCACAGCTCACCAACCTGGCTTTAAACTACTTGTCTTGCCCACTCGCAAGCGTGTCTTCTGAACGGGTTTTCAGTGCGGCTGGTGGGATTGTAACTCCCAAACGGAGCCGCCTCTCGCCCAAAAATGTGGAGAGGTTAACAATGATCAAGATGAATCAGCACCTCATACCACCAGATTTCAGAGTACGAGAGAGCGTGCCGGATGAAGAGGAGGTGGCCAGCAACATAGATGAGGGAATTTCTACTCTGTCAGGTGACACTGAGCTCACCCTGCCTGAATTCGCAGAGTATGATGACGAAGCCTTATTCTCATTCCTGGACCGTGATACCGAGCCCTGAAAATGAGACAACGAATCAATAACTTTCTTTTTCGTCACTATTCACTTTTATTCCTGTGTGTCTGTCTTTCTTTGTTGTGCACAGTTAATATATTTCAAACTTTAATCAGATAATCACAAAATCAAGCCCATCAGCAGAACTGTCTTCGCTGGTTTGCTAATTGATTTGAAGTTGCCGCAGTCTGCATTCCTCAGGTTCACAAGTTCAGAAGAACATGCTCCTCTATCCTCCTCCTCCAGACTCCTATTTCCATCAAACCAGAGGGCTGGTTTACGCCCAATGAAGAAAGACTCAGCACTTGTGGGGGTGTTGTTGTACCTCTTTGCAGGTGAGTTGACGGCTCTGGGACCATTGTTGGGAAGCTCTAATACCGGATAAAAGTGGTTTGGACCAAATCCCAGGAAGAAATTTTTTTGTGTTTTTGATGACTTGCTTGCCTTTTAGGTGCTCTTAGGGAAGGTTCCGTCTGTTTGTGGGTGAGTTTCGTGGTCTGGGAGCATTGCTGGGACACTCTAATCTTGATTGCATTTGCTTTTCAGGAAATCCGTCGTGCCAACCCCGACTTATGGCCTAGCTACGCAGCGCGTTTGGACCGAAGGCCCAGAAATATTGCAAGTATGAGATTTTGCTTTTGGCCTGTTTGGGGGTGTTATGCTTCTTGGCGGGTGGTTTGGCGGGTCTTGGGGCATTCCTGGGAAGGTCTAATACCGGGTAGAAGTGGTTGGGACAAAATCCAGGCCGATTTTTTTTTGGCTATTTCTGACATTTTGCTCTATGTAGCGTTTTCGGGGGCCTGTTTGGGGGGCTTCCTGGTGTTTGTGGGTGAGTTTCGTGGTCTGGGAGCACTGCTGGGACACTCTAATCTTGATTGCATTTGCTTTTCAGGAAATCCGTCGTGGCAACCCCGACTTATGGCCTAGCTACGCAGCGCGTTTGGACCGAAGGCCCAGAAATATTGCAAGTATGAGATTTTGCTTTTGGCCTGTTTGGGGGTGTTATGCTTCTTGGCGGGTGGTATGGCGCGTCTTGGGGCATTCCTGGGAAGGTCTAATACCGGGTAGAAGTGGTTGGGACAAAATCCAGGCCGATTTTTTTTTGGCTATTTCTGACATTTTGCTCTATGTAGCGTTTTCGGGGGCCTGTTTGGGGGGCTTCCTGGTGTTTGTGGGTGAGTTTCGTGGTCTGGGAGCATTGCTGGGACACTCTAATCTTGATTGCATTTGCTTTTCAGGAAATCCGTCGTGCCAACCCCGACTTATGGCCTAGCTACGCAGCGCGTTTGGACCGAAGGCCCAGAAATATTGCAAGTATGAAATTTTGCTTTTGGCCTGTTTGGGGGTGTTATGCTTCTTGGCGGGTGGTTTGGCGTGTCTTGGGGCATTCCTGGGAAGGTCTAATACCGGGTAGAAGTGGTTGGGACAAAATCCAGCCCGATTTTTTTTTGGCTATTTCTGACATTTTGCTCTATGTAGCGTTTTCGGGGGCCTGTTTGGGGGGCTTCCTGGTGTTTGTGGGTGAGTTTCGTGGTCTGTGAGCACTGCTGGGACACTCTAATCTTGATTGCATTTGCTTTTCAGGAAATCCGTCGTGCCAACCCTGACTTATGGCCTAGCTACGCAGCGCGTTTGGACCGAAGGCCCAGAAATATTGCAAGTATGAGATTTTGCTTTTGGCCTGTTTGGGGGTGTTATGCTTCTTGGCGGGTGGTTTGGCGGGTCTTGGGGCATTCCTGGGAAGGTCTAATACCGGGTAGAAGTGGTTGGGACAAAATCCAGGCCGATTTTTTTTTGGCTATTTCTGACATTTTGCTCTATGTAGCGTTTTCGGGGGCCTGTTTGGGGGGCTTCCTGGTGTTTGTGGGTGAGTTTCGTGGTCTGGGAGCATTGCTGGGACACTCTAATCTTGATTGCATTTGCTTTTCAGGAAATCCGTCGTGCCAACCCCGACTTATGGCCTAGCTACGCAGCGCGTTTGGACCGAAGGCCCAGAAATATTGCAAGTATGAGATTTTGCTTTTGGCCTGTTTGGGAGTGTTATGCTTCTTGGCGGGTGGTTTGGCGGGTCTTGGGGCATTCCTGGGAAGGTCTAATACCGGGTAGAAGTGGTTGGGACAAAATCCAGGCCGATTTTTTTTGGGCTATTTTTGACATTTTGCTCTATGTAGCGTTTTCGGGGGCCTGTTTGGGGGGCTTCCTGGTGTTTGTGGGTGAGTTTCGTGGTCTGGGAGCACTGCTGGCTATATATACTTTACTTTGCAAGAGGTTTCAAGCAAATCCATGGTGGCAGAGGGGAGTTAGGGCCTAGCTGCAGAGCGCGCGCGGAGTGATTTGGGAAATTTGTGAAAAATTGACTAAGTCCCCATTTTTGTACTTTTGCTCTTTGGCTGTTTGGGGGTCTTCTACTCGTTTTCTCCTGGGTTGACGGCTCTGGGGCCATTGCTGGGAAGCTCTAATACCGGATAAAAGTGTTTTGGACCAAATCCCAGGCGGAAATTTTTTTGTGTTTTTGATGACTTGCTTGCCTTTGAGGTGCTCTTAGGGGGGGTTCCGTCTGTTTGTGGATGAGTTTCGTGGTCTGGGAGCACTGCTGGGACACTCTAATCTTGATTGCATTTGCTTTTCAGGAAATCCGTCGTGGCAACCCCGACTTATGGCCTAGCTACGCAGCGCGTTTGGACCGAAGGCCGAGAAATATTGCAAGTATGAGATTTTGCTTTTGGCCTGTTTGGGGGTGTTATGCTTCTTGGCGGGTGGTTTGGCGGGTCTTGGGGCATTCCTGGGAAGGTCTAATACCGGGTAGAAGTGGTTGGGACAAAATCCTCGCGGAAAAGCCTTTTGGCACTTTTTGTAACTTAGGGTTCGTTAGGGTTAGCCCTAGCAGCAGGATTGCATGTGTTTCGGGGTGTTCTAGATTTTTCCAACTGAGTTCTGGGGTCTTAGAGCACTCGTGACAATGTGTAATTTTGGTTGCAAGTCATTTGAAGAAAATCCATGGTGGGAAAGGGGGGATTTGGCATAGTTAAAGAAAGCCTTTGCCACTATTCTTAACTTAGGGTTCGTTAGGGTTAGCAGTATTTCTATTGCATGTGTTTGAGTGGGGGGGATTTCGAGTCTTGGAGCGATGCTGGCTATGGCTACTTTTGCTTGGTTGCTTGCAAGTGGTTTGAATGCAATCCACGGTGGGTAATGGGTAATTAGGAAGGGGGTACTTCGGCCTACTTTTACTTTCAAAGTAAGTTTTGTCACCAGTTTTCTGCTAGGCCTCGTTTTTTGAGATTTGATTGGGGGTCTTCTACATTTTTGCGACTGGCTTTAGTAAGGGTCTGGGTGGGAGCACTGCTAGGAAGATCTAATTTTGTTCTAAAACACAGTTTACAGTACACCTAGCTTGAGGGGCAAGATCCGCTACATTAATTTGCCCATACTTATTTATCCTTCAAAAGGTGACTCAGAGTACGCACTTTCAAAAATATTGTACTGTCTACTAGGAAAATCAAATTGTGACTTTTTGCACTCCACAGCCTACATACCTTATATTTATTTATCAGTGGTGTTGTAATATTATATCACTTCCTGTTTTTCGTTGAATAATTACAGGCCGGGTTTCAGTCTCTGCAATGGGGAAAAAAGGATGGAGTCAGGCTTCACAGTAGCGAGCCACAATTCAGCATCAGGCAGGCAGTGGACAGGGTGTCTTCTGGTGACCAACATCGATGGACGAAGCGTCGGCTGCAATGGAGGAGTGCCGCTAATAGGAGGATTTTTTTTCTGCAGGCAACTTACTTACCACTTCCAACAGGACCACTACAACCACATAGATACAGTATCCCTTGCCTTTTTCTCTGACTGTGACTGCATTTCTTGGATCTCTCTCTGCTTCTAAATTGATCCCTTAACACATCACTTAGTCCACTCCACTATCACATCTGCACCACACATAGTCATTTGTAAGTGCTCCTACGTAATTCGCAAGTCGCAGCACGCCCCAGGCCGTAGAGGACTGGGATGGCCCCAATGATGAAGCATGTCACCAAGGGGCAACCCTGGTGAGTGAGGGGACACCTAGAAAACAAGCAATTTCTCCTTTTCTATCTACTATACCTTCCAGACCAACCCCACTGAGTGTTGTTGTGAATGGATTTATAGTGACCAGCAAGGCTCTCGGGTATCTGGCTAAGTACAGAGACCTTATGTTGAATATCGTTATCAATAATTCCACACAGGCCCTGTACTGTCGCATTCTTTCTTCCACAGTTGTCGAATGTACTACTTACTTTTCACTGACATGCATGCAGTAGTGCATGCACTTTCAAAGATTGATGGATAGGTTTGTACCCAAAGAATTGTTTATGTTCCATTGTTTGTCTATGCTGTGCTTTTTTTTACAGGGTGTCTTCTGGTGACCAACATCGATGGACGAAGCGGTGGCTGCAATGGAGGAGTGCCGCTAAAAGGAGGATTTTTTTTCTGCAGGCAACTTACTTACCACTTCCAACAGGACCACTACAACCACATAGATACAGTATCCCTTGCCTTTTTCTCTGACTGTGACTGCATTTCTTGGATCTCTCTCTGCTTCTAAATTGATCCCTTAACACATCACTTAGTCCACTCCACTATCACATCTGCACCACACATAGTCATTTGTAAGTGCTCCTACGTAATTCGCAAGTCGCAGCACGCCCCAGGCCGTAGAGGACTGGGATGGCCCCAATGATGAAGCATGTCACCAAGGGGCAACCCTGGTGAGTGAGGGGACACCTAGAAAACAAGCAATTTCTCCTTTTCTATCTACTATACCTTCCAGACCAACCCCACTGAGTGTTGTTGTGAATGGATTTATAGTGACCAGCAAGGCATTCGGGTATCTGGCTAAGTACAGAGACCTTATGTTGAATATCGTTATCAATAATTCCACACAGGCCCTGTACTGTCGCATTCTTTCTTCCACAGTTGTCGAATGTACTACTTACTTTTCACTGACATGCATGCAGTAGTGCATGCACTTTCAAAGATTGATGGATAGGTTTGTACCCAAAGAATTGTTTATGTTCCATTGTTTGTCTATGCTGTGCTTTTTTTTACAGGGTGTCTTCTGGTGACCAACATCGATGGACGAAGCGGCGGCTGCAATGGAGGAGTGCCGCTAAAAGGAGGATTTTTTTTCTGCAGGCAACTTACTTACCACTTCCAACAGGACCACTACAACCACATAGATACAGTATCCCTTGCCTTTTTCTCTGACTGTGACTGCATTTCTTGGATCTCTCTCTGCTTCTAAATTGATCCCTTAACACATCACTTAGTCCACTCCACTATCACATCTGCACCACACATAGTCATTTGTAAGTGCTCCTACGTAATTCGCAAGTCGCAGCACGCCCCAGCCCTTAGAGGACTGGGATGGCCCCAATGATGAAGCATGTCACCAAGGGGCAACCCTGGTGAGTGAGGGGACACCTAGAAAAAAAGCAATTTCTCCTTTTCTATCTACTATACCTTCCAGACCAACCCCATTGAGTGTTGTTGTGAATGGATTTATAGTGACCAGCAAGGCTCTCAGGTATCTGGCTACAAAGACCTTATGTTGAATATAGTTATCAATATTTCCACCCACGCCCTGTACTGTCGCATTCTTTCTTCCACAGTTGTCGAAAGTAATACTTACTTTTCACTGACATGCATGCAGTAGTGCATGCACTTTCAAAGATTGATGGATAGGTTTGTACCCAAAGATTTGTTTATGTTCACACTTTTTTGTCCATGCTGTGCTACTTTTTCTTGTCTCCCAAAACCTTTCCCAAAAACCCCCGTACCCATCCATTTTTCAAACCCTAACCCTCTTCCCCCGGGCTGTGTGGTTTTGATTGATGTGTGACTAAATTACAGCAATAAATCCACACACTTGCTGGGGAGGATAAGGTGATAGCAACAGGCTGGTGAAGAAATCCGAGGATATATTCTTACTCTGCTTGACAAAGACCCAGGGCTAATGTCAAAGAACTTCAACCGAATTAGTTATACTTTAACATTTGTTAGGCTACAATGTGGCACTGTTCTAGTGTACTTCTGTCACCTGCTATATTCTGTATTGTACCTTTGTATTGCTCAGGAGGACAAACCAGATTTCATTTTCTTTTTTTTCATAGGCAAGCAACTGCCACTGTGTCACACCACTAGTACCACCGCTATGAGGAAATTTTATCCGCCCAGGATTGCCAACCTTATTTGCTGTTTCCCGTGGAGCCAGCCCTGGGCCTAGCCCTACTTGCAAACAGAAATTACAGGTAAGATAGGCGTTTGGTTGGAGGTAGTATAATGGAGTATTAGGAGAGACGAGAGATTTGATTGACGGTAGTACTACTAAAGTCCTAGGACTATTCAGGAAAACAAACTTACTGTTATGTTAAACCCCCACCCACCAGACTCAAAAGCAGTAAAAAACAGGTATGGTCAGATAAAGTTTCAAAAAGTATATTTTTATAGCCCTAACAAAAGAATCTCCCGCAAGACCCTCCCTAACCCCAACGATTGTCCTTCAAAAGTCCCCAAAAATCACAACTCCCAATTCCCACCCCCCAAAAGTCTCTAAAAAAGGGGCAAGGGACACTATGGCAGGGTGCTGTTGGAATTAGCAGCCAGGGCATTATGCTCCTTGCGGAGGGTGGCAAGTTCGAAGCGGAGGCCCTCCACCACGTTCTTATAATTATGGACCTCCTGCTCCAGGTAGGACAGTCTGAGGGATAAGCGGCGACGGTGTGCCTTGCAAATCCTGTGAGGGGCAGCTGCTTTCTTTGCTGCTGGGCGGTGGCGTTTGGCTTTGGTAGCCCGGCTCCGTACCGCTGGAGCACTGCGCTGGCTGGCAGCACGCACGGAGGAGGATGCAGCTGTCCCAGTGGACGTTGTTGTTGTACCAAACTGCGTCTCCTCCTCCTCCAGGGCCACCAGCCGCCGATATTCAGCAACAGTGGCATCCAGCCTCCGTTGCCGGGCCATTCGAGCCAGCTCCTTCCTCCTTGATGGTGTCTTGGATTTGGAAGGAGCAACTACATGAAAAAAGAAAGACATAGTCTGTAACCAATGCTCCTTAAGATTAACACAAAATGATTGAGCAGAAAGTTGTCACAGTACAAGTAGCAAATTGAAAGCACAGTGCATAACTATTGAGGACAGTATCTATGTAACCTCCGACTTCTTCATCCTTGCTCTAACATTAGTGGGAGTTTAAGGAACAAATTCTACGAGCACTATGGACTTCTATTACAGTCGACTATGACAGTACACCACTCTTATTCTTCTTCTTCTCTCTTGTTTAGGAAAATTGGTACGTTATCTTATGCAAGCCGGCATAATGCCAGCGCAGTGAACTTGCACCCGAGAAAAACAGACGCACACCATGGTGAGTGAGACAGACTTGCGTTACTGTACCGGTCCAGTACATGCAGGTGGTGAAGCTCTTACTTTTCTATTACGGGTGGCACTGAGAATACTCTGTTAAAAGGGCTACTGCTTAATTAATTTAGCTTTCACCCTACAGTGCAAATGAGTATTAGAAAAGGAAAATGAAGAAGCTAAATTATCGGATTATCTATCACTTCACATGGGATGTATTTGATGACATATGGGATGACTTTAGGTGCTTTGCTTATTATTGAGTGAACAGTGATACCCCCACACATGAATGACGTACTACTACTAAACTAAAGTTATTAAGGGAGGTAGGGAGTGTCCACCGTAATAACTGGATATATGCTGTGCTTGCAGTTGCAATACAAACTACTGCTACTATTCATGGTAGTCTTTGGACAACGTTACAACTTCTTTTCCTTCCCTTTCCTACACTGGAACGGACGTGCGGGTGCGGTGTTACATGCTCTTCAAAGTAACACTTAGTTCATCCAGTGACCGTCTACTCTCTCTAGATTCACATATGCTATCTAAGAGTCAGATAGTACCATGAATGATCCAGGCATCCATCCATTCAAAGTATATTGCACACATACAGTTTCTGTCTCACCCACCCAGGCTGTTCTCCTTCCACCCATCCTTGCTTCATCATTCACCCAGCCATGCACCATACCATTTTCTTACCTTCCCAGCCACCTCGGGGACCAAGCAAACACATATCATTCTTCTTTGCCAGTCATCATTACATTTCTCGTGCTTCCACACTTACACCCTTCTTTCGCTTTTCGTTCATCCCATCCATCAAGTTCACCTCAGATCTGATTGGGATTCTTCTCGCCAAAAACTTCACAGCTAAGTCGAAGTACATTTAGAGGAGGCTACTACCTGCTTTTTTTTATAATACACCCGTGCAGAAAGCACACTCTGCAGTCTTCAATCCCAATGACTAAGGAATGTATAGCTTACCTCTGCCCGCCACCACCGTGTGAACCCTCACAGGCATGTCCTTGTCCGGCACTTGCACCGCCTCCTCCCCAGAGTTGTCCTCCTCGTCCAATGCCACCACCACCTCCGCGCTGGCCCCGTCTCCAGATGTTCCACCTACAAAGTACATTTAATAATGTTAGAATACACCACTCACTACTATATAATATTTGGTCTAGGAGGAAGAAAGAAATGTGAAAAAAAGTGTACAATTTAATAATTTTTGACTGTGTACTCTAGAGTAAAAATGTCCCTTTTTCCAGGGAAGGCTGTTGTCTTGCTGCACTTTTTGGCACAACTGATGAATGTTTGCTTTTTACTTTTTAACACGCACCACTTTTTCTCCTAACAGACAGAACCTTGACTTCTAAGAACACGAGCAGGATCAAGTTCAAACCAGGTGAGAGCTCGGCTCGACCACAAGAAATGTGTCCAATTAATCGTCAGCACTAAGCACTTTTCCATTTTCAGTTACACGTTCACTTTTATGACAAACTTGAATTTAATAAATGTGTTTACTTTTAATAAAGCTTTTAAACTTAAATAGACTCTGTGGTTTTTGGTCCTCCAGACTAGAGTGGATGAGCTAAAGGTTTTCGAATTTTTGCAAGCATGAGTCCGTGCCTCTGCCATCGGTGACTTTGGGAGCTAAATGACTCTGCCACACTATCTAGTCAGTAAGGAGATTGGGGGTTCAACTACAAAGTCTGTTATCACTGAGGTATGTGGAAAGTCTAACAGTTACAGCACCTATTATAATTGATAAGCTAAGCGATGCATTATTTAGTGTCCATAGTTCTGTTTGTGCAGATTTGTCCCTGCAACAGTAGTAGAATGGATTGTCCTCCTATCGAAACCAAAAGTAAAGTAGTATCTTATTATTTCTTGGTGGTGGTCATTCACCTTTTTATTGTTGGCAATGGTCAAAGCATAAACATTTAGAATACTTGAAAAGACATTATGGACAATCCCAGAGGACTACACTCAGTGCATAGAGCTATTGCTGACTAGAATGGGAGTCCAATGGAAATGCCAAATGTGCAATCCTAGTTAGCTACACAGACAGACTAATAAGAATAATCTAGTAATACCACACGGAGTCATAGTCGAGGCAGGATAAGAATTTAGATCCTGTCTACAAGAAGATCAAAGACGATTTAGAAAAAATCGAATGAGGAACGCTAGGAAAAAATAAGTACTCTATATTAAAATTAAAACTTACTGGGGCCAGCAAAGGAGCCCTCGACTGCCCGGTCCTGGCCTGCATCGACAACAGCACCCTCCTCCTCCTCCTCCTGTGTCCTCCTCTTGCCCCTGGGGGAAGCTGATGTACAACATGAAAGAAAGAAAAACAGAAAACATGGATGATATTTCTCAACCAAATCAAACATTTAAAAAAGAACTAACAAAGTAACAAAATATTTTTGCGAAATAGCAAATAGGGAACGACTCCACGGGATATATTATTGACCAATCTCATGTGGTCGACTACGTCATTACTTTAGTATTGCTTGATTTGAGGACCGTCGAATTGGAAACTACCCTATGTAACTCACTAAACAAAGTACTAAAAAGGTTTGCCTAGGATTGGCAGGCAGCAGTCCGCAGCACGCAAAGTGACAGCCAAAGTCCATCGTGATTGAAGATCAGCGACAACACTAAAGTTTCCTACTACATTCACCAGTCATTAAAATACTCAAACTATTAATCCACCACCACTATTTCTTCTTATCGCCATGTGTACATAGGAAGGACTGGACTTGAGTCTGTAGGGGCTGATTTAGAAGGCCCTTCCGGCTCTTTTGCTCCATTGTTGCGTGACTTTTGTGACGCAGCGACAGCACAAAAGAGGCGCAATGGTGCGGCGTATATTAACAACGTGACGCATCTGGGAGATGCATCACGTTGTAAAGCCCTGCGCCAATAGGGGTGTTCCGGCGCAAGGGAGGGCGTTCCTGCGCAGGAACGCATCCTAAAACTGGCTGAGGGAAATCTACAAGATTTCAATCAGTCACTTTGAGGACAATGATGCGTGACTCAAACCCTGCGCCTGCTTGAAGCAGACGTAATGCTTGACGCAGCATTGGGGAGATAGGGCACCCCAGAGCATTGATGGAGCTGCACCATCGTTGCGACGCAACTCCAGCAATGCGTCGCCTTTACGGCACAGATGCGTAACGCTTTGGTGACGTTTTGGGCCCATGGCGCGCCGCATTGTAAATACGGCGCACCATGGGTGATGGTGGCGTGACGCACAATTACTGGCGCATCCCTGCAACTTTGCAGGGATGCGCCGGTAATTAAAAATCTGAACCTTAGTGTATAGCATTACGCAGTTCTTTCAACTACACTCATACATAATTTCACAGGCCAATGAAATGAACACAAAATCTAAAACAAATAAGCATAGTAGCAACACTACTGAGAAGAAGGAGAGCAGTGTACCTGAAATGCACAGAAGATTTTGAAATAAAATTTACCTACAATGTAATGAGCAGCATTATTGCTCTTGGTAAAAAACAAAAATTTGCAATATAATAACACAGCAGGAGAAAACATAGTAGTAAAGACATAGCTACTACTACTCACCAAGCCCGGGGATCTCAAGGCCAAGGAGGTCGAGGGGATCTCAAGGCCAAGGAGGTCGAGCAGATCTCGCTCACGGGTCAGGACATCCGTCCAGCGGTGGGTGGCCTGGTTGTAGGTGCGCCAGACCCGAGAGTGGTGGTAAATGGCCTGGCACACCTTCTCCCACCGCTTCCGGCGCTCCCGGGCCCCGTACCCGGCACTGATCTTGCCGCCTCCCATGATGGTCCTGGGGAGGCGGCGCTGAACATAAAAAATGAGTTGGGCCACCTCCTCCGGGGTAAAGATCTCCCGTGGCATCACTAGCTCCCCCCTCAAACGCCCGCACGGGAGCCGGACACGGGGTGCGGGACCCTTCCCCTTCTCGGGATGCTTCCCGGCTCCCTTCACCATGGTCTGGGCGGAAAGGAATAAAGAAAATAGAATAGGGAAGAGAAGAAAAGAAAAGAGTTTACAAAAGTAGTTTAAAATTAACCAAAAGTAGCAGTAAACACAAAAATATAGGGCTAGAAAAATAGAGGGATAGATAATAAGTAAAATAGATCAAAAAAAACTTCAAATAAGCAAAGGATGGAAGAGATTGACAGAGGATACAAAGACCATGCCCAGAACCATAGCAATGAATGAGAAACAAGATGGCCGCGCCCGTTCACGACCGCGCGGGTAAGTTCGCGCGAGATTTTCCTTGCGAACACGCGCGAGACTGTACTGGCAAGCCGCGGACTTTGCGAGATTACACTTCGCGCCCGGAAACGGAAATACGTCAGGCAAACAAGATGGCTGCACCCTTGAACGACCGCGAGGGTAACTTCGCGTCTTGCGCTACGAGCGGCTCGCAAAAACGCACAAAACCTTGCCAACTAACACGCCGCAAAAAAAACAAATTGCATATTCGCACGAATTTGCGGCTTCCGAATCCGATCTCGCGCGTGTTCGCACCCCGCGAACCCCGCGAAATTGCAGAAAAACGAGTTTTTCAAAACTGAAAGCACTCGGCAGGGGCAAGAGTTCAAACTCATCATTAGTAACAATTCCCGGTAGTGCTTCCTGACTGGGGCCCCTCCAGAATTCAGTTGCTAGTTGCAACAATTGTATGACCCTGCTCTGACCCTCACAGCAGGCTCATACAATAGCTACAAGTAGGCCACAAAGAAGGTCCTGGGGAAAAAAAATGCACTGCAACAGAAAGCAAAATTACAGATAAGGAAGCAGGTGCCAGACTGGAATTTTAAAACAGTGACACATTAATAAACTAACCCCAAATTAATTCATCTCAGTTGAAGCAGGGCTGGTGTGCTTGCTTTTCCCCCCCATAATCTACAGTAATGATGAACCAGAGGGTGGCATTGATGTAACAGAGGGTTGCAGTGGTGAAACAGAGGGTGCTGGGAACCTGTGATGATGAACCAGACGTAGAAACAACATAATTCGCGACCGTTGCGCGACTAAATGTAAGTTCGCAATTGCGAACTGGTACGAACCCCTCGCGAACTGGCAGAAATCCTTGCGAACACAAAAAAAAAAAATCTGCAAATTCGCAAGAATTCGCGGATTTTGCGGATTGCGAGTTCGCAAATCCGCAAAATTCGCGAACGCGAGATTCGCAAAATTCGCCCATGCTTAATTACGACCCCACAGTACTTTCTTGGCACCTCTTAGCCATAAAATTATCGATGCCTTTGAGAACTTGGTGAAACAGGAAATACTGAAGTTACCTTTCCTACAACCAGTAACCCATGGGAATCTCACCCGCAAAGAGAGAAACACATTACAAAAAATTGCAGACAATCCGAACATCATCTGCCAAAATGCTGACAAAGGTGGTGCACTTGTGATCATGGACACCACTTTTTATGAACAACAGGTTACAGCTCATGTTGGGGATTCCAACACCTATGATGTTCTTCCGGGGGATCCTACCCAGGAATACACCAACGACTTGACGCATATCATTAACAGGGCCTTTGAAAACGGCACCATCAATGATAGAACCAAGAGATATCTTACACCCAACAACCCGAGACCTCCTGTACTGTATATGCTACCCAAAATGCATAAACACCCGACAAATCCACCCTTCCGACCCATCGTGTCGACGAGAGGTAGTATCCATGAGAACGTGGGTAAATTCTTGGATAAATATCTCCAACCATTTGTCATAACTACTGATTCATTTGTCAAAGACACTACCGATTTCTTACTCAAATTGGAACCGGTCATGAACCAATTGAAAAACTCTCAACTGATCATGTGTACAGTGGATGTCTGCTCCCTGTACACATCGATCCCTCATGACGGAGGTATCGAAGTGATCGAACTAGTTTTGGCACGATCTGATCTCGACCATGACCTGAAAGTGTTCTTGATGGAACTTATTATGTTCACATTATACCACAGTTATTTTTCTATCTTCGACAAATGGTTCCTACAACTCAACGGCACAGCCATGGGGAATTCTGCAGCTCCGTGCTACGCGAATATATACATGAGAATCTTCGTGGAATCCCACATCTTATGTCAAAACATCTGGCGTGAACATGGCCGGCTATACTTACGCTACATAGACGACATATTCCTCCTATGGGATTGCACCACTGAAACACTTGTCACCTTTCTTACCACTTGGAACAACATTACTCCACGGATACAATTCACTTGGGACTACAGCGAGCATTATGTCCATTACCTAGATGTGAAAATTCTGAGAGAACCTGGAGAATGGTCCACCACCATCTTCCGTAAACCTACGGACAGGAATTCAACCTTACACTACCATAGCTTCCATCGCTTGGGATTGAAAAACAACTTACCATACGCTCAGATACTCCGTGTAAAAAGAATCGTCTCCAATGAGGATGAAAGAAAAACGCAAATCAAGACTGTCCTGGAACGTCTACGTGCACGTAGATATCCCAACCCGATACTAGATTTAGCTACCCAGAGGAGCCAGAAATGCACAAGAGCCTCTTTATTGCAACCCAAGTTGAAGACACCCTCCGATCACTTGGTGGTTGTTTCCCAATACTCTAAAGCATCCAATCGTTTCCAAAAAATCATCCGCAAACATTGGTCCATCTTAGCTTTGGAACCGGACTTCAAGGGATTGTTTAACGAGCTCCCCATATTCGCATTTACTAGGGGCAAGAATCTTAAGGAAATCCTGAGTCAAACTAGTGGACCCAAGACCAACGTCACCTACACGGGCCTCAAACCCTGTTACAATTGCAGCAATTGCAATAACTGTATCCTTGGTAATTCCATCAACCATCCCATGAAAGGCAACGCCATAAAACTCAAAGTGAATGCCACATGCAATAGTAAGAACGTTGTTTATGTCTTAAAATGCCCATGTGGCAAATGTTACGTTGGCCACACCGAAAGAAAGATCCGTGTGAGGATCTTGGAACATAAGAGCAACATCCGTACTCAGAACTTAAAGTCTACAGTTGCCACCCACTTTATGGAAAATAGACACACAGTGGCTCAACTCAAATACCAGATATTGGAACAAGTTCCGATTACCCTGAATAACAAGAACCATCTACTCAAACGCGAGAACTTTTGGATCCGTTACCTTTCCACGATGGCCCCCTTCGGGCTTAACGACCGTATAGAGTTTCTTTGTTATTTATAATTTTGTACTTCATGCACATCATGTTGTGTTCTTTAATTTTCCTCACTTTTTCTCGCACTCTATCAGCCCTCACTCATTTCTTGCACCTTCCAATATGGCGCTCACACCTTTCACTGAGTTTCGATACTATCCTCTATGGCTGCTCAGTCCTTCCTTGCTGTTTAGCACTGGTTTTCCGCTTTTTCAAGTCTGATTTCCCACCACCCCGTTGTTGACCGTCACGGAACTCCGCGGAGCCCCTGCGTAGTTTTCACACGTGTAAGTACCCAACCCGGGACCCCATCACCGCCTTTATTTGCAGGTTTACCCTGTTTTTGATTTTGGTACACACCGCGGTCCACGCACTGTTTCTTTATCGAGTACTTGCTCACGTATATATTTATTTTTTGAGCACGGGTTTAGTTTTTTATCTGCAACCTAAGTTCTTTCCTGGGAACCTCGCTCGGTATTCCTCACTATATCATGTGGTACCTTCAGCCTTCCCCGCTCTGGGGTTTCACCTTGCTTTTCACCTTCCGCTTCACTCAGATGATTTTTTAACACGTCTTCTATATTGTTTGCTGTATCACTGCATATTCATGTCATTACAGTCTGGTCTTTTGCTTTTGTTGTAGAGTAATCCCCTGACGATGGGCTCCGCCCGAAATGCATTGGGATGTGTGAAAATGAATATATCTTAATTCATTGAACTTGATGTGGATTACATTTTCTGCCACTTGCTTCAAACAAAGATACATGTTCAAATAAAAATGGAAAGCTGGATATTTCCAATCTGAACATAAACTATTGACCACTTGATGCTTATTGAATCAGACCACTAGGTCAATTTCGCGTTGTGCTCAGGGGCGTTCTCCTCCTAGGTGGGGGAGCTCCTTCTCGGGCAAGGACGGTTGACATTGAGGTTTTTTTAGGAGTGGATCAGGCACACTCAGACCTTTCGTTCAAGGCCTGCGATCATTTACTCACTCCTTTATTTATTATCCTTCTCATCATAGTGATCATCATCTTGCTGTTACTTCCATCTTTCAAAGGGCGATACATGTGTCCACCTGCCTGCAGGTTCAAGCACCATCGGGCGACTGATTTGAAGAACTTACAGGCCATCGATGAGCTTTTCCAGGAATGAGATGGAGACAGTTTAGTAGTGGTGAAATTGAACTATTGCCAAGGCTCTCGTCAGATCCCCCCATTGGGCAGTGCACAGTAATGGGGGATTCTTCAGGCTATGGAGAACTGCAAGTGATGCTTTTTTCCCTCACATTAAATTTGTACAGGGGGACGGACATACAAGGAATGAATATGTCTCCAAGTCCTGAGCTCTGAATCTGAGAGGAAATGTGGTGCCTAAACTAGAGCCCATTTGAATGGTTCTGTTAGGCCTGACATCAGGATCTTAAAATGTGCTATATTAAGACACTGGAAACTGAGTACAAGCACATGTGTCATAACATCAACTGGGACTGCCTACTTTCCAGTTCTGTTCCAAAGGTAGTAGGAGGAATGGATCAAATACATTGTTTATTTGAAGACTTGATAGAAAATTCTTTAGATCAAATTATTTCAAAAAGAATTCAGAAAAGAGAATCGCAGACAAATGCAGGCCCCATGGATCAATAATGATCGACTAATGATAAAAAAGAATATAAAGGAAAGAAAAGAATCTGGATGAAGCACTATGATAGAGCCAGTAAAAATGTTTATAAGCACATGGTAAAAAAGTATAAATAATAAGATTGACTCAAGTTTGAAAATTCTGCCAGTCCAGCTAAGGAGCTCTTTGAAACTGGAAAGCCACTCAGGAACCCTCCTGTTTCATCAGCAGGCCCAACCCCGTCGGAAGTTAGAGGCAATATGTTTGCACATTTTCTCTTGGAGAAAGTTAATACATTTTGTTCAAATCTACCAGGGACAGCATCTCAAATTCCCAATGATAACCCACCTGCCCAGATGGAAAAAGTGAGGATGCATTTAAATTCCTTCCCATCGATTGATACGGGAGATATCAGAAATGTACTGACATCAATGAAATCAAGGTCCCTCTGGACTCTCCACCCCCCAATATTGTTCTGAAAAGTGGAACGGTGATCTGTCCGGTCCTAGAAAATACAATTATTCAGTCTATGTAAAGTACAGTGAGCATAGAAGCATGACATGCTAGAGCCACTTTTTAAAAAACCCTACCAAATTAATCAACCCCAGAAAACTATAGACCCATTTCTCTGCTTCCAGCTCTCTGTAAACGTACAAAAAAATTCATTAATAAAAATCTGTCTTCTTTTTCGGAGAATCAAGGAATTCTCCACTACACTCAAACAGGCTTTCAAGCATCAGCAGCACTGAGGCAGCTTTGCTACCCATCACAGATGAACTGAAAGCCATTCTAGATGCTGATGGGTCAGCTGCAATTCTATTTCTTGATTTTAGTGCCAGGCTTGACACGGCCTCCCACCTGACCCTCATCTGGAGAATACAAGAGGCAGGCATAGCCGGAAATGCCCTTAAATGACTATCCTCATTTCTGAAAAACAAAGGGGCATATTACCAACAACTAGCGATAATTATCGCTATGTTGGTTTAGCGGCGATTTTTTTATCGCAGAGCTGCGGCGATTTTTATCGCTTAGGAACCTTGCTATTATCAAGGTTTATATCCTAAGCGATAAAAATTGGCCGAAATGCATGAATATCGCTGAAACGTCAGCGATATTCATGCATTACCGAGCTAATGCTCTTAGCCATGTTATCCACCTCCCATTGGATAACATGGCTAAGAACTGCTCAGGGCAGGTGTTAGCTTTTGGAGATATTCCCGCTTAGCGCGAATAGCTCCAAAAGTTGGTAATAGGCGAGAGCGATGTTAGCGACTGTTTTCAGTCGCTAACATCTTGGCACGCCCACTTTGCATGTCATTAGTGATAAATATCACTGACATGCAAAGCAAGGCCCAAGATGGTCGCTATCTCCTACTAGCTGTCGCTAACTGGTGTTAGCGACAGCTAGGTAATAGGGAGATAATTCTATCTCCGCTTTCTTGGCTTTTAAAGCCAAAAAAGCGGAGCTAAACCCCCTTGATAATATGCCCCAAAATCTTTAAGGGTTGGGAGGAAACTTTCTGCTTGGAAATACTTGCTCTGGATCATGGGGTGCCATTGAGCTAATCCCTGTGCCCCACCCTGTTTAATGTCTATGTCCAACCATTGACAAGCATACTGGGGCATGGTTTTTCAGTGATATCATATGCCGATGATATCCAGATAACCATCTCCCTAAGATCTGACATGACAGATATTTCCATCCACTTAACACATGTCTCAGAGATGTCCCTGACTGGATGTCTTGAAACAGCCTTACACTCAATGGAAATACGTCTGCGGTGCTGGTGGGTACCAACAACTCCTCCCTTTGGAATGAACTACAATGGCCCCACTACTTAGGAGACCAACCCCACCGAAAACTGAAATGAAAAGTCTGCGTTTATGGATCATTCGTGATCTTAACATGGAGATCCAAGCCTAGCACCTTGTGGCCTGCTGCTTTGGTCTACCCAGGACCCTAGGGAAGGTTCTGAGTTGACATCCGAGAGCCTCTCAAATTCTGTATATCTGGGAACCGCTGTAAGTGATCCAGCCACTTCAGATTGTGCAACATGCAGCAGCCCACACCCTCCTGAAGATTCCCAAGCACCGTCCTGCAGCCTCATCTTTGGCAGGTTTACAACGGCTGCCAGTCCTCAAGAGAATCAAATCGAAATCTCTGTGTCTGGCCCACTGAGCGATTTATAATAAGAGTGCCTTGCTAATTCAGCGGCTGTTAATCCCTGACAGCCCGAAAAGATCACAACGACCCACAGATCAGGCTCCTTCCCGTGCCAACAATAAAGAAATCTAGTTGGGCAGAGGGTAGTTTGTCTATTTTTCACCAAAGATATGGAATGTGCAGCCTTAACCCTAGAGGATGATAAAGAAGAAAGAACATTTTGGAAACTTCTTGAAACCTATCTTTCGGAATGAGCAGTTTCCTTGATGGACCTTGTTTCTCAACGCTGGGAAGCCCGTAGAATAGCCATGCACTGTACAAATCCTTAGCACAGCATAGCATAGCACATGAAAAATAACTCTACTGAAGCTGAATATACTGAGAGTGAGAGGAGGATGCTTTCACCTAGATTCCCTATTTTATTCCTCACACTGAGCTCCCTAGCCTACCCACATCTGGGCCTTGATGTGCCAGGGGTTTGTATTGGCAGACATCATGCAAGCTGAGGCAATGCAATGCAAGCCCTTACGTGAGAGTTACTATGCCGCACAGGGCCACCTTGTGTATGCATTTAGGGGAAATCTATGGCTCCTTTAACATTTGCTTTTCTTCTGAGTATTAAACAATAACTCTTCTTTAACAAAGAGATTCATCACATGTGTTGGGTTTCAAAGGCAGGCGTTATCCAGTCCACAAAGTAAACAACTCTTGTACGCAGGCCGTTTACCAGCCTTCTCCTACATCACGGCCAAGACCTGGAACAAGCTCCTGATCGACATCAGATGCGCCCCCTCCCTGAACACCTTCAGAAAGGCAATCAAGACCTGACGACTGAGGGGAGCTGCCAATCCCCCCCTCTCCTCACCACAAGCGCCCTGAGACCCTCATGGGTGAGTAGCACGCTCACAATTCCCTTGATTGATTGATAGATTGAACTGTACCCGTGACCATGAACAATGGACTCTGGATGCCACTGAACCAGTTGCATACAGCCTTCTTGGCATGAGAAATTGGCTCACAACTGTTATGCACAGGGCCTGATCTGTGGCCAATGCCCACCATGCACATACCTTTACTGCTGGTAGGTACATTGTAAACTTTTCTTTTCTTTTTTTAAGAAAAACGAATCTGTATCCAAAATAAAGAAAAAAATATCTGTGAATTTACCCAAACTGGCAGCTTGATGAATATCCACATATACACATGTCTGCAAACCTAAGGCTTTTAAGTTCTGGAGTTAGCCAAGACCTTTTGATTTTATCAAACTTATATCTATATAAATAAAAAGGTAAATGTTCGTTTGTTCAAAATCTCAAATCTCCAAAAGGTCTTCACCGATTGCTTTGAAATTTTGACAGAGCCTTGCATTTGAATACACACGTGTTTTTATATACACAGCGTTGGATTAGAATACGGTGTGTCGAATAGGAGCGTGTTTTCAATCGAAATCCCAAACAGACTCACATAAAAATGTAAATGTTCATTTGTTCAAAATCTGAAATCTCCGAAAGTTCTTCACCGATTGCTTTGAAATTTTGACACAACGTTGATTCGATTAAGCGCGTGTTTATATATACACAACGTTGGATTCAAATACGCGCGTGTCCAATAGACACGTGTTTTTAATCGAAACGGCGAATAGACCCTATTGATTGGGTTGCTGCACAACAACTACAATCGATGTGTAGAGACAATAGTCTACATATATTAGGATGGACAGTTGGTGTCAGGATGGAATACCGGGAAGTGGGTGGAGGGAAGGAGGAGGAGTTGATTCACTTTGCAACATTAAGAAAGGACACATAGAAACAATAGTCTACATAGATTAGGATGGACAGTTGGTGTCAGGATGGCAGACCGGGAAGTGGGTGGAGGGAGGGGGGAGGAGTTGCTTCACTTTGCAACATTACCGCGTGTTTACATATACACAACAATGGATTCGAAAATGCGTGTCCAATACGCGCGTGTTTTTAATCTAAAGGCCGAACAGAACCTATCGATTTGGTTGCTGCGCAACAAATTCAAGGGACGCATAGAGACAATAGTTTACATATATTAGGACGGACACTTGGTGTCAGGATGGCTGACCGGGGAGTGGGTGGAGGGAAGGTGGAGGAGTTGGTTCACTTTGCAACATTAGCGCCTGTTTATATATACACAACGTTGGATTCAAATACGCGAGTGTACAATACGCGCGTGTTTTTATTCAAAAGGCCGAACAGACCCTATCGATTTGCTTGCTGCACAACAACTTCAAGGGACGCATACAGACAATAGTCACAAAAACATATTGTATACCCACAAGCATTGTGAAATTAAACATATTAGAAATGTGCGCTTACTCTTTTCTTTCTCTTCCATTTAACCAGACTGAACCACAGCAACGCGTGGCCGGGTACAGCTAGTGTATAATATACTTACTTGCAGGGGCTTTTAGCCACCTATCTTCATCCATTGGTCTGTTGTTGTGTCATTTATATTTTGGTTTTGCCCACTACTGTGTGCAGCATGGGGCAACGGGTCGTCCCACTTCAGCCACTGGTTAACTTCATTTTGAGTGACTGCATTAAGCCCTTTCACAAGGAGCACAGCTACACACAAGGTAGTTCCCATCACTTCTAGCGTATTTTTTTAACTATATTATTACTTTAGTGCTACCTTTATTTGTAGAGCCTGTAGTGATGATAGGAGACTTTCTTCCAGAAGAGAGCACAGGGCACATCCCAGCTTTATCACTTCCTGTCCCCTGCTAATACTTTTGTAAATCTCTCGGTTTATCTGACTACTGCTTTCTCACACTATACCAGCAGCTTGCATAAACTCTGAATATAAGTAATTATATTTGTGCTCAATCTTTAAATCCTTAATTGTCATTCTTGCTTTCTGTCCTTCTTTGCTTGCTTCTTTCCTCCCTTTCCTGGCCTTCTTTGTTCTTTTTTTCTATGAGAAATTGGGTTTTTGGTTGACTGGGTTATGACCCCTGGTCAAGCAACAGCCACAATCTCTGGCAGGGTGAACCACAAAAAGTCACTAATAACCTGTGCTTAACCCTGCGTACCTTGGCAAAAAAATCAGTCAGGCTTATTTTAGAGGCAATGTGTAAAGTATTTATGCAGCACACAAAAAGTAATAAATGAAAACACATAACTAGAAAACTCCTGCACCAATTTAGAAAAACAAAGTATATTTTAATAAATTGACACAAAAATCAAATCAGTAGAACCAGACTTGTGACTTTTCAAAGTTCATGGTTCGAAATAGCACCTAAAAGATCATGGCCGCAACCGCCGATATCAGGTTGCTCGAGACCAGGTCAAAATCAAAAGTTGAGGCTGACTGTGATGGAGCGCAGTTCTGATATAAGAAGTGGATTGGGCCCAGCATACTTTCAGACTTTGAAAAATGTTGGGAGAAAAATGTTTGAGAAGGTAGAATTTCAGGCAGGCAAGGCTACAGGAGTGTCAGAGGAGGGAGCGTCATCGTCGGATGTCCTCTGAGTCACAGATTTTTACCTTCGTACTTAGTCACCCAAATGGGAGTTTGAAATCTCCATGGGGGAAAAGCAGAAGGCTGTACCCAAAGACAAATCCAAGCGGTTAGATACCCCTTTGACGAAGGACCTCAGAAATGGATTTGCTGTTGCTGCAAAGAACGTGTCAGGAGAAGCCGGAAGTCAATCTGACCAGCGATGCACCTTGGGTGGATAGGTGAGCAGGTTGGTCCTGGTCTCCTACTGGTTCTCAGAACACCAAATTTTGGACGAGCCCTCAGTTTTGGATAATGGCCATCTGGGCACCTTTAGCACTGCAACCAAGTGTCCAGGATTAGATAAAGATCTCTTGGGGGCTCAGGACTCACTCAGGCTGGGTCCAAGTTCCAGTTTAGGCGTGTGGGAGCCTGTTATGTACCTGTGGCTCTGAACATGAGGCCAGCAAACTAGCCAATGGAGTCACTTCTTGTATTCCTGGGTGCAGGTGTAGATGCAGTGCTCAGATACTCGCAGTGTGGGGGGTTTAATGTTGCACTGGTATGAACATCTAGTCAATGTATCTATTCGCTATGCTCTATTTTTCCAGACCCCACTGCTTAGAAGTCACAGATAATCAAAACACTTATGAACAAAAGTGAAAAGCAGCATTATAATTCTAAATATATATAAATTGATTCAAAGTACAATAGGACACAGCAATCAAGTGCATCCAATGATATTTATCGGGGAGTCTTGTTCATCTATTTCAAATCCGCTTTATTGAAGTTTATTACATATGCACATCAGCCAAGCTGACAGGTTTTGGACATGCGGACTTTATCAGGGTTGGATTTGTCCTTCAAAACATCATTGTACTTTCATATGGGAAAAATATAAGGTGAAAGGTGTCCAATCAAAGTTCCAATTCCAATGTGTAGCATGGTCTAGTACCCTCAGGTATGATCTGCCTCGTCCGAGTTGTAAATCATGAACAAACAATCTGTAATAAGGACTCCTCTGTGTTATTCTATGGGAGGGTGAGGCCTCACAGTAGTGAAAAATGAATGTGGGACATGTAAAACTTAAACGTACATGTCAAAACATTGACTTAACATAAAGATGCACCCTCGGATAGATGTAAAAGTCGTGTCCACCCAGACTACTTGTGTTTCCTACAATGGTGGAGTAAAACACAGTTTGTTTAAATACCCCTCACACACCAAAACGGCCCTTGGTGTCGTGCTTCATCATAGGGGTCTTCCCACTGCGGGACGGGCCTGCTGCAACCGACACCTATGTGGGAGCACTGTTATTGTAGAAAGACTATATGCCGTGTAGGAGTGTGAGTGGAAGGGTCAGGAGTGAATGAGAGAGAAAATTAAAAAATACTTGGCTGGTTGGATTAAAAGACTTTAATACCCCTTTGAGCTGGTATTGTTAAAAGTGGGGAAGGAGGTGTGTTGCCTCAATGAGTAGTGCCTCCTACGTCTGTCAACATGTTTCAAAGCCCCCCCCGGCTTCTTCTTCAGGACCAAAAAGAGCCCTTCTATACTCACTTTCTAACATGGAGCGATATTTATAAGGTATCTAAGATTAGTGTATGCACATGTAGTAAATATGTGAAGGGCATGCCAAATAACCATGCACAGTATACAATACCTAAATAGGTCTATTACTTTGTGATTTGATTGCTAATGAGATAATACCCCATGAGCCTTATAACGGGTGGGAGGGGTGCATATAGTCGCACTTACTTCAAGGACACTGCCCCGCTGACTCCAGCCTCCACCACCGCCGTTGGGCAGAGGATACTGAGGTTCAATGCCATTTTGATAGTAATCCTTGTGAGGACACTTTTGTTTCTATATAGTCTAACATTTCTCTCTTTCTAACAATGGATCTCATTATGCAGTCGGAACAGAATATGGTTACATATATAGGCAGAGGCCAAGGTTGTCTCATTACTTTTATTGCTATTTCAGAGTAATATAAAGGCAGTGGGTTTTTCCATTAAGAAAAATGTTTTAGTGATCATTTTCCTTTGTCTATATCTTTTAATAAACAGTTTAAAAAACATCCCATCAAGTCAAAACTACAGCCGATAATTTACAATAAAAATAAGGGTCTCATGTATAAATGGGCTACAGTAAACTCTGATATCTTACTAGAGAAGGTAATGAAAAGAAACGAGGCACGAGGTTTATTCTGTTTAGAAAGTGAAATAAACCAGAAACATATGTTAGAAGCTTCTGATAATATAACGCAAACACTAAATGTATTTATATAGGTTGATAGAAAGCCAAAATCAATCGCCTCTCCGTAATTGACCGGCAGAAGCACGTCTGTTTTCGACCTCAGTGAAGAGACGAACTAATATTCTAGAGATTCTCCTTGAATATAACGTTGATCCAGGAACAAAGTATCTTGATCCGTAAACCGCATTGAAATCGTCCAGTGAAAACCTGCCACCAATGAAATCAAATCTATGAAATTTTTCAAACGTGACTATTTGTTATAGCAGGCTTCTCTTCTATTCTCTACAAGGGTCATCGGCTCATACCTATAAATTTGTCCTGATGATGGTCTTGTAACTAATCTAGAAGACCGAAACGTCGACCTTCACGTCCACTCCTGCTATTATTGACATCTTGCGTTCAGTACCTTACTTCGAATGTAGCAGTAGTCATTGCATCATATGTAACTGCTGGTACGTATTCTTTTGTACTGTTGGACCAATTAATGTTTTCCTTGTACATTTTAATTTTTTTATTTTTATTCCATCAACTGATGAATAACCCTTATAATTGTTTCAAAATATTAACAATTTTGATACATAATTCCTTTGTGTTGCTTCTCTTTATTGTTTGGCTAGTGTGGTAGTCTTACATTGTGATTCTTACGCCGTCCTAAATAATTGGACTTTCTAAAATAACACAGCTACTGATGTTTACAGTTAGGATTTAAAACTCTCTTTATTAGAAATCCTGAAGGCTGCGTATAAGAGTGTGAAACAAATCCCTTGCTGGCAATTTTTTGTGATATAGTATCTGCCCAAGCTCGCAAGGGTTTATTGGGTTACCCACCCCCCTTCTATACTCAGAACAATGCATGACAATACAATGTACAATTAAGAGAGTACTATGAGGCAGATGAAATGATTGAAGTCTCAAAATTTGTAAAACAGTGAGAATATAGCTAAACAAAGTCAATTTAGAGCAGATAGCAATCCAGACACATCTGTCTTTGGTCCGCACTATGGTTAGCTAATTTAGCTTCCCCATGTTAGGATGGACAAATGACCTTATTTTCTTTGCTCTTTTTTGCTTTCAGTTTTTGCTTTCCCAACTTAGAGGCAGATTTCCAATCCCCTTGCAACACTTTTGCATCTTTGATGCATCACTTTTTGTGATGCAGCGGCGGCGTAAACAATGTGCCATGTTGCTGCCCATTTACAATGTGACGCATTTAGGGAGATGCATCACCTTGTAAAGCCCTACACCACATTACACCTGTGTAAGGTATAATGTATGCAGGGTGGGCGTTCCAATGCTGAAAAGCCTCAAAGAAGTGACAATGAAATCTACAAGATTTCACTGTGAAACTTCTAGGGCACAACTACATCAAAACCCTATGCCTGCTTGGAGAAGGCGTGAGGAGTGATGCATTGCATTAGGAATAGGCCTCCTCATGCATTTCAGGAGTTGCATCATGCATGTGACATGGCTCCAGCAATGCGTGACTTTTGAACCAATATACGCATTAAAATCTGTCAATCCTTGCTCCATGGTGCGCCGTATTGTACATATTGGGCATTCATGGTGCCGCAACGGTTTTGCATGCAGGCCCTGGGAAATTGATGCATCTATTCAGGTGCATCAGTTTCTTATAAATAAGCCCCTTAGTTTCTCTACTTAGTTTACTCACTTAATTTAGTTTTAGTCATCCTAGAGCCCGCTCCGAAGGACAGCTGCAGTGGTTAAAAGTAAATATGGAAGGGTTCTCCAGATGTGGGATGGGAGGGATTGGAGCGGGGGGAGGATGGCGTTGGGAGCATTGAGGAAAGAAAAATCCTCAGAAGCTTCAGACAAACCTCCCTAAAAATATACATACATGGGTGTTATAGGAAGAGCTGGAAAATTTTTATTATGAATACTATTGTGGAACATAAAGGAATTATGTACAAAAGATAGAAAAAGAAGAATTCTACAATATTTACAAGACTCACAAAATAAAATTATCATCTTACAAGAGAATTTAACAGGAAAAGAATGCTGAGATCTTTTGAAGAGCCAAGAGTGGCCCAGGCAAGTGGCTTGTACCAATCAGAACAGAACTGCTTTGAGTGGCTATCCTAGTAAAAAGCAGCACAGAGGCTATTATCAAAGAACATGTAACAGATAATATGGGAAGGTGTCTAATAACTAATATATGAAAAAGGTATACTATTTAGGATACTAGGGTCCTAATGCTGATAATATCGACCCAACAAACAGTGCCTTCCACAAATTACTAGATGATTCTCCCCCAATCAGGGTTTTAGCTTCTAGCATGGGGTGGAAGTTCTTGGTCACCATTCTCAACGTTTAGGGCCTCGTTTGCAATATGTGGACGCACAGCAAGCCTTTCTGCTGCACCGCCTTGCATCAAAATAAAAGGGCAGAAAGGCGCCGTATCTACAAGATATGACGCATTTCTGTCCTTCTCCCCTGCGCCGGTGCACAAACAGCAGCTGTGCACCAGCGCAACACTCTTACATCATTTATTAAGGCTGCCTGCACTGATAGGATGATTTTTTTTGCACAGGAAGGGACACACAAAATGCAGCACGCAGAGAAAGATGAAAAAACGAGGAGAAATAAAAGCATTTCTCCTCGTTGTGCCTACTTACGTCGTCCCAGAGGAGGCCAAGGATTTTGAGGCATTCCCAGGTTTACAAAATGTTGTAAGTCTGGGAATGCGTCATGTTCTGTGGATGTTGCGTGGGAGCACCCACAGAACCATACATGGAACGCCCACAGAACCACCCATGGAACGCCCATAAACCACCCATGGAACACCCACAAAACACACATGGAACGCCCACAGAACCACACATGGAACGCCCACAAACCACCCATGGAACGCTCACAGAACCACCTATGGAACGCCCACAAACCAACCATGGAACATCCACAAAACACACATGGAACACCCACAAACCACCCATGGAACACCCACAAAACACCCATGGAACGCCCACAGAACCATCCGTGGAACGCCCACAGAACCATACATGGAACGCCCACAAACCACCCATGGAACAGCCACAAAACACCCATGGAACGCCCACAGAACCATACATGGAACGCCCACAAACCACCCATGGAACACCCACAAAACACCCATGGAACGCCCACAAACCACCCATGGAACGCCCACAAACCACCCATGGAACGCCCACAGAACCACCTATGGAACGCCCACAAACCAACCATGGAACATCCACAAAACACACATGGAACGCCCACAGAACCACACATGGAACACCCACAAACCACCCATGGAACGCTCACAGAACCACCTATGGAACGCCCACAAACCGACCATGGAACATCCACAAAACACACATGGAACACCCACAAACCACCCATGGAACACCCACAAAACACCCATGGAACGCCCACAGAACCATCCGATTTTGAGGCATTCCCAGGTTTACAAAATGTTGTAAGTCTGGGAATGCGTCATGTTCTGTGGATGTTGCGTGGGAGCACCCACAGAACCATACATGGAACGCCCACAGAACCACCCATGGAACGCCCATAAACCACCCATGGAACACCCACAAAACACACATGGAACGCCCACAGAACCACACATGGAACGCCCACAAACCACCCATGGAACGCTCACAGAACCACCTATGGAACGCCCACAAACCAACCATGGAACATCCACAAAACACACATGGAACACCCACAAACCACCCATGGAACACCCACAAAACACCCATGGAACGCCCACAGAACCATCCGTGGAACGCCCACAGAACCATACATGGAACGCCCACAAACCACCCATGGAACAGCCACAAAACACCCATGGAACGCCCACAGAACCATACATGGAACGCCCACAAACCACCCATGGAACACCCACAAAACACCCATGGAACGCCCACAAACCACCCATGGAACGCCCACAAACCACCCATGGAACGCCCACAGAACCATCTATGGAACGCCCACAAACCAGCCATGGAACATCCACAAAACACACATGGAACGCCCACAGAACCACACATGGAACACCCACAAACCACCCATGGAACACCCACAAAACACCCATGGAACGCCCACAGAACCATCCGTGGAACGCCCACAGAACCATACTTGGAACGCCCACAGAACCATACCTGGAACGCCCACAAACCACCCATGGAACAGCCACAAAACACCCATGGAACGCCCACAGAACCATACATGGAACGCCCACAAACCACCCATGGAACACCCACAAAACACCCATGGAACGCCCACAAACCACCCATGGAACACCCACAAAACACACATGGAACGCCCCTTTCACGCAGAGTTTTGCATTAAAGGGAAACATATTTATAAGTTCATTAAAAATCACGCAGGGTGACTTTACATGACTCTAAATATGGACAAGCCCATTGCACTGCTGGTGCATCAATAAAGGTGATGCACCAATGGAGCCATGGGCTTGTATATAAGCCCCTAAATATTTTGGTTCGTGAGTTTTGGTTTTTAGCAAGTGGCTTTAAGTGCTTGTTCTACAGCATGTATTCAATTGAGGTCCTCTTCTGTTTTGGTTTAAGCAGTTTTGTTTCCTGATGTTGGCTTTACAGTTCGATGCTAGATCTTGACAATCCCAGGTAGATTTTGAATACTTTGTCCTGGATATGATCTCATGTCTGATACGCTGAAACTAGAGACCAAATGGTTGATATTAATGCACTACAAATATTGCAATAGACACAAATGTAACAAACTATCAAGATGATTGTAAATTGATTACAAACGTCTGTTGTTAGATTGGTCAGGTGGATCTTTATGTTGACTGTAGGCAGTGCTATATTGTGAATTGAAGTGTGATGTTCATTGAATTAGCTAACGTTTGTCTTTCTTCTAACCCATTATCTTGTTTTGCTTGTCTAACATTATGTAACTGATAACATACCTTCCATTAATCATAATTTGTGTCTGTGTGTCTGATCTTCATTTATCATAAATTCATCAAAAAGTTACAAAAAATTTAATAAGCGTATTTATTTATTTATGGTCTAATAAAATGCCAGGATTGGATACTAGGGATACCAGTCACTGAAATAATAAATTTTAATAAACAATTTCTTCAGGTTTTTTTGTGTCTAGGATCTTTTGCTTTTGCCGCAACACAGGCACTTACACACTGATGGCTAGACATTTCTTCAGTGAATCTTTTTTATAGGTGTTGAATTTTACAGAAATGTTACTTTTGTCAACAGGAAATGCTTCATAAGAACACTGCAGCAGTGCTATCAACAGGGATCTTCAGTTAATCATCATTTCAGTTTTCAATAAGACTCTTTTTCCTTCCTGAAAGAACACCATATTTGATGAAATAACTCTTCTTAATGCTCAACCAAGTGCTCTAATTGTTTTTTTTTCAGTTATAGGTATTCTTTTTAATGTGAGATGTTTTCTATTTGTCAGTGCCCTATATGTGTTTTACTTTATGTTTTTACACCATGCAAAACCTTACCCCGCCATCGGGGAGAGGATATAGCCTAATGGCTCGGGCAGTCAACAGGGAACCAGGTTGAGTCTTGGCAAGGACATTCAACATCCTGTGATTCTGGGCAAATCACTGAATCTCCCTGTGCCGAACAAAAATGAATGTGTCCTCAGTAATGTAATGCTCAAATAAAGCGCTCCAATACCTTCGGGTCAAGTTTCCTCTATATAAAACTCTGTGAAGCATAAAACAAAACCCATGGTCAAAATGAAAAATAATTTTTTTCAAATTAGTTACTTTTTTGTGGATCAATAAAACCCTGACACAGTCTAACAGTTCCTCTTTGAAACCTAGGCAGCACTACGCAGCCTCAATTCAATCCCGCATCACAGCTCTCGATGACCCTCATTGGACCCCACGTAGAGCCCGCATCATAGTCCTCAGAGCTTCTCATCATAATCAATGCTGCACACGAAAGCCTTGATGCAAGCTCACATTTAGAGCTCATGCAGCTAATTAGAACCACCGCTGCACAATGCATCCTCAACGTGGACCTCACATTGATTCTCAGAACCATCTTTGCGCCGTGCAGTGCTCCACATCCCAGATATAAAGTACAAAAATCAGTGGGCCTAACTTGGTCCTTGTATCCAGCCCGCACTCCATCGTGATCAACCTACTCTTGTGACTTAATACCAGACTTGAATGAGAAGATGACCACAGTTGGACCTTTATGCTAATCCCAAGTGAATTTTATAGTTTTGGTGTCACATAATTTATTAAAATTAACCGGAAAATATACCCTATTTTTTCCAAATTGGTTAGGGATTTATTGTGTATTGTGTTTTCACTTTGTTACTGTTTGTGTGCTGCAGAAATACTTCAAACATTGCCTGTAAGTGAAAGCTGGCTGCTTTTGTGCCATGCTACTGGAGGGTTAAGCACAGTTTAATTTAGTGCCTTAAGTGGTTCACCCTGATAGGGACTGCAGGTGTGGAGAAGCGTGGCTCAATGGTTAGAGGGCAGACCCTGATGCATAGGTCTGGCCCAGACCAGGGTTCAATTCCTGCCTCGGCAGGTCTTGGGCTCAATTTTCCCGGACCTGATAATTCTCGCCTCGGTGCCTATTCTAATCATGGGTCTGACTCTGGGCAATAGCTTGCTTAATCTCCTCAATGGCCCCAACAGCGCTAGGATGGGTTCCACAGCGGTATGTGCACAGCACCTGAGAGACCCCTTCGGGGGTGATTCGGAGTGCTATATAAATGCACTACATTTACATTTACATTTAGGTTTACAACCAAATTTCTCACACTAACCATATTGGTTGCTCAGCCATCAGGCTAATGTGTGAAAATGTGGGAAGTAAGGACATCCTGTCAAATGTGTGGGAGTGCAAAGAATGAAGATACAGTTCATGAAATCACAACTAATTTAAAATAATTTGTTTTTGCAAGTAAAGGTTGATATAAATAGTGTGTGTGATACATTCTGTGGTGATCCCATTGATGGAGTCACATGTATTCAAGAAGTTAGAATGATGATGAATTTGAGGACTAAACACTCACTAGTATCTGTTAAATAAATGAAAGGACATTTTAAAATATTGTTTCTCTCAAATACCCTGATATAAGAAGATACAGCTATTGTGCGAATCCTATTCTGAATCAAAATTAGGAAATCCTCTTGCACAACAAATACTACGCAAACAATTTTTAAAATTAATAATAGACTTTTAACAACACCTGTTCTCCTTCATAAGATTCATTCAGATACTCCTGCCACTTGTTGGATATTCTCTGCACCACACACTGACCTCAGACATGTAATTTTTACTTGTCCCTTTGTTTCCACTTTCTGGCACCAAGTTTGGGATCGAATGAATTACATATTTCTTCGAAATACTCCTTATTTGAGGAAGTGTCTCTAGTGTGTGGGTTAATGTTTCAGTTATACACAACTAGTAGCCCTTTTGTTAGCAGTTGCCTTTCAACAAATCACTAAGTATAGGAAGAACTCTAAGCAGTTGTCGTTTAATGCACTTTGGTACGCAGTCTACTACAACCATAGATGAGACCCTAGCTATATGCAACCCATGCCTCTTGTTTTAAAGCGGCAAGAACTCTGCACATCAATACTCAGTTTTTAGATGAATCTCTCAAACAATCTTTTGCAATCTTACCTGCAGCTCAGGAAGTACTTAACCCTCTGTGACTGTCATTTCTGTTTGCAATGTCATTTTATCTAATTATTGTTGTTTGATTCATATTTTAATACGTTTTTGTTAATTAATCAGACATGTATGCAATTTTATTTTATTTGTACTTGAGTCCTCCTCTTCTTTCCCTTCCCTGTCCCCTTATGTCTACTTTTATTGATCAGGTTAATTGTTATTTTCTAATGTTGTATTCATAAATATTTAAATGACTGTATCTCTTGCATGAATTCAATACATCTCTTTAACCATGACAATAAAAGATATCACCATGTAGTTTTGAGAATGCAATATTATGGGAAGAGTTTTTAGAGAATTGGCTGCTGCTACAAGGATGCTTAGCAGAACAACTCTACCAATTCATGAGGAAAGAGGGATATAGCTAAGGGATTGAGGCAGGTTATACGCCTCTGCAGTAATGCTCCTAATTTGGCCAAATTTGTGATTGCGGATTATATTGCTTGATTTTTATTTTATTTGTAGCATTATCTGTATTTTAAACTTACTTTCTCCCCTACTATTATAGTGGCGCTCCCTGATGGCTACTGTTTTCAAAGGCTAGATAGACAGTCTAAGGTTAATGGAGGTATACCCATCATCCATAAAGACACCATCAAAGTATCGACACTCAACCAATGTTGCAATGACAAAAGTGAAATTGTGTCTTTCAGAATTGATTTTTACACCATTACAGCTGGAAAGGCGCCTTTGTATACCGGCTCCCAAGTCCCCTCCTGGATTTCTCGCTCCAATTGATGGAAATAATTGACCCTCAAATTGTTTCAATTAAACATTTCCTGCTATTTGTGGACTTTAAAGTGCACAGTGAGAACACTTCTAATCATGATGCCTTCATGTTTCTCAGTGACCTAGCCACATTAGGACTCGGAAAGATCAACATGGGTCCTACACATCTAGCGGGACACATTCTAAATCTTATGCTGACCAACTCTCCAAGCTCTTCAATTGACTTCCAAATTAGGGGACCTAGGGTACACTATGCTCCTCCCATGGCCCTCTATAGTCTCTGTGGACAGTGGCATAAAATAACACCGACCATTGTATGAACACATTCACGGCAATCATTAACCTGGAATCGGAGAATGTTGAGGAATGCTGGGCCAGATACAACTCTAAAAACAGCTATAGACCAGCTGGCCCCAATGAAACAATACCCTCATTCGGCCAGACGCCCGTAGGCAACGTTGGTCTCTTTAGACTGACGGAAGAAAACATTTCTTTGTAAAACCCTGGAAAAACGCTGGTGTCACTCCTATGATGTAAATGATAAAGAATGGTATAAGACCTTTCTGGCTTGATATCATAAGAACTTAAAAAATGCGCGCAGAGCCCACATTGTGTTGCAACTTATCCAGGTAGGGAGCTTCCCCCAAAGAATTATACCAACTCCTTAATTCCTTTACCAACCAGAAGACATGCAACAATGCAGCTGCTCCATCTCAAGAACCCTGCGATAAAATAGCTATTCATTTCGTACAGAATATCGAGCTCACTTACGATAAAATCACTAAAGACAGGAACCCTCTGAAAGCTTTTCCCCTCTCACAGTTGATAATTTGGAGACAACGTAGAACACAGTTAAATCAGGTTCCCCTCTGGATATTTTTCCAGCCAAAATGTCCTCGCTACTCTCTAAAGAGTTGTCCCCAGCTAACTGTTCAGTACTCAATCTTTCAATGAGAGAGGGCCAACTACCACTTGAATGGAAGGCTTCTTAAATAATTCCCATCCGAAAGAAAGCCAATGTCCCAATGGAGGGCCTGCCAACTACTGTCCGATTTCTCTTTTACCCCTCCTCAGTAAGTTATTGGGAAAGCATATGTCGAAGCTACCTGATGCATTGACCCATCTCAGTCTGGGTTTAGGCCAATGCACAGTAAGGAGTCAGCATTGATTGCTGTTACTGACAGTCTAAGGCATTCCCTTGACAACAGACAATCAGTACTACTAGTGCTTTTGGATTTGTCAGTGGCTTTCAACACGGTCTCTCATCACATTCAGCTCAGGAGAGTTAGGGACCTTGGAAATCAAGGACAAGCCTTTCATTGAATGTCGAGCTTTCTCACCCATCGGACTCAGACCATCAATCTTGGCCCTTTCCAATCCCAGACCATGTAACTGACCAAAGGAGCACCGCAGGGATCCAGCCTCAGAACCACGATGTTCAACATTTATGTTGCTCCGTTAGCTGGATTACTTAGAAATCTGAGCTTCACACCAATCTCGTACGCTGATGACACCCAGCTATTACTGTCATTTGACAAAAATTCTTGCAATATTCTGACTGCCTTCTCGGAAGGCATGTTTGTCATCTCGACCTGGATGTGGAAAAATGTCCTAAAGCTTAATGCTGGGAAAACTGAGATCATGCTATTAGAAGAAACACCTCCACTCTTGTCCCCAGAATGGTGGCAGTCTGATCTAGGTGGTACCCCAGTTCCTAATACTGTGGTCAAAAACCTAAGCATACGTCTGGACCAGAAACTTACAATGATAGAGCAAGTTACAACTACTGTGGGCTCATGATTTCCATATGTTAAGGGTATTTCCCTTCCTCCCCTAACCGCACAAAAAACACTCATCCGGGCACTGGTGATAAGCCGCCTGGACTACTGTAATGCCCTCCTAATTTCAGCAAGTGAGTCCAACGTAAGTAGACTTCAGGTAGTTCAAAACACCACGGCTCACCTTGTCTAAAACTCTCCTGCCAGAACAGCTTCTCTCCCTCTGTTACAGCGTTTACACTGGCTTCCAATAGGCAAGTGGGTCAAAATTAATATATGCAGCATTGAGCACAAAGCATTACATGGTAAAGGTCCTGGCTATTTAGCAGGAAAACCTATTCAATACCAGACACCACGACCTCTACACTCAGGAGCCAAATTCGTGCTCCTTGTTGCGTGCTTTAAAAAATTCCGCTAGGGTGGGAAGGCATTCTTCCACCTAGCCCCCTATTACTGGAAGAAGCTCCCGATTCATCTCCAAAAATGGCCCAGATTACCTTCTATTGTGAAGGCTCCTTAAAACCAAACTTTTCTAAAGAACCACCTCTGTTCTGCCTTGTCTGCAGCACCTCCCTAGTGCCAAAATACCCCTTTGTGTATGATATGGGCACATTACAAGTAAAATAATAAGAAAAAAACTACAAATTGAGGATTGATCAACACTCACTGTATTTGTTTGCATTCTGTTTCTTCCACTTTCCTGTGAATAAACCCAGACATGAGAATTACTCATCTACATTTGAATTCTGAGTGTTTATTAATATACATTATATTAAATGCACTTACCTTAGAAAAGGTTTGTTGTAATGTATGTTTGGCGAGCCCTTCTATCCGCAGTCCTTGGTGAAATATGCATTGGGTTTTGTGGAGGTAATCCTTCTACCTGTGTTGTCAACCTCAGGATGGACGGGAGATCGTTTCTGACTACAATGCTTGCATAACAGTGCACAATCGGCGACAATTTGCTCATGCCACTTTAGAGCACCACTCATTTTTGTAGGCAACGAAATCAAGCTTTAAAAAGTGCAATAGTGCAATTAATTTCTGCCCTGGTTGAATCGCATTCAGATAAGGATTCATAATTCAAGTACGGAAAGCATGTGTACTGTCACCTAACACAAGCATAGGGGCCTATTACAATGTCGGGAGGACTTGCGTCTCAGAGACGGGACCGAGCAACCTCTGGTCGGCAGTCACGACCACCTGACTAAGATGTGACGAACACTGTTTGAAGGCTTTTCGATATTTCCCTATGGGAGCTTGTGTTGCAGCTGTATACCAGCAGTAGTAGATGCTCCCATAGGGAAAGGGAACATGGTGCAGGGATTAACAGTAGGCACCATAAGTACCCCCTCGGCCACCAACCAGAGACCACCAAGGAAGGGGGCCCTATGGGGCCCCTTTACTCACTCTCTGACAGGCTTTCCATGTCAGAAAGCCCGGCATGGAAAGCCTTTCGGAGACCAAGTATTATAATCCCAAGGGCGGGAAGGACCCCCTTTGGGATTACAGGCCGGGCTCCTTGAACCCATGGGATGCCAGCCAGAATGACCGGCCAGTTTCAATTCCAACCGGCTGATTCATCATTAAAACCGATGTTGGGGGTCGGAAAGCCTCCAACAAAAGGTCGGAGGCTTTCTGACCGTCATTATAACAAGCCCCATAATGTTACAGTTTAAATCAATGCAAATATATATATATACAAATACAAGTTCTACATTCAAATAAATACATAATAAGAAGTCATCACCAAAGTCTCTGCTGGAAAGGTAGTTTTATAGGCCACAGTGTATGGAAATGGACGAATTATTATGTGTAGATCATAGATATTTTAAAACAAGATCTGGAATTGAACATCCTGACTTGTATACAATTTGTATTGACGTTTCCTATTTCGATACGAATTTTCAGTGGCTCTTGGTGGACACATTAAATAATGTGTGCCAATCACATGACTTATAACATATGAAAAACCAGCAGGAGGAAAAAAATCCAATTTTGTTTGCTGCAAATCTTAGGGATTTGGGGAATAAAATGTGTCTGTTGATGTTAAACCGCTTTGCATCAAGGATATTATAGAAAAAACATGAAATCGAGCACGGGTAAACACCTCCTGCTGTGGCAATTACACCGAAAGCTCCCTGGTGCTAAAAGGTGAAGGTTATGAACTACTTGGATACGTGTAGGGGTAGACAAGCTCCTATGTATGAGTGGTCCTAGACAACTCCGAATCTAATATAGCAAAAAGAAGAACAGGATAACGTTCCGACAAAATTTGTTCCCAATATTGAAAAAACATGGAGATAGTCAGTCCAAGGCTATTTCACCAGCCCAAGAAGTCTTTAAAGCAAAGACCCAATCAGCGGTACTCTATGGGGCCGAGATATGGGGGCCACATTGTAAAAAGAACTTGGAACTGGAAAAAAATAATTTTATTCGGAAATTGCTAAAAATCCCGACCTGGACACCCCTAATACCGGTACTTTTGGATATTAATATCAAACGTACGACCATCAAGCCATCTTAAGACCCCTTTTATACTGGGTTAGGATATGGACTACCGTGGAGCTGATCAATTACAGAGTTGGCCTGGTAGAGATTATGCAGATTGATGGATATAAGAATATCCCTTGGCTAAAACATGTTTCATCTTGGGCAAACAAGTTAGGCTTAGCCTATTATTGGGAAGAGCCCGCAAGATTGACGCCCTTGTGCAAGAAGCTTTTAAAGTCCACTTTCTGGTCTTACATGAATAATATCTTATTACATAGCTCATCTACAGGGTCACTGACCCTGAAGTTCCTATCTTTTACAGATGCTGTCTCATTTGAACCCTTTCTTCATGAGATAGTCCCCTCGTTAGCGAAATCCCTATTCCTACAATTTAGAAATGGAGTTTTGCAAACAAAAGTAAACACATTAGGATGGGGGGGGGATTAAGGAAAATGATCTATGTACCCTTTGAACACAAAAGGTTAAAGAAAATGACGTTCATATACTGTTCTTTTGTCCAGCATACAAAATAGCCAAGGAACGATGGATTAGATCTCTGTGCTGGAACATGGGCGTAAGCGTGTGTAACGAAGCTGAACGTATATTGAAATCAAACACCTCACAAATGGTGGTCTTCTGTGTAAGCAGATTTTTATATAATGTTTATTTGATTAGGAAGAAGGTTGGACTAAAACTTTAGTGCCATAAGATTATATTATTACTGAATCCTAAATTTATGAATTCTGTACTTGTAACACTACAACACTGAATAGCTTCTGACTAAATTTCCACTACATATTAAAATGTATTTTTACATTTTTTAGCAGGATATAGACAGTCTAGCTTTTAATTGATTTTTAATGTATTTATGATATTAGACGGTAGGTTTTATGGCATAATTTGAAACCGATCACAAAATTGTATATATATTTCTGTCCCTAGTCCACTGTACCTGATCTAATGTATCACTTGTTATTGTCTAAAATGTATTTTACCTGAACTTTTATGGCTAAAATTAGCCGAAATAAAGAAGAAAGGAAGAAAGAATATAGCAATTTGATCTGAAATAATATTGCTGCTCAGCCAAAACTTTCCATAAATCGCTTCCTCAGTCTGCTGGAATAATGTGACTCTGACTCTGAAAATGTGCTCCTACCCCTTTCTGCTCTGCAGGAGTGGAGCAAGAACCCACATTCTCTGAAAGAGCACACAGAGCAGCCAGTGTTTCCTCTCCTTTTATAGCTTGTGCCTGATTACCATCTGCTCTAATTTAATGTTAATTTGAGGATGCTAAACCTGCTTTCACTGATTGCAAATGGTCAACACATGCAATTTAGGAAACTTAATTAGGAAACTGTAAATAGATGATTGCTATTTTTCTAAATGGAACCAACAACCACTTTTTTTTATGCTTATCTTTTTGCATCGCAAATGATTTTGCGACCGATTTAGGAGTTGCTAATTCTTTGTACATATGGCCCTAAATGTCCAAATAGAAAACTTTGAAATTATGTGGGGTAACTTTATACAACCTTGAAATTTAGGAACAAGTAATTTATAACTGCTTATTTACGTAAACATAACTTTTGTATTTGTAAAGTGCATATTCAACCAAGACTATCTTGGAGCTGAATAATAGATGTTTATTGTTACCCAACAGTACTCATTTTATCAACCTCAGAAGGAGGAAAGTCTAAGTGGACCCACCAGGATTTGAACCTGTTACCATGAGGTTGAACACAGGTCACTACAGTGGACGCATTAGTCCACTGAGCCTCCAGACCCGGCAGCGATTTAGGCATTCTCCATGTTTATATATGTCTGCCAAGAATGTATTGAACTCTGACGTTCCCCAGACACTCACAAAAGGCTATACATTTGAAAAAACACTACAGTTAATCTCTCAATAAGTAACTGGTTATGACCCTATAGTATAAGAACGTACTACATCCTTCTACGTATGTGTTAGAAATTAGTGTTTTTGTGTACCTCTGACTGTACATTTGAGGTATATGGTAATTGTTCTATGTATTAAACAGGTGTATGTCATCAATGTTTTGAGCCATGGGGGGGATGTATGGTCCTTTTTTTGTCCATAAATATGTGCACATAGGATAGAGCCATCTGAAACCCATAGAAGCACCGTGTATCTGCAGATAGCATTTACCACCCAAATAAACATTTTTGCATTTAAAAATGAGACTTGACAAGTAGATATCAATCTTGGTTGGTAGCCTTTTAATAAATCCTTTTGGAAGAGTTTCAGATAATTCCATAATACCATTGGTGTGGTGGTATACACAGAGAATCAATATAACATGTGGCCAGAAGAATGTCATCATCAAAAATGTAAAAACTGTCATTTGAAGAAAGCAGCTTCAAATCCTTACCAGTGATGTCAGTTTGCAGATAATGTTAGTGGCAGCCTCAACTGAATTACCTGAGATCCTTATGACCCAAGGGGAATTATTTTCTTAGATACTTGCATGTAATACTTTGCCCTGAAGAAGGCTCTGTGATTCATCTACAGGAGTTGAAACACTTTCAGTTCATTAGTGAAATGATTATTGGCGTGTCATTCAAATGTATATGTATGTTTCTTGGCCTGATTTATTACCTGTGGTCACTCATTTTTATATATTGTAAGGCTAAATGTGGTTGTGCTGATTGGTACTATATGCATTTTACTCAAAATCTTTCTGCTGCACTCAGTGATGCCTGATTATCACTATCTGTTAAGAATATAATGATGTTCTCTGTGTGTCATGTTTCTTCTCTTTGGTTGAAATGAAAGGTGTGTTGGGTATTAAATGAATAGATGGGCAGGGTCTGCCATTGCTTTACAATTATGTACCCAGCTCCTTACCTATTATTGAGTTACCCTCTCTGTAGGTTTATATGCTGTTGTGAGCGGGCCAGATGATTGCCAATTTAACAAGGCTGCACCCTTGATGTAAGGACCTCCTGGTCAAGGATTTCTGACATTGGAGTTAGCTGAAAACTCACTGTAGCCACCATGAGGATCTCTTACCTCTAAATGAAGCAGGGCATCAATGTATGTGGAGTTCCAACACTGGCCATTGTGGAAGGTCTACTTCTAGTAACAGCAACCCCACCCGGTAACTTCACAGCAGCCCTCCAGGCAGAACTTACACTCCACATATTTGACTGGTGCAGCCTCTGCCTGCTTCAGGAGTCCTCTATCGATACTGCTCTGAGGCCTCGTTCGGGTGAGGGGAAAGGGAGCACTGCAGGAGGTTCTGTGGTCCAGCAGAACTCTCCCCGTGCATGTTCCCAAGACAGATTCCTCACTCCAGGTTCTTGCAATACCAGCCTCCTTGGAAACATCATTCCAAACGCTTTCGTACAACTGCATTATTCAACCTATTACAGCACTTCTCCTTCCCTGATCCTGCAGTACTCTGCACCTTCATGCAGATGAGTTCTCAATCCCGTTGTTTTGCTGCTGTGAAACATCTGACTAGTTGATGGTATCAGCAACTTCAGATACTTCCTGTGCGACTGCTTAGCTATAATAACTTTGATCTGCTTATACTTTCTTTAGCTACCACACGCCAGGTGTTCACAGTTGTAGTACAGACCCTCTGTTTTTCATATGACCTTAGAAAATAAGTTTTTAAGGTTATGCTTTTTAAGAGCTCATTTAACCTCCTTATTCTTAAACTATAGATTGGAGGATTTAACATGGGGATTAAAAAAGCATAACACATAGAATATATCCAATCCTTGGAGTAGCTGGACTTGGGTTGAGCATAGGTAAGCATAGTTGGAGCATAGAGTACCACCACTGAGTTCATGTGAGCAGCACACGTGGAGGCTGCGGTCCGCCTGCCCTCAGTGGATCGGATTTGCAGGATTTTTGAGATGATGAATGTATAAGTGATTACAATGAGCAGAAAGGGCACCATCAATACTAAGGCACTTGTGACTGTGGTCATAGTCTCAGCGATTAAAGTATTCCAGCAAGACAGCTGCATAATTGATGGGATATTACAGAAGAAGTGATTTATTTCATGAGGCTTGCAGAAGCATAAGCTGAAGCTCAAAGAAGTCAAGCTTAATGAACCAACTATTGCGATGATCCAGCAGCCCGAGGCCGAATAAATACACATCGACCGACTCATGATGGTTGAGAAGCAAAGAGGAAAGCAGATAGCCACATAGCGGTCGAGTGACATGGCCGTCAGCACGGCACTGCCGGGGATGCCAAACACAAGGCAGAAGAACATCTGTGTAGCACATCCCATGAAGAAGATATGTCTGTCCTTAGACAGTAACCCATTCACAGTTTTTGGAATGGTCACATTGGTAACCCACATGTCCCCAAAGGACAAGTTTTTGAGGAAAAAATACATAGGTGTCTGCAGAGTTGGGCTCACTGTGACTATGACAAATTTCATAAGGTTTCCAATAACTGCTATCAGGTATATGAGGATAAACATGACTCTGAGAAGGATCTGTAGATGTGGAGACGCATCAGAGAATCCCAGGAGAAGAAATCCACTCCCTTGAGTCAGGTTTGATCCAGTCATGGGTTTATTGCAATCGATCTTCCGACAGAAAAGAGAAAATATATATGGGCATTAAAACAGGGAATTAGAAAGAAAGACAATCTATTTTGTCCTTATCTAAAATCAAAATGTTTAGTTGTCAAATATCTTTTGATGTAGAAAATGTGTATTTGAGACATTGCCAATAAATTAAGAAATGTACTCTACATTAGAGAGAGTGACATCTTGAAGGTGAATAAAACTCCTACAAAATGAATAAACTTCAAAATGTCATGCCCTCGTACATACTGTCAAGTGGCCCCATGTTTCACCAGAAGTGCTGCCATGTTTCACTATAAGTCCAACCTGACTCAACCATCTTTACAGATAGCTGTACCACAATCCCTTGTCTTATGCAAGGTCCTGCATTGTTGGAAGGTGGATTATTAGTAGGACTAAGTGGGCACCTTCCACTAGCAATATGGCCACCAATGCCATATAAGGTCCAGTGAAGGTCTTAGTACATTAGCCTCAGGCTCAACCCTTGGTAGCTTGCGGCAAACAGGCAGACTTAACTTAGGAGACAGGTGTGTCAAGCATTTAAAAATACCAACACATTAAATAAGTAAGACCAAACACACAATAAAAATCCCACACCAATTATTTTTTTTAAACAAACTTTATTGGGTTTTTCCAGTTTACAAAACTCTTCATCATTATTCAGTTATTATACAAGGAGAATCTGCTTATGATTTCTACATACATATTACAGTGATGTTCGATTTATGTAGTATAGTACAAAATCTCCGATATAGTACATATTATTGCATTGAATTATATCAATAACATAAATGACAGTGCTTTAATTGCAACCAATTAACTCCCCCTCCCCTCCCTCTATTCCCACCCATCCCTCCACTGGGCTCCTCTTATAATAACTCCTATGTCATATTTGCATCTCTTCCAACATCCTGAGTGAGGCAAGCCCAATTCTGCATAAAGAGGTATCCCCAATCAGTGTACTATATTCCTGATTGTCTTCGATTTGTATCCACTCACTGCGATTGTGGAACATCCGATATACCATCTGGGCTACTTCCTTTGAAGGCCTCCATTGCCATATCCCATTCTAATGACATTGGGTTTTTCTCGAGGCCCCTAGCTTCCTCCTACGCAGGGATGCACTTTCCGCCCCAGCCCACCTAATCAATTAATTATGCCATGTATGCAATGAAGGAGCCTTAGCCCATTTCCAACGCATGATGATGGATCTTTTGGATATTAGTAATGCCAAGTCTAGAAAATGCAACTGTACTTTTTGCACTGGTCTGCGTCTAAGGAGACCAAGTAGGCACACCAACGCTGAATCCCCTATAGCAAGGTGGGTAAGCTGTCTCAAGTGTTTGTACCACTCTTCCCCAAACAATTCTCAGTCCCGGGCATGCCCATAGCATATGGAGTAGGTCGGCCTCCAACAGGTGACATCTAGGGCAGCAATGGGTAGTGGATGGATACATCTTCTGCAATCTGTTTGGTGGCAGATAAGCTTGGTGTATATTCATGCATTGTATACATTTAAAACTTGCATTTCATGGGATCTTCCTGGGGTAGTCTAAAATATCTGCCTATTTTCTGTCCATGAACTCCCATCCCATATCCGTCACACATTGCGCACTGAGGGCTTCGAGGGGAAGCCTCACATGTGCGCGAATACTCAAATATACCTATTTAATAAGGTGGCTTTCCCGACCCATAAGCACCTTAACTAGTTCATGTGTCTGGGGTTCCACCCGATCAGGGGACACTGCGTTCTGACATAGTGTAATATCGCAGCATGTGTAACGTACAAGGTATTGGGAGCCCAGTTGGTTCTAAAAAATTGACATGGTCCATAAGGTCTGGCCTCCGAAGAGCGACCCGTTTGTGCCCACCCCCGTGTCCAACCACAGACCGAGCGCCTGTTTTGTCAATCTGCCACTCGCTAGTAGTATCCCCACCAGCAGGATGTTACCTGTGTAAGGAGTACAGCTAGATGTATATATCAAAGCCTTTATCCAGCAGTCCGGTGCTGTTTCCAGCAGTGGAGGTAAGGCGGTAGTAATAGAGTATGTAGAAGGGCCTGTTCAAGTTGTTTCATGGTATAGCCAATCTCCTGAAAATTATGCTCTGCCTTCCAGTAAGATAACCACCGCAGCTGGCAGGAACAATAATAGGCTTTAAAGTCCGGTGCATCCAGGCTGCCGCCTCGCGTATCTATCTGTAACGTATCTAGGGCTCTAGTGTAATTTTCCCGATTCATGCCCTTATATGGTATAACTTATCATATCCTTATAAAGGCATAAGAATTGTAACCATATTTAGACACATCCAATGTAGTCCAAATACGGTATGGCTACTTCCACTAAGCTCCTAGAGTACAACGAGTTCTTGAAGACAACCAGCCTTCAGCAGTACGGGACTTCCCCCTGCTTCAGTATTGATCTGTGCCAGAACTCCTGGAGCATGTAAAGAACTGCGAGTTCTTAGTGAGATTATTATGTCCACCCTTACGTCAAACTCGGCACCTTCCAGGTATAAATATACCCACATCTGCCATAGCAAACACACAGTGGTTTGGAACAGATCGACTAACTACTTGCCCGACGCCCTGCTGCAGCGAGTGCCGAAGGAAGCAGACCCTCCAGCTGATGCACTGAGAGAGACGCTGTCCATTCTCCTGCCGACAAATCCAGCTCCAGTGTTTCCATGCTACCCGTGCGGGTTACTGGGAGATCGAGTCCTGAGAGAGAGATACAAGACCTCCTTCATTCTTTAACCAAGGTACGGAGCTGATTAGACCCTTAGAGAATTCTTGGTTAGATTCTTGGCAGAAACTATTTAACTCAAGCTACACCTCACTTACTTCTTCCCTTGTACTAGACCTAGGTTAGGTACACCGGGATAGGCGTATTTTAGAAACACCAATTGAGTACTTTTAGTCATTATTTATCATTGTATGTATTTTATCTATTTTAAGTATCTTATGGCTTAGAAACCATACCATGCTTTTACAGTATTAGCTCATAATACTCTTTTTACTGTACACACTTTACTTTATGACAAGTATTACGATTGTAGCAATTAACTTCTCTTGAATGAAAAAGAAGACTGCTCAATAAATAACCTTTTTATTGAAAACGCCTGTCTCTCTATTTCTCAGCAAAAACCCTAGTGAAATGAAGCATGCACGATTGACTGAGTGAAATAGCCATCTATTGTTTCAGTCACTCTGAAGATATATTTCTTATTCTTGGGGAACAAAGTTGTCATGTTATATGGTTGTCAGAAACTAATCCCTTCTTCTTTATTCAAGAAAGTTTCTAGTGACCTCTGAGCTAGCTGGCATTCACAATTAAGTCTAATATACTCAATAGAGACCTGGTTGACTTCAGTCCTACGTCTAAACTATTGCTTATGTTATTTCAATGCGCAGAGCCTATTGGGAATATAGGAACTACACTACATGGTGCCCAACGTTTGCTAAGGCGATAATTTAACGCTAGATACTAGAGCAACTTAGTCGTGCTTTTCACACAGACCCCTTTTTTCCGTAAAAACTCCAATAGACATATGGAGTGTGTAAAAGGTTAGTATCTGCAAGAACTAAATAAGACGAGAATCCTATGTATTAGTTTTTGGTTTATTCAACGTTGAAGGATGTGTTCCAAAATATTGTGCACCTAATCTTTGTTTCCTTGAAAACATTGCTCTGCAAACTTTCGGTCAACAAAATGCCGGAGAGTGACGAGGAAAGGGAGAGAGCTAAAAAAGCAACTCAACTATTAGCAGAGGACACAAGTCTTCAGCAAAACAGCCCGGATGCAGTAATCATCCCGGTAAATGTAAGAAAGAGTGTAACTTACAAACTAATAAATAATGGAGTATCATCGATAGGTGGTACAGTCATATTTGTGGTAGAGGCACATGAATATCGGCAGACAGAGGTATTCTATTCATGGATAACTTTTCCAGCAGCAAATGCTGTAACACGCGAGTTCCACTACTACAAAACAGAGGAACCTCCAACTGAATATGTTCCTTTCGAGCACGTCAAAATTCCACTAACTTACCAGGAGCATCAGCTCTGGTTTAATGGCGCCCTAAAACATCACAATCACATTACCAGGCTCGGTCCACTAGGAAGACCAGGAGCCACATGGCCAGTTCTAGCCAGCTATACACCACATCCTGACATTGAAGAAATGTCAGACAGAGAACTGTTAGTTCAACTAAAACATTTAATTAAAATACACAGACAATTAGTCCAATATGTCATGCGGACTTTGACAATCCATCCAGCAATAACAATTCCACAGCAAACGCCTCACCAGGGGAATACAAACAAAATTACACCACAGACTTTACAATCAGTCATGGGTAAATTACCCGCAAAACGGGAACAAATTCCATTCTTGTTGGCTCAAAAGATTACTCAAATAGAGGCAGTATTCCCTGATACTACACCTCATAAAAAACACAGAATTCTGACAATCTGTTTACCAATGGGGATCGCACCACGTGTGGAAGACTGTGACACTTGGAGAATAGTCTTTGCTTCAATCTACACAAAAACACATGGTGTTCCGTCTATGGCGGTTATACCGGACGTACTAAGACAGATTCAAAATGAATACGGTCCAGAGCCTGATTTAAAGCTAGGTATGAAATTACTGAAAGATTTTAAACAAGTCTCGGCTATGCTACTAGCCAACATAAAAGGAGAAGCAGCACCAGTGGCGATCCACCAAAAATTAAAAGAAACAGATATAGCAGAAGAACCTTTTGAACTTGCCAGAATAATTGAAAAATCCTATGAAGAATTAGGTAGAGATAGTTTGGGTGGGAAACCACTAAAACCACAACTAACAGAAAATCGTGAAAAACTTTCATTAAACCTGTGGAGCGAAGCATGTTGAGAATGTCATGGTGTATACCCGGGGGCCCGACTGCGACAACAAAGGTAGGTTTGCTGCATCCCTGCTAGGTGTCTGACCGTTGTTGGTCACCAAGGGATGGCCAATTTATGCAGAGAGGCCCCAGTGGGTCAGGAGATGGCAAAACAGCTTCCCTCCTGCCTCGGCAGGTGCATCAGGAAAGAAGGAACCAGGCTCAGAAGATCAAGAGGCTACAACGGGTCCAGGAGGCCTGTGTGTGGGCCCACAAAGTTCCAGAAGGTGCCCTGCATGTTCCAGTCACTGTACCATCGGGGTGCGGTCCTGCATGTGACTGAGATGAAGAAAATCCAGTAGAAAGGCACTGGGTGGTTGTGGAGCCTTAGCAAGAGCTGCTCATTTTGGAGGCTGCCAGTCTCCGCCCATCTCATATGTAACCTATTTAAAAATAATTTAATATTTTAAAAAAAATGTAAGCAATTTAATTAAAAAAAATTTTTTTGAAGTGGGATGTAAGGGATATAGGGGTAATGGGTGTGAAAGTGTATTACTACTCAGGTGTCTACTGGGATACCCAAATATTAAATAAGCAATACAATTAAAAATAATGTAATATTTAAAAATACATTGTGAAAATGAATGTATTAATATTTAAGCATCAGGATATGGATGTTAGGGATATAGGGGTGATGGTTTGGGAAGTGTAGTATTGCAATTTGTTTAATTTAAAAAGTTTTCAGGGTATCAGAGCACTCTACAGGTGATACGAATAAGTAACATGTGAGAAAAAGAGATACAAAATGAGAAAAACATCAAAATGTAGAAGATAATCTCAATACATAAATTCAACAAGGCAAATAATATAAATAAGAGTGGAAAAGAAGTCCAGGAAAGTGCAATTCGGGTAGCATTGTGTCCGTAAGAAATTACTTCACATCTTTTTTGAATGATGCAGTAGAAGGGATCAATCAGATTTCACGTGGTAGGGAGTTCCAAATTGTCAGGGAAATAACTGAGAAGGCTCTTTTGCAAGTTTTCTTTTTGTGGAATATCTGTGGATTGAACAGCAAGGTGCTGTCACTTCTAGCGCACCTGCCTTCGCCTTTGGTGTGTTGTAGTATATGGTTTTGTTAATCATGCAGGCCAGCTTTAGTTGTATTCTTGTCTCATAAGGTAGCCAGTTCAGGGATTTGAGATTCGGATGTGCTTGTTTCTGTTAGCTCTAGTGATGAGTCTGGCCGCAGCATTAAGCAAGGCCCTTAGAGGAGCAAGCATGGATCTAGGAAGTCCACAAAGGGTTTCACTTCCATAATCTAATATTAGAATGACTAAGTTGTGCCTGCATGTTTAAATACTTGTCTAATGCTATCCCTAGAGATTTTGCAGGATCAATAATGTGAGGAGAGCAGTTGAAGGCCGATATATGCTTTTCCATAACCCCTTCGCTGCAGGGGTTATTCCCCCGCTGTGCTGGGGGGGAGGGGGACACGCACAGCGCCTGCATGCTCATGACAAGCGGAGCTCATCATGAGCTACGGCGCTCCTGTGCTCATGATGAGCTCTGTTGCATTGGCTCCGTGGAACGTTCAGCACAGGGGGGAATTCTCCCCGCACCTGAGCGTTCCACGGGCCATGACGAGCTGAGCTCGTCATGAGCACCGGAGCACCGTGGCTCATGACGAGTTCAGCTCGTCATGAGCATGCAAGAGGCTAACAGCACTTAAGTTGTGCTTCGATCCGGATTTGCTTGTTTCTGTTAGCTCTAGTGACGAGTCTGGCAGCAGCATTAAGCAAGGCCCTTAGAGGAGCAAGCGTGGTTTTAGGAAGTCCACAAAGGGTTGCACTTCCATAATCTAATATTAGAATGACTAAGGCTTGGCCTGCTGATTTTGACCTCATCATGAGGGAGGAGAGGTTTCAATTTCCTTAGAATGTTCACTTGGTAGGCATCATGATCATGTTGCACAAAGCTGGATGTATAAGCAAAGCAGTGGCAGAGAAAATAATCATATTGCCATGCAGCCACATGAATATGTGCAAAATGTCACATCAATAATGTGGTTGAGCAGAAAAAGGTAAAAGGAAGAAAATGTGCAGCGTTACTAGATGGCACATAACAGAAGTTAATTTCAGAGTATGATTATGGAGTTAGTCTCTGAGGATTACTGGTCAGTGTTTGTAATTCTTTTTAAATTTGGATTAATGCACATACTACTGGCAACATGCATGGGAATGTTTTGGGCTACCTCCCTCAAAACCGAGACTGTGGTGGATTCAAGTGTCTTTATTTATTGAATATTTTCTCTAGTTCAATATATCCATTGTAGAGGAAAAGTGGTTATTGTTCTGTGTTTTGTTTCTACTGTGTGACTAAGAGTAACCGCTCTGCCTTTGCAGTTGGATGACAAATATTCAACACACCTCCAAAGACTCCTGGGCTCAGTTAATCTCTCCGTACAAAAAATATTGGCACCATATTTTAAACGCTGATACCACATTTTGATTTAATGTAATTGCTTTGTCCTGTATTTTCCATTCTTGAATGATCTGAAAAAGAAATCTGAAAAATGTATATATAACTATAATGTTATAATGTTTAGTTTAGGTTAGGCTAAGTGATGGAGTCTGTTGAGAAAAAGTTGTTACTTTGGACTGTTGAAACGGAGGAAAAGAAGTCCATGTTACTTTCCAGTTCTCAAAAAAGAATGTGATTAATATTGTTCTGTTATATTATATTTTTAACATTTTACCTTTTGATTTGGTCCTTGAAATTTTGTTGTCAGGTTGTATTTTGGTTTATAGAGATTTTGATATGTGTTGTGGTCTTTGTTTCTATGTAGTGTATGTAAGATTAGATAGCAATTTAAGGATTATTTCCACATTGTTACGCCTTTCCAAAGTATCAGTGATTACTTCGAATTTTTAAATTGCTTACCTTTCCTTGTTGTTTTTCTTTAGGCATGGTTTGATGATTTGAGTACACTTTTTCGCTTGTACAAAGTTTTGTAGTTTGTTTTTCTGATTTACAATGCAAAAAAGATCTTAGATATGCTCCTTTGACAATGCCCATTACCTTGCCTGAGGTTATACTTGGTGGAGTTGTAATAGTAACTCTGCCCCTAGTTGCTGTCCAGCACCTTCCATGAAGTAACACTTGGCATAGTTGGAATAGTAAATCTGGAAAGGGGCGACCACTCGGTCCCCCCGAACGTATGGCGGAGTACCACGATCCCCCCGGGAAGCCATCTTGGGCGGGAGGCGAGTCTCGGCTGGTATGCCCGAAGCGGCGTAGCCGGGGCGCGCCTTTTCCCGCCCTAGAGTGGGTTGGCCTAGACACTGACGCGGCTGGCCACGCCCTTGGGGCAGGCAGGGGCGGGTTTACGCCCGCCCTGAAGACGGATAAAAGGAGAAGCAAGATCAGAAGGCATCCTCTTGTTCCTGTGCTCTGAAGCTGCACCTCCTCGCTGCACGTGAGCTCGAGACGGAACGAAGAGCCAATTTTGAGCGTTGTAATCGTTCTTGTTTGTTTTTCAGATACTCTGTTGGAGAATGCCGAAGAAGGCGGGAAAGCGCATGACTACTGACCAGATGCTGCGCGTTCTCATGAAAGAGATGACCGAACTAAAGAGGCGAATGGATGAAAACGAGGAAGGGGGACCGAAACGTCCTTTGGCGGGAGCAGCCCCGGGAGGGAAAAACAAGAGGCCCAGGAGAGGAACAGCTGGGGAAGACATCCCGGGTCCCAGTACCCCGCTCGAGGCACCCACTCCCGTGCCGGAGGAAGGGAATCCGATTCCCGTTGTGGTCACCCCCGTGTCCGGGGAAGATATGCCGCCCGAGCTGGCAGCACAATTAGCAGCGTGGTTGGGTAAAGGTAGCGAGGGCGCCACGGCTGTCGACGCACAGGTGCTGATGAAGCAACTGCGTGAGTCACGGGAAGCAGCGAAGGTGTCCACGCCGACTGCAGCTGTAGAGAAGCCACAGGGGACGGGTTCAGTAGCAGAGGCAGCGTCCAGTTCAGGTAAGCGGCCATTGCCGATTGCGAGGGATGAGTCAGCACCCTCTCGTAGGGAAAAGTTGGGTCAGCATGTTCCTTTGGCTATTAAAGAGAAGATATGGGCAGGGGAGTACGTAAACATCTTCTCGTTGCTTACTGATCACTATGAGATGGAGCATGTTAAGGGCCAGAAGGATCTCATGCATCCGAGTGTTTGGCGCGCAAAAATGGCCGCCTTTAAGGTAAATGAAAACATTGGCAATTGGGGCAAAGCGTGGGGGGTTTTTACATCGATCTTGGGGGAACGAAGGCCCGATCTGTTACCCGAATTGCCGATTTATCAGTCACGAATCATGGGGTACTCGGTATCACACGAGGGTAATCATTGGTTCTGCTATGATAACCTGTTTAGGAAGGCTAAAGAACATGATAAAAACTTAACGTGGGATTGTTATGATTCTGTGTCATGGTCCAAAATGGAGGATACTGGTATGTTAAAATTGCCATTAGTAGGGAGTAACGTTGGCGAATCCTCCCGCCAGTATGCGGGGACGCCCTTTCGATCAGGTGCGGGTACCGACAATTACTCGAGGCCTGCCGGCAATACAGGAAAAAGGGGGGTTTGTTGGAACTTCAACAGGGGTAAATGTACTAGGCCCCAGGGAACGTGCAAATTTAGACACGAATGTAGTGGGTGTGGGCAATCATCCCATCCTGAGTCCACGTGCAGAGCCAAAACGGGTGATAACGGGGGTAGAGGAGGCGCCAAACAGGTCTAACATAGTCCGAGGGGCGCCTTTACCTACCCCGATTGATACCTTGGCAATGATTCCTTGGCTCAGTGAATACCCGGATCGTACTTCTGCTGGGGTGTTGCGGAACGGGTTTTCTTATGGTTTCCGCATCCCAGTGGGGGACTTTCAAGGTGTAGAGAAATGTAAAAATCAGCTATCGGTCTTCCAGCATACGACCGTGGTACAGGATAAGATCAGGAAGGAGGTTACTCGAGGTCGAGTCGCCGGTCCGTTTAGTGTACCACCGGTTCTTAACTTTGTTTGTTCCCCTTTAGGTGTGGTCCCAAAGAAGGACCCGGGTGAGTTTCGGCTGATACATAATTTATCAGCCCCACGTGGTCTTTCCGTAAACGAAGCGATAGACCCGGAAGTGTGTTCGGTGCGGTACGCATCCTTCGATGAGGCCGTAGCCATTTTGAATCGCCTGGGGCCCGGGGCGCTGATGGCAAAATCTGATATTGAGTCAGCGTTCCGGTTGCTCCCGGTACATCCAGACGATCAGCGTCTCCTAGGTTTCATGTTTCAGGGTCATTATTACATGGATAGGTGTATGCCGATGGGGTGCTCTATATCTTGTGCCTATTTCGAAAAATTCAGTAGTTTTCTACAATGGGTCTTCACAAGGAAGACGGGTTTCCAACATGTGATGCATTACCTTGATGATTTTTTGTTCCTGGGGGCAGCCGGGGATCCGGAATGTGGGCAGGCTTTGGCGCAGTTTTGTGTCTTGATGAATCAGTTTGGCGTGCCATTGGCACCAGGTAAGACTGTGGGGCCTTCCACTTGCCTCGAGTTTCTGGGGATCGAGTTAGACTCCGGAGAAGGTTGTTTTCGTTTACCAGCTGACAAAGTGTCAAAGTTCAGGACATCCCTGCAAATGTGTATAAGTGGACCTAAGGTTAAGCTGCATCAATTACAGCAGTTAGTTGGCCAGTTGAATTTTGCCCTGAGGGTTATACCAATGGCCCGCCCCTTTTCCCGTTCGATTGCTCAAGCCATGGTCGGCCTGAAGGAGGGCCATCATCGCACAAGGCTCTCGGCAGAGGTCCGCCAGGACATGCGCATTTGGTTGGCATTTCTGGCGGATTTCAATGGTCGAGTCGTCTGGAATAAACCGGCCGTGTCCTCTGAGGAGCTGGGGCTGTGGACAGATTCGGCAGGGAGCATAGGTTTCGGTGCCATCTTCGGCACAAGATGGTCTGCACAAAAGTGGCCGACATGGTGGCATGACAGTGGACTGACAAGTAACATTGCTTTCCTGGAACTTTTCCCCATTTTAGTGGCCCTGAGAACTTGGCCCGAGGGGTTCAAAGATCACTCTGTGGTATTTTGGTCTGACAATATGACCGTGGTCGAGTGTATCAATAGTCAGGCAGCACGATGCAAATGGATTTTGAGACTGCTCAAGGAAATTGTTTTACTGTGTATGCAATTGAATGTGCTATTCAGAGCAAGACATGTCCCAGGGGTAATGAACCAGGCGGCTGATGCACTGTCTCGTTTTCGTGTGCAGGCTTTCTGGGGTTTTCTTCCCACAGCGGACCCGGAGCCGGCACCCTTTCCCGAAGCTCTCTGGTCTCTCGGTGCCCCGAACTTCGTAACCTCGTGGGAGAGAGCTTAGCACCCAGGACGAGGAAGGCATATGAAGGGGCGTTCCGGTCCTATTTAGCCTTTTTGGGGACTGATAGAGAGGAGCTTTGGGGCCAGGAGGAGTGGGTGGTAAATTTTCTGATGTCCTTACATCTGGTCGGGAAATCGGTGGCCACGGCTCAGAGGCATCGGGCTGCCATTTCCTTTGTTGCTAGGGCTCATGGTATCCATGACCCGACAGCGTCTTTCGTTGTACAGAAAGCGCTACGGGGGTGGCAACGCCTTGAGGGTCGCAGAGTAGACGAGAGGCGCCCGATAGGTTTGGATAGGCTGGCCCAGTTATTATCCAGACTCCCTGCTACGTGTTCATCTCAGTTTGAGACAGTGTTATTCCGAGCCGCTTTTACGCTGGCATTCCATGGGGCTATGCGGGTAAGCGAACTAGTGGCGAGGAACAAGCAGGATGTGACAGGAGGATTGTGCCAGGAGCACGTCCAGGTCAGAGGGGAGACAATGACGATCTCATTTGTCAGGTCCAAGACCGATCAAAGTGGGATGGGTGACTGCGTAATCATACGCAGGATTCCCGGGTCCTCCATGTGCCCGGTAAAGTGTTTAGAAGATTATTTAGCACGAAGGGTGGCATCATGGGGGGGGACCTTGTTGAGACACGCTGACGCCACCCCACTGACAAAGTTTCAGTTTCAGCGGGTGCTTGCGATGTCGATTGCCGCTGCGGGCTTGAACCCGGGCGAGTTTGGGACCCATTCCTTTCGGATAGGGGCTGCTACAGAAGCTACAGCCAGGGGTCTGAATGTGGAACAAGTTAAACGGGTGGGGCGTTGGTCCTCCAATTGTTATAAAAGGTATGTGCGGTTGCACATGTTGTGAAGCTGTAACAATGTACTCACGCTTCTTGTTTTTGTTTGGTTTTCAGTTGCGCAAGCCTACGAGGCGGGGCGGACTTTGCAGTCGACCCAACACCGGGCCAGCGGTCAGACATCACCGGCTGTGAAAAAGGAGGTGTGGGTCGTGGGCCACTCATACGTGAGACGTGCCGCAGACGTATTCAAGGCAGGTGACATGGTTCACGTAGCTGGGGAATACGGGTACAGTGTGTCCTTCTACGGAAGAGGCGGTCTCTGTATTGACCAGTTTCAATCATTTTTTGAGGGTTTGCTAGGGCGGACGAGGTCACCGCCGTCTGTAGTCATAGTACATCTTGGGGGTAATGATTTGGTCACCACTGGTAGACGACTTCTTCTTGAGGCGATGCTTTCCACTGTAAGTTGGTTAGCGAGGAGAGTTCCAGGGTGCACAATTGCGTGGTCCCATATGATCCCACGAAAAGTGTGGCGGGGGGCTATTTCGGTTCCTGCTTTAAATCATTCTGTTAGAAAGCTTAATAACAAAGTGAGTAGGTTGTTCCGTTCCAAGACACTGCATTCTATTTCGCATGGGTGTATTAATGATGACAGTATGTATTTGGGGGATGGAGTGCATTTGTCTCGGGTGGGGAATGAGTTACTCATAGGAGACTTCTTAGCATGGCTAAAAACGTTATACCATGACCTTTAGGTAGGAGTGTTGTGGGGGGTCCGGATAGCCGGTCAACTATCCGGCCTGTGGCGGTAAGGTCATGATCGGTGAGCACTAATTGGAAGATCCCTATGAGTGGGCGTCACCCAGCACGGATGGGAGCGCTCGGGGGAGGTGGCCATTGGCCCCTCAACGGGGAGGCGGTCCCTTCTAAGGATGGGTCGCCGAAAGAAAAGGAAAGGCGGTCAAGGCCCCTTCCTGGGTAGGAGGGGTTACAGCCCCCTCCTGGGGAATTTCCCAGGGCCAGGACGTCTGCGACGGCAGATGTGGTAAGTTGTGTGGGGTTTGGGGGGGGGTCTACGCTACCTTCTAGATACCTCACACGAGTCCTCGTACGACCTCTAAGTGGCGTCGAGTTTTATTGGGGCCCCCGTCAAGTCAAGGGAAATTGGTAATTGCACTTGAGGTACGCCTCTGGGCCGCCCCTCACAAGTGAGGGCGATATTTCTGGGTTAGGGATCTTGACACCGGTTATGACCTTGCCGTTGGCCCTTAAACGTTAGGATGTACAATTTCAAAATTTCAAGTAAATGTTTTGTAGGATGTTAGTTCGGCTAGGAGAACCTTTGTATTAGAGAATCTGTTAAGGTTAGCCAAACATCGCAATGTGGTAATGAAATTGTACATAATATGAAACTGTTTATTTAATGTTTTAATTTTGTTTCATATTTTAATAAATACGGCCGGGAGGGTTACTCCCTCCCGTCTTCCAAAAACTTCAGAACTGTTTCCGGTTTCCCATCCTTGGGGATTGTGTTGAGAGGGGGTGGCGGGTATCTCAGCCATATGGAAAGGGGCGACCACTCGGTCCCCCCGAACGTATGGCGGAGTACCACGATCCCCCCGGGAAGCCATCTTGGGCGGGAGGCGAGTCTCGGCTGGTATGCCCGAAGCGGCGTAGCCGGGGCGCGCCTTTTCCCGCCCTAGAGTGGGTTGGCCTAGACACTGACGCGGCTGGCCACGCCCTTGGGGCAGGCAGGGGCGGGTTTACGCCCGCCCTGAAGACGGATAAAAGGAGAAGCAAGATCAGAAGGCATCCTCTTGTTCCTGTGCTCTGAAGCTGCACCTCCTCGCTGCACGTGAGCTCGAGACGGAACGAAGAGCCAATTTTGACCCACCCACCAGCCCCTGAGGACAGCAAGTGGTTTTTTGAATAAAGTTGATGGATAACTCTGATTTTCGTTTACAGGTTGTGGTATTATCGTGATGATTTTGAGTATGTAATAAAGAATGGTCGATTTGTGTTACGTTTCGCAAATAAAGAAATTCTGCTTTAGTGTTCATTGGTAAGCATGCTTTTAATAAAATGGTAGTTGCTACTGTCTTTTTAGTTTAGTCATTTAGTTAGCATTGTCGTATTTATTTTGGTCGGGCGGTAAGGTCATGATCGGTGAGCACTAATTGGAAGATCCCTATGAGTGGGCGTCACCCAGCACGGATGGGAGCGCTCGGGGGAGGTGGCCATTGGCCCCTCAACGGGGAGGCGGTCCCTTCTAAGGATGGGTCGCCGAAAGAAAAGGAAAGGCGGTCAAGGCCCCTTCCTGGGTAGGAGGGGTTACAGCCCCCTCCTGGGGAATTTCCCGGGGCCAGGACGTCTGCGACGGCAGATGTGGTAAGTTGTGTGGGGTTTGGGGGGGGGTCTACGCTACCTTCTAGATACCTCACACGAGTCCTCGTACGACCTCTAAGTGGCGTCGAGTTTTATTGGGGCCCCCGTCAAGTCAAGGGAAATTGGTAATTGCACTTGAGGTACGCCTCTGGGCCGCCCCTCACAAGTGAGGGCGATATTTCTGGGTTAGGGATCTTGACACCGGTTACGACCTTGCCGTTGGCCCTTAAACGTTAGGATGTACAATTTCAAAATTTCAAGTAAATGTTTTGTAGGATGTTAGTTCGGCTAGGAGAACCTTTGTATTAGAGAATCTGTTAAGGTTAGCCAAACATCGCAATGTGGTAATGAAATTGTACATAATATGAAACTGTTTATTTAATGTTTTAATTTTGTTTCATATTTTAATAAATACGGCCGGGGGGGTTACTCCCTCCCGTCTTCCAAAAACTTCAGAACTGTTTCCGGTTTCCCATCCTTGGGGATTGTGTTGAGAGGGGGTGGCGGGTATCTCAGCCATATGCCCCATAGTGACTGTCCAGCACCTTCTCTGAGGTAACACCTGGCGGAGTTGGAGTAGTAAACCTGCCCCCAGTCACTGTTCAGTACCTTCACAGTGTATACTGCAATTCCTCTTTAAAATGTAAAATGAACATTATTCATGTTTTGAAAATGTTATTATTAAATACAAAAAACACAATATTTTTGTTTATTTGTTTACATTACAGTCAAATTAGAATACCTTCACAATCACTTTGTTGTCTTCACAATTCACAAAAATAATTCTGAAAAGGGAAAGCAATGTATTATATTTGATGCATATAGTATACCTTGGTATTTGTATGCCTATAAATCATGCAAGTTATGCTTACTTTAAGAGATTGACGGCAGTTTTTCACAGTATGTGTCCCTCCCCTTTACACTGGAGCATGTGGTTACATCAGAAGGCAGTGTACCACTGAGTAAAAAATGGTGGACACCTGTATTTATATGTTTTTAGGGGTAAACTATTATTTACATTATTATAAGTGTTGTGCGTTATTGTTTTTGGAAGCAACATGTGACTAAATTTATAATTATTGTTGTCGTAAAATATAACATGTATTTTACCTTCTTTGCAGAGTTTGTTGAGAATCTTGACAGGGGACAGGGTGTTTGGCTATTTAGTAATCAAAGTAAGTCTGGAATATTAATTATAACATCTTCTAATGCTCTAATGCTTGATTTGTATCATATTTCTTTTTGGAAACATTTGTGAAGGGTTGTGATCTTTTATATTATGTTGCGTTGATATATAGTTATGTTAGTGAACTTTAAACAACTTGCATAATATGGCATTGTTTTGCGTTGTGTAGCTTGGTGGCATCAACTTCAATTATTTGCATAATGTTGAAATACATTATGTTGACTTGCAATGTGTTGCATTGTGTTGTGCTCTGTTGCATGAAGATGTACTTTTCACAAGTAGTTTTCTCATTAAAATGTTGCAAAAAAAGGGTATGGTTTATTATAAATATATCGTCTATGGTGATATAATTTTAAGTGTTTATTATCCATATTTACTAGCATTTACTATTATTAGAAAAATTGCGTGGTAAAGTTTTGCGAGGTAAAAGTCTGTGTAAAAGTTTATGTATGTCCATGGTTAAGACGTGTGTGGTAATGGCATATGTGTGGTACACACTGCGTGGTAAAAGCATGCGTTGTACTGTCATACAGCCTTTGCACAAGACATTGTGTTTTGTCCGAAGTAATTTAAGAGTAGGCAGGTGTAGCTGAGTACAGTCAGCCTTGGGGAAACCTAACTGCTCATTCTGGAGTATTTTGAGACAACTGAAGTTTCTTCGTTATTGTTCTCTGCACGATACAGTGATTTCCAAAATGCAAAATAACAGTGAATGAGGGATAAGACTGTGGAGTGCTTGCCTCTTGCTCTGCCCTTGCAGTGATGAAGACTATGAGTATTAAGTTCACAGAGGTCAAAATGGTGCACTCTATTATGTTTGGACTATTTGTTGTAAAAGCTTCAACAACCACAGAACTGTTGCTTTCTCTAAACAGAGTAACATTGTAACAGCATATGTATTATGAATAATAACAGCTAAACACTGTTCAGTATTTGTGTATGTTGCACCTGTGTGATATCTCTTTGCATCTTGGTGTGTGCTTTAAGTACCTCCATATTACCATCTTTTGTAGCACCTTGCTTTGAACACAAATTGATGAATACCCTTTGCAAGAACTTCTGAAGCATATGTTTTTCAGCAGAAAACTTCCTTGATTAATGTCGTATGTGTATTGAGCCTAGATATTTCTGATTTGACAGACTCTCAATCAGTAAACAGTATTAAAAATAATGTGTAGCATCCATTTTCTTTTTTATTTAAATTGGATTATTCAGATACCTGGAATACAGGTTTGTCCCATCATTTATTTCCATTAATTTGACAATCCCATGACTGCAGGTATGTGGCCCTAAGGTAACAAAGCAGGCAAAATGTGGGGTATTGATGACAGAGCAGAATTAAAGCGCCGCCTTCTGGGATTGGATGGAAGACCGAAGGCCTAAACTTCGTATTTTCACTAACCATTGTGATCTCGGTCTTACCAGAAAAGACCTCTAACCTGTTGGACCCCTCTGTTTGTGAATCTCTTAAAAGTCAGGCTCAGGGATGGATTACCACCGCCCCCTCAACCTGCCTAAGAATGGGAAGGTTCTGGACATCACCTGCCTACATATACATTTGAGAGATATCGACCCGAACCAGGGCTAATAATAACTGAATTACAAAATCAAATCGGAGCAGCAACAATGGGAAGCCCTGAGGGGATCTGGGGACACTAGAACCACTAGCACCACTAGCACCACTAGCACCAAAACCCACCAGTCAGCAACTTCACACTGATCCCAAAATAACAAAGTTCATAAATCTTACATTTCTCTTTGCCTTTCTTGTATTGCGCTCACCTATATGATAATACACATTTCTTGCCAACACTTATTTTATTCCATCAGTGTAAAAGCTCAGAACTTTATTAGAGCTTACATTCAATAGTCCGTACTCATTTAATCAGATATCATAAAAAGCGTCAAATGAAATGTGACTTTCCATGCCAGTGTAACAGATCCATATCTTTTGTCTTCTGGCTAGATTTGTACTTCACAAATGCCACATAAATACTTAAATAAATTGTTGAACTTCAAGGCATGATTAGAGCCTGTCATAATTGACCCATGTTAATGGGACATGGACAGTCATGCATAAGTTGGGAGAAGTCTCCAGGATATCATAGTGTTTTAATCATTATAACTTTATCTGTGTTTCATGGACTGGAAATGCCAATTTTCTCTTTGATTGATTGTTGCAGCCAGTTTTTGGACCTGAGTGTTTATTTAATATTAATGATTTTTACAAGGACGTATGGTCAGAGACTAAAAATAAATTCTAAGCATATAAATCCTTCATGTATCTGTTTTTAAAATGTACTTATTGGAACACAGAATGGGAACTTGTAGTTTTGATTTAGTTTCCTGGGCACTCAAATGTTTGTTTTCTTGTGCATACTTTCCTTCAAAGAAAACGTGCTTTTAGAACACTCCTCAATGTATTTTGTCTATAAAAAATAAATATGGAATGTACTCAGCAATGCATCTCAAACCTCATTAGATACATCTGCAGGGACCTGGAGGCTATTATCTCAGTACAATTACATTTGTAGATGTGATTCAAGTTTTGGGATGGATTGGAGATGTGAGTATGTCCCTGGGATTTGTCTATATGCCACCTTCAAAAATCTCTTGAGTCTTCTGCAGGGTGCAGTAGAGAGATCATTAGGGAGGTTTGGGAAAGATAAGGTGTCCCTGATGCAATGTGTTTGTCATAAAACTAGAGATATTCAGAAGCAGAGTTGCAGTCCCTTGATCTGGGCACGGCATGAGTGTATGAGACAGGGCTGAGTGCAGAGCTAAAGCCCTTGTTCATGATCACAGCTTGAGTGTCTGATATTATGGATCCAAATTTGGGGCATACAGATATGAACAGTGAATTCTAACACACTGCTGGAGAAGCTGCAAGAAAAGATATGTATTGAAGGAGGGCATGATATGAATGGGAGATCTGGTGCTCTTGGATAAACCACCCAAGATTTGGCATGAGGTAATGGGGCAGTGCTGCATGACAATTGAAGATAAACGTGAAGAATGTAGACAAGTGGGATATACAAAATGAACATTTAGTTTCAATTGCAGCCACACTAAACTGAATCAAGGACCCTGTGAGTCATCTGTCTTATATAATTCTCCTTACCTTGAAAGGAGCGATACCCACCTATGTACAGTAAGCTGACCAGGATGAATGCCATGTCATTTGTGTAGGTTTCGCTGTGGTTTCATTGGCTGTCTAAGATGGGTATTGAGTTACAATGGAAGGGGACTTGAAACCTAAAGTGGAATGAGATAGAGCATGCTGAGAAGATGCAGTCCCTATAAGTACAAGTACGTCAACAGTAAAGCAAGCTAACGTCATGTGGAGCATGTGGGCTCCTCCTTTTAATTATATGAAAATAACTGAAAAAAAGGTTAGGAAGAGTCCGATGGGTCTATCTTATTCAATGGAAGAGACCAAGTCTACTGTAGCGGGACTGCATTCATTGGAGCCATGACACTGCAGATGTAGATCTCACTGCACCAATAAGTCTGGATTCCTATAATGTTGCAAACATGTCCACCCCCAAAATGGCCATACATAGAAATGTATGTCTGCAGAGGCAAGACTATGCATTGCTTACAGTATACTTTCAGTATCACAGTTAAAACCTGAGAATGTGTTCCAATTGCATATCCATTAAATTGGAAAACCAAAGATTTCCCTTTTCAGAGTGATCTCAAAGCCCTTGTTGGTGGCACTGGGGGAACTCAAAGCCCTTCTTGGTGAGATTATGTGATCTCTGAGCACTTGTTGGTGAGATAGTCTCATCTCTGAACCTTTCTTGGTAAGATAATCTGATCTCTTGTTAGCAAAAAGTTCCGATCTCCAGGCACTTGTTGATGAGGTGGTCAAAACCTCCTAGCCATTGTTGGCGAGATGGTCTGATTCCCAAGCTTTGGTGGTGAGGTAATCTGATCTCTGAGCCCTTGGTGGTGAGGTGGTCCAATCTCCAAGCATTTGGTGATCAGATGCCTTGCTCTCCAAGCCCTGGTTATTGAGATGGTCTAATCTCCACACTCTTGTTGACGAGGTGGTCTAATCGTTGAGCTCTTGTTGGGGAGGTCCAAACCCTTCTTGGTGAGATGATCTTATCTTTCAGCCCTTGTTGTGCAGATGTTCTGATCTGCGAGCCCTTGTCGGTGAGATGGTCTAATCTCCAAACCCTTGTTGGTGAGATATTCCCATTTCCAAGCCCTTGTTTATGAGATGATCTCCATCTCCTAGTCTTGCTACTGAGGTTGCCGATGTGGTTTCCAAGCTCTCATTGGTGGCTTGGTCTGATCTCCAAGCCCTTGATGATGAGATGCTTTTATCTTCATGGCCCTAATAGAAATATAACATCTTAAAAAATCCCTGAGATTCCTGTCTGTGGTTTGTTCATGTAAATCATAAGTTAACTTGCATTTATAAAATTAATTGCAAAGGTTTTACCTCTGCTGTGACTGCTAAGGTGGGACTGACAATGCTGTGACGCCTCTTCCTGTGACAATGTGGCATTGTTGCAGTGTGTATCAATTAAATAACCCCCTCCTTTTTTTGCACTTTTCCTGTTATTAGGGTTCAAGAGAGCGCAGCTTTGGCTGTCCAGTGGTAGTCTGTTGGAACAACACCAAACACAAGGTGGCTTATACATAGTTCTGGAGTTGGGGTCTGTGTTAGGGCCCACCACAGCATGTTCCTGATACGGAGCTTGGTGTAGCTGCATATATTAACTGGTGAGGGATTCTGTTCTGTCTGTTCTGGCTGCAGTGAATGATCAGATGAAAGATTTACAGTGAGTCTTGGGACCATATGTAAAGAAAATAGCTTTTGCGATTTCCAAATTGTGATTTTTAACAAATCTCAATGAAGACATTGTGATTCCTAATGTAAGAAAACTTACAAGCTTCAGATAGCAGTTCCTAATAGGGTCACACACAGACCTGCATCATGAATGTTAATGAGGTAGGTCACATTTTGTTACCCATTAGGAATTGCAGCCATCACAGGATGGTGGCCTGCTGGGGTCAGCCAACCACCATGTCTTTGATTTCTTTTTAATACAGCTTTTTTACAGGCTGTTTTCCATGAAGGAAAATGGAATGCATTTCAAAAAACTAAATGAAACATTTGGACCAATGCCTGCTCCTAAAAAATGATTTTAACAGTCACAAATGAGAAGATGTCGCGAAGGAATATCTTCCCATTTGCGAATGATTACCACCACCGAAATTCGGCCGCAAAACATTCATATATAGCACTGCAATATGGTGTATAGAAGAGAGGTCCTAAACACACCCCTTCCAAATACCGAACCGCAAAACACAAATTGTGATTTGATAACATGTTGTCTCTTCACAATTTGTGCTCTGTACATTTGAAAAGGCATTTTTGCGGTCAGAAATAACCCTGTTCTTCTAATCAAGCCACTTCCAACCAACACATTATTTGGTAAATATTTCCCCTGGTTAGTATGGCAATAGTAATATGCATACTGTGTGACGAAAGTGTTTCAGTGAGGACTGGGTCCACTGTCACTGGTGTTATGCACACTTTGCTGTTGAGGGTTTGTGTCCCAATGAAGTGACTGTAGTGTAGGGTCAGATGAAAAAGTTTCAGTGAGTCTTAGTTCCGCTGTTACTTGTGTTATGCTCAATGTAATGTTGAGAGTTTGTGTCCCAAGGAAGTGTCTGGAGTGTAGGGTCAGATGAAAGGGTTTCAGTGTATCTTCATGACTCAATTGAGAACTGTGTTTAACACCACCATGGATCACAGGTCATGCATTTTGTTTCTTCTGAATGATTGTATATAAGAATTGTGTCTTTGTAGGACATTGTGTCACCTTAAATAGATTTTGAGACTGGGAACCCTGTGGTGCCTCTGTTTGACTATGCTCTCCCCGCACTTTATGCCCCCAACCTGTCTCTGTCTTGCTACCATACCTGCCACAGACTCTCTCCTAGGCTGAGCTCCCTTCTTCCAGTGGTGCTGTCATCTCTTCCTGCCTACAGCTGTAATGCTCTAGAGCTCAGCCTGCACCCCAGCACCCCCTACAGAGCAGAGGAGGCAGATCTGGGTACTAGTTTAACATATATTTAAAAATTATTGTGATATTGTCTTGTACTGCACTCTCTGCGTAGTTCAGTGTCACTCCCCCTTTAGTGGTATTATGCTGCACCGTCCTGTATGTTCAGTGTGACGACAGCCTTTTGTTTTATTGTTCTCAACCTCCTGTGGGTTCAGTGTGACCTCCCTCTCCTTGTTTCTGCCACCTCTTGTGAGTTCATTGTGATTCAACTATTTGTTGTCTTGTACCGTACACTCATAAGGTATAGGTGTGACTCTTACTTCAATTTTCTTGTGTCAACCATTTCTATGGGTTCAGTGTGAGTTGCCCTTTTGTTGTTTTGTGCTGAAGCCTCCTTTAGGTACAGTGTGTTTTCCCCATTTGTTGTCATGTATGAACCCTGCTGTGGGTTCAGTGTGACTGTCCTTTCATTGTCTTGTGCCATTCCACCTTGTGAATTCAGCACTACTTCCTCTTTCATCTTGTACAGCATGCTCCTGTGAGTTGACTATGACACCTCTGTTCACTATCTTGTGCTCAACCCTCCTTATGGTTCATTGTGAGCCAACCTGTTGATGCCTTGTGTCGGGCACTCCTATGGGTTCAATGTGAATACTTCCTTCATTGACTTCTCTTTTAAAGTTCTTATGTAGAATGCTCCTGGGGTTTGAGTGTGAGTCCCATGTTTGGCATTTTGTGCTGCACCATCCTGTGGGTTCAGAGTGACCCCACCCATTTGACGTCTTGTGCAGCACCAAATTCTGTGTTCACTGTTGCTCCCCTTCCCATTGTCTTGTGCAGCATATTCCCGAAGGTTAAGTGACTCACTTTTTTTAACCTATGCTCCACCATTCTGGGTATTAAGTGTGGCTTCCATTTTTTTTCTTATGGTGCTGCAAAATCCGGTGGGTTCAGTGTGACTCCTTCTTTCATTGTCTTGTGCAGCACACATCTGTGTATTCAGTGTGACACCCCTCATTTGTTTTTTTTTGTACCACACATTCCTAAGGGTTCAGTGTGGCTCCTCTTTCTGTTATCTTGTGCCGCACCCTGTTGTTACATTGTCTTTTTGCCGCAACTTCCTGTTGATTCAGTGTGACTCACCATTTCATTGTCTTGTGTTGCACAATACTGTGGTTTCAGTTTTACTTCACCTTTTGTTGTCTTGTGCCACTCCTTCCTGTGTGTTCAGTAGGACTCCCCATTTCTTTGTGTTTAGTTGGACTCTCCTTTTGTTGACTCACATCTTATTGTCCTGTGGGCTCAGTGTGTTCCCTTCTTTTGCTCTATTGTACTGCACCCTCTTGTTGCGTCAGTGTGACTCCGACTTTAATTGTCTTCTGCTATTTCCATGTGACCCCCCCCTCCTTGTGTTCTGCTGATTCTTTCTGTGGGTTCAGTGCGGCCAATTCTTTCACAGTCTTGTGTCATACCTTCTATCGGTTCACTGTGACTCACCCTTTTGTTGGCTTGTAAATAACTCTCCTGAGGATTTAGTGTGACTCCCTCTACTATTTTCTTGTGTTTCACCCTTCCTGTGGATTCAGGTTGACTTTCCCTTCTTTTGTCCTATGCCACAATTTTCTATATGACAGGTAAGGATGTCAAACAAGGGAATTATTATAACACTAATATGTAAGTTTCTGGATATTTCAATATGTCAACACCTGACATTACAACCTAATTGAAGATTATTTTCAAATACTATAAAAAGAAACACAATTTCAA